>NC_136059.1:1443909110-1445109110 GCF_964261635.1 Lissotriton helveticus | reverse complement strand
GATTGAAATCAAAGCACATCAGGACGCATTTAAGAAAAATCCTAATAGAAAAATCCTGGTGAATTTCAAAACACGTGCAGTCAAGGAACAGATACTGAAAGCTGCTTTAAAAGAGGAGAATTCGAAAATAGATGACTTCGCCTTTAGCATTTGGTCTGATATTGGCTTTTGGGCTGATATCTTTATAGCATCACAGGATAGACAGTGGAAGATGGGGAAGCCCATAGGGGAGTTTAGAAGGCTGGGAACTGCTGCCCACATTTAATTCTCAGGTACCCTGCGTGTTAAGTGGAACAATGCAATGCATAAAATAAGAGCCATGTGAGGTGCAGGAAATAATAAAGCAAATTAACACTCAAAACCGCTGATGTAAGTTTGAGTTAATACTTAAGTAATGTACCCTGGTAATGGATAAGTTCAAATAGGTGGAATGTTAATGCCCAAGCAACAGCAAGGGAGGATTCCCTGAAAGGGGGGGGGGGGAGTTGTTGGTAGAGACACAAGGCGCAAAGCATAAAGGGAAAAAAGAAAAACAATTGTCCTCAGTTGCACAACAATGTACAAAAAACGAAACCCAAAAATAAATGGATATAGTCGATTTTGGTTATTTTAGTGGGCAGTTTTTGACGGGCTATGACAGGTAACAGGTAGTGGCAGGGGAGACTTGTACAGATCTTGCCTTCGAATGTTAATGGCGTAAGAACAAAGAGCAGACAACAGAAGACCTTCAGTATGTGAGGGGTTGTGATGCACAGATTATAATATTTCAGGAGATGCATCTCCTTAGGAAAGAAGGTAGTGACCTCTTTGGGGTTCAGAGTTGGATCAAGCAGTTTGCTTGCACAGGACAGGGTTGTTGCTCTTAATGGCTGGCCATACTAATAAAGGCTTACTTAGAATCAGAAATGCTGTAGTAAATGGTGGATGATTCTGGGGGATGGGTATTTGCAAAACTACAGAGATATTACACAGTAGCATGTTTTTTGGACTAAAAATAGCCCTGTTTATAAAGAAAAGTTATGATAAAGGCAGTAGGTCTGAAATATTGATTGTGAAAAGCATATCTTAAAGTCATTAGGTATGTAAGGGTAGATTTTATTTAGCTTTATTATAGCGTACCAGTAGTTATTTTGTTACTTGGAATATCACAGATTACCATAGTAGGCAAGCAGTTTGGTGCTGGTTATCCCCTCTGACAAATCTGGGTATAGAAGAATTGTACCATTAGAATCCTTGTTAGGCCCTCCTAGGAGAGATAGTATTTTTCTTCACCAACTGTAATTTTGTATTCTATCTCATTTTATGACTGTGTACGTAATTGTTGCCTTGTGGGAAAGCTTATGCTCAGTACAGGAGGCTTTAGTTGGTTATCGTGAAAAGCCATTGATAACAGCTACAGGCCTGATCGGTTCACTCGGAAAAAACTCAACATGCATTTAATGGTAGATTTCGATTTCCTACAGATAGGTATTTCGTTACATGAAATGCCAGGTTACCTCTGTAGGGGATGATTTTGATATTGGTTACTGCCTGACAAACCTTAAGGGGCGAATATTTGTACTGTGAAATTCTTGCTAGAATCTCTTCTTAGATGTCTGCCAGGATCATGTAATAAAAAAATTAAATAACACATACATCCTTATAGATAAATATATATCCATATAGACATAAAGGACCTGTGGGTCCACTCTGTTCTGCAATTGATCTGAGTGTCATTTACACTCTGCTTCCATCCATGACAGCAAACTGCATGGGGTCCTGAATCAGTCTGCATTAATTATTGCTCCTTTTGCCCTGTGAATGATGGCATTTTCTGATCACATGTGTACATCCACCTGGAAATAAGGGCTCTTTAGTACCAGGGCTGGTTGGCCAGTACTTTGATTTGAATTTTCTCTGTTTATAGTTCCCCTTTTATTTCTTTGCTTCCCCTCTTTTAATATTTCCTAAGAGTATACTACAGTTCTCCAGGCAGTACTAACGGGTTGCTTGCTTGCCGCTCATTTCATTTGCAGGGCGCCGCAATCCAGTTAGCCACTTCCTCTAGATCAGAATATCATTATGGAATGCTTTTGTCCATATTGTATTATGGATTTACCATTCACAGATTGCCAGCACAATGGCTCTAAATGTAGCTCCCATGCTAACCTTAAAAAGAGTGATCGACTATTTGGAAGACAGACAGCCACTGCTATGTTTAGTTTTGTTATTGAAAAGTATGTTCGCTGTGTTTAGAATGCAGCATTTTTTCTACTTATATTCTTTTAAATTATCTTGTGTGTTATTGAGGTTTTGTGGGGTTTTTTGCAATTGTGTCGAGGGTGAAAAGAAGGATGAGTCTGTGGATTGATGAATAGATGTATGAGTTCAAAGATTAGTGACAGGGTGTATGTATGATGACTTATTGAGTATGTACACCCATCAGTGACACAAAAGGCACTTTCATTCGTAAGCCAGACTTATTGATATTGCTTTCGCTTGTTTAGCTATGGCTATGTTATCATCAGAACTAACGATACCTCTGTGAATCTACTTATCTTCATAGGAATGGTACGGTACTCCTTTTGCTCTGGTTATTGAGAACAATGGTGTAATACATTTATTGAAGAGAACTGGAGACAACAGGAAGTCCTTGAGCACCCCACAGTCCACTCTTGGTTCAGATGATTGCTATGAGCTGAGTTTGACTTTTTATGTATGACCAAAGAAAAATGACTAAAGCCACATCATTAATTAATTAGACTACAGTGGCTTACCTTCAGCTTTTTCATTTGTTAGCTGTGGTATTAATACAGTCCAGAATTACATTAAAACTGATCAGAAAAATCAGACATTTCTTTGAGCATATTGTCTGCAACGTCACAATATCTTGAATCTTGAGTAAATATTTTCCAAAGCATGGATAGCACTATTAAGTTTGCCCTCTCTCCTAACTTCTCCGACTGACGTAAACTGTGAGGTCCATAGCATCCATAGGGAGTACTAGTATGTAGCCAGCAGCATATGTATGGTCGAAGTGGATGATGATTTGCTGATGTTGTCTAGGAAGCGCCATCACCCATGCCCACTCCAGACGTCGCTGATAGTGTGTAATTCTCTTTCCGTTGCATCAAAACATTTCCATTTTATTTGAAAACTATCGAGGCAGATGTAGATGTACTCCGCCCAGTTACCTTACCTGCTTTTAATATTCAGGAAGAGATCCGATATCCTGGTGATAGCTCATTTGTAACCTTTTTCACTGTTTGGGTGTGTCCATGCTGAGTTTTATATTCACGTTCATTGCAGATTAAAGGAATTTTCCTTAAAGTGCAAGGATATCCCTGAAGCAAATTTTTTGTAATATATTGCACAATGGTGTAATAGAAACTAAATGTATTTTCTGCTAAGAAGTAGAGCATCTAAGGAGAAATACATGTAATATTAGTCACCGTTGTCTTTAGCAACATATAGTTTGTGCGGTGCAAAGCTAAAAAAATCTTCCTTCTAGTCTATATTAATATGATTTAAGCAATACTGAAGGAAGAACATATGTTTACACATATGACTAAACTCATTTTTCACGTGGCTTAAACATGATGGAATAGTAACGTATCCCACTCTTATCCGAACTTTGTCAAAGATTTATGTTTAAAAAAAACATGTTTAATATTTCTGTATGCAGGTTTTCTTTACTTTTGGACCTCTGATTTTTCCCCTTTGCTGTGGCATGAGACTACTATATTGATCCTTATGAATTGTCTTTGAGGTGTAACCTCCAGGGAGTGATCAGGGTGGAGAGCATGGTAGGTTGAACTCCCCACAGGGAGCCCTGCATTCATGATTCTCCCACGCTCACACTTGACGCTGACCAAAGCTCTCACCTGAGGGCGGATGTTCTTCTTTTCCATAACAGGATGAGGGAAACTCTTGGCCCGTACTGCTGGAAGGAAGGCTGTGTCTCAGGCTAAGACGGAGCGGACTCTGGGCGCGCGCTCTCTCTTCAGAAGTCTTACAGCAGGCGACATAAGCAGAGCTCGCTTGCTAACCTGCTTGTAATGGCGCCGCCTCGGGTGAATATGAATCACTGAGTCAGGGGGAGTGTAACTTGGCTAAAGCCCACCCTGAGGTAAACAATGAGGGATCCGAAGGGTCCCATCAATGGCAGGATGACATCACTGTAGCTTCTATGGTACGGCCAATACTTAAAGTATTAAAACCAGTAGATGCAGCTTCTATATTGCAGGCCTATACTAGGGAGTCCACAGGAGATGAGACCTCACTTGCTAATGGCTGCTGCCCTGGCAGGAAATATGGTTACTTTGCTGATTGCTCTGGATGACAGCAAGGTGACATGAGAGCAGGAACCAGCCACATTTTCATCTGGTATTGACCAGCTGCCTCTAGGGAAGGCTGCGGGCCCTGCAGAAACTGTGAGTAATGAAGGGAAAGGCAGCCTAATTGACTGTGTGTTCAGAGCAGGCAGTGAGGCTAACAGTAACTTGGGGCAGGTGAAGGGCAGGGAGGCGCCCATATTTTTATTCCTCCCTGCCTCAGAGCTTACAAGCTGAAAGGGGTAGGGGCAGCCAGTTGGTTGTCCCATATGCAATCTCACCAGCAGCCTCAGAAACTTCAATGGTCACTACAGCCTCCGCAGCCACTACAGTTCCTACAGCTGTTACCAGCCTACAACTTCCTGATGTACGTAATAAAAAGGGATGCTGGTACCTTTGGTGCAAGTAACACACATACAGATGGGAGCATACTAGAAGAAGTGGTGGCTCATTTGGATAATGAAACTCATGCAGAAACTGACAAGTTGCTACTCATTAGCTGTGGAGGTTACATGAATACGACACAAGAATTACCAAAGAATTGGCAAACTGGCAAATCTAAACCAAAGGGGATGATGGACGGAGTGTTGAAAATTGCAAGCACTCACCCCCAGTCAACTGATCTGGGTTTAATCCATCATCAGTCTTTAGTTCACTCCGCCACCCCAGTTCAGACATGGCTATATGCAAATCAGTCTGACCCTGTGCATCATGGGAACAGTACAGCAAATCTACTCATGCATGTGTGAAAAATCAGTGGATGCTTAAGGCTGTCAAAGGTAGCCCATTACAGGTCTGGGTTGTGTCAAAAGGCGAGGTAAGAGCATTAATATCACGCTCGTCTACTGCATCAGTAGATTCTCAAAATCCCATCAAAAAGGGCAAGCAAGGCACTGTGGAACCACTATTAGCAGACCAAAAACCCTGGCCCCATTTGAGGCTAGGCTGTATTCACCAAGAGATGTTCCTACCACCTGCTCTCTGCCCATAGACTCATCCGCTCCATTTGTGTCAGACAATGAGTAGGAGCCAACATTACTAACTATTTTGCACATGTTGCAGGCCCAACAGGCAGAAGCACAACAGCATTAAACACAAGTCTGAGTGGACAATATAGCTATACAGCGTTCGTTGGTGGAATAAACCAGTAATGTATCATCTCTCTCTGCAGAGGTGGTAGAACTTCAACAACAGGTTTCGGACATAGAGGACGCCAAAGCAGAAACAAAAAAATCTATAGAATGCCACAATCGACATCTGGACTTAATGCAATTTAAGATTGAAGATTTGGAAAATCGACTGAGACTGAACGCCCTACACTTATTTGGTATACCAGAAAGAAAGGAAGGGAATGATCCATGTCAGTTTGCTGTGCAGTTGCTCAGAAGGGCATTTCCAGACTTGTCGGACTGGGATATGGACTAGCAAATACAGAGAGCACACAGACTCCCTATTACACGTTCTTTGAGGTCAAAATTCCCTTATTTCAGTGTGGTGGGGGATAAATCCATGTCGTATACTAATATAGATTGGCAATTGTTTGTTAAGGCAAGCCATTACTATCAAAGCTCGTCCGGCAGCCCATTTTCTGGTTGATTCAATGTCGATAACAGCTTGGATAGATTTTTGCCAACCTACAATGGACAGGCGGTGGAAGCTTCAGCAACTTATTGACTGTTGAAGGCTGCTGGGGCACAGGTTTATTTGCAGGAACCAGCTAGATTTAAGATTATCAAGGGTGCCCAAACACGGTTTTGCTGTACGGAGCAAGAAGCAGCTCAGATTATGTCTCGTATAATGTGATGAAGTTTGCAGAACCTTAATAGCTGCTCTTTTCTTTATGTGTGACCGAGGGGGTCAGGCTTCTTTGTTTTCTTCTCTTCTCTTCAGGGCTGTTCTTGGGTGGTGAAAAGGCGGGCTGTGATAATCTCATGGGCTTTTTTCTTAGCTGTTGGGAAAGAGGGATCTACTAAAGAGTTGATTTTTTTTCTGCTCCCACCTTGATGTTTTTGCAATCTGAAGAGGTGGAGTCGTTGCCGGGCAGTGGGCAGTGTGGGGAGCATTTGGGGTGGAGCTTCCAGGGCTTTCAGGTTTGACAGTTTAGGTTCAGAGGTGAGTCTCCTAGCCAAAGTTTGGAAGGGAGGATGGGGGGTCAAAGGGGAGTGGGGTAGGATTAAGGGAGGGGGAAAAACAAGTCAAAGTGATCACAATTGATATTAATGTCACAATCAATGTTATTTTCTTTACAACAATGTTTTATTAATTTTATTAGTTTTCGTGTTCCATACAGTGGTGCAGCATTGCAGAGTATTGACTACAGACATTTTACAGCATTGCATATATATTTCTGTGACGAATCCTGTTCACTTATACCCAATGATACTTAGGCAACTTCCCAATATAATTTGCAGTCCGCCCGTGTATAACTCGGCTGCTGACATCTCCAATCATCATCAAATCAGCACCATTGTATCTGTCTGCATCTGGTTTACATTCCTTCGCATGGTCATATCACTGTCATACAGCAATAAATAGTGAACAATCCCACAACTGTAACCGTTCCCTTCCCCCACCCTCTAGTCCTGTTATGCATACTAACTACAAATCCTGATCCTCGGCACTACCATAATGGCATCCTACATCGAGTACGCTGCACTCTACTTGTAACCGGGGTCGTGCCAGCTCAAATCCCCATTTCATTCACTTCATTGCGTGTTGCTAACAGTAGTATCAAAGGCTATGTCCCAGGACCTACATGCTTCCAACATGACGTCCCATTCCATCGCTATCGGGGTTTTCCTCAGTCCTCTTGCCTCCTCCCGCCTCAACGCAGCACTCTCCGCTCCCCCCCAGTGTACCAATTCACTGTGCCATGCATAAGTAGTGGGTGGCGTTTTTGATTTCCACCGCATGGTGATCGCCCGTACTGCCAACAAGAGTGCCAGGTTTATAAACCTATATTGTACTTTGTGTTTAGCAGGTCTTTTCCTTAATCCCAGGATCCAGTCATCTATAGTAGCCGGTATCTCCCTTTGTGTGATCTCCGCCTTACGGCGTCTAATCGAGTCCCAATACCCTCCAATACCTGGGCATGGCCATATCGTGTACACTAGGCCAGCTCCTTCCGCTCTACATCTGGGTCAGTGGTGTCGTGTTTGTGGGAACATTTTGTCTAGATTGCTTGGGGTAAGATAAGCCCTGTGTAAGAGCATAGTTTGAATAAACTTGAACCTTGCGTTCCTCGATACCTTTTTGGGGGGTTCTACAACTCTCTCCCATTCCTTATCTTCAAGGGACCTGCCAATATCTCCCTCCCAGGCAGTACAATGCGGCGTCAGGTCAACCTGTGTGTGAGAACGTAGCCCTACATATAGCCACTTGATGAGGTGCCTGCCCCGTCCCATGTAATACAGTGTTTTTACTAGAACATTTGTAGGGGGTTCTTGTCTTTGTGGGGCCCAAAGTACCCTAACATATCGCAATAGCGCTGCTTGTAATAAATATAAATGGGCGGGCGCCCCTCTCTCTCTCTCACAAAATTATCATGGTCCAATAACACCCCATCGCCAAAGAGGTCTGCCACCGTAGTGACCCCGCATCTATCCAAGGTGTAAGCCTTCGTGTCGTTAGCCGTCTTTTCCTGCAGAGGTATACCAATCAGGGGTATATTGCCAGCGTATGCAGGGGAGGCGCTGTTATACTGCAGTGCTGCCCTCCAGCATTGTAATGCTGTGCGCAAAAGAGGGGGGAGATCCAGCGGGATCTTGCTATTTGGCAGTAAGAGGGTGTGTATAGCCCCTTGTCCTTTGTCCTGTTCTGTCATCCCTATCTCCTGTAGGTTACGCCCCGCTGTCCAGGAGGACAGCCACTGCAGTTGACATGCATAAAAATACGCTCTGAGGTCAGATACTCCCAGGCCCCCTCCGCACGTGCTGCGCTGTAACCTTTTTAGACTTATTCTCCGTCTACCCGATCCCCAAATGAGCTCAATTAATAATGTTTTTTGATCAATTTAAACGTGGCGCTCGGAGGCATAGGTGGTAGATTCGTAAAATATTAGAGTAGTCGCGAGAGGACCACCATTTTTGCGAATGCCGCCCTACCCGCCACTGACAATGGCAGAGTGGTCCAGAAAGCAATGCTGGCTCGTAGGGGTCTAAGGGCTCTATTCAGGTTACCCTCTAGCATGTCTGCATGTGTCCGATATACTTGGATGCCTAGATACTTAAACGTGTGAGGTGCAACCTTGAATTGCAGCGTGCTGAACTGAAAGCCCAGTGAGGGCACCTGTTCTTTAAAGAAGAATACAGTCTATTTCAGTGGATTGATAGCGAGACCTGACAGCCGTTCGAAGAGTTCAAACATCGCGGCCATAACATCCAGAGGGGCGCGGAGATCATGCAAATATAGAATAATATAATCCGCATATTCAGACAGCAAGTGCGTGGTGTTACCCACCTCTATCCTCATATCAACCAGCTCCACACAGATCTTCAATGCCAAAGGTTCAAGTGCCAGAATAAATATAAGTGGTGATAGCGGGCATCCCTGCCGCTTCCCCCTGCGTATCTGATATTCTGCCGATGTGTGCCCACCCATCCGCGCTGTAGCCATAGGGGCGTTATATAGGAGGCGTATCCATATGATATACTCCTACGTCAGTCCAAATCTCACTAGGGCCCTGAATAGTATTCCCACTTAATAGTTTTGAACGCTTGGCACATATCCAATGAAACACAACCCGCATGGGCATAGCGGTTTGGGGCCTCCTCAAGCAGGTGATGCAGTTTCCTAGTGTTTAATGACGTACTGCTTGCAGGCAGGAAACCCGTTTGGTCTATATGGATCAGTTTATTCAGTTTCGGCAGGAGTCTGTTAGCTAGTACTTTACTATGTATTTTATACTCCGTCGTTAGCAATGATAATGGGCGGTAGCTAGCCATGCCAGTGGGGTATCTGCCTGGTTTTAGGAGTGACACCACAAGCGCCTGCGCTGTGGTGAGGGGCAGGTAGCCCTTCTCCAGCGCCTCCTTGTATAAGATTTCCAATTGGGGCACAAGTATAACCACATATTTGGCATAGAATTTAGCTGGCAGGCCATCCATCCCAGGGTTTTTTTTTCGGGGGAGTCCCTTGCTGGCAGTACTAATTTCCGACTTTGTGATGGGGACCAGTAACCCATTCTGTGCGTCTGCTGGTAACTGAGGGCATGTTAGTGCTGACAGAAAGTCCTCTATGTGCGTGCCCACCCCTTCTGTAGGATTGCAATAGAGTGCTGCATAGTACTGTCTAAAAGCCTCATTAATATCTCCCTGGGTAGTCACAGTGTCTTCTGCAAGGGTAGTGATCTCATTAATAATGACGTGGGGGGGTGGGGGGGTTTATCCCGTAGTAATTTGGCCAACAGGGTCCCAGCCTTGTCTGCCTCAGTATGACACAATTGCGTGTATTTTTGATGGTCTATGACACGGAGAGACTCCAGCAATTCGGCAGGTCTAATTCTGGCCTCCTGTAGGGAGGGGCGCTTGCTGGCGTCCATTCCGCCTTCCTGTTCTAGCCTGCAACGCTTCCCTTCTATGTCCATAAGGGACTTATGAACCTCTTGTCGTGCACCTACCATCGCATCTATTGCTTACCCACGGATCACAGTTTTAAAGGCGTCACACTCAATCAACCTATTAGATGCGGTGTTACTATTCTCAGCAAAATAGTGTTGGATAGTGTCAGATATAGTAGCTCGGAACACTGAGTCTCCCAGCATTTAGGGCCATAACCGCCAGGTTGGTACTGGGGTGGGTACCATGCCTCAACTAAGCACTATTTCCAGTGGGTTGTGATCAGAGAAGGACTTCGCCAAGTATGTAGTAGCTATCACCTGCATTGCAATTCTATTTGAACAATACATTCTATGGATTCTCGTGTGTAACTTGTGAACTGGTGAATAGAAGGAGTACTCCTTATGTGTTGGGTGTCTCATCCGCCACACGTCACACAACCCCTATCCCTCAGCCCATCCACAAAGTGCACTCGCCTGCTTACATACCCACGTCCCATTGAGGGGAGGATGCAACCTATCCAATTCGACATTCATTACAGCATTACAATCCCCGCCAATAATCCATGGTTAACTCTCAAAACCTGTTAGGGCAACGGACAGCGTACTCAGGAATTTCTACTTCTCTGAGTTTGGTACACATATTAAACCCAAAACTACTGGCTGGCTGTCTAAAGTTCCCCGTACTAGAGTGTATCTCCCCTGTTGATCCACCCGTTGTTCCACTGATGTAAAGGATACTCCATGCCTGACCCAGATTGAAGCGCTGCATGCAAACCCCGAGCATGTGGTAGAGAAAACCTGACCTTTCCACTTCTTACAAAGTTTCCCCACTTCCTGTTCAACCATATGGGACTCTTGCAGGTACACTATCTGTGCCTTGCGCCGTAGCAACTGTGCATGTATCCTATGGCGTTTCTGAACCAAGTCCAGGCCCCTAACGTTCCATGTTATTATGGTATATTTATTCTGTATATGCATTGTGTACCCAGATCTGACCGCTGAGCGGTCAGTATAACATGTTTGATTTAGTGCCAACCCAGAAGAATACTTAACTCAGGACCATCTCCCTCCCCAACAGTTCCCAATACTCGGTCCGGGCGAAGAACTATACCGGACCATACAACTAAACACAAAACATAGAAATCGAACTTGCATCCATACAAAGCCTTCGCATTTTGGGGTACGTGGCCAAACATACCCATCCAGCGCACACTCTTATTCAGGTGTATAATGGTGTTCAAACGGCCCCAGGGCCATATTTTCAAGCAGTATGATGCCGTTATAACAATGCAATATTAAGGATACAGTGACCGTTCACATTACTGTTCAGTTCCGGGTCCGCAACGCGGCCCATCCAGTTAGGGAATCAGTCCATCTGCCGTCTGCGGATTGATGGTGGGGAACAGGGCGACACTCCCATCAGAGTCCTATCGTTGAGTGTCCACTTCGGAGGAGGTCAAGTCGCCAGTCTGTGTCTTAGTTCGGAAGGAAGAAACCGTGAGGATCGCCTTCTCCTTGCCCTTCTGCATTTGCTGGGTTGTTGGGCGGAGCTGTGTATTTCTCTTGCACAGTTGTCCCGAGTTGCATTGTCCAGTTGTCCGAACATTACAGGCAGTGGATGTCGAGGTCTGGGAGGCAGTTCTCGTTAGCTTCTCAGGTTCCATCACTCCCAGCCATTCCTCCACATCCCTGGGACTCTCGAAAAAGTACGTCTTCTCCTCGTAGATGGCCTTTAACCTTGCCAGGAAGAGGAGGGCCTATTGCAGATTTAATTCACGTAATTTCTTCTTAACTGGTAGGAAGGAGGAGTGCTGCTTCTGCACCACGAGTGTGTAATCCTCTATATAACTAGACCCTGGCGTTCTCAAAGTTTATTTGGGGCAAATCTCTTGATTTCTGCAGCAACACATCCCGGTCCCTATAGTTCAGCAGTTTGATTATGAGTGGTCGGGGTGGGGCCCCTGGTTTCGGGCAGCCCGTAGGAATCCTGTGTGCCCCTATACGCAGTATTGATCAGAAAGGCCCTCAGAGGTGTCATGCTCCTTGAGCCATCCTTCCATGTAACGGGCAGCGTCATTTCCTTCGCTTTTCTCCGGCACACCAATTACGTGGATATTGTTCCTCCGTGCTCTCCCGCGTCCTCCACTCGATCCATCAGGCTGGCAACTTAGGTCTGTAGTTGTTTAATATGGGCAGTGTTTTGGGGCGTGGCTTCGCCATGCAGCGAGATGGCCGCACACTAGCACGGCTCCGCCGGCCGTGCCACAATTATGTGTAAATAATCCGCACATTGTACCTTGACTCAGGGACCAAACTCGGAGAAGTATGCAGTGATCAAGTCCGGATTCGGCGACAGCAATAAAACGGCGCGAACCGACTAGGCAGATTGCTGACATCCAATCTGTGCCGACAAGGGGCCTACGCACGAGGCCGTGAAACGCAGCCAGGACCTAAAGTGAGCACCACTCCGGAGCATGGAGCGCGGAAGGCCGGGAGGAGACGGCGGGTCCGTCCGCTCCAGATCGTAGGACACAAGCTTGGTCGGAGCAGCTTAATCAGGTGAAGTGCAGTGCATTGCTGAGAGCGGACAGGCGTAACTAATAGTCGGCAAGTGCGTATACCTCTGCTGGAGGCTAGAGGTGGAAGGGATCTGGCATACTTAGATGTCGCCATTAAACGCCCGAATAACGGCTGGGACTCGGGATTGATATCGGAAGGGGTGCAAACAACACCAGAGATGTTGAAAGGGGTAAATATGCTTTTAAATGACAGTGTAGACGGTGGGGAACTGTAACACTGCCTCGAATCAACGAAAAGTGGGAAGAGGAGGGTCAGTGGCGGTCCCGCCATCTTGTTGGGTGCAGACGCAGACATCTAGAGTGGCCTGCGTGGAGCCCAGGCCCAGCGTAGCAGTTAACAGAGGGTACAACAAGTGAAGGGAAGGTCCTGCACAAGTAGTGAATACCGCTGTGAGTTTATATATGTTGCGGTAAGACAGGCGACTGCAACAAAAAGGCGCACAGTGGAGAGCACCATCAGAGTAGCAAATCTGTGGCGCGCACCATTCCCCAGCGCACTGAATCGATAACAGCAAATTAAGGCAAAGATATCTCGCAGTGAAGTCGCAATAGTTTCAGGCGCGTGGTAAGCTGTTATATCAAGTGGAAAGCGCCCACCCATATCCTTGTAGCAGTGGACAGCAAGAGAGACCAGTATTCACAGAGGTCGTGGTTGGAATAATTGCAAAGTTGCCGCAGTAAGGGCCGGTCACCAAAGCGCTACAACCAGTCGTGGCGAAACCAGTCGAAAAGTGTAAGCCAAGGCTGGCTGGATTTGGGGACGTATGATAGTAGATCACCCGGACACAAAGGAAATGTGGGAAATGACCGGAGGCAGACCTGCCATTTTGTCTCAGACAGCCAGAGTTGGTAGACCCGGTTGGAGCATAATCCAGGCCCAGTGGAGATCACAAGGATACGAGACTAGAGCCACAATACTTGAGTTCATGGCATCAGAGTTCCACAGAGTGCAAACGATTGGCTTTGATTAGCGGCAGGAAAACATGAGATGGCGGCTGGCTGTATGATCAACATCTTAGCAAATCTATACCGCATGCACTTCATAGTAAGTGGACAGTAGTGTCAGCAGAGCTAAATCCACAGAAGGTAGAAGTAGGACAGAGACAGATCGAACAAGGCGCCCGATTCCAGAGCTGTAAGCTGAGGGCACAGCTGACTAGTGTGTGGGCTGCACTGCCGCAAACACAATCAGCGAAAATGGGGAAGCCAGATACAAGACGGTACCCGGATAAATTTTGACAGAAAGACCAGCAAGGCGGCTGAGAGTGACACCGGTCACCAGGATCATACAGGGGAAGCCACCACAAGTCAACTGCCGGAGGAAGACATTCCGACAATGTTCAGGGAGCTGAAAAGAAGTCTCCAAGGCATAGACTCGAAAATGGACACGCTCGCAGAGCGAATGGACAGGATAACACAACACGTGGAAAAACAGGAGGGTCAGTTAACCTTGCTGGAAATGTGAGTGTCAAACGGACAGACGGATATGGACAAGAAACTTCGAGAAATGGACGGGGTGCTGGCTGTGACCAACAAAAGAATGAGGATTTGGAAGCGAGGTCAAGGAGAAATAACATAAGGATCCCAGGAATATCTGAAACGACAGACATTCAAAACATGGAGCAATATGTTGCAACTATGATGAAAGACATTTTCGGATTGGGCTTCTCCACAATGTTTCTTATTGAAAGAGCACTCTGAACTTTGGGCCCTCAGCCATGACCAGATGCACCGGCAAGACCAATACTGGCGAGAGTGCTCAACTACAAAGACCGGAAAACGATACTCAGGATGGCTAGGGAGAAAGTGCCTCTACAATATCAAGGGAATAACATTGCAATGTACCCAGACTTCGCAATGCAAGTTCAAGCAGCCCATAGGGAATTTATACCCGCACAGAAAATCTTTCAACAGCGTGGTACCAAATACGCTCTGATATCCCCTGCCAAGCTACGAATTCAGGGGCATGGCAAGCTCACCTTCTTTACAGACGCAAAAGCAGCTTTATCATATGCGAAACAAATGGCGAAAGTACAAAAGCAGCAGAAAACGGCAAGTGAAATACAGACTGAGACCAATCTAAGTGACAACGATTGAAGAAAAAGGGCGAAACGCTGGATGCACAGATAAGTAACTAATTCGGAGAATTGTTGTACCGAGAGATTGTGGCCTAATGTGAAGGTCGTAGATTTGGACTGTCAAAGAGAACACGCTGTTCACATACACACTGGTAGTCGTCCCGGATATCGAATGTAGACATTTAGTAATGAATGGTGCTATGGGTTCGGGTGTAATGTCAAGTGCTCGGCCACCCTGCCATAAGTGCAGGGGAGTTTTGCTGGCGGCCCCACGTGCCCCCATTGGATGATTCCCTTATGTTCACTAATATGTGTTGTTTGTTTACAGTTAATGGGAGTGGGGGCGGGAGCAACACAGCCTGTTTGGGGGGTTGGTGTGGGGGGAAGAGAGCTGGGTGTTTGTTTTTTAGGGCTGCCACAATCTGTACAACCATATAAGACTCAAATGAGACAAACACGCACTAAGTTAATTTCGCATACACGCCAGGAGATAAGTATCGTACTACTCTATTACACCAACACGTTACAGAGACTTGTCTCCCAAACACATGAATGCCGCAGACCAAATTATTACAAACATATATGTCACAACATGCTAACATGAAAACCCTGACATGCCTCACGTGGAATGTCAGAGGCCTAAATGATCGCAGAAAGACCGGGCTGATCCAATCTTATCTAACAAGGCATGCAGTTGACATATGTCTACTACAAGAAATGGATTTGACGAACGCATCAACGGGACTGCTCAGAAATAACAGATGGGGTGAGGTGGTAGAGGCCGGATACTCGAACTACTCCAGGGGAGTCGCGATACTAATACGTAAAGGACTTCAATGGAAGACACACGACACGATCATAGATAGAAAGGAAGATACATTTTGCTGCAAGGAGAGCTGTACCATAACCCTATAGTATTTGTCAATACATATGGTCCGAACACAGACAGTCCAGTATTCTTCCAACAAATTTGGCAAAAAGTACAAATAATGGGACACACTGCAGTTCTGTGGGGGCTGGCTTTAACGTAGTTCTCTCGGCAATAGCAGACAGACAGGGACGTCCCGTGAGCATCACCCGAAAGCAGCAGCAATGCTGACTGATATTATAGAGGATCTTCACTTGATAGATTCCTGGAGAGCTTTACATCCTGCAGTGAGGGAAGGCACTTGTGTTAACATCATCGGAATGCGTGGTCGAGACTGGACTATTGGCTAGTCTCTAGGGACCTGTATACCTGGATAATAGATGCCACTCACCATCCATGCACCTTTTCCGATCATGCACCCACTCAGATAAGAGTGAGCATACCTCAAACATACATCCAACCATTTACCTGGAGATTTCCGTCCAGTGCACTGTTAGATTTGTTTTTTTCGAGAGGAACACCGTGGGAAGCATTTAAAGTGGTCACGAGGGGACACTGCACAGCACTTAAAACGGGTGTCCTCAAAGACATACGCAGTACATTAATTAGGCTAGAGCGAGAAATTAGAGAGCTAGATTAATTGCAACTTGTCAGCCCATCCCCTGACGTCACAGCACAAATTAGGACCAAACTGACGGAATTCCAGAAGGAAGCGGAGAGGCAAACAACCTACATGCATAAATATGTGCAGGCACGGCGCTATGGAGAAGGTGAGTGGCCAGGGAAAACACTAGCGGGACTGCTTCAAACACCAAGAGGGTCAGCTTATATGACCGAACTGTAAACAGACAATAGCCAGAACGCCATATGACATACTGCACACTATGTCCCAATTTTATCAACAACTATACACCACTCAAATGAACCAGTCACAGACTGACATAATTGATTACCTAGACACTATGGCCCTGGCATGGTTCAACAGTGGAGCCCGAGAATACATGGAGTTACCAATCACGGTGGAAGACATTAGACAAGTAATCAATAGCATGCCGGCAGATAAGGCCCCAGGAGCAGACGGCCTAACTGCAGCTTTCTACAAGGAATACGCAGATCTCCTTGCCCCCAGACTATTGCAGGTATACTTGGAGGCAATGGAAACAGGCATTCTCCCCCTGACACTGCGTGAGGCCACCATAATTACACTACTGAAACCCGATAAGGATCCAACTAAACCGGATTTGTATCGTCCACTGTCTCTCATCAACTTGGACGCAAAGATCTATGCCAAGTTGATAGCAAATAGGATATAACCCATGCTCCCACAGATAGCACTGTCTGATCAATAAGGGTTTATACCAGGCTGCTCGACTACACATAATTTAAGAACGATATTTAGTCTTCTACACTACCTGGCCTCTCGTGTGCAAGCTGTGGCGGCTTTATTAGACGCCACAAAAGCGTTTGATTCACTAGAATGGAAGTTTCTCTTCACCCTACTGACCCGAATGGGACTCAGCCCAATATTTATTAGGCAAATTCAAATAATATACACAAACTCGACGGCGAGAATCAGAGTTAATGGGCAGATATCGGACCCATTTGAAATTACTCGAGGAACAAGACAGGGCAGCCTCCTATCGCCACTATTATTTGCGATAGCCACAGAACCGCTGGTAGCCCGACTCCGGCAACATCACACGCAAAGGAGTATTGGTTTTACATCCAGAGACCTCTTGATATCAATGTATGCAGATGACATGACAATTTACCTGATAAATCCTCAAGACAACTTTGATACAGTGATGAGGGAACTGGTAAGTTATGGTGGCCTAACGGAAATACAGATAAATTGGGCGAAATCAGTGATGGTACCGCTCATGGATACCACACCTCCATTCGATACAGAATTCCCAATACAATGGGCCATAGGTGAAATAAGATATCTGGGAATACAGATCAGCAGGTCTATGCAAAAAATATGGCTGGACAATTACGGTAGAGTGATTAACAGGGCACATAGCAATCACAAAAATGGTAATATTGCCGAAATTACTATACCTGTTTGTAAACATTCCAATGCCACTAAACACTCATTTCTTCAAAAGACTCCGCTCTAACATCCTAGAATTAGTCTGGGCAGGAAAGCAACCTCGGGTATCGTGGAAATTATTGTCACTGCCATTTACACAGGGAGGTCTAGGAGCTCCAGATTTCGAGCTATACACGTACAGCACGCAGGCACAATACCTGCACTTAAGGTAGCACCCTACATCATATCAGCCTGATCTGTTGACTGGGTGTGAGTGTTTGATTGGTTCAGATGCTCCGTCCATCACCACCCCCTTTTGTAGCGCTTTGTTTGCCATAAGTTGGCAGGGTATGCTCAGACGTGAATCCCTTGCTCACTTTGCCACTGGATTCAAGCAAGCCTGGCTGAAGACGGCTGAAATTACAGAAACCGGTCCTAGGAAGCTTGTTTCCGGTCCAGGGAAGGCATGGCTTGGCAGTTCGGGCTGGACTGCTCCCATGAGGCACAGGGTCAGACTGATTTGCATATGGCCATGTCTGAACTGGGGTGGCAGAGTGGGATAAAGAATGGTGATGGATTAAACCCAGATCTTTTGACTGGGTGTGAGTGTTTGATTGGTTCAGGTGCTCCGTCCATCACCACCCCCTTTTGTACCACATGTGGAGCCCAGGCAGCTATGTCGCAGCAGGATCCAGCCAGTCCCCTCTCTACACCCTGTCACAGGGCTGTCTCCCCTTCACTGTTTCCAGTTACTTTTCTCGTAGGCTTTCCAGTCCTCTCCGCGTAATGGGAGAGTCCGCCTTCTGCCACCAGGTGGAGTAGGCCCTCTGAGGCCGCACCGCGTCCCCAGCACTTACGAAGGCGAGATCCCAGGTCACACGCACCAAGCCGCAGCCGCTCACCTCCAGTTCAGCGTCGGGTCCTGGCCACCGCTCTTCTGTCTCCACTCTGCTTCGCCAGGCCTCCGCAGCACTAGTTACACTATGACACCACCGAGCCCCAGTACCTCTCTAGACGGTGGTTTCTGGCGGGCCACACCTGAGCGCCGGTTCGGCCTACCTCGATTCCCCACGGACCTGCAGGCCCGCCAGCAATGAGTCTCGCAGCTTCTCCCCAAGGGCCACACGTGAGGCAAGATTCAGCTCTGATGGACGGCACAGCTGTCCCACAGCGGCGCCCGTCTCCGGTGAATGGCAATTATGGCAAGAAACGGCTAATATTCAGGATAATGCTGCCCAGGTCCGGAGCACTCTTAATAGGCGACCGCCATGTTCAGCAGTTGGCCACGCCCCCCAATGTTATTTTCTTCGGTACAATTTTACTGTTTGGTTTTTCTTTTTCTGTAATTTAAGGTGCATGATTATTGGATGTTTAGGGTGGATATTTTAATGGAGGACCAAGTTGGTTTATATTGGGGTCAATTAGGGAATGTTTCCGGCTTAAATTCGATCAGCAAACGCCAATTCGTTTGCGAAGAAGTTAAAATGTGCAAACCCCATATTGTATCTCATACTGAAACTCACTTGGCATACAAAGACAGATTTTTACTTAGGCAGCTTGGCTATAGCATTATTGTTTGTGCATCTCAGAAGTCATTGGAATATAAACTACTCAGACTATTTTAGGGGGAGATGGGGGATTGTGCAGTTTATAATGAATGGTACTAAGTATGTGTTTTGTACAATATATGGGCCCAATGTTGACAAAACGGATAATATAGATGCATTAACCCTAGAATTACTGGAATGGCTTGGAGAACCTTTAGTTATATGAGATTTGAGCAGCACAATGGGTTATGCCATAAATTCCACTAATCATCGAGCCTCCCTAAGAATGGTGAAAGTCAGGGCTTCTATTATTGAATTAGCCCATTTATTTTGCCCAAGAGATGCATGGAGGTCACCTCATCCAGCAGTTCCAGAATATATGTATTACTTTGCATTGCATAAACATTACTCCAGGATTGATCTGGCCTTTGTTAACAATAACATATTACAATCTGCTGGTATGGAAGTGTGCCCTGGAGTGATATCGGACTGTCGTAGGGAGGGTCGGAAACAGAAGCGAGGAGGCTTTATGTGCTCTATACTGTGAGGTTTTATTAGGTTTTAGGTGACAATCCAAGGGTATAGTTGTTGGAAACCAAGAAAAACAAAGTCTGTTGAGTCTGCCGTTTTGTAGCCAGGCATGGTCGTGGTGAAAGGTTCCGGTGAAGTTCTGTGGTAGGCAGGATTTCCTATGCTCTTCGTAGCTGGTCAGGGTCTTGTAGTACTGAGGGGTACTGAAAATAAACAGAGATGGAAGATGGCGGTCAGTTATCGTATACGCGATAATATTATGGCCTCCAACACACCGAGTGAGGGTCTTTAAAAGAGGGAGGTGATTGCTTAGTGTAGGGAGAAAACAACCGCAGCGGAGTTGACTACTAGCTCGGTTAACGGGATGGTGATAAAGGTGAATAGTCCCTAAGGGAAAAAAGATGGGCGTGCAAAAAGGGGGGGGGGTTCTTAAAGTAAGTTTTGGGTCACGTACCGCACTCTGCCGCAACTCTCCTGGATTGCAGCCGCTCGTCAGCCTCCTCCGGGACCCACCAGTCTTCGGTCCACTCGTCCGGCTTCTCCTGGTCTCCGTCCTCTCCGTCGTGGTGTTAGTTCTCCCACCGGCTCTCGGGGTCCTCGGTGTCTTCCTTCGGCTCTGCAATGCTTCCTCCGCTGTCTCGCATTCTCCGGTCAGCTGACAGAGTTGGAGTGTCCCCGCCTTCCTTTTTCAGTCAGTCCGGGGAAACACTCGACCGCTCTGATTGGATGCTCTGACTTCCTTCTCCCTCCTTCCGGGTTTGGATCACTTCCGGGTTAGGTTCGCTGCTCTGTGGTTTAGAGGAAAAACCCTTGGTTATTGGGGAAATCCGCTCAGCATGTACATAGTCCTCATCCAAATGCAAAGGGTAAGGCATCCAAGGGTCAGATTGCGTAGACAACTCTTTATTAGGGAAGGTGCACACGGGGGCTTCCTCACACAGACCATAATCTCATTCTGTTATATTTTTATTCATAGCGATACAAAAGGAGATGATGGACGGAGCGCTTGAGCAAATCAAACACTCACCCCCAGTCAACTGATCTAGGTTTAATCCATCACCATTCTTTAGCTCACTCCGCCACCCCAGTTCAGACATGGCCATATGCAAATCAGTCTGACCCTGTGCCTCATGGGAACAGTCCAGCCCGAACTGCCAAGCCATGTCTTCCCTGGACCGGAAACAAGCATCCTGGGACCGGTTTCGGATTCATAATCCTCATCAGCCAGGCTATCTTGAATCCAGTGGCAAAGTGAGCAAGGGACTCACGTCTGAGCATACCCTGCCAACTTAGGGCGAACAAAGCGATACAAAAGGAGATGATGGACGGAGCGCTTGAGCAAATCAAACACTCACCCCCAGTCAACTGATCTGGGTTTAATCCATCACCATTCTTTAGCTCACTCCGCCACCCCAGTTCAGACATGGCCATATGCAAATCAGTCTGACCCTGTGCCACATGGGAACAGTCCAGCCCAAACTGCCAAGCCATGTCTTCCCTGGACCGGACACAAGCATCCTGGGACCGGTTTCGGATTCATAATCCTTATCAGGCAGGCTATCTTGAATCCAGTGGCAAAGTGAGCAAGGGACTCACGTCTGAGCATACCCTGCCAACTTAGGGCGAACAAAGCGATACAAAAGGAGATGATGGACGGAGCGCTTGAGCAAATCAAACACTCACCCCCAGTCAACTGATCTGGGCTGGGTATGCTCAGACGTGAGTCCCAGGCTCTCCACACCACTGGAGTCAAGCTATCCAGGCTGATGAAGGCTGATAGCCAGAAACCGGTCCTTGGATGCTTGATTCCGGTCTGGGAAAGACATGGCTTGGTAGTTTGGACTGGACTGTTCCCATGAGGCACAGGGTCAGAGCTGATTTGCATATAGCTAGTGTCTAACCCAGGGTGGTGTGGAGTGCAAAAAAACGATGGATTTAGGCCCAGATCCTTGTACTGGGGTAAATGTATGACATTGTTCTACATTCTGTCCATCAACTGTGTTTTTTGCAATTTTCACCCCGAGTGGGCTGGGTATGCTCAGACGTGAGTCCCAGGCTCTCCACACCACTGGAGTCAAGCTATCCAGGCTGATGAAGGCTGATAGCCAGAAACCAGTCCTTGGATGCTTGATTTCGGTCTGGGAAAGACATGGCTTGGTAGTTCGGACTGGACTGTTCCCATGAGGCACAGGGTCAGAGCTGATTTGCATATAGCCAGTGTCTAACCCAGGGTGGTGTGGAGTGCAAAAAAACGATGGATTTAGGTCCAGATCCTTGTACTGGGGTGAATGTATGACATTGTTCTACATTCTGTCCATCAACTGTGTTTTTTGCATATTTTTATTCATAGGCAGCAAGAAGTCAGGGGCACCCATTTTCTTTCACTCACCGTTAACTCACAGATACTAAATATGTAGGATTATGTCAAAAAAACTTATCAGAGTTCATACAAAATAATGTGGGTACAGCCTTCCCATTTGTTAGTATGGGACGCAATGAAGGCCTTTATCGGGGGCATTATGCAGCACAATAGACATAAATAAAGTAACATGAGAGTACTCTGTCAGTTGTGTAGTTAGAACTCTTACACAGCACTGAAATTAGAAAAGGAGGCCATGAGCAACAGAAATCTAATTTTTCTTTGATTGAGAAACGCTTATGTTTGGGGAGGATTTTAAAGGATAAAATAGCGGCCAGCTATAATAAGCATCGATGTCTCCAGTATGAATATAGGAAGCTGTTTGGGAGAACGTTGGTGCATCAATTAGTGGACAAGAACTCTAAGAGTTGGATTAATGCTATTAAAGGGAAGGATGGTCTATTACATACACAATCACAGTCAATAGTGGAGCAATTTGCTGTTTTTTATCAGAGACTCTATGGCCAGTATAACATATTTGATGAAACAAGCCTTAGACACTACTTGCAGGGTTGTTCCCTCCCAATGCCTCTGAAAAGCAGGGATTGGCTCTTCCAGAAGAGATCACTAGTGGTGAAATTATTGCAGCTCTGGTAGCATTGCCATCAGGCAAAGCAGTCTGTGATGTTGCAATACTGATTGAGTTCTATAAGATTTTAAGAACAGTATTGTGTTTTTGTTGGGCGAAGTCATATAATGCATAGGGTTAGTGGGGATTTTACTCGCTCATGTAATATGACAAATATTGTATTTTTTCACAAAAGGTAGCCACCAGAGTAGTGTGGCTCGTATCACCCTGAATCTCTTAGTAATGCTGATGCTAATATTTTGGCAGCTCGGCTGGCGCCTTTGATTCCAGGATTGGTCTTGAATCAGCATTATGGTTTTATTCTGGGTAGGGATACCACAGACCTTGTTAATACTGCAATGGTAGCCTTTGATATTGCAGAGAAATCCGGCTTTAACATGGGGATGATATCGTTGGACGCCGAAAAAGCATTCGGCTGAGTTGTATGGGAGTGCTTTTGTGCAACACTCTCAGCTTTTGGTTTGAGAGGTCGACACTGTAAATGGGTGCATGCTCTATATAATAATCCTAGTGCTCAGTTGGTTTATCTAGGGTTTTTATCTACTTATTGTCTGATATATCGGGGGACTCGGCAGGGTTGCCCACTCTCCCCTTTATTTTTTGCATTATACATCTAGCTGCTTTTACGCCGATTGTATTTAAACGTACATATTGATCCTGCTATATCAGGGGCATGTGAATACAAAATTACTGCCTATGCTTTCAATGTGGCTGTTTACTCCTCAAACCCTGCAGCTGTGCTAGATTTTATCAAAGAGAAAGCCAATAATTTTTAGCATATTACTCCACATTATATGCAAAACGGGTGACACATAGCGAGGTAGACCGGAACGACTACCCTGCAGAGATTGCTATGGTATGGCTCTAGAAGTTTATGCAACAGTTTTTGGCTGACCCATTCTCCCCAGAGGAAACTAGTAGCGCCATAGATGCCATGAATGGCTCAACGGCCCTGGGCCTAGGCAGATTTACTGGTATCGTTTATAAAACCTATAAGAACTTATTAGCACCCTACCTATTAGAGGTTTATAATGGAGCACTCGAATGCAATGAACTGCCCCCCACTTTGCGTGAGGCTTTAACAATCCTTCTTCCAAAAGCCGGGAAAGATCCGATTCTTTGCAGGTCGTACAGGCCGCTATTACTTTTAAATCTCGACTACAAAATTCTGGCTAAAATGATTGCGCTGAGACTGTCTTTGCTGCTGGACCGTATTATCTCCCTGACCCAGTTGGGCTTTGTACCCCACAGGTCGACTGCCCTAAATCTGCGCACATTATTTGCGATAATACATAGAATCGCTCCGGAGGTCCCTGCGGCTGCAGTGCTACTTGATACTGAAAAGGCCTTCAACTCCTTGGAGAGGCCTTTTTTCTTGGAGGTGATGAGAAAGATGGGTATCACTAAGGAATTCATTGACCTAACTTTGCTGCTATACACCGCTCTCACCGCCAGGCTTTGATTGAATGGCACGCTCTTACCCACAGCACCAGACAGGGTTGTCCACTCTCCCCGCTGCTATTCATACTGACGCTGGACCCTCTGGTTCACCATTTTCAGGAAAGACACCTGCACAGAGGTCTGCAGTTCAAAACGGTCCTCTCCTAATTTCCCTATATGCGGATGACATCATCCTATATGTCCACAACCCCCAGGAGAATTTTTAACCGCTCATCAGAGAGTTTATTCGGTTTGGTGTTTTTTCAGGGCTGGGTATAAATTCGGGTAAATTGGAAAATTTCCCCCTGACGCCGAGCACTGTTCATTGTGAATGTGATTTCCCACTGATTTGGTGTGAGGAGCTAGCCAAATATTTGCGTATCCAGATCCACAGAGAAACCGAGCAAATTATCAGACTAAATTACAGTCCCGCAGTACATTACCTGGCACAGCAGGTCGAGCGTTGGCTGAAGCTCCCTTTTTCTCTTGCCGGTCGAGTTGCACTTGGGAAGATGATTGTCCTTCCAAGGTTTTTGTATCTGTTTCATAACATTCCTATCCCGCTCCCCAACAGTTTTTTCCACACTTTGTGTTTCCCTGTCATCAGATTGGTCGGGAGGGGGGGACCCAGAGTTAGCTGGAACACTATATCCTTACCATATGAGAGAGGTGGGTTTGCGGTCCCCAATCTTTAGATCTAGTATCTGGTTGCTCGGTGCAGTTTTGCACACTCTTGGTATCACCCACACGTGCGGATCCCCTACACTAGACCTGAGGCTGACCTGGTGCTCCGGGCGCTCCCATGTACGGTGTAGCTGCAGTGCTTTTCTAGAGATCCCCGGGATGTCCAAACAGTATCTACCACTAACTGGGCCTGGCAGAAGCTAACTAGTATGACTGGAGGTGGAGCCTTGTATTCATCTGATATCCCTATTATTAAAAACCCTTGGCCCCCCCATTATGGAAGAAAAACGGGTACAGCGTACACTCACTACATATTTAATAGATGAGATTGGTGATCTGTTTCCGGGAGGCCATGTTTTTTCTATCACAGAGGGCGGGAGGTTCAGTGGTGCAACTTTTATGGATCAATTTATATTTAGCCAGGTACAGATTACACTCAGAGCTAAGTTTCCGGAGTCCTTCCTTCCGCTGACCCTCTTAATTACAATTCTGGGGGAGAAAACCCAATCTCGAAGCTATACAAAGCATGTATGTCATTAGTCCCTAGAAGGGATGCCAAGATACGGGAGGCATGGGAACGGGACCTTGGGCACCTAATTCAAAACTCTCACTGGTCCTTCTTTTGTGCAAAAAACTAAAGAGGTCTCCCTAAAAAGCAGACATCAGCTAATACACTTCAAATATTTGTAGAGGGTCTACATGGGCCCAGCGAAGGTTCACTCCATTGATCCAAATCGACAACACAATTTTGCCCACCTGACCTGGAACTGGGGACTTCTGGAGATCCATTTTCAGATTAATAACAGAAATGACACACCTTGTGATGGTCCCTACACCTGAGGTCGCCTTGTTGGGATATGTGGGGGGTCTCCCAAACAAGTTGCGCAAATTCACGGCCATTGCCCTTTTGTTCGCAAAGAGGGAAATAGCTCTCAAATGGGGAAGTAGGGCCTCCCCCACAGTGAAAGATTGGCTTATTAGCCTCACATTTTGCTATTCGAATTGTGAACTTTATGCTACAACCCAAACCCTGGCATCCGGACCAAAGGACATCTGGGAGCCTCTTAAAAACTACTTGCTGGAGATCAGTGCCACCCCTATTTCACAGCAGCCCGCTGGGATAGTACCCACTGGGATGCGGTAATTCATGTTCCATCTAGCTTGCTCATTTGTTGGGTTTATTATGTCAAGGAAAGTGTTGGCTACACAGCAGGGAGGAGCCCGGTGTCCCGGGTTGGTCAGATGTTGATACCACAGTTTATGATATACATGCTACCCCAAGACATTGGTGCGTTGCACGCTTGAGTACACTTGCTTTGCAAATTATGCTTGTTTTATTTTTAATGATTTATATGATCGCAGTGAGTAAACATGCAATGTTGTAAGCAATATGAAAATGATAAATACCGTTTTTAAAAAAAGAGAAAGCCAATAAATCTGGTACTTTTTCTAGATACAAGTTGAATGTTGGTTAGACACAAGTTCTTCTTAATTTTCAACCCGCTAGATCAGTTCCTGGTGTCTGCTAAGTAGCTACGTATTCAGGTGCTCAGATTTCCCCATAGGTGGTGTAGGTAGTTAAGTTAGATTATGAGGGCCTATTGCAATCTGTTATTAAAAAATTAAAATGCTGGTATAAGTGACCTATTAGTATTTTAGGGAGGTACAATATCATTAAAATGACTACCCAAATTTGTATGTATTTTTCGTGCAATTCCTCTGTGTGTTCTAAATTCCTTTTTTAAACAACTTGAGGGGGCTATTGGTAATTTTATTTAGGGGTATAAGCAGGCATGGCATGCAATATGATGCATCAGATTTCCTTATAACCACGGAGGGTTACAGCTCCCTGATTTTAAGCTGTATTATTGGGCTGCATTTGCTGGATGCCTTCGCAATTTGCTGTTAGTGGGTAATCCAGATTTCACTGCTTTTTGTTATTGTTTTGTACTTGGACCAGATAGTTGAATGTTCCTATTCAGATCTAATGATCCCAACTATTTTAAAAGAGTCCGATTTAAGGCTATAAGAGACATAGGGGCCAGATGTATCAAGCAAATTCGCAGTCGCAAAGGCGAATTTCGGCCTTTGCAAATGCGAATTTGCTAAATGGAATGTATGAAGCAAAATCTCGTGCAAAATAAGGAATCGCAAAATTTGTGATTCCTTATTTTGCAATTGCATTTCAGGAATCGCAAATTTTGAGATTCCTTAAATGCAATGTATGTAGCAAAAATATTTAGCAAAATGCCCTTAAGGAATCGCAAATTCCTTAAGTTGCGAATTCCTTGAAAAATGCACATTTTTGCATTTTTCAAAGTGCCTTGTGACGCACATACATGCTATGTGCACCCATGCATATTTCAGGGGTGCAACAGGGTGTCCTTTGGACACCCCTGCAAACTTGAAATTATTCTCAATTTGCGATTAGCAAATTGCGAATCGCAAATTGAGAATAACTTCCCATTCATTCCTATGGGGCTCCTGGCCCATAGAAATGAATGGGAAATTATTCCTTAATTGCGATTTGCAATTTGCTAATCGCAATTAAGGAATTTTAAGAAATCGCAAAAAATAGCGGATTTCTGCATACATCCCAATTTGCAATTCCCAAATAGTGATTTCTAAAAAATCGCTATTAGGGAATTGCAAATCATGGTAATGATACATCTGCCCCATAGTTTACATATGGCGTGAAAGTTCATCTAAATGTTCCCTTCCTCTTATACCTGCCAATCTGCCTGTGTGGGAGAAATCAATGATTCCTAAAGTATTTAATGATTTAATTGTCAAGACCTGGTAGCTAGCTATGGGTTTGAGTGACTGGGACATCTATATGATGTAAATATGTTTCATACATTTGAAAGTCGGCAAAGCTCTTATGATCTTCCCCATTGGCTATTTTTTAAATACTTTTAGATTAAGGATTACTGCTTGGTACGACATGGGATAAAAGCACTTGAGAGTTCTGACTTGTTGGCATGTCTCCATGCTGCACCCAAGAAGTCGCTGAAAAGCTCTATCTATAAGAGTCTCCATCAATATAGAACCAACAACAGCTCTCAACTTACTCTTAAATGCAGTAACCCTTTTATCTGGTGATATAACTTCTATGGAAATACTTGCTGCATTAGAGATGTTGGAGGGTTCAATACACTCTATAAGCTTAAGACTACATCAATTTCGAACTGTGTGTGTGTTACATTCTAATCCTGACAGAATAACAAGGTGGGCTGGGAATGATATGGACGAAAAGTTGAAATGCTTTAAATGCAGAATGCCGGCTGCAAATTTGCTACATATGATTGTTATTTGTCCAAAACTGGGGTTATTCTTGGAAGAGGTGAGCCAGACATCAGGATTTGTCTTGGTCTGGATTTGCAACTTACTCACAAGGAGATCATGTTGGGTACAGGGCTGAAGCAGATCTAGAATTAAAACATCTTTTATCCATTATTGTTGTGAGGGCCAGGTTGTACATAGCTAGGGCATGGATCTCTCCGATGCCCCCCAATGGTAGCAGAATGGTGGGCAATCATGAAGCAAATCTGTTTGAGGAAACTTGCTCTAGCCAGACTAGAGGATTACGCTCGATCAAGGAATTTAAATGTATACGGAGTAGGCTCAGTTGGGACTGTTATGATGATTTAAGTTAAATTACGATAGTTTTCTGTAATATATGTTCACTTAGGGTCCATTTGCTTGAATAGTTGTAATAACACAGCCTAGGCGGAGCTGTCTATTTTATGCATTTGTCCAGTTCCAATGTAAGTTTTATGTTTGTTGCTTGTCACCCTGAACATTTGAAAGGGAGTTATCTGTAAGTGGGCTTACTGCCCTCGCCTAATGTACTTAATGTATTTAATTTACTTGTGATCTGGATTATTCGTTCCATGAACATCTTTGACAGTAAAAATCATTTGACCATCTTTAAAGAAAGGTGCAGCTGCGTGCTGTGCCTTAAAATGATTTGATTATTTTAAAGAGCTTTTTAAATAAACACTAAGCATAATAATACCAAAAATACATCTTTGTTGACTCCTGACTAATTTTAAAAAATCAGTGAACTATTGGTTATTTTGACATACAGGAGAAATGGTGTTAAACGTACAATGTCGAGCTCCAATCGTGAGGACATCATTAAGTGGTTTAAGGAGGAGCAGCTGCCATTACAAGCGGGATATAATAAATCTGGAGATCACATTGCTCTTTGGTTCCATGGTAAGTCCATTTAACCCATGTTGTAATCCACAAAGAGGACATAACTTCACAAAGTTAACCATTCATACCACCGCTGTTACTTTTGGGTACCGCAATCATTGTCAACAGCCACAGTTTAGTTTTCCGTACCCAACCCCTTTAATGTTGTACCGTTTTTTTAAAGAGATGGTCTTTAGTGAATAGATATTTGTACTTAATTACTTCATTCTAGAGTTGACCAGAGGAAAGCAAGAGAATAGAGACACTGGTGCCTGATTCAGTGTTTGATGGATGGGATACTTGGGCATGAAGGTGAAGGATATCCCTTCAGTCATGTTACAAATGCTTTATATCCTGTAGCACTTGTAAAAAGGCGGGCGAGATTTCCATCACATTTGTAATGGAGTATTCCATCAAACTCTGAATAAGGCCTATTGTTCTTTAATGTTCTCGTGTGCTAATGCTTTAGATCTCAAACATGAAATGAGTAATATATACCTTCTACTTTTACTAAACGTGTCTCTACTGATGATCCTCTAGCAAAGAGACCTTACATGCCTAACTACTTTACTCCTTTGTGAAAGTGAAAAGGGATTGATCTAGCTATGAGTTGTAGCAAACTATAAATTCACATCTCTGCTTGAGAGATCCTAACTATCTCAGATGTCAAACAAACCCTCCCAGGGAATAAGGTGATGTATGAAAGCTCTGAGGTTTTGTTGCCACATGCACAGCCCGGGATCTAGAATGATCTATCATTCCCTTTTTGTTAAACATTAACTTGCTGCTTCGCAGTGAAATGTAATCAATTTAACAACTAGTGTTGGCCGGGGTCCCATTGTTTTTGCAAAACCTAAAGGTGTACATATGCATAACTAGCATTCAATTATTGGATGAAGTGGGCATCTGTTGTGTGTTTTTTGTGCCTGTTCTGTGCAATTGGTGAGTTTGGCCTAGTGTGTGTGTCGGAAGCTTTTACCTGAACAGTGCTGTCTGCAGATTTCTTGGGCATTCAATACGACATGTGGATTTAAAAGTTCAAGTCATGTACTTAAGTTGATTTGACTCAGTTTGAATTCTATTTTATTTTTTTATTTGCAGAGATGTCTATCATGCAGGGCAAGCCTCAGATGCGGCCTCAAGGGCTTTCCAAATGAGTTGCATGCATAGATAAGACAATGTAGGACTGATCATATAAGTTACTGAAGCACATGAATGGGATAGCAGGGGCAGGGATCACGACATCTAAATGAGAATTAATAACATGGTGAGAAAAGGCTTCCCTCAGAGCAAAATACAAAGTGTCTAAATAAAACGCTGTATCATTTGGTTATAAATGCAGACAAGAAAGATGTTGATGAGTTTGATTTGATTTAACCCTGGCCATGTACTGGCTGGACTATGCCAGGGACCCATTATTCCCACCTTTACAGGGAGTGGAAGTGCATCAGTTATAAATTTCATTTTTGTTTCAACCTCCCATTCACTCACTTTTGTTGGATTTCTCCATGGAAGATAGTATCTTCAGTGACCACAACCCTTTATACATCACGGTCAGTTGGCCTCCACGAGGGAAATCTAGGCAGACAGCAGCTAGGGGGATACTGGAAGCCATGGACCAGGGTTGATCGTGATTGCTCTTGAGCGGCTAGGAAACGGAGGGAAGTGTTAGGCACTAAACCAAGGGATCCAGTTTTGGTAAAACCCGGTAGAGGGCTATATAAAGCAGAATTAGTAAGGCACAAGGACGAGTTGGAGCATTGTCAACACTCCTTTTTTGGCAGGAGATGCTGCACAGGTTCTTGACGCACATATCACAGAAGACAAATGAGTTGGTCACTTTGAGGAAATGTTTAGAAGTCTATCAGATGTGAGTATAGCCAATGGAAGTGGAGAAGGGAAATTGGCTCTTATTATCACAGCTGAAGAAGTCAGAAAGGGTACTGAAGCGTTGCCTAGAAACAAGGCACCAGGACCCGATGGTATTCCCCCGGATCTTTACATATCAAACCCACAGTTGTGGGTGCCAGTACTTATATCAATTACTAACGAAGCTATAAGAGCCGACACGCTTAGCACCTGGTCTATATCCAGCATTTTCCCAGTGTTGAAAAAAGATGACAGGGATATTACTCTCGGTTAAATGCCAATCTCCATACTGGACTCAACGGTAAAGGTGGTGGGACGCATTCTATTGGACTGGTTAACCACATGGGAAGATGAATATAATATCTTAGCAGACATCCAATATGGTTTTCATCCGGGGAGGTCAACAGTGGACCAATGCTTGAATTTGTTTATGACTGTAAACAAGTACACATCTTTCATGGAACTGTCCTCCGCCTTTGACTGTGTGAACAGAACTAAGCTATGGGAGACCCTGTTGCGTATGGGAGTGGATAAAGATATTGTCCTCTTCTTACAAGACCTCCATAGGGAAACTAAAGCGGAGGCACGATATATCAACGATTGCGAGGTGACCCAGCAGCTTCCAATCCAGACAGGTGTTCGACAGGATTGCATAAATTCCCCTTTTTAAATGTAATTTATACATCAATAACCTGGAGAAGGTATTACTAGACAAAAGGTGGACTTCCAGCAGGTGGGAGGGCGTGGCTTGCCAGTATTATTGTATGCAGACAATGCTGTCATCATGGGCTGGACCGTGAGGGGGTTGCAAACCTTACTTAACTCCTTGGTGATATTCATGGAAGACTGGGACCTGTTAGTTAACAACTCCAAGTTATATGTGATGCAGGTGGGACATAGTTGAAAGATATCCTTTAATTTTAAGGTTGGTTCTACTATAGTCCCAAAGACCAGTGCTTTTTCTTACCTGGGGGTTACATTGGATGCCAAGATAAGCTGGGGTTCATTAAAAAGCAGAAAGAAGGGGACAATTTTACGGGCCAATACTTAACCTTGTCTTTCGTCTGGGTAAAAAACTAATAGGACCTCCTGCAGATTTATAGAGCCAAGTGCATAGCACAGGTGCGTATGGTAGTGAAATCTGGAGTTATATTTCTCATGACCAGCTCCATGGAGTTGAAAACAATCTCCTGAGACAGGTATTTTCTCAACCGCAGGGAACGTCTACTATCATTGTACATGAAGAACTGGATTTGGCCTATTTGTCTGACTTGTCCTTTCGCCCCTTGTCCAATTGGCTCAAAATATGGATAGGCAATGGGACTGCTTAAATAAAGAGATCCTAAAGGCCTGTCTGGCCCTAGACCATGTTCACTAGATTCCCAGGCTCAAATTCATATGGGAAGGTTTTTGGAATCTAGGAAGAGCAGATCTCTTTAGCATCCCAGACTCAATCAGCGGGAGGGACCTGGTTTAGGCCAAGGAGGCTTTCCTTAGACAGCGGGTGGCAGACAGAGAAGAGCGTGAGCTAAGGAAGCCGAGTGCACGTAGATTGTATCATCTTGAAAACTATTCAATTTACGGAACCATATCTTCTAGGGCTCCTTAGCTCTTATGATCACTTTTTACTGACTGACCAGGTTCCGCTTTGATTTATTCCATCTTCTCCTCTGTCACCGACAGGGGAGAAATAAAGGTGGGACCCTGTTGCCCTGATGCTGCGACGGCAAGTCTTCACAGGATAGGCTCCAGTTTTTTATGTTTTGTACAGCTAAAAGGTACCGAGGAAGACCTATATAATTCCAATCTTCAAAAAAGCAAGTTTAGTCCAGTGTGTCCAGCTTTTGCCTTTCTATTTATGCTGTCAGGGAGCACGGTATTGTATGTTCTTAGCTTTTTAAAGGCTGCAGTCAGGCTTAGATCGAGCTCTGACTAATTACTGAGGGTAGAGCAGGCTTGGATGCACATTTTTTTTTGTTTACTTTGTGTTTATTTGCATTTTTAAAATTATGTGTATTTTAATGAAGAAGTGTAACTGATGGTTGTTGATACGTAGAATTGGCGTACTTTGGATTCCTGTAATCCAGATATTTATGTTTTTTGGACAAAAAAACTGAATAAAGTGTTGTTGACTTCTAGATCGGAAAAAGGATAAAAAAAAATATTCATTTCAAACAGAGTGCGTAAGTTAACAGACTAGACTTGCTATCAAAGTGTATATAAGCTATAGATACAATTACACTTGTGGGCATGCAAGTGCAATATCACAGCACATCACTACAAACAATAAAATGTGAAAGTGACATGTCATGGCAATCATCACGTGTGCACATGCAAAAATTAGGTGTGTACGGGGGGGCGTGGCTAGCAACCAGCCAAGATGGCCGCAGAATAACGGAGCTCTGTGACTGAAGAGCCCTCCCTCATCAAATCCGTACATTTATCCGCATCACCGCAATTCCTGCACCACACCGCCTGATACGGCTGATCCTCCGGTGCACAACGAACCGACCCGTGTCCCTGTGCGCCTAAAACTCGAGGAGCGACATCGAGGTGAACCCTGAGGCCTACTTTGGCGCCAGAAGCCGGGGACTAAAGTGTTAGGAAGACCCAGCGAGGCAAGTACCCTGAGGCGGAGGCCGGCGCACGACCGCTCGCAGGTGCGCCCCGGAGCTACACTCCCGCAGCGTTGCCACAGCTTCGGCAACCCTGGAATAACCCCCCGCTGGCCTCTGTACGGCCCTCCACTTAGAGGGGAGAAAATGCAAGCAGCGAACCGGTGGGGATGGGCGGCCTCCGGCAGATGCGGGCCCACGACGGAGTGATTCACGCGGCCGCAACCGGTCGCTAGACTCCGGCATATCTACAAGCCTCAGCGACTCCCCAACAGATCATCCGACCACAGGCCACCACAACACCCCAGCCACAAACGGAGGGGCACATCCCTTGGGTGCAACACGCGAAGCCCACACCAACCACTGGGCTCCGACATATCCACGAGTCGAAGTGACGCCATACCGTACCACCCTAGCCATAGACCGCTGTAACGCTCTGGCCACTGACAGAGGGGCATAAACCAAGAAAAGCGTCACGTTTTCTACCCCGAGGATTACTACAGTGGCGACCTCAGCACCACTGGGCAGGAGCTAGGGCTAACCCACGAAGACACTAACCGCTGCTAACACAGCTAAAAGCGCCCTGTCTATCCACTTACAGAACGCGACCGCCCTGCCCTACTCTCCCAGTGACACTGCGGTGCAGGACTTACTGCTTTGACGAGTCGCTGAACTACCTCTGGGCAAACCTTAAACCCACTCAGCGCACCACATCCTGTGGCCTACATAATAAGTGGCAGGGGGACAAGAGGCCAGCAGGCCTCAAAGCTAGACAAATTTGCCTACCACAAAGACCCACCAGACAATCCAAGAGGGGAAATACAGCGGACGCCACCCCAGCCCAATGGTGCCCCGAATGAACCTGAAAAGGTCACCCTGCAAGATGTGATGGCAACACTAAAGATGATGCAATCCTCAATGGGCACAATATCTACGGATGTCTCCCTGATAAGGGGAGATTTTGCGACGATGTCGGACCGCCTCGTGGAGGTGGAGAAGACCACTACCGGGCTCGTGGGAGACACATCGGATCTTCAGCGTAGAGTCCAAAAACTAGAAGATGATAATGCCACACTGAGGGCTAAACTTGACGATCAGGAAGGCCGCTCACAGCGCAATAACGTATGCCTGATAGGTGTACCAGAAACGGCAGGCGGCCCAGCCCTGGACCTGTACGTTGAGGACATCATAAAAAATCAGCTCAAACCCAGAGGGCTATCGAACTATTTCTCGGTGAAATGAGCCCACCGAGTACCCGGAGGAAAGGCCAAACCGGGGGCTCCGCCCCGTCCCATCTTGGCGTGAATCTTCAACTTCAGGGATCAGGACGCTATTTTACAAGCAGCACGCACACGCCCGCCGATAAAAATCGATAATTCAGAAATTAACTTCTATCCAGATTACACAGCGGCAGTGGCTCAACAAAGGAGAGGCTTCACGGATGTAAAGAAAGAACTGCGAGTTCGTGAACTCAAATACTCAATGATCTTTCCAGCAAGGCTCCGCCTTGAATCGGAAGGAAAAACATGGTTTTTTGAATCGCCGCGGGACGCCCAGGATTGGCTAGAGGGATGGAGACCAGCTAGAGGACCCAAGAATCGCGACCCACGGCGAAACAGCGGAAATAGAAGCCCACAGGCAACCGACGAGACCGAATAGACATGAGACGTCACACAGTGGACACTATGGTCTCCACTCGGCACGTTGGCTACTGCTTATTTGACTGAGACGTCTGATTACACTCTCCGACAGGACGTGAGATATACCAAACAGCTGAGAGACTACTTAGCCGCAATCGTGAATGGTCGACCATGGTAAGACTCAGATCACGGACACAGGGATTCATGCAGGTAAGAAATCCTGATTTAAAACGACACTACATGGTATTTTCAGAGAGAGGGACTCGACGAGAAATGGCTAAAGCTAGGCACACTGATACCCTACATAGGATTTACGAACTGGGAGATAAGACAGGGAAAATGCTCGCTTGGCTTGAAATGAAGGATAGAGCAGACAGATGGATAGCCCAATTAGCACTGCCTGATGGCACACATACTACCTCCCCCCAAAGGATAGTTGAAGAACTAGCCTCATATTACGAAAAGGTATACACTGCACGTGGTAGTGTGACAGAAGAGGACAGCACACAATTCCTACATGACATACCACTTACCACTCTATCACAGGAAGACGCTCAAGCTCTAGATGGTGATTTAACGGTGGAAGAATTGGGGAAGGCACTAGCAGCCCTACACACGGGCAAAGCAATGGGGCCAAACGGCCTACCGGTAGAACTCTATAAAACAATGGCACGACAACTCATCCCTAACATGCTCCCCATGTATAATGACTGCCTAACACAGGGTACACTGACAGCAGATCAGCGATTAGCCACCATTGTCACAATTCATAAACCTGGCAAACCACCTGACCAGACGTCCTCATATCGACCGATCTCACTAATGAACACAGACGCGAAAGTGTTAGCGAAACTATTGGCACTACGACTACAGCCGCACCTCACAACATTAATACACCCGGGCCAGTCGGGCTTTATGCCCGGGCGGAATACATCTCTTAACCTGCGGTGTCTTAATGGGGTACTTCACCGTATTCCAATGCTGCGTGAAGAAGCGGCCATTCTATCCCTAGACGCAACTATGGCGTTCGACCTTGTGGAATGGCCTTTCCTTTTTGCAGTGCTCCGAAAGATGGGATTTGGCCCCAAATTCTGTAGCTGGATTAAACTGCTATATACCGCACCCTTAGCTCAAGTGGTTGCCAATGGCCATACATCGCGTACGATCACGCTGGGTCGCGGTACAAGACAGGGGTGCCCACTGTCCCCACTTTTATTCGCACTCATATTGGAACCATTGGCGGTGAAAATACGCACGGAACCAATGATCCGTGGGATCACATGGGAGACGGGTTGGGAAGACAGCATCTCCCTCTACGCCGATGATGTATTGATATACTTAATGTCCCTGGCCACATCTCTAACAGCCCTGCTGGACGTCCTAAAGAAATATGGGGAAGTATCAGGCTACACGATTAATTGGGCGAAGTCGCTCCTATACTTACTACACGGTCAAATGCCCACACTACCTTCTGCCTGTACACTACAAACAGTAACCAGGGGGTTCCGATACCTTGGAATTTATGTCACGCCACAAGACTCCATTTTTATGGAAGAAAATTTACTGAAACCTCTACAGAGGCTCAAATCGGATGTAACACACTGGCGGTCCCTCCCACTGACACTGTTAGGAAGGGCAGCGCTCTTCAAGATGCTTTCGCTCCCAAGATTCCTCTATGCGTTACAAAATACCCCGTTTCCGATCCCTATCACTTACTTTAAGGCAATAGATGCAGAAATCTCCTCACTATTATGGGATGGAAAACCGGCTCGTATAGCACACTCCAAACTAATCCGCAGCTGGTACGATGGGGGGATCGCACTGCCAAGTGTCAAATTGTACTACTGGGCCGCACAACTAACTGTAATCAACCAATGGTTGCATACTCCACTACATGATCCAGCCTACAGCCTTGACAGGACTATACTCCCCACAGAAAAACTGATGAAGGCCCTATACACTAACAAACGACGGCACACGCTCACGGGCCCTACGGCCCACACTGTTAAGATTTGGCACACAGCTCAAAGAGCCCTGGGATGGGAGGGAGTGCTCACACTTGCCACCCCACTCTGGGACACACGTCGTCTTGGTACCTTGGCTAACACTAAGGGATTTAGGCAATGGGACCTAATTGGTATCTCAGATAGGAGACCTATGGAGTCGGGGAGCAATCATCACATTTGAAGCCTTAAAAGAGAAATACGGAATGGCGGGTACCGAGTTCTACCGCTATACTCAAATCAGACATGCTTTGCAAAGTGCCATTCCATTAGGGACAACACTGGGCCGAATCCTCCCCACTGGAGGATAGACTCCTCACCGATCATCTTGAAAAGAAAGCAATCTCACTCACGTACCGTAAACTGATAAATAATCTTCCAGACCCGACGGTGGTTCTCCGGAGCAAGTGGGAGGTAGAACTAGGAGACATAGATGACGAAGACTGGTTATATGCACTAGCTTCGGCGAGAGACGCCTCCATACCATCTCGGCTAAAACTCATACAACTAAAGATATTGCATAGAATATACTATTCCCGCACCCTATTGCACAAATTGGGATAAGTCCCAGAGCCTGAATGCCTGAGAGGTTGCGGGCTCCCGGGAACATACTACCATATACTATGGGACTGTCCCAAAATACAAACATATTGGACATATGTAATGTCGGACATTTCAGAAGCAAGCAGGGTAGATCAGTACAGCCAGAACCTAGGTGTTGCATATTAAATATTTGGTCGCCTACAGACCTCAATCGGGGGCTACAGACCTGGGCATCACTGGGCATGGCTCTTGCAAAGCGGAACATCGCTAGAAAATGGGGATCCGGCCTAATACCCTCAAGAGCACAGTGGGGAAATGACATGGATGCGGCGATGGTAGCAGAAAGGGCTGTATATGTACATAGGGGGTGCCCGAAAAAATGGTCCAAAATCTGGGAGAAATGGAATGAGTACCGGGGAAACATATGTGAACCCCCGCAAGAACTGTCTGAACCTGAAACAAGCCCATAGGGCGGGCTACATGATGTACTATATATATAACGACAATGTACCTATAAGTGGGGGGGGGAAACAAAAGGGAAAGGAATGCTGTTGTTTGTTGATGTAAATGTTTATTGAGGAACTGTTTCTGTACACGTGCTACCTAGAAGATTATCCATAGGTGAACGAACATTTGCAGGCCCACATATCTAATACATGCACGTATGCTATGTTACATACTTCAGGGCACTAATCAATGTATACTGTACTGAACTGTGTGAAATGCATTCTTTAATGTATGCCTTTACATGAAAGGAAACAAATTGTACATATACTGTTACAATGCTAAAAAGCCAATAAAAACAGTTTAAAAAAAAAAATTAGGTGTGTTTATTTGCTTTTTTGTTAAAACCACCCAAAAATATTTTATCAAAATATTACTATTCCTTACCCTATACTTTAGGGGATACCCCCTCCTGGTTTCGAACGTAGTGGTGTCTTTTCTAGTCCCACAATAATTTATAAGGTAAAAATATTAGTTATATCTAAATACAGGCATACTCATGTGTGTGAAGTTATAAGGAAGGAAGGGAAAAAGATTCGCCCCGGGGTTTCTTTGTTTGCTGTGTCAGACCTAACACCAGACTAAACTATATGCGAGGGAACAACTTCTCCCTTTCGACTTATCAGTAGAGGCCAAAAGTGCCTCACCAATCCCACACAGGAGTACTTTAGTTGCATTCATGGAAAATACAGGGCGCAGTATATGCAACCTGTGCCTACTGCCTTGTTTATTCCAGTTTTAGGGGGGATAATCTTTCCCTTGGGTGTGTCTCTTCCATCTGTGTCAATATATACATATTAAATAAGTGCCACTGCCTGTGATAATTTACCGGCACCTCAATTACGTTGTTAACGCGTTACTCACTGTAACGCTTAAGGGCTGTCTGTGTGGTACATGAAATAACAGCAGTCACATGTGTGAGTGGAGGCCACATTTAAATCCCTCCTACAGTCTATTTCGTTATATCAGAGTGAGTGCCGCTACTATCAGTTACACTTTAAGAAAAACTGCACCTTGGTTATTTAAATAACTTGCTACGAGCTTGCATGCCAGTAAACGTCTCAATGTTTGTCTGTGGTGGGTGTGAATGATGACGACAGACAACACCTCAGGGGCCTCATTTGGGGTCCATTAAGCAGTTGTTCGCCGCCTTCCAGAGGAAGGGCCTCAACAATTAGGAATTGTCACTGAACAGTACGCTGCAATTCTTTATGGCAGGCAGTGAAAGCAGAAACTATGATTACAAATCCAGCCCCTGTTCTGTCTGACTCTACTTTAAATGTAGGCGTTATACCCAGTTGCGCCATTACTTTTAATGGCAGATTGCAATTCAGATCTTTTGTGCGCCTCTACTACAAACACTTGTAGTATTCCAACAAAGATATGCGAGCATAACTAATTGCTTTCTCTAATCAATATTACTTACCCTCGTATTGTCTGATTTAATATATATCTTATCTTGACACTTAAGGGTGAGACAAAGCCTGTCGTGTTCTTGCTGCTCAGGAACCACGCAGGAAACAGGTATGGGTTTGGTTGCTCTTTATTCAATATTCTTGCTTCCCTGCCCACATGCACATCTGTCCTCGTGCCCTCCTCGTACCAACTGCCCTGTTTACTCCCTGACCGGAAGTGGTGTCCAGTTCCTTCCTGCCTTGTTGTCCGGTGCAGGGTCCTAGTGCCCTTCACCCAGGCCACTACATCTCCCCCCTTTGTCACAAAGAAATGATGATAGAAGAGAGAGAGAGAGAGAAAAGTTGTAGAGATAGGAAGAAGGAAGAAAAGTTAGCTCAGAACAGAGAAATGATACGTATGCTTCCCATCACTTTATTTCTTCAATAAGTCTTTTCGGCCTTCTGCTTGCTCTTTTTGGACAAGTCTCTTCCTGTAATTCTTCTGCTCGCGCTTCGCCCTTGTCTATTCCCTTCCCGTTGTGATTCATCACTTCATCTCCTCCTGTCGCAGTATCTTGGCCGTCTTCATTCATGGTTTTCAGTCCTTTGAAATAAGAACTGTTTTGTGTTATTCTGTGATGTTCGGATGCCGCTGTAATCAGTGGCCCCTTCACGTTTATGATTGTTAGTGGTTCCTTTGGGAACAGGTTGTGAGACTTTGCTGACGCACCACCACTTCGTCTCCTTCTTTGAGGTATGATGGGGTGGCATGATGCCTTGCATCTGCATATGCTTTCATCTTTTCGTTGGCTTCCTTGTCTTTAGCTGCAATGCTGCTGTGCTATGGTTGACGCCTTTGCTTCTATCTGTAGTAGCCTTGCCCTCCCCAGTACTTACTCAGCGGGGCATCTTCCCGTGGAGCTGTGTGGTGTGTTTCTATAGTCTCGTAAAACCTGACATAGAGCTTGTCCGATGGTGATCTGCACCAGCTTCGCTCGTTGGACAGCTTTATTGATGTTCCCCATAAACTGCTCCACGATGCCATTCGGTTTTGGCCACAGCGATGTTATTTTCCTGTGGTTAATGCCCAGGTAGGACATGAACCTTTGGAACTCATCTCCTGAAAATGGAGGACCATTGTCTGTCTTTAGGGTTTCTGGGGAGCACCAGACCGCAAAGATGTTGTCTATGATTGGTAGCATCGCTGTTGCCCACGTTGATGATACGTGTCGCACTATGGGGAATCGTGAGTACTCGTCAATGATCACGAGCAGGTAGTTGCCCGTGTCTAGTGGTCCAAAAACATCAGCTGCCAACGTTGTCCACACCGCCCTTGGGAGTTCTGACATTTGTAGAGGTTCTGGTTTGGCTGGCTTTCCTGTTTGACAGATGTGGCACGTCACAATGGTGTCTTCCACCATTCTATCCAGGCCAGGGAACCAGACTTTTTCCCTTAGCAGTTTTCTGTTGCTACCATTCCGCGGTGTGACTCGTGTGCCACATTGACAGTCTGTCTCCTTAGTGATCTTGGTATCACTATTCTTGTTCCTCGCATCATTATTCCTGTTTCTGTCTCCGACAGTTCTTCATGTATTTTTTTTAGTGCCAGCCTTTCCTCCTTGTTTACTTCTTCTCCCCAGGTGCAGTTGTTGTTGATGTGTCTCCATCTCTGCGTCCTTGTCGTTTCTTTAGCCAGCCGCAGGGTGGCATCTTTAGCTGTCTCTTGCTCTAGTTCCACTAACTTTATTGGCGCCGGATTGTTTTGCTTGAGTACAAAATTGAGATATTCCTCAGCCATTGATGCGGTCTCTGGTGACTGTGGTAGAGGGTGTCTTGACATGTAGTCAGCCGGGTTATGTTCCTTTCCTGGCTTTTGCACAATTTTGAAGTCATAGTCCATCAAACTTATGCCCCAGCTCTCAATGCGAGGTGGCATCTTCGCCGATGGATTGCCATATATTGTCACCAGAGCCTGATGATCTGTGATGATAGTGAACGACTTCCCGTAGATGAACATGTGATAGTGTTCGCACGCCCATACCACTGCTATGCTTTCCTTTTCTGGTTGGGAGTATGCCTTTCCAATGTCAGATAAGCTTGTCCTTGCATACGCAACAATCGTTCTTGGTGAATCTCTCCCCGGGAGGTACTGTGTTAGTATTGCTCCTAGTCCCACTGGGCTGGCATCTACCATCAGCTCAGTGCATAGCAAAGGGTCAAATTAGGCAAGATGATCTACAGTCATTACGGCCTTTATGATGCCCAGCTGCATTCCTGTGACCAAAAGAACTTCTGACCTTGATTTGTTGGCTCTCGGAGCGGTGTGCTCACCGTGGCGAAATCCCTGGTGTAGCGAGCACAGTAGCTGGCCAGCCCTAGAAATGACCTCACGTCTGTGACATCCTTGAGAGGACTCGTGTTTCTCAGTGTCTCTATTTTGCTGGGATCTGGCCTCATCCCTTTCTTGGAGAAAATGTGTCAGAAGTATGCCAATTCACTTCTCTCCAGTTCGCACTTGTCTGCGTTCAGTGTTAATCCCGCTTGTTCCAGCTGTAAGCATACTTGGTGCAGGGCCCTATCATGTTCCTCATCTGACCGCCCGAATACTAGAATGTCATCACTTAGTTTAGGCTGTTCTTCACCGCTCTTATTACCTGCCTCATGGTCTCTTGAAATATCTCTGCAGCCGATGAAATGCCAAAGCTCAGTCTCTTGTAGCGAAACAGGCCCAAGTGCGTCGAGAACGTGGTAATGTATCTTGACTGTTGGTCCAGCTCTAGTTGGTGGAATCCTATGGACAAGTCTAACTTTGAAAATGTCGAAACAAAACAAAAGGGGGAGGATAGAGGTTCCTAAAGAATAGAATCTACCTCCTATCAAACTTTGTATAAACAATGGGATTCTATCCTATGTATCTTATTTTTATTTTTTTTTTATTCTTTTGTGATGAGTGAAAAGGGCTTGTCTCTGGAGATGTCAGAGAGAAGCACTATGTGTTTTTAAAATACCCCTCACACGTTGTGAATCTCATCATCGTCTACCTGTCATCTCGTCCACTTAACCAACTACCAAATTCGCAGGTACGTTCCCAGGCTCCTTGACTAAGCTCCCCCCGTCCCTCACGTACGGAAGGGATGCCTGAACACAATCTCGGACTTCCCAACTCACTCTGAAATGGTTCCGATGTGAATCTCATCTTAGCCCCCGCTAACACGTTTAGAGTACTACGCCTGATGTCACGGTCAGAGGGTACTTTGACCGCTCTCCAGGCTCAATCCGCTCCCCACGCAAGCTCCAGTTCCACTGCTAAGAGCTGCCTATCACTAATAGGGATTTCACCTTAGATCAAAGGATCTTCGGAGCCAAACACACGCCTCTGGACCCCTGCTACACCGCCCTTCGCCTCTGCCGCAACCTAATTTTCACGCCTTAAAAAACACTCCATGAGATCAACAAGCCATTCCCCCTAATTGTTCCAAGATGCCGCCGGCCCTGAGTTCAGTCATGCAGTCCTGCCCGTTACAGAATCTCCTTTCCCCCCTTGGTCAGAACACCTACACCATAACTTTCCCATAAAAACTCTCCTTCAAAGCAAAAAAACGCTTTAAACAGAATCTTATTAGGCAACATCCCGAAACACTCATTGTGGACACCTACCACTGCTCATCAAGAGGGCAAAGAAAAATGGACTTCATTTTCCACACCTTAAGATCGAACTCATGGGTTACCACTTTCAACTCACTCCTCCCTGTCTCAAAAACCACCCTCTCAGAACATAACCGGAAACTAACTATCTCCCCCCTCAACCAACAGTCTCTCTCCGGAGACATCACCATCACCATTTTCCGTAATGGCACCATTCTTATACAGGCGAAAGATGAAAACCTAGAGTTCTTCGACTCCCTCTTCCCCACTCTAAAGACGGCTACTGCTCTCTATCCTCACCAGCCACGCACCTCCCCCCCCGTGGCTCCAGTCAAACCCCCAAGCTGCAAAGCAGGCTTCCTTCACCTCTTCGTGCACCACTGCCCATGCCTACTCATATCACCAGCCATTCGCCTCCCCCAACCCCGTCCCTCAATTCCCCTCACCCCACGGCCACCTCCACTCCCTCCCTACCTCCCAGAACTCTGCCCCCCCTCCCTCCCATCTCCCAATCCCCCAGACACCCCCCTTCCTCCCTACCTCCCAGAACTCTAACGTGCTCCATTCCACTCAGTGAAGATAACCACCTCTCCCAAAGGGGCTGCAACCCTCCTCCCTCTCGTTTCCCTGACCACTTGATCTCGAAACCTGAACCTGATCCACTTACCCCTGCTATCCCCCAGTCATTATCTCACCCCAAACCTTTTCCCCCTCTCCGGCCCCCGCCCATCTGAACCCCAACGCTGTCTCAGTCCCTCCCTCCCCAACTATCCCTCCAAACAGCATCTCGCCCCATTACCCCTCTCCCTCTTCAGTCCTTTACAAACCGAAATCGATCCCTCCTACCTCTTCTCCCCCCCCCACGAAGGCCCTGCCCCTTCGCCCCTCTCACTTATGGCCCAGCCCCCCCCTCACTACCCCCCCCAGCTCCCAGGATGACACATCGCTTGGACCTTCTTGAAGCCCAGATCGCCACGCTGATCCTCGGACTAAAAGAAACCCTTTCCTTCCTTGAGAAACACCAGCTACCCCCCCATCTCGTCTCACCTCGCCTCCTCCGCAACCTCACGTTAGGAATGACGCCCCCCCCGATCGGACCCCTGTCCCCCCCAGGCTCTCGGCCTCCTCTTACTGAACCACAAGTTGACTGTCCCAGAAGAACCTCTTCCTCTCCCTCCCCTCAGGAAGTGAGCTCCCGAGTCGCATCCTATAAACCCCCCCCAACCATCCTGCACAAGCTATACTCCCGCTTCCCTCTCCCCTCTCTTCGATCCAAGTCATCACTGGTATGAGAAGAGACCCGCCTCACCGCAAAACCACCAGACCCCCAGCCCATCTCGCATCCCTACCCAGAGCGAATTTGGTCAACCGGAACCCGGATGCAGACCCCCCCCATCAATTGCATGCTCATCAACTGCAGATCAGCCGTCAAACACGCGACTGAACTAGCCGAAACTATCCTCTCTCATGACCTAGATGTAGCCTTCATCACCGAAACATGGCTGAACACCCTATCCCCTCCCATCTTGGACACGCTGGTGCCTCCAGGCTTCTCACTTATCCACAAAGACAGACCCATACGCAAAGGAGGCGGAATAGCAATAATCCACAGAAGTGACCTCTCCATTACTGAATCCTCCGCCCTCGTCTACAACTCCTTTGAATGCCTCTCGGTCAACATCAATTCGCCCCACCACAGCCCACTCCTATGCCTTCTCCTTTACCACCCTCCAGGCAACGCTACTGTATTTGGCGAACAGCTGTCTGATCTGATCACTCAAACCGCTCTCAACAGTGACGTCAAAATAATTCTGGGTGACCTCAACCTAAGATGGAACGCAACCAAGAATCCGCTCATTCAATCTCTCACCTCCCTTCTACAAGACCACGATATGATCCAACACTGCTCAGAAGAATCACACCATAGAGGAGCGATCCTTGATGCAATCATTGCGGACAAAAAGACAATTTCTATTGACAACATCATCCCCGTGGACTGGTCCGACCACCATGCCATCCTCTTTCATATCAACCACCCGGCTCTTTTCCTCCCACCCACCCACCTAAACCTCCCCCAAGTGGGTCAGAAACTTATCGAAAGTCCCCCCTGACAAGCTTCAAGATGCCATCAGTTCTCTCCTCCCGAGCTCGACAGAGCTCCTCTCAACCACGGATCTCACCTCGCTCTATCACTCCAACCTAGAGTGTGTCCTGGACCAGCTGGCACCTAGAAAACTGAAAAACAACAGAAGCATTCCCTCCAGGTCTTGGTTCTCCACTGACATCAATGATGAATGCAGACTCCTAAGAGCCACAGAAAGATCCTGGAGGAACAACCCCACTGCCCTCAACCGGGACCAACTCAAAACAGCTCGCAAAACCTACCTTAATCATGTCAAGAACAAAAAATCATCCTTCTTCTGCTCTGCTCTAGATGAGGCTAAAAACCGCCCCAAAGAACTCTTCAATATCATCAGAAACCAAACCTCCATACCCATGACAGACAGCTTAACTGCGTCCAAATCCCAGTGCGACGACTTTGCTAACTTCTTCAACGAAGAAATTGCCTCAACTGACCGATCTTGCAGCAATCTTTCCACCCTATCAGAGTTGCACCCTACTGCTTCTACCCACCCAAGATCAACAACGGCAGCCACTCGCTGGTCTTCCTTCCAACCCATCCAAACTGAAGCGATAAGCGATCTCATTGCCATCGCTAATCCCTCGTCTCACTCCTTTGATCAGCTGCCCTCGAGACTGACGAAAGACCTGAAACTTACTCTAGCCCCTATCTGGGCCAAGATTATCAACAGCTCCTTGAGCGATGGTCCAATCCCGGACTGCCTTAAACTAGGTCAAGTCACGCCACTCCTAAAAAAAACCTGGCCTCGACCCTACGGTCTTGAACAACTTCAGACCAGTGTCAAACCTGCCGCTCTTATCGAAAATCTAGGGAAAATGTATGCTATCTCAGCTAACACAACACCTGGAGATCTTGAATCTTCTTGACCCACACCAATCTGGGTTCAGAAAGGGCTGCAGCACAGAAACCGCAATCCTCAATGTGATGGATGACCTACACAGGTCTCTCGACTCCAACCAATGTAGCCTCCTCATCCTCTTAGACCTCTCGGCAGCGTTCGACACAGTGGATCACAACCTACTACTCAATGTCCTTCAGCAGAGAGCGGGTTTGGCTAAAACTGTTCTCAAATGGTTCGCCTCCGTTCTCAACAACCGCACTCACACTATCAAAATTAAAAGCTACAATTCGGACCCTCTCCCCATTACTAGAGGAGTCCCACAGGGGTCAGTACTCTCCCCACAACTTTTCAACATCTACATGGAGCCCCTCACTACAATTCTAAGGAACTCCAACATCCCCTTTCACCGCTATGCGGACGACACACAACTCTACCTGGAAACCACTTCGATTGCAGACATCCACAGAGGTCCAACACTGGCTCTCATCCAACCACCTCAAACTTAATGAAGAAAAGACAGAAGTGCTCCTCATCTCAAACAAAAATGATAATCCCCAAATACTCGAATGGCTCAAAGCCTTAAACGCCCTCAATGTTCCTCTTGTTCCTACAACCTCCGTCAAATCACTGGGGATCACTTTGGACCCAAAACTGGACATGAAAGAACACATCTCTAAAACTGCCAAAAGTGCTTTCCTTAACCTGAAACTTCTTTACAAACTTAAACCCTTCCTCCCCTTGAAAGACCTGAAACAGGCCACTCAGGCACTGGTACTCTCCAGGATTGACTATGGCATTGCTACTCTGACTGGAACAGCCAAATCTCATCTAGGTCCTTTGACGGCTACCCTGAATGCAGCAGCTAGAATGGTCACGGGAACTAAGAAATATGAGCACATCTCCCCGGCTCTCAAGGACCTGAAATGGCTTCCTATTAATCTTCGAACCAACTTCCGCACAGCCTGCCTCACACACAAAGCCCTACATACAGGTGAACCGGAATATCTGGCCAATAAACTCAAGAGAGCCGGTCAGTCCAGGACTCTCAGAAGCTCCAACACGCTCCTACTCATACCTCTGAAATCACAGAAACGCAAAAGATCTAACAGGTCCTTTGCGGGAAATGCTCCTAAGATATGGAACTCCATCTCCCCACACATCAGGATGACAACCTCCTTCCTAAAATTCAAGACACTACTCAAAACCTTCTTTCTTGAGCGAGCTGGATCGTAACGAGAATCACCGTCTGACTTTAATAGTTCACTATCTCTTTGGTCCCAGCAAGAACCTGATGACTCTCCCTTGTTCTCCGCCATGTCGCCCTCATGCTGTCAATGTATAGACTTTTACTTCCTACTATGCTTTCCCATACTTTCCTTACCCTGCTCGACCTACCTGTTATGTTGATGCTTATTTGTATCCGTTGTGAAGCGCTCTGATACCTTCGGGTCTAGCTAGCGCTATACAAAACTTAAATAAATAAATAAATGCTTCACCATAGGGGTCTTCCCGTCCCTCTATGGTGCGGGGCGTGCTACGACCTACGACTATGCGGGAGCACTTTATTTGTGAAAAAACTATGTGTTTTAGTGAAGATTGTGAGAGTGATAGAGAAAGTGAGGGTTGTGCAGGATAAAAGGAGAATTAAAAATGTCCTGGCTAGTGGAAAAAATACACTTTATTCAGTTCCCTAGCTGGAAACCTTAAAAGGAGAAATTAAATGGGGCGTAGAATTTCTACTCCCTACTTGGTCGACATGTTTCGAATGCAGACCCCACTGGTTTTCTCATCAGGACCTATATACGATCCCTACTAAACTCTACATGAACCCAGTGGGTTTTTGTATGCCTATTATCGCATGAAAACTGACTGCAAAAATAGGCTGGCCAGTATTGACCAAAAGGGTTAAATAACCCTAAAAAATTACCAGATTGGTACCTGTAAAAGGAAACAAAAACACATGAAAATATATATACAACCTACTGGTTGTCTGTTTCATAACACATCATCACCATGTGGATTATTTCACATTACTTTGTGATATATTTTAGTTCATTTCCATGGTTGTAAATACTTCCATTCTACTGTTGAGAGAAATACTCCCATTCGTGAAAACAGACTGAGACACACGCACCATTCATGATTGCACCGGCCAACATTATCATAATGCGATATGTTCCATAGTATTTTTGTAAGAGGAAATCTACACATTTATTTCGTGATATATTTTTCAGTTCTTTTCGTTTGTCTTAAAATACTTTCATTACTATGGTGAGAAAAGCACTTTCATTGGTAAAAACGGACTGAACCACATACACCATACATGATAGCACAGACCGACATTCATTTGTACATACATGCTCAAAATTCTGGTGCGTATATTATTTCAGTGACATAGGTTCTCGTAAGGATCATAGTGGATACATACAACGTTGTCTCTGGATGATAAGCCACATGAGCAAGCAGCAGGGAAAAAAGGCTTCCTATTTGATATCAATGTTTTTCATTGTGAAAACAGAAAAGCTTTTGCCTGCATCACACCTCCGTGCTGCTCCGTGGTATGGTATCGGTGGACTGGCTGTCCGCTATTTAACCCATGGTTAATTACGTTTCCCGCTTCATCAATTGCTCGGAAAATGCACACAACTGTGTGCTTGGCCTTTACCCGGAAGTGTACTTACTCTGAAAATACCAGCCGAAAAAGTTTCTTGGCCTCTGACTGGTTGATTGGCTTCGTCCTATCAGTGAATGTAGAGCATTGAGCCTTTCAACTAGAAAGTAAACCAAAATGGCCGCCCCATATTAGAACTATTCTTAATACGAAAAGTTACTAGCTTCCTGTATCATTGTTCGAAGCACATGTGTGCATTCTGATTTCCTATGTTTACCAAGATATTGTATATACACACAAGACGAATCGCTAGGGCATATTATGTTCCAAGAACTATTGTCTTTGAATGTTATTTTTAGAGGGCGCTTAAATTTAAATTGTTGGCAGAGACATGAATATTATCTGTTTTCCAGTGAGAACGATGTCACTTAATATGGCGAACTTTAGTATTCCCAATTAGACGCTATATTAATAGAACTCAAAGCGTGCCATACGTTGTGCTCATTCAGTGGATGGCCGCACCGCCTTGTGTGAACTATTATCACTGTATATAGTTTATAGTGGGCGCATGAATTTAGATTTTTTGGCAGAGTCCAGATCATTGTCTGTTTTCCATTCTGAACTGAGTGACTTTATATGAAGAATTTTAATATTCTTAATTAAACGATGTACTGGTAGAGCTCATTGTAAGCCTTACATTATGTTCATTCAGTAGGTGGACGCACAGCCTTGTGTTGTGCCCGTTTATTCTTGGTGCTTAAGATCATGCCTTTAGGCATCAGTGAGCGGACGCCTAGCCAAGTTTCAATGTACTGCGCTTATCTCCTTATGGTGCTTGTGACCATGCCTGTAGGTCTCAATATTCCTGTTGTTCATGAAATATCTTTATTATTTCAGTTGCTCAACATCCTTAGTGAAGTTTATATATATATTTGTCACTAGGCTGTGCCCAGGGCTTAAAAACGGAGTCACAGTGATTCTGAATTTCCAGAGATATATGTGCCTTCCATTTGCATGTTCCACTATTGTCATAATTGGCTCCACGGGATCTCATCATTGAGACCGATCTCATTCGTCTTGAGGCGGTGCACCCATTGCTGTTCTTTTTCAAAAGATTCTTTTCATTTATCACTTGCTCTATTACTGTCCAGTAGATGTCACTGGGACTATGCCCTTTTTCCAGGAAGTGTGCCGCCATTTTGGTCGTGGTTCTTTTGCATTTTATGTTGCATTTGTGCTCACCTATCCTTGTTTTTACAGCCCGAGTTGTCATGCCAACATACTCATAGAGGTATGGGCATCTCATCAAGTATACCACATTTGTGGAATTACATGTGGTGAACTTTCTTTGCTCCCAGGAACTTCCATTTTGGAACTTGATTTCTTTGCTCTTGGATGTTAAATGGCAGACCTTGCATTGCCCGCTAGGATGATGACCATGTATATTGTCCATTGCCGTGGATAGATTGTGTGCTATGGTCTTTTTTGGCCTTGTGTGCACTACCATATCCCTAATACTTTTTCCTTTTCTGTGGGAAAACATAGGTTTTGGCAGTTGTAATCCACCACTGTTCAAAATTTTCCAATGTTTATTGACAATTTTGATCACTTTATTTGATTCTGTGTTATAAGTTGTGATACAAAATGGACGCTTGTCTTCCTGTTTTGGGATAATTGGTTCAAGCAGACTTTCTCTGCAGTTGTTACGTGCTCTCTTGTACACCTTTTCAATTATCTTTGTGGGGTACTGTCGCATCTGAAGTTTTTCTTTCAGTTGATGAGACTGTGTCTTGAAATCCGCTATTTCAGTGCAGTTTCTTCGGAGGTGCAAAAATTGGCCATAGGGAAGATTGTCCCTGAGATGTTTTGGATGGAAGCTGTGGTACATAAGGAGGCAATTCTTTGATGTGGTTTTGAAATGCGTGGTCGTTACCAGTCTTCCATCTTTTGGCATTATGTTGAGATCCAGGCACTAGACTTTCTTTAGAGATGGTGCTGGTGAATTTTAGAAAATCGTTTTGGTAATTCAACCAAGTGATGAAACTGTTGGCTGTCTTTTCATCTCCATCCCAAATAATCAAAATGTCGTCTATATACCTTTTCCAGGTGTGGATCTGGTTATAGAATGGGTTGTTGGAATTCAGTATTTTCGTTTTTTCTAAATGGTGGACATAGAGACCAGCTATGCTGGGAGCAAACGTGCTCCTCATGCTGGTCCCATGTTTCTGGAGGTACAGTGTATTCTCGTATTCGAAAAAGGTCTCTTTCAGCGCCAGATCACAACATTCCATGACCACATTTCTCGGTGTTTGATACTCCCAGTCGATGTTAAATAGGACTTCTTCGATGATGTTCAAGGTTTCTCCATGGGGAAGGCTAGTGTATAGACTTTCAACATCACAACTTATTAGCAGTTGATGTTGTGGGTCAAATCTGAGATCTTCAAAAAGTACCAGAACGTCTTTAGTATCTCTCAAATAGGTAGAAGTTTTCTGCACTATTGGTCTCAGAAAGGTATTGGCAAATTTGGATACTGGTTCCAATATTGATCCTATCCCCAATACAATTGGACGGCCTGGTGGGTTCACCAGGCTTTTGTGGATCTTGGGGATTGTGTACAGGTAAGGTATGATGGGCGATTTTTGTATTAAAAATGTGCCTTCCTCTTTTGTTATCCATCCATGGGGTAAAGATTCTTCCACCATGGTGGTGATCCGTATTCGTATCCTTTCAGTAGGGTCATCAGCCAGGACTTGGTAATTCCTTCTGTCCTGGAGGAGACGTCTGCATTCCTGATCATACTGGACCGCAGATTGTATAACTATGGCCCCTCCTTTGTCCGCTGGTTTTATTACCAATTGGTGGTTATTGCTGAGTTCTTTTAAGGCCTTCCGTTCTTCTGCAGAGATGTTTTGAAAGGTATGTTTATTGTTAGGGTCAGGTCTTCAAGATCCTTCATGATAGCCTTTTCAAAGGCCAGTAGTTGTACTGGTAAAGTGTGGTCTGGAGGGGTGAAATTCTATTTCGGTTTTAAACCTGTATCACCTTGAATTTTTTTTGTTGTCATCTTTATTTTGAAAGAAGATTTGTAATTTCAATCTTCGTACGAAGTTCTGTATCTCTTTACACCAAATAAATTTGTCTAGGTTATTTGATGGGACGTACCCCAGACCTTTCTCTAATACGGAGGTTTGAGCAGTTGTTAGATGTTCATTTGTCAGGCTTCTATCAAAAAGGGGGGAAGAGGATTTTCGGTCCATTCAGTTCCCCTGATTAGATCCAAAGTTAATCAAAAAGGAATGCACACTAGTATCTACTAAACCATTGGTTCAACTATGACAACCCTCATAGGCAGCCTGATTCAATCGATGCGGTGTATCTTTTATCCGCCCCGTCAGGTGTCATGGCATATTCATAGGGTAGTCAAGAAGCGTGTGGTATGCCCGCCTCACCCGAGGCTACCTCTGGTCCAGGTAGAAGTGTCCAGGAATAACAGGGAGGGAAAATTATTATAAAAGGCAGTGTGTCTCCAAAAAGTTTTTTTATGAAAAGGGTTGACACTGTCGGTTAAAAATTATCGATATATATGTAATCGAGTAACTAGATTACCATATATCTATGTATATATGGATGCGTCAACATGTTTCAGCTCTTTGGGCCCATCCGGGTCTGTAGAGCTTTCGTCAGGACAAAAAAACAAAAAACATAAAATGAGGTACTCACACAAGTCGTGTAGGTTCCTTTCGCTATTTTTAGCGTTTCTTATTACATCACCTGGAACATAGGGACACAAACACAAACAATACAGTACAATATAGTATGTTGGTTATAGTGATTAGGCATAATGCTTTTCTTGAAGCACACATACTAGGATTACTAGTGAAACGATATGCACCTAGTTTTTAGCTACATAAATTTGTTGCGAAGGAGAGAGTAGTAGAGAACAGGATTTTGGTGTACATACAGTGAGCAGACTGATTAATACATGGCATGTTGTAGCGGTAAGATATTATAAGTTTTTATGATTAAACTCTATTAAGCATCTAGTCAAAATGCGCGCAATATTGTATGGCATTTACGCGCTCCGTTATATGGCATTGAGGACACGCGGTAAAAATCACTCTGAACAGTACCTTAATAGGTTCTTTTGAGAACTTCAACAGGGGTTTAGAAGTCCCTAGACGTGGTCTTTGCTAGAAGGATATTACCAGAAATTAGAAAGTCATAAACTGGACTTCTTACCCGTGTGCTGTCGTCTATGGCAATGGTTCTTACCCACGCGGACCGCGTTTAGGTCCCTGTGCTGACTCTGCCCCTGGTTACAGGCGGGGCTCAGCTTCCGGCCTTATGACAGCGAGACTTGAAACAAAGGGAGGACTCCAATATATGACCTCCGTCCCTCCAAGATGGATTCCGCCTCCGAGTGTAACACGAAGATTTCAAATATACAGGTTTATGGACCTGGTGTGTTCTTTTTTTTTTTTGTTAAAGATAATAACAAATAAGCACGTTGTTTGTCAGATTGGATAAAGGGCACAGGCAGTGATCTGTCGTTTTGGCAACATATCAACTCATAACTGGATGATAATGTCCATGAGTTTTTCATTCATTATGTGGATTCCGATGATGGTGATCCAGTCGTTCTTTAACAGATGTATGTCACACTTATCTAGACCAAGTGGATTGTTTTTCATTCCTGCCTTAATGCGAATGGTATTCCTCATGGAAATATTAGTAGAACTGGCTCCATGGAATGTTATCATTCATCCCTGATAGATGGGTGCCCAAACGGTCCACTCACCTTTGTTCTTTTTCAAACAGAATTTGTTCTGCATTGTTGTTCTTGTCTTGCAGCATTTCGAGTACTGTCCAGCTCAAGTCATCACAGGAATGTCCCGCTTCCACAAAATGTGTGCAAAGCTTCGTGTTGTTTCTCTTCATTCTCACGTTACTCCGATGTTCTCCAATTCGTAACTTGATTTTCCTACAGGTCATGCCTATATATTGGCGTTTGCAGGGACAGGTGACCATGTAGATCAGATGAGACGAATTACAGTTGGTGTGATGCTTCTGGGTCCATTTAAAAGTCTCTGTCAATTGAAGAGTTTTGGTCGGTTTTGTGAATTTACATACACCACAGGTACCACATGGGTAATGTCCAACGACAGGTTGCATCCTGGCGTCTCTTATGACAGTGTATGGTTGTTTCATTTTAGGTCTTGTGTGGACTAGGACGTCTTTTATATTTTTAGTTCTCTTGTTTGCAAATCTTGGTTTTGGCCAATCAAATTGTCCGGAGGTAACTATCTGCCAGTTTTTTCTGATGAGTTTCTGTACATCATAAGTAGCTGGACAATAAGTGGTTACACAAGTCACCAAATCCTTTATTGGTTCCTTTTTATTGGTTTGTAAAAGGCATTCGCATGGCTGATGTTTAGCCCTTTTCATGCATTTTTTGATCACTGATGGTGTGTAATCCCTTTGTTTTAATTTTTGGCTCAATTCCATTGCTTGTATCTGATAGTCATTGTCTTTGCTGCAGTTCCGTTTGTGGCGTAGAAATTGGCTGAAAGGGAGATTGTCCCGCAGTGGTCGTGGATGGTGACTACAGTACGAGAGCAAGCTGTTCTTTGCCGTGGGTTTTGTGAAAGTTTTTGTCTCCAACTTCCCGTTCTCATGAAAAATGGTTAGGTCCAGGAACGCTATACTTTGGTTACTGGAGGCAAGCGTAAACTTAAGCCAACGGTCTCTTGCATTTAACCATTCCATGAATTTCATCAGGTCTTCTTTGATATCCCAGATCAACAGGACATCGTCAATATATCGTTTCCAGTATTTGATGCTGGAAACGAAGGGATTTGTGTTGTTGAGTACCCAATTTTCTTCAAGTTGACTTACATAGAGTCCTGCCACGGAAGGAGCGCAGGCACTCCCCATGGAGGTTCCATGGCTTTGTAAGAAAAGTTGTCCATTGTACTCAAAGTAATTTTCTTTTAGGACTAGACGACAACACTCCAAAATGAAATGACGAGGGGTTTTATGTGGCCAGTCTTGGCTGAAAAGAAGATCTTCCAACATTTGTAAGGTATCCTCCTGGGGCAAGCTCGTGTATAATGCCTCAACATCCAGGCCTACCAGCAGCATTGTGTTTGGATTGTAAGTGCTTATTTGTTATTATCTTTAACAAAAAAAAAAAAAGAACACACCAGGTCCATAAACCTGTATATTTGAAATCTTCGTGTTACACTCGGAGGCGGAATCCATCTTGGAGGGACGGAGGTCATATATTGGAGTCCTCCCTTTGTTTCAAGTCTCGCTGTCATAAGGCCCGGAAGCTGAGCCCCGCCTGTAACCAGGGGCAGAGTCAGCACAGGGACCTAAACGCGGTCCGCGTGGGTAAGAACCATTGCCATGGACGACAGCACACGGGTAAGAAGTCCAGTTTATGACTTTCTAATTTCTGGTAATATCCTTCTAGCAAAGACCACGTCTAGCGACTTCTAAACCCCTGTTGAAGTTCTCAAAAGAACCTATTAAGGTACTGTTCAGAGTGATTTTTACCGCGTGTCCTCAATGCCATATAACGGAGCGCGTAAATGCCATACAATATTGCGCGCATTTTGACTAGATGCTTAATAGAGTTTAATCATAAAAACTTATAATATCTTACCGCTACAACATGCCATGTATTAATCAGTCTGCTCACTGTATGTACACCAAAAACCTGTTCTCTACTACTCTCTCCTTCGCAACAAATTTATGTAGCTAAAAACTAGGTGCATATCGTTTCACTAGTAATCCTAGTATGTGTGCTTCAAGAAAAGCATTATGCCTAATCACCATAACCAACATACTATATTGTACTGTATTGTTTGTGTTTGTGTCCCTATGTTCCAGGTGACGTAATAAGAAACGCTAAAAATAGCGAAAGGAACCTACACGACTTGTGTGAGTACCTCATTTTATGTTTTTTGTTTTTTTGTCCTGACGAAAGCTCTACAGACCCGGATGGGCCCAAAGAGCTGAAAGATGTTGACGCATCCATATATACATAGATATATGGTAATCTAGTTACTCGATTACATATATATATCGATAATTTTTAACCGACAGTGTCAACCCTTTTCATTAAAAAACTTTTTGGAGACACACTGCCTTTTATAATAATTTTCCCTCCCTGTTATTCCTGGACACTTCTACCTGGACCAGAGGTAGCCTCGGGTGAGGCGGGCATACCACACGCTTCTTGACTACCCTATGAATATGCCATGACACCTGACGGGGCGGATAAAAGATACACCGCATCGATTGAATCAGGCTGCCTATGAGGGTTGTCATAGTTGAACCAATGGTTTAGTAGATACTAGTGTCCATTCCTTTTTGATGAACTTTTGCTCATTTGTCAGGTTCACAACTAGATCTACTTTCTGCTTGTTGACGCTCTGGTCATACTTCTTGTGGATACCCTGGTCTGGTCCTCCTCTCTGGGTGTCCAGTGGACGTTGTTTCCTCTTCGATTTCGGCTCTTGTTCCTCCCTTGGCGTGAGCCTAAAAAGGAGCCTGTTCATAAAAGGGGTATTCTTGTTGGTGAAATCCCCAAGATGGATATGATTCTTGGGGATGTGGATAATGAGGTGGTCCAAAGTGTTGAGGAGCATACATAGGTTGCCCTTGGAAATTTCCCCATCCTCGAGGTCCCTCATGGTAGGGTTGTCTGTAGTTGTTACGTGTACCGTGGTACCTTGGGTTTCTGTCCCGGCTTGATCCTGAGCTATTTGATACTGTATCAGATGAATCCTCATCTGTGGTCTCATCACGGTTTGGTCTATAATCGTCTCTTATGTACTGATACACTTTCTCGTGACTGAACTTGCTTTTGCCTTTCTGTAGTTTGGTGTATTTATTCTGCTTTAAGGTGGCCTCGAATTTATTCAATGTTTTGTTTAGTTCCTCTAGATGTTTTTTGGGCTACTTGGACTTTCATAACTTTTGAGGCGTACCTCAATCGCCTGTATTTCAATCTTTAATTCTTGCGCCAATCTACTAGCAGTTTTGATAATGAGTACGATCCAGTCTCGTGTACAATGCCACGATATTTGTGACCAGTCTTTCTGAAAGTTCATATCATGTTGAAAGATATAGGGTTCGTTCCGTACAATCTACCCTTGGGGTGCCGCATTGACCTTTAAGTATTCGGACATCGGGGGCGGAGCCGGGCCGGCGGCCAAGATGGTCGCACGAGTGCCCGGCTCCGCCTGCTCTCCTCTCCCGCCGCCTGGTTTCCCGTCTGCCCCGCACAACTTTGGAGCTTGCATGGGTCGGAGGAGGTGCCGAGTGGACGTGTTTGCCTCCGACCGCGCTCCGTGCCTCGGGAGCGGAGTTATGGCTGTTTGTGTTCCTGGCCCGTGACCGACGTCCAGCCGGGCCCTGGCGTGATGGCGCCGCAGCCAGCTAGATCCACATCGTCGGTCGCAGAGACCCGGGAGGACCCGCCCCACATTCGCACAGGTCAGCCCGCCCCTGCAGCCTCGGCTCCGGCACTGCCCATGCACCGGGAGGACACCGCGTACGCTGCATTCTGTGCAGGTTTGGTCGTTCCCCCCCCGCTCCCTAATTGGCCTCCACGAACCCTTCTCGTTGCAGGCTGCTTTGATGGCGTACTACCTAGTCTGCAAGGGGCTGCCTGCTCCACATTTTCGTTGCGTGGGGCTGGCCCCGGTGCAGCACCGCCGTCGCGCCCTTTTTGAACATGGGGATTCGACCATATTTATCCTCATGCTGTGGGGCACAGATGCTGATGGGTAGTGCCTGGGACTGCCGATTCCCTCTCCCCCTTTCATCGGACTTGGGGCGGGCGGCCATGACACTTGCTTTGGCGACGCATTGATTTGGGGTCCCCCCGCTGAGTGGTGCGTAGATTGGTTGCGCCCCCAATATGTGTGGAAAGTACACGTGATGGTGGCTGGGATGTGAATGGACGTTCCCCTTGTGCTGACGAGGAGGATCTGGAGCTGGATTGCCGTGGGGGACGCCAGACACCGTCGGAACGGAAAGACGCCCCATCGTGGTATTTTGGCTGTGAGACTTTGCCCGTGCTGCCCTTCCTTGGATCCTTATTGACTATGCTTGGTGTTGGGACTCTGCTTCATTTCTCTTGGCGACTTGGAACTATGTTTGCGCTGCTGACGCTACTTGTGCGCTCTTCACTGACCGCCTATTTACCATTTGTTCATAAGACTTCGTGGAGTGCTCCAAGATTCCGTGGATTTCTTTTGCAACATTATCCTTTTACTTGTTTATCCTGATTTCGAACTTCGCACCCACGAAATGGCCGCCCTGGCTTTCCTATATACTGTGCTTTGAAAGAAGTCGCAAAATGGCGGCGGTGGCCCTGACGGTGCGCCCTCTTGTACCATTGCATGGCATCTCTTTATGTTAGCATGTCCGCTTATTGTTTTGATTCCCTTTGTTTTCTCGCTTGTAATTTGCGCCATGTCTCTATTCGGACCGGCAAATAGTAGGCTCCACGTTGACACTTGGCTCCTCCTTTCCCTGGCATGTAAAGTTTTGCATTTTGCTTGATTACCTTGCGAGGGTGGGCTGTATCACTGATTTTATCCCTGCTCTGTTTTTTGTATTTCATTAGTCGTCACAATACTATTGCAGGGGTGTGGGACCCGGGAGGAGGGGGGTCGGGCTCCTCGTTAGGGGCCCCCCTAGTTTCTTTTCCCCTTCTGTGGGGTTTTCGATCATATTATTCTCTCTTTTCGCTTTTTTAGTGTTGTGTGTCGTTTTTTCCCTTTTCTCTTGTTCTTTTTCTATATTTCGGGTTTTTCCTCTGGGCGACAGGCACGCTGCTAGGGGGGTGGGCCGTGGCCGTACGCAGTGGTGCAGGGTGGGGGGGTGGGGTATTGTTTTTTGACTCTTTTCAGTTCCATGGCCTTTTTCATGTTGTTATTCCTGTTTTCTATCCCTTTTTCTTCCTTCTTTTTTCTCTTGGGGTCGGACTCTAAGCGCGTCATTGTGCGTTTCTTTAGTTCAATGCGGGGGTCTCTGTCTTATTGTTTCATTACGTGACGGGCGGGTGTGGTCTGGGCAGGGGTCTGTTTTGTTTATCGACTATCCTGTTGGAACGTTTTGCTATGTCTACCCTGCCTGTGCTGGCCTGCCGTAACTATCCTGTGTCGAATGACACCCTAGTGTTTGTAATGTTTATTGATATGATATCCGATCCTGCCTTTTTTCCTTTTTAAAATAAGAAATCGAAACCTTTTTGTTCCTGTTACCATGTTTCATTCGGCTATCCTGAGTTGCGCATCGATACTGTGAGATGTGTTGTTGCTTTGATCCTGATTTACATTGTCTGGCTGTTTTACCTCTGTACCCTTGCTTTGCCGAGCCGTGGGCCGGATTTTGAATGTAACTGTGAAATGTCAATAAAGGTTTTAAAAAAAAAAAAAAGTATTCAGACATCAATAACCCATGTAGTGCAGTTTTTATCTGGGTACGTCTCAACTCCTCCATTTCATCCCAATCACTGTTGCCCATTTGGGATTCCGCTGTGTTAAGCCCTTCAAAGGTTCCCAGGGATGACAATATGTTTGCAGTTTCTTCCTCGCTGAAAGTCAGCCCCATGTTGTCGGCCATGTCTGTGTAAAAGGTGAGGCGTATGTTTTACAAACTATTCTCTACTTAGGATATGTGTCAAAAGAAACACTCCCACAGCTATACGCTGTCAATAATATCGAAACAAAACAAAAGGGGGAGGATAGAGGTTCCTAAAGAATAGAATCTACCTCCTATCAAACTTTGTATAAACAATGGGATTCTATCCTATGTATCTTATTTTTTTCAATTTTTAAATACTTTTGTGATGAAAATGTACAGGCTCCCATGAGACAGCTGATCATCTTGTTCAGATGTGGCCCTGGGTGGCGTTCTCGCTCAATTGCTGTGTTCGATACCCTCATGTCCACACATATGCGGATCTTGGAGGTGTTTTTTCTCGCGACTGCCAGTATTGGAGACACCCATGGCGTTGGCCCTTCTGCAGGCGCAATGATGTCCTGGGCCAGTAAACTTTGAATTTCTTCTTCTACTTTTGGTTGTAGGTGTATGGGTACTCGCCGATGATGTTGTGCTACTCGCTTGATCACCTCGTTGATGTGTGACTTTATTTGTTTCCCTCTCAATTTTCTCAGGCCCTGCAGGAGGGTCGAATGATCCTGTAGAATGTTCCATTTTTCCGACATGTGGTATGTCATCGCTAGTAGACCCATCACCTGTGCCGTGACATTGCTTAGTAGGCACGGTGCTGGGATGTCACCTCTCAGCACATGTATCTCTTCTTGGCAGGACCTGTCCTTGTATGTTAAAGTCTCTGTGAACTTCCCCATGTTATCTACCGGCTTTTAGAGCCCCTCGTGAACACATCAACAGTGGACGATGATAGTGGCAGCCTCACTTTCATTTTATCATACTCCGACATGCACATGATATTGCATGTTGCCCCGCTATCAAGCACGAAACATGTGCTATATCGCCCTACTTCAATGTCCACGGTTGCAGTTTTCTTTATTTGGTGCTTCTCCATGAGATGAACGGGCTCTGGTCCCCGGTCTGCCTTGGGGGCATCGGACATTAGATACAGTTGTGCCACGTTCACAGGTGCTGCTGTTTCTTCCGACTCATCGGAGTAACTGCGATTCGCTGTTTCCATGTGTCTGGCATACCGGCTGGTGGTCATCCGTGGTCTCGCCTGTAGGAGAGTAGGGTCTGCTATCCTATGGTCACCCCAAATTTTTGCTTTTTGCTTCACTGGTTTATGACTTAATGTGGCTGTGGGCCTGCTAATCAGACCCACAGCCTGCTGTTCTCTCTCTAAATTGTTACCGATGTACTTTAGGTGCATAACGAAATTGGAACTGGTTCACCTTATTGGCCCTTGTAACAGTGTACCCAGGTACCCAGGGCATAGGTGCTTCCAAGGCCTACCAGGGGCTGCAGCATGTATTGTGCCACCCCTGGCCTGGCCTCCATATTTGACACAACTGGCTGATCACTCAGCTGGGGTAAGTCGGTGTAACCACCCCTTACTTAGGTGTAGTATGCCTATACCTAACCTAAAATGGACACATATGTTTCTATCAGTCACTCCTATGGAAGGCCTCATCAATCCTGGAGGCAGAGTGCTTGGAAATATGTGAGATGGTGCTCTGGCATGAGCTGAGCCTGTCTGCAGCTTTCGGAACCATGTCCTTTAGCTGTTTCATGATACTGCCATACCATATACTCTTAAGTGCATTATGAACCTCGCGGTTAAATGCTATCTTGGGTTTGGCTTTATCAAAAAATGTCGAGTAAGGTGTCATACGAATTGGAATACTACCCCCTCGCCAATTCTGGCGACGGGGGTAGCATTCCACCCTTCTAGAGGGACACGACATGTACCTAGCCTGAACCCCGGTTAAAGTTAAACAGAGCCTCAGCATCACAAAATGGATGCTGCCACCACAGACACAAGTCTGACCTCCTGCTGCTGGGAGTCCTTCCAGCGAGGGCAGCTCGGACAAAGGGTTTCCTGCCTGGGGAGGTGCTAGCACCACTCCAGACAGGATTTTGTGTATTGGGTAGGACAGGGCTGAATAGAATCAGACATGCCTGGGGCACACAAGGTGTCCCTGTGCATAGGCCAGTTCAAACCAGTGCTGGGGCTTTCCAGCCCCAGTCCTGGCACGAAACTGGACAAAGGAAAGGGGGTGTAACCACCCCCCTTCCTGGTTCCACCCAGAGGAGGGACCTAGTAGGTGATCCGGCCCCCCAGATTCGAATAAGAGTGGGAGCTGTGTCCTAAGACTTCAGATCATCCTGAATCAACTTGAAATACAGAAGAAGACTGGACTTCGACATTCTGCTGCACAGAAGACGGAAGAGAATCTCCCTTGTGGCCAAGGAGTGACCACCCTGTGAACACAAAAAGGGGGTGGTGATGGACAGAGTATCTGAGTTAATCAGAACACTCCTACCCAGTCAACAGATCAGGGCTTGATCCATCACCGTTTTTTAGCTCACTGCACCATCCCAGTTCAGAACCTGGCTATATGCAAATTAGTCTGTCCCTGGCCCAGTGCATCATGGGAACAGGGCAGACCAAACTACCATGCCAATTCTTCACTGGAAAGGAAACAAGCTTCCGGGGACCGGTTTCTGGCATTACAGCCGTCTTCGGCCCGGCTTGCTTGAATCCTGATGGTGCAATGAGCAAGGGACTCATGTCTGAGCATACCCTTCCACACTCATGGTGGCTCAAATAATTACAAAAAGGGGGTGGTGATGGACAGAGTATCTGAGTTAATCAGAACACTCCTACCCAGTCAACAGATCAGGGCTTGATCCATCACCGTTTTTTAGCTCACTGCACCATCCCAGTTCAGAACCTGGCTATATGCAAATTAGTCTGTCCCTGGCCCAGTGCATCATGGGAACAGGGCAGACCAAACTACCAAGCCAATTCTTCACTGGAAAGGAAACAAGCTTCCGGGGACCGGTTTCTGGCATTACAGCCGTCTTCGGCCCGGCTTGCTTGAATCCTGATGGTGCAATGAGCAAGGGACTCATGTCTGAGCATACCCTTCCACACTCATGGTGGCTCAAATAATTACAAAAAGGGGGTGGTGATGGACAGAGTATCTGAGTTAATCAGAACACTCCTACCCAGTCAACAGATCAGGGCTTGATCCATCACCGTTTTTTAGCTCACTGCACCATCCCAGTTCAGAACCTGGCTATATGCAAATTAGTCTGTCCCTGGCCCAGTGCATCATGGGAACAGGGCAGACCAAACTACCAAGCCAATTCTTCACTGGAAAGGAAACAAGCTTCCGGGGACCGGTTTCTGGCATTACAGCCGTCTTCGGCCCGGCTTGCTTGAATCCTGATGGTGCAATGAGCAAGGGACTCATGTCTGAGCATACCCTTCCACACTCATGGTGGCTCAAATAATTACAAAAAGGGGGTGGTGATGGACAGAGTATCTGAGTTAATCAGAACACTCCTACCCAGTCAACAGATCAGGGCTTGATCCATCACCGTTTTTTAGCTCACTGCACCATCCCAGTTCAGAACCTGGCTATATGCAAATTAGTCTGTCCCTGGCCCAGTGCATCATGGGAACAGGGCAGACCAAACTACCAAGCCAATTCTTCACTGGAAAGGTAACAAGCTTCCGGGGACCGGTTTCTGGCATTACAGCCGTCTTCGGCCCGGCTTGCTTGAATCCTGATGGTGCAATGAGCAAGGGACTCATGTCTGAGCATACCCTTCCACACTCATGGTGGCTCAAATAATTACAAAAAGGGGGTGGTGATGGACAGAGTACCTGAGTTAATCAGAACACTCCTACCCAGTCAACAGATCAGGGCTTGATCCATCACCGTTTTTTAGCTCACTGCACCATCCCAGTTCAGAACCTGGCTATATGCAAATTAGTCTGTCCCTGGCCCAGTGCATCATGGGAACAGGGCAGATCCCTTGCTCACTGTACCATCAGGATTCAAGCAAGCCGGGCCGAAGACGGCTGTAATGCCAGAAACCGGTCCCCGGAAGCTTGTTTCCTTTCCAGTAAAGAATTGGCTTGGTAGTTTGGTCTGCCCTGTTCCCATGATGCACTGGGCCAGGGTCAGACTAATTTGCATGTAGCCAGGTTCTGAGCTGGGATGGTGCAGTGAGCTAAAAAACGGTGATGGATCAAGCCCTGATCTTTTGACTGGGTAGGAGTGTTCTGCTTAATTCAGATACTCTGTCCATCACCACCCCCTTTATGAATCGTTTTGGCCACCACAAGTGTGGAAGGGTATGCTCAGATGTGAGTCCCTTGCTCACTGCACCATCAGGATTCAAGCAAGCCGGGCCGAAGACGGCTGTAATGCCAGAAACCGGTCCCCGGAAGCTTGTTTCCTTTCCAGTAAAGAATTGGCTTGGTAGTTTGGTCTGCCCTGTTCCCATGATGCACTGGGCCAGGGTCAGACTAATTTGCATGTAGCCAGGTTCTGAGCTGGGATGGTGCAGTGAGCTAAAAAACGGTGATGGATCAAGCCCTGATCTTTTGACTGGGTAGGAGTGTTCTGCTTAATTCAGATACTCTGTCCATCACCACCCCCTTTATGAATCGTTTTGGCCACCACAAGTGTGGAAGGGTATGCTCAGATGTGAGTCCCTTGCTCACTGCACCATCAGGATTCAAGCAAGCCGGGCCGAAGACGGCTGTAATGCCAGAAACCGGTCCCCGGAAGCTTGTTTCCTTTCCAGTAAAGAATTGGCTTGGTAGTTTGGTCTGCCCTGTTCCCATGATGCACTGGGCCAGGGTCAGACTAATTTGCATGTAGCCAGGTTCTGAGCTAGGATGGTGCAGTGAGCTAAAAAACGGTGATGGATCAAGCCCTGATCTTTTGACTGGGTAGGAGTGTTCTGCTTAATTCAGATACTCTGTCCATCACCACCCCCTTTATGAATCGTTTTGGCCACCACAAGTGTGGAAGGGTATGCTCAGATGTGAGTACCTTGCTCACTGCACCATCAGGATTCAAGCAAGCCGGGCCGAAGACGGCTGTAATGCCAGAAACCGGTCCCCGGAAGCTTGTTTCCTTTCCAGTAAAGAATTGGCTTGGTAGTTTGGTCTGCCCTGTTCCCATGATGCACTGGGCCAGGGTCAGACTAATTTACATGTAGCCAGGTTCTGAGCTGGGATGGTGCAGTGAGCTAAAAAACGGTGATGGATCAAGCCCTGATCTTTTGACTGGGTAGGAGTGTTCTGCTTAATTCAGATACTCTGTCCATCACCACCCCCTTTATGAATCGTTTTGGCCACCACAAGTGTGGAAGGGTATGCTCAGATGTGAGTCCCTTGCTCACTGCACCATCAGGATTCAAGCAAGCCGGGCCGAAGACGGCTGTAATGCCAGAAACCGGTCCCCGGAAGCTTGTTTCCTTTCCAGTAAAGAATTGGCTTGGTAGTTTGGTCTGCCCTGTTCCCATGATGCACTGGGCCAGGGTCAGACTAATTTGCATGTAGCCAGGTTCTGAGCTGGGATGGTGCAGTGAGCTAAAAAAACGGTGATGGATCAAGCCCTGATCTTTTGACTGGGTAGGAGTGTTCTGCTTAATTCAGATACTCTGTCCATCACCACCCCCTTTATGAATCGTTTTGGCCACCACAAGTGTGGAAGGGTATGCTCAGATGTGAGTCCCTTGCTCACTGCACCATCAGGATTCAAGCAAGCCGGGCCGGAGACGGCTGTAATGCCAGAAACCGGTCCCCGGAAGCTTGTTTCCTTTCCAGTAAAGAATTGGCTTGGTAGTTTGGTCTGCCCTGTTCCCATGATGCACTGGGCCAGGGTCAGACTAATTTGCATGTAGCCAGGTTCTGAGCTGGGATGGTGCAGTGAGATAAAAAACGGTGATGGATCAAGCCCTGATCTTTTGACTGGGTAGGAGTGTTCTGCTTAATTCAGATTGTCCATCACCACCCCCTTTATGAATCACCCTGTGAACACAGGCACCAACCAGCAACTCGACGTCTGCTTTGCCACCGCCTCCCGCCAGAGCCCGAGCCCAGAGCCTGACAAGACCCAGACTCCCAGACTTCTCACAGCCCGATCCACAGGCCCTGCAAAGAAGGGACCCGTGGAGGCACCGAGAGACGTGGGACCGGACCTCTTGAAAGACCCCCGAGAAGCTGACTGCGCAGCACCTGAGGCACCCTCGACGCTGTGCTTTGGGGTTTGAGAAGCCCCAACCTCGAGCAGCCCTTGCACCGAAGATCAGCCCCCCAGCATCTCCACGATCTGCGTGGGGCCCTTTTGCACCGTGCCACTCGACGCGCCATCCCGGCCACTTGCCACGTGGCTAGCGGCCATCTTGGTGACGAAAACGACGAACTACACCGCTGGTCTGGTTGCTCCAGATTGGCCCTTGCTCCCCTGAAAAGGAGCACCCGCTCTGACCTTGCTGGTCCGAGTGAGAAGCTTGAATCACTTCCTGCGTGGCTTGCTTTAGCCAAGGCCTGTTTGCTCCAATCAAGTTGCCGACACCGCCATCAGCGAGAGCCTACGTGGGACAGCTCATGACCGACTCCTGGACGTTCTTGACCTCTTCGTGTTCTCGTGACTGCAGAGACAATCTTCACGACATCGCCTGTTTGCACCCGACATCGCCTGGTTCCAGTCTGGTTCCACGGTGTCACTGGCTAGTGACTTTGAATATTGTCTCCTCTGCTTTCAGGTCTTCACCTCTTCAGATCCACCCTTGGATCCACCGGAACTCTTCACATCGAGCTGCCTGCAGCATCTTCAGCTCCAAGCACCATCGACCTGCGTGACGAAACCCGACACTACTTCGACCCTGTGCACCCACTTCCTGTGGGTGAGGTAACTCAGCAACGCCGGTGTTCCCACACTGGTATACACCTCTAGTGTCTGTGTCTAAAGTTTCATCCTTCTAGGTCACTCGGAAGGTTCCTTAATAACTAACTTTGTAACTTTTACGCACCATTGACATTGCATTGGTAAAGCGTGCACTTTCCGCACTGCACCCGAGTCCCGCGGGCCTTTCCCGACTTCTTCACTGCTAGTCCCGAACAGCTCCAGCGATTCCCCAGGCCCTAGGCCTCTTCACTTTCCCCATAGTGGTTCTTATACCACTATTTTAGTATATGGTTTAGGTGGCCCCTAGGGCTCATCCATAATTGTGCAACTTTTGTGTATTTAAACTGTGTTTTGTTTTAACGCATTTGCTTCTGTGCTCATAAAGAGTATCAGGGATATTTGTAGAAATAAATCTATATATATTTTCAATATATATCTGTGTGGTGTCCTTTCATTTGGTATTCAAGGGATTGTGTATGGTAAAACAGCTTGCTTCACATGCCTTTACAGAGTTTAGCCTAAGACTGCTTAGTCCATGCTACCCCTAGGATAGCTTGTCTATAAGGTTGACTTTACAACCTGCACCATAAGGGTTGCTTGGCATGGTACAAGGTGATCACTAGAACTAGTGAGCATCATATACCAGGCCAACTTCTCACATTGGTGAGCAGCGGATTGGGATTTGAGCTTGCTGTTGTTTTACCATTACAATCTTTGAAAATATCATTTGAAAGATCATACAGGTACCTGATAGGTACACTAAAACAAGACTAGATATACTTAAGTTCTACTGAACTTAGTTGTTGTAGAGGATAGGGAGTAGCACACCCTGACTACAACTACTAGATAGGTTTTGTAGGAAAACACAAGTGTAGGTAGATTGCAACACATCCACCACACTAGAGCAATGTCTGGAGCAGAGGGATCCACTGGAACCATCTCTGTTGAGAGTGACCCTCCAAGGGCACCATCCAAATTTGCTATCTTTCCATTTAAGGAACTGAGGCAACTGTGTTCCATGAGAGGAATCAAAACAGGTCCTACTCCTACAGCAGGACACCTCAGAGAGCTGTTAGACCAGTCTGAAGCTCTAAAGAACTCCAAACCAGGCCCCTCAGGGACTGGAGATGGAGGCTCTCCCACTGAAGATGATAACCCTGATGCCCCTGCCCCTGTCATCCAGATAGATGAGGAAGACCAGACCCCTGGGAATACTCAGCCTGAGGAAGAAGAAGAGGAGGAGGAGGAGGAGGAGGAGGAAGAAAGTGATTCTGATGATGGTAGAAATAGCCAGGTGTTAGTCAGCAGGCTTAACCAGGCTAACTTAAGCTTATTTGGGACTGAAGGTGGGTCCAACCCATTCAGACCCCCAAATGGACTTAACCAGGAGCATAGGAGGAGGAGGAATCACTCAGGTGAGTCCAATACTTCCCATGTTTCTAGAGGTTCTCATGGCAACTCCAGAAGGGCGTTGACTAGCCCTCAGAGAAGGGAACATGAGGCCAAAATGAGAGCGGCTGAACTTAGGATCCAGAGGCAAGAGTTAGAGGTTGCCCTGGCAAAAGATAAACTTGCTAGAGCAAGGCAGCCTAGAGAGAGTGGAGTAGAATCCACTGGTGGCAGCACTATCCCTAAGGATAAAGACAGGTCCTATGACAATAGAAACCTGAGTAAGATTGTGCCCCCCTACAAAGTTGGGGATGATATCCACAAATGGATGACTGCACTTGAGAGAGCTTGCAAAGTACAACAGGTCCCTCAGGAGCAGTGGGCAGCAATCTTGTGGCTCTCCTTTGAAGGTAGAGGCCGAGACAGACTCCTCACAGTTAGTGATGGGGATTCTAGAAACTACCTGGTCCTGAAGAGTGCTCTGATTGATGGGTTAGGCTTAACCACTGAACAGTACAGGTTAATGTTCAGAGACACCCTAAAGACACAGACTCAGGACTGGTCTGTATTTGTTGAATGTGCCACTAAGGCTCTGGAGGGCTGGTTGCCGGGAAGTAAGGTTACAGACTATGAAGGATTGTACAATTTGCTTATGAGAGAACAGATTTTAAATAACTGTCAGAACCAGCAGTTGCATCAACATTTGGTTGACTCAGATCTAACCTCTCCCCAAGAATTGGGAAAGAGGGCAGACAAATGGGTTAGAACCAGAGTTAAGCAAAAGAACCAGAACCAGGGTGGTGACCAAAAGAAAACAGACCAGAAGGGTGGGGAGCAGAAAGCTAAAGACCAGAAGTCTTCAACAGGGCCCCAAACTAATACTGAGGGTGGGTCCCAAACTTCCAAGAAGAAGAAGAAAGAAGGTCAAAGAAAACCCTGGTGTAGCTTTTGCAAAAACACCACTCACTGGACAAGTGATTGTAAAAAGGGTGGAGCCCCCAACACTGCAGCCCCTAAGGCACCTGCACCCACTAGTACAGTTGGCAGTGTTGGTTCACAGACTAAGGGGGTAGTGGGTATCACCTTGGGAACTGATGGAGATTCTGACCTAGTCAGAGTCCCCACACAGGCTGTTCTGATTTGTGATAGGGAGATTGATTTTTCCCCTACTGTCAGTCCCAATAATTTGGGCAAGTACAGACAGACACCTTTAATTAATGAAAAAGTGGCTCAAGCATACAGGGACACATGTGCCAGTGTCACTATGGTGACGCCTAGCTTTGGGGACCCTGGACAGTACATACCAGGTGATAATTACCTGGTGATCAATGCCAGCAATGTCACTACTACACATAGTGTGGCAATTGTTAACTTTTCCTGGGGAGGGGTAACTGGCCTAAAAAGAGTTGTGGTTAGTGCTGATCTCCCAGTAGAATGTTTGTTGGGCAATGACCTGGAGAGCTCTCTATGGTCAGAAGTTGAGTACAGGACTCATGCAGAGATGTTAGGGATATCATCACATGTCCTTGCTGTGACCAGGTCACAGGCCAAAAAGTGCCTCTCTGAACCTCAGGTCTTGGATCCTGGAACAATGGACCAAGTACCTTCCAAGACAAGGAACAGGAGGGTAAAGGCTGTGCCTTCCCAGATGCCTACAAGTGAGGATCAGCCTTCACAGGAAGATGATTCTGAGACCCCTGAAGGAACTGTCCCTATAGAGCTTGAACCTGATCAGGTTGAGTTTCTGGGGGCAGGGGGACCTTCTAGGGCAGACTTGGGGCAGGCTCAGTTATCCTGTCCTTCTCTTGAACCCCTCAGACAGCAGGCTGCTGCTGAGGCTGCTGGGAATGCTCAAGGTACCCATAAGGTTTATTGGGATGATGGGCTCCTTTATTCAGAGGGTAGAGACCCCAAGCCTGGTACAACCAGGAGGTTGGTCATACCTCTGCAATTTAGGGGCTTCCTTCTTACCTTGGCACACGATATTCCCTTAGCAGGACACCTAGGCCAGAACAAAACATGGGACAGACTTGTCTGTCACTTTCACTGGCCTCACATGTCAGAAGATACAAAGGAGTTTTGTCGCTCCTGTGTAACCTGCCAAGCAAGTGGCAAAGCAGGTGGTACCACAAAGGCCCCCCTAATACCATTACCTGTGGTGGGGGTGCCCTTTGAAAGGGTGGGGATTGACATTGTTGGACCAATGGATCCCCCTACAGCATCTGGGCACAGATTCATACTGGTGGTGGTGGACCATGCCACCAGGTACCCAGAGGCAATTCCACTTAGGACCACAACAGCTCCTGTTGTGGCCAGGGCCTTACTTGGAGTTTTCTCCAGAGTGGGGTTTCCTAAGGAGGTAGTATCTGATAGAGGTGCAAACTTCATGTCAGGATACTTGACAGCTATGTGGAAGGAATGTGGTGTCAACTATAAGTGCACCACTCCCTATCATCCACAATGCAATGGGCTTGTTGAGAGATTCAACAAGACCCTAAAGGGCATGATCAAAGGATTACCTGAGAAGCTCAGGCGAAGATGGGATATCCTTCTGCCCTGCCTTCTGTTTGCTTACAGAGAGGTCCCACAAAAAGGTGTTGGCCTTTGAATTGTTGTTTGGACACCCTGTAAGAGGACCCCTATGTCTGGTGAGGGAAGGATGGGAGTTACCTCTCAAAAAGCCCAAGCAAGACATAGTGGACTATGTACTTGGTCTCCGCTCCAGGATGGCTGAGTATATGGAGAAGGCATCCAAAAACCTTGAGGCTAGCCAGAAATTACAGAAAGCCTGGCATGACCAAAAGGCTGTCCTGACTGAGTACCAGCCTGGACAGAAAGTATGGGTGTTGGAGCCAGTGGCCCCAGGAGCACTCCAAGACAAATGGTCTGGACCCCATACAATCATTGAGAAAAAGGGAGAGGTTACCTATTTGGTGGACCTTGGAACTCCCAGGAACCCCCACAGGGTGCTCCATGTTAACAGGCTGAAAGCATATGTTGACAGGAGAGACATGGGCTTGCTCATGGCTACAGATGAGGGGCAGGAGGAAGAGAGTGACCCTCTCCCAGACCTGCTGACTCAGAATCCTGAGGATGGCTCAGTTGATGGTGTGGCCTTAGATGGCAGCCTCACTGAACATCAGCAACATGACTGTAGACAGGTTTTGCAGTCATATCGACATATGTTCTCCCTGACACCCAGTTAGACTAACTGGTGTACCCATGTGGTGGACACTGGTGATAGTCTTCCTGTAAAGAACAAAATTTACAGGCAGCCTGACCATGTCAGAGACTGTATCAAGGCTGAGGTGCAAAAGATGCTGGAGTTAGGTGTCATTGAGCCTTCAGAGAGCCCCTGGGCTAGCCCAGTGGTTCTGGTCCCCAAACCTCACACCAAAGATGGAAAGAGAGAGATGAGGTTCTGTGTGGATTACAGAGGACTCAATGCTGTCACCAGGACAGATGCACACCCAATTCCAAGGGCAGATGAGCTCATAGACAAATTGGCTTCTGCCAAGTATTTGAGCACATTTGACTTGACAGCTGGCTACTGGCAAATCAGGTTAGCTGAGGAGTCTAAAGCCAAGACAGCATTTTCTACCCCCAGTGGGCATTACCAGTTTGTGGTGATGCCCTTTGGTTTGAAAAATGCACCTGCCACCTTCCAAAGGTTGGTGAATCAAGTCCTTACTGGGTTGGATGACTTTTGTGCAGCATATCTGGACGATATTGCTGTCTTTAGCTCTACCTGGGAGGATCACCTGGTCCACCTGAAGGAAGTGCTAGAGGCTCTGCAAAAGGCAGGCCTCACTATCAAGGCAACCACGTGCCAGATAGGGCAGAGTAAGGTTGTGTACTTGGGCCACCTTGTGGGTGGAGGCCAAGTTCAACCACTGGAGAGTAAGATTCAGACCATAAAGGACTGGACTCCTCCAACTACCCAGACTCAGGTCAGAGCTTTCTTGGGCCTGACTGGGTACTACAGGAAGTTTGTTAAGAACTATGGGTCCATTGTGACTCCTCTTAATGATCTGACATCCAAGAAGATGCCCAAAAAGGTTCAGTGGACAGAATACTGTCAAAAGGCATTTGATGACCTGAAGAAGGCCATGTGCTCTGCACCTATCCTGAAGAGTCCTGACTACTCAAGAGAGTTTATTGTCCAAACAGATGCTTCTGAGTTGGGAGTGGGAGCTGTGCTTTCACAACTTAATGTAGATGGTCAAGACCAGCCCATTGCTTTTATTAGCAGAAGGCTGACCCCCAGAGAGAAACGTTGGTCAGCCATTGAGAGGGAGGCCTTTGCTGTGGTGTGGGCCCTGAAGAAGTTGAGACCATACTTGTTTGGCACTCACTTCAAGATTCAGACCGACCATAAGCCCCTCTTATGGCTTAATCAGATGAAGGGTGAAAACCCCAAACTGCTCAGGTGGTCCATTTCCCTACAGGGGATGGACTTTACAGTGGAGCACCGCCCAGGGACTGACCATGGTAATGCAGATGGTCTCTCCAGGTACTTCCACTTAGAACATGAAGACACAACTGGTCAAGGTTAGTCTAATGTCCCTGCGTTTGGGGGGGTTGTGTAGGAGAGTAGGGTCTGCTATCCTATGGTCACCCCAAATTTTTGCTTTTTGCTTCACTGGTTTATGACTTAATGTGGCTGTGGGCCTGCTAATCAGACCCACAGCCTGCTGTTCTCTCTCTAAATTGTTACCCATGTACTTTAGGTGCATAACGAAATTGGAACTGGTTCAGCTTATTGGCCCCTGTAACAGTGTACCCAGGTACCCAGGGCATAGGTGCTTCCAAGGCCTACCAGGGGCTGCAGCATGTATTGGGCCACCCCTGGCCTGGCCTCCATATTTGACACAACTGGCTGATCACTCAGCTGGGGTAAGTCGGTGTAACCACCCCTTACTTAGGTGTAGTATGCCTATACCTAACCTAAAATGGACACATATGTTCCTATCAGTCACTCCTATGGAAGGCCTCATCAATCCTGGAGGCAGAGTGCTTGGAAATATGTGAGATGGTGCTCTGGCATGAGCTGAGCCTGTCTGCAGCTTTCGGAACCATGTCCTTTAGCTGTTTCATGATACTGCTTTACCATATACTCTTAAGTGCATTATGAACCTCGCGGTTAAATGCTATCTTGGGTTTGGCTTTATCAAAACATGTCGAGTAAGGTGTCATACGAATTGGAATACTACCCCCTCGCCAGTTCTGGCGACGGGGGTAGCATTCCACCCTTCTAGAGGGACACGACATGTACCTAGCCTGAACCCCGGTTAAAGTTAAACAGAGCCTCAGCATCACAAAATGGATGCTGCCACCACAGACACAAGTCTGACCTCCTGCTGCTGGGAGTCCTTCCAGCGAGGGCAGCTCGGACAAAGGGTTTCCTGCCTGGGGAGGTGCTAGCACCACTCCAGACAGGATTTTGTGTATTGGGTAGGACAGGGCTGAATAGAATCAGACATGCCTGGGGCACACAAGGTGTCCCTGTGCATAGGCCAGTTCAAACCGGTGCTGGGGCTTTCCAGCCCCAGTCCTGGCGCGAAACTGGACAAAGGAAAGGGGGTGTAACCACCCCCCTTCCTGGTTCCACCCAGAGGAGGGACCTAGTAGGTGATCCGGCCCCCCAGATTCGAATAAGAGTGGGAGCTGTGTCCTGAGACTTCAGATCATCCTGAATCAACTTGAAATACAGAAGAAGACTGGACTTCGACATTCTGCTGCACAGAAGACGGAAGAGAATCTCCCTTGTGGCCAAGGAGTGACCACCCTGTGAACACAGGCACCAACCAGCAACTCGACGTCTGCTTTGCCGCCGCCTCCCGCCGGAGCCCGAGCCCAGAGCCTGACAAGACCCAGACTCCCAGACTTCTCACAGCCCGATCCACAGTCCCTGCAAAGAAGGGACCCGTGGAGGCACCGAGAGACGTGGGACCGGACCTCTTGAAAGACCCCCGAGAAGCTGACTGCGCAGCACCTGAGGCACCCTCGACGCTGTGCTTTGGGGTTTGAGAAGCCCCAACCTCGAGCAGCCCTTGCACCGAAGATCAGCCCCCCAGCATCTCCACGATCTGCGTGGGGCCCTTTTGCACCGTGCCACTCGACGCGCCATCCCGGCCACTTGCCACGTGGCTAGCGGCCATCTTGGCGACGAAAACGACGAACTACACCGCTGGTCTGGTTGCTCCAGATTGGCCCTTGCTCCCCTGAAAAGACAATCTTCACGACATCGCCTGTTTGCACCCGACATCGCCTGGTTCCAGTCTGGTTCCACGGTAGTCACTGGCTAGTGACTTTGAACATTGTCCCCCTGCTTTCAGGTCTTCACCTCTTCAGATCCACCCTTGGATCCACCGGAACTCTTCACATCGAGCCGCCTGCAGCATCTTCAGCTCCAAGCACCATCGACCTGCGTGACGAAACCCGACACTACTTCGACCCTGTGCACCCGCTTCCTGTGGGTGAGGTAACTCAGCAACGCCGGTGTTCCCACACTGGTATACACCTCTAGTGTCTGTGTCTAAAGTTTCATCCTTCTAGGTCACTCGGAAGGTTCCTTAATAACTAACTTTGTAACTTTTACGCACCATTGACATTGCATTGGTAAAGCGTGCACTTTCCGCACTGCACCCGAGTCCCGCGGGCCTTTCCCGACTTCTTCACTGCTAGTCCCGAACAGCTCCAGCGATTCACCAGGCCCTAGGCCTCTTCACTTTCCCCATAGTGGTTCTTATACCACTATTTTAGTATATGGTTTAGGTGGCCCCTAGGGCTCATCCATAATTGTGCAACTTTTGTGTATTTAAACTGTGTTTTGTTTTAACGCATTTGCTTCTGTGCTCATAAAGAGTATCAGGGATATTTGTAGAAATAAATCTATATATATTTTCAATATATATCTGTGTGGTGTCCTTTCATTTGGTATTCAAGGGATTGTGTATGGTAAAACAGCTTGCTTCACATGCCTTTACAGAGTTTAGCCTAAGACTGCTTAGTCCATGCTACCCCTAGGATAGCTTGTCTATAAGGTTGACTTTACAACCTGCACCATAAGGGTTGCCTTGCATGGTACAAGGTGATCACTAGAACTAGTGAGCATCATATACCAGGCCAACTTGTCACATCGCCACTCAGCTCCGCTCGCTTCTGAACTGCCTGCTCATGCAGGCGCTTGCAAAATGATTGTCCCTGTTACATTTCCTGCATCTCTGCCCCACCATCGGGCACGCACTGACATGGGGAAAGTCAAGTCCACATCTATAGCACGTTTGTTCGTTTTTCTTTGCTGTCAAGGCCACAGGGTATTTTTTTCTTCCCGACGTTTCCCAAGACTCGATTTGCCTGTTCCACTCTTTTCTCCATTCCCAGCTCCATCTCTTTGGCATGCGCTGTTGCTCTCGCTTCCATGCGAGCCATGGTCAATAGCTTCTCTAGTGTCGTTGGTTCCATCAGGACACGTGCACGGAACTCAACAGACTGACAGCCTTCAATGATGCGCAGTCGTATCGCCTGCTCATTATCAAACTTGTCAAACTCACAGTATGTGACCAGTTTTCGCAGTCATGTTGCGAAGTCGTCAAGGGACTCCTCCGTTCGCTGACACGCTGTGTTGAAGCTGTATCCCTCAAAGTCAGTGTTCCGTTGGGGGTCAAATTTCGCTGTGGGGCACTGTATCACCCCTTTGTGTGTCACCCTTTGATCGCTGGGAAATGTTATGAGCAGGTCCTCCACTTCATCACCTGCAAGATTCGGAAATAGGTCCAGCTGTTTGCGGTCTACAATGTCCATGGCACGCATGTAATGCTCAAATTGCCTGATCCACCTTTCCCACCTGATGCCAACTTGTGGTTCCGATAAGCTGAAGGGCAACGGTCTTTGAAATATTGCTTGTGGACTCTTTTTGTCACTTTTTGTGTCAACCATTTTCTTTATTGACATGTGGCTCTTGTGTGGCCCTCTTTCTGTAGCTGCGTTCTCTCTATGGTGACAGTGGCCGTCTCAATTCACTGTCACTTTCACTGTCACCTTTACTATCACACTTTATATTCACTTTTTCTTTACTTGGTTGTCTTTTTTTTTCTTTTTAAATGTCCCTTTGTCTTTATATATTCGTTTGTTTCACTTTAATCTGGCCCTCCTGTCCTTTAATTCCACTTTTTCCACCTTTTCTGACTTCTGCCTGACTTCAAAATGGCCTCACGGCCTTCTTCTTCTTCTATTGGCCGCCAGATCTCGTGATACCAAGATTTCCAGTGCATGACCTTCTGAAATGGCCGCTGGTTTTTCCTGGGCGCTGTTTGGCTGACCCGCCACGTTCTTGCGAGATTTGCCTTCAAATCTACGCGCGAAGCGGGCTCTTCAGGATGCAGTGGCGGCAGGGACATGGTCGGGTGCACCGGGATGCTCCTTCTCGCAGACGAGTTCACCACTTGCCTTCAGGCATGTGGGGGGGCTCTTACCGCATCTCCTTTGCGGCTGGGCGGGCTCCCGCACTGATGCCTCGATCTTCAGCGCTCGGACCAGGGTGGGCTCCTGGCTCCGTTACTTGTTGCGACCGGGTGGGATCCGGACGCCGCAGCTGTTCACCGTCTGTACTTTCTGCGGCGGGCGGACCAGGGTGGGCTCCTGGCTCCGTTCTTTAGTCACGAGGGACCACGTTACACGTGTTTGGTGGCGCTTTGAAATCCCACCACCTTCTTTGCCAGTTGTCGTGTACTTGCTGCCCAGGAACCACGCAGGAAACAGGTAAGGGTTTGGTTGCTCTTTATTCAGTATTCTTGCTTCCCTGCCCACATGCACATCTGTCCTTGTGCCCTCTTCGCACCAACTGCCCTGTCCACTCCCTGACCGGAAGTAGTGTCCAGTTTCCTTCCTGCCTTGTTGTCCGGTGCAGGGTCCTAGTGCCCTTCACCCAGGCCACTACATCGCCAAGGGAAAGATTACCCACATAAAAACAGAATAAACAAATCAGTAGGCATAGGTTACATATGCTCCACCTTGTATTTTCCATGAACTCAGACAAACATGACACAAGGGAGCAGCTGTTATGAACATACTAGCACAGGTAGCTTTGGACTCACTTAATTACTCCTGTGTGGGGTCAGTGAGGTGCTTTTGATCTCCATTGATAAGTCACTAGGGAGGTGTGTTTCCTCACATCTAGTTCCGTCTGGTTTTAGGTCTGACACAGCAAACAAAGACACTCCAGGATGAATCTTTTTGCCCCCCTCCATATAACTGTATTTAGATACAACTAATATTCTTTCCTTATAAACCAGTATGTGACTACAAAGGTCACCACCCCGCCTTCGAGATCATGAAGCTGGTATCCCCTAAAGTATAGGGTAAGGAATTGTAATATTTCCTTTACCGCGGATGCCTTTACCATGCATGCCTTTACCAGGCAATTTTTTGGTAAAGATATATGTGTTTTAAAGATCATGCCCCAGCCCCCTCCCCCCTGAGCCCTAAAAACAAACCTAAACTCACTGAGCCCTAAAAACAACCAAATCCCGTCTTCGCCTAAAAACAACCTGACCACCTGAACCCTTAAATCAACCCTGAACATCCCTGAACCCCTCTGAGCCCTAAAAACAACCCGAGCCCCCTTGAGTCCTAAACACTAACCCAACCCCACTTTCCAGACCACATCCTGGAGCTCCATCTCCGATCCTTCCTCTTCCTGTGCCTGCCCAACCGCTTATCTAGATTGCGCACTTCTTTAATGACGCATATGTGTGGTTAAGGCATATGCGTGGTTGAGGCAAGCATGGTTCCGCATGCGGGGAAATGGCAAGCATGGCTCAGCCGTGTTATAATAGCTGTTTCCCATGAATGAGTGGTGGGATTTGTAAAGCGTGCAGCTAATGTGAGTGGGTCACGGCGCTAGGCAATACGCCCAGTATGGAGTATAACATCTACTCCTTGAATAAGTGGGTTTTTATGTGTTTGCAGAATATTTTCTTATCCGCAATCCATTTGAGGGGGAGCGGAAGATTGTTCCAGTACCTAGCCACCAGGACTGAGCAGGCAGATCCACACCACTTTTTCTTATTGTGGTGGGAATAACTAGCAGATGTGCTGATTGGGATCTATGTGGGCTCTTTGTGGTCAGTAGCCGAAAAGTCTATTTTGAAGATAGTGGGGAGCGCTTTTATAGAAAGAAGAGTGAGCTAAAGACAGTAAGAGCATTAAAAAGGACTCTTTTCTTCACTTGTAGCCAGTTCAGTTGTTTTCAGTATTGAGTGAGGGAAGAGTACTTGGGGATCTTGAAAAGCAGTCAGATGGCCATATTTTGGATTGTTTGTGGTCTAGTCATGTAGTCTGGGATACCAGTTCAGTACAAAAACTTTATTGCGGCTAGGTGTAGCCATAAAAGCACAATCATATTCAACAGATATCGATACAGATCGGGTTTAAAATGAACAATTCATGATATACAAAGGCATTTGGGCATGATGGAAAATAACAGTCAATGAAATCGTCATTATGGGACTACATGGTTATAAATTACAGTTATAAAAATATAAATTACAAATCAATTAATTAAAACTGTAAACACGCTACAAACTTTAAAAAGAAGGATAATGGCTGTCTTTTTCACTTAAGTCCCAGAGCTTCCCGCCCGGTATCCCTCCTCAGCCCCTCCATGTAAGGACTCCAACTATATATACAAGTAATCAATTTAAAAGGACTTGGAGCGCTATTTAATAGCTTTGCTATTCCATTTTTAGCAAATTTCTACGGATTAACCACATAGAAAACAGGAACTTAGATACAGAGACCACACAGACCGGGCCGGTATTCGATTTTAAGATCCTAAAGAAATCAATGTATTTGCTGACACCCAAGTTCCTACATAACTGAATAATCCATTTACGCCTGGGATATTTGTATGCACCACAGAAAAGCGTAACATGGATTAAAGTTTCTTCCTCAGTCTGACACCCAGGGCAAAGATGAGTGGAATCTCCCGCCCACGAGTTGGTAATTGCAAATAGCGGGAGAGTACCAAATCTAAACTGTAAAAACAGCTTCTTAGCTAGGGTAAGATGGATGATGTCCAGAGCCTTTTCGAATTCATAGTGGCTCTTAAAATCAAAAATCTATAGGTCAGACTAGAAAGGTTCACTGACTGGAACAATTGGGCTAATTTGTGCTCCTTCAGTACGTTTGAAGTCTGGGATACCTATATACAAGCCATTCGTGTAGTCCAATCTGGACAGGATCAATGCGTGTACAACCATCTTCTGAGCCTCCCATGCGAGGAGTTTGAGGAACTTCCTTAGCATTCTCAAGATCCAGCATGAATTTTTAAATACTGCTGCAATGTCAGCTTTGAGTGATAGCAGGGTACCCACTAAACCCATAGATTTCTGCCTATGCCGGTCGAGGCGGAGGGCGGACAACTGGATGGCCAGGCGCTTAGCCAGACAGAAAGGGGATCTATTCCAAATAGCAGGATGATAGTTTTGTTAGGATTGCATTGCAAGGAGTTGGAGATGAGCCAGCCCATTAATGCTTTGACACAAGCAGAGAATTTAGATTTCGATAAGAGCTGACATCGTACTATGAATGGCTCTGAACCCGAATTGTGAGGTGTGAAGGAGCGTAGAGGTTTCTAAAAAGCACATTAACTGTGTAGTAACTGCTTTTTCAATAATTTTTTAAATCCCTGGCAATAGGGATATAGCTCTGAAACTTGAAAGTATTTTCAGATCAGCATTTGATTTCTTGAGTAATCGTATGACACAGGCCTCTTTCCGCTCAGCCGGTACAATGCCCGATTGAAGGGAGGAGAAGAGCTCCTGATAAATGGGAGTGAGAGTGGTCCCTAGAGTCCTCATAACTTGGAGTGAAAGGGGATCCCACGAGGAATTGGCATTATTTTTGGAGAAAGAATTCTCCAGTTCCAGATTGGTGAAGGCTATAAATTCAATTCATTTGTACTGTGCGATAAGCAAGGGGGTACAAAATAGGCACTCTATTATGCATTGAGATTAGGGTGTCCTGTATTTTTTGTATTTTGTCCTCTAAAAAATTGGTGAGGTGAGAACAGAGTTATGCACTTGTCTCAATTCGGGGTGTAAAATATTTTGTAAAGGTGTAATTAGATACAATTTTAAAATGTCCTTTGCATTAATGTTAGTTTTTTCCATTGTATTAGTGTAAAAAATGTGCCGCGAGGATTTCAGATTTCCTTGATATCCGCTAAAGGCCCTTTCATAGTGGCCCTTGTCCAATTCATTATAGTGTTTTCGCCAAAAACTTTCCAACTTTGTACAGCCCTTCCTTTCTTCCCCAAGTTGTGAAGTGAACCATCGGGCAGACTGAAGGTGTCTAGTGGACTTTGACTTAGTTAGTGGGGCTGCTGTGGAGGCTGCCTGTGAAAGCCAGTCATTCACAGTAACCTCATCTGTTGGGATATTACCTGAGAGTGAGGGTTTGGTAGCATCAAGGGTTTCCTTCAGGAGAGCCGTGTCTATTTTTTTCCAGGGTCTTATCTCATGGGAAGGTTCAGTTTGTCCTGAGTTTTTTGGGTGGCGCCAAGACTAAGGCCAAGCAAAACGTAGCATAAAGTGATCTGACCAGTGTAATAGTTTGTTGTGTTCTATGATAGCATTAGAGGAGATAACATCTATACTGTTGCCTGCTCTGTGGATGGCACCCAGGATAAATGTTGCAGGATCGATGTAGATGAGTGATTGGATTAGCTCAGCTGCTCTATTGTCTGAGGGTTTGTCCAGCTGAATGTTAAAATCTCCTAGCACAGTAAAATTGGCATTGTTGAAGGTTTTAAGTGTCAGTGCTTGGGAAACAGAGTTAAGGAAATCTCCTGCGGCCCCGGGGGCCTTTAAAGCAATACACCCACTAAGGAGCATTGAACTGAAGGGGATATAACAAACCCCATGGCTTCAGCACCTATGAAGCCTTCCACCTTAAAGGAGGTGTAATTCAGTGAGTTCTTAAAAACAATAGCCACTCCTCCACCCCTCTGTCCCTTCCGGTCTTAATGCAGGCAGCTTATAAAGGGAGAACGCCACCTATAAGTCAGGACAGGACAGAACAGAACTTTTGTTGGATGCACAGTGTTTCTTTTGAGGTCTGTAATCCCGTGATTGCCTCCCCGTGTTTTGCAAAGCTATCAAGTGATCTTTGCTCCATATTATTCACTCGAAGACCATATCTCTGAAGCATTTAATTTTTTGCTCGACCTTAGACAGCCCTCTATTTATATGTTCGCTAAGGGCCTGGCGCAGACCATTCAAATCCAAACATTTGGAGAAATCAATAGCAGGAAAGAACTCACCCCCCTGGGCCACCTCAAGTGTCAAAGCTGAGTTATTGTAGGCAGTTCTTTTGGAAGTGTTGCGCGCAGAACAAGTATCATCCTTTTTCTTTTTTTCTATTAGAGGCGGGGTATTGGGCTGCAGTACACCATCCAATGTGATTAATAATGAGTCATTAAATATGCATGGGTTACTAGCTAGCCTAATGGGTATTATCTTGTTTTCCCAGTGAACTCTTGTTTCTGGGCAGGGAGTCTGGAGGATTAGTATGGACCAAAACGTCCCCCTCTGCAGGATTAAGCATAGGTTGATGCTGTGCTACTAGTCTTTCCTCAACAATGTCAATCTCCGTGTTCATTGCGCCCATCGCACTTGTAATATAGTTTGAGATGGAGGGTACTGTTTTCACCCTCTGTTCTTTATCCCCCATAGGATTGGTTGATTTTCTTTTACTTATTTCAGTAAAAGTCACCTTATCACTACCGGGTGTGCAGGAAACCAATAAGCATAGAAATTATGATAACACCCCTGAGAGTGATGGCCCAGCCTCTTCTGGGCTTTGATAGGTAACAAATCCGTTCTTGGCCGAGCCTTCACCCAGGCAAGCCCGGGAGCGCTCCACGTGTACCTCACGCACATCCCACACTGCGGGATCACTGTGCGATACAATAGCACTGTTTGCTCCTCCTCCGCCCTAGAGCGGTGTGGCAGTCTGAGGGTAGTAGTCCTCCCATGATGTAACCAGGATAAGGCCCTTGAGTCCTCCTGTCTCCCACGCTGCTGGAGCACGGTGCACTCTTATTATAGCTCCTTGCTCCTCCTCCGCTCTGGTGCAGCTTGGCAGCCTGGGAGTAATAGTCCTTCCATGATGTAACTAAGAAAAGGTCCTTGAGTTCTCCTGTCTCTCCTGCGCTGTGCATTCTAAATAATGCTCCTTGCTCTTCCGCCAGCTTGAACAGCACAGCATTCTGGGAGTAGTATTATTTCTCCCACAATGTAACCACGATAACCAGGATAAGGCCCTTGTGTCCTCCTGTCTCTTAGTAAGTCCAATTTTGATAGGACAAGAGACATGGAAGCTTGGACCTTCTATAGGCATTCTAGGTGCAGGAAGATGCATCACAGTGTTTTCATTGTGGAGAAGCTTAATTTGGCAAATTTATCCAGATGGGGAATGGTTGACAGTTTGGCGTCAATGGTAATTCCAAGGTTTTTTCCGTGCTTGCATATTTTTGGAGGTGGTCCTAGATCATCAAGCCAGGCACACGTTTTCCAGTTGCCACAGTTGAGTTCATCAGCTTTGGAGGAATTCAATTTGAGGTGGCTCCATGTTATCCATTGGTCAATGACCCAAAAGCAATTGAAGAGTTTTGATGTTTTAATGTCCTTTGTGATTTACAAAATTCAGAAGTATCTGCATGTCTTTTGCATAGTTGTAGTAGGTGATGTAAAAACCCTTGATCAGATCAAAACAGGAGAGGCGGCAATTGTAGTAGTGGAGCCGATGTCTTGAAAGAGAAGTCATCAAAGTTGATGAAGTAGCCAGAAGCAGTCTGATCTATCTTTGGCAGCTCGGCAGGAGATGTAGAACTGGGAGATGACTCGATCTGTGGTACATTGACATAGACCTTATTCTTGTTAAGTTTCCAAATTGAGATCTGTGTTTCTGTACTATTTGACTGTACAGTTTTAGTAATTGTAACAGGTAGAAGACATACTTTGTTGTTGTTTATTGTTGTTTCTCGTTGGAGAGAGGGCACTTCTTCAGTTATTAAAGCTTCCATTTGAACTTCCTGTATGGTAGCAAGAGGAGGCATGTAGCTACCCATGAGCCCACCTGGCTTACTGTTGAGGATTGGCCACATAGTGTGATGTGATCAGATCAATGGAGACAAATCTTTTATCTTTGTGGCTTGGAGTATAGTTCTGGTACCCTCAACAGCCAGGCCCAGTACAGGCCCAAACTCTTTTTTTGTCCACAATTTTTTCCCTGACAAGATTCCCAGCCTTCAAGATCTAGCCAGGCATCATCTGCACTGCCTTCACTTCTCCAGTGGCGGTGCCTTTTACTTGGACATTGCTTTGTTTGCCCTTGAAACCGTTCAGGTCCAGTAAAACAGCAGAATTTCATTATTGTCAAATGGTGTTTCTCCTGCCAGTGTGCTGGGATTTTCAAGGGCTGCGACCTGTCTATTTACCCCAAACAGGATTTCACAGGTAGTCTGACCACCCAGGGATTTTCTCGACATGTTATTGAGTGCCCTCTGCACCCCATATAGGTGATGAACCCAACTGGAACCTGAGCCTAGAACCCTTGCTGTTAAAGACTTCTTTAAGTCATGTTTTTTCTTGCCAATACTGAATTTCCCTCAGGATGATAGGATGAGGTGTAATGCAAGGTCACACCCAAACTTCCCATGGCCTCTTTCTAAGCCCAAGAGCTAAACACCGGACCCTGGTCGGAGTGTAACTTGCCAATTTGCGTATGTCCTAACGAAGACTCGCAGATCTTTTATAACAGTTGGGGCATCAGCCGACTGCTGTGGCCATACCCAGAAGAAACGAGAACAGGAATTCACTGCCACCAAAATGTACTTCTAAGCCTCATCTGATTATGGAGGGCCACTGTGGTCCCGATAAACACATGCCAACGGCTTTTTTTGAAATCAGAAGAGGTGTCTGGTGGACGTGCTATGGTGGACTCCATGATCTGCTGGCAGATGTTGCATTTAAGGACAAAGTCATTGATCTGTTTGTAAAGACCAGGCCACCAATAGCGCTGCTGCAATAATGAAATAGTAGCAGTCACTCCCGCTTGTGCAGAGGTCAGACTCTCATGGGAAGCTAGTATCAACCCCAGTCTGTGATCAGTGGTTGGTATTACTAAATCCCCCACTCCAGGACTGTGAGCATATGGCATGTTTTGTGCATCTAGCTTGTAGAAATACTTGAGTGGAAAGCCTTTAGGCAGGTGGGTGCCATCGCGTTCAGACCTGATAACCACCATGATATCTCTGTCTATCCTCGAACTAGAACAAGCGATTGCAGCAACTGCAGCAATGCAAACTGTTGCTTTAGCTGCATCAGCAGCCATGTAATTCCCTGCAGTGTGAATGGTAACACATTGAAGACTCAATGTGTGTATTACATTGTCGTGTATTTCTATAGGTTCTGAATCAGTCCCCCTATTCCTGACCCTATTCTGGTTAAACTAACTATCAAGTTAACTAACAGTCAGCCCATGAGGCAAGAAAACCCCCATGATGCAGATACCGTTATCTGACGCAGTCACACTCCGGCACAGGAACGTGTTATCTGATTAGGTCATAACGCTTGAGATCTAATTAGACAAGCGACATTCCTCCAGCCCCTGATAAGGCATACGACGTTCTCATAACAAATCAAACCTATGACAACCTGGAAAATCCGTGCGGCCATTGTTTTGATTTCACAGAGAACTTTAGTAAAGAATGTGCTAACGAGCAAGTCGTATGACATCTTTATTGACGTATCTATGTCCATCCTTACGTCAATCTCGGCACCTTTAAGGTATAAATATTGCCGACCTTGCCCTATGCAAAGACACGCGTGGTGACAAGACGGAGCAGCCATACTTGCCGAAGCCGAGAGCAGAAGCAGACCCCGCTGGCAGCAGCCCCGCCTTCCTGACGCGCTGAGAGACGCGCTGCTATCTCAAGCCGAGAGACCCAGCACCGGCGCTTCTGGGCAGCCCTCGCAGGCAGCCTGGAATATCGAGAGCAGAGAAAGAGATACCATTCCTCATTCATCCTAACTTCCAGGTACAGAACTGAATAACCCCTCACAGAGAATTCCTTAGTTATTCACTTGGCAAAAACAAACTTAACTTAAACTGTAACTTTCTATTCCCGCCCACGCATTAGACTTAGGTCAGGTACACGGGGTAGGCGTATTTAGAAACACCAGTTGAGTACGTTTAGTCAAATGTATATGTGTATGTAAATATATTTTAATCATTTTAAACATCATATGGCTCAGAAACCATATCAATGTTTTTACAGTATTATTTTATACTATTGCTTTTAATGTATGCACTTTACTTAACTATAAGTATTGCAATAATATCGATCCATTTCTCTTGTACGAGAAAAGAGACTGATCAATAAATAACACCTTTTTATTGAACACGCCCGTCTCTTCCTTTTCTCTACATTCTGATGAGACTAAGAATGCACGTACTGACTGAGTAAAATAATTGCCTTGTGCTCACACAACTCTTGAGATTGACTCTTGATTAGGGGAGAGCAAAGTTGTCATGTTCTATGGTTGTCAGAAACTAAATCCCTTCTTGTCTAATCAGGGAAGTTAATCCTTCCTTGAACATTCGAGAAAGTTTCTAGCGAACTCTGAGCTTAGCTGGCAAACCCAAAAATTAAGTCTAGTATCGACAGTAGTAGACCTAGTTAACGTCTGGCCTAGGCCTTTACTGCTGTAGGTACTATTCCAATGCGCAGAGCCTATTGGGAAAATAGGAGCTACACTACAACATGAGTCTGTGGCAAGCAATCTTTCAGTTTTGCCACCTTCTCCCAGAACAACTTGTGCTTTATTGTGCAACCCTGTGAATCTATTAATCCATTCCGGCTCCAATAGTGTATGTATTCATTATGGGACTGGAAACAATAATAAGAATCACACACTGTGAGTGTGGGGAATCCATGATCCGTATTTTCTAGTGCCAGAATTAGAGCCTCTTGTTCTGGCAGCTGCTCTCTGCACTTTTGCAGGATGGAATTCTCCATTGTTCATGTACCCTTTTGCAATTGCGCATGCAGCTAAGTATTGGTGCTTAGTCTCTACGGCCGGCTAGGCAGACCCATCGGTATATATGATGTAATCATAGTGATCTAAAGGCATTATTTCCTTTAGCAGAGTATATTCTTGTTCATACAGCAGAAAGGGTTGTGTTTGAGGTGTCGAATAAAATGTGTACTCTACATCTGTTGCACTAAGTAAGTTAACCCATTATAGCCACATGTATGTAAAGCCTTAACGTTCGGAATACTCGCTTTGGTGATAGCCTTTAAGGTCGGCCCCGGGTTCACCACAATTATGTGTTACCCTGGGCCATGGCTCATTCTCTTTCCACAGCAGTCTGTACTGCTGTTAGTATTTTTTCAGTAAGTGCAAAACACATTTCAGCATTGGTGTATAACCGTGATTTATGTGCAATTGGTACTGAGACACTTTAGTTGAATAAGTGTCCCTGATTGTCCAGCGATGACGCAGATCACCAGGTTCGTTGTGTTCACACATGTGTGTAAATGTTTGAAAGCCATCATTTCAGCTTGTATGAAACGTGTGTTCCTTTGTACAATGTTATAGAAAAGTCTTGACATATGAAATCATACAATGGTTTAATCAGTTCTGCATAATCTGGAATGTACGTTTTGCAAAAAATTTGGAATTCCAAAATTGAATGTTGTCTTTCGATGTTGTTGGTGGTTAAAGCAGTGCACATTTCTCTGGAAAATGTATCGTAAGGCTTTTGCCTTCACTTGACAGCAAATATCCCAGAAAAATGACATTGAGGTGGGTAATTTTTGTCTTCTTAAAATTTAATTTGTAGCCTATATGAGTAAATCCCAAGATTATGCGCTCCACTCTTGTCGAGTGTTCCATAAAGTCATCGTTCGTCAGATAAATGGCATAGCTATAGGACAATGCCTGTTCGTCAAAATGTTGTAGTAGCTCTGTTACTTTGGCTGAAAACAACAGCATGGGGCTATTCTTATACTCCTGGTGCAATCAACAGAATTGCCTCTAAGAACCTAGTGCACTGAAAGCAGCCAAATATCTGCTTCCATGTGCTATATTATGGCAGAATAATCCATTCGAGATATCTAGTGCTGTTTTGGGTTTCTTCCTCACAATATTGTTCATTGGTATAGCATTTTGTGCATTCTGTACTGCAAATGTGCAAGTTGCTGTGTTTAAATGTTTGTAGTCTAATATTAGACAATATGAAAGGTCCGGTTTCATTAGTGGAAACAAAGAATTATTCATAGATGTTGTGTAACTTTCTAATGCACCTTGGAATACAAGTTTTTCTTCGATTTCCCTAGCTTATTTCTTAGTTTCATGTTTAGTTGAGTATTGTCATTGAGGTTGTGGGGTTGTCCTCAATTGGATCTCATGATAAGAGGAGCCATCATCCCACCCCACATGGTTGTGGTTTAACACAGGAGCTAGTGCTAACACACACTTGGCGTATGAATATTTTATTGATTCTGGAACAAGGCTTGAGAAAGCAGGTAAAATTTCATTATCTCCTTTTGGGCACTCCATTATGAAATCAGGTGGAAAGTCCTTTGCATCCCAAAAAATATTGTAACCATAAGTTAAATCCTCCCAAAAGAGAACACTGATATATCTGGGTATGTCCCCCTCGCAATTGGAGTTGAATTTTGTATAAATGATGGAGGGCACTTAACCTTGTATAAGGTGTTTGTTTCCACCGTGATATGCTCGCTCAGCGCTACTCCAACCCAACAATCCATCAGGTTCCGGTGAACTATTGTGAATTCTGCTGCACTTGTCTAGCATTGTCACTGCCCATTTGCCTCTCAGAAGCAGAGTTGTCAGTTCAGTTTATTATGATTTGGAATTCTGAAGACTTCCACATAACATTACAATAAAGCATTAATTCATAAAAAACAGTATTAAAAGCCCAAAAGATTACACCCTGCAATTATCCTACATTACACACAGTACATAATAAATTTTCCAATAAATCCTTAACATTAGTTACAAATAAATACTTTAAAAAAAAAATTGAAAAAAGAACCAATTTTCCTAAAATTACCTTCTCCCTAAACGGACTAATCTCTGTTAATCATGGAATACGTCACTCAAAAGGACTGAATTCTTCTAATCATTATCGGAAAGGGACACTATTGGCTGACTCCCTAATTTAATAAAACAATCTAATCTAGTATAAAATTACATTTTAGCAGCATATAGTTAGGAAATTATGTATGGTTCATCCAATATACAGTTACAATTAAAACATTTCTTGTGTCGAGGACAGAAAACAGTGTTAACAACAGATGATTTTGTAAGGTGCTACTGAAGGTGCAAGTGCATTAAGATAAAGTGCTAGTGCATAGATGCCCTACTTATGACTTCTAATATACATTTAAAAATTCTTTAAAAAAGCAGAAAATCTTAAAACATCTGTTCTGACGGGGGGTGCAGAAGAAAGTTGCGTGCCTGTTCTGCTGTTGAAATATTATATTGTAAAAAACCATGCCTTAGAAATTTTCTACATATTGAACTAAGTACAGGGCACACAAACAAAACATGATTAAAATCTTGGATGCGGGGGCGTGGCCAAGATGGCGAGCTAGGAGGACGCTTTCCTCGTGAGCTCCCGAGACCCCGTAGCCTTTACACCGCCAGTCACCGCTGATCTACCCCGGATCGAGTGGGAGGCGGCGCCCGGCACCGGTGAGCGAGTGCCGCCGTGGTCTGGGGATCCCCAGTGCCCTCCAGGACTTAGCGGAGCCGAGTTTGAGCGATCCCCGGACAGGAGGCCTGCAGCCAAGCCGGGGGACGCCTGTGGGTCGCCCTACGGAACCCGCCGGAGGAACCGCCAGGAGTCCTCGTGGGCTGCGGGAACTGTCGGAGGGGGAAGCGCCCCCAGAGCGAACCGTTAGCGGGGCAGGGGAGACGCATCCCGCAGCGGACCGTCGCAGCACCCCCAGCGGCCTTAAGGGGCGGACCTAGGAATATCCAGCTACGCGACCCCGGGGATCCAGAGGGCCGTGAGGCCTACCCCGGAGCGCCAGCCTCTGGAGCCCTCCACCTGCCGGAGGGGAAGGCGCCCCCAGAGCGGGCCATTAACGGGGCAGAGGAGACGCATCCCGCAGCGGACCGTTGCAGCACCACCAGCGGCCTTAAGGGGCGGACCCAGGAACATCCAGCCACGCGACCCCGGGGATCCAGAGGGCCGTGAGGCCTACCCCGGAGCGCCAGCCTCTGGAGCCCTCCACTGCGCCCCGCACGGTCTGGGGGGTCGGTGCAGTGACCGGAGGGCACTCCGCAACGCACAGAGTGGCCCGAGCGAACTACAGGGACCCCGCCCCGACATAACTACCGAGCGGGCCCCGGTGGGCCTAGGGCGAGACGGCGGCGCTCAGCTCGAGGGCCCTACCTGCGTGGGGGCCCCCATCCCTTCGCCACACACGACACCGGAGACGGACTGTGACGCTGAGACCCCCCGGCGGGGACCTAGCGGGTGCCGAGCTTTCTGCCTGAGCAGGACATTGTGGGGCACGAGCACAACGGTGAGGAGCACCGGCCTCGAAGGAGATTAGCCTGTGCCACTCTTGCTGTGGCGCGGAGGGGGGCTACCCAGACCCTTCCTAACAGACTGCACTGCTGCATATACTCCGGAGGCCTAGAAGAAGGACCGGGCGGCACACCACTTGGGCGTGGACAGGCCGGGTAGCTTCCGCTGCCCCTGGACACTATCCTCCGTGTGGTGAGGCGGGGGTGGAACCCTGCTTTCGGCGACGGGCGGCTGCACCAGCCCTGGGGACACGACGTGGAGGTCTAAGGGGCCCCGCCGCTGCTCGGGACCTTATCAGTGCCCTCTGCACCGCCGGGCGCTCCTGCTGCTGCGATGTCTGGCAACCGAGGGGGTAAGAAAGGTGACCGCACCTTGCCCGACATGCTGAGCAGGGCTGCCCCAAGACAGGATAGGAGCCAGCCTGCCCGAGCCCTCCATCCAGCTCCCGAGGGGCGGAGGGAGGGGAGCCCCCAGTGACCCAATAGTTTCTAGAGTCGTTGTTCAGCACCCTCAGGGAGGACTTCCAGGCGCTGAAGCAGGAGGTAGCGGGGGAAGTACGTGAGGTGCGTAGGGAGGTTGATTCCCTTGGTGAGCGTGTAACTGCTATAGAAGAGACTGGCCACACCCGCGATGACGAGATAACGCACCTGCAGCAGGAGGTTCTGCGGCTCAGAGACCAACAAATTGACCTCCAGGCCCACGCAGAAGATCTCGAGAACAGGTCCAGGCGCAACAACATTAGAGTCCGAGGCGTTCCTTCTGGAGAAGAAGGGGAGGACGTGACCGCTTACCTGGGTGATATGTTTCGCGACATCTTGGGGGAACCTGGAGACTTCCCGGTGAGGATTGATAGGGCACACAGAGTAGGCCCGCCACGACGGGCTTCGGCTCCAGCCCCGGACATCTTGGCCTTCCTGCCGGACTTCCCCTTGAAGGAACGGATCCTACGCGAGGCTCGACGTCGGCAACCACTGAGTTTCCGGAGTCATCAGGTGGCGCTGTTTCAGGACTTATCTACGATCACCCTTCAAAAGCGCAAATCCTTCAAGATCGCCACTGACTTCTTGAGAGAACACGACACGCAGTACTCGTGGGGCCACCCTTTCCGGCTTATCTTCCGCTGGAACGGCACCTTGCATCAGCTCCGGTCCCTTCAGGACACTTGCGAGGTGCTGGGGATCACTGCAACGGACACTGATACTCCCACGCCTTCCCGCCGACGCACCACCAGAGATGGGTGGCAGACTGTCCGCCGGCGCCGGCCCGCTAACTTGCCGTCGAGACCTGACTCACCCACGGTCAGGGCTGAAATGGACAGCGCGATAATGGTGGTATCCAGAGACACATCGTCTGGTGATGTGGCCATGACGGCCTGAGCACACTCCGGGGGGAGATCCTGATGGCCTCATCTTCACAGCAGGTGCGGGGGTTCCGGGGGGGAGGGGGCGGCGGGGGGGGTGCAGGAGGTGGCTGGACGTCCACACGAATAACTTACTACAGACTTGTCCGATAAGGACCGGACTGGGACAATGTTTCTCATTCAGGGGAAGTTGGGACGGGGGGCGTTGGGGGAATGGGTGGGGTGCGGGAGGAGGGTGGTTGTGATCGGGGAGGAAGGTTCTGGGGGCTCGCAGTTTGGGGTGGGGTAGCCGGATGTTGGGTGGGTTGAGGGACATTTGGGGGGGGCATTGGAATTTGTGCTGGCTTATTCTGTTTTACTGCTGTTTTTGCTATGACCTCGCACCGCACGTGCTGAATGGTGGGTATTGTGCTGTTGGGCTCTTGCGTTTGTTCGGCTCTACGCCGCTGACGCACACGGCGCTTACTACCGACATAGATTCATTGAATGCTTTTCCTGGGAGGACTGCTCATGACCCTTAAGAAAGTCACCCTCAACGTGAAGGGGCTGAACAACCCGATCAAGCGTAGAGCGATATTATCCCTCCTTGAGAACACCCGGGCGGATATCTGTCTTTTACAGGAGACTCACCTCCTGGCCCGAGACTGCCTTAGGATGAGATCACCGAAATTCCCAGTACAGCTTTTTTCCTCAGGGCCTACTAAAACGGCAGGGGTCGCAATCTTAATATCAAGAACATTTAGGGGAGAGGTCCTACACAAAGTTGCGGAGCAGAAGGGGAGGCTCCTTGCTTACAGGGTCAGGCTGGGGGGCTTCTTGTTCACTGTGGGTTCCGTCTATAGCCCGAATGACCGCCGAGACCTGTTCTTACACTCAGCCCTCGAACACATAGCGACTACACCGGACAGACACGTGATCATTGGGGGGGACTTGAATATGGTCTTTGATTCGCTCTTGGACAGATCTGCGCAGCGACGCCCGCACACCGGGGAGGTCTCGCAGCTGAGTCACTCCCGCCTGGGTGATCTCGATATGCATGATTTATGGAGACGCCTGCACCCCAACACCCGGGCCTATTCCTACTATTCCCACGCGCACGGGACTTACGCGAGATTAGATCATATCCTAGTTACGGGACCGATGGCCGCACTAGCGACGGCTTCCGACATAGGGGTCCTCATGTTGTCGGATCATGCCCCGGTGTCGGGTTCCTTTCACCTACCGCCGGTATCACCCTCTCGGGGAGTCTGGCGCCTCAGAGACACCCTATTGCATAAGCAGGCGGTGGCGAAGCAGATACGAGACGCGATTACTGACTACCGGTCCCATAACGATAATGGGGATACCACCCGAGCGACACAGTGGGCTGCCTTGAAGGCGGTGCTCCGTGGAGAATTCATTGCCACCTCGTCTGCAGAGAATAGAGAACGACAGCAAAAACGGGATGAGCTCACCACCAAGGTGCGGGAGCTGGAGCAGATGCATCAGAGGACCGGGGCCCCCAGAATTTGGAGGCAGCTTAAGGCAACCCGGAAAAGGCTCTCCGCACTGGACATGGACAGAGCGGAATATGCGGCGCTGCGCCTGAAACATGCGTATTACACTGGTGGCGATCGGTGCGGCCGCCTCCTCGCGAACAAGCTCCGGATGAAACATCCGCGTCAGCGGGTTACGGAACTGTTGATTCCCGGCTCGGCGACAGCTACGGAGGACCCTCAGATTGCGGAGGAATTCCGCCGATACTACGCTGACTTATACGCGGGCGAACCTCCCTCGGCATTGGCTGAGACTGCTTACCTGGACTTGGTCGAGCTCCCTGCTCTCACTCCGGAACAGGCGGAGCACCTGGAGCGAGACATCCGGCCAGAGGAGGTGATTGCGACTATCTCCCGTCTTAAACATGGGAAGGCCCCGGGGCCCGATGGTTACACCCCACTATTCGACAAGACGTTCTGTCAAGAACTGGTCCCACTGTTGACGCGTCTCTATAACTCCTTCGCGGAACCGGGAGCTATTCCTCCGGATTTGCTCCGGGCGATGGTATCGGTTATTTCCAAGCCAGGGAAGGACAGAACTGAGTGTGGCTCCTATCGGCCAATCTCGTTGTTAAACGTGGACCTCAAGCTCTACACAGGGATCCTGGCAGCTCGTCTGGCGCAATATCTGCCGGGACTTGTGGACCCGGATCAAGCTGGGTTTGTCCCGGGTCGGCAAACGGTGGACAACACTAAGAGAGTGGTACACATTTTGGAGAAGGCCTCTCGCGTCCCGGGGGAACGCATGTTATTGTCGGTCGACGCGGAGAAGGCGTTCGACCGCGTGCGCTGGTCTTACCTTGAAAGAGTGCTTTGCAAAATAGGTATAGGGGAGAAATTCCGCACTCCCATATTTAACTGTTACAAACACCCTGCCGCGGTGGTGCGGGTGAATGGGTGCAGCTCTGACCACTTTGCGATAGAAAGAGGAACCAGACAGGGGTGCCCACTGTCCCCACTTCTTTTCGCCCTTTACATGGAGCCGTTTGCCCAGAAGATTCGTCAGAACCCGAAGGTGACTGGCGTCCGGATGGGAGGCTACATTCACACCATTAGCCTGTACGCGGACGACGTGATCCTCATGCTTGATGACCCGAGGGAGGCTCTCCCGGCCTGCATCGCCGAGATGGATGCCTTCGCCGCGGCGGCGGGCTTCAAAATGAACATGAGGAAATCGTCTGCCCGGGACCTCTCGCTGTCCACTGCAACGAGACTTGAGTTGCAGCGGCGCTTCCCCATGAGTTGGTCTAAAGATCTGATCCCATACTTGGGTGTCTTATTGGCACCTTCCTTGCCCGCCATGGTGACGGCAAATTACACGGCGCTAGGTAGAAAGATGAAGGAGGAATTGTCCCGCTGGAACAAGGGCACATTGTCGCTGTTGGGGCGGATCGCCGCGGTGAAGATGACTCTCTTGCCGCAGGTCCTGTATTTGTTTCAGGCCCTGCCGCTTCAGCCACCGAAGGGTTGGATCCGACAGGCTCAGGCTGACATCGCCCGCTTTGTCTGGCAGGGTCGCAAACCCAGGCTTAAGAGAGCTTTGTCCACACTGGCTCCGGAATCCGGCGGCCTTGGCATACCGGATCTCCACAAGTACTTTCAGGCGGCGCAATTGCGGTATTTTGTGGAGTGGAGCAAATGGGAATCAGACAGACACTGGCTGTTTCAGGACCAGGCGGTGGCGGGCAGAACCTTACAAGAGATACCCTTCATGCGCAGAGCTCATCGCCCCCCCAATCTTTACGCGTCCTTTGTCACGCAAGTTCCGCTCAAAGTGTGGGATGCCGTGAATGCTACACAGGAACTTACCACCTTCCCGTCGCCGCTTACGCCATTGATTGGGAACCCTGACTTTCAGCCCGGGATGGAATCTGGCGCGTTCTCGCTATGGCGGACTGCCAGATGCTGCGCTTTGTTTCACGTGTACGGCTCAGAGGGGATCGTGTCGTTCCAGGACCTCAGGCGAGATTACCATCTGCCGGAGACTGAACGTATGCGATATCTACAGGTTCGCCACTGGGCGCTGCAGCGGCAGGTACGGGACATGGCCGACTGGAAACTTACACCATATGAGATGTGGTTGGCGACACGCTCCTCGGATGCCAAGCTCGTCTCGGATCTGTACAAACTTTTGCAGCCCCCCACCTTCCACATCCATAACCCCGGTCGGAATCGCTGGGAGCGGGAACTGGGGAGGGAATTAAGCCACAAAGAATGGGACGACATTTCGTACCGCGCACGTCACTCGGCTTACCACACTGGACTCAACGAGACTTTCACTAAAATAACCACATACTGGTACTACACACCTCAACGACTGCATGAAATGAACCATAACATCCTGGACACTTGCTGGCGCGAGTGTGGACAGACTGGCACACTTACACACATCCTGTGGGACTGTCCGTTACTGGGTCCTTACTGGAAGGAGGTCTTGGATGAGATTGACCAGTGCTTTGACATTGAACTGCCTCGCTTCCCCGCCTGTGTCCTATTAGGGTTACCTAACGGGTTGATGTATCCTCTGAGGTCCAGGAGGGGGAGACAGATAGCGATTGCACTGGGTTCAGCGATACAGAACATACTCATATATTGGCGCACCACCACCACTTCCACCACTATAGGCTGGCTACACAGGTTATGGCACGTTCTGGGTATCGAGAAACTGTCCCTTACGGTGGCGGGTGAGGTAGATAAGTTTGAGGAATTGTGGCAGCCTTTTCTCAACTTACTACAGTTGGAATTTAAGGAAATTACCTGTCCCCGATACCTCAGGCTCATGCGGCTGACATCCCTGACTACTCCGCAGGTCTAGTTGCTCTGAAGGTATCCGTGACGAGGGGCGCGGTACCACCGCAGAGGTGTAGAAGGCGCGAGACATTCGCTCAGCAAAAAACGGGGGGAGGGGGGGGAAGGGGGAGAGAGGGAGTTCGGGGGGAGGGCAGGGAGGGGGCAGTTGAGGAGGGGGTTGTTGGTTTTGGTGTCAGTCGTCATCGCCCTTACACCTCGCATGTGGCTCTACAACATGCTCTGATTGTAATGTCTGAAATGCTGATGGCGCTCATGGAACGGAGACTCTGAATAGCACCTTTTTGATGACAAGTTTACACTGTATGTATTCTTTTCCTTGTTTATAAACTTGCAATAAAATGCTTTAAACCTAAAATCTTGGATGCCACCATTCCGTAAATCACAGAGTCTTTCATTTTTGGGGATACCCTCCCAAGCTCCTGTTACTATCCTCAACGGCAGCAAGTTCAATCTGAGGAGTAGAATCACTCTACGTACTCCATATTTCAGGTTCCAAAGAACATACGGCTGAGGATTTTTAATAAGTGAGCTCTCCGCTAAAGAGTCCAATCTGCCATTCCCTCTGCATATTTTCAGATCTCTTTCTCGCGAGATTGCATATATGGTTTTTTTAATTAATTGCTTTAAAGTTATTTTGTTTAAAACTCCTGCCCCTACTAAATCCAAACCAAAAATGCTTAAAGCTTTTAAATAATTTCTAAAAATTACACTTTTACAAATTAGATTATCAAAAATGTCCTTGTGCAATGCTAGTCTTAATAGATTTTCTTGACCATTTATCAAAGCGTTACACCATCTTAAAGACCCCGCCAATGACATAATGTACGTTGAGAGAAAGCCAAATTCGAGCCTAAGAGCCGCGATTAATGCAGCGTGACTCAAGTTACATATTTGACGCCAAGTTTTACCTTCCACTTTCTCGAACATAGCGCACTCACATTCGTCAATTGTTTCGCATGCGTAATTCAGGGTCGGCGGAATCTTTATTTTATATACTGCAATAGTGTGTGAAAAATGTCTTTTCCCGCATTGCTTATACAAGCGGTTGATTGCCGAAGCCTGTGAAATAGCTTTACTTTTGCAGTGATCTAAATGTCTGTTAGCGGAGCACCTATTTGCAAAAAAAATTCCTAAATAAGGATAAAATGTCACTATTTCCATATTTTCATCCCCCAAAAACCATTTCAGATTTGATCTAACCTTGCAACCTTTCTGGCTAAAAATCATCACCTTACTCTTAGAAGTGTTTATTTTTAAGAAATATTCATTAGTATACTTGACCAACTCCATCAAACGTCTTTGCAACCCAATTGGAGTTAGGTCCATGATGATAGCGTCATCAGCATACAATAAACAACTTAATTTTAGATCACCCACTTGTGGAGGGTCCCCTTTACTCTCCCCTACCCTACTTGGAAGGTCATTTATATAGATTGAAAAGAGTAAAGGGGCCAAAAGGCACCCCTGCTTCAACCCGTTGTGGGTGGGGATTTTCTTTGATAGGCCTTGGGTCCCCCCTAACAGAACTTGAGTCCAGGTAGAAGAGTGGAGAGCGATTATTACTCTAAGCAAATTCCCTGGGATCCCCATCCTTATCAATTTCCTCCACAGCGTCCCCCTATCTACCCTATCAAACGCTGTGGAGAAATCAATGAAGGCTGTATACAGCGGAAGCCTTCGAGCCACAGCATATTTATCTATTAGGGTTAGTAAGACAGAGATATTGTCTAGGGTGCCACTATTCTTCCGAAAACCAGACTGTTCAAGGGGAATTACATTATTACCGAATACCCATTCTTGCAGGTGGCCAAGGATGCTTTTTGCAAAAAGTTTTCCCGTTGCGTCCAGAAAGGAGATTTGCCTATAGCTTGCGGGAAATTTTTTGGGGCCTTTCTTATATAGAGGTACTATTATACTGCCCTTCCAGGAATTAGGGATATCCCCAAACTTATAACAATTGATGAACAGCGGATGTAACATCTTTGCCCAATCGCCCCAGTCCTTTTTTATTATGGCTACAGGGACATCATCCGGCCCCATTGCCCCGGAGTATCTCGCCCCCTTGATGTATCCCTCAAGATCGCTCATTAATGGTGCTTCTACCTTTTCTACCGAAAAATTAGACCTGTTGAACCCCTCAGCCCCAGCATCTAAGGGATTCGGGGCGTACAATAGAGATATATAAGTAGACCATTCAATTTCAGAGATCAACATGGGCTGGGATTTTACTCTACTGTCACAATATTTGGCAATCAATGCCCAGTGCTTTCTACTATCCCCGAGAGTGCCACTTCCCGAAGGTTAACCCATTTTTCGTCTTCAGAGGCCCTGCGATCAGCGACTATTTTCCTTTTCCGGACCTGTTTTAATCTGTATATCTCTTTTTGTCTTGACGGCCATGGGTCAATAAATTGGGATCTAATCAACCTATTTATATTATTATTAAGAGATTTAATTTCATTAGGTATTATTACGCTATCACCTTTCATCTTTCTTCCCAACTTTCTGACAGCAGTCATGACTCTTTCATATCTCACGATCGGGTTCTCCCAGGTTAAACTGAACGCAATGTTCTTAAATATCCAATGAAGATTCGGAAGGTTCTTATGTGACCAACAAGTGCGACCATTACTTCGCAAATATGTTATAGTCTCATTCCTCTGATTCCATAGATCAGGTTTCTCGAACTTTAAAGCTATTTTGACAGCCAATATGTTGTGGTCACTCGAATTAGTAGGAAGAACCTTAAACTGGGAGCATGCCCCAAACAGTTGCAATGACACTGCCATATAATCGAGAAGGGAATTGCCATGTGACCCGTGAAAGGTGAGAGCTGCCGGTGAGTCCTCTGGGAATCTGCCATTTAATACTATAAGGTCAAGGTTTCTCAAATTGTGCAACAATAAAAGGCCACGTTTATCAGATCTTAAATTGGAAGGGAATATTGCCTCTGGTACAAACCAAACCTCCTCCAGATCCAGATTAGAAAAGGATGTGATTGAGCTATTATTAATCTTGGCATTAAAATCTCCTACCATCAGGATACACACTCTTTCATCATTGCTACATAACTTTTGCACAAAAGTGCAAATGGAATCGACCAGTGGGCTGAATGCCTTCCCATTTACCACATACAGAAATGTTGCGCATCCCAAGTTGTCTTGTTCTAATTTTAACTTTACACAGATACAGCAGTTTGAAGGATGAATAAATATCTCAGGGACCCATACTAACTCGCAGCTTAATAGAATGGCTAATCCTCTACTTGCATGCCCCTTTATAGATTTTTTTGCTGCACTACAATACACGTAGTAATTATCTAGCTGGAATTCATCAATTGCCCACGTCTCTTGGAGGCAGTTTATTTTGGGGTCTAGGTATGCTAAGGAAATAAGCTTAGAATTATCTTTTCCTAGCTCCGCCATATTCCAAGACACGATTGTTCCTAGTAGGCTACCTACGCTCTGTGGGGATAATGTTTGTAGATTTAGCCCCATTCAAGGCGCCTGCAATCCAGTTCCATTTTGACACCTCATATCCACTATCAAAGCCAAGAACCTCATGTACCGTGGGTGCTACTACCTTTATTTTTCTTACACCTGATCCCCTCCCTACTGTAATTTCCAAATCCTCAAATTTAGTCGTCATATTCTCACCCTCATGAACATTTAATCCTATCCCTTGCCAAAAATGAGAGGATTCGAGCCGCTGCAAGGGAGCACCCTGGGATTTGGGGCAGACAATAACATCTATTCCTCTTTTCCCAAAGCCATCCGCATTTGCTAACACGAGGGAAGACACCACCCCTGACGTAAAGATTGCTTTGGTGACTTGAGGTTTGTGCCTCCAATCTAAAAGGACTAGTTTGATATCTTTAGAGGAAATTAATTTTAGATCCTCTATTTCCGATAGGATTCTAAGAAGGGCCCCTCGATTCAGTGTCATTGGCTCAGCATCAAGAAGAGGGATAAAAATGAATGCATTATTCACATGTCCAGTGCCTAGCTCTAGGGGCCTCAAAACATTTGTATCGTAAGGGTTCCTCGTGGAATCGGTGGGTTTACCCCCTTTATTATTATTAACCAATGTAGACATATTACGACTAACTCCCCCACCATTACTTACATCAGGCTTCATGAAAATCAGAGCGGGACCCACTGATTCACATGCGATCCCACTTAATTCTGTACTCGGGGCTGGTACAAAGATTTGTATATTATCCACCATCGCTCCTGTGCTACTTTCCAGATTAGAGTCCCTTCTTTTCCTGGCCTCACCCAACCCATTTTCATTTTCATTCTGGGAGATTCTAGTCCTACTAGTCAGGATAATCGCTGGGGGACATTATCTTGTTCCTCAGCTGTAGTCGGATTCATCCTGTGTTTAGCCACTGTTGATGTGTTATTTTCATCATCAGGAGCGAAATTAGAATGATCCGATAGTACTAGGCTTTGGAACTGCAACTTTCTCTGCTTACGTTTTGGGAACCGGCGATTTTTCCCCCTCCTTTTCCTCCTACACTGGTTTTTAACACTTCCCTCGCTTACTAATAAATGTCCCCCCCCCCCCCCGAGGCTTCCAGAATATTAATTATTTCAGGTGATTCCTGAGGTTTGGGTTTTTTGCACTTGCTCATATTAAAGATTGGGAAAACACGCACTGTATCTATCACGGGAGAGACTTTTTAATTTACATTTTTCCCCTCAGTGGGGACCTTTGTAGAGTCATTAACAATAATTTGGGATGGGCTTGGAGTTGAATTTCTTCCAGACAGCAAACATCCAACGTCCACCAACTGTTTGTTCGGTTCCTCTAACCCTAGGCCATTAGCAGCTTCATAAATACTGCCATTAATTTGACAAGGATTATTAGGTATAGGGGAGGAACACTTCACACATACTTGGTCATGTTGTTTAAGTTCTAAAATCCCTCCCAAAATGGGTGTTAAGGCTATGAGGATATGATCCGAGTTAGAGGCACTCTTCTCCAGCAGGGACAAAATTGCAGCTAAAATGTTTTCCAATTTAGTAAATGTATACGTTAGCCCCCCTGGTCCAGTAATCTCATTTTTAAGCAATGAAAACGCAGAGTTCTCTACATGGTTATCACGAGGCAAAGATAAATCATGAAAATCTGATGTCAAAGAGGATTTAGTAGGTGTACTGCTATACATAATTGGCATGTGTAAATGAGTTCCTGCTTGAGGAGACAATATTTCCTTATTCGTATGGGGATCTATAACCAAACATTGTGCACCCAATATTTCTAACTGCTTCAGACGTTCTGCGTTCTTTTCCAGTTGAATGGCAATATCCGGAAGAGTAAGTTCTTCTGTTTTAGCCTGCCCATTAAGTTCACTATGGACTTTCTGACGTTCACTTTTAGGAGAAAATTTGCTTCTTTTTATTTATGAAGAGCAGTCTGGTAAACTCCTTTGAGATACACTCACATTGTCATGTACTTTTTCAAAAAGGGTTATCAAATCTGCTAGTGGAGAAAGAAGGGTGACGTCCTCACTTTCGCCACCCTTACTCTGCGTGGCATCTACCGCCTCTTTCCTAGATAGGGCCAATTCCGTCTCCAAACCCGAATTTTTCTCCACCCCTTCTTGATATGACTCAACAGCTCGACTTACGATAGAAGTGGGTGCTACATTGCCTACGTCCCCATTAGATTTCTGTATTATTATTACAGGAAAGAGTGCTTCTAATCTTGATATATGGCTATCTACTTCATTCTCAGCTATTCTTTCGGAGTCCATTATCACCTCCATTGAATTATCCTCATTTTCTACAGCTCCAAGATCTTCGTTGTTTTGCCCTGTTCCGCTCTTAAACCTTCTTTCCTTTTTAGAGAACATTGATGTTATTGATGGATATGATTTTAAAAGAGATAGATGAGCACCAATTCTGCGTCTACGGATCAATTTTTGAGGTTTTGGGGGGCTCCACGAATTCTTGTCACTCTTATCACTATGGTTAATAGCTTCTAGAGGGTTTACAGATTTTACTTTAGACTGTGAACGCAGTTTTACGATGGCAAAAGAAGTTAACACCACTTAAACTTAAGGTTCCTCCAGCTAAAGATATGACAAGGCTAACAGGGGAAAGCAATTCGTTCCAAGAGAGAGGATAACTGAATGAAACTAAATGAAGACAAACAGTGCCTTAGGACAGTTTTTACGTGGCGTTATATCCGACACAGAGTATTCCTCAGATAGCCCCCAGAAACCTCCGAAGACCCCCACGGCTATTTCGCATGACACCTTACCCGAGGCCTGGGCGATTTGGTGGTAGCCCAGTCAGAGCTGCACGCCGACCCCCGTCAGGCAACTGGGGTTTACGGTGACTACGATGACTGTGGTAGACTTCTCGGGTCTCGGGTCGAAGTAAACACTTGAAGATGAGGAATAAAACCAACACACACCCCACCCCAAGTATTGTACAAGACTTATATCCGGATTGTATCTGAGATTAGTCAATAGTTACTCCCAGTGTCCAAAACAGTCCAGGCAAAAGACGCCTGAGACGCCAAAGTCTAAGTTCAAGGTTCAAGGACCACGGGTCCACGACCCACCATCCAAGATACAAGGTCCAAGGTCCGAGGTCCACAAACCACAATCCACAGACCGACGACGATCAAAAAGAAGATGAAGGACTAATGAAAAACGATAAGACAGCCACCACTGCAGAACCACTGACACAGATCCACAACAGACCTGAGGTGATCAAGATAAGGCAAGTCACCTGGCGCAGCAGGATATAGCACAGAGCGGATAGCGCAGAAAGGGCGAGCGAGGAATGAGTCCACGGCTTGAGCGACGGGCGATGGAAACACATACAACTCGTACAGCTCGCAGCCGCCCCACACGCCCGGCTCACCTCGTTTTTCCACACTATCAGTCTCTCGCCTCCTACACTTTCACGCCACTTCTTACTTCAGATTACTGGGCTTCACAAAACGCACAGCAAAGCTCACAAGGGCCATCCAGTAAAGTAATTAGGGGGTCATTGGGGGGTCCACCACTCCTCTGCTCCTCTGCTCCTCACCTTCTCACCTCCACAACTCCGCTTCGCCCCCTCCCCTGCCGTGCCGACCTGCGGGGCTTTATTGCCAACTTTTCCAGCTTCCTGCAGCTTTCCTGCTGATGTCTCCCTTCACTCGACGTGGTCCGCCGCCTGCTGGCAAAACCCCGCGGGCTTACCTCGGCTTTTACTTCACCCGACGCGGCCCATCCGCCGACCACTGCCCGCTGGCCAAGCTCCCACTGGGTTAACGAAATTACTGAGGGTAGCGGGTTGCGGAATTACGGCTACGGGCAAAGATTTCCTTTTTCTGATGAGCCCGCTACACTCCACGCCGCTTCCGCTCACAAGCTCCTCCTCAGTCTTGGTGGTCAGCCGTGGAGCTTAGAGACGTGGCCCAGCCTGGCCTCCTCTGGTCTTTGACGGGCGCGCTGCGGGAGGGCCGCGGTGTTTTTAAGCACCTCCCGGCGCTTCTGACGCGATTGGCACGCGCCCCCTGGAACTCTGGGAGTTGTGGTCCCAACGCGTGTGGCAGACAATGGCGTTGCAGTCCCCCTGACTGATAGGCAGCAGGTGGAGGCAGGTATGAGGTAGCTCGGGGGCAAGAGAGATCCAAAACCAAGTAAGTGGCCCCACAACAAGAGTCGTATTATAATCAACAGTTGCCAATAAAACACACTGGGTGAGCGTGAGACTTGAATTGATGTTTTCCCTGAAGAGCTCACTCAATCAGTCAGTAAATCAGTTAGTAATTCCTTTAGGGAATTCTGCCACTGCTTTTCAGGGGGTCCAGTAGTCCGTTGAGTCGGTTGGGGACCTTAGAAAATGTCCTAAATTCCGGCGGGCTCCCCTATCTGTGGTAACACCTCAGTTGTCCCTGGGCCCACTGTCCACACCCGCAGGCCGCACCCGGTCTTAGACCACCGAGCCGCTTCCGCGGGGCAAAACTTCTCTCTGTTCGCTCTCTGTTTAGCTCTGTTTGCTCATCGTTTCTCCGTTCGTCCCCTTCTCCACTTTCCACCTCCTGTCTCCTACCTCCCGCTCAAACCGCTGCTCAGCCCACTGTGGGGCAGCCGAGGCTCAGCTGGTCTCGGTCTCGCAAGGCCCCCCAGGTGACAAAGATCATTTATGGGCCCCCCGTGAAGGAGGAAAGATCACAGGTGAGCCGGTGAACTGGTGTGACGTGAGGCAGTTCGGCGTGGCAGGCATGCAGTTCTGGCGTCTTCCTTGCGTCCCTGCTTGCTCGCTGCAAACAACGTGAAAAAATGAAGATCCCTGAAAAAATGAAAATCCCAGAGTTGTCAATATCCGGGGCATGCCTGACCTTTAGTCCAGCTACCTTCTTCTTTTTTAAATTGAGTTTTGGAAAGTGTGGGCATTTCCTGTTTGATGTATTCAGATGAGCATTCTGAGTCCTTTTTCGGTTTCACATGCTCCTCCGATCTGTGCTCTGACCATCTACCGAATGTTTATTGGATGATTCCTGAAAGGAACTAGACCAATGTGTATCAGTATCCTGATACCTGTCTGGCTGTCTAATTACGGTTTCGGACATTACACTGTTTTTCAGTGGATTACTGTCGAGGAGACCTACCCTGTGATTTTGTCTTGCCTTTATAATCGTTTTGTTTATTTTCCCACTTTTTTCGTTGTTGAAGAGTCGGGTGCTTGCTTAGAGTTATACTTTTCAGAATTGCTCTTAACTTGTAGTTTACTAGGTTTGGCTCCTAAATTATCTCTACCTAGCGAGCATATGTTTCTTCAATAATTTTAGGTAATGTATGCTTCTGCTTTGTAAGAGTCAACTCCCATAGGTGTTAGCATCTAGCCAATGCTGCTGCTTCTCCGTTTATGTTATGTCCCTTTTTATGTTACTTAACATGATGGTGGATACTGAGGCAACATTGCCAATCAGTTTCACCCACTAGTCCATGGCAATTGCTGTCTGTACTCATCATGAAGCTATTTCAGCTTACTTCCATCAAAACAGCCATTGAAGGGGATCCATGCACTCTGGTGTATACTGCAGCAAAGACTGATCCCCAGGTGGTACAATCTTCCACAGGGGAAATCATCCCAGTCGGAAAGCTGATAGTTAATATACTGTATTTTTCCTGCGGGCCCATATGGGGAAAAACTACTTCAAGCTGGCTTGGATTTTTTGCAATCCAGAACGTAATCTCATCCCGTCAGATGCAAACTTTTCCCATGACTGCAATTAGCGTTTGTGGGCTGATGCTTGGAGTAGCCAATTGTGGTTGTGAAGCTTGAGCAGCCCGCACAAGGTAAAGTTTCAATGTTCGCTTAACAAACTGTGTAAGACTGCTATATATTGTTACTAAATATTTTTGCACCTCTGCTGCTGGTAAATTATCAATATTAGGATGCGGTGTGTATCCGGCTAAGATTTGACTTGCAGCTTACTGAGTGGACCATGTCTAATGTTTTCTGTTGTGTGTGGAAGAGTGCCTTTAAACCAATTTATATGTTCTTGGTAAGTGAGAGGAACTTCTATTGCCTTATAAGGAGCGTAGACATCCGGTATTTCATCTTCAGTGTAGGTATGAAAAAATTGTGTAGTGTAGTCTGAAGCCGGGATTGTAACCCAAGAATAGAACACCTCTGTCCTAAATGCTTCATGTGCCTCAACCGTGAAGGTAACCTCTACACCCCTGTCTGAGAGACCATGGTATAATAGTTTCAGTGTAACTCCATGTCTACTCTTTTCTGCAATGTTTAAAGGCCGGGGCTCTTCGTCTTCGATGAACTACAGAGTGGGTATACACACTGGAAAGTAATTCTTTAAAGGTTCAAGCTTGAACAGCCTAAAGCCTATACATAGGGGTTACCTACTCAGCTGAGGAGGATTTTCCCTGCCATCACGGACATCTCCGGTTTGGAGGTAAGTAGGGATCTTTGAGAAGGTACGATTGAACGTTGGCAGTGGCATGTTGTGTAGTTTCCATCCTGCATTAGGAACTATGCGTTTGTGGACAGCATAACCGCTGGGATGCTGCCAGACTGATTCTATGCATTCCCTCAGGATATGTTGTCATATAGATCAGCCAGCTCTCATTGCCATTCCAAGTCCTCCTAAACGTAGGTGGGTGACAAATGGTTCTGGTAACCACTGAACATGACAACACTGATCCCCAAGGTTCGTAGTAACAGATCTAGAACCCTTTCAGTCACTCATGCTCTCTTATTCTCAGAGGAATATACTCTCATGCTCTCTTATTCTCAGACAAATATACAAGGAAGACACTGATGAGCGTTTGCAATGTGGATTTAACCAACGTGATCCTTGTATAAAATAGATGTGCTGCAATGATCAATAAATAGAAGCAGTTGAAAGTTATTAGAAGTACCAATACAGTGAACAGAATAAAAAGTCCCCCCATTGTGCTCTTACAGTGCATATATGCTGGCATATTAAACAGTCTAGAAATCTGACATACTCCTACAATGCAGTCCCTAACCTAAGTGCCTAGGCCGTGTGTTTTTTCTGCCAAGAATCCCCATAATGGATGACCCAACCCTTGTTACCTGAAGGGAAATAATGTAAGTTCTTGTCTTGGCCAAGAGCATGACACCCTTCGCAGAGATATCGGCAAGCTGCTGGGCCAAAGCTTCAGTGTGTTGTGATCTTGCCAATGACAGCAAAGCACTCCTCTAACTAAACCCAGAAATGCTTGCTTATTTATAATGAAAAGCATCCCTGTGAGTCCTGTGCATGGCAGCATTAGTTTTGGTCTATAAATAGCTGGGTCGCCTCATGGATGATAAATGTTATGTTATGTTAATTTATTTTTATAATGCGAACAGCTACCCAAGAAGGGTTTCCCAGTGCTGACCCAGAAAGAAATTAAAAACCTTGATTAGAATCATTGATTGAATAGCCAAGTTTTTAGTTGTTTACGAAAATTAGAGTACAGTGTTTCTTTACGCATCAAATCGGGAAGAGAGTTCCACAAGATTGGACCAAGGTAGGAGAAGGAGCGGCCGCCCATTCTCACAAATTTGATTCTAGGAATTTCAATTTTTTCTTCAGTAGAAGAACGTAACAGACAAGAGGGTTGATAGGGGCATACCAAGTCTTGTAAGTATTTGGGTGAAGTGCCAGTCTTGATTCTAAACATATAGCTCGGGGCTTTGAATTGTGTTCGATTTTCCACCCTGAGCCAGTGCAACTCTCTCAGGGCATTAGAAACGGAGGACATTCTTGGAATTCTACAAAGCAATCTTGCTGCAGAATTCTGCACCTGCTGGAGCTTGCACAGCTCATCCCTGTTTGCAACCAATAAAAGGATATTTCCATAATCCAGGCGAGATTTTACAAGTGCCTGTACTACAGTCCTTTGGGTAGCAACAGGGAGCATCCAAATGATTTTCTTTAACCATTTAAGGATGGTGAAACAGGTGCCTGCAGTTTGTACTGCATGTTGTTGCATTGACAATTTATTGTCAATGATAAAACCTAGATTGCGGACCTGAGAGGAGGGCAGAGGTAAAGGCACCATTTCATCGGGCCAATGTTGAGGGACCCAGAGATCTGTATTTTTCCCAAGAATGAGGACTTCTGTTTTTTCCCCATTTAGCTTGAACAAGTTAGACTGCATCCATGATGCAATATTACGCAAGCCCAATTGCAAGGTGGAAGGACCAGATTTATTGTCCGCCAATAAGGAAAAGATGATCTGAGTGTCATTGGCATACGAGAAGAGCGCCAGCCCTGCTTCTTCAGCAATCACTGCCAAAGGTCGTACATAGACGTTGAAGAAAAGAGGACTTAAAATTGATCCCAGTGGCACCCCATATGGGGAAGAGTAAGCCTTTGAGGCGGCCCTAGGAGATAAAACTTGGAATGTCCGTTCAGATAGAAAAGAGGACAACCAACCAAGTGCCGATCCAGAAATGCCCAGAGAGCGTAGAGACTTAATTAATACGGTATAAGAAACTGTATCAAATGCGGGCCTTAGGTCAAGTAGTATAAGGGCCACTGTGTTACCTGCATCCAAATGCTGCGTAACATTTCGGTGACGCCCAGCAGGGTTGTCTCCGTTGAGAACCCTGCTCTGAAGCCCAACTGAAAAGGATGCAGAAAATTAGAGGATTCAACAAGCATAGACAGTTGTGAATTCACATGTTTTTCCAAAACTTTGGAAAACACAAGAAGTAAGGAAATAGGCCTAAAATTAGTCGGCTGAGTCGGATCCGCATTTGCCTTTTTCAGCAAAGGCAGGACCATAGCATGTTTCCAAACAGGTGGCACCACCGCTTTGCTAAGCGTGGCATTAAGTATCTCCATAACAACTCTCAAAGAGGGCTGTTCAATTTGCAGGAGCAAAGAAGCCGGAATAGGGTCACAAGGAGAGCCTGATTTGATGCTAGCTAGTATCAAGAGGAACCCACTTCTCTAGATTAGTAGAAGGTTCTGCAGCCACAGTGGGTTCGGAGAAAGGAATGGGCTGAAAAGGCGTCACTGCACTAGTTCCCCCTAATGTCAGATACATTTGTTCTACTTAATTTATAAAGAAGTTAGCGAGAGTATTGCAATGCAATTCATCTAAAACAGGCGAGCTAGGCTGTATGCCTGAGCCTGCAAACTTCTTAACCATAGAGAACAGAGTACGAGGGCAGTTCTGGGCCCCCAGAATAGTAGAAGAGACATACTCCACTCGAGCTATTTTACATAAGGCTTGATATTTTTTCAGCATAGCTTTATAAATACATTTGAATTCAGAGGAGTAGTTCTTTCTCCAGCTTCTTTCCATAACCTTGCACTTACTTTTTTCAATTTTTAGTTGCTCTGTAAACCAGGAAGCAGGGGGCCGATGGTTATTCAATTTTTTCACAGAAGGCGGAAGACAGGCATTAGTTGCAGCAGCAATCTAATTGTAAATACTTTCCAAAGAAGAATGTGATATAGGGTTAAGACTAGGGGCATTGCTTAACAATATTTGGTTTAATTTTTCTATGTCCAATTTTCCCCAGTTCCTGGACGGGCATGTATACCAGGTAACGGTAGAACCGGGTTTAATGGAATTGTGTGTTGAAACTTAACAGCAAAGCGATTAGACCAACATAAAGGAAGGGCAGGTGGGCAATTAATATGGGACAAATTAGAAAAATCGGGTCCAATAAATGACCAGCTATATGTGTAGGGCCTTTATTGCAGAGAGGTAAATTCATTGCAGAAAAATCTGCAATCAAAGCCCTGCTTGCAATACATTCATTATTTTCGAAATGAAGATTTAAATCCCCTAAAACTGTAAAATGTGCCATTTTGAGTAGCCAAGGAGCTATCAAATCTGGGAGTAAGGACATCCAAGAAGCAGCCGATCCTGGGGGACGGTAGATCAGTGCCTCCGATAGGGTGAACTGGGGAATAAGGGTGAGTTTAAAAGAGGCAGTCTCACAGTCAACCAGAGGAAAATCCTCAAATTTGCATGAATAGCCTCTTTTAAAAATTATCGCAATACCTCCTCCTTTCCTAAGGATTCTATCTTTCCTAACTATGGTATAATTATCAGGAAGGGCAGTCGCCATGTCCGGACCTGTGCTAGTATTTAACCATGTTTCAGTCAAGAAAATAGCATCAGGTTCTTCGCTGTTCAACAAGTTAAAAATGTCCTCCTTATCTTTAGGGAGGGAACGACAATTGATGTTCCACAAATTATACGTTTTATTTTTACTTCGGGGGTATTCAGGAATTCCCTGGTCGCTAGAACCATCTGTAATGGAACTATTACACATATTTAAAATATGAGTGTTAAAACAGTAGTTGCAACCACTGCATAAGGAATTAACCTCTAAGGGACCGAGTAAATTGCAATCAGTGCCCACCTTACCACACAAACTGAGCAGTTGGCCTGGAGAATATTGGGTTATGGGCGTAAGGGGAGTGACTTTTTGGGCATAAATCATGGCCCCTGGTCCCGGTCGGTCTCGGAAGGTCGCAGACGGTCTTGCCTTTGTCACACCTTTGGCGTCAGGAACATGGCTCTTAAATGCAGGCAGTGAACGGGCGGCGTGCAACGAGTAGAGCGCTGACCTCCGTCAGCGCGTGGAAAGTAAAAAATGGCCGACTGGTACGGAACGCGTCCCGAACAAAAGTTATGTTTAGGCAAGTTGACACACCCCAAACACAGTGCAACTCAGAATAGAAACACGAAAATCTCCCCCAGAGAATAAAAAGTATTTAATTTAAAAAAAAATCCCAATACTGTTCAGAATTAAAAGTTCTCCTAAAAACAAATATAGCAGCGAATGGACGAGATTCCCCCAAATAGTTCAGTTTTTCCCCAATTTCACTTCAATTAGCAGCAGTTCTACACAAAGAAATCAGAGCCTTAAATAGAATGACATTTGCACAATGCGTGACGAGGCCTTGTGCTTGGTGTTCAAGAAGTCGTGATAATGTTAAGTGAAGCGGAATTTGTAAGCGAAGCAGTTTGAAAGAAACAAATCCAGTACTGTCACACAGGCAAATCTGTGTAAAATGTTAGTGTGTGAAAGGAAAGGCATAGTAAGTAAGGTGTACATGGTTGGTAATTGCAGGGTTCCTTTATGGACCTAACTAAGACACATGACACCGGCTCCTGCGGAGCCGGCATTGCTTCCACAAGCTTGATGCTGCTTTAAATAGCAGGTCTCTGCTTGCAGGAACAATGTTATCTTCAGTTTTTCTGCATGCATATATGCGTGCAAGGAAACAGATGAACACTCTGCTTCCTGCAAGCCAGAGCTGTTTATCAGATATAAATAGTGGAGGCTGCCCGTAGCTCCCCTTGATGAGCCATAGATGGCACTGAGGACCACCACCGACCAGGGTGGTGGACCCCAGGGCCATCTATGGCTCATCAAGGGGAGCTGCGGGCCCCCTCCAGTATTTATATCTGATAGAGACATCTAGCCACAGATTTCTTAACTTTGAATTATACCCAGGTGCCAGACGGGATCAGGGAACTTTTCTACAGCAGTACCTCTGCACGTCGGTAGAGGACATCAAAAGTCTCCATAATGAAGTCACCTCCAGATGTAACATCAAAAGAGTCCATATACGCCATACCCTGATGCGCTTAGGACAGTTTCTGACTTTCCTCTCTTCCATGCCGATATGGAGAGCGGTACCTTTGGCCATTTTTGGCCTACCTCCTCTTTGTTAACAAAACTGTGGATGTTTTTTTTCTACATTTCTTCAGGATCCTGTTAACAACAATGTGGACACTGCGCCCTCATCCTATTGTGGTGTCCCTGACTCCGAACTATTCAGCTCATATCTTCAGCGTTGGTCACCTGCATTGCAGGAGCGCTGCATGAAACTGTTAGCAGCGTGGTGGTCCTCTTCTCCTTCTGAAGGACACTCGAGGGCCAGCTTCCAAAGTCCTTCACCTTGCTGTTGTCTGGTGAGTCACACCGTAGGCAGTCATCGCCGCACGCCTCCTATTCTTCCGATTTTGTAGTCGGAGCCAGACACCATTGTTGGATCCGCCAGAGCCGTCTTCCGAGTCTATGGCACCTATTGCCCCTACTTTGTCTCTCTTCCCTGGTGCCAAGGTGTTGTCTCTTCGGCACCAGTCAAAGTCAGGAACTGTGTCGGTTAAACAGTTCCTTTCAGGCTATCTTTCTCCGCTTTCAGAGGAGTCATCAGCCTACTTCGCACAGGTTTGTGGTTCAGGCCTCTACGGCCACCCTCGAAATCTGCGCTCTACCTAACATCCCTCCAGAAAGGGAGTCTAAAAGTCTAGATGCTCTTGGTCAATATCTATTTTCTGCCACCAGCTCTGCTTTGCAGTCCCATAATACAGCTTGTGTTTTAGGACGTTTTTCTCATGTGTTGTGCGATCGGGTCTCGCAACTTCTCCTCTCTGTCGTTGATGAATACTCTTACTCAGCTGGTACTGGATGGTCATCAGGCAGCTAAATTGCTGATTTGTTGTGACATAGCTGCCACAGATTCCATCGGGAGAGCCTTGGCCCTTTCGGTAGCTCCTCACCGAAGTGCCTGGCTATGCACCTCTGGCTTCTCTGAGGCTGTTCAGTCTGCCTTAGTGTACATGCATTTCTATGTTTTATATCTGTTTGGCTCTCAAGCTGACTCCGCTTTACGCTTGGAATAGTCGGAGTGGAGCAAAATCTTAATCCCTGTTTGCTATACCATCCTCTTATTTGCCCCATACTCTGCCTGGCCGGGGATGGTCTCCTTCATTTCTTTTCTATATGAGCCGTTATAGGGTGGCGCCAGTTGGTTACTACTTTTCATTTGTCAACTCTGAGTGCCATCAGGTGTAGTGTGCCGCCCGGCAGGTATTTTCTTTTCTTGGATTATGACCCTGTAGATGACAGGTTGTGGTCCCTGGTTGTTTTGGGGCACATCTTTTTTTCTGGCACTGTGTAATCTCTACACCATTGGCTGCACCGTAACCCAAGTTCTGATTGGGGTGTTTTCATGATATTCTGTGGATGTGCTGTAACTTTGGGCCCGATGTAGATAATAGGGAAATACTGATTCCTAAATACTGAATTTTACAAATTCGGTATTTAGAAATCAGTATTTCAGATGTAGGTAAGAATTCGGTAAAAACACAGAATTCTTAATATTCGTTATTACCGAATCGGTAATTTAGATTCAGTGATAACGAATACCACCCATTCATTCCTATGGGCTTGGAGGCCTATAGGAATGAATGTGAAGACATTCAGTATTACCGATTCGGTATTACCGAGAGGTATTTCAAGGGTGCCAGGGTGTCCAAAGGACACCCTATTGCACCCCTGAGATGTGCATGTGTGCACATGTGGCACACATATATGCCCTAAGGGCATGGATGTGTGCCATATGGCACATTTCAAAAATCAAAAAAGTGCTTTTTGAAAGGAAATCGCTACTTACCACCGACTTGAAGATGGTGGTAAATAGCGATTCCTTAAGGCTGAGGTGCACTGTTTTAAGTGCTACCTACATTGCATTTAAGGAATCGGTATTACCGATTCCTTAAATGCAAGGCCAATAAGGAATCGGTATTAAGGAATCAGTATTTACCGATTCCTTATTACAGATTCCTTCCCTACATCCCACATGGCTAAATACCGGTCGGTAACGGTGAAATTTAACGAATTTCACTGTTACCGACCGGTATTTGCCCACCTACATCTGGCCATTTGTACCCTGTCCTACAGGCTACTTCGTTTGTATGCCTTAAAGGTATTCCTCCATTTGTTTTGACACCATAGTACACCTTATAGGGGGCTTCACATGCCGTACATTGGTGCACCGGTGCAAGTCAGAAGATGGTGCATGGGGATTCTTCTTGCCCCACCATTTATTGAGTATTTCTCCACAGTAGGCTGTGAGTGCTTTTCTCCCCCTCTATCTGATGCCCTTCTTTCCTAGCAAACACAAGGGAAGGGGCATGATTCTTGGCCTAGGGTGCATTATTTGGTCCTGGCCCAGGTGGTGTCCATTCTTTCTCTCTTCAAGCCTTAGCACTTCTAGTGCTAGCACCAGCTATATGGCATCAAGACGGGCTCCTGCCCTCTGTCCTTTTTCTCTTAGGCTCCTTTTGGACATGCCTTGTCCGTATCTTGGCTTGGGTGACCTACTCTGCTCACCCTTTCTTTTCTATGCCTCTGCATGGCCTGTTTAAATCTACTTCTACCTTGCGCGAAGCTGCGGTTGCTTTTCAGTTTTGTATTGGAGACACTTCCATAGCACCTACGATACCAACCCCATCTTTTCGTTACTGGCCTGGCTGTTCTTCATAGGTGCCTACTGCTCCTTTTTGGGGATTTATGGCTTTTTTTCATCTTCCATTTCTTCTCAGACATGGGTTCCTTGACCACCCTCTCTGGGTTGATTCGTGTGGAGGTTAGTGTTCCCTTGGTATTCTTTCCAGGGAGTTTCCTTCACTTCTTGCGAGCCCAGATACAGTTCCACCCTTTTGGATGTTTGTTTCCCTTGTACTAATAAACATACCAAATACGATTGTGAGTGACTTCGGGATCATCTATCACAATGCTGCCAGGCTTGTTGGCCGGGCATGGGTTGTGCTGTGCAAATAAGAACTTCTTTTGATCTGGCCTCCATGCTAGTTAGGCTGTAGGAACTGGCTCTCCATCTGTTACTTCAGTTCTGCACACTGGTTCTTTAGTTGGACCTTCACTTGTGGCATTGATCTTCCCATACTATGTTCTCAGCTTTTTGGCCACAGCTTCAGCCAGGTCCTTTCTCCGTCTACTATTCTTTCTTTTAAGATGGGGCCTAGCTATCTTAGTAGGCCTCCCCTGTGTTGGCTTCGTTCAACTCAACCCTTTTTACAGTCCTCCATAGTAGTCTTATTTCTCTATTCTAGCGTGGTTGTTTCTCCCTTGTTGTTTTCTTTTCAATTGCCTCTCTAGTGCCTGATTATAACCATTCAGTCGTTAGTGTTGTGTTCTATCTGATCATTCTGTTTTCTGAGATGTGTGATTTCCAGCCCTATCCCTTTTATACGGGCTGGTTGCCAACTCGCTGTTATCCCATCTTCATCCCAGGACCTTTGTTGTGGTCATTTATATGTACTCTTCTTAGGCACATCTTATTATACAGTGTCAATTTATTTTTATGTGTGTGTGTGTATATATATTTTTTTATATGTATGAATGTTGTTCACTGGTTTCTTGACCTTAGAACTGAAAAAGCACACTCCATTACTTCATGGGCATACAGGAATGCACATCTTCCCAATGTGTTTCATTGCCCAAGTTGCCTTGACCACGGGCGGGAAGCTTCCCTGCACAGAGTGTTTTTATAAGAGTGCTATGCGTCATCACAGTGACGTACACGTCACAAACAAAGGACAAACTTAAGGAGAAATCGATTTTGGTTTGGCAATCGCAGTATTGGAATGGATTTTCATACATCCTAGTAATGTACCTGTCATGTAGGTACAACTTAAGTATGAATATGCACTAGATTCTTTGTACACTCTTATTCAGACATTTAGGCATATCGTGCGTCATAGAATTGACCATATTCTGATGCATATCATGCCTCTTGTCTACGGGTACACAAACTGCCTGCATGTCCAAATAGCTTCAAATAGCAGTTACTTTTAAAAACAACTGGCCAAAAGAAACTTATTTTCTAGATGTAAATGGAGGATAGACAATCTGATTATGAATGAAAGGAAAGCCTTGCAAAGTCTACAATCTGACAAAAATACGGTCATCAAACCTTCTGATAAAAGGGGTAATGTGGCTGTCCCATCTAAGACTATGCATTTGAATGAAGGGTACATATAACTAAAAGAAGTTGAATGCTATGAAATTGTACAAAGAAGTAATATCCTTACAGTAAACCATATGTATTGGAAGAAACTCTTACAATGGAGAGAGAAAGGTTTGTTGGAATGGGATGAGTCCAAGTTCCTATTATTCACATATACGAAAATCATGAAGAACAGGGAAGGGGATACATTCATATAGCGCTTGCTACCTCTGATGAGGTGTTGAATCGCTTTTCGGTGGGTTGCATGGTACTTCGAAACCCAAATAGTGTTATGGGGAATTTTTATAAGGAAATATGAAATTAATTTGAGCGGTTGCCATGTTAGTCTGTTATTTAGATTGAAATGGATAATGGATGGATAAAAGAGGTACGGGTCTAGAACTTTTTGTTTCCAGCTCATAGCAGTAGTAGGAGGTTTGGGATGAGTAAAGGGTAGGAGTCAGAGGGAAGCGTTAAGAAAGGCTTGTTTGTGAAATATGAATAGTAAGAGGTATAAGATGATACAAGGAGGGGTTGAGGAGGGAAAGTTCTAGAAAGGGTTATTGTGGGGATCATAGTAGTTAAAGGGGGTGTGGGATGAGTGAGAGAGTGGAGGTAAGGGATATATTGAGAGAGGTATAGGGTGAGAAATAGGGTAGTGCGTTGGAAAGAGTAGTAGAATAAGGTTTGAAATGAGCCAGAGTGGGGGTGGAGGATATATTGAGAAAGGTATAGGGTGAGATATAGGGTAGTGCATTGGAGATGCTGAATTAGAAGCAAAGATACATAAGTACATGGAAGGTATAGATGTATAAGGAATGTTCTATATGTAGATTTAAGTTGAATAAACTCAGACCTTCAAGTGTTGCGGTACTTAAGTTAATTTATTTGATTTTATTAATGTTTATTTTTTGTAATTTTATAGTGAATCAATTGTAGATAGTTATTTTAAAAGATTTACTTATTTATGCAATCACCTATATACATGTTAAACATAGAATAATGTAAGTATAAATAATATGTACATTTGTGAAGGAGATTTAATGAATATAAATTAAAAAAGCGAATTACTATACACTTTTATTCAAAGCAATACACATATGTAGGTACTCCTCTATAGTCCAAATAAATCCTTATATACAGAGGGATATGCTGCATGTTTATGTTTGAGTATGGAGCTTATGTGGTGAGGAACCAACTCTTGAGTAGTCTTCTGAAGATAAGGTAGTTATCCATGGATCTTATGTTTGGGGGTAAAGAGTTCCATAGTTTGGCTGCTTGAACAGAGAAGGATGGGCCACCTATGTTGTTTTTCTTGTATGGTGGGATTTTGAGGTGAGGTGCCAATCTAGAGCGGAGGTTCTTTTGTTGAATGTATTACCTGATTTTATTCCTGATGAAGAACGGTCCTGTTTCTATTTATCACTTTCTGGGTGATACAGAGCAGCTTCAATGTGGATCTTCTGGCAACCAATTACCAATGTAGGGCTTTCAAGGCAGGGGAGATGTGTTCTTGTGGTTTTATATGTAAGAGTAGTTCGGCAGCAGAGTTTTGAATCCGTTAAAGTCTTTTCATAGCTGTTAAAGATGATCTGAGGTATAGGCTATTGGTGTAATCGTGTTTTGACAGAACAAGAAAGATAGTAGCCTGGACCTTGTGTGGAAATTCCTGGTGGGGGAAGGTGCGTTGCAGAATTTTTATAGTAACAAAGCTTGATCTTGCAAGTTTGTCTACTTGGGCATTCATTGATAGCTAGGAGTCCAAAGTAATTCCAAGGTTTCTTACTTTCTTTGATACTTTAAGCGGCGTTCCCAGATCATCAGGCCAGGCAGCGAGGAGTTGGGGATAGTTTTTCCAATAGCCACACATGAGTATTTATATTTTGGAAGCATTACATTTGAGATGACTCCATGTCATCCAGTGATCCACGGCTCTGAGCAAACTGAAAACTGGTGAGTTTCCAGTTCTTTGTGGCTTTCCAGTTTAAGGAGTATTTGTGTGTCATCTGCATATTTATAGCGTGTGAGGTTAAATTGGTTGAACAGTGCCTGTAATGACTTCATGTAAATGTTAAAAAGCAGTGGTGAGATGATCGAGCCTTGAGGGATCCCTGCTTTTATGAAGTACAGTTTGGACGAGAAAGGGGATTATAGATGACATTTGTACTGTTTTGTAGGTAGGATGTGATCTAGTCGAGAGCAGTTCCCTCTATGCCGGCTTCGTTGAGTCTTTGTATTAGTATGTCATGGCTAACTGTGTCAAAGGCAGCTGAGAGGTCCAAGAGAAGTAGTGCAGCAACCCCATTCCAGTCAACTGTGTTCTTAAGGTCATCCCAGATGGCAACGAGGGCAGATTCTGTGCCTTTTCCTGGCCGGATTCCTGTTGGGAAGACTGAAAGTATGGAATTATCTTCAATGAATTGTGACATCGGGGTGAATGCTGCTCTTTCTATCAGTTTGTCAAGGAAAGGTTCATTTGTAATTGGCCTGTAGTTGTCGGGGTTAAGCAGGTCTAGGTTTGTTTTCTTTAGTAATGGGCATATGCATGACTTTTTGGGATATTCTGGATATATTCCGGTAGTTAAGGAATTGTTGATGATTTTTCTTACTGGTTTGGCAGCAGAGGTAGGTAGCAGATTTTTCTTGAAGGTGTGTGGTGGACACAGGTCAGAAGGGCTGCCGGCAGGTCTGCTTGCTTTGACCAGGTCCATACATTAATTGTGTGAAATTTTTTGGAAGGAATGGAGAAGCTGAGTTTGTGTACTCTTTGACTGTTGTTTTGGAAAAGGGTTGGTGCTGGTGGTTTTTCTTTGTTCAAAATAGGAGTCAAACATGTATGCTTTGGTCGTGTGATGATTTGCCAGTTTGTCTGTGAAATCTTAAATAATGGGATGAGCTCCTACTAGGTAATTTGGTTTACGAAATTTGTTGAGAATTTTACAGAATTGTTTATTTGCACACTTAGCACTATGAATTCTGTCTGAATAGTAACTTTCTTTTAGCTTTTTTGACTTGTATAATCTGTTAAGTTTCTGTAGGTGAAGTTCGTCTTGATTGGTGTTTGTTTTGAGTTCTGTATTTTTCCAAGGTGCCTGTTTTCTTGTGTTCTTTTGTGTCTTTCTTAGTGGTATTAGGATATCAATGCTTCCTATAGCCACTCATAACGTTTTTTCAACATAATGTATCATGTTTAGGTCTGTATTAGATGTTAGTTGTGTTTCTAAGTGTTCTAAATTAAGTTTGTTCCACAGTCAATAGGTGGATGCATGTAAGGTGGTTGTAGGTGTGTTGCTTTGTATTGTTTTATGTTTGAAAACAAGCAAATGGTGATCTGACCATGTGACCGGAGTCATTTTTTTTTTTTAAAGGTAACTAGTTCGGTATGTGCAGAAATGACATCTAGGATGTGTCCAGCGATGTGTGTGGGGTTGTGGACGATCTGGTTTAGGTTGTGCGTTTAGGCCAATGATGACTGTTTTCGGATGGGGCATATTAGGTTTGTCAATCCAAATGTTTAGGTCACCCAGAATGTACAGTTTGGAGTGTAGTGTTCTAAGGTTTGAAACATTGTCTAGACGTGTGTCTGGGAATGTTGCATTGCTAGGTGGAGGTATGTAAAGGAGCAGGAAGTTACAGGAGGAAGATGGTGTAGGGTTGCATCTGGTAAAGAGGACCTCACAACCTTGTATGGAGACATTGTCAGCTTCAGTGAAATTCTGTACAATAGTTTTATAGCCTAGAGGAACAGCTTCATGTAAAAAGGGTGGCCTAATAGGCTGAGCTGAAGGGTATTAGTCTGATTTTAAAATCGATTTTAACCTGCTTTTAATTCATTTGGCACTAACCTTGCACTTTATCATTCTGCTTGCCTCCATATGGTCCATGATCCACCACGGTTTCCGTTTGCATGGGGGGGGCATTAGAGAGGAGGCACTGCTTGGGGAAATTGACTTCCGGGTGGCTGGCTATTAAAGCCGTATGGCTGAGTGGATGCGCACCGTGTGCTCGCGCACCGGGTGCTCCGCTGGCGCGCCAAAGGCAACCCGTCGGCGCCTGTCCGTGGCCGACTGGGGCCAGAACCCCTGGCCCCCTCGTCTACAGGTAAAAATGTTTATTCATCCTCCAAAAACCTAAGGTTAAGGGATTTGGGTAAAGACTATTGTTGCCACTCTATGTATTTATCTAAAGGTGATTTATCGTGCCCACACAGTTCATTCAGGCTGTGTTCCATTTTAGAGATACAGCCTGATGTACAGATTCTACACACTCACAAAATGTTTTTTATTCAATTGTAGATCTTTACCTAAACACTATACTGAACTTAATATACTCCTAGAAGAAGAACAACCAGATGTATTATTTTGAACTGAAACCTGGCTCCACAAGGACTGTGAACATGATTTGGTACAAATGTTCCCTCCTAGTTATAATATCCAGTGCAAAGATCGTGAGAGGAGGAGGGTGGTGGCATTGCTATTATTTTTAAAGGACTCTTTTAAATGTCATTTTGAGACCAATGTCATTTCCGACTGTGAAAGTTTATCTTTCACCATTTCGTTCTCTCCAGCGCTCATCTTCTCAGGAATCTTAATGTATCGATGCCCGGGGGTGTGTGGGCAATTTCTTAAATTTCTTCCTGAAATGGTGGCCTTATTAGCAAGTTATTTTCCCAACATTACCCTTTTAGGAGATTTTAATCAACACTTTGATGATCGGAATGAAACAGATGCCTTGGATCTTATCCAAGATGTATTAGTGATCCAAATAATACAAAAAGTCAAAGGCCCCACGCATAAGAAAGGCCATACCTTAGGCCCTGTTTTCACCAACAACAATGAGCTGTCGGTTGGGGCACCTATCCCTTTGTCTTGATTGGATCACTCTTTGATCCCCAATTTGCTCAACTCTCCAACCCACTGTTGCAGAATCCATTACCAGGATAGTCTGCCCTTCGTCTAAGCTTTCTGTGGAATCCTGGACCTCTGTGCTTAAAACCTCAAAGCCTAATCTGGATCCCAGTCCCATTTTATCCTCCAAAAAGCTCATCTATTGGATAGAGTCATCACTTAAAACAGTTATTCCTATTAAATCCAGCCACACAAGGGTGAGAGGGATCATCTCTGTGTGATATTCGCATAAGCTATGGTTACTTAAACAGGACTGTCCAAAAACTGTCCAAAAACTTTACCAATCTGAAATAAAACAAGCACTGGCATAGCCAATAGGTCTGACTTTTGGGACCTTATAAGTATTTAGTTATGCAGCACAATATGCTTGGTCCAACAGCATTAACTGTTGCATGGTTAAACACTTATAAGGACCCAAAGGCGAGACCTATTGGCTATGCCAATGCTTGTTTACTCTTTTTATTCTGCAGTCTGGTGATGACCTGGCCCATGGTATGCCGAGAGCCAGCAGAGCTGTTGAGCGTGTTTGTAAGATAAGGGATGGTGCTCGTCGTGATGGCTTCGGATAGGATGCAGCTAGTTTTGAAGATGTGCGAGTAGGAAAGGGGCGCTTGGAGTTCCATCAGGGTGGGAGTGATGTGATCCTTATCACACTGCACAGCAACCCCTGAAACTGGCCACAAAATAAAATACTGGAAAGGCCAACTCAGCCACCCATCCTTCAGAGTTTGGCAAATGGAGTGCTATGTTGTGGCGCCAAGGAGCAGCAGAACAGCAGAACAGCACTGTGATTTACAGTGCTTAGAAACGGCAGAACTGCGTGCTGTATGAGTTTAATATTAGAACAAAAGGCAATCAAGGTTTGTGAAAAGCTGAACCCCTCCCAAGTTCATCTGCTCATGTATAATGAACAATACAGAAGAAACTGCAAGACACCTGTGGGGGGGGGGGGGGCCGTTATTCTTCTCCTGAGCAGGAAATATCACAGCAGACGTCTGGGCCCAGGGCTCTTTCCAGTCAGTCTGTTAACACGACCTCAAGCTGGCTATCGTGTCTGGAGTTTGCACGGGACGAGGGGGGCAGGACGCATGCTGTACCCTTCACAGGCTACAGACCCCCCGTGAACCCTTCTGAATACCGCAGGAGAAGGACTTACTCTCTGTGCTCGGTTACCGCAGGCTCCTCGCTCCCACAAACGCCAGGATTTCTACGCAGTCCTGTTCACTCTGGAAAGGAGAGAGAAAGGTCTTGTTATCAACACTTAGAATCGCTCCGGGCTGCTGAAGACTTTCCGTGTTTTGTTGCAGCAACACGGGGCTGGCCGGCGGCCACGAGAACAGAGATCACATGACACAAACTCCTCATCCGTTTTCTTCATAAGGAATAAAGGAGCTCATTTATTGAGTGAAATTAGAGCACAGCACTCTGTGCCGCGCACTTGTATTATTACACATTTACAAAGGCAGGGGGGACAAGCACAGGGAGGACCGGGAGCTGGGCAAGCACACAGAGGGAGTGAAGGTGGGGCTGGGGCGGGATCATCGAGGGGGCAGAAGAACACGACTGAGCAGCTGAGAAACACTTACTTTTGTAGAGTGCTTAAACAATGAGAAAAGTGAAAGTGATTGCAATCGCGATGCACTTAATTACCTGTGACGAACAAAAGACAGATGGCGGCTGCGCGCGTGCACGCCAGCATGCATGCAAGCTTGAGGCCAGGAAAAGAATGTGGGATGCACTTATAAACCCCCTGACTAAAAGTCAAGCATGCAGCGCATGCGCTGCTCTAGGCTTGACCTAAAAAGCACAGGCGCTATACTATGAAGGAAAAATTAACTCTGCATTTAACACTCCCAGGGAAATTTTCCGCATTGCGAAGAATATTTTAGGTCTCCCATCTCCTGGCACATCAACTGTTACATCCTCTGATCGCTGTAACAAACTTACAGATTTTTTCCATGGATATATATAGAACCTGTTATCTGGATCTCCATGTCCCAGTGACCTTTTAGCCATGAACAGGTTCCCAGATCACACTGAGTGTGAGATGGTGACCTGGTATATGTTGTCCACTAATTAAAGTAGTCACCCTGTTCCAGTCCACACGACCCTTATGATGTATGAGGTCAAAGATAACCTTTAGAAAGCTATCCTAGTGGTATCTGTGGGGAGCAGCCTTCAGGCTTAATCTTGAAGGAATGTAAAGCAGCTTGTTTTACCAGAATATCACCGCCTGAATGACTAAATGAAAACATTGTATAATTATCACAACTTGACTAGACACAGTGCCTAAAGCACGTAGAATCGCTGGAAACCCAAGGAACCACCCAAGGTAGTGACACAGGGAGCCCACAGAGGATAGGTGCAGTGAGGAAACACGACCGCGTTCTCTGTACAAATTTATGGGAAATTTGTGGTACTGTGTTACCTATCCCAGAGGAGCCGGGTGCATAGGGGTCAAGTGGCGTCGGAAACCTCTGTCGTTTTCAAGAGAGAGCTGCAAAGATGTACTGCTGCCATGAAGGTGAAGAGTGTCTGGGGGAATCCAAGCCTGGATTCGAGGTGAGAGGAACCTGAAAGCAGAGGGAAAAGGGTCTGGGTCACTTCACTCAGGTGACCAGGGGCTCGGTAGTCGAATGCCCACCAATGTCGGTTGCTTCAAGTGTGAAGAAGGGATGCTTGACTCTGCAGCCACAGGGACCAGGAGACATCGAGGATGACCAGGATCCAGAGGTGAGCTGTCCCACAAAGGATGTCGAGTGCTGAGGGGTCAATGTCCGGCTGGGGCAACCCACGCAGGAAGGACAAACAGGTTACGGTGTGGACTAGCAAGGTCCAGGGGAATCTCCAAGCAATGGAAAGTCGGGGCTAGTCTTAAGCAACCAGGGAAGCCAAAGAACAAGCAAGGTTACCCTCGCCAGGACCCACAGGCCAACGGACTAGGAGTCACAAGACGACTTCACGCAAGTTTGCAAAGCACCAGCCCACGGAGCACTCAGTTCGAAGAGGCCAGATTTCTTCTATGCAAATACTGCTCGGGATCAGGACTACATGGAGTCCAATGCACAAGCTCTGCAATCACCAACAAGCATATGCACTTGCAAATGTACTCGGTGCACAGGGGTTCAGGTCACATAGTCCCCACGAGGGATACTGGTCTCAGAATCGCTGAATGGGAAGATCAACCTCAGGGACCTTTTGAAACTCACCTTCTGTGTTGCTGAAATCTTCGGAGTCCTCAGGAGCTCGGCAGCAGCAAGCCGGTCAGATGCGCTTAGGTGCCTGCTAGTGCAGGCAAGTAACTCCTTTACTCCAAGGGAGATTCTTCTGTCATCCAGCATCGTGCAGACAGTGGAAGTACTTGGTTTCTTCTTAGTAGAATCTTGTCTAGGTACAATCTAAAGTCCTGTAGCCAAGTAACCCACTTTATACCCACAGGAAAGAGTTGGACAGATTCCGGGGACCCTCCTAGGGGAGGGGCAGGACAGAGGGGTGACTACACCCATGTCCTTGTCCAGTTTCACCTCAGAGCAGGAGCCAATGTGCACCCACCCAGCCCCAGTACACTAAACCCTGTCTTGGAAGCGGTTACACCTACCTGTGACAGGATGCCTATTGTCATGCCCTCCTCTGCTCGAACTTGGCTCAACAGCAGGAGAGCAGAATCGTGTCTGTGGCTGGCAGCATCTGGTAGACCAGTGACCCATGAAGCTCGCTTCTGAAGGGTGGAATCATACCTCTCACACCACTTACAGGTGTGGAGGTATGATTCCAAGGTGTATGAAACTAAACACTAAATGTTCCCAAGCAGCCATTTTAAAGTTTGCATTTACAGCGAGGTTATAATGCAACTTAACCTATATGTCTGGCTGCATCACAGACAACCCCGGAGAATGGTCTCCGAAGGCTGCCAGGGCCCCCACTCATGCAGGGGCACCCTCTCACTTAAAAAACCCAGCACCATGCCTTCAGGATTGATAAGACCTGCCAAAGGGGTGACTGGTTTTTAAGTGTAGTGATTTAGATAGATATAGGAAACCTATATTTAAGTAAGTGGTGCAAGCACCAGTTTACACAGGATGCTGAAGCAGACCCGTTGTGTCATTTTGAAGGGCCTCTTATGGGTGGCATAATACATGCTTCAGCCCAAGGTAGGCCTCTGGGGTACATATGCCCGGGGTACATGGTGTACCATAAAGTAGGGACTGATAAGGGTCCCCTAGTATCCAATCTGGAGTGTACCTAAAGTATATACATAGCAATTTAAGTGAGAAGGCAGATAGACTGGGGTCCTGGATAGCAGGATCCCAGTCAGACGAGTCCAAAAACAGTGAGACATCCGCAAAACGTGGGGGTAACCATAAGAAGCAGATCCTACTTTCCTACATTATGGACCTGGATACTTTATCACAAATATTTGCTCAAATAAAATCGGGTTCTCCCATCGATCCGGTACCTCCTCACTTCCTATGCAAAGTTAAAGATGTTGTACTCCCAGTCATACTGGAGGTGATAAATCTTTCTATCACCACCTGCCAAGTCCCACCTCTTTGGAAACATGCCATGGTGAAAGCTCTACTCGAGCCTTAAACCCGGACGTCTTGGGTAACTATCGTCCTATCTCCTTGCTTTGCATGGTTTGTAAGGTCTTGGAAAAGTATGTCAACACGATTCTCTCTGATTTCTTAGAAACCCATAATCTTCTGCACTACTCTCAGACCAGCTTTCGTCCTCAGCATAGAACAGAAACCGCACTTTTGCTGTAGTCGAAGAATCAAAAAAAATCCTTGACCAAGGAGGAGCAGTAGCCATCATCCTCCTTGATCTTAGCTCTGCATTTGATATGGTTAACGTTGACATACTTCTTAACAGACTTAGTATTGCCAGTCTGTCAGGTGGAGCCATTGCCTGGCTTAGATCCTACCTAAAAGGTAGAACTATCCAGGTCTTTGTAGGAGAAACAACTTCTAGAAGCCTATCACTCAGTTGTGCAGTTCCTCAGGGCTCATCACTGAGCCCTACACTATTTAACGTGTATATGAGACCACTTGCTGATATTATCTTGCCATATAGGATTAAAATTGTCATATATAAGGATGGTACCTAGTTGGTAGTAGCCCTTAACCATCCTCAGAATTCTCCCTCTGACCTGGAATCTTGTCTTGAGAATGACTTAGTGCATGTAATCAGGCAGTCGAACTCTGTTGTGGGTGTTGACACATTCACTGGTCATGTTAAGGTCACTCTGTATATGAATTACATTCTTTTTGGACTAAAACAAACAAGCCTGTCGAATTTCAATCATATCTCTCTTATAAACTCGTTTTCTTCATTTCCAGGTTAGAGAATGATTTCACCTGCTATTCTGCACTGCAGACATCTCTCTTGGTTAGTGTGTTAATCATAAAGATGGTGGTAGCCCCAGATATAGATACATGCTAGGAATGCTAACGTTGCAGGTCCTCATCTCGACATTAAAAATGATCCGTAATAGGAAAAAGGATTTAACATGGGCTGGAAAGAAACTGTGCCTCAAACCATCCATTAGGTTACCCTGAACTCACCACTACCGCTTGGCATATCACCTCTCACAGCAGCTGCTCCTGACTCCTACTTGTAACGACTCAACATGTCCCCGTTATTGATTGGCATTGAAAGGCAGCACCTAAGCAGCTTACCAAGGCTCACTTGTGTTTATTGTGGGCAACATACATGTGACAAGGTTAGATCGCCAGCGGTTGAGTGACTGTTGTCTGCAAGGACGCAAGCACACAAACAACTTGGCATTCATGGTTGTATACACAAAGGGGCTCTACTATGCTACAGTGCACGTCAGTTGATTTGGGGGGGGGGGGGCGTACCTTCAAATAGCAGAGGCGGGTCTCTTGTGGTGTTCTCATGCTGAATGACGTGAACGCCAATCACTCTCTCAAAACCTCTGATGACCTGCACACTTAATTCAAAGTAGCTTGCTCCCAATGCTGGAAAAGTCAGCTTGTGCATTGTCTGACCGGCCACAATAGCCCTGGCAATTTCTCGCTTCTAGTGGGTGTCTCTAACACTGTCATATTCTGGGTGGGTTCAACAGTGTTGTGTCTGGGCTCTATGGGGTTCTGATCCAGGCAGTGTACTGAGATGAGGTGTTCACAGAAATTAGGGCCCACTGGCAAATCATTCCGGGCCTGAAATAGTAACATGATGACTAGTCGACATTGTTAAACACACATGACAAAGAACTGAAGGAAGCACGACTCAAGTAGGCTTATTTTAGAATACTCCATAACTGGTTTCAAGCCATTTCATTGTCAAATATTTGAATATCCTTTTTAATATAAAATAAATTTAACAGTTGTTTAAAGTTTATTATTGTAGAAATAATTTTCAATACATAATAAATAAATGTAAACATTTTACTTTAGGTGGGATTTTAAATACATCCATAAATTATGATTTTAATTTAATGTTTTTACGGTAATTACGTATTTATTTCAAAATTATTGCTTTAGCATTTTTTTGCGTTCCATAGCTAAAAGAAATATATACATTCATATTTGACATAACAATTTATTTTAGCTTTTTTTTCAATGTTTAATGAACTTTTTTACATTTTCCTACACTTTACCATAGGGACATCTCCACCCTGTCTGTCACAAGTTACTAGTTCTGACTTTACCCTGGAAATTAAGCTCCATCCCCTGGTGGTTAGAGGGTGAGGACATGCAAGTCTAAACTTAGTAGAACATTTACACTTGACAATGGCAAACTGACAAAAGCAGTAGATTTTCTACAAAGTGGAATAATGCATTTAAATGTGTAGATTTTGACACTTGTAAATGTATCTTTGTGAATAGTTCCTTTAGATTTTAATACAGGCACTTGACAGGTAATGTCTGACACCAGTGTGTCTCAATAATCAGTGAATAGAGTTCTGCACCTAAATGTCCACATAAAGGGCTGGTCCCACTCACTTCACCCCTGAAACTGTCTCTGTCCCTCTCCCTTTCTCTCTCTCACTCTAAGAACACTGTAATGTGGAGCTGTCATTCCATCTTTTTCTAGGACTGCTTTTGTTTTCCTGTCTGGCCATATGTGTGAGAATCAGTCTTCTCTTTCATCGCTGAACGAATATTTGTAGAATGGCATTTACATTGTATTTGTACTCACTGCTCACTCACTGTTTCATGTTCCGTTCTTAAGCATGTTTTTGTTCACTAGGTATCATTTCCCGACCAGAGGCTGAAGATATTTTAAAAACAGGGAGTGCAGGAAGCTTTTTAATCCGAATAAGTGAAAAAATCAAAGGATATGTTCTCTCATATCGCTCAGAAGAAGGATATAAGCACTTCATGGTAGATGCTTCCTGCAATTCATATAGCTTTCTTGGAGTAGACCAGCTGCAACATGCAACTCTCGCTGACCTTGTTGCATATCACCAGGTATATTTTCTTAATTAAGCAAAAAGTGTTTACCATTTGATCCAAAAAGCTAAAAAAGATCTATAGTCCTGTTTAGCTTTTATAGTATATGTGACACCTCCCAAACGTCAGCAACCACCACAATTTATTTTGTTGTCCAGACCTGTCCATGTATGCTTCCTTCGTAATTTTGTGCAGCGTTTCTGTTCCTTCAATACACGGAGTTTAAAATGTTTGATGTGTAATTCTTGGTAATTCTTATTTGGATAAAAAATGTTCCATCATTTGAATTTTTGAAGCTGTGTGAACAATTAGGTTCCAGTTTTCAAAGTGAAATTGTACAAACTTTGCCATGAAATTGTCTCAAAGTAATTAGCATGCCTAAAACACATATTCAGATGAAGTATTTAAGGTTAGGTACATTTATGACTAAGGATTGTTTCCACAGAAAGAAGAGCTGAATGCATGGCAATCATCTTCTCACCAATGTAAAATACTAGTCGTGCATTCCCTAGAAACTGAAATCTTCATAAGGGTTGTGGTAGAAGAAGTCCACAGGCCATATCATGACGACTCTACGCAGAGCCGACTAGCTGTTTATTTGCTCTTGAGTTGCCTAAAACTCACACATAACTCAGAATTTTGCACTGCAGCAAGCTATCCTTAAAGGTGGAGGGGCCAAGCCCCGCACATTTTGGACATAAAGAGTGTCTGTCCGATTGAGCAACGGTCAGTCTGACAGACGTTCTTTTTTGCAGGTCAGGCAGCCAGGAGCTAGACATGCGATAAATGTGCAGTCCCCTAGCTGCCTGAGATGAACTTTGCTGGGCTGAGAATGTCTCATCTCCTGACCCCATCCTACTCTGTGACGAGATGTTGACTGCAGTCCCAATCCTCCAGGCACCTCCTAGGCTTCTCTCGCCGAGAGCTGCAGCATTGAAGTGTTGTTATTTATTGACTATTTGGTGTGTAGATATATGTATGAATTTATGTATATTTGTGAGTGAGTGTTGTGAATGGATATCTGCGCGAGTGGCTGCATGTAAATGCATGTGTGTGTATGTGTGTGCCCCCTCTCAGTTGTACTTGCCAGCCGTCACTGAAAGAGAAACCGTCTATGCTCACTGAGGTAGGAAATGAGGGGGATCTCACAGGATCCTGGTAGCTATTTGTGAGCCGGATCTGAGATCCAGCTGGCCCTGTGAAAAATGCTGAATTTGTCCTTTTTTAATTTTCTTACTCTTGAACACAATTCAGCAGCTTCTGCACTTTATCAGTTTTCTATTCGTAACAGTAACCTGCAGGTGGCAAGCAGGCTTTCAAATATTCACTTCCAGCTAGGCTAAAAACAAAGACCCTATTTAACAGGCTATACGCCCTTCTGTTGTTCAAGTATCCTGCAGGGAGCCTCTGGAGCCTAGCATTTGGACACCAATGCAATGGAAGGAAAAAATGGCACACAACTTATCACTTCACCAGTACTTTTGAAACACCATGATTTGAAGGCAGGTTTTTCACTTTATTCAATCTCCCGTATGTCAGAAATGTGCATGCACTATAAGAATGCCAGATTTATTTGTGTGTATGAGTAATTATATGTTAAGAGTGCATGGTCGGGAGAAACACAAAGTCAGGATTTGAAGCATAACATAATGATTGGGGTTGCCTATACTAACAAGATTGTATTACTTCCCAAATAAACCCATCTTTGCACACTTAGAATAACAGCAGATTGAGAAAATACAATACGGATTTAAACCCACGATTTGCAGTGGGTATGCAGCTCTTCACGCTGGTTCATAGTTTACTGTGCTGTATTAGAATAACTACAGCTTATGAACTGGAAGTAACAAAAGGATATCCATGTCAAAAGCCGTAACCCAGTTACCTGTCTACCTGAAATACAAATCTGTGATCTGCATGTTACACAATGTGCTTTGCAGCTGGCATTTTAACCATCTGTGCACTCCCAGAATCATACTAGCCGCCAGTTATCTCACCATTATGATCCCCCTGAAAATTGCTGGGCATGCAAAGATCTCTGCAGCAGGTGTCTTACCTCTACAAGATACTTGAAAATGTAGCTACCCCATTTCCGTTGCCATACCTTGGCCCTCAATGTATGGGTTCCCGTTTACGAATTCCAGAACTGAGGCTGACAGTTTCTGACTTCTATGCATACATTAATTTGGCGAAATTCCTAGTTACATGTTTGAACTTTAGGCACCTTGCTTGCAAAACACAGACAGCCAGAGCCATTATGATACAGCCCCAAAGCTGAATATGGCAAAGGTCAGGCTCCCAAAACAATATGATCAGAGTATCTCTCCAAGGCAGACCACTTGTGTGTAGGAACTGTAGGGACAGTAGGGATTTATCGCCTCCTAATGACCGCAATTACATAGTTAGTAGAAAATGAAGAGGTCTCGGTGCTCCCACAAAATATCCTCCTTAGGTTACAGCTCTTCAAGAAGACACTGAAGTGCAATATAATTTCAAGCAGTCATGTTCTGTCACTTAGTTCCATCATTAGTGTTCTTGGAAACATTCCAAACAAAAAAAGCACACCTTCAGAGCACATGACTAAGCCCATAAATGTGAGAGTGTCAGTTTTGTTTTAGATATGATAAGTTCATTTATTGAACTCCATATGCTAATTGAATAACAATATTTGAATAACTAAACACAAAGCGCTGATCTTTGGTGTAAAAGGCAAGATAGAATGATGTATACCTACAGTTTCGAATTGCACAATAAATGTTTCATATTTGAAAAAAATAGTGCTTCCAATAAGTGGTAAAACCTATCTACTTAATTGTGACAGTAAGAAATATTGAAAAATATATATCTTTGTTTGAATTTTAAAGTCTTTATTATATTTTTTTCATTACATTTGTGTCCTGTTTTATATCTTTTGATAGCTCGGCTCGTGCTTTAGCTCCTACAGACAGGTCAGAGCCTGGCTGTGCTCTACCCAAAGCTGTTTATTTATTTTATTTTATTTATTTTATTTTAAGAGTTTTCTATAGCGCGAACATGCCCCTTGGGTATCAGAGCGCTTCACATTACATGAGGCAGTTATTGACAAGCATTGTTATAGTACACGTTCACAGTGGTATGAGGTAGGTACGTAAACAGCAATAGAAAGATATTATCAATTAAGAGTTATACTTAAATTACATACAGAACATGACGTAGGTTTAGTATACAGTTAAATTTAATGTGTACTAGAAGCAATAGTTCCTGAGTGTTTATATCCTGTGCATTTTTCAGTTGCAATCCATGGTCATATATTGTGTAGTTCTGAGCCTTGCCTATGGAAGGAACTTACTCATTAGGAAGTTTTTAGTTTCCCTCTTAAAGGATGCTGTGTCTGGAATTTTTCCTAATGCTTCGAGGAAGTGAGTTCCAGATTCTGGGGGCTGCTCCTGAGAAAGCTCTATCATATGTTTTCTTCTTCCGGAAGATGGCTGGTCTCAACACCAGCTCCTTTGCACTCCTGGCTGGTCTGTTTCCTCCAGATAGTTTAATTTTCTGAGCAAGGTAGTAGTGTATTGTAGTGGCGCGCTTTGTGGGTTATGCATGCCATTTTTAGCTGGATTCTGGCCTCTTAAGGTAGCCAGTTTAATGCTTTCAGGTGAAGTGAGATATGGTCGAATTTCCTTGATCCGGTGATAAGTCTTGCAGCTGCATTGAGGCATGCCTTTAGTGGTGCTGTTGACATTTTTGGTAGACCTGATAGAGTTGTACATCCATATTCAATCCTCGCGATAACGAGTGATTGGACTTCCAGTTTGAGATCCGCCTTAGATATGAATGGTTTCATTTTTCTAATGTAGTTCAGGTGATAGCGGACGCTTTTTGCCATTGATTTGATGTGGGCTTTCATGTCTAGGTTCTCATCTAGTGTGATTCCTAGTGATTTCGCTGAGACAACTAGGGTAGGGGTGCAGTGTAACGCTGTGATCATTTTGGACCATTCCTTCACTTCTGTGTGTTTCTTTGGTGGTGAGATTAGTAAGAATTCTGTTTTTTGCGCATTTAGTTTCAAATGATTGTTAGTTAGCCATTGTAATGACATTTTTAAGGCCTCATTATTTTCTTGATGTCTTCCAGGGATGTGATCTTGATGTAAATCTACGTGTCATCCGCATACATGTGATAGGATATTTTGGATTTTCGGAGGATTTCTGTGAAAGGTTCAATGTACAGGTTAAAGCGTGAAGGAGGTAATGTAGAACCTTGAGGGACTCAAATTGAGATAGGGCATGAGGTGAGAGCGATTGGTTGACAAGGACTCTTTGCGTTCTATTCTGAAGGAATGATTCAAACCATTTTAGCACATTTCCAGACAGTCCCATCCTGTCATGGAGCCTGCTCAGTAGTTTCTCATGATTTACCGTGTCAAATGCTGATGATAGGTCAAGAAAGATAAGTAGACATGTCTGATTAAGGTCTAAGGCCTGTAGTGCATCATCGACAATATGTAGGATCGCTGTTTCTGTGCTATGTCCTGTTCTGAATCCTGATTGGCAGTCGTCCAGTAGCGAGAAGTTAGCAATGTGTTGGCTTAGTTGGTTCTGTACACATTTCTCTATTAGTTTGGCAAGGATAGGAATGTTGGTCACTGGGCGAAATTTGTTTGGGTCTGATGGGTCCACTGTAGGTTTTTTGATGATGGGGACGACTTGACCTGTTTTTAGGCAATCTGGAAGGATCCCTTGGGATAGAGAGGCGTTTATTATTTTTGTCCATTTGGGAATCACGATATGGCCTATTTCTTTGAGGTATTTTAAGGGAAGTGGATATTATAGTGGTTGTTAGGTTTGATGTCTGATAGTGTTTTGGTGATGGTATTCTGGTCAAGTAGTTTGAAGTTATCCCATTGTGCCTTGTTTTTTGTCCTATTATGGGTAGTTTCCAAGGTGGTACTGACCGCTGAAGGTGTTTGGTTGTCCGTATTGCCAATGTTGTGTCAGCTTCTTTCCTGAGCTCTCTTTCCAACGTGTTGGGCTTGTCGGTGAAGAATGTTGAGAACTCTTCACAACTTAGTTGAGTTTTTGTAGTTTCTTGGGCAGTTTTGGCCAATTTATTGGATTGCTGTTTTAAAATCTCGAATAGTTTCCTAGGTCTGTTTTTGGCATTATCTAGTTCAGATCTAATAAATTCCTTTTTGGAGCTTAGGTTCTTTTTGTTGTATTCGTTCCTGATTTTTCTGAGGGATTTCAGTTCGGGAGATGATGGGTGTTGTCTCCATTTTCTTTCAGCGAGTCTTAGTTTCCGCCTTTCTTCATACAGTGTTCCACTGAACCATGGATTTTGAACCTTCTCTGTGACTCTTTTCAGTTTTAGCGGCATGGTGGTTTTGACTATATTCGTTACCGTTGTAGTGTAATGATCTGTAAGATCCTACACGTTCTGCAAATTGTTAGGTGGATTTAGGTTCTTCTTAAAGCTTTCTACTAGTAGTTCCATATTCAAATCTCTAGTATCTCGCATCCACTTCTTGTGTCTGGTAGGTTGTATGGTCTTGTTCTTTTTCACTGTGTTTATCAGGAAGGTAATGGCATGGTGATCTGACCAGTCGCACGGCTCAATTGATAGGATTGAGGTATTGTTGGTTTTTGAGATTATCCAGTCTAACGTGGCTCCTTTCACGTGTGTTGGCTGTGTACATGCTGGGTTAAGGTTTAGCTCCGCTAGAAAGTCTTTAAGAGCATTAACCTGTTTGTCATTGTTGTTGTTCCAGTGTAAGGTAAAGTCCCCTAGAACTATGTTATTAGTTTCAGTATTGGAGTTGGTGGTGATGATTTCCATTAGCTGGTCTATGAAAGTCATATTATTTCCTGGTGGGTGGTAAAGCGCATGCAGGTTGCATCTTTGATTATCTGCTGATCTTATCTTGAGACCTAGGTGTTCACAGGATTCGAGTGGTTCTGATAGAACTTGGCTAACCTCTATAGCCGATCGGTGAATGCAGGCTACACCACCCCCTGTCTTTTTTTGTCCATCAAGTCTCTCAATACTGTACTGTGGGGGCACTAGTAATTCCATACAAGGAGACGAGGATTCCGATAGCCAAGTTTCTGTCAAGATTGTCACGTCAATATCCTGGTTCAAGAAGAGGTCAGCTATGTCTGATGCATGTTTTGCTGCGGACCGACAGTTAAGCAGTAGGCATTTCAGTGATTTCCCTGCGTTACTTGTGTTCATGTTCTGTGAGTCAGAGATTAGCTGGATTTGTTGTAGGTTGTTAAGATTGGGTTTCCTTTAATTTTGTCTTGAAGTTCTATTAGCATCGATCTGGACTGTTCTAATTTCCTCCCCTCTATCGAGGTCTGTAGGCTCATATTCCCTTAGTAAAGATAGGGTTTCTTCTTCCGATAAGTAATTACGGTTCCTATCAGGTCGATTATGCCTGTTTGATAATGGCATTGCCATCTTATTGCCCTTTCTTTGATAATTAAGTAGAACTTCTTGTATGTGCTCGACTTTGTTGTGAGTGCTTACTGTGATTTCAAGCATGTTTTTCATTGTTTGGAGTGTGCTTAGAATATTGCCCACTTGTGTTTGAAGCTCTTTGATTTCTCTTAGAGTCTGGGACGACGTATTAAGGGCACTCACCCTCTTATTGCTGGATCCTTGTTTTGCGTTCCCGTGTTTTAGTTTTGTTCTCTTCATCGGACACCTTTTCTTTATGCCATTAGTTCAGTTGTATGCTCCGCTTCTGTTTAAGCCGCTCTCTATGCTTAGTGCTCTTACTACCATGTTTGGGGGATAGATATTTCGTGTCTTTCTAGATGACCTTTGTGTTGTGGTAAAGTGGGGTATGGCAGGGGTGATATTTTCAATATCAGTTGTTTCCATGTTTTCATTGGGTGCCGTACTCATCAGCGATGACCTGTTAGTGTGGAGAGGTGTCAAATTTTCCCTCTGAGGAGGTTTCAGGATCGCATATCATGTAGCTAATTCAATTCTTCCTGTCGTTGTGGAGAGTCGTCGACTCTTCCTTCTGAGAAAGTTCCAGGACTATATTTGCATATCGCGTGGCCAATTCTGTTCTTACTGTATCATTCCCAGATTGCGTGCTTACTGTTCCGCTTATGTCTCCTTGATGTGTTGGATGTAGTTGATCCTGAAGGTTTATAGTTGGTACACTGTCTGAGGTGGTAGTACTGTAGTGGTCTATAGTGTCTTCTTGTAGTTGTGATCTTGAGTTTTCTACACATCCTTTTAAGGTTGAGAAAATGTTGTCTAATTTTTCTAGTTCACTGTCAGCTGCTTGTATGAGCACTATTCCGTTCTTATATATAGTTATGCATAGGTCCGCTCTGCATCTTGTTGAAGGTTTGATCATAAGTTTTGTGCCATGTGGGATGTTGGTTATAGTTTTTGTGTTAAGCATTTTTGTAATGGCATTGTGCCAAATCGCCGTTCTTCTAGTAAAGAATATCAAGTCATTCACGATAATACCTTTATCTGTGCTAAAAGAGGGGTCGTAGATCAGCGTGTCTGGGTTTTTTCTCAATAGTTTATGTTTGAATTTTTTGGCTGCGTTCTTGGATAATTTGGATGGGTATTTTATGACATGAGCGTTCATGCCTTCTGGCTCTAAGTAGTTGTCCGTCATATTTGTTGATTGGCGTGGAGTATTATTTGAGGTGTCCTTGATTACTGTTTAATTATTCTTCCTGTCTTGAATAAATGTGTTTATTTATTTTAGTTTATGTTTAATTTTTGTCTGACAGGTTTAATCTGTGTTGCCCTTTTAGTGTTCATAATTTCCAGTGTCAGTCTTTACTTAGGGTTATTTCAAGATGGCCGCCAGTTGTCTGGCTAAACTGATAGCTGTATTCCCTTCTCTCTTTCAATAGCCTGATTGTCCTCTTTCACTTGCCTTTACTTGCTGCAGTTATCCTAGGACTGAAAGCTCTTTTCTCTTTCCATAGTCTGGTTGTACTCTTTCACTTTCCCTTACTTGCTGCTGCCATTTTTGGTGGTGTTTTCATCTTTCATTCAAGATGTCCAGGGCCTCAGCCTGTAGGCCTTAGATAGTGTCTGTAGCTAGCAGTATGTGTGATGTGTAGCTAGCTGTTTCATTAATATTTAGGTGTGGATTGTTGTATCTGCTAACTTAGGACATTGATGTCAGCGGCGGCCGCCATTTTAAGATCAGGCAGGCCGGGCCCTGACTCTCCCGATTTTTCCTCTTTGGTTCTCTCGCACACAATTTAGTCTTAGCATCCGCATTACATCTGCATTACAGCCGTCTCGGTTGTGCATCGGTGCACTCCGGCTCCATGATTCCAGGTCCCCGTGCGGCGATCCTGTGAGCAACCATTTCGTTTCCCTCTCAGGCTCTCCCCTCTCCATGCTCCGCCCCCTGCCCGAGGCCCAATTTTCCTCAATTTTGTATAGCCGGCCCCGCGAGCGCAGTATGGTGGTGACGGCGTAGACCCCTGGTGGCACCGACAGCCTGAGGGCGTTGCGGGCAGAGGATATGGACACTCGCCTCTGTCCTGTGCCCTCGGCCGAGTCCCGCTGTGATGGCTCGGACCAAACATCCAGGACGCAGCTCCGTTTCCTTCGTTTTGCCAGGCACAGTGATCCACCGACGTCCTCCGAGTCCGCTCCGGTCTGTTGTTGGCGAGTGGAAGTCGGCTCCGGTCTGTTGCTGGCGAGGATCAGTCACGATGGCTTGAGGTGAAGTCATGTTGTTAAGTTAAGTTAAGTTAAGCCTTCTATTTTCTTCTTATCCGCCAGTCGGTGGTCCGTGGGTGGTGGGTGAATGGCGGGGTTAAACCGGGAATTTAAACCTTTTTGTTATCCCGAACCCTAGGAGCTCCTCGATAGAGCTCCTACTGGACCCCCTTGAAATATAGTGTCTCCTATGTCCATAGTAGAGCACACACTTTTCAAAAACACACTGGTCTCCCTTTTGGCAAATTTGAGAGAAGCTGACGGCTTACATTTAAAAGTGGCTGGTGGAGGAGCAGTCATACAGTATTATGAAAAGCAGAGGCCGTACCATGATGTGCCGGGCACCAGGCCCATGTTTATAATATTTCATGCAACGCAAAGCAGCAAGACAACTTTCTGCAGTGCGTGAATGAGAGTGGGCAGGAATATGACCTATTTACCATTATATAGCGCTTTCCTTTCCTCTCCTTGCACTGGCACTCTCAGTGCAGCCTACCGCCAATGTAGGCAACCTTGCTTCATGGATCAAGGGTGCCTGCATTGCAGACAGGAGTATTTTGTGCAGGAAGTATGCTGCAGAATGAGGCACACTTAGAAAGAGAAAACAATGAGGACAAATAAAGATACTTTTTCTTGTTGCACCTCTGTTGGGAAGGGATACAATTATTGTTCCTTCCCAGGTCTACAAATGTTGGTAAATCTGGGAAAGTGTCAGAATGCATATGTAGATGCCTGGGAACAGCCTCGCTCCACACATGTAACGTCTTCGCTACGCAGTATAATGCAAGCCAGCGATTTGCACTCCCTTTTATTACACCAAATTTATCAAGCCATGCATGGCCACACAGGGTGGCCCTGCGTGGCTTGGTAAAACTGTTTCTAGGTTTTGCCTTGTCCCAGGTCACCTTTAGTGATGCTGGGGTGCTGCAAAAGACTGATAAATCTGCCCCCTGATTTTTTATGCTTGAGGTGTCTAAAGTGCAAACATGCAACTCTGAATTTCTCCAAGTTAATGTTTGAACTGTAAACAGAACAAGTCTGTTTACCTTTTGTTCTGTCTAAAGTTCAGACATTAACTCAGAGAAATTCCAAGTTATATGTTTGAACTTTAGACACCTCACACACAAAAAATACAGGCTTACAGGCCATCATAATACAACCAAAAGGGGGCATGGCCTGACTGGCCATGGAATAAGACATGCCTATTGGAGCTCCTGCCCCTAGCGAAGGCCCTGGGGACATGTATCCTTCATGTCAGCAGGCTTTGTCCTGCTGCGATGTTGGGGCTGACCCCTGGTTAAATGGGGAACTGGCTGAGCCAGTTACCTGTGTCCACGGACTAAGAGAATTAATCAAACCCTCCGAGGAGCTAAGCTAGCAAGATGGTGACTGCTGGGCTGCCCTGAGAGGCCCATGTACAGCGGCAGCTGCAGAGTCCAACAAAAGAAGGAGGTGAGGCCAGGGGAGCCAAGTGAAAGATCGTGATCCAATATACAGCATAGAATGTGCAGGGGTCCTTTTCTAAGAGCGGGTGGCAAGACAAGTAACTGTCAGTGCAGATAGTGCTCGGCCACATCTCACAATAACAGAGAAGTTGGGCCTGTGATCCTTCCTCCCACCTCACTCAAACTGGGTGGGGGCTGAGTGGATTTTTGGAGGCACAGAGAATGGCACAAAGGGCTGTCTGCTTATTTTGAGGCCTTCTGGGGGCGTGGGGGCAATCATGTGCTGGCTGCTTGATGGACATAGTAATTCGGAAGCCACAGAAGTGTGGATGAGCAAAGGATTGGGGCACAGTGGGCAAGCGTTATCTGTGGTGGAGGTGACGGATGCGGCCGCCGTAGGCCCTTCTCTGTAGTTTAGGAGAAGGCAGGGACCTGAGGACAACACTGACACTCCTGAAGTGGTGACTGCGGATGTGCTACCCACAGCCCCCGAAAGGACCATAGAAACTGGCAGCCTTTACTCCTGTGGCCTGCCTCCTGATTCCCCTCTGAGCATGTAGACACCATGAGGGGCTGGAGCCTGGGCCCTTAGTCTCCAGTACCCATTGAAAACATTGGCATACATGCTCTAGGAGTGATGAGGAAGCAATGAGGGGTAAAGGGGGGGTGCAATGGACACAAGGACAGTCACACTGGGGATTGAACAGACCGTGACTGAGGAGGAGGTTGGCTCACTGGCTGCTCATACAGTGACCATCCTGAAGGCCATCAGGTACAGAAAAGTATCACTGGGAATGCAGATTTCCACGGTGGTGAAGGAAGTGGGTCTCCTGCATGATGACAATAAAAAGCTGGTAGACTGTGTCAAAGAAACAGATGACCAAATGGCAACCACCCTGCAGAATGTGAAAGAGCTCACATTCAAATATTCCACCATGGAGAAGGAGGTGCAGGCGTTGGCCAATTGACTAGAAGATGCGGAAGGTAGATCCCATTGGCTCAATCAATCAATCCAATAGGGTTTGTAGAGCACTACTTATCACCCCTGAGGGAATCTAGGCACGGGGAGGAGGATGCTACTGAGGTACTGGGTTTTTAAGAACCGGCACAGAACCGGCAACCCAGCGGTGTCAGGGTACACCCAGAGACCTCGAGTCCTTCCTGATTCAGACCACAGAAACTCAGAGTCTTCTAGGTGAAGTCAAGGATCGATTTTTATTGGCTGCAACCAAGGTAACAAGTGTCCTAGAAGTACAACACACGGGAAGTATATTCTCAGGAGACTGCTCGAATTCACGAAACCAGGCTTCTCTTTTTATACAAAATTTTCAGCTTCAGGCAAACATTCTTCGAATTTACAGTATATCATTTACATTTCGTTGGTACAAAGGAAAAGCAGAGTCATGATGACATGTCCATATTTCACGTCGTCCGGCCCACAACAAATCACCCGGTAGGGCCCAACATTTCATCAGATATCGGTGGATCCCCAATAAAAACGGGCACCTCCCCACCATAAAGCAAGTGAAGCAAAAGAGCAGAGACAGATGCGAGCAAGATACGGCAGGTGTGTGTGCGCTGAAATGGTTTTATGGCTTGTTGAGCCTTGATGCTATCTTGTTCGGACACTGGGAGGGGAACTGACCTAACGGGTTCGGCCTGGGGCAATGGTTCCAACTTGCACAGGTCATAGGAAAGTCGACTAAGGTGTACGTGTCCTTTTGGGATCGAATTCAGCTGGATTATAGGCCTATGTAAAGGGCAACTCGAAAAATGTCTGCCATACATAAAATGGAAGCCAAGGGTTCTGAACGATAATGACGATTTCGAGGTGAAATTGTCACTCGAATATGCTGAAAATGCTTGTACATGGTGTACTCGTCATTCTCGGTCTTTTGATACTAAATTCGTCATGTTATGATGAAGTTTTTATTCTCGAGTCCAGAATAATTACACAAGTCCAGAATTTTCAGAACCACAAACCCTCCTTTTGCCCTTACATAGGCAATTAATCTATCCTCATGCTAATCTGAGTCCAGATCTATATTCCTAAAGTCATTGAGATGTTGCTGTAACATCATTCTAGTACTTAGTTCATTTCTTGATACAGGCTTCCTTACACATGATGTGACACAAAGGCCACATATTGCAGGAGCACACTGTACGCACAGACAGAACAGGAAAAGAATGGCTAAGACCATCCCAATGACCATCAGAATTTTCCATCCCCAGGCGGATATCAGTTCCCAGAACCACCCCATTAACGACCAATCTCCTTTATCCACATGAATAGATTCGGAAATCTTATGCAGTTTGGAGATGGCCTGGTACACTGTTGGAGCGTTATCTGGGATGAAAACACAGCAACTCGATTGGATCAATCCTCATACCCCACCTCGGTCTGCAAGTATGACATCTAACGCGACCCTGTTCTGAAGGGTCATAAGTCGATCCGACTGGAGCTCAGCAGTCAAGTTACTAAGGGCACCAGCAGTTTCAATCACGGTGGACTCAACTACCCTTGTCAATTGCCTTATGTTCCTGCTGTTAGCCATGGATCCCCAGAACGGCAGAAAACCCTTTGCAAAGTCCCCAAATTCTTGACCTGCAGTGTCTTCTTTACTCAAGACACCTCTAACTATCCTTGTCCTGTGGTAATCTGCCGCTGCTGTGTAGGTGGGAGGCAACAGGAATGAAACAAAACATGAGCCCGAAAAGTCAGGGGGCAACCATGTATAGGCTCTATCATGGCAGATGAAATAAGTACCCTTAGCTGCTAAGAACGCGGGGGAAGTCTGAGACCCAAAAACATACGTTTCAGTACAGACACTCTTCCCTAACTGAGCTCTGGGATTCTTGCCAGTACCTTGCAGACACAGGTTACCCTGATGGGGTACAATCCAAATCGGGGAGGATCTCTTAGCTTGCTGTTTCTCACTCAGAGTAGCTTCATATCCGGTCACGTTCCAATTTATATATGCAAATATCTCATCGTCCGGGGTATTTTCATAAGAGATTTCTCCCTTAATCATGTCAACTATACCTTTGACTAGGGCGCTAGTCTTTGGGTTGTCTTTTACAGAACGTAGGGGTTGGACTTCACGTGCGTATATGAACATTGTTCTGTATGCCCACACAGAACTATTGTGGCTGAATGGCAGGACCAGATAAGGGATACCTTTATCCGTTGTGTGAGGCATAAGACCACACACCCAACAGTTAGTCGTATTCATTACAAGTTGGTGTTGGTGCAACAGCTGAACAAAGGAGTTATTAATGAACTCCAATCTCCTATTGGATTCATGGTCAGGAAGAGGGTGGAAAGAATGAGAGGAAACAATAGGAGGAGGTATGGGTGATGCAGTGGGTGCAAATGTTACACAAAAAGAGAATAAAACGTAACTTATTAAAAATATCATCATACTGAATAACATACAAATGCACAATATTAAAAAGCTTTTCTTTGTCATCACTTTACATAATTTGTGTTTAAAGTTCGTTGGTTTGGCAGGTCTCTCCATCTCGGAAAACTCCATCCTCTCTAAAGTGCTGCCCGCGACGGGAGGTTGATTCTGCTAAGAAATGCTTCTGTCAGTCTAGGGCAACTCCCTTGGACCAACCAGAACTGCCGACCTAACGTCGTCAGCTGCACCCCAAAGACTTTAAGCAATCGCGGCCCTAGCAGCGGAACCCGGATGGCGGTTCGAAAAACAAAAATAAGCAAGTTTTATTCAGATGGGAGAGCTGCACTTAAAAAAATAGTACTTGGAAGGAAAAAAAGAAATATCTTTATTTGTCCATAGGTCTCGGTCTCAAATTGTAACGTTCTCTTCCGGGTACTGTTTGATCCTGGAACAAGAGTTCAGGCTCTGTAGTGTTCAATCGCTTGGATGGTGGCACAGCCTCGTGCAAAATGTTCCCGCTTTCACGTTCAGAGTTAGTCCCTTTTACACGTTCATCACTGAAAGGTATGACACGTGGCACGGTTTTAGGTTCTGGGTCAGCGACACCCTTCTGGACCCACTGGTCATATGGCAGAGGTGAAGGGATTCTTTTGCAGTGGACCCCGTGGATCCAGTTGGCCTTCCCCTCCACTCGAACAGCCGATCTTGTGGAAAGAAGGACAAGGTGCGGTCCGGTCCACCTGGGTTGGTCGTTCTTAGTTCTCTGGAAGTTTTTGACCAAGACCCAGGATCCAGGGTCGATGGCGTGACCTGGAGTCTCGGAGACCGGAGGCAGGGTGTCGTGAACCTGATTTGATGCAAAACACGCAATTTAGCCGTCAATTCATACAGATAATCAAGCAAAATAGGGTGTTCAATCTCGCTGAATCTGGTGAGTCGTGGCACTCCCCATATGTTGGCCGGGCGGGCAAAAACAATTTCGTAGGGGCTAAGTTTCACTCGTGAATGCACAGTCATTCTGGTGGACAGGAGTGCTAGAGGGAGAGCGTCAGGCCATTTAAGACCCGTGCTCGCTTGGATTTTGGCCAATTTAAGTTTTAAAGTGCCGTTGTAGCATTCTACTAATCCAGCTGATTGGGGGTGATTTGCAGCGTGGAACTTCTGCCGAATACCTAGCCCTTCACACACTCTCTTCATCACACGACCCACAAATTCACTTCCATTATCAGACCAGACCATTCTAGGCATTCCAAACCTGGGGAAGTACTCTTTCACAAGGGCTTTTGCTGTGGATAAGGCAGTGTTGTCTTTTAGGGGATAGGCTTCTACCCATCTTGAGAAGGCACAAACAACAACGAGTACGTATTTTAAATTGTTGCACCTCTCCATGTGAATGAAATCTAGCTGCAAAACCTCGAACGGATACGTAGGAGGTGCAAAATGACCAGCTGGAGTTGGGGTTCCCCTACCAGGATTGTGCTTCAGACATACCATGCAATTCTTGACGACATTCTCTGCACACTTGGGGATTCCTGAATTTTGCCATACTGGAGCCAACAACTCGCAAATCCCTTTTACGCTGATATGAGCCATTCCATGAGCCATTGTAACCACCGCAAGCACATATGCATCGGGTAACAACCATCTCTGAGGCTCTGACAATTTGATCCAGCAACCATTTGCATCCATTCTACCCGTACTTTCTCTCCACGTGCTCAACTCTTTCTCTGTGGCCTCAGCTTGGATGGACTTCACACTCTCTATCGTATCTTCACATATCCCAACATCACCAGTCACCCTTGCAGGGCTTGCAACATACATTCGGCTCACCACATTCCTTGCAGTTTCTTTCGCGATTTAGTCAGCGAATGCATTTCCACAACCAACATCATCAGTCACCTTCTTGTGAGCACTACATTTCACAATCGCCACTTGCAGAGGCATGGTCAGTGATTCAAGAAGCTCATTCACCAACTGACCATGCTGAATCTTAGCTCCATGCGAAGTCAGGAACCCACGTTCTCTCCACAGTCGTCCAAAACTATGAGCCACACCAGATGCATACTGACTGTCGGTATAGACAGTCACTTTCATTCCTTTTGACAACACACATGCTCTCGTGAGTGCAATCAATTCTGCTGCTTGAGCTGAATTATGTGGAATACGTGCAGTTTCAACAATCGTATGCAAAGTCGTGACAGCATATGCTGCAGTCGTGTCACCATTCGGGAGCTTGAAGAATGAACCATCCACCCATAATGTACCATCACATTCAGCAAGAGGAGTGTCGTAAAGATCAACTCTTCCTTTCGTCTCTTCTTCTGTTCTAAGAAAACAATCATGCTGTTCTGAAGCGTCTGATTCCTCTACAATTGGCAACAATGTAGCTAGGTTTAGAGTGTTGCACCTTTTTATGTGCACATGACTCGCTAACAATGTTAATTCGTCACCCGACAATCGAGCACTAGTTAAGTGCTGTGTCTTGGTTCTATTTAACAACGTATCTACTGCATGTGGGACCATCACGGCTAGTGTATTATTCATCACTAGACCAGCAGACTGTCGAATAGAAACAGCTGCTGCAGCTGTGGCTCTTAAACAACTTGGCAACGCTCTAGCCACTGGATCCAAAGTCGCCGAAAAATATGCACATGGATGCTGTTTGTCCCCAAATAACTGAGTCAGAACTGACAATGCACAACCTTCCTTTTCATGGACATATAATGTAAAGGGCTTACTGTAGTTGGGGGTACCTAACACAGGAGCCGAACATAATGCTGTGCGCAATTCAGAAAAACTTTTCTGACACTCTTCAGACCAAGGAATAGGATTGGGTGTATCTTTACACGTTAATGCCACCAAAGGTTTGGCTAATAACGAAAAATTTGGAATCCACTGTCTACAGTACGATGTAATGCCCAAGAAAGCACGCACTTCTCTTTGTGTTTTTGGCACACTCAATTTAGCTATTGCCTGAATTCTTTCTGGGGTCAGTTTCCTTCCCTCCTTCGATAAGAGGTGACCTAAGTAGGTCACTTCTTGTCGGCAATATTGCAGTTTGGAAAGTGACACCTTGTGATGTAAATCACACAGATGGCGCAACAATGACATCGTTGCTTTCTTACAAATTTCCTCAGTGTCTGCAGCAATAAGCAAATCATCGACGTACTGTACAAGAGTAGCACCTTCAGGTAAAACAATTGTATCAAGCTGTGTTTTTAGAGCTTGCCTATATATTGATGGGCTTTCACAGTAGCCCTGAGGAGCGCATTTAAAGCGGAAGCTGCGACCTCCTAAACTGAAGGAAAAAATGTCCCTGCTCTCCTCAGCAATCGGGATGCTGAAGAAAGCATTCTTCAGGTCGATCACCGAAAACCAAGTGGCAGAAGCTGGAATCATAGTCAATAATGTAGTAATGTCGGGGACAACTGGAAATTTTGGCACAACTATTTTATTTACCTCTCTAAGATCAATCACGAATCTGTACACGGGTGGCTGAGAAGGGTCAGTTCGTTTTAAAACAGGCAGAACAGGACTATTGCACACATTGCCTCTTGTCTCTTCAATCACATCTTTTTCAATTAGCTCGTAAACGATCGCTAGCAAAGCTTTTTCACCTTCACTAGAGATTCTATATTGGGGAATTCGTGGCATCTGAACATTGGCTTTCAATGTTACAACATATGGTGGTATTTCTAAAAGACCCACATCATTAGGACCATCAGCCCAAATAATATCTGGAAGAAACGACAATTCTGCTGGAAGTTTATCTCTTGACAGATACATTGGAGAAACCACTTTCTTACCTAAAGTAAGTTGTATTCCTGAAGGAGAACAGTACAAAGTCGCATACAATCTTTTTAACAAATCCAATCCTAGCAAGTTTTCACCACAACCTGTTGTCAGAATAAGGGGGGGGCGGAGCTAGCCGCGAAGAGGAATGGCCGCTTGTTGAGCGAGCTCCTCCGTGAGCCCACTATTATTCATCCTGATCCTACACTGCGGTGACACCACTGCGCCCAAAATAGCACACTGAAGGTATTCTGACGCCCTGGCACCCCTCGACCGAAGTTCCCAAGAAGTTTTGTGATCTGTTCAGCTGCATCGGAGTCTTTGTGGCCCAGCGCGAATCGGCAAGGTGAAGCACCGGACCACAGTGAGTTCCCGAGCCGGCACGCACAGCACACAGCCCGGGCTATCATAGCCCCGCCCACCGGGGTGCCTCGGAGAAAGCGGATCGGTCCGGCCATAGACACAGAGGACGTTCCCCAAACGGCTGCCCGGGATCCGAGGCTCATTGTGCGAGATCATCTACAAGGTACGAGACCTGCGACCTCTGCCCCTGCGGCGCGGGAGCGCGGAGGTTGGGAATAACCGGGCCGCACAGCCGGCGGGACTCACTCACGGCCCCACGGTGAAAAGCATCGACCTGGCCCGATCGCCCTGCTAGACCCGCACGCGCCCCGGGCCCCCAACGAGTTGTCCCGCAAACGCGACTTATCCACAGATTGGGGTACAATAAAGCAACTCCATTCCTCTGCCGAATTGCCAGCTCCCACCGGAGGCAGGGGGAGGGAAACTGCCGGGAGACGCCATTGGCCTCGGCGGGCGAATAACAAAGTGTGGGAAGCCGATCGGTGCATCGACGGGGAGTTTATTGACTCTACCTCGTGATGGGCAAGCCGGAAAGGAATCAACCGAAGTTGACCTTCGAACATGCGAAGAAGCCTCCTGAACAAAATGGCGACGGTCCGCCACCATCATCCTCAACTGCCCCGCCAACGCCGGGAGAGATGGCGCCCGACACCATACATTCAATGTTCCACACCATCCAAACGGCCCTGACGAATATTGATGGCAAAATCGACAACCTTGCACACAGAGTTGACCGCATGTCCGAGAGACTAGACAGCCACAAGGAACGACTCGACACAGCAGAGCGCAGGATATCAGACGTGGAAGATACGACAGCCCAATTCTCCATGAAACAAGACGGAGTGGAAAAACAGTTAGCTGCATTATCCGCCAAGGCTGAGGACTTGGAAGCCAGGTCCAGGAGGAGTAATATTCGCATAATGGGTGTTGCGGAAACGACCAACACAGGGCCGATGGAACAATACGTGGAAAAACTTTTGGTGAACCTGTTAGGCAGAGACACTTTTTCGGATGTATTCCTGATAGAACGGGCCCATAGGTCGTTAGCCCAGAAGCCACCGACGGGAGCCAGGCCGCGCCCCATCATCGCGAAAATATTAAACTACAGGGATCGCGACACGGCGTTGCGAAAGGCGCGCGAACTGGGCCAGCTCCAACACGAAGGTATGGATATAGCGCTCTATCCTGATTTCACCCAAGCGGTGCAAGAAGAGAGAAAAAAATATGTGCAAATAAAGAAAAAACTTAGAGACCTGCAAATCCCGTATGCGATGCTGTATCCGGCGAGACTGAAGATCACAGACGAAGGATCCGCGAAGATTTTCAATGACCCCAAGGCAGTGTCCAAATATCTGCAACAAAGACGACCAAAGGGGGAGCGCAGGAGGTCCCCCAGAGACAGGCAACAGGACCCAGACTCTATGTCAGATGTTGAGTGATGGATTTACACACGGTGACCACATCTGCCGCATACTGCCATTACCCGACGACAAGGTTGTTACCCAGATGATACCATGAGAACCAAGTACCCGCACTTTCCCAAGTCAATCTTCCGACAATGCGCGCCACGATGCAGACGGCACTTGTGGTGACTTTGGGACGCTGCTCCTACTTCTGAATACACGAGATAAGTGGCATGCGGCGCACCTAGTGCTAGCTGAACCATGGACCTGTTGTCACTTTTCTGCTATAGCCTGGGGTTATGAGCGCGAGACTATCTTCTATAATATTACACTAGGTTGAGGGGGGCATGGGGAGCAGTGGCGAAGGCCGCAGTGTATTTACATTTCTATCAGTTGGGTCTCCCTACCTGGCGTTACTAGGGAAGGGGAACCACGGCCAGGCAGTTCCCGCCCACCCGTGTGAACCACGATTGTTGTAGTTTTTCTGATTTTGAATGTTTATGGGGGGAGGGAGAATTTGTCTTTGTCCAGGGGGTTGCGACAAAGTGGGTGGGGAGGGGTTGGGGAGACGGCGTTAAAAACTCACCTAGCGAAATGTGACACCACTACTGTTAGTTTACACGCTCACACGGCATTGAATCCTGCTTTAGGCACGCACTCCACCAGTCATGTAAGGACTAGAATTGATGGCTGAGGCAAATCAGACTAGGCCGTTATCGCTATTAACATGGAACGTCAGAGGCCTACAAAACCCACGCAAAATCCGCCACGTGATCGCCTACTTAGACAGACACCGGATAGACATTGCGTGCCTCCAGGAGACGCACATAGCACCCCGTAAAGACATTGGAGTGGGGAGCAGATGGGCACAATATCGAATAGCGTCCTCATATTCCAACTATGCCAGGGGGGTACTGATACTGGTGAAACGCAATATCCCGTTTACACTACACCACACGGACTCAGATGCACAGGGGCGATACGCGCTACTTAGAGGGGACTTCGGTGGCACCGACCTCACGATCCTCACGACTTATGGGCCTAATACTGATGATCCCGCTTTCTATGACAACATATGGATTAAAATCCGCGACACTAACCCAAATGAGATTGTGTGGGGCGGAGATTTTAATACCTGCCTAGACCCACGGGTCGATAGATCCACTGGATCTGGCGCCCACGGTCGACGGGCTGCGCGCTCCCTCCTTGAGGGAATGGAAGAATGGTCCATGGTAGATGTATGGCGCATGCGACACCCGGGGAGGCAGGAGGGTACCTGCACCTCGGTTGCTCACTCCACTTGGTCCAGGCTTGATTACTGGCTGGTCACCCAGGCCGCCAGCACTTGGGTAAACCGAGTGGATCACTTACCTAAGACCCTGTCTGATCACTCTCCAGTAAAGTTGCTTCTAGACATTCCTACTCACACCCCACGACAGTTCACCTGGCGGCTTAACCCCTCCGCTCTGACAGACCTCCCGTATCGTGAGGAACTGAGACAGGCCATAGACACATTTTTCCAAACCAATGAGGGCACTGTCGAGAGCTACAGGAACCTATGGGAGGCGTTTAAGGTGACCATACGAGGACACTGCATAGGTAAACATGCTGGGATACTAAAAGACATTAGACAACAGTTAGCTATGATTGAAAGAGATATACAGGCCCTGGAGGCAGAATACGCTTCTACATTACACACTCCCCTTTTAGCTGAAATTAGAACCAAACTAGACACATACAAAGAATACGCTGACACGGAGACAAAATACCTATCTGCACGACACAGGGCCAGGGCATATGGTGAGGGAGGGCGCCCGGGCAGAACCCTGTCGCAAAAAATTAAACCGGCTTTACACAACTCGTTGATCACCCATATCAACACAGAACAAGACACCCCAGTGTACGACACCCCCAGCATCTTGGAACAATTCCGCAGGTTCTATTCTGAGCTTTACACCACTAAAACAACGCATTCCACCCCAGACATACATGCGTACCTAGATGATATTGGTCTGGCCTGGTTATCGAATGCACATAGGGAATACCTGGGACACCACATCACCAAAGAAGAATTCCAAGACGCCATAGACTCATTGCCTAACAACAAGGCGCCGGGGATGGATGGGTTACCTGGAGAATTTTATAAGGAATACAAAGACCTGCTGATCAAGTATCTGGCTCAGATGCTGGAAGAGGCGTATGAGGAGGGGGTACTACCGCCGTCCCTACGTGAGGCACTCATTATAGCATTGCCGAAGCCGGGCAAAGACCCTGCACATTGTGAATCGTACCGGCCCCTATCCCTTATAAACACGGATGTCAAAATACTGGCTAAGATCCTTGCCACCAGATTGCAGCCTTTACTAAAAATGCTAATCTTACCAGACCAGGCGGGATTCATACCCACGCGCTCCACATCCCAAAACATACGCACTATTTTCGCCATGTATCACAGCCTGAACCCCGAACTGCCGGCAGTGGCCGCGCTGCTAGACGCTGCGAAGGCTTTCGATTCAGTTGAATGGGACTTCATGATGACGGTCCTGACTAGGATGGGATTCCCGAGGGCGTTCCTGACATGGGTGGCTCTACTTTATGTTGAACCCAGAGCCAGAGTGCGAATTAATGGGCATACCTCACGGACATTTGAAGTCAGCAGAGGAACGAGGCAGGGGTGCCCTTTGTCGCCCATCCTATTTGCGATTGTCCTAGAGCCACTCGCCTGTAAGATTAGACAGAACCACCCAGAAACGGCGCTCCAATTTAGCCTGCGACCCGTGGGCATATCGCTGTATGCCGACGATATGGTCCTATACGTTCGACACCCCGACTCTAACCTCAATCCGCTGATCAGAGAATATGTCAAATTTGAACGTTACTCGGGCCTGTGCATCAACTGGAGCAAATCGATAGTGATCCCCCTGACCCCGGCAACCTTGGAACCCCATATGGATTATCCCTTGCAGTGGAGCACTGACCCGGTCAAATACTTGGGGATCTGGATCCATCGCGACCCAGAGACAGTCATTAAAGAAAACTATGGGGTGGTGGTGAGCAAGTTGGAGGATCAGATTGAACGCTGGATCAAGCTGCCGCTGTCTATGGCGGACCGAATAGCCCTACAGAAAATGGTACTCTTGCCCCGCCTACTCTATCTCTTCTGGAACATACCGATATGGCTCACAGGGGCGTTTTTCCATAGATTGCGAGCTGCACAGCAGAGGCTTACATGGGCTGGTAAGCAGCCTAGAGTGAGCTGGCAAATTCTAACCCAGCCCTATCACCGGGGAGGCTTTGCTGCACCTGACCTGCAGCTGTATTATTACTGTGCACAGGCCCAGCACGCACACTACTGGACTCGGCCGCACTCACACATCCCACACATTGCAGTGGAAACGGATAGCGTCCTTCCACACACTCTGACTCAATACATAGCCGATCCCATAAGCTATTACTCACCTGACACCATACAACCTGTTAAGTGCACCTCCAGAGCACTGCATGCACTGGCCGCTAGGGCACAGCGACTGCCGGTATACGCGCCAGCGCTCCCCCTCGCACATCATCCTAGACTGTCAGTCACCATGGAACGGAAAATGAGGGACACCCTGGGCGAGATGGGACTGACGACAATGGGCAGCCTCTTCCCACACAACAAGTTTATATTGAGTGGCGACCCCGCCCTATGTGCACATCAGACACCGCTCAAACTTTTTGCTTACCACAGATTGCGGGCAGCGGTGAGAGACCTTTACAGCGAATTCCCGGCAGAACCCACTACACTACAGCCCCTTCACAAATTGCTCAGCGCGCCGACACGGGTGGCACTGGTCACTGCACTTTACACCGCATCCCAGAGCGAACAACACATTGACTGCGATAAGGCCAGGGTTAGATGGGCGGAGGCCGCAGGCTCAGAGCTCTCAGAAGGCGACTGGGACTACAGCTGCGCACAATTGCATCTGCTTACTCCCAACTGTAACCTCCGTCTCATACACTTCAGATACTTGCACCAAACTTACTATACCCCTGCGAAATTGTACAAATTTGGCCTTAGGACTGATGATAAGTGTGGAAGATGCTCTGCCCCGGGGGCCGACTTCCTGCATACTGCATGGGCTTGTTCTGCACTGGAGGGGTATTGGCGAGAAGTCATGAATGCGTTATCTCAAATGTTATCCGAACCGATTCCCAATTCGCCACTGAACTGTTTACTGGGAGTTTATAAGCTTAGACAATGTGGTAAGCGCAAGTTGCTGGCGGTGGCATTACTGTTAGCTAAACGAAGAATATCCATCAAGTGGGGGAGTAGACGGCCACCCAGATTCAAAGACTGGTTAGCAGACATGGCACACTGTAAGGATACACTTCATACTTATGAAGAAAATCTGCCCGTTGCTTTGAGACCCAAGGACTTCTGGCAGCCATTTGTGAACTATCTGCTAACCCGGCCGCCTGACCCCTCGGATGAGCAGGTGGGGGTAGCGTCTCCTTAATTCTTTTGGCGGTGTGCGCACCTGTATTGGGGAAATGTGGCAACTGACTGCACCCTCGAACATACTATACTCTGAGGGGTTGGATATCATCTGTGCGGTTCCTACGCAATACGCCGAATGTGAGCTGTGCACTGTAATTATATATCATTATTGTATAACATGTTGTGGTTGTAACTGATGCTTGGTGAACAAAAATAAAATAATAAAAAACAAAAAAAACCTGTTGTCAGAATAAGGGGTGCTTCGAATTCACAAGGACCAACAGAAAGAGACAAAGGGTCAGAAATCGGATTTCTAACTGGGGCGCCAGAAAAACCTACAGAAACGTTCATTTCGCCAGACAAAGGTGCGCCAGGGAGTTTGGAGTGCATAATAGAACTCTTTGTAGCACCAGTATCCAACAGAAAAGGCTCTGACACACCTGATGTAATCACCTCAACGTGTGGTCCACTCTGATCTACTGGAACTGAAACAACTCCCTCTCTTTGTCTACGGCTGTCCTAGCAATTATTACCTTCCAAATACTCATCTTCTGTATAATAATCATCAACATAGTATTGAGCTGTCCTGTCAGATGCGTTGTTCTGCTGATCGAACCTATTCATAGAATTTTGAGGTGGAAGGGGACGTGCGTTCTGGGGGACGTTTCCACGTCCTCTACCTCTAGGCGCTTGCTGAACACCACGACCTCTTACACTAGATGCACCGTTTGCACGCTGCAACAGAATAGGGCAACTATACTTGAAATGACCCTCTTCCTTGCAATATGAACACTGGTTGGGGCCTACAGGGACACATGGCTGAGTGTACTCGACTCTTTGCGAGTTCCTCTGATACTGTTGAGGCTGCTGAAAATTATTCTGATAGTTATTCTGGCCACCATTATTCTGATAACCACCACCACGTGGCGGATATGCTTGCTGTAACAAAACCTTCGTTTTCAGTTCTTTAGTTTTCTTTTCTGCTCTATCTTTCTCGTCCTTGTCTCTATTTTCGTAATATTGTGCAGTAGCCAATATCTGGGCTGAAGATGAAACAGCCCAAGAACTTTCTGAATCCTTTAACTTTTTACACAATTCTGGAAGCAGATTGTGCATGAATTTATCAACGAACAATCTCTGACCACCTTCTGTGGTCATATCTTGACCGCTGTGGTCGACAAATGTTTCTTCAAACCTGGTGAAGAAATCTGAGACCGTCTCATCTTTCTTCTGCTTACATGCAGACAACTTATCCCAATTTACACGTATTGCAGGCATTATCGTTTTCATGTAATCACCTATTTTACCAGGAAGCTCTGCTATTAAAGGCTCAGACTTAGCACCACCAACTTGTCGGGCGTCTGCAGCAGCAATATCAGCCCATGAGTCACCTAATTCCTGATCATGATCTGTATGACGAATCTTACCCCATAAAGGCTGTGGAACAACATTCCCAAATAACATATCGATATCGGCTAAATTCATTATACATGACCCAGCAGTCTGTGACAATTCCTTGTAATACCCTGCAGGATTTTTACGGGGATCAGGTAATGTCTGTTTGAGGGCCAAAACTTCGGCTCGCTTCCATGGGACATGTACCCATACACGCTGAAAGTGTGGCAGAATAGGGGGGTCAACAGTTGTGTCGCCCTCTCTCCATTGTGGGGGAACTTCTCTCATGGGGTATTGTCTCGCCTTTTTCCTACTAGATGTACCAGGCTCAGATTGTGACCCAGAAGTGCTCCCCTTACTCCGATATGATAACAATATTTCAACCGCTCTCTCACATCGGGACCTACGATCATGCCCTCTCCAAACTTGAACCGTATACGACACAACTCTTGCGGGTTGCATTCCAGATCATTGTCTTCCAAATCCTCACAAAGGAAAACACACATTTGTTCAAAAACATATCTCTGCGTCGGTGCTTCCCATTGACGGAAGACTTCCATGACAGACTCTACATCATACTTTACAGTATCCATAACCCATTTACGCGCTAAACGATTCAATAAATCTCTCTCTTGATAGTCAGGCAGTCGACTTCGCAACTGTCTTCGTCCTGTGTTAGGGGTCGTAGTAGGTGACCCGAAAAGAGGTGAACAAAGGTTAGTAACAGTGTTGGCCATTTTCTGCCGAACGGAAGGTGAAACCGAAGGAAGAACGGGTGGAAAAACAGGGTGAGATAGGGCAGGGGCAGAAGCAATAGCAGAGGGATCATTAGGAGAAGTAGAAGGTGCACTAGGCAAAGTCGTAGAAAGTACAGGTGAAACAGATGTGATCGGTGGGCCTTGAGGAGGCTGCACCATAGGAACAGGAGCCAGCTGAAGAACAGCTGGTGGGTGCGGTGGAGGAACATGAGGCGCAGGTTGCACAACTAAAGGTTGCGGAGGTGCCGTGGCATTTTGCGCGTAGGGGTGTGGCGAACTTAATAAATACGACATTAACGGATCTTTTTCACGCTCTTTTGCTGCCTCTTGCTGAAGAGACGGCAAAACTGGATAGCATTTATCTATTGCCATTTTACGTTGCCTGTGCAACTGCTCACTCATCTGTTCTTCTTCATTGTCTTTAAACTGCATAGCAGCTTGCATTACTGAAATACCCCTTTCTCTCTTATTTTTCTTCTCTAATTTAATTTCCTTCTGTTTGGCCTCTTTACGCCATAGGCGAAAAGAGTCAAACATCGCCGGCCGGGCTTTCTTTTTGAAAAGTTTAACTTCGAGGTTATCTAGGATTTCGGTATCAAAGCTACCATATTGGGGCCATTTTAAAACACCATCTTTTCTGGTGTATTTGATCCATACTTCATTGTATGTGATGGGGCCTACTCCGTGTTTGACATATAACTCGTATGTTGGAGTTCCAACCGGAGGAACCGGACATGAGTCCTCCAATCGGGAGTCCCTATTATTACAACCAAGACAAAACAAATTTCCGAGTCTAAGACCAGGCATCTTCTCTCTAGTCTAGTTCCAAACTTTCAAAGGATTATCGATTACAATATTTCTCGTGAATACACGAGTCCTTCGGCTTTGGCGCTTGCAAGCTCCAAATCAAAGCCAACTAAGGACTGGGAGACGCTCCACTTATACTTAACTGAGATATCGATGACGTCACCAGAAGACTCGTCTGAATGTTTCGCTCTACCAAACTTCAAGGGTCCAAATCAGGGCGATAGCCAGGGCAGCAGTCCTTCGTAGCCGTCGGGAAGCGGGGAACCTCGCTGCAAAGACCTTCGGACCACGTCGACATGCAGGGGTCGATGAAGTGGTTGGCCGTCCTCCGGAATTTTCACACGAAGCTCCTCACGAACCTCTGGCTGGGCTGGTACCGCTGGAATCGCCCCAAACGTTGGGCGCCAACTGAGGTACTGGGTTGTTAAGAACCGGCACAGAACCGGCAACCCAGCGGTGTCAGGGTACACCCAGAGACCTCGAGTCCTTCCTGATTCAGACCACAGAAACTCAGAGTCTTCTAGGTGAAGTCAAGGATCGATTTTTATTGGCTGCAACCAAGGTAACAAGTGTCCTAGAAGTACAACACACGGGAAGTATATTCTCAGGAGACTGCTCGAATTCACGAAACCAGGCTTCTCTTTTTATACAAAATATTCAGCTTCAGGCAAACATTCTTCGAATTTACAGTATATCATTTACATTTCGTTGGTACAAAGGAAAAGCAGAGTCATGATGACATGTCCATATTTCACGTCGTCCGGCCCACAACAAATCACCCGGTAGGGCCCAACATTTCATCAGATATCGGTGGACCCCCAATAAAAACTGGCACCTCCCCACCATAAAGCAAGTGAAGCAAAAGAGCAGAGACAGATGCGAGCAAGATACGGCAGGTGTGTGTGCGCTGAAATGGTTTTATGGCTTGTTGAGCCTTGATGCTATCTTGTTCGGCCACTGGGAGGGGAACTGACCTAACGGGTTCGGCCTGGGGCAATGGTTCCAACTTGCACAGGTCATAGGAAAGTTGACTACGGTGTACATGTCCTTTTGGGATCGAATTCAGCTGGATTATAGGCCTATGTAAAGGGCAACTCGAAAAATGGCTGCCATACATAAAATGGAAGCCAAGGGTTCTGAACGATAATGACGATTTCGAGGTGAAATTGTCACTCGAATATGCTGAACATGCTTGTACATGGTGTACTCGTCATTCTCGGTCTTTTGATACTAAATTCGTCATGTTATGATGAAGTTTTTATTCTCTAGTCCAGAATAATTACACAAGTCCAGAATTTTCAGAACCACACTGCTGCTGAGATGAGTTAGTTAAAGTGCCAGGTCTTTATGTCCTTCCTGAACTCCTTCAGGGTGGGGGAAGTATGGAGGGGGAGGGGGATGCCATTCCAGGACTGAGGTTTTAGTTAGCGTCCAGGCAAAGGGCTAGGGCGTTTGTTTTGTCAGATTGGTTGGAATACCGGAGTAATTGGAAGGGCCAAATTTTGTTTGGAGAAATGGCTGGAAACAACTGTTCTGCTGGGCCATCCCTCGCAGTTCTTCTCAATGGAATGAACACACAGAATACCAGTGCACACCCCCGATTATAAAAATCTGATGTACTTCAGAGATAGAGATGCTATCCAACTGGCATCAAGGAAACACAGTCCTTGGCTAATTGAAGGCCAGGAGGTCAAGCTGTACCCAGATTATACTAAACTGGTCCAGCGGCAGAGGGATGTGTGTGTGCGAGTCAAAATAGTGCTGCACCAGTTGGGGCTCAAATATGCCTTCCTCTTCCAGCAAAGCTGTGTATTGTCCATGAGGATTTGGCCCACTTTATGGCATCAGTGCAGGAGGCCTGACATTGGCTTGAACAACAGGGCTGGTGGTTGGGTCTTCTGCCCTGCACACAGAAAGACACTGAATGGCGACAGGCACCCTTGTGGAACCGGAAAACACCAGGTGTACCACAGCCTCACCAAACAAAGTAACAAATGAAGGCGGCCCAAGGGAAAACAGTGCTGGAAGAAAATAACTGTAATGAAGTTCTCAGCAATAACAATTGGAGGGCGCTGGTCTCGGAAGGGGAAAACAGTGGCTCGAACCAGACAGAACCCAAACTGAAAACGGAAGATGGATGTCTGCCGGTGGTCACCCACATGACGGCTGAACATTTGGTATCAATCAGGATTTATAAAGCACGTAAAATCATCAGTGAGGGTTACAAGACGCTGGAGTTGCTAGTTGGTTCGCGGAGAAAGCAATGAAGAATGAGGCAAAAGCAGAAGAAAGCAATAAGAAAAACAGGAGAGAGGAAGGAGAAAGAAGCAGGAAAAGAACAAGGCAAAAGCAGGAGAAAGCACTCAAAAAAACAGGGGGAAAGAACAGAGAAAGCAGTAATACAAAAGCAGGCGAAAGCACTCAGGAAAACTGTGAGTAGGAAGAGTATTGCAGCAGCACAGGAGAGCTGGGCCTTGGGCATGCTCCATATATAGGGCATGATCAACCCCCTACCTGTCAGACCTACTGACTTCAGGGTGCAGTAAAAAATGCAGCATCATGAGATAGCTGGGCCTGGGACCTGCTTAATAGGGTTGTGCTACGGCCTCCAATAAGTAGGTCCTAGGCGGACAGGGGGGGCACTGGGAAGCAGTGGGGGGCTAGGTGGAAGGCTGGAAAAACAGGTTTTATTTATTTATTTATTTATAGTGCGAACTTGACCCTAGAGGGTATCAGAGAGCTTTACATTTAGGATTGTTGCGTTAAAAGGTACATCAGTTACAAGAGCATAGTAAGGTACAGTACACAAAAACAATGCTGCGAGAATTCGTAGGAGGGAGGGGAGGAAGGAGTCATAGCAGGGAGACGAGGAAGAAATGTGCCCAATGTCCGGCTGGGTAGGTGACGGACGAGGGGGAAACCAGGGCCAATCTCCTCATTAGCTGTCTAGCAGCTCCACTGGGCATCAGCCATGTTGCTCAGTTTTGAGTTGATTTGATTTGAAAAGTTTTATATAGCGTTGGCTAGACCCGGAGGTATCAGAACGCTTTGCCAGAGAATCGTTGCATTACAAGGTACATCTAAAAAGTTTTATATAGCGCTAGCTAGACCCGGAGGTATCAGAGCGCTTTCTCAGAGGATTGTTGCATTACAAGTTTTATCAGTTACAATAGCGTAGTAAGTTACAGTAAACAAAAACGAAGTTGTGAGAATTCGTAGGAAAGGAGGGGAGGAAGGAGCCATAGCAGAGAGGCGAGGAAGAACTGTGCCCAATGTCCGGCTGGGTAGGTGACGGTCGAGTGGGAAACCAGGACCAATCTCCTCAATAGCTGTCTAGCAGCTCCACCGGAGATCAGCCATGTTGCTCAGGTCTCAGCATTCAGGAAAACAGTTTTGAATAGATACATAGACTACAGTAGCATGGTCAAGTAGTGGGAGAGCATGTCCCCACTAGTGGATAGAGGTAAAAGAAGGGGGGTTTGGGAGTATAAAACAAACCAGAGAAGGAGCTGGGGCTTCCATTTAGGAAACGAAGGATGCCATTTTAAGGTCAGGCACGTCAAGTCCAGGCCTCTGTATGTCCCTGTGTAGGCATTGATGTGGTAGTTGGTCTTGGCCGTACTGAAGCCCTGCTTGTGGGAGGTAGCAGACAGCTCAGACCCCCTGGATGCCATTTAGAAGCCGAGACGTGAGGTAAAAGCGGCTGTGCTTCCTCTTTCTCTGGAAGACGAGGTCAAATTACGGAAGGACTGCAGGAGGATGAACAACGACTCCCCGAGTCCTCCACTGAGTAGTCCTTTGCCAGGAATAGAGAAACTAAGCTGAGTATAGCATGTATGCTATGGGTGGTATTAGACCCTAGAGGTCGAACACCTAAACCAGGGAATCCACTGTGGTGTGATTAATAGAGCTCTTCAACTCATAGGGAGAGAGCAGAGTCCCTCTTTCCAAGCACCTCTCCAGCTATTCCGAGATGCTAATTTCACTGGGAGGCCTGTACTGCCATGATTCTCGTTGTTTCAGCGGAGTGCCGTCCGCCATTTTTTCAGTCAGGCACAGTCAGGCTTGGGTTCACAACAGTGCTATTTTCATAATGTGGCCTGGCTGGTCGAGCCCCTATTACATCCGCCACCCTTAGGTTCCGCCAGGCCGCTGCAACGCTGCTCTATCTCACCCGTTGTACGAGAAACTCTGTACGCAGCTCCGGGATCATCTGGGGCACTTCCCTCCTTGTTCTTCCAATATGCAGCTCAACTGGTCTCAGCTCACTGCGATGTAAGTACTGCTCCCTCTGTTTTTTTTGCAGGGGTGGTAGCGCATCTCAGCTTCTCAGATCGCACCACAGGGGCTCAGCAGCTGATTCTTTCCCCTCCAGGCATTGTGATTGCCATTTTGTGATGTTCGGGTCTGTCAAACTCCGATGCGACTTGGATAAGGAGTTACGGCCAAACCTAAAGCCCTTTGTGTGGTCGCTAGGAGTTCAGGAGCATTGTAGTAGCCTTAGAGGCAAATTCTGGCAATTTGTACGGGCGCTTATGCGCTCGGGACACTGGCGTGGTCTGGGAGCAGAGACTAGTCACGTCCGCTCCTCCATCTTAACTCCTCCTCACCCATGCACACTATCACCGAAAGGAGGAGTCACCTTACCTCGTGACTAGGAAATACTTCTTAGAAGAAAAATTACTTCCAAACATCGGGACCCAGTACTAGATAACACCGGTATGCAAAGCATGTCTATCTACAACACACATGCCTCGAACAAAGTGCTTACAGACTAAAGACGACACACCATGTAACAACCGAAGTAAAAAGCCCAGTCCTCATAGGAGGTTACACATGAAGAAAAGGGGGTACTAAGGAGGGACTAACAAGCCTAATAACAAATCAGAAGTCAGCATTTACGAAGGACAATGACAGAAGCCAATGACAAATATAGGTAAAGTGTGGGCGGGGCTTCAAGTACATGCTCCAATACAGCATGGCTCGCAGCGCATGTGCTGCCCAGGCTAGACCTAAAAACTGAAATGGTGGTCACATGCTGGGGCATTGTGAGATTATGGCTGATTTCATAGCCAGTCTCCACAACAAACATAGAAAAAAAGTTAACACTATAAAAAGAAAACTGTTATACCCCCAACCACACAAGAGCATATGAATTTGAAAGACACTTCATGCTGTAAAATAAGTTTACATAAGTACTTTGCTGAACGCATATGATTCCGTTAAACAAGATACGAGGTTGACGATCCCATTCGTCCTCCTTGCTCTAAAGCAGATACATATTTAGCCACAATTCAACCTACATCTTGGCTCAGTGACATAAAGTTGCGTTGTAGTTCACGAGCAAATTCCATGTTGCTCACCACTTGCTGGTGCTTCGACGGGGCATCCTTTAGAGAACAAATAGTTGCAAACTAAGCCAGATATAACAATGGAAGAAAGCATGCATAATTAAGCCTACTACTGGATTACTGCAGGCCTTTGCACACATGCACACACATTAAAAAATCGGCATACGTAGCCATCACGTGTCCATTGAAGTGTGATGCAGCTCAACAGCTGTGATGCTGGATGTGGCCCCATTGCGCCTGGACTGGCGAGCAGCTACTTGATACTAGTTTTCCGGAGTCTGTAAGAAGGTAAATACTTGGAGCCGAGGCAGGAGGCTTGCATTCGTGTTTACTGTGCTTCATGTTTTTGGTATGCAGCCTCCAAAATTTACATGTGGTACCTTCTTGCCGCGACTAAGTGTGAATGTGACAGAAGTCTACAACTGGTACCATCTCCCATCCGATTCGGGGGGTCAAATTGCAGGTCAGAGTTTACATAGTAAACGACCTGCTTGATAGTTAGGGCTCATAGTATTTTTTTATATGTCCGTCTGCCTATGTCCATATTTCTTTTTGGGCCCTCTTATGGGTATTTATCCATATTTATGTTGTGTTTTGAGAATAAATTGTATATTTCCGCATTTATTTAACTCATAGACGTGCACTCATGTGGATGCTGGTCGCGTTTTAGCAAATTAAGCAGCCCCATATAACAAAACACTACACCCACAGGTACATAGTAGTTTTATACTACAAATGTATGTGTCTATCTGCTCAGCTTTTGCCTGGAGTTCATGAAAGACAGCATGGAGATTGTCATAAGAAATACAATTTTCTGTATTTTTCTGCTTTTAAAAATAAATACAGAAAGGAAACACATTGGTTTCAGTCTGTATTTATCTGGGGGGGAGGGGTGGGGGGCAGTAAAAAAGGAAAACTGGGAGCCATATTGATAATGTGTAAAAATGTTACAAGACATACATTATGGTGATACAATTTAGTACATAAATACAAACATACTTAGAATGGAGATTAAGATCAGGCCTCCTCTTCCCCAGATTTAAGCAGTGGCGGTCTCTTCTTGGAGACTTCACAAAGGCTGAGCACGACAGAGAGCATAGTTAAATGAGATAGATAACTATTTGACTGGATTATGACAGTGGCGAACATCTAGAACAAAGATTTGAGGAACAATAAATGGACTTCTGATTAATTCCAAACATTGGTCTTCTCTGAATTCTCCCGAGGTGGCGGACTAGACCAAGACATTTTCCAGCAAGTGATTCCGCACGACCATAGGTGGGACATTGGACTCCTTGCCAGCCTTCTCCAGTCTCCAGAACTGATGGCCCATAATTATTAATTAGGCATCATCCCGGTGTGTTAACCTCACTTTACAGAAGAACGCTTCCGCACCCTTAGACATAGTGACTGTAATATTTGAAAGAGCTCAAATATGCAGAACCTAATATGAACCTTAGCACCAGGAAGTCCACACCACATAATGGGGCAGAATGAGGGTGGTGAGGAATTTGTGGTAAGTGTCTCTGCGGTGATGGTCATTGTTTTGTTGTGAGAAAGTCTGCTCACTGTTATGCTGTCGGTGTTTCACCATGTCATCTCCTTCCGCACTCTCTACGTTACAACCACTAGATGCTCCTAAATCCTCGTTGCCTGTGACCATTGAATCTGGATCCATTCTTTTAGTGGTCTTATGTGTAGTCTTAATGTGGGATGCATGAGGCCATCATGCCCTTCACTTTGCCCATAGCTCTCAATTTCGGAGACTAATCCCTGCAGTAGAGTTAAGCTTGCTCAGTCATTGTTTCAATCCTCGAGGGTAGGGAAGATTCTCACCTTCAGTGTGGATTCGTGCTCCTAGGAAAATTTACCGGCTCATTTGAAGACCTTTCAATGTTGTAGGAGAGTAGGGTCTGCTATCCTATGGTCACCCCAAATTTTTGCTTTTTGCTTCACTGGTTTTCGACTACTGAGGCTGTGGGCCTGCTGATCAGACCCCCAGCCTGCTGTTCTCTCACTAAATTAATGACACATGTGCTATAGGCACATACCAATTGGGAATGGACTCCTTGTCAGCCCCTGTATAATGCACTATAGGTGCCCAGGGCATAGGGGCCACCAAGGCCTACCAGGGGCTGCAGCATATCTTTTGCCACCCCTGGCTGGTTCTTAAATTGACACAACTGGCTGATCACTCAGCTGGGGCAAGGTGGTGTAATCACCCCTTGCTTAGGTATAGTATACCTATATCTAAACCTATATCTGGACACATGTAAACCTGTAAGCCACTCCTATGGAAGGCCTCATCAATCCTGGAGGCAGGGTGCGTGGTTTTATGTGAGATGGAGCTCTAGCATGAGCTGAGCCTGTCTGCAGCTGTCGGGAACAACTCCCTAAGCTGTTTCAGGATAATGCCATACCATATACTCTTAAGCGCCTTATAATCCTCGCGGTTATATAGCAACTTTGGTTTGGCTTTATCAAAACATGTCGTGTAAGGTGTCATACGATTTGGAATACCATCCCCTCGCCAGTTCTGGCGACGGGGATGGCATTCCACCCCTCTAGAGGGGTAAGACATGTTCCTTTACTAAATGCGGTTAATTTCTCCAAAGACCTTAAGATCCACAAAATGGATGCCTCTGCCACAGACAAATGTCTGGACCCCTGCAGTTGACCGAAACTCAGCAGATGGGGCCTGGACAAAGGGTTTCCTGTCACAGGAGGGTGTCACCACCCTCCAGACAGGAGATAGTGTATTGTAGCAGGGAGGTTTGAAAGAAACCAGACACTGCCTGGGGCGCACAAGGCTGCCCCTTGCATAATCCGGCCAAACCGGTTCTGGGGCACTCCAGCCCTCGTGCCAGGGCGGCCTGGATCAAAGGAAGGGGGTGTATCCACCCACTTCCTGAGTCCCACCCATAGGAGGGGACCTAGCAGGTAATCACGCCCCCCAGATTGGAATAAGAGTGGGAGCAGTGCCAATGCACATCAGATTTCCTGGAAGAAACATTAGAAACGAAACTCTGGACCCTTGGACCTCCATCTCAACGTGGAAGCCCGAAGAATCTCCCTTGTGGTCAAGGAGTGACCACCCTGCAGCAGCAGGCACCATCCAGCCCTCGACGTCTACTTAGTTGCAGTTCCCGCCGGAACTCGAGCGACTGAGATCGACAAGATCAAGCTTGCCTGCCTTCCAACAGCCCGATCCACAGTCCCTGCAGAGCTGAGACCCGTGGAGGCGACCGGAAGCATGGGGCACGCCATCTTGAATTGACCACGAGACGCTGACCGTGCAGCCCACGAGTGACCCTCGAAGCTGTGCACCGGGGTTTGAGAAGCCCCCACCCTGAGCTGCTCCTGAGCCGAAGTTCAGCCCTCCACACTCGACGAGTGCTGCGTGGGGCCCTTTGGCTCTATTTGGCTCAACGCGTTGGCCCGGTCACTTGCCAGCTGGCTAGTGGTCCCTGTGCCGACGAACTAACTAAGAAGACTCGTGAACCTGGTTGCTCCAGATCCACACCAGCTCCCCTGAAAAGGAGCCCCGACTCTGACCTTCCTGGTCCGAGTGAGAAGCAATCTTCCGATCCCGCGTGGATTGCTCTTGCCAAGGCTTGTTTGCTCCAAACTTGAAGCCGACTGCACCGACGGTGAGAGCCTGCGTGGGACAGATCGTGACCTGCTCCTGGACGTCGCAGATGCCCCAGAGCCCACGTGACAGCGGAGAGAAGCTCCTCGACGACCACCTGATTGCGCCCGACATTGCCTGGTTCCGTCCTGGTTCCACCCTGGTCACTGCTGAGTGACCCAGACTCTGTCCCCTCTGCTTTCAGGTACTCTACAACTTGAGTCCACCCTTGGACTCCACCGGACACTTCATCTTTAACCCGCCTGCAGCCCTTTCAGCTTCAAGCACCAAGAGCCTGCGTGTCAAAACCCGACGCCACTTCGACCCTGTGCACCCACTTCCTGTGGGTGAGGTAACTTTGCTCCGCCGGTGTTCCCACACTGGTGCACATCTCTAGGGTCTGTGTGTTAAGTTTTGTTCCTCTAGGTCCAGCGGAAGTGTCCTTAAACTTTAACTCTATGACTTTTACGCACCATTGGTTAACATTGGTGCATGCGTGCGCTTCCCGCACATCTCCCGAATCCCGAGGGCCATTCCCGACTTCAGCATTGCTTGTCCTGACTGCTCCCAGCGATTCCCTAGGCCCTAGGCCTAACCACTGTTCGAGTGGCCTCTCTTATACCACTTGTTTAGTATATGGTTTGAGTGGCCACCCGCCCTCATCCATAATTGTGCAACTTGTATGTTTAAACAGTGCTTTTGATTTAACGCTTGTGCCCCTTTATTCATAAAGAATATTGGGGATTGTTTTTAGTAATAAACACATATATTTTTATAATATACACTTGTGTGGTGTCCTTTCATTTGGTATTACAGGATTGTATGTGGTAAAACAGCTCGCTTAACACAACCTCTTAAGTTAAGCCTTTAGGCTGCTTAGTCCATGCTACCCCTAGGATAGCTTGTCTAATAAGGTTGACTTACAACCAGACACCATAAGGGATTGTTTGGTCAGGTAGTAGGTGGTTCCAGAATTGGAAACATCCCCTACCAGGCCAACTTCTCACATTGGTGAGCAGCGGTGCGGATTTGAGCTTGCTGTTGTTTTACCATTGCAATCTTTATATCAAATTGAAAGATCACATCAAGTACCTCTAGGTACATATAAATCAAAAGCTTAGCATATTAAGTTCTACTGAACTTAGTAGTTGTAGATAAAAGGGATTAGCACACCCTGACTACAACTCACTGGCAAGGTACAGTAGGAAAACACTTAGTGTAGGTAAGTGCACCACTTACACCTCACTAGTAACCATGTCTGACACAGGAAAAGCCTCAGGGTCTAATCCTGTGACAGTTGACCTTACCCAGGCAACTTTTGGATATGACAAACTAACCCGCAGAGACTTGATTGCCTTGTGCAAAGCAAGAGGGTTAAAAAGGGGCAGAAGCCCCACCTGCCTAATCCTGGTAGAAATCCTAGAACAGGATGACTTAGAGAAGGCAAAGGCAGCTTCCCTAGACACAGGAAGTGGAGGGAACCCCCCTGTAACTGATACCCCTGAAGAGGAGGATGATGATGACTTAGATGAGGACTCAGATGTTGAGGACTTAGAAGTTCAGGATCAGGGTAGCCAGGTTCCAGTTGCCAGGCTTAGCCAGGCCAACTTGGACCTACTGGGGAATGGAGAGGGCCAGCACCTCCCCAGAACCCAACATGTTATTCTCCCAGGCAACAGAAGAGTGAGATCTCCCTCAGGGGACTCTCATGTTTCTAGTGCCTCCAGAGAATCACAGAGAGGCATGAGTGCTTCTCAAAAGCTAGAGCATAGGGCCAGAATGAGGGCTGTCAAACTCCAGATAGAGAGGGAGGAGGTAGCCTTGGCTCAAGCTAGACTTGCCTTGGCAAGAGAGCAGAAATTAAGTGGCTTAGATGTCACTGGTGGCAGCAATTTTCCAAGAGAAAAAGACAGGGCCTATGACAATAGAAACCTGACCAAAATTGTGCCCCCCTTTAAAGAAGGGGATGACATCCACAAATGGATGACTGCTCTTGAGAGAGCCTGCATGGTACAGCAGGTTCCTGAGAATCAGTGGGCTGCAATTTTGTGGTACTCCTTTTCTGAGAAAGGGAGAGACAGGCTCCTCACAGTTAGACCTGAGGATGCCAAAAACTACTCTGTTTTGAAGAGTGCTCTTATTGAAGGGTTTGGCCTAACCACTGAGCAATACAGGTTGTTGTTCAGAGACACCCAAAAAGCACAGACTCAAGACTGGACTGATTTCGTTGAGTGTGCCACTAAGGCTTTGGAGGGTTGGTTGCAGGGAAGTAAAGTTTCAGACTATACAGGATTGTACAATCTTATAATGAGAGAACAGATCCTTAATAACTGTACAAACCAGCTGTTGCATCAATACCTTATTGACTCTGATCTGACCTCTCCCCAAGAATTGGGAAAGAAGGCAGACAAATGGGTCAGAACAAGGATTAAGCAGAAACCCCAGAACCAAGGTGGTGACCAGAAGAAAACAGACCAGAAGGGTGGTAACCAGAATCAGAAAGATAAAGAAAAAGACCAGAAGTCTTCAGGCCCCCAAACTAATAGTAAGGAGGGTGGTTCCCAAAATGGTAACAAGAAGAAGAAGAACAAAGGTCCAAAGACACCTTGGTGTAATACCTGCAAATCAGTTTCACACTGGGGCAGTGAGTGCACCAAGGCAAATCCAGTTCCCACCACTACAGCTCCTAAAGCAACTGCAACCCCAAGTACAGTAAGCAGTGGTGGAACACAGTCCAAGGGTGTAGCTGGGTTGACCCTGGGTATTGAAGTAGGATCTGGCCTAGTCAGAATCCCTACACAGGCAGTTCTCCTGTATGATGTGGACATTGAGTTGCCCACTGCAGTAAGCCCCACTAACCTGGGCAAATACAGGCAGACTCCCTTAATTAATGAGAAACTGGCTCAAGCATACAGGGACACATGTGCCAGTGTCACAATGGTGACACCTGACTTTGTGGACCCTGGACAGATTGTACTAGGTGAGAGCTACCTAGTGACCAACGCCAGCAACTCCACTACCTCCCATAGTGTGGCAGTTGTGAACTTCTCCTGGGGAGGGGTTGATGGCCTAAAGAAAGTTGTGGTGAGTGCAGACCTACCAGTAGACTGTCTGTTAGGCAATGACCTTGAAAGCTCAGCATGGTCAGAAGTGTAGTACAGGACTCATGCAGAAATGCTAGGGATTTCAGAGCATGTCCTTGCCATGACAAGGGCTCAGGCTAAGAAGTGCCTTCCTGAACCAGTGGTGGATCTTGAAACAATAGACCAGCCACAACCCAAGAGAAGGAGCAAGAGAGGAAAGGCTCAGCCTTCCACCTTGCCCCAGGTTGAGGATCAAGTTTCAGAGGAAACTGATTCTGCAGTCCAAGAGGAGACTGTCTCTGAGGAGCTTGAACCTGACCAGGTTGAGTTTCTGGGGACAGGGGGACCCTCAAGGGCAGACCTGAGGCAGGCTCAATTAGATTGCCCTTCCCTTGAACCCCTCAGACAGCAGGCTGCTGCTGAGGCTGCTGGGGATGCCCAAGGTACCCATACTGTGTATTGGGATGATGGACTCCTTTACTCAGAGGCTAGAGACCCCAAGCCTGGCATGACCAGGAGGTTGGTTATACCTCTGCAGTTTAGGGGATTCCTTCTTACCTTGGCCCATGATATTCCCCTTGCAGGACACTTAGGCCAGAACAAGACGTGGGACAGGCTTGTTTCACACTTTCACTGGCCTCACATGTCAGAGGATGTCAAGGAGTTTTGTCGCTCCTGTGTCACTTGCCAAGCCAGTGGTAAGTCAGGTGGCACAACAAAGGCCCCCCTAATACCACTACCTGTGGTGGGGGTCCCCTTTGAAAGAGTTGGAATTGATATTGTGGGTCCAATGGACCCCCAAACAGCATCTGGGAACAGATTCATACTGGTGGTAGTGGATCATGCCACCAGGTATCCAGAGGCTATTCCCCTGAGGACCACCACAGCACCTGTGGTGGCAAAAGCCCTCATTGCAGTTTTCTCAAGAGTGGGCTTTCCAAAGGAGGTGTTATCAGATAGGGGCACCAATTTTATGTCCAGCTATCTGAAAGCAATGTGGAAGGAATGTGAAGTAAACTATAAGTTTACCACCCCATATCATCCACAATGCAATGGGCTTGTGGAGAGATTTAACAAGACCCTTAAAGGCATGATAAAAGGATTACCAGAGAAGCTCAGGCAGAAATGGGACATTCTTTTACCCTGCCTGCTCTTTGCTTACAGAGAGGTCCCACAGAAGGGGGTTGGCTACAGCCCTTTTGAACTTTTGTTTGGCCACCCTGTGAGAGGTCCATTGTGTTTGGTGAAGGAAGGATGGGAGTTACCTCTCAAAAAGCCCAAACTAGACATAGTGGACTATGTACTTGGTCTCCGCTCCAGGATGGCTGAGTACATGGAAAGAGCATCCAAAAACCTGGAGGCCAGCCAAGAATTACAGAAAGCTTGGCATGACCAAAAGGCTGTGCTGGTAGAGTTCCAACCAGGACAGAAGGTATGGGTACTGGAGCCAGTGGCTCCAGCAGCACTCCAAGACAAATGGAGTGGACCCTATCCTATTATTGAGAAGAAGGGGGAAGTCACCTACTTGGTAGACTTTGGAACACCCAGGAGCCCTCACAGGGTAATCCATGTGAATCGCTTGAAAGCATTTGTGGACAGGGAGGACATGAGCTTGCTCATGGCCACAGATGGGGAACAGGAGGAAGAGAGTGACCCTCTCCCAGACCTGCTTTCTCAGAACCCTGATGATGGTTCAGTTGATGGAGTAGCCTTGGCAGGCAGCCTCACTGACCAGCAACAGATGGACTGCAGACAAGTTTTGCAGGCCCACAGGCATTTGTTTTCACTCACACCCAGCCAGACTGACTGGTGTACCCATGTTGTGGACACTGGTGACAGTCTGCCTGTCAAGAACAAGATCTACAGGCAACCTGATCATGTCAGGGATTGCATCAAGGCTGAGGTGCAAAAGATGTTGGAGCTTGGAGTGATTGAGCCATCAGAGAGCCCATGGGCCAGCCCAGTAGTCCTGGTGCCAAAACCTCATACCCAAGATGGAAAGAGAGAAATGAGGTTTTGCGTGGACTACAGGGGTCTCAATGCTGTCACTAGGACAGATGCTCACCCCATTCCAAGAGCAGATGAGCTCATTGACAGATTGGCTTCTGCCAAGTTTCTGAGCACATTTGATCTGACAGCTGGCTACTGGCAAATCAGACTAGCTGAGGAGTCAAAAGCCAAAACAGCATTCTCTACCCCTAGTGGACATTATCAGTTTGTGGTAATGCCCTTTGGTTTGAAGAATGCACCTGCCACTTTCCAAAGGTTGGTGAACCAAGTCCTTACTGGGTTGGATGACTTTTGTGCAGCTTATCTAGATGATATTGCTGTCTTTAGCTCCACCTGGGAGGATCACCTGATCCACCTGAAGAAAGTTTTGGAGGCCCTGCAAAAGGCAGGCCTAACTATCAAGGCCACCAAGTGCCAGATAGGGCAGAGTAAGGTTGTATACCTGGGCCACCTAGTAGGTGGAGGCCAGGTTCAGCCACTGGAAAGCAAAATCCAGGCCATACAGGACTGGGCTCCTCCAGTTACCCAGACACAAGTCAGAGCCTTCTTGGGCCTGACTGGGTATTACAGAAAGTTTGTGAAAAACTATGGGTCTATAGTGACACCATTAAATGACTTGACATCCAAGAAGATGCCAAAAAAGGTTCAGTGGACAGTTAGCTGTCAGAAGGCATTTGATGACCTGAAGAAGGCCATGTGCTCTGCACCTATCCTGAAGAGTCCTGACTACTCCAAACAGTTCATTGTTCAGACAGATGCTTCTGAGTTGGGGGTGGGAGCTGTGCTCTCACAACTTAATCAAGATGGTCAAGACCAGCCTATTGCTTTCATTAGCAGGAGGCTGACTCCCATAGAGAAACGTTGGTCAGCCATTGAGAGGGAGGCCTTTGCTGTGGTTTGGGCATTAAAGAAGTTGAGGTCCTACTTGTTTGGAACTCACTTCCTGGTGCAGACAGACCATAAGCCCCTCTTATGGCTTAATCAGATGAAGGGTGAAAATCCCAAACTGCTCAGGTGGTCCATTTCCCTACAGGGGATGGACTTTACAGTGGAGCACCGCCCAGGGACTGACCATGGTAATGCAGATGGTCTCTCCAGGTACTTCCACTTAGAACATGAAGACTTATCTGGTCAAGGTTAGTTTAATGTCCCTGCGTTTGGGGGGGGGTTGTGTAGGAGAGTAGGGTCTGCTATCCTATGGTCACCCCAAATTTTTGCTTTTTGCTTCACTGGTTTTCGACTACTGAGGCTGTGGGCCTGCTATCAGACCCCCAGCCTGCTGTTCTCTCACTAAATTAATGACACATGTGCTATAGGCACATACCAATTGGGAATGGACTCCTTGTCAGCCCCTGTATAATGCACTATAGGTGCCCAGGGCATAGGGGCCACCAAGGCCTACCAGGGGCTGCAGCATATCTTTTGCCACCCCTGGCTGGTTCTTAAATTGACACAACTGGCTGATCACTCAGCTGGGGCAAGGTGGTGTAATCACCCCTTGCTTAGGTATAGTATACCTATATCTAAACCTATATCTGGACACATGTAAACCTGTAAGCCACTCCTATGGAAGGCCTCATCAATCCTGGAGGCAGGGTGCGTGGTTTTATGTGAGATGGAGCTCTAGCATGAGCTGAGCCTGTCTGCAGCTGTCGGGAACAACTGCCTAAGCTGTTTCAGGATAATGCCATACCATATACTCTTAAGCGCCTTATAATCCTCGCGGTTATATAGCAACTTTGGTTTGGCTTTATCAAAACATGTCGTGTAAGGTGTCATACGATTTGGAATACCATCCCCTCGCCAGTTCTGGCGACGGGGATGGCATTCCACCCCTCTAGAGGGGTAAGACATGTTCCTTTACTAAATGCGGTTAATTTCTCCAAAGACCTTAAGATCCACAAAATGGATGCCTCTGCCACAGACAAATGTCTGGACCCCTGCAGTTGACCGAAACTCAGCAGATGGGGCCTGGACAAAGGGTTTCCTGTCACAGGAGGGTGTCACCACCCTCCAGACAGGAGATAGTGTATTGTAGCAGGGAGGTTTGAAAGAAACCAGACACTGCCTGGGGCGCACAAGGCTGCCCCTTGCATAATCCGGCCAAACCGGTTCTGGGGCACTCCAGCCCTCGTGCCAGGGCGGCCTGGATCAAAGGAAGGGGGTGTATCCACCCACTTCCTGGGTCCCACCCATAGGAGGGGACCTAGCAGGTAATCACGCCCCCCAGATTGGAATAAGAGTGGGAGCAGTGCCAATGCACATCAGATTTCCTGGAAGAAACATTAGAAACGAAACTCTGGACCCTTGGACCTCCATCTCAACGTGGAAGCCCGAAGAATCTCCCTTGTGGTCAAGGAGTGACCACCCTGCAGCAGCAGGCACCATCCAGCCCTCGACGTCTACTTAGTTGCAGTTCCCGCCGGAACTCGAGCGACTGAGATCGACAAGATCAAGCTTGCCTGCCTTCCAACAGCCCGATCCACAGTCCCTGCAGAGCTGAGACCCGTGGAGGCGACCGGAAGCATGGGGCACGCCATCTTGAATTGACCACGAGACGCTGACCGTGCAGCCCACGAGTGACCCTCGAAGCTGTGCACCGGGGTTTGAGAAGCCCCCACCCTGAGCTGCTCCTGAGCCGAAGTTCAGCCCTCCACACTCGACGAGTGCTGCGTGGGGCCCTTTGGCTCTATTTGGCTCAACGCGTTGGCCCGGTCACTTGCCAGCTGGCTAGTGGTCCCTGTGCCGACGAACTAACTAAGAAGACTCGTGAACCTGGTTGCTCCAGATCCACACCAGCTCCCCTGAAAAGGAGCCCCGACTCTGACCTTCCTGGTCCGAGTGAGAAGCAATCTTCCGATCCCGCGTGGATTGCTCTTGCCAAGGCTTGTTTGCTCCAAACTTGAAGCCGACTGCACCGACGGTGAGAGCCTGCGTGGGACAGATCGTGACCTGCTCCTGGACGTCGCAGATGCCCCAGAGCCCACGTGACAGCGGAGAGAAGCTCCTCGACGACCACCTGATTGCGCCCGACATTGCCTGGTTCCGTCCTGGTTCCACCCTGGTCACTGCTGAGTGACCCAGACTCTGTCCCCTCTGCTTTCAGGTACTCTACAACTTGAGTCCACCCTTGGACTCCACCGGACACTTCATCTTTAACCCGCCTGCAGCCCTTTCAGCTTCAAGCACCAAGAGCCTGCGTGTCAAAACCCGACGCCACTTCGACCCTGTGCACCCACTTCCTGTGGGTGAGGTAACTTTGCTCCGCCGGTGTTCCCACACTGGTGCACATCTCTAGGGTCTGTGTGTTAAGTTTTGTTCCTCTAGGTCCAGCGGAAGTGTCCTTAAACTTTAACTCTATGACTTTTACGCACCATTGGTTAACATTGGTGCATGCGTGCGCTTCCCGCACATCTCCCGAATCCCGAGGGCCATTCCCGACTTCAGCATTGCTTGTCCTGACTGCTCCCAGCGATTCCCTAGGCCCTAGGCCTAACCACTGTTCGAGTGGCCTCTCTTATACCACTTGTTTAGTATATGGTTTGAGTGGCCACCCGCCCTCATCCATAATTGTGCAACTTGTATGTTTAAACAGTGCTTTTGATTTAACGCTTGTGCCCCTTTATTCATAAAGAATATTGGGGATTGTTTTTAGTAATAAACACATATATTTTTATAATATACACTTGTGTGGTGTCCTTTCATTTGGTATTACAGGATTGTATGTGGTAAAACAGCTCGCTTAACACAACCTCTTAAGTTAAGCCTTTAGGCTGCTTAGTCCATGCTACCCCTAGGATAGCTTGTCTAATAAGGTTGACTTACAACCAGACACCATAAGGGATTGTTTGGTCAGGTAGTAGGTGGTTCCAGAATTGGAAACATCCCCTACCAGGCCAACTTCTCACAAATGTTTATTGGAAAACCCCGCCTGTGGAGTATGTCCACAGCTGTCCTGGAGTTCCTTTTGCAATGCGAGTAGAGCTTGCTTTTATTAGCCAGTCGTCTAAGTAAGGATACACGTGAATTATTTTTCTCTTCAGCTGGGCTGCCACTCTAGCTAGGCTGTTTGTGTAAACTCTGGGTGCTGACTGGATTCTGAAGGGTAGCACCCTGAATTGGTGAACAGGTGTGCGCCAACACAATTTGTATTCCAGAAGGGGCTGCACAAGCGTCTGCAGCCTCTACTATAATACCAAAGTGCCCCAGGGGCACTCAAAGTCAGCGCACATGCCTGTTACGCCCCAGGCACGTTCTGTAATACAGCCCATGGTGTCCCTCCAGTGCCCATGGGACGTAATGAGGAAGTGGATAGTGACTATGCAGTATTTTAATTTCGTAGGGCATCTACCCTATCAAAATATCGTATTTTACATTAAAAAGTAGCTAGAACGGTTTTTGAGTGAAAAATACACTCTCAGAATTTTGCTCAATCATTGATGTCGGGCAACCAAAACCTGCATGCACAACTGACGCTCGTGCTTAGACTTCTCTGTTGCTTTTCCCATGGTTCCCATGGTACAGTTTTTCTTCGAGCAAATTGTCATTTACACGAAGTAGCCTAACGTCAGATATTTTGTTTCGCAGGCGTAGTGCGAAATGTCTGACATTACTCCAGTTTATGCCGCATAACATAAATTACACCTGGGATTAGTATTCACTCATGGCTGGAGCCCGAGAAGCTTTATGAGGGAAGCTGCTAATGAGTTTACATAGCCCTGTAGTGCTTTTTCAGTACCGTGATGGGTTTTATACACACAAACGTGTGGAGGCTAGTGGGGGGAGTCTGATGGGCTGTATACGAAAGCTGCTAATTAGCATATAGAATCCAAGAATCTGTTCTACAGTAATTTATAGGATTAGCATATTATAAACATGTCAAGTTAATACAATTTTAGCCTCTGGCTGGAACGTTATAACCTTTGAAATTTTAGGTGTGTATCATGTGTGTAGCGGTCAGTTTGGTGTGTAATTTCCTACAATAGTAGTTGTGAGTCAATTCAGTTTCAGGCTTAGCTAACTCTGGGTCGTAGCAGTATATTAGTCGACGACATATAACCGAGGCTCCAGTATTGCTTTTGTGAAAACTGTGCCTAGTCATGTGGACACATAATTATTTTTCATCATAACTAAACAGCATCCTTTGCATTTGGTCGGACATTTCTAGTAAAAATCAGTTACATTCTTTGTGAATTTTCCTAAAATCAGGGCGCCTTCTGGCAAATTTGAGTTGGAGCCAGTAGGCATAATACACACATGTGAGGCATGGTTATCTACTAACAATGGTGCTTAGTTCAAAGTGCCAAATACATCATTCAGACACTCTCAGCATTTATTGTTTGACAGCAAATGGACTTGATTATTTCGTCTATCGTATTGCTTTTTACTGCTGTACACTTTTTGAAAACACATATCTCAACATGACCTTTTAGCAATTTATTTTCATGTTTTTAACAATTTTAACAATTAATATTTTTCTTTTTTAACTCCGTTTTCATTCATTGGTTTTTTTACAGCATACTTTAAATACCCAGCACCAAAGTGCTGTGATACTGTTGTGAAAATCTATTAAAACAAGAAACTGCGTGAAATTGCCCATTTTAGCCCCTTATGACCACCAGTATCCATACCAGAGAGCCTATAAATGACCAGGCGTGTCTATAATAGGCTCAGTTTTTTAGTCCCAGTGAATGGAGGTGGACCCCTGTTACTTTGGCTCATCAGATCATTTCTCTAAGGATCACACAGCAATAATTATAATTTTCTTCATTCGTCATTGTATTAAATCATCGTATTTCAAACTCGCTATGGGGAATCCGATTTAGGAGATCGCCCTAAGCATTGTCGTGGTCTCCTATTTATTTGCCTATATTAATTAAATTAACAGGATCATCTAGTGGAGAGAAAAAAATACTTAACTTCATCCGTCGCTAATAGGTAGTCCGAGAAATTCCTTTGATTGGGTCTGCTTGGTTTCTGAGTGGCAACTTGCGCTTCACTCTCACTGTCTGTTGATGTCACTCACAACTCCTTGGTGAAATATATCTTCACTATTCACTGTTGCCAATTTCAATTTCTATATTAAGAAATCTGTGATCAATAAACAGATTGAAAATTCGGTTAGTCCCTTCAAAGGGCATACTTTACCGCTGTTCCCCTGTCTTTTCTGTGTGTCTAGAGAACCAAGTGATGCTGTAGAATAGTGGTTGGCGGCCTCTCACATTGTTTGCCCCTCTTGTGTCTCCACAGACCCAAGGGAAGTGGGATAATGTCAATGGTGAACTGTCTGCACCAACCACCACCTTCCCTGCCATGCCTGGGTCTCTGCTGGCCTGCACTGGTAGGAATTTTGAAGGTGCACTGACATGGAACTTACCAGCGTGGCACAGTGTCAGCTGTCTAGTCAATGAAGGGGAGAGCGAGGCTACTTTAAACAGGGAAGATGCAGAGACTGTTGACGTGGTTAGCAGGACGCCAAATGTATAGTTTTATATATTTTGAAAGGGAAGGGTCAGGATAGAGGGGAGTGTGGATGGTCAGGTGGCAGGATACTAAGCCATTTCTTTATATCTGAGAGGGGGTAAGCTAGTGCTCAGTGTGAATGGGGTGGAAGTGGCAGTACACCAGGCAATGTATTTTATATTGTGAGTGGGAGGGGCCATTAATGCAGAGCGTGGTGTGACTGTGAGGTAGGACACCAGGTATCATTTTAGGTCTCGCCTACGCAGCGCGCATGCGCTACATAGGAAAAAGACCTTTTGGAATCGGTTTGCTTAAACGTACACGCATTGCATTGCTTTCAATGGCAACGTGTGCACTTTTGGCAATTCCCTTGCTGGAGCGAGCTTTGGCTCCATATGTGAGCAATTATTGCTCCTGGCGCTGCTCGCTCCCGCAAGGGAAACGCTTTCACTTCTGTCGACATTTTTTTTCCCCATAAAGGTCTGATGAAAGATGGCAAGAACCTGATCTCTGCTACCAAAGTAAGTTTAGACGAGTTGTGCTGGAGCGATAACAGGGGAGAACAGTGGAAAGCACCTGGCTCCAGAATAAGGCGCTTGTTTTCTAAATCGTGAACCACAGCAATTTAGCAAGATTAACGTTGTCATTCAAATGTGTATGCAAACCCTCTGTTTATGCTTTTGGCTTGTTCTATTGCAGGCTGCTCAGCTGGGACAGTTACACACTGCATTCCAGCCTCTGCATTTTGTACAAGATTACATAGTTACAGGGAAGATGTGAGTGCCTCTGCATATTGTAAAATATTACATTGTAACAAGGATTGTGTCAGTGCCAGAAGGTGTAACATGCTGGTTCAGTAACAGTGAGTTTTTGTTCAGGGGCCGGGTGCACGTGTCCACATTTGGAAAGTCGATGCTGGATACACCATGGTACGAATGGCCTAATTTTACCTTCTAAATCCATATCAGTTTCTCAGACCATGTTTTAAGTTCGATTTCTGCGTATTACCCCACTTTTTGTGAGATCTTGAAACTATGTACGGTTGTGGGTGTTTCCTTGTGTTTGCCTACTCGAGCAGTACGGTAAGCCGGATGCAGATACAAGCACCTTGCTTGGTGGTTGTTGGGGGAATCTAATATCTCTAGCGTTCAATGCAAGCTAGGAGTGTTTGCAGTTGCACCGCTGGGGCAGCCGTCTGTTACATCACACGTTTCCACTCAGAATGTAAACATGAGGGGCTCGAACTAAAATATCACTTTCGGGGTGTGATTGGCTGAATGTAGGTATCGAACAAGTATGGTATTGTCATTCGCTGTACAGCAAAGTAAAGCGAAGCAGAAAACAGGTGCCGCTACAACTCGCATCTGTTATCGTAACCATTTGCTAAAATAATTGTGGCTATCTGCATTTTGCCTTTAGTTCTGTTTTACTCTGTTGCGTTTTATGTACATGCTATGACTTCTTACTAGGTTAACCATTTCTGTCCCCCTCTTTCTGTGTGACTTTATTTTTGGCATATCTTTACCCGGCAGTAATGAATCGACCAATTTATGAGGAGTTGTTGTTGCTCGAGTACACCCAGTCATGCTGCTTCGCGCATAAGTTTCCAAGTGAACTTAGTGCGTTGTCAGTTTGGATAAAGAGTTCTAAATGGGTTGGTTCAGATTGCGTTGGATATGCCAATGTCTTATGACAGAGCCTTTTCTGTTTTTGAAGGCACGCTTTGTTCCTTGAAAAGGAACTGCACATTTCCAGCACCAGAGTTAAAATATTCATGGCATATCACTTAAGAACTATTTGATACAATTTTCGCGATTTAGCAGTGCTATGAAACATGTATATCGTTTTTTTCAAAAAGACTTTTATTTGCCCCTCCCTTGTAGTTTTCCTTATTAGATGCACTTTTTGTGTTTGTAAAAGAATGATAACAACAAATGGTTGATATTTCGTCCAAAGAGGGTCTGTTTACTGTCTTTTCTTTCATAAATGTTTCTCTCTCGGAGGCAGATCACATTTAGCACCAAACCAAAACTTGTGCTCATTCACAAGGTAAACACTGCTTCTTTATAAAAACAAAAAATATATAACACAATGTCGCTGACAGTACACCATATCTTTAGTGCTCACGTTTCCCATTCATCACTTTTAGATCTGTTTGAAACCAGAGCTGTCAGGCAGACCCGTTGCTGGCTACTTACATACAAGAAGCTTTGGGCCCCTCACATTCAACCATTGGCTTTCTTTCACAGGGCTGTTTCAACCATTGGTGTGAGATTTGGTCTATTATGTCTTGGCTGAGCCCAGTATCATACTTATCTCCTATCAAATGCTGTTATCTGTTTGGCTGAATTCTTTTACGTCCGCTTGAGTGCTTGAAGGCAACTGCATTGTAGGAGAGTAGGTTCTGCTTCCTATGGTCACCCCCACTTTATGCTGTGATTCTCTGGTTTTTCGACTTTAGTGTGGCTGTGGGCCTGCTAATCAGACCCACAGCCCAGCTGTTCTCTCTCTAAATTGATACCATGTACTTTAGGTACATACCAGATTGGGTATTGGGTCAACTTTGTGAGCCCCTGTATAGTGTACCATAGGTACCCAGGGCATAGGTGTACCCAAGGCCTACCATGGGCTGCAGCATGTATTATGCCACCCCTGGCTGGCCATCTAAACTGACACCACAGGCTGATCACTCAGCTTGGGTAAGGTGGTGTAATCACCTCTTACTTAGATATAGTATATCTATATCTACTTTATATATAGACACATAGTAACCTATAAGTCACTCCTATGGCAGGCCTTAACAATCCTGGAGGCAGAGTGCTTGGTTTTATGTGAGAGGGTGCCCTAGCATGAGCTGAGCCCCTCTGCAGCTTTCTGAACCATTTCTTTGTAGCTGTTCTATGATATAGCCCCACCATATACTCTTAAGGCATTATAATCCTTGCAGTTAATGCTAACATTGGTTTGCGTTTATCAAAACATGTTGTGTAAGGTGTCAAACACTTTGGAATACTACCTCTCGCCAGTCCTGGCGGCGGGGGTAGCATTCCACCCTTCTAGAGGGAGAAGACATGTAGTTACTGCTTTACCCGGTTAAAGTTAAACAGAGCCTCAGCATCCCAAAATGGATGCTGCTACCACAGACACGAGTCTTACCTCCTGCAGCTGGACGAAACTCTAGCAAGAGAGGCCTGGACAATAGGTTTCCTGTCGAGGGAGGTGCTAGCACCTCCCCAGACAGCCTGTAGTGTATTGGGGCAGGGTGGGTTGCATGGAAAGATGCTTTTCCAGACACTGCCTGGGGCACACAAGGTGCTCCATGTGTATCCCGGTTCAAACCAGTTGCTGGGGCACTCCAGCCCCGCTCTGGCGCGAAACTGGACAAAGGGAAAGTGGTGTAACCACCCCCTTCCCAGGTCCACCCATAGGAGGGACCTAGCAGGTAATCCAGCCCCTAAAATCAGTATAAAGATAGGAGCTGTGTCCCCAGGACTTTAGATTATCCTGGAACGAAACTCTGATACGAAACTCTTGGACCTTCGACATTCTATTTCGACTAGAAGACTGAAGACATCTCCCTTGTGGTCATGGAGTGACCACCCTGTGGAAACAGGCACCACCAGTAACTTGCCGGTTTGCTTTGTCGACGCTCCTGCCGGAACCCGAAGACTCAGCGACACAGGAACTGGACTTCCAGACTTCCCTGACTCCGAACCACCTCTACAGCAAAACTGAGACCCGTGGCAAACACGAGAGACGTCGGACCAGACACCCTGGACTTCCTGCATTTTGCTAACTGCATCGATTCCTGAGGTAACTCGCAGTGGTGCATTGGGGTACGAGAAGCCCCAGACCCGAGCGCCATTTGCACTGAAGCTCAGCCCTCCACACTCTATGAGTGCCGCGTGGGGTTTGCTCCTGTATTTTAGCTTGACGCGTCTTCCCGGTTGCTAGCCTGCTGGCTAGTTAGCCCTCAGAAGACTTCTTTTAAAATTTATACCACTGGCCTGGTTGCTCCAGGCTTGCTCCAGCTTCCCTGGAACGGAGAAGCTCCCCAGACCTTGCTGGTCTGACTCGAAGCCAACTTCACTTCCTGCGTGAATTGCGTTTTCCAAGACTTGTTGGGTCCAATCCTGATACCGACACCGCAGTCAACTAGATCCTTTGTGGGACAGCTCGAATCCAGCTCCTGGTCGTTGTTGACACCTCCTGGTCCTCGTGGCTGCAGAGACAAGCTTCACCTGTTTACCTGAAATCAACTCGACATCGCCTGGTTCCTTCCTGGTCACTGGCTAGTGACCCAGACTCTGTCCCCTCTGCTTTCAGGTTCTTCAGTTCCTCGATCCACGTGGATACTTTTTGTCTGGTCGCCTGCAGCACTTCTTTGCAGATCTCTATTGAAACGATCGACGAAACCTGACATCAAAAGGCACCTATGCACCCGGCTTCCCTGGGTGAGGAAACACGAGTACTCCGGTGCTCCCGTGGGTATTGACTCTCGAAGTTTCCTACTTTAAATTGGTTTGGTTGTAGTCCATCCGGAGGTGCCCTAAATCTTTAACTTTTATGTTCCCATTAAGAGTCAATGGTAACTCGCGACTGTGTTTAGACACTGCACGCGTCTCCCATGGGTCTCCTACTTCCTAACCTTTGGTCCTCTAGTGTAGCCCCAGCGATTCTCTAGGCATATTCACTATTTCTGAAGTGGTCCTTATACCACTTACTTAGTATATGGTTTGTGAGGGCATAACTGTATTTGTGCAACTTATAGTATGCTAATTGAGTAACTTGTGATGTACTTCGATCTCTGACCTCATAAAGAGTGCAGAGGGGTTGTGTTAGAAATAAATACATATATATTTGATATATACCTTGTGTGGTGTCCTTTCATTTGGTATTCAAGGGATTATAATTGGCAAAACAAACAGCTTCACATGCTCTTTGGAGTTTAGCCTAAGACTGCTGGTCCATGCTATCACTACGATAGCTTGTCTATAAGGGTGACTTTACAACCACCATCAATAAGGTTCGTTTAGACTGGGGGAAGGGTCCCACTAGAATAGTGGACATCATATGCCAGGCTAACTTCTCACATGCATGAGGGACTACTTCACAACTGTAGCATTTTCTGTCCGCTCCTGCTAACTGCCTCCCATATGTCTTGCTTTAATGTGTTAACTTTATAAACATTAGCACGTTAAATAAAGACCTGATCACTTTACCAATGCTTGTTCCATTTGTACAGGTGAGTTTATGGAAATGGCACGGGTAAGCCCAGTCCCTGGGTCCCCTATGTAACTGGGGCTCAAGCAGCACACCTCATTGGTGACATTCAGCAATACAGAAGTACGCCTGCGGCATAGGCGTTGGAAGAAATGTTGGGGGGGGGAGGTGCTGCTGCAGAACCCCACAAAATAACCATGCTGCAGTTCAGAAGATGAATGAGCAATAAAGTTGCCTTTACATTTTGTTTTTCATTGCTCAATAATCTTACTCCGTCCAGCAGAGCTGGGTGACGTTTGCTCAAAGAAAGGCTTACCAACTATGAGCCTGCCTATAGCCATGCAGTTAACTGTGCACATAGTAGGTGCAGACAAGAGGAAGTCAAATTGGCACATATGCTGAACTGTTGCAGCTGACAATGAGATTGTTGAGATTTTATAAGACTTCTCATATTATCTTAACCTGTAGCACCACCCTCCAATTTGAAGGGCAACCTCCCCAGGTATCGCCCATCCTATAACTACAAACTCTACAGCAAGTGTGCTGCAGTTTGGTGTAGTCCTTGAGTAGTATCTACCCCTCACTTTATATTTATCATAGTTTATCTCTCTAGCATTCTTACTACATGGAATTCTTATGAGATCCAGTTATGTCCAGTTAACTGCTGCAGTCTCTCACATTATTCAGATTGTTTTTATGGGAGGGTTCATGAGTAAACTAACAGGTAAGGTTGTGTCTGGGCTAAATAGCAGGATATCTTGAAGGGCACTGCTTCTATGACGTGTATATTGTTTGAATACCTTTTGGTGCAGCTTCATTTAATTCAGTTTAATTCAATATACTTGTTTGTAATGAATGCACAACTCTGTGTCTCAAAGTCAGTCCATTTTCATTAGTGCAAAAGTATCTTCCTACCAGGCTAGTTGTTTTTACAGAATTTCATAAAACAAGAGTTTTGTGTGTTGACCACATCGATGGATTTCAAGTCAAAGTCTTCCTCATGGTGGATAACAATCTGTAGCTGGAAGGAGAAGTGAGCCTGATCTCGGCTTTGCAGGTAGGGGCGGGGTTTGTTCTCATTTCTCCCTTCAGCTACACCATGATAACAAGCATTGACATAGCCAATAGGTCTCGCCTTTGGGACCTTATATTAATCATGCAACACTTGATGTTGTTCCACCAAGGATATTGTGCTGGATAACTAAACACTTATAAGGTCCAAAAGGCAAGACCTATTGGCTATGCCAATGCTTGTTTATATTTGTTGGGGCGAATGCTAGCAATTGTACGGCACCGACTTGGTCCTCCTCTTCGGCACTGCTCTTCTAAGGATGGTAAAATGGCATGGGGACATGCTTAACATACTTAACATAAAATTGTAGGTGGGATGACCATGAGTAAAGGGGATGTTTTTACCATTTAGTTTCTCAGTGACATCATAGACAACTTGAGCTTCACTCTTGGTATTTATGTGATATCACTCAGAACTCCTCCGTGAAAATTACCCCCTAATTCACAATTGTCATCTATTAATCTATATGTGTGAGATGCCATCAATAATGCCATCTGTTATATTATTAGTGATGATGTCCATGATGTTAATTGTGATTATATGTGATTTTATCAATGGTTCAGTTTCAATGTTATCTGTAATGTCAAACGTGAGAGAATTAGCAGTACATTAGAGCAGTTACACTTGCCATAAATGTCAAGTTTTAGGAATGTTTACGTTTTGCTTCATGACTTTAATATCACCTTACCCAATGTTTTTCTCATGGATTATAAACGTTGTAAACTGTTATGTAAAAAAAACAGTAATATCTGAATGTTACTGTTTAAAGGCACTACTTTATCTCTGCAATTAAGATTAAATAAGAGAATGAATCTCAGGAATGTAATGTGAAACAAACATGTTTAAGAGGCAACGTCAGTACGCTGCATCCAAGATACTCATGTTGAACGTGTGCTAAAGTTGCTTCTGTGGACGTTAATACATCTACTGTATGTTCTGTTAACAGGAGGAGCCTATTACCTCCCTGGGAAATGAGCTGCTTCTTTACCCCTGTGATCAACGGGAAGACAGATGCGATTACAGTGAACTTTTTGCCTGAAAATGTGCGATAAAGTGAAGAGACTCCAATTTGCCTTCATGCGGGAACAAATACAAATCTTACTGAATGTGTAATGCGTTGTTATTTGCCCACGTTTTGACTACTGTTTAAATCTATTACAATTTCTGAGGCATTTACTATGAAAGTGCATGTCACAAAGCAGGGAATTTGTAAATGACTGCATATGTGAATAAACAACCGAACATTGACAGATAATATCACTGCTCTAAATAATAGATGCAGAAACAAATCATTTTGAAAACTCTGATTTGGTGCATGGGAAAGATGCAGAGCTCAAGTCTTATGACCTCAGTGATTCCGCTGTGGAAAGTGGGACCATTTAGTTTGACTATGTCTCCAGAAAACTTCCCCAGGACCAGTGACGATGGAAATCCTTGTTACTTTTGTAAGTGCAGAAATCAACTTAATTTAGTCAGTTCAACACATAACTTACAAAGTAGACCTCAACTCCGTGCTATATACTTTTTCTGGCAAATTCATCTTTGCCACCTTATTTTGATCAAAAGAGTTATTTCATCATCATCAAACAAATCTCAAATGCAATTTCAAATTGTAGTCAATAGTGACAGTTGTAAGTAGTTTTGAAGGGTTTATTTTCTAATTAAAAGTTTAGTTATTTCTGATTCTTTATTTATTATTTAGAGCAGATCATTTTAAAATAATGCACTCTGTGCATTACATGAAGGAAAGAATCCCAATTCGAAGAATGGTGATAAAATAGTGTCATTCAGAACCCATGGAGAGTTCAAAAGTGAAAGGCAAGTGTGAGAATAGAGCATAAAGCTAAAAATCAAGAATTAATAATTGCAGAATTTCCCATAAAGAGAAATTAAGCATAGAACAAATAAGCCTTGGCAAAAGTCAAGTAAAGCATAAAGCTTGGGTCTGAATATTAAGTCAAAAGGGCTCAGCCTATCTCCTCTCTCCTGTCTCTGCTCTCCTGACCCTTCTCCATCCTGCTCTTCTGCTGCTTCCCTGCTCTGCTAAACTGCTCTACAATACTAGGAACACACCTTTTGAAAAGGACAGCTTAATAATGTTGTAAGACATGTTGCTTGTTCTCTCTTCTTCAGCCAATAACAATTTGTGTGACATTTCCAGTTTCTGGGAACTCTTTCATAGTGCTTGGAATCTAGGACAATTGCTGTAAAAGGCTCTTTTCCTTTACAATTGCCCATCAGCAGGGAACCTATAGACATATAAAAGCAGAACTGAAAAACACTTTGTATGCTTGATGTATGCACTCTTTGGGATTAATGATCGAACCACTGGAATTTAGAAATGAGAGGCAGTTTTTGGATGGCCCAGGCTAAGATGAAACCCTCAACTTGGAACACTCTTGCAAAAGGGACTGCACATCCCACAGAGTATCAAGAGCCTGAGAGGAGGGGCTCTGCTACCATCTCTGTACTGACACACATAAATCGCTTCTCAGTCCCCCGCAGCGCGGGACAACGTGAACACTCTTGCGAAGGGGACTCCACATCCCAGATAGCATCAAGAGCCTGAGAGGAAAGGTGTTGTATCTTTAGTTCCAGTTGGTATAGCCCACGCACACACACACCCCTCCCTTCTTTTCCCCGTTGGTTCAACCCACCTGTCAACGTTCTATGCTGAACGCCTGTAAGATTATTCATGAGACAAGGGTTATGGATGTTTGCTGTTAGCACTTTGTGTCTTGTCAATAAACCTGTCAACCGATACAAGGAGTGCTTATTTATTTCACTGGCGACGATCGTTGGGAGGAGGCCAACGCGCGACATCCCCTCCAGGAGTTACCCAAAGGCAAAGGTGAATGATAACGAAATAAAGAAGCGGAGAAGTAAACATAGCCACATCAGCTAAAGGCTAACGTTAGCGGTAAGAAGGAGCGTCTGGAATTTAATCTGAATGACAGGAAGCCTGAAGGAAATGGAGTAATGGAACGTGAAGGGGAAAATAGCGGAGTAAACTCACTTGGAAAATCATAAATAAATAAAGCAGTAAGTGAGGAAGAGTGGAATCTTAGCGTTATTAAGTATTCCGAACAAGCAAACTGATGTGTGGGCAAACAGCTGACTGAAGCGGGCAAGGAGAGAGGTGGTGAGAAGTGACAGGCACTGCTATGTCAACACGAGTTGTGAGGTGAAACGCACTGTAAGTGGCATCTGGAGCACGTAGAGGAAAAGCAAAGTCTGCGTGGAAGCGGTAGACCGCGGATCGCTATAAGGATCCCAAGCAGACGAGCTACTGTGTGGAAAAGCAGTTTACTAAAGCGAGTGAGGAGATAGTGGAATCGACGGGCGCAGGCAGTGTCAATACAAGTTTCTGAGGTGGTATGCACTGTCAGCAGGTGCCGGGTCACGCTGAGGAACATTAGCAGCTGCAAAGAGGCGCGAGGGGCGGAGCGCGCCTAGCCAAGTGTGGAGAGAGGCACCCTGGGCAGTGTAGAGCAGCGAATGCAGTTTGTGGCAGACAAAGTCATCTTGGAATAAAAAAATAAAAAAGTTTTGAGAGCCTTACTCTTGTCAGGAGAAAACGAGGCCGGTGTTGAGGAAGAGCAGTGAGAGACTCTGAGGCTGCCTGACATTGCGTGTGGGAAGAAAGTAAAACAGTTTACTTCAAGCATAAGCAGATTCTACAAACAGTGACTGGCTTGTTTGTATACAAGCAGATTCAACACAGAAACATAAAGGAACATTGAGGAACTTGATGTGGAAGGAGGAAAAAAAAATAAGGTTGGAAATGCAATAGCAATGGTAATTGTTTAATTACATGTATGTAACCGTTTACATGGAAAATGTGAAAGGCAAACAGGATTAGTACTCTGTCTATGAAGTAGCTTATAGACATTGGAAACTAGAGGGATTGGTGAGATAATTCAAAGTATTAATAATTCAGTGTAGTATATTCACAGGAGGAGTATAAATATGGCGGCAGCTAGCATGAACCAGCTGCCACCTTTCCTGACAGAAGAGGGGGAACCGGCCTTACCATGGAAAGATTGGAAGAAGGGGTTTGGATCATATTTGATCGCAATTGGCGCAAGTGGGTTCTCAGCAATAAGGAGACAGAATATCCTATTGATAAATCTGGGGACGGAAGGAAGAAGGGTCTTTGATAGTTTACCAGAGTTGGAGGTGGGTGAAGTCACGGGAGAAGATAGAGATGTATATGATCAGAGCTTAAGGAAACTGGAATTACAATTTGCTGATAAAATAAATGTTGTATTGGAAAGGCATAAATTCTTTCGAAGGGTGCAAGGGAAAAACGAAAAGGTAGGGAATTACATTGCGTGTTTACGTGGAATGGCCAGCACATGTGACTTAACTGAATCTCTCATAAGAGATCAATTGGTGAGATGTACCAATAACAAGAAAATTCAGGAAAAATTGTTGGTTGGAAATCCAGACTTGAAAAATGCCATAGATATAGCGAAAAGTGTAGAACACACAGCTGAATGTGTGAAAGAGATGAATGTAAAGGAGGGGAGCAAGGTAAATGAAGTAAATGAGAGAAAAGAGGAATGTAGAGAAATGTATGCAGTAAGAAATGTTAAGAAGAAGGAGTTTTACAAAGAGCCGTTCAGAGAGAAAAGTAACACGGAAGTCAGGTTTAAGTGCTTCAGATGTGGGAGCACAGTACATTTAGCAGACAGTATTCGTTGTCTAGCAAGAACTGCGACATGCAGAAATTGTAACTGGAAGGGTCATTTTGAGAGAGTATGTAAAGAAGTACCAAGAAAAGTTGTAAATTTGGTAGGGAATGATGAAGAGTATGAGGGAAGATATGTACTAAGCATAGAAAACAAAGAGGAAAACCAAGTTAAAATGGTGAATTTTCCGAAATGTGACATAGAGCTAAATGGTGAAGTGATAGAAATTTATGCAGACTCTTGTTCACCTTTCACTTTTGTAAATCTGCAAACCTACAAAGATAGATTGGAAGGCAAAGGGACAAAATTAGAAAAACCAGATGCATGCCCAGTAGGGTACAACAGGGACCCCATTCCGTTAGAAGGGATGGTCACTATGGAAATATCTTTCAAAGGAAGAAGCACGGTGGGGAAAGTGTACGTTGCGAAATCGGGTTCAAATCTGTTGGGATGGGCTCATCAGAAAGACCTAGGAATTAAATTAGACCCCACAGCAGAGGTTCCGGTTATGCTTGTGGATAGGAATGTGTGTGGTTTAGATTTGGTGGAAGAATTCAAAGAAGTATTCACAGAGGAGATTGGATGCTTGAAGGAGTACCTTCACAAAATAAAACTTAAGGAAAGAGCCAAGCCAGTGGCTCATAAGTGCAGGAACATTCCACTACTAGCTAGGGAACCACTTAGGGAGGAACTGGACAAATTGTTAAGACAAAAAGTGATCGAACCTGCAGAGAACTCAGAGTGGGTGGCTCCCATTGTGATAACGGCCAAGGAAAATTCAGGCAAAATCAGATTGTGCATCGACCTGAGGGAACTGAATAGCAACATATGGGTAGACATATGGGTAGACATATGGGTTCCTGTCGCCCAATATAAACGACATGTTAAGTCAAGTCAAGGAGGCGGAATTTTTCACAGTGATAGACCTTTCACAAGCATATCACCAGGTAAAATTACACCCGGCAAGCAAAGCATTGACAACCTTTATCACACCTTTCGGGGCTTTTAGGTTCTGTAGAATGCCATTGGGGCTAGCCTCCGCGGCTGCGGTTTTCCAGAGGGCGATGCAAGGCATTCTGGAAGGGCAGAAACAAGTACTGTGTTTCCAAGATGATTTACTGATATATGGAAGGGATGCGGAGGATCATAACAAAGTTTTGAGAGAAGTTTTGGTGAGATTAAAAGAGGCAGGATTAACCTTGCAGAAAGCAAAATGTCAGATAGGGGTAACTTCGGTTACATACCTAGGACACGTAATCTCAAGGGATGGAATCAAACCTAAATCTGACCATGTGGAGGAAATCAGATTGGCACCTCAGCCCAGTTCAAAGGAGGAAGTGAAATCCTTCCTGGGATTGGTGGAATATTGTTCAAAGTTTATTAGGAATTTTGCAGAGATATCCTCACCTTTGAGGCTAATACTAAAAAAAGGAGCAAGGTTTGAGTGGAGTGAGGAGTGCGAAAGGGTGTTTGAAAACCTAAAGTGTTGTGTAATCAAAGCACCATTTTTGGGCCAATTGGATACAAAATGGAACACAATAATAACAACGGATGCGAGCAATAAGGGCATTGGAGCGACCCTTAGTCAGATGATAGAGGGAAAAGAAAAAAATAATTGCTTTTGCATCGAGATCTCTTACTGAGGCAGAGTCAAGGTATTCAGTGGTGGAGAAGGAAGCGTTAGCTTGTTACTGGGCAGTCAGACATTTCAGGGTGTATGTGTGGGGACTGCCGTTTACTATCCGCACCGATCACAAGCCTCTGGTAAATGCGTTCAGTGCAAAGAACGTAGAGAAGACCCCTCCAAGAATTGCGAAATGGTTCTTGGGATTGGAAGGTTTCAATTACAGGATGATATATATTCCGGGTAAGTTAAATGAGGCAGCGGAGTGCTTATCTTGCTTACCCATTAAGAATAGAGAAGGAGAGTGCGAAAATGTCAAGGAGTATGTAGTGGCAGAGATTAAGGAGGCATTAAGCAAAAAAGAATGGCAAAAGGCGGTGACGGAAGACATCGTACTGCTTAAATTGAAAGACCTTCTATCCAAGGGCTGGCCTGAGAAAAGTTCTGACCTTGGATACGAAGAGAACAGATTCTGGGAGGTTAGGCATGAATTGAACCTTCTGGAAGGGACATTGTACAGAGGTAGGAAGTTGATACCACCTGAAAATATGAGGGAGAAAATAATGAGTTTGGCTCATGAGGGCCATCTAGGATGTAGTCTAACGAAGAATAAAATCAGGATGCATTACTGGTGGCCCAGTATGGACACCATGGTAGATAGATACATCAGACAGTGCAGGAGTTGTGCAACCAGTGACAAAACAAAAAAAACTATGAAAGAGCCAATTTCTGCGGTAGAAGTACCGACCACCCCATGGAACAAATTGGCTATGGATATTGTGGGACCCTTAGATGTGAAGGGTCTGGAAGGAAGATTTATAATATCACTGGTAGACTACCATTCGAAGTGGGTAGTAATAAAGATAGTGGAGAATGTGACAACGAATACAGTGATATCCTTCTTGCAAGAAACATTCAGATCTGAAGGAGTAGGGCAAACTTTAGTAACGGACAATGGGGTCCAGTTTGTTTCGTCATTAATGAAATAATTCTTACACAGTTTAGCAATAACTCATCTACGTACTGCACTATATTGTCCCAGGGCAAATGGGATGATTGAAAGAATGAATCGCACGATAAAAGAATGTATACAGTTGAATGGTAACAGCGGGAGTAACGTGAGAAAGGCCCTGGATGAAATGATCTGGTCCTATTTAGTAACCCCTCACAGTATTACGGGGTTATCACCTTTTAAATCACTTAAAGGTAGAGAACCTGGTACCAAGATGTGTCCTATGTGGCTGAGGGGGAAAATGGGTGAGGAGAGGGATAAAGGAGAAGTGGTGGAGAGAATAAAGAAATACCAAGATGCTTACGTTGAGAAATACAATGTGGGTATAGGAAGGAAGAACAGACTATGGAAGGTAGGAGATGAGGTAAAAGTCAAACTCCCGAGGTCAGTGCACTCAGGGTGCTCAAAGTTTTCAGAGAAGAAAATAATTGCAAAAATTTGTAAGAATGTGGTAGTACTTAATGATGGACAGGCATGGAGCATGGACCGTATTGTAAAGGACACTAGTAAAGTACTGGAGGAAGAGTATTCAGACAAAGGTGAGAGAGATGACAAGGAAATAGACAATGGACCTATCAAGCCGGACCTCAGGAAGACGGAGCGGAGACCACGTTGGCAGAAGGACTATATAATGTGGTGACATGTATCTCTGTTGTTATTGCATAGGGAAGGAGATATGTTGTATCTTTAGTTCCAGTTGGTATAGCCCACACACACACACACCCCTCCCTTCTTTTCCCCGTTGGTTCAACCCACCTGTCAACGTTCTATGCTGAACGCCTGTAAGATTATTCATGAGACAAGGGTTATGGATGTTTGCTGTTAGCACTTTGTGTCTTGTCAATAAACCTGTCAACCGATACAAGTAGTGCTTATTTATTTCAAAAGGCTCTGCTACAATCTGTTTGCTGATCTTCATGAAGCACTTCCCAGTCTTCTGCAGTGTAGGACCCACACCGGCCACGCCTGGGCAAAGCCAGGGCCAAGGTCCTGTCCTTCCTGTGCCCATCAGGGCCCGAAAGAGTCTGGGCTGGGCCACTCCTTTACGTTACCCCCTAAGAAGAACTATCACATCTTTCAAAAGGGTAAGTTCACCTTGATTTACTTTTAACTCACTGTTAAGTGAATTCTAACTCTCAGGTGGCGTGTCTGTTATGGGCAAGCAAAGGCTACTGAAAATGTGGCCGGGAGAAGAAATAAAAGTTTCAAGTTAACCTCCTCACACCCAGTTGGGCTGACTCATGGCAATACGATGCTCGATGAAATTTACTCTGTAGTTGAGGAGGCTGCATATTTATTAGAGGGTGACAAAGGCAGACGCCAAAACAAGGGAAAAACAGTGAGCAGGATTGCACCTGTTTTTGGTAATAAGCCAAAAGGCAAAACCCCTAGAACCGATTTGAAGGCAGGCAGAGATACCCCTCCGCTTGGTGTGAGTAAGGAGGCCACTGCAACCATCCTTGAAATCTCAGTGCCAATAGTATGTGTGTCTGCACCTCCAGTACCTGTAGCGCTGGCAATATCATGCTTTAATAGATATTCAGCCTTACCAGACCTCCAATCAACTAATGGACTGGGAGAGACTTTGGGCCGGCTAGCAAGAGAAGGCAGAACGATGAACTAATCTGTTGTGGACTCTGGAGAGGGGATAGCTGGCAATACTGTTAATGTTGATCCAGCCCATATTAGGATTTTGGTCAAGAGTCTCCAGAACAAGATCTCTAGGTTGAGACTGCATGTACTACCACTGTCCGATGAAGTTGATAAACTAAAAGCAACATATAGCAATCCCCTTGTAAGATTTGAGAGGAGTAGTGCAATTGATTACATAGTAGCACATACTCAAGCTTAGTAGATGACCGAAATAGGCAAAAATCTACCAGGGATAAGGTAGCTCAGCATCTAGGGTAGAAATCACAGACCCTCCAACCTCCTGCTTCAATATCCCAAGTACACATACAAAAAACCACCACGCCCGTAGCGTTAGATCCCACTAGGTTGGCGGTTCAGACAAATGGAGACATGTTAAAAGATCCAGCATGGGGAGGATTGCCAATGAAGAGAAGTCTAGTGATTGAGTGAGAAATATGGGCAGTGTCTATCTGACAAATGTGCCTAAATTAACTGGTAGGGAAAGAGAGACCGAGGTGTCACTCAAAAATAAATTAACACACTTAATAAGATCGGTCTACAATTGCAGCTCACTAACCTACTCGGACATTATCCAGGCTACGAGAACCCATGACCTATTATGGACCAACTGTGATTACATTGAACTGAAACTAAGACACACTTATCTGGTCAATGGCTTAGCGGGGCTTGGCCTGCTGAAGATTGCTCCAGCTGACTCAAAGATTATGTTTAAATATAACCCCCAAGCCTAAACTCTCATGCCCCAAATTTCCATTCTGATAATTTGTGCAATAGAGAAGAATTGGGTACCATGATGGTAGATTGACATAGTCAAAATCCATCTTTTGACATCTTTGATAGGGCCTGTGGAATATTGTGCGGGAACAGGTTAAGTTCATCAGTATAAGAAGGCCCGGAGGGTGTGAACCACAGGTTACGTGCCAAGGCGATTACTGGTGACCTGCACCAGAACCTAAGCATGGAGCAAAATACTGTTAACATACTTTTGTGGTGTGGTAGACATGAAACATAAGCTCTCTTACCCAGATTGGGGTTAGTTCATAGATCAATTCGATATCTGCCTCCTACAGGAGACATGGTGTTCGGGACCAGTGAATTGGTCGGGTTATTTAAACGTTTGTATCTTTGCTTGCCACATATGGTGTGGACTCCCTTCCGGTGGCCTAACTATTTGGGTGAGATCATCATTGTCTGGTGATATATGCACCCTCGACGTGGCCTACCTTGACATTCAGGGCATCTCTTTCATGAGTAAGGCCCGGTTGCCAATGTATATGTACAGCATCTATGCTAGAGGGATTAGAGATGACAGGGAAACACCAACTATGAAACACTTTATGGTGCACTGGGGGATTTTTGACTCCCTTGACCTTATGATTATGGGTGGGGACTTTAATACAACATTTGAACCATTAGACATCTATGGTGGCTCACCCATTGAGGCTGAGGATGCTGAATGGGGTATTGTAGTTCTGAAAATTCTGGACTCGTGAATAAAACTTCATCATAGCATGACGATTTTTATATCAAAATACCGAGACTGGCTAGTACACTATGTACAAGCATTTTCGTCATTTTCCAGTAACGATTTCACCTCGAAATCGTCATTTTCATCTTGAACCCTTGGCTTCCATTTTGTGTACGGCAGCCATTTTGTGGGTTGCCCTCACATAGGCTTATAATACAGCTAAATTTGATTCCAAAGGACACGTACACCTTAATTGACTTTTCTCTGACCTGAGCAAGCTGAAACCATTGCCCCAGGCCGAACCTGTTTGGTCAGTTCCTCTCCCAGTGGCCGAATGAGATAGCATCAAGGCACAACATGCCATAAACCCTTTTCATTGCACACACACCCTGCCTAATCTTGCTCACACCTGTCCCTGCTCTTGTAATTCACTTGCTTTATGATGAGGAGGTGCCAGTTTTTATTGGGGGTACACCGATATCTGATGAAAATGTTGGGCCTTGCCGGGTAATTTATTGTGGCTGAACAAATTGGAATGTGGGCTTGTCATCATGACTCTGCTTTTTCTTTGTAGTAAAAATATGTGAATAGTCTACTGTAAATGTAAGAATGTTTGCCTGGAGCTGAATATTTTGTATAAAAAGAGAAGCCTGGCTTTGTAAGATTGAGCAGTCTCCTGAGAATATACATCCCGTGTTGTTGTACTTCTAGGACCTGTTACTTGGTTGCAGCCAATAAAATCGATCCTTGACTTCACCTAGAAGACTCTGAGTTTCTGTGGTCTAAATCAGGAAAGTACTCGAGGTCTTTGGGTGTGTACCCTGACACCACTGGGTTACCGGTTCGGTACCGGTTCTGAAAAACCCAGTACCTCAGTTGGCGCCCAACGTGGGGTGATACCAGCGGTACCGGTCCAGCCAGAGGTTCGTGAGGAGCTTTGTGTGAAAATTCTGGAGGAAGGCCAACCACTTCATCGACCCCTGCATGTCGACGTGGTCCGAAAGTCTTTGCTGCGAGGTTCCCCGCTTCCCGACGGCTACAAAGGACTGCTACCCTGGCTATCGCCCTGATTTGGACCCTTGAAGTTTGGTAGAGCGAAACGATAGACGAGTCTTCTGGTGACGTCATCGATATCTCAGTTAAGTATAAGTGGAGCGTCTCCCAGTCCTTAGTTGGTCTTAGTTTGGGTATCCCCTTGGGATCACTTTGTTTGGAACTTGCAAGTGTCAAAGCCAAAGGACTCGTGTATTCACGAGAAATATCGTAATCGATAATCCTTTGAAGTTTGAAGCTAGACTAGAGAGCGAAGATGCCTGGTCTTAGCAGACTAGGAAATTTGTTTTGTCTTGGTTGTAATAATAGGGATTCCCGATTGGAGGACTCGTGTCCGGTTCCTCCGATTGGAACTCCAACTTATGAATTGTATGTGAAACATGGAATAGGCCCCATCACATATAATGAAGTGTGGATCAAATACACCAGAAAAGATGGTGTTTTAAAATGGCCCCAATATGGTAGCTTTGACACGGAAATCTTAGACAATCTCGAAGTTAAACTTTTTAAGAAGAAAGCCCGGCCTGCGATGTTTGACTCTTTCCGCCTATGGCGTAAGGAAGCCAAACAGAAGGAAATTAAATTAGCGAAGAAAAATCAGAGAGAAAGGGGTATTTCGATAATGCAAGCTGCTATGCAGTTTAAAGACAATGAAGAAGACCAGATGAGTGAGCAGTTGCACAGGCAACGTAAAATGGTGATTGATAAATGTTATCCAGTTTTGCCGCCTCTTCAGCAAGATGCAGCAAAAGAACTTGAAAAAGATCCCTTAATGTCGCATTTGTTAAGTTCACCACCCCCCTATGCGCAAAATGCTACGGCACCTCCGCAACCTTTAGTTGCGCAACCTGTGATTGCATTGCCTCCTGCTCCTCCACAGCACCCACCAGCTACTCTTCAGCTGGCTCCTGCTCCTCCGGTGCAGCCTGCTCAAGGGCCACCGACTTTGACATCTGCTCTGCCTTTACCTCCTACAACTTTAACTATTATATTGACCACCACTCCTGGTACTTCTCCTGACACTGCCTCTGCATCTGCCTCGTCTCACCCTGCTTTCCCTCTTGTCTTTTCATCGACTTCTCCTTCAGTTCGTCAAAGTGTGGCTAGTACTGTCGCTAGTTTTTTGCATCCTCTCTTTGGTGCAACGAGTGTAACTCCTGACACAGAGCGCAAGCAATTGCGTAGTCAACTGCCTGATTCTAGGGAGAAGGAAACGTTGAATTGTTTGGCACATAAATGGGTTGCTGACCCGGAAAAATATGATTTAGAATGTGTTATGGATGTCTTCACCCAGTGGGAAACATAGAAGCAGAGATACGTTTTTAAGAAAATGTGTGTTTTCCTGTGTGAAGATTTAGAGGAAAATGATTTGGACTCTAATCCTCCTGAGTTGAGCCATGTACGGTTCGAGTTTTCAAAAGGCGCAATTGTGGGTTCAGATGTTAGGAAAGCAGTTGCGACATTGTTGTCACTTAGGACTGAAGGTGTTTCCAAGTCGTTGTTTGAGTCTGATTCCTCTGTTAAGCAGAAGGTAAGACAATATCCCATGAGAGAAGTTCCTCCAGTCTGGAAGGAAACAGTAGCAGCTGGTCCTGGTAATGTTCCACCAGCTATACCAGCACGTTTTCAGCGTGTGTGGGTACATGTTCCATGGAAGCGAGCTGAAGTGTTGGCCCTTAAGCAGATATTGCCTGATCCCCGTAAGAATCCTGCAGGGTATTACAAGGAATTGTCACAGACTGCAGGTTCATGTATCATGAATTTAGCTGACATAGATATGTTGTTTGGGAACGTTGTTCCACAGCCTTTATGGGGAAAGATTAATCTTGCAGATCATGATCAGGAGTCAGGTGACTCATGGGCTAATATTGCTGCTGCAGATGACCGACAAGTTGGTGGTGCTAAACCCGAGCCTTTAGTAGCAGATCTCCCTGGTAGGATAATTGATTACATGAAAACTTTAATGCCTGCGATGCGTGTAAATTGGGATAAGTTGTCTGCGTGTAAGCAGAAGAAAGATGAAACGGTGTCTGATTTCTTCACCAGGTTTGAAGAGACTTTTGTCGACCACAGTGGTCAAGATATGAGTACAGAAGGTGGTCAGCGACTGTTCGTCGATAAATTTGTGCATAATTTACTTCCAGAGTTGTGTAAGAAGTTAAAAGATTCAGAGAGTTCTTGGGCAGTTTCCTCTTCAGCACAGATATTGGCTACTGCACAGTACTACGAAAATCGAGATAAAGATGAGAAAGATAGAGCAGAAAAGAAAACTAAAGAGTTGAAAACGAAGGTTTTGTTACAGCAAGCATATCCGCCACGTGGTGGTCAGAATAGTGGTGGTCAGAATAACTATCAGCAACCTCAACAGTTTCAGAGGAACTCGCAAAGAGTCGAGTACACTCAACCACGTGTCCCTGTAGATCCCAATCAGTGTTCATATTGTAAGGAAGAGGGTCATTTCAAGTATAGTTGCCCTATCTTGTTACAGCGCGCAAATGGTGTTTCTGGCTCAAGAGGTAGAGGTGTTCAACAAGCTCCTAGAGGTAGAGGACGTGGAAGTTTCCCCCAGAACGCTCGTCCCCTTCCGCCTCGAAATTCTATGAATAGATTTGATCAGCAGAATAACGCGTCTGGTGGGACGGCTCAGTACTATGCTGATGATTACTATGCAGAAGATGAGAATATGGACGGTAATGATTGCTAGGACAGCCATAGGCAAAGAGAGGGAGTTGTTTCAGTTCCAGTAGATCAGAGTGGACCATACTTCGAGGTGATTACATCAGGTGTGTCAGAGCCTTTTCTGTTGGATACTGGTGCTACAAAGAGTTCTATTATGCACTCAAAACTCCCTGGCGCACGTTTGTCTGGCGAAATGAATGTTTCTGTAGGTTTTTCTGGCGCCCCAGCTAGAAATCCGATTTCTGACCCTTTGTCCCTTTCTGTTGGACCTTGTGAATTCGAAGCACCCCTTATTCTGACAACAGGTTGTGGTGAAAACTTGCTAGGATTAGATTTGCTGAAAAGATTGTATGCGACTTTGTACTGTTCTCCTTCTGGAGTACAACTTACACTGGGTAAGAAAGTGGTTTCTCCAATGTATTTGTCAAGGGATAAACTTCCAACGGAATTGTCATCTCTCCCTAATATTCTTTGGGCTACTGGTCCTAATGATGTGGGTCTTTTGAAAATACCACCATATGTTGTAACATTGAAAGCCAATGTTAAAATGCCACGAATTCCCCAATACAAAATCTCTAGTGAAGGTGAAAAAGCGTTGTTAGCGATCATTTACGATCTGATTGAAAAGGATGTGATTGAAGAGACAAGAGGCAACGTTTGCAATAGTCCTGTTCTGCCTGTTTTGAAGCGAACTGACCCTTCCCAACCACCTGTTTACAGATTTGTGATTGATCTTAGAGAGGTGAATAAAATAGTTGTGCCACAATTTCCAGTTGTTCCTGACATTACTGCCCTATTGACTATGATTCCAGCTTCTGCAACCTGGTTTTCGGTGATTGACTTGAAGAATGCTTTCTTCAGCATCCCGATTGCTGAGGAGAGTAGGGATATTTTTGGCTTCAGTTTAGGAGGACGAAGCTTCCGCTTTAAACGAGCTCCACAGGGCTACTGTGAAAGTCCATCAATATATAGTCAAGCTTTAAAAACACAGCTTGATACGATTGTTTTACCTGATGGCGCTACCCTCATTCAGTATGTAGATGATTTTCTTGTTGCTGCAGATACTGAGGAAATCTGTAAAGAAGCCACGTTGTCATTGTTGCGTCATTTGTGTGATTTGCACCACAAAGTGTCTCTCTCAAAATTGCAATATTGTCGACAAGAAGTGACCTACTTAGGTCATCTCTTATCGAAGGAGGGAAGGAAACTGACCCCAGAAAGAATTCAGGCAATTGCGAAATTGAGTGTGCCAAGAACACAGAGAGAAGTGCGTGCTTTCTTGGGCGTTACATCATATTGCAGGCAATGGATACCAAATTTTTCGTTATTAGCCAAACCTTTGGTGGCATTAACGTGTAAAGATACACCCAATCCCGTTCCTTGGTCTGAAGAGTGTCAGAAAAGTTTTTTTGAATTACGCACAGCATTATGTTTGGCTCCTGTGTTGGGTACTCCCAACTACAGTAAGCCCTTTACATTGTATGTCCATGAGAAAGAGGGTTGTGCATTATCAGTGTTGACTCAGTTGTTTGGAGACAAGCAGCGTCCATGCGCATATTTTTCGTCGACTTTGGATCCGGTAGCTAAAGCATTGCCGAGTTGTTTAAGAGCAACAGCGGCAGCAGCTGTTTCTATTCGACAGTCTGCTGGTCTAGTGATGAATAACATGTTAGTTGGGATGGTTCCACATGCAGTGGACACGTTGTTAAACAGAACCAAGACACAGCACTTAACTAGTGCTCGATTGACATTGTTAGCGAGTCATGGGCACATAAAAAGATGTAACACACTTAACCCAGCTACGTTGTTGCCAAGTGTAGAGGAGTTAGATGATTCAGAACAGCATGATTGTTTTCTTAGAACAGTAGAAGAAACGAAAGGGAGAATAGATCTTAGGGACACTCCTCTTGCAAAGTGTGATGGTACCTTATGGGTGGATGGTTCATGCTTCAAGCTTCCGAATGGTGACACGACGGCAGCATATGCTGTCACGACTTTGCATACAATTGTTGAAGCTGCACGTATTCCACATAATTCAGCTCAAGCAGCAGAATTGATTACACTTACAAGAGCATGTGTGTTGTCAAAAGGAATGAAAGTGACCATCTACACCGATAGTCAGTATGCATTTGGTGTGGCTCATAGTTTTGGACGATTGTGGAAAGAACGTGGGTTCCTGACTTCGCATGGAGATAAGATTCAGCATGGTCAGTTGGTGAATGAGCTTCTTGAATCACTGACCTTGCCTCTGCAAGTGGCGATTGTGAAATGTAGTGCTCACAAGAAGATGACTGATGATGTTGGTCGTGGAAATGCATTTGCTGACGAAATCGCGAAAGAAACTGCAAGGAATGTGATGAGCCGAATGTATGTTGCCGGCCCTGCAAGATGGGTCGGTGATGTTGGAATGTGTGAAGACACGATAGAGAGTGTGAAGTCTATTCAAGCTGAGGCTACAGAGAAAGAGTTGAACATGTGGAGAGAAAGTACGGGTAGAATGGATGCAAATGGTTGTTGGGTTGAATTGTCAGAGCATCAGAGATGGTTGTTACCCGATGCATATGTGCTTGCAGTGGTTACAATGGCTCATGGAATGGCTCATATCAGCGTGAAAGGGATTTGCAAGTTGTCGGCTCCAGTATGGCAAAATTCAGGAATTCCCAAGTGTGCAGAGAATGTCGTCAAGAATTGCATGGTCTGTCTGAAACACAATCCTGGTAGGGGAACCCCAACTCCAGCTGGTCATTTTGCACCTCCTACGTATCCGTTCGAGGTTTTGCAGCTAGATTTCATCCACATGGAGAGGTGCAACAATTTAAAATACGTACTCGTTGTTGTTTGTGCCTTTTCAAGATGGGTGGAAGCCTACCCTGACAACACTGCCTTATCCACAGCTAAAGCCCTTGTGAAAGAGTACTTCCCCAGATTCAGAATGCCTAGAATGGTCTGGAGTGACAATGGGAGTGAATTTGTGGGTCGTGTGATGAAGAGAGTATGTGAAGGGCTAGGCATTCAGCAAAAGTTCCACGCTGCAAATCACCCCCAATCTAGAATGTAGAATGCTACAACGGCGTTTAAAACTTAAACAGGCAAAAATCCAAGCGAGCTCTGGTCTTAAATGGCCTGACGCTCTCCCTTTAGCACTCCTATCCACCAGAATGACTGTGCATTCGCGAGTGGGACTTAGTCCCTATGAGATAGTTTTTGGCCGCCCGGCCAACATATGGGGGAGTGCCAAGGCCCACTAAGTTCAGTGAAATAGAACACCCTGTTTTGCTTGATTATTTGTACGAATTGACGGCTAAATTGCATATTTTACACCAACAGGTCCATGACACCCTGCCTCCGGTCTCTGAAACTCCAGGTCATCAGATCGACCCTGGATCTTGGGTTCTCGTGAAGAATTTCCAGCGAACCAAGAACGACCAGCCAAGGTGGACCGGACCGCACCTCGTTCTTCTTTCCACAAGATCAGCTGTTCGAGTGGAGGGGAAGAAAAACTGGATCCACGGGATCCACTGCAAGCGGATCCCTCTGCCTCTGCCATATGACCGGTGGGTCCAGGAGGGTGTCGCCGACTCAGAGACTGAAACCGTGCCACGTTTTCTGCCTTTCAGTGATGCACGTATAAAAGGAACACTTACTGAAAAAGAGAGCGACAACATTTTGCAACCAGCTGTATCACCGTCAAATCCATTGGACACTACAGAGCCTGAACTCCTTTTCCGAGATCATACCATACCTGGAAAGCAAAGATACAATTTGAGGCCGAGACCTATGGACAAATAAAATTCTTTTTTTCTCCTCCAAGTACTATTTTTGAAAGCGCAGCTCTCCCATCTGAGAAACTTGCTTATTTTTGTTTTTCGAACCGCCATCCGGGTTCCGCTGCTAGGGCCGCGATTGCCCAAAGTCTTTGGGGTGCAGCTGACGACGTTAGGTCGACAGTTCTGGTTGGTCCAAGGGAGTTGCCCTAGACTGACAGATGCATTCCTTAGCAGAAACAACGTCCCATCGCGGGCAGCACTTTAGAGAGGATGGAGTTTTTCGAGATGGAGAGACCTGCCAAAACAATGAACTTTAAAGCCAGGATACGTAAAATAATGACAAAGAGAAGCTTTTTGATATTGTGCATTTTCATGTTATTCAGTGTGATGATATTTTTAATAAGTTATGTTTTATTCTCTTTTCGAGTAACATTTGCACCCACTACATCGCCTATACCTCCTCCTTCTACTGTTTCCCCACACTCTTTTCAACCCCTTCCTGAACATGAATCCGCTAGGAGATTAGAGTTTATTAATAACTCCTTTGTTCAGCTCTTGCACCAACACCAACTTGTAATGAATACAACTAACTGTTGGGTGTGTGGTCTTATGCCTCACACAACGGATAAAGGTATCCCTTATCTGGTCCTGCCTTTCAGCCACAATGGTTCTGTGTGGGCATACAGAACAATGTTCATATATGCACATGAAATCTACCCCCTACGTTCTGTGGAAGACAATCCTAAGAATAGTGCTCTAGTCAAGGGTATAGTAGACATGATTAAGGAAGATATTTCTTACGAGACTATCCCGAGAGATGAGACACTAGTATACATAGGATGGAACGTGACCGGATATGGAGCTACTCTGAGTGAGAAACAGCAAGCTAAGAGATCTTCCCCGATTTGGATTGTACCCCATCAGGGTCACCTGTGTCTGCAAGGTAATGGCAAGAATCCCAGAGCTCAGTTAGGGAAGAGTATTTGCACTAAAACGTATGTTTTTGCAGCCCAGACTTCCCCTTCGTTTTTAGCAGCTAAGGGTACCTATTTCATCTGCCATGATAGAGCCTATACATGGTTGCCCCCTGACTTTTCGGGCACATGTTTTGTTTCGTTCCTGTTGCCTCCCACCTACACAGCAGCGGCAGATTACCACAAGACAAGGATAGTTAGAGGTGCCTTGAGTAAAGAAGACACTGCAGGACAAGAATTTGGGGACTTCGTAAAGGGTTTTCTGCCGTTCTGGGGACCGATGGCTAACAGCAGGAACCTAAGGCAATTGACAAGGGTGGTTGAATCCACCGTGGTTGAAACTGCTGGTGCCCTTAGTAACTTGACTGCTGAGCTCCAGTCGGATCGTCTTATGACCCTTCAGAACAGGGTCGCATTAGATGTCATACTTGCAGACCGAGGTGGGGTATGTAGATTGATCCAATCGAGTTGCTGTGTTTTCATTCCAGATAACACTCCAACAGTGTACCAGGCCATCTCCAAACTACATAAGATTTCCGAATCTATTCATGTGGATAAAGGAGATTGGTCGTTTATGGGATGGTTCTGGGAACTGATATCTGCCTGGGGATGGAAAATTCTGATGGTCATTGGGATGGCCTTAGCCATTCTTTTCCTGTTCTGTCTGTGCGTGCAGTGTGCTCCTGCAATATGTGGCCTCTGTGCTACATCATGTGTAAGGAAACCTGTATCAAGAGACGAGCTAAGTACTAGGATGATGCTACAGCAACATCTCAATGACTTTAGGAATATAGACCTGAACTCAGACTAGCATAAGGATAGGTTAATTGCCAATGTAAGGGCAAAAGGAGGGTTTGTAGTTCTGAAAAGTCTGGACTCGTGATTAAAACTTCATCATAGCATGACGATTTTTATATCAAAATACCGAGAATGGCTAGTACACTATGTACAAGCATTTTCGTCATATTCCAGTAACGATTTCACCTCGAAATCGTCATTTTCGTCTTGAACCCTTGGCTTCCATTTTGTGTACGGCAGCCATTTTGTGGGTTGCCCTCACATAGGCTTATAATACAGCTAAATTCGATTCCAAAGGACACGTACACCTTAATTGACTTTTCTCTGACCTGAGCAAGCTGAAACCATTGCCCCAGGCCGAACCTGTTTGGTCAGTTCCTCTCCCAGTGGCCGAATGAGATAGCATCAAGGCACAACATGCCATAAACCCTTTTCATCGCACACACACCCTGCCTAATCTTGCTAACACCTGTCCCTGCTCTTGTCATTCACTTGCTTTATGATGAGGAGGTGCCCGTTTTTATTGGGGTTACACCGATATCTGATGAAAATGTTGGGCCTTGCCGGGTAATTTATTGTGGGCTGAACAAATTGGAATGTGGGCTTGTCATCATGACTCTGCTTTTTCTTTGTAGTAAAAATATGTGAAGAGTCTACTGTAAATGTAAGAATGTTTGCCTGGAGCTGAATATTTTGTATAAAAAGAGAAGCCTGGCTTTGTAAGATTGAGCAGTCTCCTGAGAATATACATCCCGTGTTGTTGTACTTCTAGGACCTGTTACTTGGTTGCAGCCAATAAAATCGATCCTTGACTTCACCTAGAAGACTCTGAGTGTCTGTGGTCTAAATCAGGAAAGTACTCGAGGTCTTTGGGTGTGTACCCTGACACCACTGGGTTACCGGTTCGGTACCGGTTCTGAAAAACCCAGTACCTCAGTATCCCCACCTTGGAATTACAACCTGTAGAGGTGCACGGATGCCGCCTACCAATTGATGTCCTTATCCCTGTCATATGGCATTTGGGCCTGTAATGGTCATTCAAGATCAGACGCCCAGTCCAGGAACACACAGAACCATCTGGGTCACACTAGCAGGATCAACTACGTGTTTGTCTCTGTGGTAGCATATTAAAGATAAGATGGTGATCACTAGGAAAGACAGTGACCCTAATGCTTTACATTGTACAATAGGGGGACGTGTTACCCCATTTAGAGACTGTTCAATGTCACTGTCCAGGAAGATAAGACATGCTAATAATAGGCGTACATTCATTGGGGCCTTCACAATAAAGTTAGCAATTGCTTTCACCAACAGCATAGGAAGTCCCATTCAAGCAACTCGTGCTTTAACAAAGATCGTAAGGCCGCTAAAACTAAGATGTTGTATACCTTGAGAACTGGCAATGGTGAGCTTATTATTTTTAAAAGGGCGCATTATAAAAAGGTAAGGTTGCAGGCTCGCTGAGTCTTGTACGACCAGCTTTGGGGTAGCATTTATAATGCAGCGAAGGCAAAAGAAGCAAAACATTTCTGGGAGTTAGTTGCCAATGGGGGACAATGCAGGGAATCTATCATTAATAACTGTATCCAGACCTAGGCCTTGTGGAAGCACTTTTCAGATCTTTTTGACATGGTAGAGGAGGAGGTCTCTCAAATTACTAATTTGTCTGAGATAGGGAGTTGCACTACTAAAACCAAATTGGCTATAGACCTTGAGGTGACCAAGGCGTTCTATTAGAAGCATTATGCCAGGCAAAGCTGCAGGTCCTGATGGGATACCAGGGGATCTTTTTTTGTTGATCTCAAGAGTTGGGCATTATATTTCAATAGGTTAGCCAATCCATTAATTGATGGAGTAGAGACACCACTTTCTGGAAAGCAGCAGAAATTACACCCATCCTCAAAAAGGGCTCTAGAGATCTACCACTGAATTACAGGCCAAATAGTCTAATAGCTGTGTTTCAAAAACATCTGTAGGTTGATCTTGAACACTCTTGATATTTGGATTGAAGATGCTTCGGCCTGCTCCCATCTGCAGGCTGGTTTCAGGAAACATCCCAGCACCGTAGACGAGGTGTTCAGATTTTTTACTATTTACTAGAAAACTGTGTTCATCCAGAAAGCCCACTAATACGTCATTTTTGTGGATTTAAAACATGACTTCGATCTGGTTCCCCCAATCAAGCTCTTAGAGGTTTTAAAACAAAAGGAGATCCCTTTGCCACTGCTTTGCATCCTTATTTGACTACACTCCGACACCTATGCCCAAGTGAGATGGGGCCAGCAAGATGAGCTTACAAATCGTATAAGTGTTAAAGAGGGGTGAGGCAGGTATGTGTTTTAGCCCCTACCATCTTATCTCTGTACCTTTACGTTGTAGTGGCTGCCTTGGAACAGTGCAGAAGTGATGCCCTAATGAGCTCTGGTTGCAAAACTTTGAAACTCTTACTCTCAAATCCTTCTCAACTTTTCTACTCTCAAAACCTTCTTGGTTTCTAAAAAAGAAAAAAACAGGTGCACAGGCTCCGATGAATAAGTTTGGAGCTTTTTGTGTAGACCAGGGCTTGCAAATTAATTTGGGGAAAACAAAGTTTATGTACTTCAACCCACACCAAGTTTTCAAAGGGTCTATTCATCTTAATGGCCATAGTTTGGACAAGGTGTCCTATTTTAACTGTCTGGGTATTAGGTTGTCATTAACATGTCTTGGATCCCCCAAATTAGAATGAGTGTATTGGACCTGTCTCACGATGCATCTGGGGTGACGCTGTTGTACAGTTCCGCCAACACTAGACAGATATCTCGAGCCCTCAAAGATTATCAGGTAAAGGCTTTAGGAAGTGCTTTAAATGGAGCAGAGCTGTGTGGTCACATTGGGTTGAGTATTCTGGCAATGGCTGAATTCCATGGCCACTCACGACTTCTGATTGGTGGTGACTTTTGTAAAAAGCTCTGTGTCCCCTCATGTCTTATTATTATCCACTTTGCCTGCAGCATCACGCAGTTTTCTTGCCATTTTTGCACACTAAGTCTACCATTGCTTCTTTGAACCTTAACCCTTGTGGGCAACTCGCAGATATTTTCCAGTCCTGCATATTTTAACTCATAATCTGCTGTTTGCTTTTATAGTTTTTAATGTCTTATATCTGACGTGTAACCTTATAATTTCTAGCATCACTACTATACTACAATTTCTCTTTGAAGGGGGTTCTAAGACATCAAAATAATTACCTAATATTTGGAACTTCTTACATTGTTTTTTTTAATAACCAATTTTATTTCACTAATATAGCGGCACCATCCAACATTACAGGCAGGAAAAGCTGAGCATCCAGAGTCACAACAGTACATAAAACGACACAGGCAAAAGTCAGTCTGTTCATGAGGACAAATCATACTAGGATCACCACTTTCCTACTCTTTAATATGCTTATGAGTGCATCCATGTGCCTCAGAGATTGTTTGTTCTTGCTGTGCACAACAATCAACTCCTGGTCACTATACCTGCATTGAGGACGGTGTGGGTTGCTTCTACATCTGGGCAATATCTCTCTTAGTTACTAGACAAGCCGCCCCCCCAAAGAGCCTTTCGGATTGTGGACCCCCCAATTCCTCCACAAGTCCCAGTAATGCTGCCCGGTGCCCACATTCAATGGAATGCCGCTGTACCTCAGAGAGCTCCTGTTCCACCCTTCTCCAGAAGGAGCTCATGATGAACAATCCCATGCCATGTTGAAAAATTCAGCGGCGGGGAGTGTGCAATGTGCACATGCAACTTGGGCAGCCGAGGACATCTGTTGCATGTGATAAGGGGGTAGGTAGGTCACGTGCAGATAATTCACCTGTACCATAGGCAGGCATGCAGTTATTTCCAAGTCCCTGGGTGCCATGCATGACTCCCTCCAGTCATCATTGTCAAGCTCAACTTCTGCTGTAGGGATTCAAAGCCATCTGGGGCATGGATAATCAGGAAGGGGTAGATTTGAGATATCACCTCTTTCCCCAGGTGTCCTATCAGCAGTTTGGCTTCAAGCGGTCATTATTCAGGGCAGCTGAGTATCTGGAGCAAGATGGGACATCAGGGCATGCCTCATTGAAGGAAGTGGAAGAATTTAGTGATAGCTAGGGCAGATTGACCCTTTAGGTCCTGGAAGGACATCAGATTACCACCCTTGTATACATCTCCCAAGTATGTAATTCCTATGCGGTCCAGCTGGTGAAAGCCCCACAATGTTGAGAGCTGTTCAAGCCACGTGCACTGCCATAGGGGAGTCAGCTCTGTCAAACGGTGGTCCCACTGAACAAAGCTCAGTGCCGTTCTCTTCTCCAACACACCACTACCTATAGCACACCGTATATAGTTGGCCAAGGAGCTTGGCAAACCTCATCAAGTGACGTTTCTAGGTAATGAGTTTGGAACCACTCCCAGGATATGGGATGTGGGAAATTCACTAGGACCTACAGATATTGGGGAAGGCATATCATCTTAAAGAGTGCGCTGCGCCCCATGAGGTTGAAAGGGAGGCTATTCCAGCGGTGCAGATCTCTATAAAGGACCAAGCCCAGGGTTTGAAAGTTAAGAGTCCAGGTCAGGTCTGGAAGGTGAGATATGTGAATCCCTAAATATGTAAATGCGTTCTGCCCCAGGGGGATGTCTGGGCACCAGCTATGTCCCTCAGCTGTACCTTTTACCTCCACCAGTACTGATTTACCCACATTAATGCAAAGCCCTGATGCCTCACCAAAGAGATGAGGAATCTTTAGGTTGCTGCGGCCCGAGGCCAGGGGGTCCTACAGGTAAAGGAGAACATTATCTGTGTATAATGCCACGTGGTCCTCAAGCCCACTCCCCCACCTCCAGCCCTGTATCTGCCAAAGTGCATAGCAATGTGGTGAAAGGAAAGCCCAGGCAGCTGCCTCTGTGGATTCGAAAGGGGGTGGACAAAACATCATTCACCCAAACCTGAGCAGTGGGGTTATTATAGAGGAGTCATATCATTCTGCAGAACGAGCTTCCCAACTCTGCTCACAGGATGACTTCCTCCAGAAAGTCCCAGGAGACCATGTCAAAAGCCTTACGAAAAGCCACGAAAAGAAGAGCTAAGGCACCATCCAGTTTCTCTGCCTGGGAAAGAGACGTCTGCACTCGCTGAATGCAGTGACGCATATTTCAAACTGGCATAGATCCACATTGATCTGGGTGAATGAGATGTGATAGGGTGCTGGTCAGCAGAGCTGCTAATACTTAATAGCAAAGATCAGGCCGTAGGAGGAGCATCTATCGGAAGCAGGCCCTTTTTGGGAATGACCATGATAGTGGCATGGTCTAGGTCAGGGGGAACAATCTTTATAGCATCGCTTCGGCATAAAAGTTCAGCAAGTGGAGCATTAGTATGTACGGAATTTCTTGTGATAGTCAATGGGAAGGCAGACCTGAGGTCTTTCCAGCTTGGAGTCCAGATCTGGCTTGGCCAACCTCCTCCTCAGTCAGGGCCTGATCTAAATCATGTGCCAAAGAAGGTGGGATAGAAGGCAATGGGATACCTACAAGAATAGGTTTCTCCATTTCTAAATGGTTTGTCAGACATTGTGCGGAGAAGTCTTGGTAGAATGCCGCAAAGGCCTGAGCAATTGCCGGTAATTCCTCCTTGAGAACGCTGTCCGAGTCTCTAATGGCAGGCACCACTCTAGTGGAAATATTACGAGTCACCAATCAGTATAATAATTTGCCTGATTTGTCCCCGGATTCATAAACTCTCTGTGTCGAGACCCTCTAGCACTGCTTTGCCTCCTCAAGAGAAACCTGCTGCAGCTCAGCCCTTGCCAGTGCCAGGAGACATTAAGTCTCCTCTGTGCCAGGCTGTTGGTAGTAGTGCTCCAAAGTAAGGATTAGATTTTCAAGGTCAGGCATCCACCTCTGTTGCAGAGGCTCTTGCCACCCCACTAAGCCTTTTAAAAGTCCCCTCATGGAGGATTAGCATGAAAGAAGGCTTGTAACTACTCCTCTATGAAAGGGGCACATTCAGGAGCCTTCAGATGCCATGCACTAAACCACCAGATCGGACGCAGAGTCTGCGGATGGGTGCCCCATTGCGCCAGTTGGGGGGCATGGTCAGATATGCCCAGAGGAAGGATTCGTATAGAGGGCAATGAGAGAAGGTCCGTTGTGGGCAGACCCGACGGACAGGGTGGAGGGCAGCTGAGGTGTCGTGATTGGGTCTGGGACTCTGTTAAAGTCTCCTTCCACTTGTGTGGTTCCCAACGAAGGGCCACCAACAAAGTACGAAGCAGCTGGAGGGTGTGATGTAGCAGCTGTGGAACGGCATAACACAAAATGAAGTTATACTGGCTAGCGTTCATGCAACCCTCGACCCCTCGATCCCTTGGGATGCTCATGTATCTTGGTGATTGTCAATGGAAGGGATCTTTTTAATAGGAGAGCCAATCTCCTAGAGCCTCTACCAGAGCCTGAGTGAATGTCCCTGTCATACCTGAAGTGTCCCAGAAAGGAGCAGTGTGTACCCAATAGGTGGGTTTGCTGCAACATAACCACACCCGGATTGTATCTTTTGATGTGGTGCAAAACAACTGATCTCTTGATACGGTCTAAAAGACCATTAGTATTCCAAAAGAGAATTATGATCATGTGTGTTTGGTGTGTTGACGATGGGCCATTTGGGGAGTCTGTTACTGCACAGGGACCCTGAGCAAAGCTATGAGAACCTACACTATAGCATTGGTGGGTAAACATTGAAAACCTGAAAATTAAAGACACAGAACAAAAGAATGGTCTTAGCGGGATCAACAGAAGTTCCCCTCCCCATCCCCCTCACCCCATACTTCTACCCCCAAAGCATCTGTCCCCCAAAAGCAAAGCATAGCTATTACAAAGAAAGCAAGAGAACACAAAAATGAAACTCAAGGGAAACTCAATGTCAGTGAACACACCCATGGGATAGATTTATGCCGGACAGCATTCAGAAAAAAATAGGTTGTAAATATCTCAGCAGTTGAAATGCACACTTTGCCGCAAGGCCTGAACATCTTCTAGCAAGCAAAATACGGAGTATCAGTTAGGGTCTCGTCTGGCTCCAACATTGCCTAACCCTCACATCCCGGGGCTCTCCCGTTGACCAGTCCTTAGCCTAGGAGATTCGAGTGCCTCTGCCCAGTCTTCCTCGGCAGGAGTGGGGGGGAGTTTCCGTGGCTCTGTGTCCCCATACTCCCCCCACTCATCAAGTCACAACAGTCGGCCCTCTGTGGCCCATTGCCTGGCATGTTCCGGGGGGGTGTCCAAGAAGTAAGTGAAGGACTGAAAAATAACCTTGTGGCTTACTGGGAACAGAAGCAAATAGCTGAGGTTGAGGATACAAAAGCTTCTGTTTCACCTCTACGAAGGCATGTCGCCACTGTTACACCGCCTTGGTGTAATCTGGGAAAATCATTACTCTTGAGTTCAAGTGTCGGAGATCCGGCTGGTTTCGGGCTTTGCTCAGGTTTGCATCACGGTCGCAGAAGCTAAGAATCCATAATATCACCGGCTGAGGTGGAGCTCTGGTTAAGGACTTTTGAGCAAACGACCAATGTGCCCTCTCAATAGCAAACATATTAGAGATCTTGTCTGCCGGGACCTAGGATCGGAACCAGGCTTCCAGGGTTTTGGCTGGAGTGAAGCTCTATAAGGTCTCAGGAAGACCAACTAGGCGCAGATTATTATACCTTGAGTAATTTTCGGTGTCTTCTGCCATTGGGTGAAGGGTCGCAACTGATGCCATTACCTTGGACACTTGATGTTTGAGTGAGTTGACTTCATCTTCAGTCGGAGAGATCCATGTTTCAGTTTCATTCACTCTATCTGCTATTTTACGTAAGTCCTTCCGCAGCAGCGAGAATACAATCTGGAGGCCATCGACTTTGTTCTCGACCACCTCCTGCGAGTCGTAAATCACCTTGAGGATTGTGCTCGAATCTGCTGCTGATTGCGGTATGACCAAGGGTGTAGGAGCCTCTGCAGTTTATCTGTTTCCTGATGGGGAAGCAGTGCATTGGTCCATTTTGGTGTCGGCCGACGTGGGCGAAAGAGGCCTATCGTGGCCATTTATCGATTGGTATCAGACAAGGAGAGGCAGATGATGAGCCAATTGCGGGCAGGCCCGCTTGCCACATGGAAGCACAAGCAGCCTGCCCGAGGGCCACCACCCCAAAATCCAGAGATAGTCTCTACCCCATTGCTAGGCCTCCAAACAGGAAGCAACTCCAACTCCGATATGAGCAGAACTGAGCCATCCAACCGTCTTGCATGTGCAATCAATGGGGTCTGGTGCTAAGTCCAGAATGTGATGGCATCCATAAGTCTGGATGCAACACTAGCAGCTCGCTCTCAGGCCTCCCCAGCAATCATAGGCCCTTAGTGACGTGGGAGTCCCCCAGCCGAGGCACCTCCCTGAGGAGCACAGTGTCTCAGGTTGTTTGAGGGCACTAAAATGTCAACCGCCAGGGCTGTTGAGTGTGCAGAGAAAGAGTAGGTGCAAGGTCTCTGTCGAATGCGTATCACTGTTGACCAAGTGGAGCCACAGGAGGTCGAGGATGGCCATACCCCCAGAAGCTATGATCTCCACCAGAGCGCCATGTCATCAGTTTCCCACACTGTACCTCTAGCGAAGCCACCCATTGACCGGTCCTGAGTCCCAGCTAGTGCTGCCTGTCTCGCAGCCCAGTGCCAGCCAGGTACTAAGGGTGCAGCTTGATAATTTGTCCCATAAGATCCTGGGTCTCCTGGATTCAGTAAGGATTATCCCAAAAGGATTGCCTACAGGCCCGTGATCCTGAGCCTTGCAGGCGGGTACAGCCACGTACAAGGGATAGCACCTCCTCCACACCCCCCCCCCCCCACACACACACACACCGCCCCCGGTCAGTAGGGCAAAAGGGACAATGCCCCCAGCAGGCACACGGCACAGTACATGCCCTACCTACATTTTAATCCATGCATGATGAGTTATCTGGAACTCACGTGGGCTTAGAAGACCAAACAACCACAAGTACTACAAGTGGGGGAGGCAACAGCTAAGGAGCTACGCAGTTAGAAAGCTACACTGAATAGGCTAGAAGTCAGTATAGGCTAGAAGTCAGTATACTACAATGAAAAGAGAGTGACCCTTATGACCCTATCATTCAACTAATATTAGGCGAAAAACATTCACACCACGAGGACCCAGTCTTAGCTCCCTATTTAACAAGGTAGAGCTAAACGTGAGGGACAGTATACCCTAACAAAGATTTTGTATTTATTATTACCTTACAATGTATATTGCATTTACAAAATTATTTATTAAAAATGAATCTTGAATTTCAAGAAAACAGTCAATGTGGGTATTATTTGCAGTGTCCAACATTAATGTATCATCATAGCAACACAATCATGAAATGCAATTAAAAACAACATTTTGTGTACGTAGCTAGATTCGAAAACCCGGAAGGAATTTTTTTTTGTATATCAACAATCGAAACACATTATTGTGAAATACATTTAAAAACACAGTATTATATAAATGTCCAAGTTAAAACCCAAATAAAAAGGGTTTTTTCGTGTCAAAGACACACCCCTTTTGTTTAACTAGAAGTCAGTATAGCCATAGAACGTGACTTCTCAATTACACTCTCTGCCCCCCCACAGAAGACCAACTGTGACCTCCAAATAAGGTATAAACAGCACAATAATAGACGCGGACTATCTAAATATTACTGCTTGCTTCCTTGCCCCCTCGCATACATCCATATGAGCACATTAATGATGAGAAGCCCAGAGCACTTAATGAGGTACAATCAGAGTTACTATGGTAGCTCCTGTGAGGTGTTTCCTTTTACTGACTGGTGAAACATGCCAGCCACATGGATCAATATCACATGCTAGCAGGAACAGATATTGCACACACTAGGGGGTAGTTACTGATTACTAAATCAACAGCGACTACACATAGGTCACGTTAGGATTAATAATTACCTGCAAAGAAAGTAGTGTGGTTATAAATCCATGCGGGCAGATTTACAACTTCTGGCGCATCCCTGAAAATCAGCAGGGATGCGCCAAGAAAGGTGTGTCACGCAAAACTACCTGTGCGCCACCATGGATGCGCCACATTTACAATGCGGCGTGCCGCACGGATGGGCAGATGCATGATGTATCTGCCGGTGTAAGGTTGGCGCAGTGCGAGAGTCGTTTCGCTGGCATGACGCAACTCCAGCACTGTTCCAACCTGGCCTATCTCCAACATGCTGCGTCACGCCTTACGCCTGCTTCAAGCAGGTGCAAGGTTTTGACACAGCAGTGTCGGAAAAGTGACTGGGTGAAATCTTGTAGATTTCACTGCGTCACTTTTCCGAGGCTTTCCTCCGACAGAAAGCCCACACTGCGACAGAACGTCCACATGAAACCTGACACAGGTTTCCTGTGGCGCAATGCTTTTCAACGTGACGCATCTGCCTAGATGTGTCACATTGTAAATAAGGCGCAACGTGGCACATGATTTACGCCGCCGCTGCGTCACAGAAGTGATGCAACGGCGGAGTAAAAGTGTTGCAAGGGGCTTGTACATCTGCCCCATAGGTATTTAATTCCACAAAGGATCAACAAGATATACCTACGGGTCGCCTGGGATTGCCCTAGTTGTCATAGCAGGCAGGCGAATTCAGACATATAATGTGAGATTGACTGGGTTTGAAGTATTACTGTAAAGCTGTGTCATAGGACCATGATGGAATAACAGGTCGCTCACATGTGTACGTAGAAATATGTGTTGTGGGGTTAATTCAATGTCAGAACCAGTAAACTAGCATCACAAGTTAGCGGCTTGGCCCTACTGCAAGCTAAGAGAGCTATCACCTTAAGACTGCCGCTAGACCATGCCTTTTGGGAATACAGAGAATAAATGTGGCATATTGAGTTGACATGGGGCAGCTCCACCATAAAGTAGAGGAGCGTCGCCCCACTGCCCTTCAACACTGTAAAAAAGAAAAAAGAAAATGATAATAACCCGAGGCTATTATCATTTTATTTTTTGATGCTGCAGCAGTTTTTCTGAGTGTGGCTGAGCTGGGCTGGGCAATTCAGGGGGAGGAGTGGTGGCGCTCTCTAAGTGCCCATGACTGTTTATCGATCCGTCTTGGGCCGGCCAAACCGTCATGCACACTTTTCATGTTCTCCACACAGGCTGCATTATAGCCTGAGTGGAGAACATGCCCAGGCTCTCATTCCCTGTGTTAGAGCCGAACCACGGCGCTCAGACCAATCACAACACTGTATTGCACTGTAGTGTTTGGCATAGGGAGCCTGGGTGTGCTTCCTGGTTCCTGCTCGCACAAAAGCCAGGAAGAGGAGAGGAGATGGCCGGCCAGCCGGAAAGTAAGTAGTTTATTTTTGTTTCTTTGCAACCTCCATACAACCCCCCCCCCCCCCCCCCCCCCCCCCCTCACTCCACTGCAGCTTAACGGGAGCAGCCGTTCCTGGGGCTAACCTGAAAAGCTGCACTGTAAATGCGGAAGAAAGGAGTGGGTTGAGAAAACAGGAGCTAGCGCAGCAGTGGAATGTGATAACCCTATCTCATATCAATAATGGAAAGTAGACCTTCCCGAGACTCTAGAAATAACAGCATAGAGTTGCAGACTAAGGGCCTGATTTAGAGTTTGGAAAATGGGTACTGCTTCACAATTGTGACGGATAGTTAGTCCGCCTTATTATAGGTATTTTACCTAATGCACTTGTAACAAGGTAGACTTGATATCCCTCATGTTTGTGACTGAGTACCTAGCCACTAAACTCTAAATCAGGCCCTAAGTATTAAACTGTATAGCTGTTCCTTTTATCACATCTATTGCATATTGATATATCTATATCATATTGATTGTGAATAAGGATTGCTTCCACTATAGTAACGAGACAATTGTGATTTTTGTATGCATCTCATTTATGACACCTGATACTGAGTTTGAGATGATATGCTCCAAGTCTAGGCTGTATTGAACCTAAAAATGAAATCAATAAAGTGTTGTTTATAAAAAAAGGTATGGGAAAGTGCACAAAACAACCACCTTTCTAAGGGGTTGTGAAGGAAAGGAAGTATAGAAGCAGAAAAATGTTTCCCTTTAAAGAAAAAGGAAATATATCTGTGAAATTTTACAAATATCCTTTTCTCTTGCATTTCTGTTTTCTACAATGTGGAAAGTCCTCATTTGTAAGGCATGCCTTGGGAAGAAAAATTGTAACTTTACCTTGTGTATGTGGAGAAGTGTGGCTCACTGGTTAGAAGAGGCAGACCCTGAAGCAGAGGTCATACCCGGGACCAGGGTTCAATTCCCGACGCGGCAGGGTCTTGAGCCCAAATATCCACGGACTCAATAATTCTCGTTTCGGTGCCTACTCGAATCCCGGGTTCACACTCTGCAGCTCTGGGCATTAGCTGCTTAATCTCCACTACGGCCCCCCCCGCGGCGGGATGCCTGGCTTTCACCTTGGGGATGCCCAGTACGGGTATCTCACAGGGAAAAAAGCCAGGACGGGTTCCCAAGGCAAGCGCCGAGATGCCTACGGGTAATCGAGCACTATATAAGAACGCATAATAATAATAATAATGTATGTCACTGTTGGAACCCAGTTAAAATGTTGCACATTTTTACTAACCCAATTGGAGACGTAATTGTTTGGGGTGAACAAAAAAACACAATCACTGCAAAGCCAATGCTCTTTGTACCTAGTGGCCCTATTGACTTTGACAATACTGTCTTACATCAGTAAAAAACAAAGAAATAAAAAACAGAACAGGCACGATGATGTGACTGCTGCTGGCTGCCATTTCATTCCTTTTGTGCACTTGCATGACCACAAATTGGTGCGACGACGGAATGATGCAGGATCCAATCAATATGGGGGATGCCAATTGGATCAGTAAATATAAAAAAAACATTTTTCACAATGTTTAGCGGACCTGGACTTCAATAAAAAAAAAAAACTATCTATTTAAAGAACAGCTAAGGTAGGGGAGAGGGTTCAGAGTAGATTGAAGGAAGCAACATGAAGAGGGTACAGGCAATGGAGCAACAAAAGCACGTTTTGGACTGTGAAGTATCCCAGGAGAAAACTGGAAGCAGCCAGTCCCACTAAAAATATTAAATAATTTTCTGTAAGGACCACGAGGGGTAGGAAAGCAACTGAGGAGACGATGGGGCCAGATGAAGGGAAAGCACAGGAAATGTTTTGTTTTTTTGTGGGAGGAGGGAGCAGAACATGAGCGAGAGCACAAAAAAATGTGCACTCCCATGGAGTGCTTGGTGAAAAAGAAATAGGGAGTTTATTAAATGTAAGCTGTTAAAGGATTTATATCAAAGCAAACATAAAGAGATGATGGACAGAGCGCTGAACCCAGGTCTTCCCTGGACCGGAACAAAGCATCCTGGGACTGTTTTCGGGCTACCACCCTTCATCTGCCTGGCTAGCTTGAATACAGTGGCACAGTGAGCAAGGGGCCCACGTATGGGCATACCCTGCCAACTTAGGGCAAATAAAGCAAACACAAGGAGATGATGGACGGAGCGCTGAAGCTTTTCAGACACTCACCCCCAGTCAAGGATCTGGGTTGAATCCATCATCGTTCTTTAGCTCACTTCGCCACCCCAGTTCAGACCCAGCCATATGGGAATCATCTTGAACCTGTTCCTCATGGCAACATTCCACCCCAAACTGTCAAGCCAGGTCTTCCTTGGACTGGAAACTAGCATCCTGGGACCGGTTTAGTGTAGCACCTCTCATCAGCCAAGCTTGCTTGAATCTAGTGGCAAAGTGAGCAAGGGACCCATCCTGCCAAATAAGGGCAAACAAAACAAACACAAGGAGATGATGGACGGAGTGCTGAAACTTTTCAGACACTCATCCTCAGTCACGGATCTGAGTTAAATCCATCATCATTCTTTAGCTCACTTCGCCACCCCAGTTCAGTCCTGGCCATATGCAAATCAGTCTTGACGTTGTTTCTCATGGGAACAGTCCAGCCTGAATTGCCAAGCTAGGTCTTCCCTAGACCAGAAGCAAGCATCCTGGGACGGGTTTTGGGGTAACACCCCTCATCAGCCATGCTAGCTTGAATCCAGTGGCAAAGTGAGCAAGGGACACACCTTTTCAATCAGCCACTCAAATGGATAAAGAGGCTATACTCCAAGTGAGGGACAAGCACAACATGAGGAAGGCAAGCCATCGAATAAGAAGTATGAAAATGAGAGCGTCTACAATACCAACCAATAGGCAGCAATGGGCCCACTATAGGTTTTTGGTATGGTCCAAACAAGAGGTTTTTCGCAAACAATCTAACAGCTGTCTGTAAGCAAGTCCTACAAATGACAAATAGTTTTTTACACATCATTATGATTTACCTGTTGGTAACTCTGCATACAAAAATTGATTTGGCTTTACAATGGCTGAATCAGCAAAGATTTCCTCAAAGACAGAACTTTCGCAAATGTATTCTGCAAAAACAATAACAACAACTGCACAGGTCTGCCTTTTCTGTGAATTATATAAAAATGCAGTTGTTGATACTCAGACAGTTAACATACGTGCCTTCATGCAAAATTCTGGAAAAAAAAGTCTGTTCCTCTCCTTCCATCAGTCACAAGACGTGAGGAGAAGTACTGTTCAAGTGAAACAACCCATTCATCGTAACTGGGCTAACTGCAAACAATGTACCTTCAGCAGGTGGTCATCACAACTTCTATTTGGCAATTGTATACGTCTCAATGCTTTGCCTTCTATATATCAGTAATTCAAACGTCATCGGGGACTTCTTACTGATACAATCATTATGTTCCTGTTTTCTGTGCCAATGACTCACGGCACATTTCGTAACACACTATCTGTACTGCCCTTAGGTGAATTTGAGGTTACAGAACAATGCTTTAACTTTGCATTGAAATGCGGACATGGAAATTGGAACTTCCTTAATGAAAGCTCTTTCTTCTGTTTGGGTGATCTTTTGAACTTCTGCAACCAGGATATACTGTAAGTAATCATTGCAATTTGTTTTAGCCTTCAGAATCTCTAATAATATAAATCTCAGATGTATATCTCAAATAATACAGGGCCTCGAGTGAATAGAAAGTTGGCAATCTGTTCAAATAAGTTTACATCAGCTTTCGGAGTAATTTCAGACCTTCATAAATTCACAGAGAATTCCATGAGTACGCATGAAATTCTACAACGATCGTAGGTTTTCATGAGTAATCAATTAGTAAACACTTACCCATTCGGAAATTTAGCATAACATTTCTACATGCAGAGGTGTGTGTGTGAAAATGTTTTCCATGTAAAGAAGCTCAGGCCACTACAGCCTTACCAGTTTGGAGAGGAAGTGGAATGTTCTACGCTCTGATAGCTTGAAAGAGGACTTCTTCCTTTCTAGGGTGGTGTCTTCCAGCATTTTAGCCGCAGCCACCTTCTTTGGCATATAACCCTGCTCTGGAACACTTAGGGGCATATATACAAGGCCACTGCGCCACTGGAGTGTCACTCCAGTGGCGCACAATGTTGAGGCATATGTACAATGCCATGCAAAGCCTGCCTGCGTGGCTTTTCATGGCCTTGTAAAAATAGCCCCCATTCAAGCATTGCTCTGCGTGAAAGGGGCGTTCGATGGGTGTTGCTGTGGGTGCACCCTCGCAACACCCATGGATTCTGATGGATTCCCCAATTTACAAGGTTTCGTAAACCTGGGAATGCACCATATTCCCAAAGGAGGCTTTAAAATAGTGCAATGAGGAGAAATACCTTTATTTCTCCTAGTTCCAAGCTCTTTCTATGTGTGCTGCATTGTGCAGCACACATAGGAGTAATACACTATCAAGGATTGTTTTTGTGCAGGAAGGTATCCCTTCCTGCACAAAAACAATCATACCTGAATGCAGGAACTCTTGTACCATGGTGCAAGGGTGGCTGTGTTGGCGCTAGGCAGCCAATTGTGCGCCAGCACAGAGGAAAGCACAGGGTTGAGTCCCGTTGCCATATATATGACGCATCCCTGCATTTCCTAATGAAGCAGTTCGGCGCAGTAAGATGGCTTGCAGCTACACACCATTTTCTAGTAAATATTCCCCTTATTATCTGTTTTTTTTCCCGAGAATTGCTACTCGTTTCAAAATTTTTAATGAATTTTCAAGCACATATGTTCCACCACGTACACTTGTGTTTGACCCAGTTTCAGTAATAAATGCTTGACAATATCTACTGGTGTCTCAGGGAGTTAGGAATCCTATGTCACAGGATACGCAGCTGTGCTATAAAGAATAAGCACCATCAAAAGTAATTATGACGATCCGAGTCCATAAAATGAGAGCAATTAGGCAAATACCTAATCTTGCATTATCGAACATCGGGCTTCTGAGGTTAAGCATATTTCACATGGGGACTTCTGTCAGTATAACCGATTTTCAGCCAGTGCATAATTCCTATTCATATCTATGGTGGCAAGGGAGTAGCCAGACAATTAAAATACCGCCCACTTCAATCCAAAGTTCTGATGTCACCAAGCAAATGAAGCAAGTCATCACAACCTTTCCCAGAAGCGCTCTCTTGTCTCTTCCAACCAACCATCTATCCATTCATCCTTTCATCCACCTGTTGATGTCTGCAATTTCTCCATTACATTCTGTCATCATTCATTTTTTTCATCCATCATTCAGTCTTTCACCATTCCGTCCATCTGCACATCCATATTCAAACCTATCTATCACACCTATCTATCCATCCCCCCTTTCATTCTTCCATCTATCCATTCATCCATCCATCCATTCACTCTATCCATCCATCTATCCATCTTCTCTCTCATCCATCCCACAACCATTCATCCATTCACTCATACAGCCACCCATCCATTCATCCATCCATTTATCCTTTCACTCATCCATCTATTCCATCCACACTTTCATCAATCCATCCTTTCATTTATCCATCCACCCTTTCACTCCATCCACCCTTTCACTCTATCCACCAACCCACCCATCAATCCACCTATTTACTCTTTCATTCCATCTATTCATACTCCCTTTCACTCATTCATCCATCCTTTCACTCACAAATCAATCCATCCTTACTCTCATCATCAGTTATCCACTCTTTCACTCCTTCTTACTTTCAGTCATCCGTCCATGCTTTCATCCATCCACCCTCTTGTTCACTGATCCATCCATCCTTTCTTTCACTCATTCATCTTTCCATCTACCTATCCATCAATCCTTTCACTCAACCATCCATCAACCCTTTGACTCACACATCCATTCATCCTTTCACTCATGCACTCAGCTGTGTCTTTCAGACTCCAGGTCAATCAAGAACTCCACCTTTGCTGTAGCTCATACAGTTGGCATTTCATGATGCTCCAGCATCCATCATTTCAAACATCCATCCTTTTGCTCATCTATCTACCCACCCTTTCCCACATCCATCCATTCTTTCACTCATTCAGCCTTACATATATCCTTTCACTCATTCATCCTTACATCCATCCTTTTACTCATTCATCCATCCACCCTTTCACTCACCCATTCATCCATCCATCCTTTCATCCACACAATTTAACACCTACCCTCCCGTTCATGTTGTATATCAGCCTTTGTCTGCTGAGTTGCAGACGGAAGAGGTCTGACCCTTTTATGATGGTTTAACATGTGTCAGACCCCCTTTCAGAGGGCCACAGGACAAGCAAGAGCTACTGTGGACAACTGTGGGGGTTGAGGCCTTTTACTCCGATGTCCCGGGCCTGAGCTACGATTGATTCAGATAAATTGGGCGAAGTACCCCTTAAGCACTTGACTCTTAGGGTTAGCATGGTCTGAGTAATCCATTGCTCCTCATGGAGGGAGGTAGACACAGGAGGCGCACATGTGCTCATAGCTCGAAATACACACAACAGGAATAAGGTATTGTCTAGCCAAATACTCACTAATAAAAGTATTTTATTTTACCACTATTACCACAAAGGTAAATACAACACTCACTCACAACTCCACAGTCCACCTCTAGTGTTTTGTAGGCAGTTCCCTGCATCCCACACCCTCCTTGCTCTAGCAATCATGCTTATTTTGCCTTCACTTTCGACAACATCTAGGGTAAGCCACACTAGAAGTCCTAGTCTCAAGGGTCCTCTCCGACTTTATGGTAAAGTCAAACGTGTTCCAGGGTCAAAGCGCTATCTAGTAAGCAAGTTCCGCTGGGGCCAACTTGGCCTGAATTCAGTCTTACCTGCACATGCAGGATCAAAGCATCTGGAGTGTCTGAGCTTGCCCCTTTCCCCTTCTGCAGGTGCTGGTATGACAGCAGCGGGTTCTGGTGAGTTCACTGCACGTGGCCCAGGCGGGCTGCACTTGGCAATCCCTGAGTTCTTCACACACAAGTGCGCTCCCACAGAGATCAGAGGTTTCTCACAGCTCATTATTTGCAGTGTAGGTCTTTCAGTGCATCCCTTGATGGAAAGAATGTGATGCAAAGTTCCTGATACTGGCCCTGTGTCCCAATGTAGGTGCATGAGGGATTACACAAGAGCCTCATTCCCCTGGAGATGCTCCTGGTTGCGTCACTTCTTTCTGATTCCGGTGGCCCCCCTGTGGCACACAGGGTCATCTTACATGGGCACAGACCTGATGCCTGCACAGTGGCCCATCCTAGTATAAGGGTTCTCTGGCTCTTCACCATGCTAGGGCTACTGCCGACTATAAACAGCAAACTGTCCACACTGACCCCACCGGGCATACACTGCACTCAGGCCCTGGCCCGATCGGTACAGCAATATAGGTAGTTCACTTTGCAGCGGCCCCTCCTGGCATATGGGATTGCTGACGCCATACTGCACGTTGGCCTCCTGCCCAATCGATACAGCATTATCCACGGCTCACTTCACAGTGGCCTTCCCCTGACATGTGAGGGTCACCATCTTCGTCCTACACAAGGGCAACATCCCGGTCAATGCAGCAACCTTTACCCAAACATCACACAGATAATCCACTTGACAGGATTCCCCACTGGATCTCGTTCCCTCTAACACTCACCTCTTCCTTACAGGGCACATTGGTCTTGACAGGCAGGGATATTCCAGGACAGATGCTCTTGGACTTCCAGTGTGATGTCCCCTCACCCAGTAGGGAAACTAACAGGCCTTGACTCCCAGTCCTGGTCACAGCCAGAGGTGGTGTAGAGCTTCTCCTGCGTGCACAACCCAACTGGTTGCTTGACAGTTGACAATTTTTAAGGTCTCAAGCTCCGCTTCTTATAGTCCATTTCCAGACACTGAATATGAATTACAGTCTGATTCTTTGAAGTTTATGTGGGGCTCTGCTTAATTTCGAAATGTGCACTCCTGTTCCTTCTCTCCCTCTTAAAAATAGTCTGTCAGAGGAGGAGCGACCCCAAAGCTAACAGCCCCACGACAAAGGAAGTGGGAGTGACCAGAGTTCACTTCTGGATGTCAGCCACAGTGATAGGTTACCCTAGGGCCTCAGCCCTACTGTTTATGATTTCCTTATTAGCCCCATATCCTTCTTGAGATGTTCCCAGGCCCCTTCCTTGTGGCTTTCCGTTGAATTAAAGTGGTCCCCTTTGAAGTGTACAGAAGAAGTCAGGCTCTCCTCTCCAGTATGTCCCACCCACCTTTCAGGAATGCAGCAATACAGTATCTGTCTAGGGGATTCCTCTACCTCCTCATGTTCCACCATGCAGGCCTGGGTCTCCTACAATGCAACACATAGTCTACCATGTATTGTGCCATTCACAGGCACCCATACACACAGTAAATGTATTTAATATACACACACTGCCCAGCACGTTATCCTTTGTATTCTGTACCACTCACAGGCACACATAGATCCAGCACATTTACCATGCATATCATTGTGATTCAAGCACTTTACTGTGTCCCTTTTGTTTCTCTGATTTGAATATCAATAATTACATGTCGGCCCATTCCTGTGATTCCGAAATCCAATAGCAATCCTCAGGGGCTATTGCCAATTTCCAATTTGTAGCTATAAGACTAAGTCAAAAGCAAAGTCAAACAAACGTACAGATTCATTTGCAGGTTTTCTCATTGAACCTGTTGTGCAGCTCAAATCTTTTCATGGCCACGCCCTCTATGCCTCAACCATTGGACATTCCCACACAATATAATACAATCCTGCCTCTGCCACATTTCATCCAGGGTATTTATCTGAGGTGGTAGGGTACACTTTTCCTAACCTGCCAAATATATTCTATGTCTAAAATTATATAGCTAGACTTAAACACGTGTTCCTTGAAACAGGTCGGGTCTGTAACAGTGATTGAAGTGCGAATTTTGTCAAAAATCTTAAAATGTCGAAGTCTTTAGACAAAAATGAGGGACGAGCTAGAGATATTTTCATTAGTGTTCCATCGATGTCAAGAGGGGGTGAGAGAAGAGATGGTAAACTAAAACGTTTGAGGGAACTATTTTGAAAATTTGGATTTTTCTTTTTTTAACTTTACTTATAACTGTTGGCAGTCAGTATACATGAATACAAAGCAATTTAAATGGCGCAGCAAATGGCGCCTCAATGCAACGATCTGGTGCGATGCGACCTAATGGCGTCTTTGATGCGATGTGACAATGTGGATGCGTGCACCCCCGACAGCCGTGCGTCGAAATCAATGAACTTTGGAGCCGCAACAGGCTGTGCGACACGCTTCTCCGGTGATGCGACGGCAACCTCTGCGGCGGCGGCACGCTTCTACGGTGATGCGACACACTTCCTCGGCAATTGCGACGGCAAACAGCTGCGACGGCGACATGCTTCCTCGGCGATGCGACGGAACTGCTGCGGCAGTGACACGCTTATTCCTCGTTGAGTTGCGCTTTCTAGCTCCCAGTGACACGCAGTCTTCAGAGGGCCCAAAACATCAGCAGACACCTCACTGCAGGTAGAATTCCCAGCAAGGAAATTCAGGGGTGGCTGGTGGTGAAGTCTTTGTGACCCTGAGACTTCAGAACAGGAGGCAAGCTCAGCTCAAGCCCTTAGAGGTCTTCCTGAAGATAGTTAAAGTTCACACAAAGTTCCTTTTCTACTTTCCGTGGCAATAAAGTAACCACTGCAGGCCAACCCCAAACAGCAGCAACACAGGGACAGTAATCTTCCTTCAGCTTCACCGGTTCTTCTCCTTGGCAAAGGGTTTGTCTTGATTCCCAGAAGTGATCTAAAGTTCTTGGGTCTGGGTCCCAATATTTATACTGCAAAATCCTTTGTTCTCTGAAGGCAGAGAGTGTCTAGGCCCAGCCAAAACCAGTTCTGTCCTCCCTGGTGCAGCTTCCTGGCAGGAGGTGTAGACAGCATTGTTGATAGCCGACCTGGTCCAGGTAGCTGCAAGGAAATCTCCTCCCCCTACTCTCTATCCTATGAAGGCTCAGGCAAGTGAAAGGAAATCTCCCCCCCCCTACTCTCTATTCAATGCAGGTCCTATTCAGTCCAGCCCTGACCCATCAGACTGCTGGAGCTTAGGCCCTCTTCAGCCCCCTGTCACTCACAAACCAGACATGGAATACTCAAACCTAGCAGAAGCATGCTGGATGATTAGGCAAGAAAATACCTACTTTCTAAAAATTGTATTTTCAAACACAGAATGTAAAAATCACCCACACTAAAAGATGTATCTTAACATTCTGAGTTCAGGCATACTAAACTTTATTTTCCTATCTTGTTCCTAGGGTCAGTTAGGATTATAAGCTGTTCTAATCAATCTGCCTATTCTGGCCTATGGGAACAGATAGCCCTGCAATAGTGAAAAACGAAATTGGCTGTAATTCCCTATCAGGACATGCCACACACATCAGGGCATGTCCTACCTTTTACATACAATGCACCCTGCCCTTGGGCCTACCTTAGGGGTTACTAATATGTAGGAAAGGGAACGTTTAGAGACTGGCAAGTGGGTGCACCTGTCAAGTCGACATTGTAGTCTCAGACTGCACACAGGCTCTGCAATGGCAGACCTGGGCCACACTTTACAAGCTACTTCTGTGGGTGGCACAATCAGTGCTGCAAGCCCACTAGCATCATTTGATTTACAGGCCCTGGGCACATATGGTGCACTGTACTAGAGTCTGACAAGTAAATCAAATAAGCCAATCATGAAGTCACTAATCCATTACAACAATTTACAATAGGGAACACTTGTACTTTGGCACTGAATAGCAGTTACAACACACTTCTATTCATGGGTCTAAACAATCAAATAAACAAACAGGAGAGACCTGAAAAAAGAAGCATGATCCCTAACCACTAACTAACTAACTATGAAAAGGAATTGAGAAGAAATTTTCTTGACATAAGTATTTTGGAGTCCTACTCAATAGGACCGATTCCCATCACTCCCCAATGGTGACATGCTTCATCATCTGGGTCTCCTCCTAGTGCCACACTAGTGACACTTAGGGCCACAACCCTTTCAAAAGGAAAGGGGAGCTTGCAGATGTTTTGTCAAGAGCTATTGATTGTGCTCTCAAAATTAGGCGCTTTACTAATGGACCTACAGATATGAGCAGTTACTTCATGTGGGAAAAGAAATGTGCAGTGTAAATATAGTTTTGAAAAGGTGAATTAAAATTGAGCAGTGAGAGAAAAAACTTTTATTAATATCTCTCAGTGCTCAAACCTAAAAACAGTGCAATAGCCGTTTAAACAAATAACTGTCTCAATGGATACAAGGGTCAACATGTTTCAGTAATATGAGGAAAAACATTATCCTCTGCCTTTTTCAGGACTACAATAAGATTGCTACTGCAAACGTGAAATCAATAAGAACCGGTTGTCACCATTACAACATGATCACCTGTAATCAGGAATGTACACCGTGTCCTCTGCAAGTGACGAAATGCTAATGGCTTCTGCAGCAAAAAATAATGTATTGAAAAAATGCTAATCATAGTGTTAGGAATGACACACTCATTAAAAAACAAGCCTCTCATATTCATAAACCAAATATGCATACAGTCTATTCTTTATAGTGATGTATTCAATCATCATCTATCATGTTACCAAGAGTGCATTACATGCTTACCCGTAATGCATGAGGAGAAGACCTCACCTTACCTGGCTGCACCCCAGGAAAAAGGAGGCACCGCTCTATGAGAAAAAGTAGAAAGGACCACAACTATTATGGTACCCTACTTGTCTCTTATTACATTAATTCATCTCTAAAATTGCAAGAGTTATATATTCACAACTGCCACACAGGTCTAACTGGGAAAACTGGCAGGTTATGTCTTAAAAATCATGTACTACATCCCGATAGAAGCTGTCTATGTTGTTTTGTCGAATTTATATGAATATGAATAGTCAAACTCACACATACTACTGAATATTTATCTATGGAACATTACTATGCAAAAGACTCGTATTCACGTTGTCATTATATCAGTGTAGTCAGCTGTCTATCATTTGGATGAAGGATCCTATCTGTATTATTCCCAAATTGATTTAATATATGCCCAAGTTGTCGCTGTGTGCGTCATAGACCTGCACACTACGGCATCTGCGAAATAGCTCGCATACATCTCATGTTCCTTAAAACAAAAACAAAGCCTCAGAACACACTTTCTTGTGCGCATGAACAACTATAAATATATCAGCTGTCTATCATTTGGGTGAAGGATCCTATCCATATTGTTCATAAATGAATTAAATGTATGCCCAAGTCGTCGCTCTGTGCATCCTAGACCTGCACACTACGCCATCTGCGAGATAATTCACATACATCTCATGTTCCTTACGACAAAAATCAATCCTCAGAAAACTCTGTTTCTTGTACATGTGGACGAATATAACTATATCAGTTCCATCAGTGTTGCTCAAAAATGGTTTAGGTATTTGCCCAGGTGATCGCTCTGTGCTCTGAATAGCAGTGGCAAAGTGCCCAAAGCATCTAGACCAGCAACAACATAGCAAAAATATAGGAGGCAACAGTGAAAAACTAGAAGGGAGACCCACAACAATGGTGCCAGGTCTAACACAAGGCACATAGCCTGTGCAAAAGGATTGTAGCGTCCAGCTTAATAACATAATAGAACGCAATTGTGATTGTCCGTGTTGTAATATGGACAAATCTTGTTCTAGTACATCAATAGCAGATGACACAATGTTGCCCAATGAATATATTCTGGATGTTAGTGTCGTTAACCCATTGTGGACCACTGCTAGAGCTTTCTCTAGGTTTATACAATCTATTTCTCGTGGTCTTTCTGCGGCCTCTTGTTGTGATATTTTCCAAATCTCATTGTAGTTAGCATAATAGAAACATTTGTGACGTGGCTTCCTAGGACCTAATAAAAAATCCTGTTGGCCCACATCCTGTGAAAATAAGGATAAGTGTTATTTCACCTGTGTGAGTGTTGAGGTTTTTAGCCAATCGAGGCATAACTTCCCAACACTGTATGATGTCACGACCCCTGGATGTTGTCTTTGCACATAACGTGGATCTGGCCTATTAATACAAAATCCTTTAGGTTTATCCAAGAATCTTTCTTGACAGTTATTTGCAGGGCAAGACTAGCCGTAGCGGGCACCGGGCAATCCCCCGGTGCGCCGCACTGGTGGGGGGCTGGTTTGGGGCCCCATAGCTGCAAAATCGGCCCTGTAACAAAATCGGCCGAAAACCGTCCCTGGCAAAGAGCTCAGCGGCACCCACAACCCCCCCTGGGGGGGCACGCCTTGCACTTTGCCAGGGCCGGTTTTGGTTCCCAGTCCAGCCCTGGTTATTTGTGTCTACGGGCCAAACCAACCATTCCTTCCAATCGGGGTCTGATCTATTGCTTTGCAAAAATGTATCTATTGTAACCTATTTTTGTGATGTTATGTTATCCTATGTTTGTACGATATTAGTAAAGGTGTCTGCCCTGGACGTGTTACAGTGGAGCTTTTCATCAGCTGACAGATGTCGCATTTCAAGACGTAGTCCTTAGTCTGCCTTCTTAGGCCAGGCCACCAGTAGCGTTGTTTCAATAGAGAAACCATAGCAGAAACTCCAGCGTTTGCAGAACCTATACCATTGTGTGCTGCTAGAATTAATCTTAACCTGCGATCCATATTTGGTACTACTCTATCCCCCACTCCAGGAATTTGAGCAAATAGAACATTGTTTGCATCTACCTTGTAGGAGTACTTGGGGGGGGGAAACCTTTTCGGTACTGCTGTGTTATTACATGTGGCAATAATTGCAAGCATTATCTCAGGTCTATCCTTCTGAGTGACCGGGTACAGCTATGGAAGCAGTACATACAGCCCCCTTTACGGTTTCGTCAGCCAATGAATTCCCTTCAATGTGAACGCCATCACGTTCATGCCTCAATGTGTGTATCACATGAGCCCTTGATAGTCTGTTTTTCAACTCCAGTACCTGTTCACATTGCTTTTTGTGCTTTATTGTGCCACCTTTTGCATCTTTTACCCGTTTTGTCCCAGTACACAGTAAAAGGAATCACACACGATTAGTGTGGGGGATTCGCGATCTGTATTCACCAGTGCCAGTATTGGTGCTTTTAGTTCTGCCAGCTGGGCCGTGTTGTCTCCTAGAGACTGTGTTTTTGCGTATTTTGGGTGAAACTTTCCATCTTCCATGCATCCTTTAACAATAGCACAAGTGGCGCTGTATTGCTGTTTGCTCCCTATGGCTGGTTGCGCAGAACCGTCAGTATAAATAATATATTCATACTGATCTAGAGGCATTATTTCTTTTGGTAGAGGATATTCTTCGTATTTCAGAAATGCTTGTGTTTTTAAATTTGGGTCGTACCTGTAGTCTACATCTGTTGCAGTGCATAATTAGCCCATTGTATCCATCTTGGATGTAAAGCTTTAGCGTTTGGAAGTCTGGCCTTTGTTGTAGCCTCTAAGGCTGGAACTGCTGTAACAACTAATATACGTTTCCCTTCAGCCAGGGCTTTTTCTCTAACTACACCAATCTGTACTGCTGTTAGAATGTTTCTGTAGATGCGAAGCGCATCTCAGCATTTGTGTACAAATTAGATTTATATGCTATTTGTACTGCTTCACCTTCATTATATGTTAGATAGGTGTACCCAGACTGACCCGCAACTATACGGATTGTATTGTATGTATGTTGCTCTTATATAGCGCAAACTGCCACCCTACGGGTATCCTGGCACTTTTAGAAAGCTTTTAGGTTGCGTACACGTACGCGTGTCTGTAAGTGTTTTGAAGCTATTATGTCAGCTTGTAAGTGTCCACTGTCTAACTGAAAAGTCAGGTGTTATCAAATTGTAGAAAGGTTTTACTCTTTCTGCATAATACAAAATGAATGTTATGCCAAAATTCAAGACTCCCATGATTGATTGTAAGTTATTTAATGATTTTGGAGGTTGGAGCAGCGCACACCTTTCGAAAAAGTTAGCTGCCAGGCTTTTCCCTTCACTTGAAGGCTCATATCCTAGAAAAAGGATGTTAAGATGGGCTATCTTCAATTTTTTAAAGATTAATTTGATACCCTCAGAGACAATTCCCAAAATGATGTTATTCATTCTGGTCAAGTGTTCCCCGAGGTCATCTTCCATTAGATAAATATCACTCACATAGGACAATGCTTCTTCGTCCAGATTTTGAAGTAATTTAGTTAATCTGGTTCAGCTAACAAAATGTCATAGCCAAACTTTAGGTTCTCCCAAAAGAGACCTTTAACTGTCCTGCATTTGTCCCCCTCCATTTGGAGTGTAATTTCATATAATTTATGTGGGATACTTACCCTGGTATCATGTGTTTCCACTGTCATATAATCATTCCAGCCTGGCCACTTGTCTGCCTCTATTGATATTTCCAGAGGCACCCGTCAAGGGTGTTCATTATCCTCTCTCCTCTTCGCAATAGCTGTTGAACCCCTAGCTTGCAGGCTGCGTCAGCTACATCGGGACAGTGCGCTTCGCTGCCTGCAACGTCAAATTGGTATATCATTATACGCTGATAATATAACACTAGTTGTCAAAGACCCTGCATGTAACCTGAACCCCTTACTTAGAGAGTTCGTCAACTTCGGCGGGATGTCCGGGATACATATCAATTGGGCTAAATCACAGTTTTTCCCGCTTACGGAGGCCGTGGTAGACTTCACCCTAGACTACCCCCTGGAATGGTGCCGATCGGAACTTCGGTACTTGGGTATCCAGATTTTGCGAGACAAAGACGAGACATTACGCTCCAACTACGGTGTGGCAATTACGAAATTGACTACCCAGGTAGATCGCTGGATATCCCTCCCCCTCTCCATGGCGGGTCGGGCGTCACTCATTAAAATGGTGGTGCTCCCCCGATTCCTCTACCTCTTCCTAAACATCCCGTACTATCCGGGAGCGTTTTTCTTCAAAACATTGAAGTCGGAACTCTGTCGGCTATTCTGGGGGGGTAAAAGCCCGAGATTGAGGTGGTCTGTACTGATCCTACCGTATGACAAACGGGGGTTTGATATCCCTGACTTTGATGTCTACTACCTGTGTGCTCAAGCACATTTTGCTTACCACTGGATGATCCCCACCCCATTTATGCCACAATTGGCAGTGGAGGACTGGATTGCAAATCCTCTTCCTCTCAATGGACTTCTCCATTGCCCACCCTCGATTGTCACCACGCCGTATACATCTGTCACGTGTACACTCGAAGCCTGGCGCCGGGTGGCTAAAAAGCTGGACTGTGCCCTGCTATATTCCCCTCGGATGCCCCTGGCTTATCACCCTAAACTTGAACTCCTATGTGAACAGGGCTTCCGCACACTCTGCAGGAAACTGCAAATCACATGTTGGGGCGATCTATTTTCGGCTAAGCGATTTAAATCTGCTGACCTCTTTTTTGCTGCGCACAGTCGCACCCCACTCAAGGTGTTTTACTACTTGCGGCTGCGCCAGGGAATGAGGGAAATCCTGCCTGACTTCCCGGATGAACCCGACACTGTGTCTCCTTTGCATCATATGCTCTGTTCCCCAGATGGCTCACACTTGGTGTCGGGCATGTATCGTCATATCAGGTCATGTGCTCCAGCGACGGAGACCTCAGCTCGATCGCGCTGGTCCGCTGACCTCACCACTGAGCTCACTGATGAGCAGTGGTTATACTGCTGTTCCCTCACAGCCCGTATATCTGCCAGTAGCAGACTCAAAATAATCCATTATAAATTCCTGCAGCGCTTGTATTATACCCCAGTGAAAAAATTTAGTTTTCAATTGACTGATAATGACAAATGCGAACGTTGTCGAGCGGACCATGCTGGCTTCTTACATCTCGCCTGGGAGTGTCCTTCGATCCATGCTTACTGGCAGCAGGTGCAGACGGCTCTCGAGTCAATGACCGGGATAACCATAAGTATTGACCCATTACTAACGCTCCTAGGACACACACCACACATACCCACGACATGTAGGAAATTCGTAGACATCGCATTGCTACTTGCGAAGCGACGAGTGGCATGCCGACGGGGTCGTGGCAAGGCCCCCAAGTTTAAGGAGTGGCTCATGGACATGACATACAGCCAAGAACAACACATGACCTTTGCTGAGCTGCTTCCGATTACTACCAGGCCCAGGGACATATGGGGACCACTAACAACCTACCTACTGGCCCAAACTGGGACTGATCTTTCAGATGACGGCGAAGCCCAGACATAACATACACACCCCCTTTGGTTGACCTCGCACGAGAGGGCCTCCGACTACATACTCCAACACACATTGCGCATGCATGCTCCACCTGATGCCGTGGGCCATAGATAATAGACCGCAGCTCTCTTGGTGCACACCAGACACATTCCTTTACCTCCCATTGTTACATAATGAGTCTAGACTCCCCCTTTCGTCTGTACCAGTTACCTGTGCTCACCCTGATAGCCCGCTATGATGCTCTCCTGATCGCTAAGCCGGTTTTTGAAGTCAAGTGTTTACACAATCATATTTTGTACAAGATGTATACTCTGGATGCTTTTTCCTATCGCCTTTACAGCCTCACCCTTGTTTTGTACTATGTTTTCCTTCTTTTTCAAAAACTAATAAACAAAGTTTAAAAAAAAATATATATATATATATATAATCATTCCAGCCTGCTGTCCCCAGAAATTCCATCAGATTCTGGCAAGCTATTGTTACTTCTGCCACACTGTCTAGCATTGTCAGAGCCCATTCCCCGTTTAGTAGTTGAGTCTTCAGAATTCTGGGCATGTCTGATCTTTAGACCTGCAACCTTCTTCTTTTTGAACTGTGGTTTTGGTTTGGCTATATCTTCTTTTTTGGAAGTATACTCTTGAGTGTTATGCTTGTCTCTGGACTTTGTACGCTCTTCTTGTCTGACTGACCGTCCTTCCCTCTCAGAGTTTTTCGATGAACCCTGAAAGGAATGAGAGGAACGTGTATCAGTATCCCCATGCCTGTCAGGTTTCTTAATATTATCCCTGTTTCCTAAGGTTATACCTCTTTTCGGAGTGCTCCTGTGGAGATCTACTTCTTGATTGAGATCTGTTTTCTTTAAATTTTTATTTTAGTTATTATGCCACTTCTTTTTAGATGAAGTAGGTGTCTGCTTCAAAGTCTCTTTCTCTGGACTCCCCATCAGTTGTGGTTTTAACGCTTTTCCACCCAAACTGTCCCTGCCTAATTCTGCATATGCAGTTTCAATTATCTTGGGTAGTTTGTGCTCCTGTTGTAAAGGACTGAACGCCCTTAGGCATTGGCAGGTGGCCACTGATGCTGCCTCCCCTTTAACATTTGCTAATATTATGGCTGATACCTGGGCATAGTTACCTAGTAACTTCATCCCTAAGTTCAGAGAAGGCTCTGCGCCGCACTCAGTTTGTATTTGTCTTAGTACATCTGGTATTACATCAAAGGATGATATACCATGAGTTCTTGTATATATGGCAGCAAAAACTGTACCCCAAGAGGTACAATCCTCTATCTGTGGTGTTATCCCCATGAGTAAGCAGATTGTCAGCATTCTGTGTTTTTCATGAGGGCTAGTATTTGGGAATACTGCTTCTAGCTGTGTTATTTTCTGAGCTATCCCGAATGTCATTTGTTCACGTTTTGCAGGCATTTACCCATTACTGCATGTAATGTCTGCGGTATAATTTTAGTTGCTGTTGTTCTGAATGTGAGCTGTATTTGTTATTACCATTGCTGGCTGGACCGTAAGTGTCCTCATGAACATGACGTATTATGTCATCTTTCTGTAATGTTTTATTCATTCTTTGTGAAGTATGAGTAAGTCTGGTCCTGGCATTGTTTCAATGTCAGGATGTGGTGTGTAGGCTGCTAGTATTGGCCAAGTCGCTCATTCTCTTCCATGCGGACCAAGTCTTACTCTTCTTCTTATAAGGGGTAGGGCATCTTTAAACCAGTATAAATGTTCCTGGTATGTGAGTGGAACCTCAATGTCCTCATACGGAAAATATTCTGCTGGTGCATCACCTTCTGTGTAGAAGTGAAATGTTTTTGTTCTTGTAGTTGCTGCTGGGAATGTAACCCACAAATAAAATACCTATGTTCTGTATGATTCATGTGCCTCAATCACGAAAGCTACTATGCCACCCCCAGGTGTCAAACCATGCACAAGGAGTATCAAGGTGAATGCATTTCTAATGGTATGCAACGTTTACCACGCAATTTTTACAACGCACTACCATTACAACGAAACTTTTACAACGCAAAAACTTTTACAACGCATACCTTTACAACGCATGTTTTTACAACGCAGATACCTTTACAACGCATACCATTACAACGTAAGTATTGGTAAGTATATAATTATTTTTAAAATGTTATATGTTTGGGTTTTTGGGTAAAGGGGTATTTTTAGGGTTCAGGGTCAGTTTTCAGTTTTTGGGTAAAGGGGTATTTTTAGGGTTCAGGGTCAGTTTTCAGTTTTTGGGTAAAGGGGTATTTTTAGGGTTCAGGGTCAGTTTTCAGTTTTGGGTAAAGGGGTATTTTTAGGGTTCAGGGTCAGTTTTCAGTTTTTGGGTAAAGGGGTATTTTTAGGGTTCAGGTCAGTTTTTAGTTTTTGGGTAATGGGGTATTTTTAGGGTTCAGGGTCAGTTTTTAGTTTTTGGGTAAAGGGGTATTTTTAGGGTTCAGGGTCAGTTTTGGGTTTTTGGGGTACAGGGGTATTTTTTATAAATAAAATAAAATTACATTTAAATTAAATTAATTAAATTAAATAAAATTACAATATTTTTAATTAATTTAAATTTAAAAAAATATTATATACTTACCAATACTTACGTTGTAATGGTATGCGTTGTAAAGGTATATGCGTTGTAAAATCTTGCGTTGTAAAAGTTTTTGCGTTGTAAAAGTTTCGTTGTAATGGTATGCGTTGTAAAAGTATGCGTTGTAACGTCATACATCCATTTCTAATATTTTCTTGAATCTGAATTGCATTTGCATCTTCCTCGTAATCAGTGAGGGGCAAGTTTTGAACAACTCCTCCCACATTATCTGCGTCTTCAGTCATTGTTTAAAGAAAGAAGTATTTTCCAAGGGAACTAAGATAAGGTGTTTTGCACAACTGTTGAGAACACTGTGTCTTTCAAGCTTGATTAACCAACAGCTAATAAAAATAATTTGTGCCTACTCAGCTGTGGCGGAGTTTAGCCTACCCACTCCAGACTTCTCTGGTGTTTTGCGAAATAGGGATTTCTGAGAATAGCATGACTAAACTACTCAGATTCTACTGTTAAATAAGTACCCAACCAACTTTGGGGGCGCCATGTTGTGTAGTTCCTATAAAAAGTATACAGGATATGCGCGTTTATACAACATACACTGTAGGATTGGTGTCTTAACAATATCAAACCTGCTGTATGCAGACGATTTAATATTGATCAGTCGAACTCCAGTTGGCCTTCAGCATCTTATAAATTCAACAAGCAACTTTTCAGATAGAAATGGGCTAATGATAAACTTGCAGAAGTCAAAAGTGATGATCATAAATCGAAGGAAACAGGGGCATCGTCGCTGGGAACTTCAGGGCAAACTGTTGGAGGTAGTCGATGAGTACCTGGGTATCACCTTTGACAGAAAGGGTTCCTTTGGACAACACAAATCGACTATTAGAACAAGAGGGACGCACTGGCAGTGGCCCTAAAAAGAATAATTCAATAAACAAACAGACGCCTGGTCTCGAAATTAAAGCAGGCTGCTCTTTATTTAAAGCAGACTGTGGGCTTCGATTAGTTAATTCTGAAGCACCTATGTTTTATTCATGTACTCACTTTCTTATTTTTTTGAAATTTCATCTTTTTTAACATGTCTGAGATCGACACACCAAAACACAATTTTTAAAAATGGAATCATAAACAAAAAATCATACACAATTCATACATGAACAAATAATCAACAAATTGTTCAATTGAATGCTTTAGGTCAATGAACATTACATTAGTACACCAGAAGTTTTTTTACACTACAGTCCTGTCTACTAGTTTCCTCTCGTGTTTCAGGACTGTTCTCACAATGGGCCTTTGTTGTTGTAGTTCTAATGTGTCCAATACAGATGGACACTGCTTGATTAATAGCCTTAGTGAGTTTATGGGATAAGTCTCATGGGAAAAGCCGACGCGTTTCCAAACCCGTTACAAGTTCTCGGGTTTTTCTTCAGGGCCAAACTGGGCACCTGACAATTACAAAACAACATTTTTGGCTTCTCCGCCTTCCAGTTTTATTTTTTTCGCATTTGGGCTGAAAAGGACAAAAGTTAACTTTCTCATTCCAAGGCGACTTTTTCGTCTGTACTCTTTTGCGGTATCTTTTTAGAAAACTTTGTTGTGCCTGGGTTAACAGAAAGAGACTGCCTGTTGTCTCCTGTTTTTTTTAAGATTGAAAAACAGCATTTTATGATTGGAGCGGTCTGGCAATACACTTACTGTAAAAGAGGTTTTGTGAATGCGCATAAGTTCGCAATTTCGTTAACCGCTTTTCGCTTCACGGGTGTTCACCACTTTATCTGTTGAAAATCATTAAGTAGGGGATTTAGTTTATTAAATATCTGGGTGAGTATTATGTGGTAATGGTTCTTTTACTCAATCTTACTTGTGCGAAAGGTGAGGTGTCATCTCGATTCCAGGCTTGTAGTTCTTACTGCGTGGGCGCGTCTCTGTATTGGGTCCGTGAACGTGTTAAGTCTGCAACATTGAAACACGGGTTGCAGTTTGTGGCATAATTATTTCGCTGGGCATTAACTGAGCCGTTTGGGTTGTAGTTGCAAATCTCACCTTCTATTCTTTTGAAGGATCGGCGATTCAATAACTCGTCTTCAGTCGCTCGTGTTGGCGTTCTGAAGGCCCCTACGCTCCTGTTTACGTGCGCGAACACCCGGAAGTGAGCTGCCGGGTCACATGGTTCTAGTCTTTCCCATGGATTTTGGGAATTGTAGTGAATTGCCATTCGTTAAAACAAAATTGTGAATGTGAAGTGTGTTGAATGCTTATTCGAGTAAGGGTATTGCTGTTTTTTTATGTTATATTAAAAAACTAGTTGGGCATCATTGTATCACACCATATATGGTGCCTGTTTAAAGAGGAAACTAGTAGACAGGACTGTAGTGTAAAAAAAAACTCTGGTGTACTAATGTAATGTTCATTGACCTAAAGCATTCAATTGAATAATTTGTTGTTTATTTGTTCGTGTATGAATTGTGTATGATTTTTTGTTTATGATTCCATTTTTGAAAATTGTGTTTTGGTGTGTCGATCTCAGACATGTTAAAAAAGATGAAATTTCTAAAAAATAAGAAAGTGAGTACATGAATAAAACATAGGTGCTTCAGAATTAACTAATCGAAGCCCACAGTCCGCTTTAAATAAAGAGCAGCCTGCTTCATTTTCGAGACCAGGCGTCCGTTTGTTTATTGAATTATATTGTCCTGCCTGGTACCGTAGGACAAGACCCCTCATGTGTACAAAACCTAAAAAGAATAAAGCACAAAATAACAGGCCCAGATCTATCGCCCCTTCTAGAAGTCTTTCGAGCTAAATTGCTTCCTACCATCACCTATGGAAGTGAATGCATGAGAGGAAGAGACGAAACAGTTCTGGATAATATAGTGCCGAAATCAATACGACTCATTTTTAATCTCCCCAATACATTTCTCCAGCCCAACTAAGACTAGAATTTGGCCTCCAAAAACAGCAAGTAGCACGGAAGGGGGCGTATGCAAAGTGCTGGTACAAAACAAAGGGAGCAGAGAACGGTTCTATGAACTCATACTTATGGAAAGAGATGAACCAAATCCAAGACAATCCAGCTGCGGTCTACCTACACTTGGCAATAAACTATTTAGCCTTACAGGAGCTCTGGGAGATTAATGGCCCACAGAGAACGTTTAAACAATTAGTAAACAAAACAGGAAAGTTATTATCTTTGGAAGAAGACAAATCTACCCTATCCAAAAGAGCACACGGATGGTTTGTCATTCAGACTTACACAAGGGCCGTGCCACACACATACCTGGGAACAGGATTCTCAAAGATTGCAAAGGAAGCATATCTGAAATTGAGGATGGGTGTTTTACCGGTCAACCAGCACAACCCCCTGGCAAAGGTCAGACACAACCACAAACTGCAACATCTGCGGCGAAGCCAAAAACGATATCCTCCATTTGCTGTGTAGCTGCAGAGGCTTAGATAAAGAGCACAAACTGCTACTAAAACCAGCCTGGAACATGAAAGGGATCCGAAACCGCAGGCAAGCACTAAAAGCATGCTTTGAGGGAAGTGATATTCAACTAGCATGCAGACTGGTGAAATGTGTTAACACTGCAAAAGATAAGTCAAACTTAACTGTAATATAACAGATTGTGTGCAGAGACTGGTTTCAAATAAACAGAAGCGGCTCCTTTTAAACTGCGGCTCTAATTGGAAATCACAATCCTATACCAAGTGAGCACAACGCAGGGCACTGCATTACGGACACTGACAATATCACAATTAAATCAGGAGACTCCTTGTTTTTAACTTCTTTATTTATCTGTTTTTACCTCAGTCAATTTGATAAAACCTATAATCAACTGTTCTAATTGTAACGTATATTCAAACTCTTTTAACAAATGTATTTGTATATGTGACCCAATTTTTTTATTGTGTGATTTTGCAAAGATTTTAATTAATCATGCAGTAAAGATTTAATTATTATTACCTGGTGTCAGGCGAACTCTTGGCAACCATCGAACATGACAACCCTGATCCCTCAGGACTGCGGAAACAATATGCTACTTTTCTCTCAGTCATTTGTGCTTACTTTGTCTCAGAGAAATAAACAGAATAAACAGGCTGGGTGTTTTCAATAAGAATTGATTGAACAGTTGTTATTCTGGTGTACAATAGATGAGCTGCAACAACCATTAGGCAGTATAGCATATAAATGATTAGCAGTATGATAAAAGTAATGGATGGTATAGCTCTACCATCTTACTACAGTCATGAATATATATATATGAAAATATAAAACACATGATAAAAGATGCGTACTCATTTGATACTTCCCTAACTAGATGTACCTAAGTGTACCTAGCATGTATATAGGTGTTAAGCCAAGAATCCCGCTAGGATTTAGTCAACCCCATTACCTGAAGTGAGAGACTATGGGACCCCGTCTTGGTTTCGAGTTGGACAACCTGTGAGGAATCTTAGACCACTGAAGTGTCTGCATGCAAGAACCTCAGTGTCTCTGGTCAGTGTGTCACCGGGAAGTCTCCGTCTCCTCTGTCTTATCTTAGCAAGATGTGAGGTATATATACCCATAGGTCTCCCCAGGGGTCCTACCTTGCTGTATTACTGTGTATTAATGTGTCAGCCTAACGATGACGTTGGGCATGAACTTTGTACATAGATTTTATACAGGAGATGGTAGTCCTGTTGTGCTTCCAAGAATCCTCATGTAAGGGATTTCGACCTAGGGAAAACCTGTGTTCTGAATGCAGTGTAATATCTAGGTAAAAGGTCAGTCCCTGTAAACTGTGACAAGTGTAATGTAAGGACAGAATATAGGTGAAGGGTAATGAGATTACCAGGGCCTATAATATGATACCCTTTGTCTTGTAATCATGTGATTATTCTTGTTTGTTATTCCTACTTGATGTCAATATTGCATGTATTACCTTCCTTCTTTGTAAATCGCTCTGTTATCCTTCGGGATCTTGTTCGCGCTATATAAAACTTTATAAATAAATAAATAAAAATATGGAATATAACAATCAGTGACACAAAGGCACATCCATTCATAAGCCAGACCTATTGACTTTGCCAATATCATACAAGTATTGCTGCTATTGCTAATGACTTAGAAAAACGTAATAATGTTTTTTATCTTATTTTATTGTGATTTTTATTATCTTGACCGTGTACGTGATTATGTGTGTACTTTTATGGATAATGAAATATCCGAATGAAGATTATTGACTATGACTATGACATTGCCAATGATTGTATCCCTTTCTATTGCTGTTCTCGGGCATCCAGTGCTTACATAACTTTATTGCAAACTGGCAAGACTCCTTGCTCCCTGCTCTGCCTCTAACTCCATATGCAACTTCATATGCCTAGGAGTCTCTGCATCCTGTGATTGATAATAGGCTAGGCAAGCACTTTTCTCCAATATGTGACTGCAGCATTTTCACAATAATAATGGGGCACGGTTACATTGTTCTGACATCTGAGTGGCGTTGTGTGATTTCCGTTTTTACTTCTAATAGGAATGTTATCTCTAGAGACAGCCAATAAAGGTATGTTATGCTGCTCTATTATGACAGGTCAAGGTGAATAATCTATGATGCTAGTGTTGTGGTAACATTTTTCCCTTTCCTCACTCTTTTAACTGACATTGCTGCCTGGACAGCTGTAGTGTAGGTGTGACTGTAGGGAACTCATTCTGATGAATGCCCCAGATCTAGGTAAGCTTCACAGTGGGCAGAAACATGGAGACAGCTGTCGGGGATTTGCATCACAGCAGCCCATCCTGTTTCCCTTTTTTTCCTGTTACATTTTGTTATGTTATATTGATTTATAAAGCACACTAATCACTGAGACGGTATCCAGGCACTTGGGCAGGTGTGTAGGGTGAGGTCCCTAAGATGCTTACACAAAGAGCTGGGTCTTGAGCCTTTTGCAGAATTCAAGAAATGAGAGGGAGGCTCTTATATGTTCAGGGAGGTCATTTCATGTCTTTGGTGCAATGAAGAATGAGTGACTTTCAGTTTTGCTTGTTTGGATGCAGAAATATGTGCACGTTAGGCAGAGTGCAGGTGTCTAGTGGCTTGGTGAAAGTGTATGCAGCTGTTCAGGTATTCTGGTCCTGTGTTGTGTATAGCTTTGTATTTCTGAGTTGATTGCTGATGGCCTTCTCAATCACTTTGGCTAGATAGGAGAGCAGGGTGATGGATCAAAAGTTGCCCATTTGATTTGGGTTGACTGCGAGCGTCTTGAGGATTGGTCAGGTTGGTGCTGATTGGTGATGTTCACAGTTGTAGATTTAGTGGGGGCATGGGTTCATTTGAGCCCCTGAGTGAATGGTCCGCATGATTGCTGCTGTGTTGTTTCTAGTGAGGTCGTTCATTTGGTTGTGGTAGGTTAGCAGCAAGTTCTCTAGGGTTGAGTTGGTGTGTGAAGTTGCTGTACATGTTTGCGATTTTGCTGTCAAAGAAGTTGGATAGGTTGTCACAAAGTTGTTGGGAGGCAGCAATGTTGTTGACAGTGGCTTAGGGCAAGGTGAAATGCTTGACGATTGAGAAAGTCTCCTTGCAGGGGTTGGAGCTTCTTGTGATGAGGTTCACTAGTTCTTTTTTCTTGGTGTCTCTTATTTGCTGGTGATGGTCTCTACTTGCAGCCTTGTAGGTAGTTCTGTCTGTGGTATTGTGGCTGGCTCTCCATTTCCTTTCTAGCTGTTTGCAGTGTTGTTTGGGGTCTTGAAGGACTTCTTTGTTCTAGGTGGCCTGCTTGTTTGATCCATTATGCTTGCTGGGTTTGATGGATGCAAGGGAGTCTGCGGAGTTCTTGATCCAGATGTTAAAGTTATTGATGTCCCTGTTGAGGTTGTCTGTGGGTCTAAGTTGATCCATGTTGAGGGTGCTGAGCCAGACTGCTCCTGTGATTTTGCCCTGGCTGCGGCTTGGAATACTGAACCTGGGCAGGGTGTTGAGTTGAGGTGTGCTGATTTGGAAGTGGATGATGGAGTGGTCAGTCCATGTGAGTGGTGTGGTGAAGTTGTATTTGATGCTGTCGCTTGTGGAGAAGATGGGGTCCTGTGTGTGTCCTGAGGTGTGTGCTAACTCTGGGATGAGCTAAGTGAGTCCGATGTTGCTCAAGCTTTTCAGGATTGCTTTTGAGGAGGATACATTTCGGTCATCCAGGTGAAAGTTAAGTTCACCACGAAGAATGTAGGCTCTGGAGTCTATGTTGAGCGGAGCTATGAAGTTGGTGATGAGGTTGGTAAAGGTGGCTCCTGGTCCGGTTAGTAGGTAGGTGAGGGTTCCGTTCAGTGTGAAGTATTCACAGATTTGCAACTGAAAAGTGCAGGTGTTCCATGAATGGGATATCGTTCTTTTTGGATTTTGTGCTTTTGATGGGTTCTTTCTAGATGATAGTGACTTGTGAAGGCGGTCCTGTCTAGTGATCTTGTAGCCTACTGGGATTGCTGTGGTGATTTTGGGAGCCAATGAGGGGTAGAGCCAGGTCTCTGTGATGAGGAGGATGTTGGTGCATCGCTGGGTAATAGTTCTCTTGTTGTGTTGTGCGTTTTCTGAGTGATCGTGGTTTGAGAAGCATGCATGCGAGTGGATGTTGACATGCAGGGTGGCTGTGGCATGTGTTGTAGGGTGGGAGTTTGTGGATGAGGATTTACGTCCTTTTAAAATAATGTTTCAACCAGTCAGTTTAAGTAGGTCTCTCTCTCAGAGAAGGATAATTCCATGTATGGATTGGAAAGGGAAAGAAGTTCCTGTTTTGCTTTTACTGATCTGATTTTACTACCCAATAATTTTTGTGGAGAGAATGTTTCAAGTTGTCCTTTCTTTCCTCCCCTTCTTTTGTAGCTAGCACAGTTTGAAAAGACACTTATGCATTTTACAAATATTCATTTTATTCTTAAATTAATTCACTGGGCATGTGCAAATTAAAGGACAATTACAATGTGTGACTTTCGCGAAACACGTATTAAATCTCAGAATTCAGTTAGTCACATTTCTGTTTCCTCTTTAAATTCACGACACAAATAATGTTGCTGCCAAATTTTACTTGGAACGTTCATGCTGCTTTTTCTTCCTATGAATGAAAAGAAATATATAGAAAGAAAAAATTGTATTAACGTCAGCAAAGATATTATGATGCAGTGTAAATTAGACTGACATAAACAGCACATGTTGCACTTGACAATCATGGAAAATAATTTTTTTAAATACAAGAGCACTGCATTATTGACACAATGTATATGGTTTTTAGTCCAGTTTATCAATGTTATCATATTCGGATTGATGATGTCAAGTTATGCAGTTTATGCTTTCATGGAGTAGAGAAATGTGGGGTGGGTTTGCATAAAAATCATGAAATTGTAAATTATAAAATAACTATTCAAGTCATTATAAGAGCCTCAATAATTCTGATGTGGTCGTTAAATGAAGCTATTGACCATATCAAAATTGTAGGACAAACGGAACAATGTTTTTCTGGTGTATTTAAGGTTTTACCTGATGGAAGCAAGTTAAGCATTCAGATGAAACACCAAAAATAAACATGAGGGAATCCACATGCAAACTCTGATTCCCACGTGTTATTTTGCAAAATGTTAAACCCCTTCCAGGCGTGCAAGTTCCCTGCTTTGTCCCCTTCCCGCCAAGGATTCAAGGGGACAACAGCTTGTGGTGTATAAAGGCTGCAGTTTTATTACAAGTAACATGGATCATACATCTTGCAACTTACTGGTTTGTCATTCGCGACTCATGTTTTACTTATTACATATCACTCTGAATATTGTCCACTGTTTTTCCTTCTATTTCTTTCTGACAGCACTACACCTGGGCGATGGCCCCCTTTTGCAGGTGTCTCAGGTTCTATGGGTTCTATTCTTCCCTTGCTACCGACCTCGTGGGCGGCCGTCAGACCCAGCCCAGGCCACAGGCGCCGTTCTGCTTCCCTGGACCCTTGCTGGCCACTTGCCGGCTCCCAGTGCCCCTGCCGTATGGCATCCCAAGGACACTGCCTGAGCGGCTCTTCTATCTAGGTTACTCTTTTCTCTGGGTCCTCTTTTTGTGCTGCCTCCGCCACGCCCTCATCCACTGTTCTTATAGCTGCGACACCTGTATTCAGGGCCGGCTCTAGGGCTGTGCGATCGGTGCCACTGCACCGGACGCTGACCTGTGAAGAGGGCGCAAGGTTCATTTTAAAAGCTCCAGATGCCACGTTCCTCGTTGCAGCAATTTTCAAGCATCATTAAAAATGTCACTATAACTCCGGTGATTAATGTTGTTCTTGGAGAGAGACCGGGGCTTTGTCTGGTGAAAGTTTTACCTCATCATAGCAAGAATGTTAATATGCCTGCTGCAAAGAACGTCTCCCATTCTAATCACAAAGTGCATACACTATAAATAGGTCAAGGGGTTGTCGCTTTTTTCAGATAGATCCTTTTGTTACTTGCAGTTTAAAAGTTAAAATCCTAATATATAGCAGTGAGCTATTAACTGCCATCAAAGAGCTCATGCAAACTGCAAGAAATATATTACAGCTACATGTTTTTTGGCCCAGTCTTTCCTTATCCTAATATTGCAAAAAGGGTTCATTTGGGTAGATATCAATTCTTATTATTAGAGAAAACCCCTAACAATAATGTGACATTTAAAATTCAGAATTTGTGCTTTTCCAGGCCAAGGACTTTTAAATTATACTGCCTACCAGTATGGATGACATGTGACTCCTACACATTAGGTAACCTTAAACTGGTATGAGGTGTGCTATAAAAATAAATGAATCTAAGAGACATTGGTTATGGAGACTTGGGGGGCATTGTCAAATGGTGGTATTGAGGGAATCCGTGGTGAGGTGATCCTTGGGGGGGCGCATATGGCGCCACCAGTACTGAAGCCGACCCAGCCTTTATTCTCATGGTGTAGGTGGGTTCCAAGACGATGAGGAGAGGTCCAATTGTGGTAAGGTCGGCCCCTGCCGCCTTTTGATCCTCTTGGTCGCCCCGCCCTTCTCCATGTTATTGGGCGGTTCATACTTTCAAAAGGCGCACCCAAACTTTATGCATCTTTTTCGCTGGCTTTCGCCGTTCCACTCCGGTGGTCCAGCTGCCATTAAGGGTTCCCCGCGTGCCCTTATGTGTTCCGGCTTCACCTCCCCCAGCCCGCGTCACAATCCCTTCCAGGCGTGCGAGTTCCCCCATCCGTCTTGGCCATACCCTGCTTCATCACACTCCCGCCAAGCATTCAAGGGGACAACAATTTGTGGTGCATAAAGGAGTTTGACAAAGTGGATCATCAAACGCTGTGGAGAAAGCTCTACCATCTTGGTATACCACACCACCTTTTGGGTCTCATTATAGAATTACCTACAGACACTTGGTGCCAAGTTCTGATCGGAGGTTCGCTGGGGCTATCTTGTGAGATCAAAACATATAATGGGCTTAAGCAGGGTTGCCTTATTGCCCCTCTTTTGTTTTCTTTGTATATATCTGATCTCCCTGGTGTGTTGAACTCAGTGAAGGGGATGCCCCAGAATTGGTACAAGGTCCATTGGTTCTTTATTATACGCAGATTATGTGGCAATCTTTGATCTAACGCCCATTGGTCTGCAACATTGTCTGGTTGCCCTAACTAAATATGCAGAAGACCACTTCTTGTAAATTAACATTGCCAAAAGCAAAATTTTGGTTTTCCGCAAGAAAGGGCTTTGAATAAAGAGGGGGTATAAGTGGTTGTTGGGGCTCGAAGAACTGGAACTGGTTGATTCGTATTTATATTTGGGGACGGTTATCTCAAAAAATGGGCGTGATCTAGAGCATATGAAACTTTGTGTTAGTAAAGCTGCCTCCCAGCCTGGAGCTTTAAATAGACTTTATAAAACTTGATGGAGACGCCTCTTTAATGATGTTCTGTCAGTATTTAAGGTTAAAATTCCCCCTATATTAACATACGCTGCTGAAGTACTGGATATGAATCATTGGCTCTCCTCTGATAAGGCTGAACGCCGAATCCTCTGCCAAATATGTAATTTAAATTCTTTGGCCACCCCACACATATCATGTCTGGAATTTAGTCTAATATCTTCATATATTTCATCCTCAGCAGCGGTCCTGAGGTGGGGTAAATCCCTTTGCTGGGGGGACAAGGGCACTCTTAGGGCGGCCTTGAGAATAGAAATGTTTGATAAATTGAAAAAACAAATCAACTTTCTTCAGGTCTTTCGCACAAGCAAATGATTTGTTTGGGCTTAGTTTAAATATTGATTCCCCTGTGCCAAAGCCGGCACTGAAGTTGTTTATAAAAAAGTTTGCAACCTCTCTTAGCATGGCTAGAGACATTGCTTTAAGTCAGCCCAAGTCCTGCAATGAGGTGGTCTGTGGGAGTGCTTTGGGGGACAGACCACAGCTTTATTTAACTTGGAACCTTCCACACAGGGTTAGAAGGTTGATACTTTTATTGAGAACTAACTTGGTGCCCCTAAACGAAGTTAGAAGTATATGGGACAAAATACCAAGAGAGGAGAGAATTTGTGAAATGTGTTCTCTACAAATCCAAGATCTTAATCACGTGCTATTTGTGTGCACAGAACTAAAAAGGGCTAGGCTTATGTTTTTAAGATCATCATTTATTTTAAGTTTAATATCCATTCTGCTCAGGAGGCCTGATCATTTGTTTTGTCCCGACCAAATGAAATGGTTTTCTATGGGATATACATCAATTTTTTTTAAACGTTTCTGGCTATTTATTAGGGAATTTTTCAATCTGTTTTGCATGTTGTAAGCATTTGTTGGTTGGATATTGAAGTATTATGAATTGTACATAAAGTATGGCTTTTTTAATCACTTGATGCACTCTTGAAGAATTTTGTATTGTATGTCGTTTTTTATCTATTCGTGTATTTTTGTGGACCTCCATATCAAAATAAAATAAACATTGAATTGGTGTATTACAAAAAACATGGATAAAACATCTTCAAACTTACTGGTTGGTCACTTGTGACCCATGTTTGCTTATTACACATCACTCTGAATATTGTTATGTTCTTTTATACTTAATTTGTAGAGCGCACATACACCAGCTTGGTTTCTTGGTGCTACTCTGGAAGATATTAAGTGATACGTTACTCTTATGCCTGTCTAAATAGCCATGTTTTTAGGAGTTTGTGAAAGGTCATGAGGTCTGTGCAGGATCTAATCTCTAGAGGCAGGGAGTTCCAATATCTGGGACCTAGTGTGGAAAACCTTGTCCCACTAAAGCATTTCCTTTTAAAGGGAGGTGTTATCAGGAGGTGCATATGAGCAGATCTCAGGTTGCGGTCCGGAGTGTACCTGTCGATCAGACTATTGATGAATTTAGGGTTTCTGCCATTCAGAGATTTAAAGATAATGCATCCCACCTTGAAGGCACATCTCTGGGGTGTAGGGAGCCAGTGTAACTTCTTCAGGAGGGGAGAGACGCGTTGGTGTCTGTTTTCCTGAAGAATCAATCTGGCCGCCTGGTTCTGTACCAGTTGGAGACGATGGGTGAGATAGCCGGGATGCCAAAGTATAAAGAATTGGCGTAGTCGATGTGGGATATTACCATGGCACGTACTGCCTGTATTTTTGCTTCCTGTGTAAGAAACCTGCTGATTTTCTTTATTTTTCTTAGTTGGAAGAAGCAAGTTGAGATTACGGATCCTATTTGAGTTTTCATGGTAAGATCGGTATTAATTATGATGCCCAGACTCTGTGGCCCAGACTAGATGGGCGACCCTGGGTTACATGGTCGCGAAGCGCGACATTGCGCAACTCTGGGGCGCATCCCGACCTCCTGACGTTTCGGTGTGGGAGGACAACATGGACTGGTCCATGTTCCGAGAGAAGACAGTCTTCGTGGCTAGGGGCAGGCCAGGGGCGTGGACGAAAATCTGGGGTCAATGGAATGCATACCGTGGAGAAATTTGTACCCCTCCCTTGGTTGCCACCTCCGATGTTACCCTGTCTCCTTAGGCCGACGTTCCCGAAATTTTTTACTCAGTTCTAGGATTTTCCTGTCCTCCCTGCTCCCCCCCCCCCCTCACGGCCTTACCGAATCTCATTGATTTACGTCTGTTCTCCTGTTTAGTGACCTTCCCCTCTGCTATTTGGGCTGACTTGATTACTGCACTCGCCTTGTTTTTGTGTTTGTTATTTTCATGTTTTATATAGAAAATTGTTGTATCCTGTCCTATGTCTGGAGCAATTTCATTCGATGATTTGGCCTGGCCTCGGAAATGCTTGTTTATTTCGTGTGTCGTGCTATGTGACTTAGCGGCCAGCCCGTGTGGTTGTGGGCCCATCTTTGTATTTTTTTTATGATTGCTCAATAAAAAATTTTAACCACAAAAAAAAAAAAAAAAAATTATGACGCCCAGGGTATTGGCAAGTGTGGAAGGAGTGCGACGCTGTCTCAGCTCTTTAGGCCAGAAATGGGAGCTCCAGGGGTTCTGTGAGCCTCCCATGAGAGTCACTTCCGTTTTATCTGGGTTTAATTTCAGATGATTGCTGTTCATCCAGTCAAGGATGAACAGCATCGTCATATGGAATTTGTGAATGGTGGACGGGGAGTTATTGATGGGGAGTACTAGTTGGAAATCATCGGCGTAGTTGAATGTTTGAACATTCCTTTCTTTCAGTGCGTGGATCAGGGGAAGGAGGTATAGATTGAATAGGTGAGGGGAAAGTGAGGATCCCTGGGGGACACCACATGTAGGTTTAATGTTGGGGGTCGTGAAATGGCCAAGGCGGACTGCTTGAGATCGATTTGTTAGAAAGGATCTGGTCCATTCGAGGGCTGGTACTTGGATTCCCGCATCCCTGACATGGTCAATCAAGATATTATGGTCGACCGTGTCAAAGGCAGCAGAGAGATCCAGCAGCACCAGGGCTTGCGAGGAGCCTCTATCTGCCTTCTCTCGCAGGCTATCCAATACTGACAGCATCACTGATTCTGTAGAGTGAGTCGGGCAGAAGCCTGCTTGGTGTGCATCCAGATAATCGGACTGCTCCAGAAAGGCAAATTGGCTTTTGGCTACATGGGCTTCGAGTACTTTGGCCAGATAAGGGAGCAGTGAGATAGGTCGGTAATTGGTTAGGATTTTTGGGTCTGCTCCTGGCTTTTTTAGGAGGGGGATGACAGAGGCCTCCTTAAAGGTATCCGGTACATAGCCCTGGGATAGTGACTCGTTTAGGAGCGTCATGGCTAGGCTTGGGCAAGCTGTAAAGGCTTCCCTTAGGATCCAAGGGGGACAGCACTCCCTGGGAGATCCAGATTTTACTTTTGTCAGTAGGTCTGTAAATGTTTCTTGATTTATTACTGGAATCTGTTCCAGCCTGTGTGAGTTCTTGGGTTTCAGGGACATGCAGGACTCAAGCATATGGGGATACTTGCTTTTATGGTTTTGATTGATGAAGAAGTTGTTCAAGGAGTCGCATAGGGATTGCGACGGTGTGAATTTCAATGTCACTCTGTCAGGGTTGGATAGTTTGTTAATTATAATAAAGATGTCTTTTGATCGGTTTGTGGAAGTGATGATTTTGGACGAGAAATATTCGGCCTTTGTAGCCAGTATAGTTTTTTTGTAAGTTCTACCTGTTTCAAGGTAAGTGCTTTTGTCATCATTCAAGTATTTACTTCTCCACTTTCTTTCAGCTTGACGTAGAGCAAGTTTTAATTTCTTTAAGTCAAAGAAAAACCATTTCTGGGCTTCATGGCGGCGTGCAAGATATATTTTCCTAAGTGGGGCATGTTTATTGGTGGCTGTCAGAAGCCAGTCTGATATGTTTTTCTCACACTGATCAATGGAGGATTGAATAATGGGAGTTGTGTTGGTCAATGTCTCAAAAAAAATTGACATTTGTCAATAGTGCTCCAGCTCCTAAATCAGGGGTCTCCAAACCGGTCCTGGAGGGCCGGATCCATGCCAGATTTTTTGGATATCCCCATTGGGATACATGTAGTTATTTTAAAAATCTGGCATGGATCCGGCCCTCCAGGACCGGTTTAGAGACCCCTGTCCTAAATGATCCAGGATCAGGTAATAATGTTATAGGTCGGGTAGTATTATTTATGGAGAATTTGATGAGATAGTGGTTGGACCATATACAGGGTGTGACATCTGGATTGGTCAAGGTCAGGTTGGTAGACCATACCTGGTCTAGTGTATGCCCTTTGATGTGTGTGGCGGTGGAGATATGCTAACTGAGGTTAAGCCCCGCAAGTAAGTCTGTTAGTTCGGCTGACTGAGGTCCACTTGCTGGGTCATTGGCCCAGTAATTGAAGTCGCCAATCATCAGTACTTTTGCATGATTTGTTATGAGGTGTGTCATCTGTTTACTGAAATATTGTGGGAACTGTGGCATGCTCTGTGGTGGTCTATAGAGCAGCACACAGACCAATAGGGCAAAGTCAGATTCTAGTTTAATCACTAGGTTGTCTACTTGTGGTAAGTCGAGGGGAGTAAGTGCTGTAAATTAAAAATCTTGGTGTACTATAGCTGCCACCCCCCCCCCCCCCATTTTTCCTTGAGGGCGGTTGGCTTGGAGGATATAGAATTCGCTAGGTAGTGCGGCTAGAATATCAGGGGCGGAATCCTGTGTTAGCCAGGTTTCGGTTAGTAGTAGGTCATCAACAGGTTGTGTATGTCTAGTTGGTGTTTAATCATGGAGCGGGTGTTTAGATAGATGACCAATAGGGCCTTATCCTTGTTTATGACCTGAGGATCAGTGCATTTAGTAGGGTGCATAAGGTGACAACATTTGGGAAAGGAGGGTATTTTTTCCATTATCCCGTTCCTGCTTATCCTAGTGTAAATAAGACGGTTTACAGATAGCTCGGTTGAGTGGAGCATTTTTAGTTTGGTCGCAGACTAGGTTGTGATTTGGGCATAGTGACTTGCCCGTTGCCCAGGTCGGCCGTGGATGGGCACAGACGGGCTTGCCTTTGGCCCACCTTCGGTGCGTCCGCTGTGCTCCCGCACTGCTACCGGCATTAATAGCCTTGGTCAGCCTTGGCTCCTCCGCCTCTTCTTTGATTGGCGCTCAGTGGCGTGTCTATCAGGATGTGAGTTGGGCCAATGTCACAGTGATTTTTGGCACGGTAAGATTCAATTCAATTCAATTCTAAGAGTGCATCAATTATTTACAGTTTGTGAGCAGAATTCAATGATATTTTAAAACAAACAAGCGTCAGTTGCGGTTACCACAGGCAGCAGCACCTTTCCCAGAGTGATCTCTCCCACGCTGCTACCGGCATTAGTAGCCGTAGTCAGCCTTGGCTCCTCCCCCCTCTTCTCTGATTGGCACTCAGCAGCGTATCTTTCTTTCTTTCTTTATTATCTTTATTTCGACTGCTTTAGCCATAAAAGATACATACATAAAAACACAAGTCGTATCATTTTACACATATAACGCTAAAAATAATTAAAAAACGTATCCATAGGTTACAGAATTCATTATAAACATCCTCGAGGGTAATACGTACATAGATGCATAAAACACCGAGACTTAATCACAATTAACATCTAGTAATAGGAGGAGAGATCATACACCATCATCGTATAAGCAAGTATAACATACAAAAGCCAAAAAATTTAACAAAAATTTTGACTGCTCAAAGTAATTGACCAGTCTTCCTGCGAGCAAAGTAAACAGAATAAAGAAATCTACTAATGCTAAATACAATGAATTGGGAAGTGTTAGTTTTAATAATTCTATATGCCATAGTACAAGATCTTATTCCTAAAAGGTTACACAGGGGTTTGATCCACCTTTTTCTTGCTTTGATGTATGCTTGGCAAAAAAACAGTATATGGACCTCGTCCTCCGTGTGGGAACCTGAGCACATTGTACACTTTCCCTGTGTAGGGTTGACCCCTTCCGATTTTCTCTTGGACCAACGTTCCACGTTAGAGTTTATCATGAGATTCCCATACCTGAACTTCAAGAATAAAGACTTCGCGAGGGGAGGCTGTATCTCATCTAGGTTAGTCTTTGAAGCCTAAAAAATTTGGGTTAGGGAGCCAATTCTATTGCCATTTACTAATTGATTAGTTATGAAGGACCAGAAGGCTCGTTTCACCATAGATTTTGCATAATGCGGTTGCCTTTCCGGACACTCCCAAAGCTGAGGCAGGCCCAGGATTGAAAACCATTTTTTAATGTGTTTGAGCCATACAACAGAATGTAAAGAATCTAGGCCCAATATCTCCTGAAGGCCTTTCCTATAATCGATCAGTTCAGGAATAGACCATATTCTTACCCAAAACATTAGTGGTCTAATAATTGTGTAGTTATCAGTTCTTTTGAGGTTCAAGTCAAATTGAAGAGGAGTCAGAGGTGTACTGGTAGGGACCCTTACAATTGATCTCATAAATTTATTATCCAGGCCATAAAAGCTATCCCTTGCCCAAGGCCCCCATATCTCAGCCCCATAAAGGGCAGCAGACTGAATTTTAAATTTAAAAAGCTCAAGCGCGGGAGTCACACATTTACTTGAACTGGTGTTAAGTTTGCTAATAATTGGCTTAGCATTATGGGCATAAGACACCTTACTTTTCTCAATTTGGGCCTTCCATGTTAAGTTTGAATCTAGCACCACCCCCAGATAAGAAAAGTTATCAACTATTTCTAGTACTTGGCCGTCCAGACTTAAGGTCCCCCTATCCGGCCTGCAGGGATTTAGTGCCATACCCTTAGTTTTCTTAACTTTTATCTCTAATCCTTTCTTCACGCAGTACACACTAAAAGAGTTCAAGAGCGCCTGGAGACCTTTCTTAGTTTGGGATATCAAGATGGTATCGTCCACGAAAAGTAACGCAGGCACCCTTTCCCCATTATGTTTTGGTGAATCACTTGTACAACTGTTCAAATGATCAGGGATATCGTTAACAAATAATGAAAATAAGGTGGGGGCCAAAACGCATCCTTGGCGTATGCCACGCTCTATGGGGATATTACGCGTCAATTCCCCTTTTGGACCCCACCTGATGTTGGCATAATTCCCAGCATGCAACTCGACTATTTGAGCCAGGAGACACCCTGGCAATCCAACTTCACTTAAAGACCTCCAGAGCAATTTGCGAGGAACAAGGTCAAATGCCGCGCTCAGATCTACGAAGGCGACATACAAGTGACCCTTCCTAATGAGTACATATTTCCAATATATACAACAAAATCTGAAGACCTGATCTATGGTACTGACCTTGCCCCTGAACCCGGCTTGGAGTTTGGTAAGTATTGCTTTTTCCTCAAGCCAATCATTTATCCGAAATAGTAGATGCTTGGAATAGAGTTTTTGCAAGATGTCCATCAAACTAATCGGTTGATAGTTTGATGGAACAAACCTGCTGCCCTTTTTTAATATTAATACAACTTCTGCAGCACGCCAACTATCTGGAAACTGACAATTGCTAGATAAGGCATTAAACAAGTGATTTATATATGGGGCCCAGACTTCAATCTCATGTTTATACAGGTCACCTGGTATTTTATCGGGACCAGGAGCTTTACTACTTTTCAATTCGGCGATTGCCCTTTTCGTTTCGCCAATTGAAAAATCAAGACACTCAATCGGGGGTGGGGACCATGGAGTCTCATCAGATCCACTATCGTATTGTTTATAAAGAGATGTGAAGTGCGTCACCCAAGTCAATTCGTCTAGAAAGACGTCCCTCACAGCTCTACCTGCATGGGACCCATTGGCTACCAGCCTCCAAAACCCAACATTGTCCTTAGATTTGGCGGCAGCCAGCATATCCGCCCAGTTTGACTCTTCCCATGTTTTTTTTGAGGTCCTTTGGATGTGCTTGTATGTCTCCCTGGCAACTTTAACATCTTCCTTCGTTTTGTTTTTTATTGCAAACAGGAGCTCCCTCTTGGCCGATCTACATGAGTGGTCATACCATAAATTACCATGACACCCAATCCTTACATTTTGTTGCTTTTTTTTGGGCATTTTTGTCAGACATATTTTTAAATCTTGAAAAAATATCGTATGTATTGCAATAAATTGATCATAATAATTGGGTGAAAAAAAGTATTCATCTATGGACCCAAAGGTTGTATCGAAAAGTGAATATACAGTTGCAAGTGCATTTCCGTGTGCCAGTACATGTGACCATTTCAATGCACATCTGTTATTACTAACATGTAGTGGAGAAGCGTGGCTCAGTGGTTAGAGGCGGCAGACCCGGAAGCTGAGATCGGCCGTGGACCAGGGTTCGATTCCCCGCCTCGGCGGGTCTCGGGCTCATAAATTCCACGGACTCGATAATTCTCGTTCCGGTGCCTACTCAACTCACGGGGTCACACTCTGCGACTCTGGGCAATAGCATGCTTAATCTCCACTACGGCCCCTCGCGGCGGGATGCCTGGCTTTCACCTTGTGGATACCCTGCCGGGGTATCTCACAGGGTAATACCAGGACGGGTTCCCTAAGCAAGCGCTTAGATACCGTGTCGGTGATTTGCGCTATTTAAATACATGTACATGTACCACATCACACGAAATGGGGTTAGGAACCTCGGTGGCAGATAATAAAGAGGGTTCACTAAACAGGTTTACATCGATGGACAATTCCAGTGGATAATGGTCACTCTCACCCCTATTTACCACCACGAGATCGACCATGTGGTGCCAAATACTCAATGAAACAAATATAAAATCCAAGTTGCTTGTGATATCGGACCTTACAAAAGTGGGTTGTTTTGAAAGGTCAGAGGGAAGGCGACCGTTGCATGCCCTGAGACTATGATCAACCGTTAGCCTCACCAATTGCACGACCAGAGCCGAACAATTGACGAAGTTTGTAGTCTCAAGCTGAGGAATGTTATTCGCTTGGTCTTCGTCCTCAAAGACATCCACAAGCCCTAAGACGGGTTCAAAGTTACAGTTTATGTCACCACCCAAGATTACTGCAACATCACCAACCACCCTTTTCAGAAAACTATCCAGAATTTCAAGAGTGGGAGAATCTTTGGAGTGTGCTATGGGTCTGTTATAAACATTAATTATGTAACATTCTACCCCATTCATATTTATGAGTTTTAGGGCTAGGATGTCAGATGAACCTGCTTCTGCTACTTTGATCTTAATCTTCAATGTAATTTTGACCCATATAATGAGACCCCCCCGAAGGTCTACCCCTATTTGACTGAACAGCCTCAATGCCAAATGTTTTATACCCTATCCTATGAGGTATGTCTATAGCCCATGTTTCTTGCAAGAGACAAAAGTCGCTAGAATCAATATATTCAGCCCACTCAGGGTCCCTCAGGTTTTTGTTTACCCCCGCAATGTTCCAGGAGGTTAAAAGCAATGATGGTTTTACCCCTCTACCAGGACAAATTGGCTTTGCAGTGTCCAATATCAGAGCCACTGGTCCTGGCACAGTATCATGCAACGTGGCATCTACAGAGTGCAGTTCTAATCGGGGAGCCAAAACCACTGCACCATTAACGGCTCCATCACCCAAGCAAACCTCTTCGTTCCCAGGATTCATCGGGCTTGCTGCTAGAATGTACTTCTTAGCTAGGTCATCCCCATTATTTCGGTGGTCATTACCCCCTCTCCCTTTGCCCGTATTACCTTACTATTATCATGTTTGGTGGAAGTATTCTCATCACAAAGTAAGTGATGAGTGCCATAGAAATTAGTAGTACAGTTTGACGAGGTTGTGAGTCAATCAACTCCATCTAAGCAGCTGAACCTATTATAGGTAGGGACTCCATTCCACACATTATGATAACCTTGCCTACCCAATTCAGTACCACGCCTAGGATGTTGATTAATCGTGGTCCAGTTCCCCCCATGGTTGGTACGCCTCAGTGGGGGATAAAAGAATGTTAGGGGTCTAGCTTCAATAGAGGATGTGCCTGCATAAGTATTCCATGTGCATATGTGTTGGGCAGTGTGGGGTTCCTCGAATGAAACAACAATACAGTCGCCCAAAATTGATTTATTTATGGGACCAATCCAGGGCACCCTTCTTACCATAAGAATTCTGCTTTTCATATGTTTTGGAACAGGCTTGTTTTCATTTAACCAATAGATTACCTTGTTTTTCAAGGATAAAAATGTTTCCTCATGTTGATTGTCTAGCTCAGGGACCCCAGTAAGTACAACTACAAAAGGACTTGCATCGGGCGGAAGATCTATAAATCCTCCCCTTAGGTTGTTTCTAGCATAAGATGTATGGTAGTTGTGATTGTGAGCTTTATTTGCCGAGGTTCTCTGGGCCGAGGACACATTTAAAGCAGGTACGGTGTGTGCAGGAGAATGAGTATTGACAACACTTGCTATTTGAGTATTCATGTTTGATACAGAACCCTTCCAGATCGGTTTGTTTGCGGGTTTTCCTTTAGATGGAACCATGGGGGTTGCAACAGAAGTATGAACGGCACTCACAATCTGATTATTTACATTTGGCACGTCCTTCTTAGAAAGTTGTTTATTAGAGGGATTTATTTCCAGTGGTACCAGGGGCGTAGGGGCCAGTGTATTGCTAGCAACTACGTCGGAGCTCTGTAGCTCACTGCCACTTGAATTTAAACTTAGACTGGACAGAGTGATTATACTTTTCTCAACCTCAAGGAGCTGGTTTTCAATGCAAGTTAACCTAACTTCCAGCGGCCTGAGAAGTTTCTTTAATGTCTCCCACACAATTTTCAAAAATTCTTCTTTGCCCCCTCTAAATCTACCACAGATGTGGCGATCTTCTCATCCCCAATAACAGGGTGCACGTCTATTTTATCTACATTCGACGCTTCCATTTTATCACTGTTGTTAAACAATTGCATAGTAGAAAGCGTCTGATGAGATTGCTACTTAAGCTCCCTTGTGGCTTAGTCCCCCCTGTAAAACACTGACTTTTAGCCACTTTAGCCTTTTTCCTAGCATACACTGACATTACTTGGCGTTTTCTCTTTTGTATTGGCTTTACCTTGTTTTCACCCAGAATACTCTTGGTCTCTTCGTTCCCTTTGACATCCTACGACAATATATCCACTTTAGGAGAGTTTTCAAATAGATTACTGTTGACTGTTTGTTGGGTTGGGTCGAATAAAGCATCAGCAGAAATAACAATTTCCTTAGGAACGGAATGCACTTCTGCCAATAAAATAATGGGTGTAGGGCCAGTGGGACGCTCTGGAGTTTTAGCTGAAGCAATACTACCTAAAGAAGATTTTTTACCCAGTGCAAGATCTGAGGACAGTCTTCTAACTGCCTCCAGCTCCAAGGACACTCTATGCTGAAGTTTATTAATCTCAATGTCAATGTTTGTATTAGTCCTTGTGATGAAGTCGTCCAGAGTCCCTGTAGCCTTTTTTTCGCATTTTTAGCAGCCCTGTTTCGGGTTTCACGCGAAGTCATCGTTTAACAAAGGCCCAGTACTAGAATATGCGATGAGTGCTATTACCGAAGCTATGTAGTACAACCAAACAGCCAAGAGGGGTGGCCCGGTCCGGTCTTGCTCGGTCTGTAACGGGCCAGAACGGGCCCGCCCTTGTCCCGGGCTTCTCCCGCGCGCTCCCGCGCAGCGGGGCTAGATGGTTGTATTTAAGTGACGGATGTGAGAGGGGCGGAGCATGCAGGGAGAGCGGCCCAGATGCTTCCAATTGGGTCTGGCGGGCGCTCCTGGGACTTGGAGCCCTGCGCCCGCACTCGCTCGCAGCCCTGCACGAGCACCCACAGTCCCTGCCTCTGGGAGAGGTCGCTGTGCTTCAGATGCGGTCTTCGCCAGTGATGACGAAATGGGATGAGCCCACACACGAAGCGGGACCCGCGAAGTGGGTTCCGCAAGCAGTAACTTAAAAGGGCGGTGAAAAGATTCTGCAACGCTGTGCCACAAAGCAAGTAAAAAGTGTCCCATTTAGTATCCAGGAGCAGGGGATCTTAAAGCCAGTTGGTGGGGCGGAGCATGCAGGAAGAGCGGCCCAGGTGCTTCCAATTGGGTCTGGCGGGCGCTCCTGGGACTTGGAGTCCTGCGCCCGCACTCGCTCGCAGCCCTGCACGCGCACCCACAGTCCCTGCCTCTGGGAGAGGTCACTGTGCTTCAGATGCGGTCTTCGCCAGTGATGATGAAATGGGATGAGCCCACACACGAAGCGGGACCCGCGAAGCGGGTTCCGCAAGCAGTAACTTAAAAGGGCGGTGAAAAGATTCTGCAACGCTGTGCCACAAAGCAAGTAAAAAGTGTCCCAACTAGTATCCAGGAGCAGGGGATCTTAAAGCCAGTTGGTGGGGCAGAGCATGCAGGGAGAGCGGCCCAGGTGCTTCCAATTGGGTCTGGCGGGCGCTCCTGGGACTTGGAGTCCTGCGCCTGCACTCGCTCGCAGCCCTGCACGAGCACCCACAGTCCCTGCCTCTGGGAGAGGTCGCTGTGCTTCAGATGCGGTCTTCACCAGTGATGACTAAATGGGATGAGCCCACACACGAAGCGGGACCAGCGAAGCGGGTTCCACAAGCAGTAACTTAAAAGGGCGGTGAAAAGATTCTGCAACGCTGTGCCACAAAGCAAGTAAAAAGTGTCCCATTTAGTATCCAGGAGCAGGGGATCTTAAAGCCAGTTGGTGGGGCGGAGCATGCAGGAAGAGCGGCCCAGGTGCTTCCAATTGGGTCTGGCGGGCGCTCCTGGGACTTGGAGTCCTGCGCCCGCACTCGCTCGCAGCCCTGCACGCGCACCCACAGTCCCTGCCTCTGGGAGAGGTCACTGTGCTTCAGATGCGGTCTTCGCCAGTGATGATGAAATGGGATGAGCCCACACACGAAGCGGGACCCGCGAAGCGGGTTCCGCAAGCAGTAACTTAAAAGGGCGGTGAAAAGATTCTGCAACGCTGTGCCACAAAGCAAGTAAAAAGTGTCCCAACTAGTATCCAGGAGCAGGGGATCTTAAAGCCAGTTGGTGGGGCAGAGCATGCAGGGAGAGCGGCCCAGGTGCTTCCAATTGGGTCTGGCGGGCGCTCCTGGGACTTGGAGTCCTGCGCCTGCACTCGCTCGCAGCCCTGCACGAGCACCCACAGTCCCTGCCTCTGGGAGAGGTCGCTGTGCTTCAGATGCGGTCTTCACCAGTGATGACTAAATGGGATGAGCCCACACACGAAGCGGGACCAGCGAAGCGGGTTCCACAAGCAGTAACTTAAAAGGGCGGTGAAAAGATTCTGCAACGCTGTGCCACAAAGCAAGTAAAAAGTGTCCCTGTATCTACCAGGAAGTGAGTCGGGCCAGTGTCACGGTGATTTTTGGCATGGTAAGATTCAATTCAATTCAAGTCTAAAAGTGCATCAATTATTTACAGTTGGTGAGCAGAATTCAATGATATTTTAAAACAAACAAAGCATCAGTCGCGGTTACTACAGACAGCGGCACCTTTCCCAGAATGAAAGCTCCCGCGCTGCTACCGGCATTAGTAGCCATGCCTTGGCTCCACCCACCTCTTCTCTGATTGGCGCTCAGCTGCGTGTCTACCAGGAAGTGAGTCGGGCCAAAGTCACAGTGATTTTTGGCGCGGTAAAATTAAATTCAATTCAATTCTAATAGTGCATCAATTATTTACAGTTTGTGAGCAGAATTCAATTTTAAAACAAACAAGTGTCAGTCGCAGTTACCACCGGCAGCGTCCACTGGTTTTCCCTCTATTGCTTTCTGACAGCACTACCCCTGGGTGATGGCCCTCTTTTGCAGGTGTCTCAGGTTCTGTGGGTTCTAGGCTTCCCTTGCTACCAACCTCGTGGGCGGCCGTCACACCCAGCCTGGGCTGCAAGTGCCGTTCCACTTCCATGGACCCTTGCTGACCACTCGCCTGTTCCCAGTGCCCCTACCATGTGGCATCCCAAAGGCGCTGCCTGAGCAGCTCTTCTATTCTGGCTGTCATTGTGTGCTGTCACCTGCTCCCCGTGTCCCTGTCGTGAGGCAACCCAAGGACACCGTTTGAGCAGCTCTTCTTCCTCGGTTACTCTTTGGGTGAGTCATGGATTCACCTGATTCCGTTGCCCCGGTACTTTTGTTTCACTAACTGCCCCTGCCTCCCATAATGTCAATCAATATACAGATCTCCTGTATTAATGAAACAGCCATGGGGGGGCTAACTGAATTCCGCCGACCAGAGCACTCCAATCAGATAAGGTTGAACCTTGTGCATTGTGACTACTGCGTGAGAGGTCCGTAGGAGAATGAACTAGCCTCTCGTATCCACTATTGTATACTCTGTCTGTTGAAAGGTGCACTTGTGCCATCGTTTAGGGTTGCCCGTCAAGTCGTCCCGGTGAGTCTTTGGTGACCCTTGTGGCTGGATGAAAAATTTCCTCTTTTATGTGGATGCTCAACATTAAATCGGTTAATACTGGTGCGGGTGCCCAGCAGACATTTTGCATAACTTCCCACTGATTCCGCCCCTGTGCTATCTAGTGCATCTGATATGCCCTGCTCAGGCGGTGGTGGGTCACTATAACTGTGCCCATTTCAGGAGCATGGGCGCCCTATGTACCCTCCTACCAGCTTGACTAGCCCCAATTGAATCATTGTGTTTCCTGTTCGGTTGCATGGGTCGGGATGAGAGTATGAAGACCCATGTATTCCTTTAAATGCCATGTTCCAAGCATCACATAACGTACTATTGTGCTTGTTGCCAGTTGTGTGAGATTCTACTGCTTGCTCACAGCAAGGAGAAGCGGTGGAATTTAGGCTCACGAATGCCCAGTTGCTTGTCACTTCATACCAGAGTGGGTGGCAGAGCCCCTCATAGTACCCCAACCCTACCTCAATATCATCATACCTCTGTGTTTCAAGTGCACAGGCATTGTTATGAAAGACAGCCGGTCGCAAGTACGGGCATCTGAAAACACGAACTCAGAACTATCACGTTGGACCATGGTTCCTACCCTAATTATTCCTTTCTGTGGCATTAGGATAAGGAAAGACTGGGGAAATCATAACACTTAGTTCTGTACTTGCTAAAGACCATACCCTTGAGCCACCACTGCTGGCCTGGTATTGCTTTGGATGATTTTGGTTAGCTGTCCCCCCTTTCTTCTGTTTTCACTCCAGGGCCCTTCTGGGCATCATATCACTTGCCGTAAAACCTTTCCACTTTTCCTTCATACCTTTGAAATTCAGTGGCATAACCAATCTGTCATAGGCCCGGCCTATAGAATGAGCAAAGATAAATTATTCCTCGCGTACCTTGTAACCACAACCTCTAGCTCTCTGTGTGGTTAAAATCCAGATATGATGATAGCGAGATCTGCATGAAACCAGCATACGAGTTCTGTTTTCGATAGACTAGTGCTGTGGTCATCCTCCTTGTGCGTCTCTACCTACACAAGGTTCACAAGCCTTCCCCAATTTGTAATCTACCTTTGTTCTCCTGGTGATTTGAGTAGCCACTAGACCCCCCCCTCTCCTCTCCCTCCCCCCAGGCTGTGTTGTTTCTCACCCACCAGCTGTCTTCTGCACCCTCAAGTCTGTTCCCCAGCATCCTCCATTTTTGCAAGTGCCCTGGTAATGTGGCGTGCTGCCAGGACTAATTTCTTGCAGGGCTAAATCTGTGACATCCATGTTCCTATATATAAAACGAAATTGCCAATTTCCACTACGTCTAATTGGCAGTGTCTGTTCTAACCCAGTATGTTTATCAGACAGTAGAACTGTTAAAAGGAATTACAGCAGTTGCATTTCTACAAATTATATGCTGCCTCATGCAAAAGAGCAGAAGACCTCTGGCTTATGTAGTCTCCATTTTCTAGACATGCTGCAGCTAGTTTGGATTAAAGAGACCTATTTTATAGATGCTGGCTTAATTTCGACATCACACCTGGGGTGCACATGCTGTTTACAGTAATAAATTAAACGCTGCCTATGGATGGGAAACGGTTTTATGATGATTGCAGTGTCCCTTGTACAATGTATTTAAAAGGAAACAATTTGATTGAGGGGAAAAATCAACACTGACCAGGGCTGGCTCCCCAGGAACTGTGGTGTGAAGTCTTTCAAGGATGGGGGCACTGAGATGCCTCATATAATTGCCTGTTCTCCGTTGACATCAATAAAGAGGAGCCAACTGTATGGAAATCCAAACTGATGCTAGTCACATAGTGCAAACCGGCTGCTTTTAATAATGTTTCCTATGTGACACTGTGGGCCCATTCAGGGACAGCATCTTACCATCATGATTTCTAGCCAGCTCAGTAGCTTATATATTTTTTAAGAGCACTGCCCAGGTGAATCCCCGTCGCTCGCCACTTGCTTCGTCCATGACTCCTCGGTAGGACCCAGTGTCGGCCCCCGGGGGAAACAAAAGTCGTAGACTAGTCTTTTTTAAGAGCACTGCCCAGGGGAATCCCCGTCGGTCGCCACTCGCCTCGTTCATGACTCCTTGGTAGGACCCAGTATCGGCCCCCGGGGGAAACAAAGTCGCAGACTAATCTTCCTCCAGGGATCTTTGTGCGGCCGGAAGGACAAGGTGGGGTGGGGTGGGAGTTCGAAGGGGTGGGATTGGGGGCAGACCAGCGCTGAGTATAAAGGTGCTGGGGTGGGAGGTTCCAGCCTATTTCCCAGCACCTCTCACCACTAGGATTGGGAAATTAGGAGTTTTAGGTAAATTGATTGAGGAATGGGTAGGTGTAGGTGGTAGGCCCCATTTTTGTTGGCATCCAGTACATGTGTGGAGTCCTACTGCAGAGGATGGCCTGTGCTGATTATGACGCAGTGAGCGTCCTGGGAAGGGCGGGCCGGGCAGATTTACCCAGTCCTGGCGTGTTAGCATAGTCTAGCCAATGCGGTCCACGTCAGCTGGAGTTGCTGCTGCGATCGCAGCATGTATTGATGAGCCGATGATGTCGGAGAGACCCCCTTGGCCCAGGGGGCCGGGCACGTCCAGAGGGAAGTGGGGAGGGCAGGAGGTAGAGCCTGCCCGCACACCTGACAGACATTGCAGTACCAGGTGAGGGGGGGGCGGGCTGCAGCGCAAGGCAGACGTAGCGTCTGTGGGAAGTGATGATGAGAGGGGAGGGAGTGGGGGTCTGAGGAGGATGCCAGCATGCTGTTAGACCTGACTACTGGGCCCAAAACGGCTGCAGGGGACAAGACAGCTCCAACAGGGCAGACCCAGCTAAAAAGAAGGCGTAGACTGCAGGTCTGCAGGGGGAGGCTCACGTGGGACCTTTGTGCTCCAGGGACCAGGGCAAAGTGGGGGCTGAGCTAAGGGGTGTGGGGATGAATTGCCTCCGAGTTTGCCACGGTGGGCAGGGCACTCTTTAGAGGACAGGATCAAGGAGCAAAGGCGACTGATCCAGGTGACAGAGGACAGGTGTGCTGCCACGTGTGAGGCCAGGGACCGGGCGGGCTGGGGAGGCTTGTAGGGCAAAGTGGGGGGGAGGGGGTTCAGGGGGCCTGAGTTTGCTGCAGGATATCGAATCGTCGAGAGGTCAATGGGTATGGGTCCCTGTCGAATGGTAGGTAGGTGGGGGATTAGGAACAGCCTGCACGGCGGTGAGGCCCGGTGGTGCTGAGGACCCCTCAGGTTGGAGCAGTATGGGGGGGCTTACCCAGCAGCATCAGCTGGGAGGGGGAAGGGAGGGCCATTGGGGCACAATACGGCTCCAGCCCGTCGGTCAGAAGTAGCAGGGGGTCCGTGGCGGCCAACCTGTTGCAGTGGGAGCGCGTTAAACAGAAAGGCGCAGCGAGGAACGTGAGCACAGGGCGTGAGCAAAAGAGAGAGTGCTTGAGCAAGCCAAGAACGTGACAGAGTTGGTGTTGGATTATGAGGATGAAAGTGATGAATGGGAGGATGGCTAGTTGTGTGAGGAGGAAGAAGGGGACAGGATCTTGCCAGGGGTCTCTGGTGGGGCAAACAAAAAAATTGGTGTCTTGCAGGAAAAGGTGACCAAAGGGAAGGCAGTGCACTAGCGGAAGACCGGTGGCCGAGTCAGTGACATGGGAACACAAGAAGGACCCTCAGGTACGGGGGACTGATGGTCGGCCTGGGGGGAGGCGAGGGTGGGTGCGAAAGGGAAATCCTGCCGGTCTGTAGGTGTGAGGAACGGGAAGATACGGGACGGGGGCCTCCAGGTAGAGGCTGAGTCGGTCCAGCAAACCAATGAGACGGGTGGGGGGCAGGTGCGTTTGTTGGGGACGGGAGCTCAGACTGTCAATGTAGTGGGGACCGGGGTCCAGACGGACGCACCGGTGGGGACGGACGACAAGGAGGATGAAGCGGGTGATAAGCACCAGAAGAAGCTCAATTACATGGGGTTAGCGATGCCTCTGGGTTCCCATCTCATAGAAAAAACCAGGGACAGGATATGGAAACAAGAATATGTCGATGTTTTTAAATTACTACATCAGGAATTACAGGCCAAAGAGGAGGAATGGGAACTGACGAGACGGCCGAGGGTTCCCATTACGATGGAAAATTGGACTTTAGCGTTTCTAATTTTCACCAGCATATACTACGAAAAATATCTTGACAGAGTGATAGCATTACTAAAATACATGGACATAATCAGAAAGGCTCAGATGCACTTCGGTGGCTCAGCGTGTCTGACTTACAACGAAGAGTTTCGGCGCGAGTTAGCATCAACCCCAACAAGTCTTGGCGTGAGGTGGATCAGGAGTTTTCGATGCAGTGGATGTTATCCACGTAAGCATCTGCATCCACCCATATGGCGAGCGGGTTGCCAGTGACCTACCGGTCCCTTCAGGCACGTCCCGCCCAGTATGGGGCGGATGGGAACAGTGTGGGAACAGGGAGCATGGGAGGGCCGTGCAAACCAGCAGGGGCAAATACAGGGGCCTGCTGGAACTTCAAAAAGGGTCCTGCACGAGGCACCCTTGTAAGTTTAAGCATGAGTGTTCCAAGTGCGGGGGTAGACACCCCCTTGCCCAGTGCTTTAACCAGGTCACCCCCAGTGAGTAGTGGCGGGCCACAAAATGGAGAGGGCAGGTGGGACCAAAGGGCCCCTACTCCAATTAAGCTGGCTGCCATGGCTCCATGGCTTTCAGTCTACCCTGACAGGGAGGCGGCGCTGCAGTTACAATGGGGCTTTCAAGAAGGTTTTTGGGTGGGTTATCAGGGTCCTAGGGTCAGGCGCTGGGTAGACAATCTGAAATCATCTAAGCAACTGCCTGCAATTGTGGCAGCAAAATTGGAAAAAGAGGTGTCAGAAGGAAGGATGGTGGGCCGTTTTACGGACTGGCCATTGGAGGACTTGATTGTGTCACTGTTGAGGGTGGTGCCCATAAAGGACCCTGGGGAGTTCTAATGATTCATTACCTTTCCTGGCCGGAGGGGAACTCAGTGAATGATTTTAACGCAGAGAGTGACTCTAGGGTGCTGTATGCCTCAGTGGATGATGTGATCCGTGTGGTGAGGGTGTGAGGGGGATGAGCAGAAATGGCCAAGTGTGATGTCAAGTCTGCTTTCCGCTTGTTGCCTATTCATCCGATGGATTTCCCGCTGCTGGATTTGCAGTTCAAGGGGGCAATCTACGTGGACAAAGTCTTGCCCATGGGGTGTGCCATCTCCTGTTTGCTGTTTGAGATGTTCAGTCCATTTTTAGCATGGGTCTTCATCAAGAAGAGCGTCCACGCGGCAGTGACACACTATCTGGAAGATTTTTTGCTCATGGGAAAGGGTGACTCGGGTGACTGTGGACGAGCGCTACAGCAGTTTGAGGAGATGGCGCGGACGTTCGGGTGCCCTTAGCGCCAGAAAAGACAGCTGGGCCCAGTGGTGCATCACGGCTCATTCATGGCAAATGTGATAAACACCTATCCCATTGGGGCGAGAGGCAGGCGTGGGACACTACAAATCCCAGCAGGTAGTGAGATATCTTATTGAGAATCCCATAGGAGGGCAAATATTTAAATACAGTGTCAACAGCTGCTCAAAGTAACAGAGTGGAGCCTATGATTAAGGGATGTTTCTGAAACACGTCAGGCGTACACATATGGTTGAAGTGCTCGCTATGCCTGTGGAAGATTGCAGCTCCCCCCGAGTGAACCCTCATGTGCTGAGCACCCGTTTATTAATGTTATTCACACCGGCTCCAGGCGTACAGGGTTGCACTACCCCAGGACTTGTGCATGGGCCATGGGCTCGAAATCACGTCGACGCCATTGTGGGGAGGTTGAGCCATGTATTGTGGACACAACTGGCACTTCACGTCTCATTCAGAGCCCATGCGATAAACACTCACCTATCCCACTGGGGCGAGAGGCAGGCTGTGGGACACTACAAATCCCAGCAGGTAGCGGACTATCTTATTGAGAAGCCCATTGGAGGGTGAATATTTAAATAAAGTGTTAACAGCTGCGCAAAGTAACAGAGTGGAGCCTATGATTGAGGGATGTTGCCGAAACGCATCAGGCATACTCGTATGGTTGAAGTGCTGGCTGTGCCTGTGGAAGATTGAGACTTCTCCGCAGTAAAGTAGTGGTCACAAGCTGCCCTCCAGCTGAACTCCCTAACCTTCGTAATAGGCTACGGGCCGCAAATGGAAGAACCATTTCCGACAAAAGTGGGGAAATGACTTTTTTGGGGCCAAATGGTCTAGCCGGAAAGTTTATATACTTGGGGACCTCATGCTATGGCCAACCGTTGTAGAAATGTCCCTAACACAGAAATGTGAGAGTGACCAAAATCCCCTTAGCCTGACAATAGAACTTCTGTGGGGCGAAAAGGTAAGGACAGCTCCTGTTCTCTTTGCCACAATGGAGGTGATTCCTTCAAATGACGAACGACGGTCAAATGGCCCATAATTTTGGCTGATGAACGCAACCTTAGTATTTTCAAATGTGAGCTCAAGAACCATCTAGGGGTGTTGTCCTCTGGGACAGGTGATACGATTACAACAACTAGCTTTAGTGCTCCACAGTCCACGTTCTTTAATCATTTGGAAAGAAACTTTACTGTTCCCTTATACAAGGCCCGCCCTTATCAGGCGAAACCGACCAAGACGACTTTATGGTTTTCAAAGGAGTGCAGATCCTTGAACAAACGGCTGTCCCTAGCACTAAGGCAAAAGGACATCCCGTTAATTCAGGAACTGGGGAGGCAATACAAATTGGTGTAGCACAAAGCCATGAGAGAAGGGAATGAAAGGAAGTGGGAAGTACTTGGGGAGTCCATCCTGCACCCAGATGCCAGGATGTTCTGGATACTCGTGGGTATTGGCAACCATGAAAGGTCTCCACCTCTAGCCAATAATATCCCAGACAATGTGTGGCAAGAACACTTTGGAGCCCTGTACTCAATCCATGTTGATTTCGATAATGAACCAGCAGTGCCTGCTCCACTCCAATTATCACATTATTTCTCATTCAGTAGAGACTAAATATTGACCTCTCCGGATGCAATCGTACCTGCTAAGGCCTCTGGTCCAGATGGCATCCGAGGAGACCTTTTTCGATACATTCTGACACTGGTTAATGACATCGCAGGTGGGGGGAAGATCCCAGAGGCTTGGAAGTTGGCTGAAGTGATTCCCAACTTCAAAAAGGGTGACAGGTCCAACCCTTCCAATTAGCCTGATCGACTGTGTCCAGAAAGTCTTCCCTCAATCGCTCCTAGCTAAAATCTTGGATTGGATGGAAGAAAATGACATCCTCTCCCCCTCCAAGCGGGCTTTCGATGGAAAATCAGCACAGTCAATCAGGTCTTTCGCCTCCTCATGCTTTATTGGAAGGTGGTTTTGCTGAGCAAACGGAGCTTATACATTGCATTCATAGACTTAAAATCTGCCTTTGATCTGTGCTCAGGGAGATGGGCATGCCACAGGGTATCCTTACACTCCTAGTTGCCACAAAGGGGGGTCCCTATGAGTATTGGGAAACAATATTTTTGTAATCAATAGTTTTGACTTTATATTCATGTCCCTCGAAATTGTTGGAAGCGATATTCTGTCAGAGATCCATTTCCAATCTTTCCATCTCCAGAGCTGGGTCAGACTTTCTTGACTGTGCTTCACTTAGTGGCTTGGCAGTTGAGCAGGTCAGTTTGCAGACAAAGAGACTGTCCAGACAGTTGGGTTTAGCAATCCAATATTCTAGGTGGCAGCTGACACGAAAAGCTTATTCTTATTATTAGAATTCCTTTAGCTTCTAGTGCAGGTCGAGGGACCTAGGGGCATATTATCTGGATGTGTTATATAACGTACATCGCACATTTCCATATCGCCGGATTTTTGCGGCGTGTTAGCGCGTAATTATCAATGCGCAACACGTAGGCGAAATTAAATCCGGCGATAGTCGGCAATATGGAACATTAGCGCATGAAAACAAACGTTGTTTTCACGCGCTAATGTGTGCCTTGATAATATGGGGGGGTGGATTCAGCATTCTGATCCACACCCCCATGTTATCCATGCCTTAACACCTGGTCAGAGCAGGTGTTGGTAGACCTGCGATAAACTCTTCTTCTCCCAACGCCTGCCTTGGTAATAGGGTGTTCCCACCTCCAACCACATTTTACATGTGATTGGGTGGGAACACCCACTTTGCATGTCATTAGCGATGTTTCTCGCTGACATGCAAATTGGGCTTGAGGCAGGTGTTAGCATGCCCTTGTTAATAGGGCGCTGGAAGTATCGCCGCTTTCTCAGCACAATTCGCCGAAAAAGCGGCGATACTTCAGCTTGCTAATATGCCCCCTAGATCCTTTGAGAGGAAATAGTGTACATATTCCATTCTTTCCATGGGATAGGTTATATTTAGGTTTAAAGGTGATTACCCTTAAGGTGCAGTGGGCCACTATTGAGGGTTTTAGAGCACTATAGGTCTGAATGAAGGACTAGGAGGTTTTAGCTCTACTTAAAGGCTTTTCCATATCACATCCTATCACTAGGCTTTGGTTTCTAATTGGGAATGATCTTTAGTCTAAGGTCCTTGAGAGACCTCATTTTGAGCCTCTACAAAATACAGATTTTTCAAGTCTTACTCTAAAGACATTTTCTTCTGGACGTCTGGCCATTATGTCAGCTTGGAGACTACGGGACCAGGAATCTCTCTCTTGGAGACATCCTTTTTTAAAGTTATTTTTGTACAGACTAGTTCTGAGGTTAGATCCTTCATCTGTCCCTAAGTATGCTTCTACTTTTTATCAGGTGCGAGAGATCATTTTACTGGAATTATGTCCTTCTTCTCCTTCTCAGCTGGAATTGGAGCTACCTAATTTGGATTCAAAGGATCACTTTTGATTAAATTTATTGCCATGTTTTGGTTGCATGTCTTAATAATATCACTTATGTTTGACTATTCTTGTGCTCAAATACTGTTTTCATTGTAATTTTTTAGTTTTGAAGTAAATGTATCCAATAAAAATATTGGAGGAGGAGCTTGGCGGGCATCCGAGATGGCCGCGTGAGCACAGCGCTCCTCGGACCCCCGCCACTCCCGGCATGATATCCTGAACATATCCTGACTTCTTACGAAGATTTGTGTAGAGGACGCTGAGCTGATTGCCCTGGAACTTTTGAAATTTGATTTGGACCCGGGGTGCCGGAGTTACGGTGATTAGAACTTTAGGGCTCCGCCCTCGAGGTACGCCCGGGACTGGGTGAGGCTCTGTGGCCGTCTTGGAGTTGAACAACAGCGGCAGGGGGATTCGACTTGTGGGTCCCACTCTTAGGTTTAGTTTCTGCCTCAGTCTGAGACATCTGGCGAGGGAGCCTGGCCTGGGCTGGGTCCGGGGCACGAGACGGCTGTCGGGCCTTTGGCTGGCTTCTTCTCCGATCTGACTGGCCCTATACTTGTGGTACCCTAGCAGCAGCTCTTTGGTCCCGAAGCCCTGCTTTCCTGTGGCCATTCCATCGAGCCTGGTAATTCTCCTGGTGACGCAGTTCCAGCATGGCAGGCAGGGGGGACCGAGAGACTCGGAAGACCAAGACGGCCCTGCGTGGGGGCCCGGTCCAGTCTAACGTTATGGACCGTTACACCCATTCGAAGGGATCCCCCGGAGCCGCCCTGCCCGGATCAAGTACTGCTGACCACTTTGTGGACGCGTCAACGGAGCCGTCCTTGCAGGACATCATGGGCGCCATTTCTGGCATGAAGGAGACGATAGGCCAACAATATGAAACTTTGGCCCACAAAATCGACACCGTGGCCATTGATGTGACCTTGATTCGAGCCGACCTGTCGAAAACCAATGAGAAGGTGAAATCATTGGATCTCAAGTCATCCAGCCTCACGGCAGACGTCTCGGAGATACAGACGGAGATCGGCAACCTCCGTAGGGTGAACGATTTCATGACCCGGCGCTTGGAGGACTTTGAGAACAGGGCACGTCGCTGTAATGTGCGCGTGGTCGGAGTTCCGGAGAATCCAGAACCTCACTCTGTTGATCTCCTTGTTGAGGACTTGATCCAGAACTACCTCTCTCCGTCTGGTCTGAGTAAATTTTTCGCAGTGGAGCGTGCCCATCGTGTTCCGGGGGGCCAGGGTAAGCCAGGTGCCCCGCCGAGGCCTATTGTTGCGAAACTCTTCCATTATAGGGATCGGGACGCTATCCTGCAAGCATCACGTGTGAAGGGCCCGGTGGCCTTTGAGAACGCCACGGTGAACTTTTATCCGGACTTTTCTCAACAGGTCCAGAAACAGCGTATGGGCTTCCGTGGTGTTAAGAAACGTCTCCGAGACTTGGGGTTACGCTACGCTATGCTTTTTCCGACCAGGCTGCGCGTTGAGTACAATGACCGAACCTTCTTCTTTGATCGGCCTGATTCTGTGAATGACTGGCTGGACTCTCTGCCTGACCGACCTCCTGCGACTGAATCCGCCGCCCACCCGGGTGGTGCTGAGGGTGGTGTGGAGAGCTGAACAGTTCGTCTATGCCTGGGCCCTCGTATAGAGTAAACTCTTCAGGGATTCTATGCCTCAGTGCCTCTATTGTTTGTGTGTTTTCCTCATTATCTGTCTTGCTTGGGGTGGCGGGTGGGCCAGAGCCTTTCCTCCTCCGGGGTCTTTTTGTAGAATGGGGGTTCTTGGGCGACAGGCACACTGCATGTTGGGGTGGCTTTTTAGCATTTTGCAGGGGTGCAGGGTGGGGGGTGTTTTCTTGATTGTTGGGGGGTGGGTGGTTGGGACGTTTGATGTTTGTGTGTTATGTTCTCAAGGCGACTCAATCTTGCTTCTGCTGTTTTTTATGTCATGCTCATTGCAGAGGGGTTTCGGCTTTGCTCTGTGGGATGGGGGTAGCGGGTTGAGGTTTGTTTCGTGGAATGTTAATGGTCTGGGGAATCGCATTAAGCGGAGTGTGGTGTTAAAATGTCTACGCCGTTTATCTCCAGATATTGTTTTTCTACAGGAGACTCATTTGGTGGGCAATACTTGTCGGGCGATGGATAGGTGGGGATATCGCCTTGCCGCACATTTGGGGTTTACCACGGGTTCCAGGGGGGTGGGTATCCTTGTTCGGGCTTCCCTCCCCCTAGCTATTGATGATGTGATCCTTGATGATCGGGGGCGTTATGCTGTCCTCGTGGGTCGTTATGAGGGTCGTACCCTCTCCTTGTTTACTGTTTATGTGCCCCCCGGCCTACAGACTTCTACCTTTTCCGATTTGGGCCGTGTGTTGTTAAACCTCCCTGATAGTACTCTCTTTATTGCAGGTGACTTTAACTCTGTGCTCTCCGGTCTACACGATCGTTACCCCCCTAGGGATACTCCTTCAGCCCAACAGTGGCTGGGTGGGTTTTTGGACACGTTCGGCTTGGTGGATTGCTGGAGGCTTCTGCATCCTACCCAGCTTCAATACACTTTCCATTCGGGGGCCCATGGGAGTCTGTCTAGACTGGATTATTTCCTGATGCCCGCGGCGCAGACGCCGGCGGTGCGTGAGATCAGACACCTCCCCCGGGGCATCTCCGATCATTCTCCGCTCTGGCTTTGTTTTGAGATTGGGGTGGAAGCGGCGGGCCGACTGGCTCCTATTAACCCCTGGTACCTTACCTCCCCTGAGACCCGCACCCTTTTGACTAAGTCTTTGGATGCCTATTTTTTAGACAATGAGGGGTCTGTTTCCTCTGCGGTATCCCTGTGGGAGGCCTTTAAGACAGTGATTCGTGGGCAGGCCCTTTCCCTTATTGCTGAATCCAAGAAGGCTAGGAATCGGGAGGTGGTGGACCTTGAGAGAGAGATTGCGGGGAGGGAGGCCGCCTTAGAGTCGGATGTCACCTCTGATAAACTCCACGCCCTGGGTCTGAAACAATTTGCTTATAAGTCCTTGGTCACGGATGCGGCTAAACTGATGTTTCGGGAACAGCAGGGTTGTCTGTATGATGTGGAGGACAAAGCGGGTAAATTGTTGGCATGGTTGGATAAGAAAGAGAGGGCGAATCGTGTGGTGCCTGTGATTCAGTCGTCGAATGGTGTCGAAGTGACGGACCCGGTTGGAATAGTTGAATGTTTTGCGGAGTATTTTCGTGTGGTTTATACCCCTGTGTCTGGACGGGATGTGGCTGACTCTTGCCTTTTGTTGCGCGATATAGCTTTGCCCAGTGTTTCCGATTTAGACCGTGTCTCGTTGGAGTCCCCTTTTACTACGGATGAGATAGCGACTGCCATTCGCTCGCTCCGTTCGGGCAAGGCCTTGGGCCCGAATGGGTTGCCAATTGAGCTGTACAAGCTACGCCCTGACAGGGTAGCACCCTATCTTCGTGCCATGTTTTTGGAGTCCCGGGAACGGGGTATTCTCCCGTATGATCAACGTCTGGCTACGATAGTCGTAATTCCCAAAGACGGGAAACCGCGGGACCTTTGTTCATCTTATAGGCCCATTTCCTTGTTAAATGTTGAGCCTAAGGTCCTGGCTAAGCTCCTGGCGACCCGCCTACTGACAGTCATTAGTGGCTTGGTTCATCCGGATCAATCCGGATTTATCCCACATCGCAACACGGCTCTTAACCTACGTCGTCTCCACGGTGCTGTTGCGAGGGCGGGGCTTCTGACGGAGCCGGCCATTTTGGCCTCGTTAGACGCCTCGATGGCCTTTGACACTGTAGAGTGGCCCTATCTTTGGGCAGCTCTCGAAAAATTTGGTTTTGGACCTGAGTTTATTGGTTGGGTGAAGTTGTTGTACGTTGAACCCTTAGCGCAAGTAGTGGTGAACGGTAGAGTTTCTGCCCCCTTCTGCCTTGGTAGGGGGACCCGTCAGGGTTGCCCCTTGTCTCCATTGCTTTTCGCGCTTGCCTTGGAACCGTTAGCTGCGTGGCTTCGATGGGAGCCTTCACTCAAAGGGATCCGTTGGTCACCGGACTTTGAGGACCGCGTCTCACTTTACGCGGATGACATTCTTCTCTATCTTACCTCCCCGCGTAAATCGTTAAATGTCTTATTTGATGTTCTTACTTCGTTCGGTGCTAACTCGGGCCTTGTTATTAATTGGGCTAAGTCCTGTGTGTATGTTCTTTCGGGTGTTTTGCCCCCTTTGCCGGACAGATTTCCTATCCAGGTGGTCCATTCTGGCTTCAAATATTTGGGGATTTTTATTACCCTGGACCCCTCACTCCGGTTTGAGCGTAATCTCCTCCCCCCGCTTCTTAGACTGCGGCTGGATGTGGCCCGTTGGCGTAAGCTGCCCCTATCTCCTCTGGGTAGGGCTGCTCTTTTTTAAATGATGTCCTTGCCGCGGTTCCTCTACGCACTTCAAAATTCTTATGACGACATTCCCGCTACCTATTTCCGAGAGATCGAGAGTCTGCAAAGACAATTGATTTGGGACGGGCGTCCACGTATAGCCCTGGCGAAACTTACCATCCCTTGGTATGACGGGGGCATGGCGCTCCCCGACATCAAGAGATATTACTGGGCTGCCCAGCTATCTGCCATTAACCACGCGATGTATTCGCCGGGTCGCGATCCGGCCTTTGAGATGGATAGGTTCCAGCTGCCGGGAGGGGACTTTAATAGAGCGCTTTATTCTAGATCGGCCGGGCGCCATCTTACGGGCCCGTCCAGGACCGCAGTCAACGTGTGGCGCGCCGCGAATGTAAGTTTGGGATGGGAGAATCGACTGACACTGGCGACTCCGCTTTATGCTTCTGAACGTTTGGGGTGTCTCTGGTCTACTAAGGGCTTTGAACGCTGGGATATGATTGGGATTTGTAAGGTGGGTGATGTTTGTGAGAACGGTAGCGTGAAGTCATTCCTGGCCCTTAAGGCAGAATACGACTTGAGTGATAGGGAGTTTTTCCGATATCTGCAGGTCCGGCATGCCCTGGCCTCAGTTCTGACTCCTGATGTGACCCTGCCCGAGTCCTCCCCCCTTGAAGATCGTGTACTAGATGGACACCTGCCCGACAGCACTATCTCCCTTATTTACAAAAAATTGATTCATAATCGCGCTGATTTGTTGGTCCGACTCAGGGAGATGTGGGTCGGTGACGGATTGGAATTAGATGACGAGGATTGGCAGTCGGCACTCTCCTCTCCGAAAGAGGTCGCCATTCCTGCCCGTCTGCGTTTGGTGCAACTTAAGATCCTCCACCGGGTGTATGTGACTGGTCCGCGTCTGGTTGTAATGGGTTTTTCCCCGGATGGCTTATGTAAGCGTGGCTGTGGGATGAGCGCTACCTTTATGCATATACTTTGGGAGTGCCCTGTGGTGGCAGCCTACTGGGTGGATGTACTTGCGGTAATGACTGTTGTGACTGGTGTTACCCTACGGCCTGAGGCCCGACGTTGCCTGCTGAATGTGTGGGAACCCTCCGATTACTCTGTGGCCCAGACTAGATGGGCGACCTTGGGTTACATGGTCGCGAAGCGTGACATTGCGCAACTCTGGGGTGCATCCCGACCTCCAGACGTTTCGGTGTGGGAGGATAACATGGACTGGTCCATGTTCCGAGAGAAGACCGTCTATGTGGCTAGGGGCAGACCCAGGGCATGGACGAAAATTTGGGGTCAATGGAATGCTTATCGTGGAGACATTTGTACCCCTCCCTTGGTTGACACCTCCGATGTTACCCTGTCTCCCTAGGCTGACGTTCCCGAAATTTTTCATTCTGTTTTGGGATTTTCCTGTCCTCCCTGCTTCCCCCCCCCCCCCCCCCCCCCCGCCTTGCTGAGTCTCATTGATTTACCTTTGTTTTCCTGATTAGTGGCTTTCCCCTCTGCCATCTGGGCTGACTTGATTGCTGCATTCGCCTTGTTTGGTGTTCGTTATTTTAATGTTTAATACAGAAAATTATTGTGACCTGTCCTATGTTTGGAGCAATATTTCCTCTATGATTTCGGCCTGGCCACGAAAATGATTGTTTACTTCATGTGTTGTGCTTTGCCAATTAGCGGCCAGCCCGTGTGGTTGTAGGCCCATCTTTGTAATTTTTCTCTGATTGCTCAATAAAAGTTTTTAACCAAAAAAAAAAAAAATATTAACTATCTAGCTTCTTAATCTGAATGTTAAAAGAGCAGTGTTGAGTTACACTCAGGCAGTGGCTGATTGCAATTAATTTTGTTGGTTCCAAAGTACTTGTTACAATAAATAACGGAAGGAGCCTATATCAATAAAGCTTCATATGTTTGCATCAGGCATCTCATTTCTTCTGTTTGTGTCATTTTGTCCCAGCACTTTGCAGTGCTTAATTAGTGATGACTCGAACGTGGTAGAGGTCGAAAAGGTGATGATTGAATTGTGTGCCAGTAATTCCAGTACTCTGAGTCTATTCTTCCAAGTTTCATTCATTCGTTCGGCTTCTTAGGGTGTGAGGCAAGAGGTTATTTGATAACCAACTTGCTATATTCAGAAAGTGCTGGAGGAGGGGGTCGTGGTTTCGGGGGGGGGGGCGTGGTTTCGGGCCGACGGAGATGGCTGCTGTCCCGAGGAGCTCCGCAGCGGCATAGCCGGGACGAGACTCCTCCAAGTGCTGCCATCGCCTGTGAGGTCCGCTGAGCCGCAGTTTCGAGTTGCGGAATCCTCGCTGCCTCTTTGGAAATTCCGGCCGTTGCATGGGGTGAGAGGAATCCTTCGTTTTAGCGCATTTTCGGCATTGGCGGCTCGCGTCCTATCGCGTCCGCCATTTTGTGGTGCCTTTCATCTCGATATGCGCAACTCGCTCTCTCTCACTTGCTATTTCCTGTTATGTTGTGCTAAGCTCTCCATATCCTCTGCTTTACACTTCTGACTGTAGATAACGTTTTTTGGCATAAAGAATCCTTTGGTTATGGGCCATTTTTCTTCACTCTTTCAGCCCACAGTTATGGTTTGTTCGCCATTTTGAGCTGATCTTCACAATTGTCTCCTCCATAAGTGTTTCTTCTCCTACCATCGTTTTTTCTCACAAATGATTCTCATTTAGTGGAATTATCATAGCTACTTTTCAGGAACAATTTATTTTTTCTGAATTTTACACCTGGATATTTTATATACTTCTCCTACTAGGTCTTGCATGGTAACTCTCTACCACCAGTTTATAGGGCTGTGTGCCATTTTCTCTCCTCCGCTGTAAAGGTTGAGAGTTAATCTGTATTATTCAGTATACATTCTTGCTGTCAGAACATTCCACTTTTGGATCTTTTTGCTCTTCCAATGGCAATGCCGCGCCATAATCGTAATTTTTCTCAACAAGTTACGGAGCCCCTGGAGGATGTTTACCCATTCATTGTTCTACAGGAGAACTCAGAAGATGTAGCTAATGACTCACATTCCACAAAAGGCTCCTCTCTGCATACTTCTCGCTCGACCACCAAAGCTACTACTAAAATACCTTCTTCGTCTGCCCCTAAAGGAAAGCGAGTTAAAACAAATCCCCCATTACCGACCAATGAGTCTTCTTCTATCTCTCTGGAGCTTATACTAGAAGAAATTTGTTCGCTCAAGCCATACATGGAGGAAATCCGCTCACTCAAACCTTATATGGCAGACACTAATGCTCGTCTCCATAATCTTGAGGATAACTGGTCTCACACGGAGCAAAAAGTTGAACATCTTGAGAAAACCCTCTCCTCAGTTCAAGTTTTCTCCGACCAGGTTCCCAACATGCAAAAAGAAATTCAAAGTCTTAAGCATCAAGTGGAAAATTTGGAGAATCGGAACAGGCGTAATAATCTTCACATTTATGGTCTTGCAGAGGGCCTTGAAGGATCAAACTCCATAACCTTTTTTCAAACTTTTCTGCCTCAGCTCCTGGGTCTCCCGAACTCTCCAGCTTTAAACATCAAGCGAGCTCACCGTCTGGGTCCACCCTCTCGTACCCTTACTTCTTCTTCTTCTACAGTAAAGCCCAGAGGTGTTATTTTGTACTTTCTGGAGTATACTGACTTACTCAAAGTTCTTCAGTGTGCCAAGCAGAAAGGGAAGGTCTCTTGGAGTGGCTCCAATCTCTTTTTCGCACAAGATTACGCCAAAAACACCGCAGATCGTCGCAAGAAATCTTTGGACATGAGGCCTGCTATTCGTTCCTTGAATGCTCGCTGCGGCTTATTCCATCCATGCCTTTTTAAAGTGACTTATAACAACAAGACGACAAATTATGAAGATCTAGCCCAGCTTCAACTTTTTCTGGACTCATGTGCAAATGACTCGATGGAAATCCCTCGTTCATAATATCTATGCATAATTACTCTCTGTTATGGGGTATACCTCGTCATAGCGTTCTTTTTGCATCTCTACCCTTTCGTTTGTTGAATTTTGTGCTTTGTATTCTTTATCTTAAATTGTAATCTGATTTTCTATTGCCATAATTTGTTAACATAATTTCTTTTACCTTCCTTTAGATGCAGTTCTGTGAACTCTTGCGCTGTTTTATTCTCCGTGTGCATTTGGAGGTCGTCTTTTCCCGCACTTGTCCCTGTGGTCTCGCCGGTTTGGTGCGCTCATCTACTCATGTGGTTCCACCACCCCCTGTCTCATTGTCTTTTTGTGGTATGTCTCTTTGTTATTTTTCTTCAATGCTTTATGTTATTATTCAATTACATCTTTGTTTTACTCTTCTCTTTCTTTTTCCTGTTCTTCTCCTTGTTTCTCCCTTCTCTCTTTTGCTGTCTCTCTTTTTCTCTATTACCCTCTTCTCTTTTTATCATCATACCTGTTTTTCTTATCTTATTCTTTTACTTAAACCTAATTCTCCTCTCCATTCTTGTTTTTTCTCTTCTATCTATCCTAGGTAATAAGGTTTTGCAGTATTATATTGCTTATTTATTCGTTGTTTACGTTATATTTCACAAGTTACTCTTTGTCTGCTCTAAGCAGAATTTTACTTGTTCTTGTTCATAATAGAATACTAGTTATTTTGTATTACTTGTTTTTAATATCACTCTTGTTCATGTTTTCTTTGACAATTTTATTTGGATGCTTTTTTATCACATGTGCATGTTTCAATTTAACCATTCTCATTTAGAGTTTTAACTTGGAATCTTAAAGGAGTTAATAATCCTATAAAAAGGCAACGTGTGTTAACTCATCTGGCTAGATTAAATGCTGATGTTGCTTTTATTCAGGAAACTCATCTTTCAGAGGTTGAAGCATCTAAATTGAAAAAAGGTTGGGTGGGTCATGTTTTCTCTTCCCCTGCATTAGGAAAGACAAATGGTTTATCTATCCTATGCCATAAAAAATACCAACTTTCTGTAGTCCAAGAGAATGATCTTGAAGGTCGTTGGGTAATTGTTAAACTACTTATTGATCAGATACCACTAGTACTGTTTAATGTTTACGCTCCTGTTACTGTTGATAATAAGTTTCGGAATCTGATTTCAGACAAGCTTGTTATGTTTAATGAAGATTATGTTATTTTTGGTGGTGATTGCAACCAGGTTCTTGACCCCATTCTAGATAGACATTCTACTGTAAAATTCTCTAATACCAAAATGCACTCACAATTTACTTCTGCCATACGCCGTAAAGCTTTAACTGATATTTGGAGGCTTTGCAATCCGGACTTACAAGAATATACTTTTTATTCTCCCCCTCAGAAATCTCAGTATAGAATAGATGATCTCTTCTTCAGTAAACCTCTGTCCCAACTCGTTTCACATTCAGAGATTGACTCTATTCTAATATCAGATCGTGGACTTTGATTTGTTGCCTTTTTCTCCTCATGCTGGCAGATGGCGTTTTAATAATTCATTATTGTCAGACCCTAACTTCACAGGCCAATTCACTTCTTTTGCAACTGAATTCTTTTCTATTAATTCTTCTTCAGACTCTTCCCCAGTAATGATCTGGGATTCCTTTAAAGCAGCTGCTAGGGTTTTTATTATAAATTTTGTTTCACGGAAAAAGATATTTTTTGAAAGCAAACATACCCAGTTATTGGCCAAAATTAAGCTTCTTGAGTATTCCTATTATCGCTCTAATTCTGAGATCTCCTTAAAACACCTTATTGAAGCAAACATTTCCTTTAATAAATCTTCTACTGAAGCTGCTTCTTCTTATCTTTTAAGAAGTAGTGCCCGTTACTATGGAGGCCAGAACAAGATGGGCAAATTACTTGCAAATTATTTAAAAATTAGTCAGGAGCGGACAAAAATTGAGTCTATCCGTAATAATGTTGGCGACTCAATATTCAAAAATGATGATATTCTCAATGAATTTGTCTCTTTTTATAATACTTTACACACACCGGAACAACAACCTTCCTCTGATGCGCTTTCCTCTTTCTTTCACTCGATTCCTTCCCCTCTCGCTCCTGACACAGATTTTTCCTTATTAGATTCAGATATCACCTTATTTGAAATTAAAACTGCTGTTTCAAAATTAAAAAGGGGTAAAGCTCCTGGCCCTGATGGTTTCACTATTGAATTTTATGCCCATTTCGCCTCTTTATTACTTCCCCATCTTTTACTGCTCTATCAGTTTTTTATACAACATAATTCCTCTTCAGGTTCTTTCCAAGAAGCAGTGATTTGTTTAATCCCCAAAGATAATAGGGATCCTTCTTTATGTAAAAATTATCGCCCGATCTACTTGGTTAATTTAGATTATAAGATTTTTGCTAAAATTCTTGCTCTCCGTATTGATCCGTATTGATAACTACCCAATATTATAGGACCGGAACAATCTGGCTTTGTCAAAGGTCGATTATCCTCAGACAACTCCAGAGTTTTCTTTAATATATATAAGTAAAGCCTCTTCCCTTAATTATCCCATTGCTGCTATAGCATTAGATGCTGAAAAAACATTTAATAGGATTGGGTGGGACTATATGTTCCAAGCTCTTAAGTGGATTGGATTCTGTGCTAAATTAATTTCTCTTATCTCATTATTATATTCAGAACCGAAAGCCTCTCTCTTTGTTAATGGGAAAACCTCTCCTTACTTTTCCCTTTTTAGAGGAGTTCGTCAAGGTTGTCCCCTATCCCCTCTTTTATTTATAATTGCCTTTGAGCCTTTTTTAATGAAAATCCAGCTAGATGACAGTGTTTCTGTTTTTAAACTTGATACTACACAGGTTAAAATGTCTGTTTATGGCGGCGACATCCTTCTTTATTGCTCCAACCCCTCTTCCTCTCTTCCAGCTTTCCTTTCTGAAGTAGACACTTTCTCTCAATTATCTTGCTACCGGCTTAACTCGAATAAGTGTGAAGTTCTTCCCTTACATTTTCTTTGTTTAAAACATGATTTTATTTCTACTGGTTTTTCTTGGAAAACTTCTAGAATTAATACTTAGGCTTATGGTTTTCTCCTACCATCCCAGAGACTCTGAAAGAAAACTTGATCATATTTCAAAAACTTTGTCTGCTTCTATAGCTCATTGGCACCCACTTTTTCTCTCCTGGTGGGGGCGCCTGGATTCTATTAAGATGATGCTTTCTCCGATAATTCTCTATCTTTTATCCATGATTCCTGTCCATATTCCCGGTTTCTTTTTTAAAAAACTCGACTCTATTTTAAACAAATTCCTTTGGAAGAATAAGTCTCCTCGTATAGCTCTTAATGCTGTCAAAGCTGATAAGTCTTCTGGTGGCCTTAAATTTCCTGACTTCAAATCCTATCATCTTGCTTTTTCCTTGAGGCAATCCTCTCGTTGGCTATCTCACGAGCAGAGTCAGGGTATTCATCCTCCTATTTGGTTGTCGATCGAGAAATACTTTGTAGCTCCATTTCAGTTTAACGAATCTCTTGCTTTCACTAACAATATTTCCTCCTTTCGTTCTCAAGTGATCTCCCATACACGTAAAATATTAATACCTCTTCTCCCATCCTCCTCCCCTGCTTTATCCTCACTAGACCTTCAACCCATTTGGCATAATCACTTATTACGTATTAAAGGTCGTACCTTTTATTGGAAAACATGGAGAGCCAAAGGTTTACTCTGGATTTCTCAACTGGTATCTAACAATCTTCCTCTCTCTTTCTCGGATCTTCAATTACATTTTTCTTTACCCTCTTCCTGTAAATCTCAAAATGACTCACTCCTTCCTCCTCTTCGGCAATATCTTCTTTGTTTGCAACCCAACCCCACTATTTCTACCAAATGTTCCAATCTCTTCCCTTTATTATCTTCTACTACTTCGGCCTCTTCTTTTTATCTAAACTTATTTTTCTCTTCGGATAGACCCAAAAGCAAATCTCAATTGGCCTGGGAAAAGGATCTTATAGAATGTTGGGATATTCCTTTTTGGGACAAACTATGGTTAAAAATCCATAAAACATCAAGAGCAGCTAATACTTCTCAGACCTTATATTTCATATACAAGCCCCTTCTTTTCACTCCAATGAAATTAGCCTCCTTTTCTTCTTCAGACCTTCCCTCAAACTGCTGGTCATGTAAAGGGCCTTCAGCCGATTTAAAGCATATGCTTTTTGATTGTCCTTCTCTTTCCCATTTTTGGCTTTTGGTTTGGTCCCAAATTAATAAAATTTTCAATACCAAAATTCCTATTTCCATTTCTAATATCTTTTTGGGCTCCTTATCTCCCTCCTGGCCGTACTCATCCTCCACTCCCTCACTAATTGATTTACTATTAGCAATAGCCCTCCACCTAAATACTTCTAACTGGAAAGAAGCTGAGAAACTTACTTTCAGGGCTTGGTGGAATGCTGTTTGTTTTCATCATAGGTTAGACACAAGCCATGTCACCCCTATTTCTATATGTATTAAAAGAGATCTTTTATGGCTTCCTTTATCCTCATATTTATCGTCCTCGGCTCTAGCTTCCTCCACCATAATCCGCACTCCAGATAAACTTAGGAAACCCCCATAAACTCTCTGTTGTCTAATAATTTATTGTTTCTTGCTGATTAACTTCTGATATGACTCCTTTTTCCTTTTCATGAATACGTTGTTTTATATGCTATATTATATTTCTTATTGCAAATGGTGTTTTAATTAGAATTGTAACTCAGGTAATATTTCCCCTCTCCCTCCACCCCTTCCCCCCCTTTTTCTTCCTCAATTTAATGACCATAGAAACTTTTCATTGTAATTTCTGTTCATATGCTTTTTCTTTCTGTGTATGGTCTAATCTTTTATTTCAATAAACTTTAAACTTAAAAAAGAAAGGGCTGGAGGTAAGTGGTGCTTCTTGAGCACAGAACCAGTAGGTAGGCCTATGCTTTGTGATTTTTTATTGGAGTTTGAAGTATGAAGTGCTTGTCTTTCGGCTGCTGACAGGCTCATTAGTGATGACTAAAACGAGGAACAAGCCTCCTAATTATAGGTTACACAGTGAAGCTCCTACCTTTCTGTGTTAATTGCTAATGGTGTTTTTTTGCTCATGCCACTTTACATTACTTATTTCATGCCAACTATGTTTTGCTTCTTGTCCTTTTTGTATTTTTGTCTCCCACCTTAATAGGGAGAGACCTTTCAAGATTTTTCCTGTGCCGGCTCCTCATTAACCACCTCTCTTTAGGTAATGGCTGTAGATGACGCGCATGCACTGTCTCGAAGAGACATGCTGTATCTACTTTTTGGTAGTTATCTCATTTGCAAGCACCATCGTCGCTCCATTATTCGATCTTCACATTTGTTAAGGGCATGCATGGGTGATACTTCTTCCCGTGTTTAGCCCTCTCCGAGAGCAGTGACCAATTACTTTGAAAAATATGCAGTGACCATTTTCATCGATTGGGTCGGGACTACATGTAAATTTTTTTAAATAGGTGTCCGGTCCCTCCACATATAACGAGAGCTAGTGTTTTCATTATCAATGAGTGCCATTTTTTTCCAATTCCTGTGCTGCTGCCTGTCTCCTGTTGCCATTGCCCCATGGCTGCACCCACAGGGGCTGCAGCTTCCACTTACCTCACTAGCACCAAGGAGTCGAGGGAACATTTGGTACATCCAACCTAACACGAGTACCCCATAAAAGAATAAATAACACAGATTGAAAAGGTGATGAGCGTATTTAACTTTCAGGGGATTACCATTTAATTAACACAAGTGAAATAAGACGAGGAGGTATCTGCTGATCAATAATTAGATGGTAAACAATTTTGGGAAAATGGTCAAGACCGTAGCTGGATTTGTTCACCCATTGTTTCACTTTTATAAATAAATGATATCAAATAAAAAAAATTCTACACTTAGAAAATTTGAAGATTCTTTGGATTACGTGAGACCTCCTGGCCAGAGAAGCTTCAAGAGAAAGTGTACAACCTAAATATTTCGGAAGGAAGAAGAGGTATTGCCAAATTATCAGGTCTCTTGTAGCTGTTGTAGAAGGTCTCTTAGGCATAACGGTCATAATCTCACTATATACGCCATGGATGTCTAACCATGGATAAATACGTTTTTTATGGTTTCATCTACAATAAGTAATATCGAACTGGGTATTTACAAAGGTGACTGCAAAAAATATTATTTGGCAGAGGTACTAAGGTAAAAGACTGTGTAAACGTATCTTCACTATTTGTCACTGGCGTAAATTTGATTTCTAGTGTACAAAGGCCTGATAAACGATTTTATGATCTTTATCATTCATAAAAAATTGCACAGCAAGGCAACGATTCTTCCAATCATCAATAGGTGCAAGTACTTCGAAGTGACTTTAGGAATTCGCAATGCGATGTATCAAATTGAGAATGGATTCACACAGAAAGTTGGAGCACTTTTGCCCATGGCCCAGTGTTTTAAATGGGGAAAAATAAGCGCAGGTACTCATTAAAATAGAGGTGTGGCAAGTGGGCGTGGCTAGGGGTGGGGCTAAGGCCTGAATATAATCATACATAATGACTTCTGTATCAGTTGCAGCCCTTATTAAAACACATGAGAAATGCTTCTATGTTAAGAAAAACAGATTAACTAATTACACAAATTGAAAGTCATGATGATGACACTTTCACCTGAATGGTTGCTGCACACCTGATTGACAGTGCAGGGTCTGTCTAAAGACCCTGTCCTGTTAATCACAGTGTGACATAAGCCCTGTCAACCCCCTGCAGTTTGGGGCCTTTCAAATGGGCGTAGCTTAAATCTTTACTAGCAACTCTGCAAATGGCTGCTTCAGCCAAGTTAATTACAAGCTCCTCGGAAGCAGAGTGGTCTCTGCCCTTGACTGGAGGAGAAAAGTACCCTGCGCCTGCCGTGAATCAGGGTACCGGTATTCTCCCTGGCTACAGAGAAGTGCTGGTACTGACTGCACAAAAAATCGGAAGTGCCAGTACTCAGTGCCGGTGAGTACCGGCCCATTTGAAGCACTGCCGTGGCCACTGCAGGAACAAACAACATATAATGTCCCCAAGAAACGTTCATATCGATGACAGTCCAGCTTCCATGCATTACCTCTGTAGACTTTCATTTGGTACACATTCTACACAATTAATGTCACTTAAAGCACATGACATCATTCTAACAGCAGCAACCCCAAGGTACATAGCTATACGTGGGGCACCCTAAACGATCAATACAAGCCATGTCAATTTATTAAGGGATGCCTAGTCAATTTAAGATGTGGGCAATGCACCAAGTATTGAAGAAATGTATAGAGTAATATACCAAGAGAATAGCCAGGTCTTATGTATAAAAGAAAAGATTCCAAATTTTCCATTAAGTGGCAGGCAAAAACTTCAGTAGGATCGGGAAAAAACATGGGAAAGGTGCGTGCTCGCTGTCTCTTTCTGCAGAGTGGGTTTCTAGGGGTCATGATTACTGTTACTGGAATTTTTTTTTTAGAAATGACCGCATGGAAAGCACAATGGATAATACAGGTAGCCAAAGGTTTTTTAGGGTTTAATATCTCCTTCCATATGGTACATATCATTCTCAGAACTGTGGAACTATGCAACCACATCAATTATTTGAAGTTACTCTAAGAACTATCCCATATAACCTATCCCGTTCACCCCTCTCCTAGTCCAGCCACCCAAAAAACTTTTGCAACAGAACACATTTTTTGTTGACAAACATGCTGATGGAAATACGCTTACCTGTCTAGATACCCCAATATTGTTTTCAGCCACTTAGCGCCTGGCTCCACACACACCATGTTACCTGACTCTAATGTAATTCTGAAAAAGAGCAAATGAAACATTGCATTACAATCAGTCTTTTGACAAGTATACAAATTCAATATTCAAGATCATTTTACAAATGAGATTTTAAATAATTGCATGTGGCAATGGAAGTTAAGCAAACAAGCTGGGATTAATCCAGTGGGTGGTGCATTTCTATGACTGCTGATGATGTAGGTGGGACTGAGCTGCTCAAGAGTAGACTAACAGTCTGGTTTTGGTGCTGACAGTCTAGAGTTTGTGTTAGTGTGTCTGCCTTATACCTAGGTCTCTCTAAATGCTAATCGGGTAACAGCAATTCAGGAATATAGGAATCCATTCTCATACCCCCAGTTGTACTGTGTGGCTCTCTACCTCTTTATGTTGAGATTCTAGTTATACACTTCTCTTCTAACTTTGTATTTGCCGCACCTCAACATTCCCAAAACTGATAAGCACTGAGGCAAAGATTCCGTCATATGAACCAATGTTGGGAGCTAACTGGTCCTCATAGTGTTATGAACTACAATGTACCTCAATATAGGCCTAGATAGTTGTACGACCTTTTACCTACATGTGTCCCGCCATTGTTCTACATAAAGGGTCTGGAGCTGACCTTTTACTTAGTTATGTGCTGCATAAATGTTGCATGGTTTTCCTCGAAAACTAGCCTCATTTAGTATGCATGAGGATTCTCTGTATCACAGCAGGATACCATCTTCTGCATAGTAATTCTGTATAGGGGTCATCACTATCGTCATTCTTGGCAGATATGCCCACAGTACTACGACACATTTAGGTAGAACCCCTGAGGGTACCTTTCAGGTATATAAGCACCACATCTTCGCTGGGCAAACGAGAGGAGAAAGACTTCCATGCTGACACGAAATGCTGAGGTCCCTGCACGCAGACACTCCAGCACACAGTGGTCTGACATCCCTTTCGGGGTGCCCACTCGAGACCAAGATGGGGTTCTTCATTCTCTCACATCAGGTAATGGGGTTAGCTCTTTTCCTAGGGGGAGTCTTGGCTATACACCTACATACATGGTAGGTACACTTAGGTACATCTAATTAGGGTTTGCATTGTAGGAGTACGCATTATTACTATCATGTATCTATATGCATGCCTATATTCACTTTTCAGCACTATAGTAGAATTGTACCTTCTATTTACTCTATTGGTGCTTATAACCGTATACATCTGTTTCTGTCTAATGGTTGTTGCAGCAAATATATTTTATACTAGAACGACTCTGGTTCAATAAATACTTATTGAAAATGTCCCCATCTTTTATTCTGTATATCTATCTGAGAGCAAGTGAGCATGAGTGACTGAGCAAAAAGTACTGTACTGTTTCCATGATCCCAGAGGGGTCAGGTTGTCATGTTCGATAGTTGCCAGAAACTATTGACTCCTTGGTAAGAGGGCACCATAGAGCACTGTGAGCTAGCTGGTCTACAGACTACCATATTCTTCGGGGTGGCAGGAATAAGTCTGGACACCAATCCCTTAGTTTATGTAGTCTAAATGTGCAGGTCCTATATAGATTTGTACAAACTACACGACATGGTGCCGCCAACGTTGGTTTGGTTCTTTTTTAACGGTCAAATCTGAGTAGTTCAGTCGTGCTTTCTCAGAGACCCCTACTCACATTGACCCGGAGACCTCTGGAGTGGAAAGGGTAAATGTGCCGCAGCTGCGTAGGTATACCCTATGTATTGGCTGTAGGTTTATTCAAACTTGAAGGATTATAGTTCCTTACATTATGCCTAACTGTATCTCTTTTATAAACTTCCACCCCTAATGTCTCAGACAGCAAACACTGCAGCTGATGCTAGTACTAATAGCGAGGACGCCGAGCAGGAAGGTGCTACAAACATTTCAGAAAATTGCAACAATGCATTTGTTGCAAAATTAGAACATTTTGGTCTCAGTTTTAGGAGGGACCGGAACATTTGTGATTGAGACACATGAGTCATTCAAGGCAGAGGTATTCTATTCATGGGTTAAATTCCCACCTGCAGATGCACATGCAAACACATTTCATTCTCATACTCCAGATGAAATACCAGAAGACTATTGTCCATACAAGAACATAGACGTTCTACTCACATACCAAGAGCATATGAATTGGTTTAAAGGCACCCTCCCACACAGAGCAGAGACAGAGCAACTTCGCCAGTCCTAGCTGCTTACATACCACATCCAGAAATTGACACATTGCCAATTGAAGACTTGCATCCACTTCACAAAGAAATAATAAAGCTTGACAGAAATCTGACACCATTCATCATGAGAACACTCACACTTCAACCTACAAGGGTTACTCGAGCAGGTCAATTACAAGGGACCTCAACTAAAATCACCCCACAAACACTGAACGCAATTATGGGAAGAATGCCCATTAAACGTGAGCAAATGCCATTCTCAATAGCATAGTAAATAGCACAGCTAGAGGCTGTATTTCCACACAGAGGCCCACAAGAAAAACACAGAATATTAACAATCTGCTTGCCAGATAGAGGACTGTACCACATGGGGCACAATTTTCGCTACCATCTATACCAGGACTCATGGCACCCCTTCAAAAGCGGTGATACCAGAGGTAATAAGACAAGTACAGAATGAGCAAAGGGCATGTTGGCAAACATAACAGGGGAGGCAGCAGCGGTGGCTATACACCAACGCCTGAGGTAATGCCCTCCTGCACAACAGGAGCGAGAATTAGCAAAAACTATTGAAGATACCTATGCTTCATTGGGTAGAGACAATTTGGGAGCTAGTCCTGCGAAACCACAAGTAATGAGAAGTCCTGAAAAGGATAACTCCAAGCAAGCACCTAATTCTTCTAAAAAGAAATGGGATAATAAACAACATAAGAATAGAGAGGATAGATCATAATCACGGGGTGGATCTCCTCAACAGGAGCCCTCTGACAGGAGGTATAACCATAGGAACCAAGATAACATAAAAAAAACCTGGCAGGTATCAGGATACTGATACACGCTCCTCTCGTTCAATTCAGGGTTCATCAAAAACTTCGAGAGGGAAGGAAGGTCAGAACACAGATCAAAAGAACGAGTACAGCCAAGAGACACATATCGCACTTCAGCCTACTATTATCAATATATAAACCTCAATTTAAAAAGAAGAAAGGAGCTGGCCTTAAAATGAGAAATGCCCAGGCTGCTGAGGACTCAACTTCTGAACAGGGAATGGGCTCTGCCAATGCTAGACAGCGCAGCAGAAGTAACAATAGCTTGCCAGAACCTGGTGGAATTTCTGGTGACAGCGCTGTTGAATGAGCATATCACAGTGGAAACACCTTGTACTAGGGTAAGTGTCCCACGTCAGTTCTATTAAATAGCACTCCATATAGAGGGGGGCATACCCAGGAAGGTGAAGGGTCTCTTTTAGGAGAACCTGACTTTTGGATACAATATCCTTTTGGCTGAGAAAGATTGGATACCTGAGTTTGTTATGGACTGCCAAAATGGAGAAACAGTCATTTTACCCGCTTTCTCCTACCTTGTTCCAGAATGTTTAAAACATTCACAAGTGCAGGAGCGCGCAGTAGCACTAGCTGCTACATTATATACCGCAATCATGTAGAGTGGGAAGCTGAGTCTCCTCACCATGTAATCCCAGTGAAAAATACTCCAACTTCACAGAGACAGTACCCAATAAAACATGACATGAAAAACACTGGTCAGTGAGATCTTAAATCAACGTGAATACCAAGGTGTAATAAAGAATTGCACCTCTTCTATCAATAATCCTTTGTTTACCGTAATGAAACCCGACAATTCATACTGTCTAGTTTTAGACTACAGACATTTAAACACATGCACAAAAACATTTGCAGTACAGAAAGCACACAGTGTGGCATTAATGAATAACATTGTGCGAAAGAAATACAAAACAGCACTAGATATCTCAAATGGATTCCTTCACCAAAATATAGCGCCTGAGAGCGACAGCATTTTTAGCCCATGACTTTCAACGTCAATTCTGTAGAATGCCCCAAAGGTATAAGAATAGCCCCGGGTTGTTTTTAGCAAGAGTATCAGCGTTACTTCAAAATTTTGATGAAGATGCATTTTCCTATGTGGATGATATTTATCTGACAGACGATGAATTATTGGATCATTTGACCGGGGTGAACATCATTTTGGAGTTCCCCTCTTAGGGCTACAAATTTAAATAAAAAATGGCCTACCTCAATGTCCTATTCTTAGGATATGAGCTCTCAAGTGAAGGGAAAAGCCTAGCAGCTAATTTTTTTGAAAAGTACTCGCTGATCCAACCTCCAAAAATGTTGAAAAACTTACAATCCATTTTAGGATTCCTACTTTTGGCAGACAATACATTTTGGATTACGCAAAAAATGTAAAACCTTTCTACAATTTAATTAGACCTGATTTTTTCAGTCCCACATTGGACACAGGAACACAGAGCAATTCTACATTCCCTACAAGCAGACATTATAGCTTCCAAACATTTACATACATGTGTAAATACTACAAACTTCATTATCCATGTAGTAGCTGGTCAATCCGGATACACTTGCCTAACCTTCAATGAAGGGGAAACTGTACCCATTGCATACCAATCACATTTGTACATAAACGCTGAAAAGCGTTTTGCATTCACTGACAAAATTCTGAGAGAAAGAGCATTGGCTCAGGGTAAATGAATAATAGTCGTAAATCCAGTACCAATCTTAGAGGCTGTTACTAAACCAAGCATTCCTCACGCTAAGGCACTGCATCCATGATGGATACAATGGGCTAATTCGCTCACTGCAACAGATGTAGACTATAAATTTGATTCTACATTAAAAACACAATTATTCTTGCAATACAAACAAAAAAATCCTCTCCCAAATGAAATACTGCCTCTAGATCAGTATTAATACATAATTTACACTGATGGTTGAGCTAAGCCAGCTATAGGAAGTAAACAGCAATACAGCGCAGCTTGAACAATTATAAAGGGCCGTATGCCGGATGGTAAGTTCTGTCCTAGTAATACGCAGACACAGTCTCTAAGAGATTGCACGGCACAGCTAGCAGACCTAAAAGCCCTGATTATGGAATTAAAGAACACAGATAGATAATTCCCCACACTAATTGTGTGTGATTCATTTTATAGTGTCCAATCTTACAATGAATACCTATACTACTGGGCCAGATTAGATTTAAAGATTCAAAAGGTTGCACAAGAAAGCACAAGCTGATTTGGGAACAAGTTACAGAGCAGAAAAAGGCATGCCACAGGCTCACGTGATTCATACCCTAAATCATCAATGTGTTGGTGTGCACGTTGAAGCAAATTTATTGGATGATTAAGCTGCCAAGGCGACAGTGCAAACTGCTGCTGTTGCTGCATTCACTCGTTCTAGCACGAGAGTAAAAGGACAGCTAATGGTAGCTGTCATCGCTTTGCGTTAAAACAGCACAGCCCTGCCAAAAGGTTTCCACTCAGGTACTCACGTCAGATGCACAAAATATTCCAAATGCTGAAATTCCAGGAAGGGGGGGGATAGGCTAATACCAAACATGGATTGCAGATTCGGTTTAATACCTGCTGCACACAAGGGTCTGGGTTCCGCGCATGCAGGTATTTCTGCAATAGTTTAATTATTGAAACAACTTTATTGGTGGCCAGGTCTTACAAAACAGACCGAGGGTTTTGTCCTTAAGTGCAAATCTGTCTGCAAATGAAGGGTTCCACCATAGCATGTCCACCGCAGACACCTTTACTGCTATGAGGCAGACCTCTCGCTTGCATCTATTTGGATCATTGCAGCCCCCTACAACCTGACAGGGCTTACAAGTACATCTTGGTGGCAGTGGATTCATGCTCTAGATTCCTGTGTTTGGCCTCAGTGCTCGGCTGATGCCAGAAATGTTATAAAGGGAGGAGCTTGGCGGGCATCCGAGATGGCCGCTTGAGCACAACGCTCTCCGGACCCTCGCCGCTCCCGACATTTTATCCTGGCTGAATCCTGATTTCTTGCAAGAATTCGTGTAGGGGACGTTTGGCTGATTACCCTGGCACTTTTCAGAAATCGATTTGGATCTCGTATTCCTGAGTTATGGTGCTCTGAACTTTTGGGCTCCGCCCTTGAGGTGCGCCCGGGACGGGGTGCGGTACTGTAGCCGTCCTGCAATTGAACAACAACGGCAGGAGATCTGGCCTTGTGGGTCTCCCCTTCCTAAGTTTCGGTTTCGATTCCGTTCCGACTTGGGCCACGGCTGTGGATGTCGTGTTGCGACTGAGACTTGGAGGCAGATCGGCTGTTGGGCTTTCATGTGACCTATTTGCTGGTTTGGCGACCTCTACCCGAGTTGTGCCCCCTTTTTATGTACTTTTGATTCTGTACTTTGGGTGTCGGGCCCGTCGAACATGGTGGCTTGTCCTGTGACGCATCTTCAAAATGGCGGGCAGAGGGGACAGAGAGACGCGCAAGACGAAAACACCTCTGCGCGGAGCTCCAGTTCAATCAAATGTCATGGACCGTTATACCCATTCTAAGGGGTCCCCCGGAGCTGCCCTGCCTGGTTCTAGTATTGCGTCCGAACGAATTTTGGAAGAATCGGCGGAGCCCTCCTTACAGGATATCATGGGCGCCATCTCGGGTGTGAGGGAATCCATCGGCCTACAGTACGAGGCCTTGGCCCACAAACTTGACACCGTGGCTATTGAGGTGAATCTGATTCGTGCTGATCTCGGCAAGACGAATGAGAGGGTACAATCACTGGATATTAAATCCTCTAGCCTTACGAATGATGTCTCGGAGCTCCAAACAGAGATTGGAAATCTCCGTCGGGGGAACGACTTCATGACCCGTCGCCTGGAGGACTTTGAAAATAGGGCGCGTCGCTGCAATGTTCGCCTGGTTGGTGTACCGGAAAACCCTGAACCCCACTCGGTGGATCTCCTGGTTGAGGATCTGGTCTTGAACCATTTGGCCCCTTCTGGTCTCACGAAATTTTTCACGGTGGAACGTGCACATCGTGTTCCAGGGGGCAAAGTCAAGCCGGGAGCCCCGCCGAGACCCATTGTAGCGAAGCTTTTTCATTATAGAGACCGGGACGCTATCCTGCAGGCCTCGCGGGTGAAGGGCCCGGTGGCCTTTGAGAATGCTACGGTGAACTTTTACCCGGACTTCTCCCAACAGGTTCAGAGACAACGTATGGAGTTTCGTGGTGCCAAGAAACGTCTCCGGGATCGGGGCCTACGTTACGCCATGCTCTTTCCCACTAGACTCCGGGTTGAATACAATGAACGTACCCTTTTCTTTGATCGGCCAGATGCTGTTAATGACTGGCTGGACTCATTGCCTGACCGTCCTCCTGAGACAGACTCCGCCGCTCGCCCTGGCGGTGCCGAAGGTGGTGTGGAGATCTAACTGTTCGGCTCTTCTGTCTTATTTTGAATACATTCTCAGGAGTGTTGGCCGGCGTCCCTCTACATTGTGATCATTCTGTCTTTTCGTTTGTTATTTTTGTTCTTGCTGAGGTCGGGGGGTGGATGGAACGGAGACCTTTCCTCCTCCGGGGTCTTTGTGTAGAATAGGGGTTCTTGGGCGACAGCCACACTGCAGGTTGGGGTGGCTCTTTAGCTTTTTGCAGGGGTGCAGGGTGGGGGGTGTTTCTCTTCAGTTTGGGGGAGGGGGGTTGGGAAGTTTTTTCTTTTCTGTGTGTTGTTTTCAAGGCGATTTGCTCCTGTGTTTGCTGCTGTTTCGGATGTCTAGCTCATGGACGGGGGGTCTTGGCTCGGGTGGTTGGGATGGGGGGTAGAGGGTTGAAATTTCTTTCCTGGAACGTTAATGGCCTGGGAGATCGTATTAAGCGCAGTGTGGTCTTAAAATGTATACGACGTTTGTCACCGGACATTGTTTTCATGCAAGAAACCCATTTGATTGGTAATGTTTGTTATGCAATGAATAGATGGGGCTACCGCCTTGTGGCGCACTCAGGGTTTACCTCCGGATCTAGGGGTGTGGGTATTCTTGTTCGAACCTCCCTCCCCCTGGCTATTGATGAGGTGATTCATGATGACCGTGGGAGATATACTGTCCTGGTGGGTAGATATGAAGGCCGCACCCTATCTCTCTTCAATGTTTATGTTCCCCCGGGTTTGCAGGCCTCTACTTTTACTGACTTGGGCCGTGTTCTGTTGGATCTCCCTGATAGCACTCTCTTTCTTGCCGGTGATTTTAATTCGGTGCTTTCCGGCCTTCACGATCGCCATCCCCCTAGAGATACCCCGCAGGCTCAGCAGTGGTTGGGTGGGTTTTTAGATACCTTTGGCCTTGTGGACTGCTGGCGACTGTTGCATCCTACTCAACTCCAATACACCTTCCATTCTGGGGCCCATGGCAGTCTGTCCCGGCTGGATTATTTCCTGATGCCCGCAGCCCAATCATCGGCGGTTCGTGAGATTTTACACTTGCCGAGGGGTATTTCTGATCACTCGCCGCTCTGGCTTCGTTTCGAGGTTGGGGTAGAGGCGGCGGGCCGAGTGGCTCCCATTAACCCTTGGTATCTTTCCTCCCCTGAGACTCGTACCCTCTTGCTCAAGTCCATGGATTCATATTTCCTGGAAAATGAGGGGTCGGTCTCTTCGGCTGTGTCCCTGTGGGAGGCTTTTAAAACTGTGATTCGTGGACAGGCCCTTTCCTTGATTGTTGAAGCTAAGAGGGCAGGGAGGAAGGAGGTGGTGGACCTTGAGGGGGAGATCTCTGCTTTGGAGGACGAGTTGGAATCTGGTGTCACGCCTGACAAACTCCATGCCCTGGGTCTAAAACAGTTTGCATATAAATCTTTGGTCACTGACGCTGCAAAGGTGATGTTTCGTGAGCAGCAGGGCAGATTGTACGATGTGGGTGACAAAGCGGGCAAACTCCTAGCGTGGTTGGACAAGAAAGAAAGAGTTAATCGTGTGGTGCCCGTGATTCAGTCTGCGAGTGGTGAGAATGTGATAGATCCGACCGCCATTGTTGATCGTTTTGCGGAATATTTCCGTGTGGTATATGCTCCCGTGTCTGTGAGGGATGTTGCTGACTCCCGCCTTCTTCTGCGTGATATCGCTTTGCCCTGTGTCACCGACTTGGACCGTATTGCTTTGGACTCCCCTTTTACGAATGATGAGATAGCCAATGCAGTTCGATCGCTCCGTTCGGGCAAAGCATTGGGCCCGAACGGTTTGCCTATTGAGTTGTACAAATTATGCCCCGATAAGGTGGCGCCGTATCTCCGCGCCATGTTTCTAGAATCTCGTGAGCGGAACATGCTTCCCTATGATCAGCGTCTGGCGACAATCGTCGTCATTCCCAAAGAGGGTAAGCCGCGTGACCTCTGTTCCTCGTATAGGCCCATATCCCTATTGAATGTTGAACCTAAGGTGTTGGCTAAACTTTTGGCGACCCGTCTCCTTTCGGTTCTTGGGGAGTTGGTCCATCCGGATCAGTCTGGCTTTATCCCGCATCGCAACACTGCTCTGAATTTACGTCGCCTCCACGGCGTGCTGGCGAGGGCGGGGCTTTTGACTGAACCGGCCATTTTGGCGTCCCTGGATGCCTCCATGGCCTTTGATACTGTGGAGTGGCCCTATTTATGGGCGACACTTGAGAAATTTGGATTCGGGTGCGAGTTTATTAGCTGGATTAGGCTGTTGTACGCGGAACCTCTGGCGCAAGTTGTAGTTAACGGTAGAGTGTCGGCCCCCTTCTCCTTGGGCAGGGGTACCCGTCAGGGTTGCCCCTTGTCCCCTCTGTTGTTCGCGCTCGCTCTTGAACCGTTGGCGGCCTGGCTCCGTTGGGAACCGTCCCTTAAAGGTATTCGTTGGGCCCCGGACTTCGAAGACCGCGTCTCGCTTTATGCGGACGACATCCTCTTGTATCTTACTTCCCCTCGCAAGTCTTTATCTGTTTTATTTGACGTTCTTGCGTCCTTTGGCGCTAACTCAGGCCTCGTCATCAACTGGTCTAAATCCTGTGTATACGTTTTATCTGGTATCTTGCCTCCGTTGCCGAGTAGACTTCCTCTTCAGGTGGTCCGGGATGGTTTCAAATACTTGGGGGTGTTCGTTACCTTGGATCCGTCCCTTCGTTTTGATCGTAATCTCCTCCCCCCGTTGCTTAGGCTTCGTTTGGACGTTGCCCGCTGGCGCAAACTTCCCCTGTCTCCACTGGGTCGGGCGGCCCTGTTTAAGATGATGTCACTACCGCGGTTTCTCTACGCTCTCCAGAATTATTATGATCCTATCCCCAAGACCTATTTTCGGGAGATTGAGAGCCTTCAGAGACAACTTATTTGGGATGGGCGACCGCGCATTGCTCTCGCGAAACTTTCCATCCCATGGTACGATGGGGGCATGGCGCTCCCCGATATTAAGAGATACTACTGGGCTTCCCATCTGTCCGCTATTAATCACGCTATGTTCTCTCCGGGTCGTAATCCGGCGTTTGAGATGGATAAACTTCAGCTTCCGGGAGGTGATTTTAATAGAGTACTTTATTCTCGCTCCGCTGGGCGCCATCTTGTGGGACCTACTTTGACTGCTTTGACAGTGTGGCGTGCTGCGAATGTGAGCCTGGGCTGGGAGGATCGCTTGACGTTGGCGACGCCGCTTTATGCTTCGGAACGTCTGGGCGGTCTTTGGTCTTCCAAGGGTTTTGACCGTTGGGACTTGATTGGGATCTCTAAAGTGGGGGATGTATATTCTAAGGGTTCTGTGCGCCCGTTTCAGGCCCTCCAGGCTGACTACGGCCTGAGTAGTCGGGAATTCTTTCGTTATTTACAGATCAGGCACGCTTTGGTTTCGGTGTTTGCCCCTGGTGAGATTCCGCCTGACTCTACCCCACTTGAAGACCGCATCCTTGACGGACATCTTCCTGATAGCACTATCTCCCTGATCTATAAAAAGTTGATCAACAATCGGACTGACTTATTGGCCCGACTTCGGGAACAGTGGATGGGGGATGGGTTGGAACTTGATGATGAGGATTGGCAATCGGCCCTCTCCTCTCCGAAGGAGGTGGCTATACCGGCTCGACTCCGTCTGGTCCAATTGAAGATCCTTCATCGGGTGTACGTTACGGGACCGCGACTGATGGTGATGGGCTTTTCCTCCGATGGACTGTGTAAGCGTGGATGTGGTTTGCGTGCTACTTTCCTGCATATTCTTTGGGAGTGCCCGATGGTGGCTGCTTATTGGGTGGCTGTGCTTGATCTGATGACTGTGGTGACGGGGATGTCCTTGCGACCGGAACCTCGTCGCTGTCTTTTGAATGTTTGGGAGCCCACGGACTATTCGGTGGCACAGACTAGATGGGCCACCCTGGGCTATATGATCGCGAAGCGAGATGTTGCGCAACTCTGGGGGGCCTCCAGGCCCCCTGCCCTCTCGCAATGGGAGGATAATATGGATTGGTCCATGTTCCGTGAGAAAACGGTTTATGTGGCCAGGGGTAGACCCAGGGCATGGGTGAAGGTGTGGGGTCAATGGAACGAATACCGTGGCGACATTTGTACTCCTCCCCTTGTGGACACTATCGAGATTACCCTATCTCCCTAGGCTGGCGTTCCCGGACTCTTCAGATAGGGACTGAGCTGGTGTCACCGGCTCTTCCCCCTTCTTCTTCCTGATCTCTGCCCCCCTCCCCCCCCCCCCCGCTCCATACTCCTTAGTGCTTAGGATATTATTACTGCACCTCCGCTGCTGTCCCCCCCTTGCGTCCCTTGGGCTGACCTTCAGTGATACACTCTCGCCTTCTTGTATGTTTGTTCTTTCATATATATAAAACCTGTTTTGGTCCTGTATATAATGTGGAGTATTGCATTGTTGATTGACGGTTACCTCTGCGGGCTTATGTGATATGTCTCTCCTCCTTTTTAGCGGCTGGCCCGTGTGGTTGTAGGCCCATCCTTGTACATCTCTGCTTGCTCAAATAAAGGTTTTTAAAAATAAAAAAAAAAAAAAAAAAAAAGAAATGTTATAAAGGATTTCTGATTCTTCATAGGGACATACGCAATTGGCACATTACATTCTGACCATGGCCCTGTGTTCAGCTCTCAGGCTTACAAAGAAGCTATGTGAAGTTTGAGTATAGCATTGCAGTATTCCTCTCCATATAATTCCGAGGGAAATCCGAATGTGGAGAGGAAAAAATGGGACTTAAAACAGTACTTAACAGCGAGGGTATAAGGCTTGGGCGGCAGTTGCATCACTCACCTATATGGGTTTCAAAGGGCACTTCATAACATGCGAAGAAGTAACCTAGAAGGCCGTACTCTAGAAGAGGTCCTGTCTGGGACAAGAATGTGGGTACCTGACCTCACTTAAGGCAGCACAGTGGCTGAGGAAAAAGCATTTCACATCAATGGTCGTTTGGCTGTTTTACAGGAACTCAATGAATTCAGGGCACTCCTAAGCAATGTCCAAGTAAAATGCACCACCACTGGGAAAGTGAAAGCAGTTTCAGAAAGACCTGCCTGGGTCACAAAGATCGTACTCTATGATATTAACAGAGTTGGAAACAATGGAATGCAATTTGTACCAGTCGAAACTAAACAACAACAAAATATGAATGAAACGCAGATCTCAATTCTGCCTAATAACGACATCTATGTGAATATGTCAACCAACAAGTTATCTGCCAGTTCAACAAAACCTGTTGAGCTACCACAGATAGATGGAACAGAATCTGGCTACTTCATCAATTTTGATACCTTCTCATTGGATCCAGTGAATCTGAGTCACCGCCAGCTTCTGTTTCCCACAAAGAAAAAATATATGTAAACTACCTTTGGCTGAAAAAGACTTACTTTGTTTCTCCCTGGCTATAGCTCTGGATTGCAATTGGTTTACTGTTCCTAGTCCTCTGGATAGGTGTATTGACTGTATTTTTCTTGCTTCTGAATGGACATTATCTCCCACAACGCTCCGCAGTACAACATTTGAATTTGGTCCTGAAACCACCAACACCAACTCATCATCAACAAAATCTGTCCTTTGTGAACATTACAGCAGTTCCAATTCCTGAAGAAATAGTTTGGGATAGGGTTTCATATTATGTATTTAGTCCCACGGAGCTTCTGAAAGTACCACATGTATTTAAAATTTCTTTGAATGATATCATCATCTCTAGTACATTTTCTGATGATTGGGACTTTGAAACTGTGAATAGTATGCTGTCTGATTTAGAACAATCTGCTGCATTCTCTAAAAATGAATTCTATGATGATACATCTGATTTTGATACCATGTATTGTTACCAACATTATGGTCATCATTTCTTGCACAAAACAAGTTTCCCACGTAATATTTTTACTTACCATCAATGGGAACACAATGCAACAGAACCCCGGTCATGGACTAGCCAAGATCAAGGACTTGAACACGCCTCAGATTACCTCGGTTTCACACTTTGAGGGATGGCAAAACTATACACAACATAGTGAAGATACGCTAGATGACATTATACATGAGGGTTCGTACCATTCTTCAGACCCCAATTGGAACGGCTGGTTAGTTTGGCATAGCGACACAAATAGTTGTGAATCAAGATTCAAGGGTACCACAGGAGAGTTTAGTGTCCATAGGCCGGGTCAACGTTATGTACAACAAGAACATCCGGGGATGGTGACATCCTACAGTGTTCGGAAGCTATGCCGAGATGGCTAAGAACCTCAACACTGTCCTAGGTGAAACAACACTTATCCTTACTTTCAGAGGACATGGATTTACTAGGTCCCCAGAAATCATGTAGTAAATTCTTCTTATATGCTATTTACAACAAAGTATGTAATATCTCTCAACAGGAAGCTGAGGAAAGATTGTGTGAAATTGATAGGGTTAACCTAGAAAAGGCTTTGGCAGTGGTTGTCAATGGAATGACCACACTAACAGCTAGAATGTATTCACTGGGCAACATTGTGTCTTCTACAATAGATATAATGAAACAGGATCTGCCCATTGTTCAACATGGCAAATCACAACTACGATCAATTCTGTTATTAAGCTGGACGCTACAGTCATTGCGCTCTGGTCATGTGCTCTGGCGATATATCAACAGTACATCTCTGTTCTCTGCTTATAATTTTTAAGGGACGGCAGACAACAATGGCACAAAGAGATGCAAAGCAACCAATGTTGTGCATTGAAAAATTAGACCAATTACCTTTCACGATGGCTGAGTCACCTTCCACAGAATGTGTAATCCATGGTCATATAACATTGCCAGTGACAACATTCCAATTTCAATATTGTCTTCAGAACCACCAAGTAGGCAGGTATGAAGCGTTGGCTAGGAAATACATCTATTAATCTTGGAAATTACCTTACAGATTTAAATGCAGAAATGGGGATACTGAAGTCTTACTCAGCAGTTCAGACTGTGAGAATTCGTTAAGTGGGTCTCCAATTGGTCAGGATATTAGGCTTCACGGAGCTTGCAACGCTCCAGTTTCAAACCTATCTTGTCACTTGAAAGGATCCCCAGCTGCGGTGAGGCATCCGGTGTTCAAAATACTGGAACGGGAGTTATTTGATGTTGAATGATCAAAGTTTTTGCGGGATGCTGCCAGAAATCGCATATCTGGTCACAATAGGATCCAGGATTACTTGTTGTTTGCAAGTATTGTTTCCACCGACCCACACAGTCAGGGATGCACCGCTATGGCCTTCGTTGAATGTTTCCCTTATACTGTTTGATTCTCTGAGCAGATTGAAAGCCTTACTTTTACAGAAGGAGGAAGTGACCTTAACCTCAGCTCAAGAGGCTTTTGATTTCCAGGTTGCAAGGTATTCAGCTGAGATATAGGCTCTAGTCCGAACTAACTTCCCACTCCATTTCGAGGAAATGGTACATTGTATCTTTAACATGTCTGATACGGGTGGGATAGTACACCTATCTAAAAACATAAGTTCTGGACTATTAAACACCTTTCAGACGATCTTCGGAGTTATTTAATATTTGATACACTCTGTATTGGGGAGCGTTTCTGGAGGGCTTCCGCTGTTCCTACTGCTTGTAGTGCGTAGCCTGATGTAATTTTTCTGCTACTTAATGGACATCCCAAATTTCAAAGAGATAGAAAAAGCGCTCTTGGAGCGAGGTTGCCCTGAACCCATGGTTCTCCATCTGGTCACACCTCGGCTTTGGGAGCTAAGCGAGCATTGGTTTCTGTCATTTAGATCAGTGAGGGTCGACTGCCTCTTGCCTGTACTCCGCTGCTTATTCTGCGGACACGAATGTGTGTTGGACATATCTCTAACACCTCCATCGGTTGCGCCTCTGGATGTGGATGTACTGCTGGACCTGCTAAAGGCCCATTTAGTGCAGTGTCCTCAGCGTATTCCATTTCTGATGTCGGCATTCTTAGAGCCATCACAAGATGCTTCAGTTCCGGTCAGAATGGACACTGGCTCTGAATCAGGCTTCCAGGCATCCAGTGCTTCCTCAGCAAAGGCTGTGGGAACCAAAGAAGCTAACCTTTCCTCTAATGACCTGATCCAAGAGGTGTTACAGGGTCCATCATCTTAGAAGACAAGCAGCAGGACACAAGGACACATTAACATTTAGCTAGAACCGGGTTCTGGGAACAATTCTGCATTTTTTCGAAAAACAACCTACATTGGAATTCGTAAACATTCTCAGTGAGCACTATGGCTTACAGCATGCTGCTCAGGTGGTCTAATATATATATATATATATATATATATATGTGTGTATATATATATATATGTATATATATATATAGACTATTTTATAGATTTGTCTGAACTACCTGACAACAGGTCAATCAGAATGGTCGAGCTGTTGCCTATGATCCATGTGGGGAAAGGGGGATGGAATGTGTGGATGGGTCTCACATGGCTTTGTGCCAAGTTTGAAGCAGAGAACAAGCCTTTCGCAGTAATGTTTGTGATCCTACCTTTACCTTCTTTCTCCCACCTGGGGTGGTAGCCATATATTCCTGAACCTTTAAGCCTCATCTACATATTGTCCTATGGGAGATTGGTAAATCTGGGTTTCAGAGGTGTTACAGTCCTAGATGGGCTCCAAGGAATTGTGCTGCCTGATGCTTGTGACAAGCTAATGCTAGTCCATCCAGCCACTGGTTTTCCTGCCATCCTGGTTTAGCCTTTCCCAGGCTGGTTCCCAATCCCAGATAGAATTAAACAGGACCTTGGGCCAACACTAAAAGTCTACTCTGTTTGACACACTCTCACAATCTCCTCAGAAGCTGATATATACTCTAATTTATGGCCCTTTAGTAATCTCTGCCAGTACCCTGCAGATAAAACCAATTAGCCACTTGATGACACTGCCTCTTACAGACTCCACATATGCACATATCCTCCATGTTACTCGTAGAACTAAGGCTGTCCCTCCCTCCATCTGGGTAGCTTGGCTGACGTGCACCTTAAAGGCTTACAGGAACTTCACACTTACATAGCAAAGTATAAACATGAGGCCTCATCTACAGAACCACATCCACTGACACTTATAGAATAGGTCCCTGCAATACTAAAATAGGAGGTCCAAACATATTTTTAACCGCCAAAATGTGTGATAGACAATTCTGTGTTCTCTGCAAATATGCCATTAACATTATTTCTTTAACATCCATTATGTTATGTTATGTTATGTTAACTCTATTTTTAAGCGCACAGCTGCCCCAGCTAAGGGCGTCCCGGCGCTGCGCCTGGAAAGGAACACAACACGAACAGAGCAACAGAATGGATCAAATAGAAGAGAACTAGCAGCTATATGGGAAGATATACGTTTTAACAGCTTTCCTAAATGTCAGAAGATCATCAAGGGCACGAACATGGGCAGGAAGAGAGTTCCAAAGTTTGGGGGCAAGCACTCTAAAAGAGCGACCGCCGGACCTACTTCTCAAAAAGCGAGGAACCACGGCTAAATTTTGTCCACAGGATCTCAGCTGACGGGAAGGAATGTAAGGGATAATGAGATGCTCTAGTATCTGAGGAGAAGCAAGTTTCAATATCTTAAAAGAAAGACATAAGGTCTTAAATTCTATCCTCTGAAGCACAGGCAGCCAGTGGAGCTTGAAAATAGTACTTCTAGCAGAACAGAATCTGGGGAGACCGACTAGAGCCCTAGCTGCAGCGTTCTGAACGCGCTGCAATCTCGTAATTTCGGCCTGATTTGCTCCAAGCAACAGCGAGCTCGCATAATCGAGCCTAGACAGTATAACTGCCTGAATTATCAGTTGTCGAGTAGGAGCATCAAAAAATTTCAACACCGGCCTAAGCCCACGTAAGATACCAAAACAGGTCGCAGCTACTTTTTTTGTATGGCAGGAAAAACTAAGCGTAGAGTCCAGCCAGACGCCCAGATTTTTCACCTCGACAACCGGAGTAGGGGTAAGGCCCAGATCAGCTGGCCACCACTTATCACCCCAAAGATTACTCTGTTTGCCCACAATCAATACCTCGGTTTTTTTCGCATTGAGCTGCAGGCAATTAGCCGTCATCCATCCTGCCACCGCACTGAGACCCTCATTAACAATTGCAATTTTATGAGCATTAGTTATTTTTAATTAATCATCTATCATTTAATACCTTTGCAATATTTATATTGAAAACACTGTAATTAGTCAAATTAATCCCCCCGAAAATGTTTGCAATTTATCCATGAGTCACATCAAAGCCATTACTGTAATGTAATGTAAGGTGTAGACGTGTGGCGAGGCTGGGCCTGAATTCAGGCAGTCTTAATGGTCCAACAAGAAATGTAATTATAGCCATGTCTTCAGCTTCTTGTGGAACTCAAGAAGAGAGTTCAAGAAGAGAGGAGTAGGCCCTGATGTGTTGGGGAGAGGTTGTTCCAGGATTTGGTGGAGTAGGAGAATTGATTGACCTCCAGTTCTGCTTCTGTGAATGTGGGGTGTGTGTGTGCAAGCAAGAGTGATGCTGAGCAGAGTTTTCTGATGAGTTAGTGGAAGTGAAGCCAGTGATTGAGGTACGAAGGACCCGTGTTGTGCAGTGACTTGAATGCATGTGAAAAAAGTTTGAACTAACAGTGCTTCTGGATGGGGAGCTAGTAGAGATCTCTGAGGAGTGGTGTGAGTTTGGAGCAGGAGGTCAAATACAAGTCTGGTGAGGGCGTGGCCAACAGCCGACGGGAATGGCCGAACATTAGTACAGCTCTGGAACCCTCACCCGATATCCACCTAAAATCTGATATAGATCCTGGTTCAAAACCCATATACTTGAGGGACTAAGCCCCTGGGTTCTCAGGCTTCATTGGCCACCACTTAATCCACCAAATTTCGCTGCAGGAAGATACCAAAAAGCCTGCATTGCCAAGGGAAGAGGAATACTCAAAATGGCGGCCCCTCCAGTCTTGCTCGCCTGGTACCGTAGCAAAGGAAAATTATCGCGAATCAACCAATGCCCGAGACCGGCAGACCGGACAAGTGATACCGGTGAGAGCAAGCCATTCAACTTCGGGATTGGCATAGACAGCTGGGTGTGAGGCAGTCGTAACAGCGCCTACACTCCACATATATCCTAAGGTCCAGCATCACTGACTCCAGGCCGCCGGGGGCGGAGAAGGTACACTGGTACTCGATAGAGCAGAAGCTAAGACAAGTGAAGAGAGCAGCAATGAGATCCTGCAGTAGCGGAACAGAGCAGAGAATGCAAGCCACCCTGCCCGTCCATTTCTGAGACAGCTGAGAGTCTCTGACGCGGCCAAGAGAAACCAAAGCTGCCAGCAGTGTGGAGCGGGGATCGTGGGCCGCCCCCATATCAATGTAAGCTGGTAGCTCGCCACACAAATATCTCTGGTGCTCATGGCCCTGGCGACACTGCGGCAAAATAAAAGTGAGCAAAGGTGGAGGACAGCGAAAAGCTGGCATGTGGGTCAGTGATAGGAAGCAGCTCCGTACGTCGCGACTACAGAGTCGCTCATCGCAGAGTACATGCCGGCACCCAGAGCCAAAGCTGAAAAGAAAGGTGAATGTGGCCGGAACGAGAGCACCGGCAGTGCGGGGATCAGGGGTAGATTCTCTCCACTCGTTATAGGAAGCTGACCGCTCGCCCCTCAGTGATCGCTGATTCCCTGAGCCGCAGCGCCACTGGAACACAAAGAAGGTGAGCGCAGTCAATAATTAGCGTTACTGCCGGTGGTGCTGGGCAGGGATCGGGAGCCGCCCGCAGTATGTAATCATTGAACACCCTACTACAGTAAATGCCAGCGCTCAGAACCCTAATGCCACTGCAGTAAAAGAAGCGTGAGTGCGCGTGCAGCACACTGTAATTACCGGCAGGGTTCGGAAGCCATTCCACGCATTGCCGTCACCTGTGGCGCACCCCACGGGGATTGCCGGCGCCCAGAGCTCCAAAACCGTAACGGTAAGCAGAGGGTGAGCCCGAGCTTTGCCCTAGAACTAAGCCAGGAGCATTTCAAAATATACAGAGACAAGCTGGTACTTCAGAGACAGACACCAAAGGGGTGAAAGCAAATAGCAACATCAGGTCCTACCAAGGAGGAGCTCACCCCTCGAAATACACCGCCGACAGGGCGCCTTTCAGAGCGTTGCCTTTAAGCCCCAACCAAGTGATCATTAGTCAGATGAAGGAGTGCAAACAAATGGCGATTGCCCCGTAGATACTGAGGAACTTACCTACGCCTGGACCACTGGCTTGATCGAAGTGCATATTCCTACGAGGGTGGTGTAACAACTGCTAGGGGAATAAAAATCCACTAATGGACCTCACCAATACAGGGGATCAGATATAAAGTAAGTGTGCGATACAAGTTAGTTAAGAGCAGGGCATTGAGCCCACAACACACAACCCAACAACTCCCTTCGACCGCAGTGACGCCAAGCACAGACCCCAGGCATAGACACTTGTCTCCCCCAGACAGATTGATCTCTCCCCCCCACAGCGATCCTGCCACAACATATCATACACTGAAGTTATCAAAGGGGAGAGCATTCAATCAGGTGAAAACACAGCTCCCTGCGTTTAACCACCTTGGGCTAGACCTCAGCAGAAATACAGCCCACCACTCTGTGGTACAAGACTCACGAATCACGACAAGGGAAACCCGGCTTGCTGCGAAGGACACATTGCCCCAGACAGCGAGGACTACCACGCTCTATCCACAGCTAATAGAACCACAGAGCACGAACAGTACACAACAAGATGGCATGAGGCAAGGGAAGCAAGGCAGCACTGCAAACAAAACTTGACAAGTACGCCTGGACCAAAGGTGGAGAAGAACAAGAAACTGCTAATGCGAACGCACAAGAACAGACACAAAAACCCTCTGGTCAGTCTGAAATCACTCTCGAAGACATCATGGCGGCGATCAACAACATCCGTACCTCTCTCGAGTCAAGATTAGACACAGTAAACATTGAAATCTCCCATTTCAGAGCAGACCTAAGAAATATGGGCACTAGAGTAAAGTAAGTAGAAGTAGCCACCAATACATTATTCACCGAAACATCCCATCTCAAGCAACAAATGCAATATCTTCTAACCAAACAAGAAAGGATGGAGGCAAAATTAGATGACTACGAAGGTAGAGCACGCCGAAATAATGTGCGCATTCTCGGTGTACCAGAACACAGAGGGGCCAGAAAAAGACCTCTTAATCAAAGAGTTAGTTAAGAAACACCTGCCACCACAGGACCTTTAAAACTATTTCTCAATATAATGGGCTCATCGAGTCCCAGGCAGAAGGCCAGGACCATGGACCCCCCCCCCCCGAGATCAATAGTTGCAAGAGTCTTTAATTTCCATGATAGAGATGCCATTCTTCAAACGGCGCGTATTGCTCTCCACCCACAAAATTAGAAAATAGTACAATCACCTTCTTCCCGGACTTTATGATTAAAGTACAAAAACAAAGCCTAAGCCTCCTGGAAGTACTCAAAGACAAAGACATAAAATATGCAATGCTGTTTCAACCGAAGCAATGCATCGAGTTTGATGGCAAAACATGGTTCTTCTCCACACCAGAAGAAGCTTGGAACTGGCTGTATGGTTGGCGGCAAGTCGGAAGCCCCAGTAAAGAGGGGCACTCAAGGCAGATGTGAAATCGAACCAAACATTCCTAGAATGCTCGCAACGACACAGATCACGGAACCGCAGAACTTGAAGCGAAAAGTTAAATAGATCAACATCCCGTGATTCTGGGCAAATCCCTTAATCTCCCTGTGCCTAACAAAAATGAATGTGTCCTTCTGTAACGAAACTGGTGCTATGTAAAGCACTCTGATACCCGATTTCTCGGGTCTAGTTCGCGCTATATAAAACTCTAAAAAAAATAATAATAATTAAGAAATCTTAATTGCACTGTTTGAACAATCCACATGCATATATGCCCGATTTGGCACTCCCGTTCACTTCGAACTGGTTCACTGGGCTCAGTGGAGGTTATGACTGTCTTCGGCATCACTTCTTCCTGTACATTGACCCAGGATAGGTAACTATGTATACACTAACAAACAAAGGGAACTGTACCTAGTAGTATCCAGATTATGTTGCTATTATTGTTTTGAACAGAGGAAGGGGAGAGCTAGGCGGAACCACGGACACCTGTGTTCGTTGGGTGTGGGGCAACAAGCACTCTGCATTGTTGGGGAGATGGGTAGTTTGAAGTCTACCTTCAGGGCGGCAGGGGGGGGATTGTTTGGGATGGCGAATTAATTACAAATTTAAGAAGGTCGTCACGGCACATACATCTTAGACCTTGTTAATGAAACACACACGGACATTCGCCGATTACCCACACTCACAACACAAACATGGGCCCAATCGAAGACACACCCAAAGACACCCCACAGAACATCTTGAAGGGTTTATCCCGCTGATCGTATGCCAGTCATGGCAGACCATGTTTCCTGCAGACAACCCCCTGCTCGAACAATGGTAATAACTCTCACTGAAACCTCACTGAAAATCCTTATGTGGAACATAAACGGGCTCGGAGACAAGCTAAAAAGGGAGATAGTGTCACAATCCCTCAAGCGACAAGCCCCATATATAGATTTGTTGCAGTAAACTCACCTTTTGGGCATCAATCGCAAAGCATTAAACAGATGGGGGTACAAATTCGCTGTACACGCTGGTCTTACGTCTGGTTCCAGAGGAACGGGCATACTAATCAGCAAGAATCTTGCACTAATTCCACAGCGAACATGGGCCAATCCACAGGGCAAATTCGCCATCCTAGAAGCAAGCTGGGAAGGGAAGCCAATCAACGTCATATGGGAATACACCCCTACGCTCCATAAATCAGCCCTCACAGACCTAGGTAAGATCATTCTAGATCTGCTACTTGAATCCTTAATACTGGGAGGGGACCTCAATATGACTTTAAATGACCGCACTGATCGGCAGCCATTGCGCCCCCCAGTCCAAAGCACTACAATCCTTTTAGAATTTCTCAGCGCTATGGGCCTGATGGATCTTTGGCGCCATTTTAACCTGCACTCATCCTAATTCACTTTCTTCTCGGGAACCCATAACAGCCTATCTCGTCTTGATTATATTCTGACACACAGAGCAGACGTAGGCAACAACAGGCAGGCACGTTGCCCAGCACGTGGTGTGTCAGACCACTCTCCTGTCTAGGCCACTTTCACCTTCGATAAACATCGACATAGACCTACTGTAACAATACATCCAAGGCTCCTCAAAATCCCCAATATAAAAGAAAACCTGATAGAACATACAGACCACTATTTCAAATAAAACACAGGTTCGTTAGAATCAGCACAAACGCTATGGGAGGCTTTAAACAGTGCTAAAAGGCCAAGCAGAAGAACTCAAGGTGGCACACATTAGAGAACGTAGGGGAATGATAGAACAGCTCGAACATGAGCTCCAGAAAAGTGAAGAGGAGTATACGCAGACACCCAATGAGACCAATAAAAACAAACAAAATAGCAAAAAAATCGAGTACAAAGCCTTAGTGACTGAGACGGCCAAAGCTAAATACACGGTAGTCCAACATGAATTATACGAACTCTGGGATAGGGCGGGTAAACTTCTAGCTTACCCAGCTACGAATAACAACACTGACATTATCAGAGACCCACAAGAGATTGCAGAGGCCTTTGCGGATCACTTCGAAAGGCTGTACACCTCAGCCGTCACTACCACACCAGAAGACTCATGGCAACTACTCGCAGACATTCCTTTACTACCCTTGTCCCCCGAAGATCGAGACTCGCTCGAAGGAGACCCTAGTGAGGAGGAAATCCATTCAGCAATTTGTAGTATACAATCGGGAAAGGCAATAGGGCTCAATGGTCTCCCTATTGAATTCCTTAATGTTGCAGCATCTAAGATTTCCATACCTACGAGATATGTACCTTGAAAGTAACAAGAAGGGGGCCCTACCTGAAGACCAAAGGTTGGCCTCAATAGTAGGCTTACACAAGAAGGAGAAGGCAACTGAAAACTGTGTCTCTTATCGACCGATCTCCTTCAAAAAGACAGAGGCCAAATTCCTAGCCAAATTCATAGCCAAATTCATAGCCTCTCAAATTGCCCCCATAATTACCAATATAGTACATGTGGATCAATCAGTTTGCATGCCCGGCCACAACACGGCCTTAAACATCCGTAACCTACATAACGTCCTGGGTAGGACAAACAGGATAGCAGAAGAAGCTGTAAAACTCTCATTAGACACAAAAATGGCATTCAACACAATCGAATGGCCGTACCTCTTAGAGGCTTTGGCCCAAAATTCCTGAGGTGGATCAGACTCCTTTATACTGACCCTAAGGCCAAGTTAAAGTAAATAACCCCACATCGCTGACATTCCTGCTGAAGTGGGACACAAGATAGGGATGCCCCCTATCACCACTGATTTTTTTCCTTGATGCTTGAACCGCGCAACCTGGTTTAGAGGAGACAGATTACTAAGGGGGCTGAAATGGGCTGAGAAACAAAAAGACAGAATATCCCTATATGTAGGCGACATTCTGCTATACCTCACGTCACTAGCAAAATCAATAAACAGAATTCTCCATATTTTCACAAATTTTGGCAAATATTCAGGCAATACCATTAACCCCTTCAGCGCTAATGACAAGGGTAACTCGTCATGGACTTTCCATTGATTTCAATGGAAAGTCAATGGAGCTCATCGAACACCCTTAGCAGCCAAGTGGTTAACTGGTGCAAATCAGTAATTTACACACTCCATGGACCGAACTCTAATCTGCCACCGAACTACGCAGTTACAACTGCAGTTGAGGGTTTCCGATATCTCGGTGTATATATAACCCCAGACCCACATCTTTTTTATTCAAAAATCTTGCGATTCCCCTACATGAATTGCAGAATGATGTGCGGCACTGGAGGGAACTGCCTTTGTCACTACTAAGATGCGCAGTGCTTTTTAAAATGCAGGCACCCCAGCGTTTTTATATATCCTACAGAACAGCTCATATAAGTTTCCTGAATCATGCTTTAAAAGCATAGACAGTGAAATTAGGACATTGCGTTGGGATGGCAAAATGCCATGCATTGCCACACTTAAATTAACTAGAAGTTGTATAATGGTCGGATAGCACTCCCCTGTGCAACTCTACTGCTGGGCATCCCAAATGGTAGGTATTAATTATTGGGTGTACCATCCCCAGACAGAAGCTGCATATCAGTTGGATAGATACCAAATGAGGAAGGAAGGATATAATGGGGACCTATACCAAAACCCCCCAAAAGGCCATATCTTGGCCCCACCACCCTAACCATTGATATCTGGTACCAAGCCAATAAAGCACTTGGTTGGCAAAGTACAAAAACCCAAGTCACGCCACTGTGGTCAGCCCAACGACTGGGTGCACTGGGTACACAGCTGGGCTTTGACAAATAGGACGCCTTCCGTATCTCCACCAATGGTGAACTATGAAAAAAAGGGAACATTCGCCGGTTCTCAGAGCTACCAAAAGAATACGACCTAGACCCGCAGGAAGTATTTTGTTACATTGAAATCCACCATGCATTATTACAACCCCCCTACGCAGGGTGAGATATCGGAGGCATCTCCGCTAGAAGATAGACTACTATCCAAACCCATTAGTAAAAAAGTAATCTCAATGATTTATCAAAAACATAGGAATAACCTACCTGACCCACTTCAACAACTCAGTGAAAAATGGCAAGTAGAGCTAGGGCCACTGGAAGACGATGACTGGCAAACTGCGTTAATGTCCCTCCCGTGAGGATGTTATCTCACTCAAATTCCATCTTATCCAGGTCAAGATACTGCACAGAGCATACTTAACTGGGGCCACTCTTACTAAAATAGGTCATAGAGAAGACCCACGTTGTCTCAGACACTGCAAGGAAGATGCCACATTTTTATCACGTGCTATAGAGCTGTCCTAATATAATATCATTCTGGGGAGAAGCCACATGACATTTACGCTACGCTATTGGAAAAGACATCAACTTAACACCTAAGTTGGGACACCTCAATATATGGGATACCACAGATCCTACCACAACAGAACAACAAGGGGTCATATTGGGGTTCACGCTGGTTAAACGCAATATTGATTTCTTTAAAAACAGAGGTTGCCCTAAAAAATGGGATAAAAAGTGGGCTAAATGGAGCTCATATAGAACAGAGATCTGTATCTCTCCATCAATCGATTTGGCGGGGGCAGGGATAAGTGCTGATGGGCCAGAGAATCTGCACCCCAGGAATACCGTTGATAAGGTGTTGTTGATAAAAAAGTGTACAGAATGTTAATGTCATAATGAATAACCAATATGACCGGTACTGTTTTCTTTGAAAACCAATAAAAAAACCTGAAAAAAAAATACCAGTCTGGCAGTGGCATTTTGAATGGTTTGAAGTCTGTGAAGGAGATGGGCTGGGTTGCCAGCATAGAGTGTGTTGCCTTAGTTTCATCAGCTTGTAATTAGGGCCTGCGTGATGGTATGGCCGGTGTCAGTGGGTGCCACTTGAAGATTTTGCGTAACATGCGGAGGGTGTGGAAGCATGAGAAGGTGATTACATTGACCTGGGTCTTCATGGTGAGGTTGGTGTCTAGGATGAGGCCTAGATTCCTAGTGTGGTTAGTTGGGTTGGGTGTGGATCCAAGATCAGCAGGCTACCAGGTAGAGTTCCAAGGTGGGCTCTTATTCCAGAAGATCAGCACTTCAGTTTTGTCAGTGTTGAGCTTGTACTTAGTGGTGGTGAGATGCACACCGGTTTTTCAATTTGTTCCATGTTTTACTGTTTCTGACTTTATTTAGACGTGCACGCTGGATCCGCGCTCCGCCCACTTGCGCTTGCAATTTCAGACGAACACATGGGGGACCTATTACGATCCCACTCCAGCAGCACAGCCGTCTACTGCCAAATTAATCCAATAAATCAATTGTATTTTATTTTTCTTCATATTTCTCCATTTTTAAACTCCATTAGCTTCCTCTTTCTCCATTATTTATCGATTTATTATACCCATTTCCTTACAAAAATATCCGTAGACAGGAGTTGTTTCCGCTCAACACGACTTTATTAAAAGACCCAAGGCATTTCGGTATACAACCTTCGTCAGGGGTATCGTGTCGTGATATTTAAAAAGAGCTTTAAAAAGGAGCTCTGCTCGCTCGGTTCCCATTTTTGAATGCGTTTGTGTTTCATCAAATATCCCCAGCCATCTTTCTCTTGAAAGGCAATTTTCTTTCATCCAATTGGCCACGCTGGTCATGCATTGTTTGAAGTTTGCTTTTGTAGTGAATGTGTCATCTGAGTGGGAGAAAATTGGCTGGATGGCATTGCATTGGAGATGATGTTGATTCTGTGGGATCTGATGACGTTTGCCAATGGAGTCATGTACATTTTGGAGAGTGTGAGGCTGAGTGATGATCCCTGTGGGACTTAGCAGATGAGGTTCTTGGGCTCTGAAGTGATGGCAAGAGCCTGACCTGTGTTCTTCCGAAGAGGAAAGAACCTATCCATTTGAGTGCTAGTCCTTGTATTCCTCTGCAGGTAGCCTGGAGATGAGTGCGCCGGGGAAGATGGTGTCGAAAGTGGTGGAGAGCGCAAGAAGTAAGAGTGCGGTAGTCTGTCCACGATCAAGGATAATGTGTATGTTGTCTGTGGTAGTGATGAGGGCTGCTTCAGTGTTGTAGTTGTTTTGGAATCCTGATTGTAAGTTATCCAGAAGTTTATGCTGCTCTAAGTGGTCAGAGAGTTGTCTGTTGATGGTCATCCTAATGACTTTAGCTGAAAATGGTAACAGTGAGATGGATCTGTAGTTGCTGAGTATGTAGGGATGGCTGTTTTTCTTTTGAGGAGGACAGGGACTTTGGCATGCTTCCAGCTGTCTGGGAAGGTGGCTGTTTTTTCCTGTTGTTTTTTTTTAAAGTTCTTTTTATTGATTACCGGGCATAGTTAAAAAACTGTGATTACAAATTGAATCTGAATATACACCTCATGTCTCACAGCACATTGACTTAAGCATGACATCAGTAAATTTCTTACAGTTATTTCGGCAGGGAGTTCCAAGCAAATATCCCTCCCTCATTCACCTCAGTCAGAGTTCGCGTCTGACTCCGACAGAGGCGGGGTACAGATGTTTCCTGTATACTTATTCCAAGCTCCCCATACTCGCTCCCACTTTTTGGGGCCCCCTCGGTGCACGTACGTTGCCTTTTCTGCCACAATGGTACCATCCATGTCCCTACACCAATCATGGTGTGTTGGAGAGGATTGTGACCCCCAGTGTTTAGCTATGTTACACTTGGCGAACATCATTCCCAACGTTGCCCAGTCCTATGTTGTGTGATTTAGATCAGTGCGCTCCCAGATATTCAGGAGGCATCTCTTGGGTTCTGGCAAAACCGGAACTCCATCCACCTGAGTGATGGTTTGCATCACTGTTGCCCAGTAGGACTCTATATGTGGGCACTCCCATAGTGTGTGATAAAAGGTACCCTCTACCCCACATTTCCTGAGACAAAGCACATTTTCTGCCCCTCCTAATCTGTGTAGCGTCACTCTGGTGTAGTAAGTACGAAGAAGTATTTTCAATTCAACCAGTCTTAATTTTGAGGGTATCACTACTTCGCGCGGGGACGAGAGCGCTTCCTGTCAGTCTGTGTTGTCTAGTTCCCCAAGATCATTGGCCCATTTTTCGCGAAGAGGTTCCGTGGTATCTGGTAGATTGTTAACAAGTTTATGGTAAGTGAGGGAAATAGCCTTCTTGTCCATGTAATCTGTTAATAGGCTATCTTCTGAAGGGGAGGCCTCCGGAAGTATGGTACCAGCAGGTATGGCATCATGATTGCATGTCTGATCTGTGTGTATCTGAATATTTCTGAGGGTGCCATTTCGTGTTGCTCCTGGAGGTGAGCGAAGATAGCCACCTCTCCCTTGACCCACAAATCACCCACCGTCGATATGCCGATAGCGTCCCATCAATTGGACCCTTCACTATTACTAAGTCTTCCTAATCGTTGTGTTTCCCAGAGTGGGGTGAGTTGGGTTATAACACCATCCCATCCTAGTTTCCTGAGCGCTATTCGCCAAATGTGGACTTTGTGTGCCGTGTGTGAGAAGTTAGCCTGGCATATGTCGTCCACTATTCTAGTGGGCACCTTGCACCAGTCTAAACGACCCTTATGGTGATGGTTGTAAAGTCAACCTTATAGACCAGCTATCCTAGTGGTAGCATGGACAAGCAGTCTTAGGCTAAAACTTCAGAGAGCATGTGAAGCCAGCTGTTTTACCATATATAATCCCTTGAATACCAAATGAAAGGACACCACACAGGTATATATCAAATATATATGTATTTATTACTAACACAACCCCTCTGCACTCTTTATGAGGTCAGAGTTCGAGATACTTTACAAGTTACTCACTAAGCACAAATACAATTCTGCCCTAGGGGCCTCACGAACCATATACTAAGTAAGTGGTATAAGAGCCACTTCAGGAAAAGTGAATAGGCCTAGGGCCTAGGGAATCGCTGGGGCTACACTACAGGACCAAAGGTTTAGAAGTAGGAGACCCACGGGAGACGCGTGCAGTGTGGGAACACAGACGCAAGTTACCATTGACTTACAATGGAGAACGAAGAAGTCACAAAGTTACTGATTAAGGACACTTCCGGGTGGACTATGTGAAATCCCTTTAAACTAGGACACTTGGATAATCAATACCCACGGGAGAACCAGAGTACTCGAGTTACCTCACCCAGGGAAGCCGGGTGCATAGGTGTCTTTTCGTGTTGGGTTTCGTCGATGCTTTCAATGGAGACCTGCAAAAGAAGTGCTGAAGGCGGCCGAAGGAAGAGTGTCCGGGTGGATCCAAGGGTGGATCAAGGAGCTGAAGAACCTGAAAGGAGAGGGGACAAAGTCTGGGCCACTAGCCAGTGACCAGGATGGAACCAGGTGATGTCGCGATGCAAACAGGTGAAGAGGTGAAGCTTGTCTTTGCAGCCACAAGGATCAGGAGGCGTCGACGACTACCAGGAGCTGGAGTCGAGCTGTCCCTCAAAGGCTCTAGTTGACTGCGGTGTCGGTATCCTGATTGGGCCCAACAAGCCTTGGTAACCGCAACCCACGCAGGAAGTGAAGATTCGCTTCAGTTCACAACAGCAAGGTCTGAGGAGCTTCTCTTTTGGAAGTAAGCTGGAGCAAGCCCAGAGCAATCAGGCAAGCATTGAAAATTAAACGGATCATCTTCAGGGGGCTCACTAGCCAACGGGCTAACAACCTGGAAGACGCATCAAGCTGAAATGCAGGAGTGGGCCCCACGCGGCACTCGTGGAGTGTGGAGGGCTGAGCTCTGGTGCAGATGTTTCTCAGGTCTGGGGCTTCTCGTGCCCCAATGCACAACTGCAAGTTACTTCAGGAGTCGATGCAGTTAGCAATTTCCAGGATGTCCAGGGAGTCTGGTCCCATGTCTCTCGTGTCTGCCACGGGCCTTAGCTTTGCTGTGGATGTGGGTCGGAGTCCAAGAAGTCTGAAAGTCCAGTCCTGAGTAGCTGAGTCATCGCGTTCCGTCGGGAGCATCGACAAAGCAAACCGGCAAGGTACTGGTGGTGTCTGTTTGAACAGGGTGGTCACTCCTTGACCACAAGGGAGATCTTCTTCAGTCTTCTAGTCAGCATAGAATGTCGAAGTCCAAGAATTCTGTTTCGTAGTTTCTTTCCAGGGTAATCTAATGTCTCTAGACACAGCTTCTAACTTTATACCAAACTAAGGGGCTAGATTACCTGCTGGGTCCCTCCTATGGGTGGACCCTGAGAAGGGGGTTTGTTACACCCCTTTCTCTTTGTCCAGTTTCGTGCCAGAGCTGGGGTTGGAGTGCCCCAGCAACTGGTTTGAACCGGGCTATGCATGGAGCACCTTGTGTGCCCCAGGCAGTCTCTCATTTTGCAGCCCTCCCTGCCCCAATACACTAAAAGCCTGTCTGGGGGAGTGCTAGCACCTCAAAAGGCAGGAAACCTATTTTCCAGGCCTCCCCTGCCGGAGTTTCGTCCAGCAGCAGGAGGTCAGACAGTGTCTATGGCAGCAGCATCCATTTTGTGATGCGGAGGCTCTGTTTAACTTTAACCGGGTAAAGCAGTAACCAACATGTCTTCTCCCTCTAGAAGGGTGGAATGCTACCCCCTCCGCCAGAATTGGCGGGGGGGGGGGTAGTATTCCAAAGCGTTTGACACCTTACACGACATGTTTTGATAAAGCCAAACCAGAGTTAGCATTTAACCGCGAGGATTATAATGCACTTAATAGTATATGGTATGGCTATATCATAGAACAGCTATAAGGACATGGTTCCGAAAGCTGCAGAGGGGCTCAGCTCATGCTAGGGCACCCTCTCACATAAAACCAAGCACTCTGCCTCCAGGATTGTTAAGGTCTGCCATAGGAGTGACTTATAGGTACGTATGTGTCTATATATAAGGGTAGATATAGGTATACTATATCTAAGCAAGGAGTGATTACACCACCTTTCCCAGGCTGAGTGATCAGCCTGTGGTGTCAGTTTGGATGGCCAGCCAGGGGTGGCATAATACATGCTGCAGCCCCTGGTAGGCCTTGGATGCACCTATGCCCTGGGTACCTATGGGACACTATACAGGGGCTCACAGAGGTGACCCAATACCCAATCAGGTATGTACCTAAAGTACATGGTATCAATTTAGAGAGAGAACAGCTGGGCTGTGGGTCTGATTAGCAGGCCCACAGCCACACTAAAGTCAAAAAACCAGAAAATCACAGCGTAAAGCGGGGGTGACCATAGGAGGCAGACCCTCTCTCCTACACCGTGGGCCAAATCAATGTTGCAATCCGTTTTTCGGTGTATAATGCCCTCATTATTCCTCCCTCCCCTAACCCATCTCTGTCTGCTTTAAATGGCGGGATCTGTTTGTGGGACGAGAATCCATTGATTAAGTACCATCAACTGGGAAGCCCAATAATATAATTGTACGTTTGGAAGTGCTATGCCACCGTTGTACCATCTCTTTACCAATTTATTCATGGAGATGCGGGCCGATTTTTTGTCCCAGAGTAAATTTGACACCTCCGCCATTATTACTTTGAAGTAACTTGGCGGAACAAGGAACCGGGCATTCTGCAGTGCATAGAGAAATCTGGGGAGCGCCATCATCTTAGAAAGTGCCGCTTTCCCAAGAAGTGTCGATGGCAGGGACTGCCAGTGCTTCGCATCTCGCTGAAGTCTTTTCAGAGGTGGCATAATGTTTTTTACTGTCAATGCTCCCGGGAGTGGTGTGATGTGGATTCCCAGACACCCAAAATTTCCCTTTGTTATTTGTAGACTACACCCCTTTGGGAGTTGAAGTGGTGGGCCATGAAGGACATATAGGATCGACTTGGTCCAATTGATGGTGTAACCAGAGAATTGGCCATATAGTTCACAGATATTCAGGAGCTTGTGGATGGATTGTTTAGAAGATGCCATATATAGCAGCACATCATCAGCGTATAGTGATATGCGGTCCTCCCAGCCCTCCACCCAATGGAGCCCTCGGATAGCCGGTTCCCACCTGATCCATGCAGCCAGTGGCTCCAGAACAAGGGCAAATAGGAGTGGTGAGAAGGGACACCCTTGACACGTCCCACGTCCCAGAGGAGAGTCCTCCAATTTGTGACCATTTGCCATCACGTGGGCTGGGGGTTTCATGTATAGCAGCTGTACCCAGGCACATAACTTGGGGCTAAAGCCTAGATGCTTAAAGACTGTCAAGAGGAAAGGCCATTCTACCATATCGAAGGCCATATGAGCATCTAGTGAGAGGATAACAGCTGCCTCCTAAATAGTGGGTATACGTGCCAGTACACCATGTAGGCGTCGCAGATCAAGGGCCGCATTTCTACCTGGCATTAAGCTGGATTAGTCCGGATGTATTAAAGCGGTGAGATGGGGAGTTAATCTAGCTGCCAGGAGTTTAGCGAGTATTTTTGCCTCTGCATTAGTTAGCGATATGGGACGGTAAGGTGCACATTCCCAGGCAGGCTTCCCAGGTTTATGAATCGTCACTATTATGGCTATACGTTGATCTTGCGGGAGTTCCCCTGCCTCTAGGCTGGCCACATACATATTTAAAAGGTGCGGAGTAATATTGGTTGCTGTTCTTTTGTAGAGTTCAATGGTATACCGTTGGCCCCACCGCTTTTTCCGATTGTATGGCTCCTATAGCCAATTACAGTTCATCTGTTGTGAGGTCAGCCTCAAGTGTCCTGGCCGCCTCCGGCATTAGGGGCCTTCTAATATCTTTAAGGAATGCTTGGGCCTCCTCGACTGTCGTCGAAGATGTCAGTATGTACACTAATTCGTTCACTATTCCCTGTGGGTAGGTTATGATTTCATTATTTTCTGTGCGCCGTTGTGTGATTCACCGACTAGCGCGCTCTCTCTTGTTGAGCCATGTCAGAAGCTTCCCTGCCTTATCCCCAACCTCATATATTTTATACTGCGTAGCCTGAAGCTTGGTCCTTATGTCTTCCTCTAAGTATCCCTTATACTCCTGTTGTTTTAAATAAACAGCTTGGGCTGTTGCTTTCGTCGGGTTGTAGCCATGGAGGCCTTCCACGTGGACTAACTCTGATTCTAAGGTCTCTATTTCTTTCTTCTTTTCCTTTTTGGGACCAGTGATGGAGGAGATGGCCTGGCCCGGCGTACTGTCTTATAGGCCTCCCAGAGGGTTACTGGGGAAGTGACTGAGTGTTCATTTTCGCGGAAGTACTGTTGCGTTGTGGTAGTGATGCATTTTAGGATCTTGGGGTTAAGCAGAAATCCCGGATATATGGGGAAGGTATGGAGTGGGGTCACAGTCTGGTAGGCATATTTCACCACCACTGGGGAATGATTGGAGATGCCTCTAAGCAGGTTAGTGATGTCCAATATTTTCCTCCGGCTATCTGCCAATATTAGAATGAAATCTATCCAGGAGAGGCTATTATGTACCCCAGAATGAAAGGTGAATTTTCGGCTCAAAGGGTAGCGGAAACTCCAAGTGTCCATGAGGCCAAGCGCCTCAATGAACTCTGCAATTCGGGAGGTTTTATTGCTATGGTCTCTAGGGGGCTGACGATCGAGAGCATCATTTATGGTGGTATTGAAATCTCCCCAAACAGAAGTTCTCCCTTTGGAAGGGTGAGCAGAAATGTGCTTTGGGCCGGGAAGGCCACTGAGTTAATCACTGGGGGGATATACACTGACACTATGTTGTAGGCTCATCCCTCCCATTGGCATGCGATGGCTGCGAAGCGGCCCTGCTCATCTGTCCATGTTTGTTTATTTACAAGCGGAAATTATTTCCGTACTAAAATACAAACCCCCCTTGAACCTGATGTGAACTTGGAGTGCACTTACATCTGAAAGCCCCATCTGTCCATAGCTTCACATGAGGAGCCCACCAGGTGTGTTTCTTGAATCAGGGCTACGTCGAGGCGTGGCGCTTTAAGTATTGTAGCACCAGCCCTCTCTTAATTTTATCACCAAACCTGTTAACATTCCATGTGAGCAGTGATAGAGGGGTACTTGACTTAGGGGGAGTCAGTGGTTAGTCGGTCTCTTGCTCAATCCACACTATCGTTTCTACCCTGTCCTGTGCGCATGCAGGTTATGATGTAATGGCAATGTGTCAGAGGCGCAATGCATAAGTAGTGGTGCTCAACCGCTGCCCAATTTAAACATGTTATCAATAAAAAACACGAACCAATTAACTTTAAACCCATACCCCCCCTCCCTGCTGGATGGACAAAAAAGTTCCCGCCACCCCAACTTTGCAGAGTGCTTAATAACCAGACCCAATACCTTGACGGGGGGAGATAGTACTCCAGAAGCCCCCCGAGTACCCCCACTTCCATAACGTATCTGTTGGCATTTACATTGTTCCCAAGCTGTAGGTTTAACTTACGGACCACAGAAGTTAAGCAAATCTGAGTCCAAAATGTCTGTACAGTTGCCAGCGAGCCCACTTTTTTGACATGTAGGGTCACTGTCACTGGATCTTTTCGGTAGTAGTCTCTGGAGCGGTCTACAGCTAGTGGAATTGTGCACAGTGTGTTCATCTTCTTGCTGGACCGTTTATGATGTATTCACTGTACCTGTAGCCCTTGTCAGTATGGAAGCTTTCATTCCTTCCCGCTAGTTTGCGACTCATTCCCTGGTGTTCTGGTCTGATCGGATTGCACTGTTGCCTCCTCGTGCAGACGGTGTCCGGTTCCTCTGCCTGATCGTCCAGGGCCCGAGGCCCTGCGCCATCCCTCCACCCAGTCCTGTGCCTCCTCGGGTGTGTGGAAGAACCACGCTTTCCCTTCAGCTTTGGCCATAAGTTTTGCCGTGAACATCATTGAGTATTAGATTTCACGATTTCGGGGATATTTCTTTACCTCCGAGAATCCTCGCTGCTGCTTTGTTACCACCGCAATATAGTCTGGGAAGATTGTGACAGTACTATGTTCAAAGCCGATCGGAGGGGCAGCACGAGGTGTCTGGAATATCAAATCTCGATCACAAAAGTTGAAGATATGCTCTAATATGGGCCTGGAGGGGGCCCCCAGCCTGTGCCTTCCTCCTGGAACACGGTGAACCCGTTCCACAGAGAAACAGTTGGCGAGTCCTCCTGGCTGTAATTGGTTCTTAATAAGATCTTCAACTAGTAGCTCAAGTGCTGTTCCTCCGGATTGCTCCGGAATGCCAATAAGTCTTATATTGTTGCATCGCGAGCGCTCTTCTTGGTCGTAAAGCTTGGCGGCCATCATCTTGTTATTGGCTTCAAGTTGACAGATTTGTTTTTTCATCGCGGACGTGTCGCTGGCGAGGGTGGTCGTGGATGTTTCTACCTCCCCCACTCTGGTGGTCAACTTGTGGAAATCCGCCCTGATTAATAAAAGCTCCACTGAGATTGAACCTATATGTGAGTCCAACGAGGTATGCACGTTATTCAGGGTGGTCATAATGTTCTGCAACGTGAAGTCAGTTTTTCCTGCTGTTGTAGGATCCTTCACTTGGGACAGGTCCCGCTCTGTGAAGTCTGACGGGCTCCGGTATGGGCATATTTGTCACATTTTACTTCTTGTGCGCCCCACTGGCCCCTACCTTCCATCGCAGCTCGTCTCAGCCTCCTGGCAGCTAAGACCGTGGTTGTACTCACTGCCGCTTGTCCGCGTGTCGTGAAGATCCGCGGGGCCTGTCGGTTGTCGCACCCTCGGTCACCTGATGCGTTGGGGCGTCGTGAAGAAGCCGAGTAGTCCCTGTGGAGGGGATCCGTGTGCACCATGCTGCTTCGTGTGTGGAGGCCACACTTCAGCGGCAACTAGCTGGTTGATTGTGGATGCGGTCCGACCTTGGTGACGTAGTGCAGCTGAGCGTGCTTGGCCAGTGTTATCTGCAAGGACTGCGACTTTGTTGGTTGCCACCCTGGACTGGGTTATGTTGTGTTGTTCGCCGAGCAGTGGGTCACTGCTCCTGCCCACCCACAGTACCTTGTACTGGTTTATAATGGGGGCCAGTAATCTTTATGTCCAGGGGGTCTGTGTAGTGGTGCGGTGTCAGGTGGCCCCACCCCCGGCCGTGCGCGGGCTAGATCTCTTCTGGTGAAACTTAACCGGCGTATACCGCTGTGGGCTCTGCACCCCCCGGCCAGTTATCAGTATTTGCCCCCAACTGCGTGGCTTGTACCTGGGCCGTACTGCCACGATGCGGCCGTTTGTGATCTCTGCAGTTAGGGTTCTCACAGATGTGCACCACTTAGCAGAAATATGCAAGTGGGTCAGATTTTTCCTGCACTTCCTCAAGTACGTTATTGGGCCTTCATCCCCGTCGTCAGCTGCGGCTTAGGGGCCCCCGCAGCCAAGCCCCCGGGCAATGTTCAGGTCCGTTCCGTGGCGGTGGGACAGAAAAGGGTGCAAACCCCTAGCGGCGCCACACCGGGGTCCCACTCGAAGCTGGCCACCCACGTCACAGTCGGGCCGGATAGAAATCAAGACCCCTGTCTCGTTCTGGAGCTTAGGCCACACCTCTTCACGTCGGTATTTCGATGCAGCTACAGCATCGGGTTCTCTGGTGCTTGCGGTTTATATCACCGCTGCTGTGGGGGGGGGGGGGTGTATGCCGGTGGATCAGTGTACGGATTGCCCTAGGAGGGATCTGGACAATGGAGCCTCTTCAGGCAGCGGGCAATTCTTTCGCCTGCTAGCCACGCTCCTCGGGAAGGTTGCTGTTTTGAGGAAAGTGTAGTTGATGGAAGTGAGTGCAGCGCTGATCGTGGCTCTTCCCAGGATGTAAATATCACCATATTTACAACTTGGAAAGAGCCACAGGAAGTCTATGGAATCCCCTGAGTGGACTGTCTTCATACATTCTGTGTCCTCAGCTGATAGAGGGTTCCATGATATCAGTTTTTGGTTGATAAGGTTAGAAGGCTGAGAAGGTCAATGTGGGGAATCTGGGTTTCAAAGTTGCTACAGATCTTGGTATTTCATGGAAGAAGTCAGAGAGTTTGTTGCTGAATTCTTGTGTAGGGGTGATCATTTGTGTTGCAGCTGTTGAATTGGTGATTTCCTTGACAATGGCGGCAAGTTCCTTGCAGTTTTTTGAGCTTGTAAGAAATTGGGTTTCTGGTTGGCAGAGGTGTGCATCCTGTCCAAGCAGGAACCACAGTACTAATAAGGTTATGTCACAACACACCGTAAATTATCCTGTGCTCACCCTGTGGTAGCTTGGCACAGAGAAGTTAGGCTTAAGTCACAAAGTTACTGATTAAGGACACTTCCGGGTGGACTATGTGAAATCCCTTTAAACTAGGACACTTGGATAATCAATACCCACGGGAGAACCAGAGTACTCGAGTTACCTCACCCAGGGAAGCCGGGTGCATAGGTGTCTTTTCGTGTTGGGTTTCGTCGATGCTTTCAATGGAGACCTGCAAAAGAAGTGCTGAAGGCGGCCGAAGGAAGAGTGTCCGGGTGGATCCAAGGGTGGATCAAGGAGCTGAAGAACCTGAAAGGAGAGGGGACAAAGTCTGGGCCACTAGCCAGTGACCAGGATGGAACCAGGTGATGTCGCGATGCAAACAGGTGAAGAGGTGAAGCTTGTCTTTGCAGCCACAAGGATCAGGAGGCGTCGACGACTACCAGGAGCTGGAGTCGAGCTGTCCCTCAAAGGCTCTAGTTGACTGCGGTGTCGGTATCCTGATTGGGCCCAACAAGCCTTGGTAACCGCAACCCACGCAGGAAGTGAAGATTCGCTTCAGTTCAGAACAGCAAGGTCTGAGGAGCTTCTCTTTTGGAAGTAAGCTGGAGCAAGCCCAGAGCAATCAGGCAATCATTGAAAATTAAACGGATCATCTTCAGGGGGCTCACTAGCCAACGGGCTAACAACCTGGAAGACGCATCAAGCTGAAATGCAGGAGTGGGCCCCACGCGGCACTCGTGGAGTGTGGAGGGCTGAGCTCTGGTGCAGATGTTTCTCAGGTCTGGGGCTTCTCGTGCCCCAATGCACAACTGCAAGTTACTTCAGGAGTCGATGCAGTTAGCAATTTCCAGGATGTCCAGGGAGTCTGGTCCCATGTCTCTCGTGTCTGCCACGGGCCTTAGCTTTGCTGTGGATGTGGGTCGGAGTCCAAGAAGTCTGAAAGTCCAGTCCTGAGTAGCTGAGTCATCGCGTTCCGTCGGGAGCATCGACAAAGCAAACCGGCAAGGTACTGGTGGTGTCTGTTTGAACAGGGTGGTCACTCCTTGACCACAAGGGAGATCTTCTTCAGTCTTCTAGTCAGCATAGAATGTCGAAGTCCAAGAATTCTGTTTCGTAGTTTCTTTCCAGGGTAATCTAATGTCTCTAGACACAGCTTCTAACTTTATACCAAACTAAGGGGCTAGATTACCTGCTGGGTCCCTCCTATGGGTGGACCCTGAGAAGGGGGTTTGTTACACCCCTTTCTCTTTGTCCAGTTTCGTGCCAGAGCTGGGGTTGGAGTGCCCCAGCAACTGGTTTGAACCGGGCTATGCATGGAGCACCTTGTGTGCCCCAGGCAGTCTCTCATTTTGCAGCCCTCCCTGCCCCAATACACTAAAAGCCTGTCTGGGGGAGTGCTAGCACCTCAAAAGGCAGGAAACCTATTTTCCAGGCCTCCCCTGCCGGAGTTTCGTCCAGCAGCAGGAGGTCAGACAGTGTCTATGGCAGCAGCATCCATTTTGTGATGCGGAGGCTCTGTTTAACTTTAACCGGGTAAAGCAGTAACCAACATGTCTTCTCCCTCTAGAAGGGTGGAATGCTACCCCCTCCGCCAGAATTGGCGGGGGGGGGGGGTAGTATTCCAAAGCGTTTGACACCTTACACGACATGTTTTGATAAAGCCAAACCAGAGTTAGCATTTAACCGCGAGGATTATAATGCACTTAATAGTATATGGTATGGCTATATCATAGAACAGCTATAAGGACATGGTTCCGAAAGCTGCAGAGGGGCTCAGCTCATGCTAGGGCACCCTCTCACATAAAACCAAGCACTCTGCCTCCAGGATTGTTAAGGTCTGCCATAGGAGTGACTTATAGGTACGTATGTGTCTATATATAAGGGTAGATATAGGTATACTATATCTAAGCAAGGAGTGATTACACCACCTTTCCCAGGCTGAGTGATCAGCCTGTGGTGTCAGTTTGGATGGCCAGCCAGGGGTGGCATAATACATGCTGCAGCCCCTGGTAGGCCTTGGATGCACCTATGCCCTGGGTACCTATGGGACACTATACAGGGGCTCACAGAGGTGACCCAATACCCAATCAGGTATGTACCTAAAGTACATGGTATCAATTTAGAGAGAGAACAGCTGGGCTGTGGGTCTGATTAGCAGGCCCACAGCCACACTAAAGTCAAAAAACCAGAAAATCACAGCGTAAAGCGGGGGTGACCATAGGAGGCAGACCCTCTCTCCTACACCGTGGGCCAAATCAATGTTGCAATCCGTTTTTCGGTGTATAATGCCCTCATTATTCCTCCCTCCCCTAACCCATCTCTGTCTGCTTTAAATGGCGGGATCTGTTTGTGGGACGAGAATCCATTGATTAAGTACCATCAACTGGGAAGCCCAATAATATAATTGTACGTTTGGAAGTGCTATGCCACCGTTGTACCATCTCTTTACCAATTTATTCATGGAGATGCGGGCCGATTTTTTGTCCCAGAGTAAATTTGACACCTCCGCCATTATTACTTTGAAGTAACTTGGCGGAACAAGGAACCGGGCATTCTGCAGTGCATAGAGAAATCTGGGGAGCGCCATCATCTTAGAAAGTGCCGCTTTCCCAAGAAGTGTCGATGGCAGGGACTGCCAGTGCTTCGCATCTCGCTGAAGTCTTTTCAGAGGTGGCATAATGTTTTTTACTGTCAATGCTCCCGGGAGTGGTGTGATGTGGATTCCCAGACACCCAAAATTTCCCTTTGTTATTTGTAGACTACACCCCTTTGGGAGTTGAAGTGGTGGGCCATGAAGGACATATAGGATCGACTTGGTCCAATTGATGGTGTAACCAGAGAATTGGCCATATAGTTCACAGATATTCAGGAGCTTGTGGATGGATTGTTTAGAAGATGCCATATATAGCAGCACATCATCAGCGTATAGTGATATGCGGTCCTCCCAGCCCTCCACCCAATGGAGCCCTCGGATAGCCGGTTCCCACCTGATCCATGCAGCCAGTGGCTCCAGAACAAGGGCAAATAGGAGTGGTGAGAAGGGACACCCTTGACACGTCCCACGTCCCAGAGGAGAGTCCTCCAATTTGTGACCATTTGCCATCACGTGGGCTGGGGGTTTCATGTATAGCAGCTGTACCCAGGCACATAACTTGGGGCTAAAGCCTAGATGCTTAAAGACTGTCAAGAGGAAAGGCCATTCTACCATATCGAAGGCCATATGAGCATCTAGTGAGAGGATAACAGCTGCCTCCTAAATAGTGGGTATACGTGCCAGTACACCATGTAGGCGTCGCAGATCAAGGGCCGCATTTCTACCTGGCATTAAGCTGGATTAGTCCGGATGTATTAAAGCGGTGAGATGGGGAGTTAATCTAGCTGCCAGGAGTTTAGCGAGTATTTTTGCCTCTGCATTAGTTAGCGATATGGGACGGTAAGGTGCACATTCCCAGGCAGGCTTCCCAGGTTTATGAATCGTCACTATTATGGCTATACGTTGATCTTGCGGGAGTTCCCCTGCCTCTAGGCTGGCCACATACATATTTAAAAGGTGCGGAGTAATATTGGTTGCTGTTCTTTTGTAGAGTTCAATGGTATACCGTTGGCCCCACCGCTTTTTCCGATTGTATGGCTCCTATAGCCAATTACAGTTCATCTGTTGTGAGGTCAGCCTCAAGTGTCCTGGCCGCCTCCGGCATTAGGGGCCTTCTAATATCTTTAAGGAATGCTTGGGCCTCCTCGACTGTCGTCGAAGATGTCAGTATGTACACTAATTCGTTCACTATTCCCTGTGGGTAGGTTATGATTTCATTATTTTCTGTACGCCGTTGTGTGATTCACCGACTAGCGCGCTCTCTCTTGTTGAGCCATGTCAGAAGCTTCCCTGCCTTATCCCCAACCTCATATATTTTATACTGCGTAGCCTGAAGCTTGGTCCTTATGTCTTCCTCTAAGTATCCCTTATACTCCTGTTGTTTTAAATAAACAGCTTGGGCTGTTGCTTTCGTCGGGTTGTAGCCATGGAGGCCTTCCACGTGGACTAACTCTGATTCTAAGGTCTCTATTTCTTTCTTCTTTTCCTTTTTGGGACCAGTGATGGAGGAGATGGCCTGGCCCGGCGTACTGTCTTATAGGCCTCCCAGAGGGTTACTGGGGAAGTGACTGAGTGTTCATTTTCGCGGAAGTACTGTTGCGTTGTGGTAGTGATGCATTTTAGGATCTTGGGGTTAAGCAGAAATCCCGGATATATGGGGAAGGTATGGAGTGGGGTCACAGTCTGGTAGGCATACTTCACCACCACTGGGGAATGCTTGGAGATGCCTCTAAGCAGGTTAGTGATGTCCAATATTTTCCTCCGGCTATCTGCCAATATTAGAATGAAATCTATCCAGGAGAGGCTATTATGTACCCCAGAATGAAAGGTGAATTTTCGGCTCAAAGGGTAGCGGAAACTCCAAGTGTCCATGAGGCCAAGCGCCTCAATGAACTCTGCAATTCGGGAGGTTTTATTGCTATGGTCTCTAGGGGGCTGACGATCGAGAGCATCATTTATGGTGGTATTGAAATCTCCCCAAACAGAAGTTCTCCCTTTGGAAGGGTGAGCAGAAATGTGCTTTGGGCCGGGAAGGCCACTGAGTTAATCACTGGGGGGATATACACTGACACTATGTTGTAGGCTCATCCCTCCCATTGGCATGCGATGGCTGCGAAGCGGCCCTGCTCATCTGTCCATGTTTGTTTATTTACAAGCGGAAATTATTTCCGTACTAAAATACAAACCCCCCTTGAACCTGATGTGAACTTGGAGTGCACTTACATCTGAAAGCCCCATCTGTCCATAGCTTCACATGAGGAGCCCACCAGGTGTGTTTCTTGAATCAGGGCTACGTCGAGGCGTGGCGCTTTAAGTATTGTAGCACCAGCCCTCTCTTAATTTTATCACCAAACCTGTTAACATTCCATGTGAGCAGTGATAGAGGGGTACTTGACTTAGGGGGAGTCAGTGGTTAGTCGGTCTCTTGCTCAATCCACACTATCGTTTCTACCCTGTCCTGTGCGCATGCAGGTTATGATGTAATGGCAATGTGTCAGAGGCGCAATGCATAAGTAGTGGTGCTCAACCGCTGCCCAATTTAAACATGTTATCAATAAAAAACACGAACCAATTAACTTTAAACCCATACCCCCCCTCCCTGCTGGATGGACAAAAAAGTTCCCGCCACCCCAACTTTGCAGAGTGCTTAATAACCAGACCCAATACCTTGACGGGGGGAGATAGTACTCCAGAAGCCCCCCGAGTACCCCCACTTCCATAACGTATCTGTTGGCATTTACATTGTTCCCAAGCTGTAGGTTTAACTTACGGACCACAGAAGTTAAGCAAATCTGAGTCCAAAATGTCTGTACAGTTGCCAGCGAGCCCACTTTTTTGACATGTAGGGTCACTGTCACTGGATCTTTTCGGTAGTAGTCTCTGGAGCGGTCTACAGCTAGTGGAATTGTGCACAGTGTGTTCATCTTCTTGCTGGACCGTTTATGATGTATTCACTGTACCTGTAGCCCTTGTCAGTATGGAAGCTTTCATTCCTTCCCGCTAGTTTGCGACTCATTCCCTGGTGTTCTGGTCTGATCGGATTGCACTGTTGCCTCCTCGTGCAGACGGTGTCCGGTTCCTCTGCCTGATCGTCCAGGGCCCGAGGCCCTGCGCCATCCCTCCACCCAGTCCTGTGCCTCCTCGGGTGTGTGGAAGAACCACGCTTTCCCTTCAGCTTTGGCCATAAGTTTTGCCGTGAACATCATTGAGTATTAGATTTCACGATTTCGGGGATATTTCTTTACCTCCGAGAATCCTCGCTGCTGCTTTGTTACCACCGCAATATAGTCTGGGAAGATTCTGACAGTACTATGTTCAAAGCCGATCGGAGGGGCAGCACGAGGTGTCTGGAATATCAAATCTCGATCACAAAAGTTGAAGATATGCTCTAATATGGGCCTGGAGGGGGCCCCCAGCCTGTGCCTTCCTCCTGGAACACGGTGAACCCGTTCCACAGAGAAACAGTTGGCGAGTCCTCCTGGCTGTAATTGGTTCTTAATAAGATCTTCAACTAGTAGCTCAAGTGCTGTTCCTCCGGATTGCTCCGGAATGCCAATAAGTCTTATATTGTTGCATCGCGAGCGCTCTTCTTGGTCGTAAAGCTTGGCGGCCATCATCTTGTTATTGGCTTCAAGTTGACAGATTTGTTTTTTCATCGCGGACGTGTCGCTGGCGAGGGTGGTCGTGGATGTTTCTACCTCCCCCACTCTGGTGGTCAACTTGTGGAAATCCGCCCTGATTAATAAAAGCTCCACTGAGATTGAACCTATATGTGAGTCCAACGAGGTATGCACGTTATTCAGGGTGGTCATAATGTTCTGCAACGTGAAGTCAGTTTTTCCTGCTGTTGTAGGATCCTTCACTTGGGACAGGTCCCGCTCTGTGAAGTCTGACGGGCTCCGGTATGGGCATATTTGTCACATTTTACTTCTTGTGCGCCCCACTGGCCCCTACCTTCCATCGCAGCTCGTCTCAGCCTCCTGGCAGCTAAGACCGTGGTTGTACTCACTGCCGCTTGTCCGCGTGTCGTGAAGATCCGCGGGGCCTGTCGGTTGTCGCACCCTCGGTCACCTGATGCGTTGGGGCGTCGTGAAGAAGCCGAGTAGTCCCTGTGGAGGGGATCCGTGTGCACCATGCTGCTTCGTGTGTGGAGGCCACACTTCAGCGGCAACTAGCTGGTTGATTGTGGATGCGGTCCGACCTTGGTGACGTAGTGCAGCTGAGCGTGCTTGGCCAGTGTTATCTGCAAGGACTGCGACTTTGTTGGTTGCCACCCTGGACTGGGTTATGTTGTGTTGTTCGCCGAGCAGTGGGTCACTGCTCCTGCCCACCCACAGTACCTTGTACTGGTTTATAATGGGGGCCAGTAATCTTTATGTCCAGGGGGTCTGTGTAGTGGTGCGGTGTCAGGTGGCCCCACCCCCGGCCGTGCGCGGGCTAGATCTCTTCTGGTGAAACTTAACCGGCGTATACCGCTGTGGGCTCTGCACCCCCCGGCCAGTTATCAGTATTTGCCCCCAACTGCGTGGCTTGTACCTGGGCCGTACTGCCACGATGCGGCCGTTTGTGATCTCTGCAGTTAGGGTTCTCACAGATGTGCACCACTTAGCAGAAATATGCAAGTGGGTCAGATTTTTCCTGCACTTCCTCAAGTACGTTATTGGGCCTTCATCCCCGTCGTCAGCTGCGGCTTAGGGGCCCCCGCAGCCAAGCCCCCGGGCAATGTTCAGGTCCGTTCCGTGGCGGTGGGACAGAAAAGGGTGCAAACCCCTAGCGGCGCCACACCGGGGTCCCACTCGAAGCTGGCCACCCACGTCACAGTCGGGCCGGATAGAAATCAAGACCCCTGTCTCGTTCTGGAGCTTAGGCCACACCTCTTCACGTCGGTATTTCGATGCAGCTACAGCATCGGGTTCTCTGGTGCTTGCGGTTTATATCACCGCTGCTGTGGGGGGGGGGGGGTGTATGCCGGTGGATCAGTGTACGGATTGCCCTAGGAGGGATCTGGACAATGGAGCCTCTTCAGGCAGCGGGCAATTCTTTCGCCTGCTAGCCACGCTCCTCGGGAAGGTTGCTGTTTTGAGGAAAGTGTAGTTGATGGAAGTGAGTGCAGCGCTGATCGTGGCTCTTCCCAGGATGTAAATATCACCATATTTACAACTTGGAAAGAGCCACAGGAAGTCTATGGAATCCCCTGAGTGGACTGTCTTCATACATTCTGTGTCCTCAGCTGATAGAGGGTTCCATGATATCAGTTTTTGGTTGATAAGGTTAGAAGGCTGAGAAGGTCAATGTGGGGAATCTGGGTTTCAAAGTTGCTACAGATCTTGGTATTTCATGGAAGAAGTCAGAGAGTTTGTTGCTGAATTCTTGTGTAGGGGTGATCATTTGTGTTGCAGCTGTTGAATTGGTGATTTCCTTGACAATGGCGGCAAGTTCCTTGCAGTTTTTTGAGCTTGTAAGAAATTGGGTTTCTGGTTGGCAGAGGTGTGCATCCTGTCCAAGCAGGAACCACAGTACTAATAAGGTTATGTCACAACACACCGTAAATTATCCTGTGCTCACCCTGTGGTAGCTTGGCACAGAGAAGTTAGGCTTAACTTAGGAGGCAATGTGTAAAGTATTTGTGCAACATGTCAAACTGTAACACAGTGGAAAAAACTCCACCCAGGTTAGAAAAATAGTGTCTGGTTTTGTAAATAAAACAAGACCAAAATGACAAAATTCCAACAAGTAGAAGTCAAGATATGAATTTCTTTAAAAAAACTGAAATAGGGGGCGTGGCCAAGTAAGATGACGGAGCAGTTGTGAACCGTCTCAGCTCTGGACCCCACCGATTGCAAAATGTGCTTTCTAGTAGCCTAGTGAGCGAGCTACTTACCCACTAGTTGCCTGCTGCCTCCCGGGAACTGCCTGGACTGCGGGGATGGAGAGAATCACCGGAGGTCAACGAGAGTGCTCCTCCGAGCTGAGCCGCTTGAGCCCTGGGCTCGTTTCAAAATGGCGTAGGGAGGCGAGACGGGAACCCTACAGGCCGCAGTGGACGCAAGTGGGGATCGCGGGAGGACTTCCCCCGCACCGGAGGGGCTCCTTGACCAGGCGAAGGCATATGGACATCCCAGCATATGCGACCGACCCTACACGCATGGTGAGTGTGGGCGGTCCCACGTTGGCGCCATTTCTTGTGACCTGCGTAGCCTACGGAGCAGCTAGAGCGCAGTGATGAGTGAGGAGCGTCAGCAGGGGGCACCTAGAAGTGTGTGAGCGGAGCGGATTGGCGACCCCCCACCTGATAACCTGAGCGGTTCTGTGCTTTTGGAGGAATGAGGGGAATCGACCCATGAGGGCAGTGCCTGACCCTAAGATGGCGGCGAGACAGGGACTTGCACCAGTCGCAGCTTTAAATTCGGGGCCTTGAGTGAGAGTCAGCCAGCAATACACAGCGAGAGGGCACGACGGTCAACTATTTGGAAGGAAAACCTCTAGCAGCCTCCAGCAGGATGGGCCCCCCACTGCCTGACCTTAAAGTGGAGACCAGCAATCGGATGTACATCAGTACAACGCGATATTTTAGATCGCGGTACTTTACAACGCTGCCATTACAACGCAAGTCGTTACAACGACTTGGGTTGGTGTGCGCGGATTGAGGATTATTATAATTTTATATTCCAACACCAGCCCACGTAACAGTAGGGAAGGTGTTGGAATATAAAATTACCATATTCCTTATCCAACAGCGCCATACAGCGCAAGTCATAGTAACGACATGTAATGGCATCGTTCTAAAGGTAGTGCGGTGTAAACACCGCGTTGTAAATAATGTTTCCCCCAGCAATCATTACTCAGCAGGGGTCTGACCCCACCACGAGGGGGGAACACATATCAGGCTCCGGGCTCGCGCCGATCACGCAACTAGAAGGCTCTGGAAAAAAACCTGGTAATGTGAGAAGTTGGCCTGGTATATGATGTCCACAGTTCTGTGGGCACCTTGTATCAGTCCAAACAATCCCTTATGGTGGTTGTTGTAAGTCAACCTTATAGACAAGCTATCCTAGGGGTAGCATGGACTAAGCAGCCTTAAAGGCTTAACTCAAGAGGGCATGTGAAGCCAGCTGTTTTACCATATGCAATCCTGTAATATCAAATGAAAGGACACCACACAAGTTATATATTATAAAAATATATGTATTTATTCTCAGAATAATCCCTGCTACTCTTTATGAGCAATGAAGCACAAGCGTTTAAACAAAAGCACAATGTAACATGTGAAAGTTGCACAATTATGGATGAGGCCGGTGGCCACTCAAACCATATATCAAAAAAGTGGTATAACAATCACTATTCGATCAGTGGTAAGGCCTAGGGCTTTGGGAATTGCTGGGACTACACTGGACTAACAGCAGTTAGGACGGGAGTAGCCCGCGGGATTCGGGTGCAGTGCCTAAAGCACACGTATGCATCAATGCAAAGTCAATGGTGCGTAAAAGTTATCGAGTTACAGTTTTAAGAGTCTTCCGACTGGACTAGAAGGACAAAACTTTAGACTTAGACACTAGAGGTGTAAACCACTACAGGAGCACCGGCTTTCTAGAGTTACCTCTCCCACAGGAAGCGGGTGCACAGGTGCAAAGATGTGTCGGGTTTCGTCACGCAGTTCTATGGTGCCTGAAGATGAAGATGCTGCAGGCGTCCAGAAGAGAAGTGTCCGGTGTGATCCAAGGGTGGATCGAAGATGTTGAGTACCTGAAAGCAGAGGGGACAGAGTCTGGGTCACTAGCCAGTGACCAGGAAGGAACCAGGCGATGTCGGGCGCAATCAGGTTGTGTTGTGAAGCTTTTCTCCGCTGCCACGTGGACTCTGGGGCACCGAGGATGTCCTGGAGTGGATCACAAGCTGTCCCACGAAGGCTCTCGCTGTCGGCAGTGTCGGCTTCCGGGTTAGAGTCAACAAGCCTTGGCAAAGGCAACCCACGCAGGATTCGAAGATCGCTTCTTGACCGGACCAGGAAGGTCAGATCGGGTGCTCCTTTTCAGGGGAGTGAGGGCCAGTCTGGAGCACCCAGAATAGCAGAGCAAATTCAAAGGTTTGTCGGTACTGGGGCCACTAGCCAACGGGCAAGCGACCGGACCAAAGCGTTGAGCAGGAAAATGCAAAAGGGCCCCACGCAGCACTTGTCGAGTGTGGAGGGGTGAGCTTTGGTGCAAAAAGTTGCTCGGGGCTGGAGCTTCTCAGACTCCAATGCACAGCTTCGAGGGAGCCTCGGATGCTGCACGGTCAGCGCTTCGTAGTTTCTCCAAGATGGCCGCTCCCACGCTTCAGGTCGCCTCCACGGGTCTCAGCTCTGCATAGACTCTGGATCGGGCTGTTGGAAGGCAGGAAAGCTGTCTCTTGTCGATCTCTGTCGCTCGAGTTCCAGCGGGAACTGCAACAAAGCAAACGTCGAGGTGCTGGATGGTGCCTGTTTGCACAGGGTGGTCACTCCTTGACCACAAGGGAGATTCTTCAGTCTTCCACGTCGAGTGGGATGTCGAAGAGTCCAGAGTTTCGTTTCATAAGTTTCAGTCAAGATAATCTGATGTGCATCTGCACAGCTCCTACCTTTATCCCAAATCAAGGGGCTGGATTACCTGCTAGGTCCCTCCTATGGGTGGGACCCAGGAAGGGGGTGGTTACACCCCTTTCCCTTTGTCCAGTTTCGCACCAGGACTGGGGCAGGATGGCCCCAGAACCGGTTTGACTGGAATCAGCCCGGGGACACCTTGTGCGCCCCAGGCAGTGTCTAGTTTCTTTCAACCCTCCCTGCTACAATCCACTATCTCCTGTCTGGGGTGGTGTGACACCTCCCTGTGACAGGAAACCCTTTGTCCAAGCGTCCTCTGCCAAGATTCGGTCAGCAGCAGGAGGCCACACTCGTGTCTGTGGCAGCAGCATCCATTTTGTGATGCTGGGGCTCTAGTTAGGATTAACCGCGTTTTAAGTAAAGTAACATGTCTTCTCCCTCTGGAAGGGTGGAATGCTACCCCCGTGGCCAGAACTGGCAAGGGGGTAGTATTCCAAAGTGTATGACACCAAACACGACATGTTTTGATAAAGCCAAACCAAAGTTAGCATTAACCGCGAGGATTATAATGCACTTAAGAGTATATGGTATGGCAGTATCACTAGAACAGCTATAAGGAAATGGTTCCGAAAGCTGCAGACAGGCTCAGCTCATGCTAGAGCACCATCTCACATAAAACCAAGTACTCTGCCTCCAGGATTGTTAAGGCCTGCCATAGGAGTGGCTTATAGGTATATATGTGTCCAGATACAGCGCTCCTGGGGGGCATTTCCAGAGCCTGACGCCGCCGTGAGGGAAACTGCTCCAGGCAAACTCACCTGTGTGTCCTGTGTGTCCACCTGCGGACTACCGCTCCCAGCAGCCCCGGAGAGGGCGTGACACTTCTCCCCGCGCCCGGAGGCGCCACAAGAGCACCGAGCGCCGAGCGCTCCTGGGGGGCATTTCCAGAGCCTGACGCCGCCGTGAGGGAAACGGCTCCAGGCAAACTCACCTGTGTGTCCTGTGTGTCCACCTGCGGACTACCGCTCCCAGCAGCCCCGGAGAGGGCGTGACACTTCTGCCCGCGCCCGGAGGCGCCACAAGAGCACCGAGCGCCGAGCGCTCCTGGGGGGCATTTCCAGAGCCTGACGCCGCCGTGAGGGAAACGGCTCCAGGCAAACTCACCTGTGTGTCCTGTGTGTCCACCTGCGGACTACCGCTCCCAGCAGCCCCGGAGAGGGTGTGACACTTCTCCCCGCGCCCGGAGGCGCCACAAGAGCACCGAGCGCCGAGCGCTCCTGGGGGGCATTTCCAGAGCCTGACGCCGCCGGGAGGGAAACGGCTCCAGGCAAACTCACCTGTGTGTCCTGTGTGTCCACCTGCGGACTACCGCTCCCAGCAGCCCCGGAGAGGGCGTGACACTTCTCCCCGCGCCCGGAGGCGCCACAAGAGCACCGAGTGCCTCCCGCCCCGCGGGAGGCGCGCGGGCGGCGCCGGGCTGAGCCCGGGCAGAGGGCGGGCCGTCTGAGGCCGTCAATGGCCGGATAAGGACGGGACGGGCCACCCCCTTTGGCTGCCACACTGAAGGTCAACTATCACAAAGGTTAAGACCCCCTCTAATCGATTTGTCTCCATATTTGTGGGCTCTAACATATATTGCCGCCCCATATCACCATGACCTCCAAGGGGGACCATTTAACTAGCGTAGCAGGTAATGGGCAAATGTTCTCTTTGTTAGATGAGTTAAATTTCCTATGTAAAACTAATTATGCCTTATTGGTAACTCCTCCTCCGCCCAAAAGCGTTAGCATACTATCAGACAAGGCTATACGCCTAGATCCCCCCATACTGTCTGATAAAACCTCCAGTCCGAAAACTCAAAGCATTGAACCCCCTCAGGTCTTATCTGTGCAAAGGAAATATAACGGTGTCAATCAAGGAGGAAACTACCCCAAAACCCAAAATTTGTGCTTAAGGCCATCCACTGTTAATTCCTCTATGATTCCACCGATTGTTGAAAATCCAGAGACCATAACACCTCCTCCCCACTTGCACATACTACCCCTTATCGAACAACTGGTTAGCTCCATGTTAGCTCCGCTGCTAGAAAAAATTAACATGTTAGGGGATAGGCTCTCTGGCATAGAGAAAGCCTTCAAGTCAAACCCGCTGGTTGACAAATGTAGTGACACACCCTACCGCCCTAAGCCATCTCCTACTCACCTAGGCTCTAAACCTCTCGTGCAGGATAAAAGGTGTCAAACACAACCTGCTGGCCCTAGTGTATCAGGGGAAAAAATAGCTAAATACCCCGCTAAAGTTTCCCTTCCCCGGTTGACCGCACCTAGAGTAGGTCACAACAAAGCTAATTCTATTCATTTACCGCCGGAAGCGGCCCCATACGTGTGCATTCTTGCGGGTGTACCTGCTCTCCCACCTGGAAAAATTGAGAGAAAACACGATTTAGTCAATAAAACCAAATTCTGACTGTCAAAAAATAGGCCACTGCCTCGTTATCTATAAGGAGCAATAAGGAGTGTCAGAAGGGTGGACTGGTTGGGCTCCCTCCCCAAAGATGTTCCTGGGGACTTAGTACTTGTGCGATTTAGAGATAGAAACAGTGTCCCGTATTTGAAAACTTGGCCGCCTGAAATAAGAGATGGCTCAATATCTATTTGGGATTTATATGACTTTTATCCAAATATCCCGTGTTTTCCTCCTCTTCCGAAATCATACCCTATGTGGCAGGACTTATAAAATACACCATGACTTTTTGGGAAAACATCTGCACATGTAAAAATGACTAACCATGAACCCCTATGATCCTGTATCAAACCTTGCAGTGAAAAAGAATTTTTATGATTGGGACACTACCATACTGTATCTTGGTCTCTTGAACTGTTTTTAACATAATCTGGATTGTGAATTGTATATTTTATGAACTTTTATGACAATCTACGTATTTTATATTAGTGTATACTTTTATGATTCCTTTATCGAATCGAAATAAAGTTATTTGAATTGAAATTGAATTGTGTCCAGATATAGGTTTAGATATAGGTATACTATATCTAAGCAAGGGGTGATTACACCACCTTGCCCCAGCTGAGTGATCAGCCAGTTGTGTCGATTTAAGTACCAGCCAGGGGTGGCAAAAGATATGCTGCAGCCCCTGGTAGGCCTTGGATGCACCTATGCCCTGGACACCTATAGTGCACTGTACAGGGGCTGACACGGTGTCCAGTACCAAATTGGTGATGTACCTATAGTACATGTATGTGAATTTAGAGAGAGAACAGCAGGCTGTGGGTCTGATTAGCAGGCCCACAGCCACATTAAGTCGAAAACCAGTGAAGCAAAAAGCGAAAATTGGGGTGACCATAGGATAGCAGACCCTACTCTCCTACACAACCCCCCCCCCCAAACGCAGGGACATTAAACTTAACCTTGACCAGATAAGTCTTCATGTTCTAAGTGGAAATACCTGGAGAGACCATCTGCATTGCCATGGTCAGTCCCTGGTCTCTGCTCCACTGTAAAGTCCATCCCCTGTAGGGAAATGGACCACCTGAGCAGTTTGGGATTTTCACCCTTCATCTGATTAAGCCACAAGAGGTCTGTCTGAATTAGGAAGTGAGTGCCAAACAAGTATGGCCTCAACTTCTTCAGGGCCCAAACCACAGCAAAAGCCTCCCTCTCAATGGCTGACCAACATTTCTCTCTAGGGGTCTGCCTTCTGCTAATGAAAGCAATGGGCTGGTCTTGACCATCTACATTAAGTTGTGAAAGCACAGCTCCCACTCCCAACTCAGAAGCATCTGTTTGGACAATGAACTCTTTGGAGTAGTCAGGACTCTTCAGGATAGGTGCAGAGCACATGGCCTTCTTCAGGTCATCAAATGCCTTTTGACAGCTAACTGTCCACTGAACCTTTTTGGGCATCTTCTTGGATGTCAAATCATTTAATGGTGTCACAATGGATCCATAGTTCTTTACACACTTCCTGTAATACCCAGCCAGGCCCAAGAAGGCTCTGACTTGTGTCTGGGTAGTTGGAGGAGCCCAGTCCTGTATGGCCTGGATTTTGCTCTCCAATGGTTGAACCTGACCCCCACCTACTAGGTGGCCCAGGTACACAACCTTGCTCTGCCCTATCTGGCACTTAGTAGCCTTGATAGTCAGGCCTGCCTTTTGCAGGGCCTCCAGAACCTTCTTCAGGTGGATCAGGTGATCCTCCCAGGTAGAGCTAAAGACAGCAATATCATCTAGATATGCTGCACAAAAGTCATCCAACCCAGAAAGGACTTGATTCACCAACCTTTGGAAGGTGGCAGGTGCATTCTTTAATCCAAAGGGCATCACCACAAACTGATAATGCCCACTGGGGGTAGAGAATGCTGTTTTGGCTTTAGACTCTTCAGCTAACCTGATTTGCCAATAGCCAGCTGTCAAATCAAATGTGCTCAGAAATTTGACAGAAGCCAACTTATCAATGAGCTCATCTGCCCTTGGAATGGGATGAGCATCTGTCCTAGTGACAGCATTGAGACCTCTATAGTCCACACAAAATCTCATTTCTCCCTTTCCATCTTGGGTATGAGGTTTCGGCACAAGGACTTTTGGGATGGCCCAGGGGCTCTCTGATGGCTCAATCACTCCAAGTTCTAACATTTTCTGCACCTCAGCCTTTATACAATCCCTGACATGGTCAGGTTGCCTGTAGATTTTATTCTTCACAGGCAGACTGTCACCAGTGTCCACCTCATGGGTGCACCAGTTAGTTTGACTGGGTGTAAGTGAAAACATGTGTCTATGGGCTTGCAAAACCTGTCTGCAGTCCATCTGTTGCTGGTCAGTGAGGCTGTCTGCCAAGGCTACTCCATCTACTGAGCCATCATCAGGGTTTTGGGAAAGAAGCAGGTCTGGGAGAGGGTCACTCTCTTCCTCCTGATCCCCATCTGTAGCCATGAGCAAGCCCATGTCTTCCCTGTCAACAAATGCTTTCATCCTGTTTACATGGAGCACCCTGTGGGGGCTCCTAGGGGTGCCAAGGTCCACCAAGTAGGTGACCTCTCCCTTCTTTTCAAGTATGGTGTAGGGTCCAGACCATTTGTCTTGGAGAGCTGCTGGGGCCACTGCTCCAACACCCACACCTTCTGCACTGGCTGGTACTCAGTCAGAACAGCCTTTTGGTCATGCCAAGCTTTCTGTAATTCTTGGCTGGCCTCCAGGTTTTTAGATGCTCTCTCCATGTACTCAGCCATCCTGGAGCAGAGACCAAGTACATAGTCCACAATATCAAGCTTAGGCTTTTTGAGAGGTAACTCCCATCCTTCCTTCACAAGACACAATGGACCCCTCACAAGGTGGCCAAACAAAAGTTCAAAAGGGCTGCCAACCCCCTTCTGTGGGACCTCTCTGTAAGCAAAGAGCAAGCAGGGTAAAAGGATATCCCATCTTCGCCTAAGCTTTTCTGGTAAACCTTTTATCATTCCCTTTAGGGTCTTGTTGAATCTCTCAACAAGCCCATTGCACTGTGGGTGATAGGGTGTGGTGAACTTGTAGTTCACTCCACACTCCTTCCACATTGCCTTTAAGTATCCAGACATAACGTTTGTACCTCTGTCTGAAAGTACCTCCTTTGGAAAGCCCACTCTGGAGAAAACTCCAAGTAGGGCCCTTTCCACAACAGGAGCTGTTGTTGTCCTCAGGGGAATTGCTTCTGGGTACCTGGTGGCATGATCCACTACCACCAGGATAAATCTGTGCCCAGATGCTGTTTGGGGATCCATTGGTCCAACAATGTCAATCCCAACTCTCTCAAAGGGCACCCCCACCTCAGGTAGAGGTATAAGGGGGGCCTTTTTGGTGCCACCTGATTTGCCACTGGCTTGGCAGGTGACACAGGAGCGACAAAACTCCTTGGTATCTTCTGACATATGAGGCCAGTGAAAGTGAGGGACAAGCCTGTACCAAGTCTTGTTCTGGCCTAAGTGTCCTGCAAGGGGAATATCATGGGCCATGGTTAGAAGGAAGCCCCTAAATTGCAGAGGTATAACCAACCTCCTGGTTGCACCAGGCTTGGGGTCTCTAGCCTCTGAATAAAGGAGCCCATCATCCCAATACACTTTATGGGTACCTTGAGCATTCTCAGCAGCCTCAGCAGCAGCTTGCTGTCTGAGGGGTGCAAGTGAAGGGCAAGTCAACTGAGCCTGCCCCCGGTCTGCCCTTGAGGGTCCCCCTGTCCCCAGAAACTCAACCTGATCAGGTTCAAGCTCTTCAAGGACAGTCTCCTCTTGGATCACAGAATCACCCTCCTGTGAGGTCTGATCCTCAACCTGGGACAAGTGGGAAGGCTCTGCCTTACCCCTCTTGCTCCTTCTCTTGCGTTGTGGATGGTCTATTGTTTCAAGATCCACCACAGGTTCAGGTAGGCACTTCTTGGCCTGGGACCTGGTTACAGCAAGGACATGGGCTGAAATCCCTAGCATTTCTGCATGAGTCCTGTACTCCACTTCTGACCATAATGATTCCTCTAGATCATTGCCCAAAAGACAGTCTACTGGGAGGTCTGCACTAACAACAACTTTCTTGAGGCCAGTTACCCCTACCCAGGAGAATTTAACAACAGCCACACTATGTGTAGTAGTGGCATTGCTAGCATTGGTCACTAGGTAGTTCTCACCTAGTATGATTTGTCCAGGGTCCACAAAGTTTGGTGTCACCATAGTGACACTGGCACAAGTGTCCCTGTAGGCCTGAGCCAGTTTCTCATTAATATGGCGTCTGTCTATATTTGCCCAAAGTATTGGGACTCATAGGTGTGGACACAGATATGTCCACATCATATAGCAGAACTGCCTGAGTAGGGATTCTGACTAAGCCAGACTCCATCTCAGTACCCAGGGTTAACCCCACTATAGCCTTGGGTTGTTTACCACCACTGCTGACTGTACTAGGGGGTGCAGGTGCCTTAGGGGCTGCAGTGGTGGGGACTGGATTTTTCTTAGTGCATTCACTCCCCCAGTGGGAAGTGGACTTACAAGTATTGCACCAAAGTTTCTTTGGGCCATCATTCTTCTTTTTCTTGTTACCATTCTGGGAACCACCCTCCTTATTACTATTTTGGGGGCCTGTAGAAGACTTCTGGTCTTTTTCTTTCTGATTTCCACCCTTCTGGTCTGTTTTCTTCTGGTCACCTCCTTGGTTCTGGGGTTTCTGCTTAACCCTTGTTCTGACCCATTTGTCTGCCTCCTTTCCCAATTCTTGGGGTGAGGTCAGATCAGAGTCTACAAGGTGTTGATGCAATAGCTGGTTCTGACAGTTATTAAGGATCTGCTCTCTCATTATAAAATTGTACAATCCTGTATAGTCTGAGACTTTACTTCCCTGCAACCAACCCTCCAGAGCCTTAGTGGCACAATCAACAAAATCAGTCCAGTCTTGAGTCTGTGCTTTTTGGGTGTCTCTGAACAACAACCTGTATTGCTCAGTGGTTAGGCCAAACCCTTCAATAAGAGCACTCTTCAAGACAGAGTAGTTTTTAGCATCCTCAGGTCTAACTGTGAGGAGCTTATCTCTCCCTTTCTCAGAAAAGGAGAGCCACAGGATTGCTGCCCACTGTTCTTGGGGGACCTGCTGTACCATGCAGGCCCTCTCCAGAGCAGTTATCCATTTGTGGATGTCATCCCCCTCTCTGTAGGGGGGCACAATCTTACTCAGGTTTCTATTGTCATAGGACCTGTCTCTATCCTTAGGGATAGTGCTGCCACCAGTGGGTATCTCACCACTTAACTTCTGTTCTCTTGCAAAAGCAAGTCTTGCTTGGGCCAGGGCTACTTCCTCCCTCTCTATTTGGAGTTTAACAGCTCTCATCCTGGCCTTATGCTCTCTTCTCTGGGGAGAAGTCATTCCCCTTTGAGATTCTCTTGAGGCACAAGAAATGTGAGAATCTCTTGAAAGAGATCTCTCCCTTCTATTACCTGGGAGAACTCTGGTATGAACTCTGGGAAGGGGCTGGCCCTCTCCATTTCCATGTAGGTCCAAGTTGGCCCGGCTAAGCCTTCCAACTGGTACCTGGCTAACCCCTTGATCATTCTCTGAATCATCACCATTTGAATCTGGGTTCACCTCCTCATCTTCTACTTCTGGGGTGGTGTTCTCAGTATCTGGGGGGTTCACTCCTTCTCCTGACCCTGAGGGAACTACTCTAGCTTTCTCAAGATCATCCTTCTGCAGGGTGGCTATCAGGATGGGAATGGTAGGGTTGTGACCCTTTCTCAGCCCTCTTGCAGTGCACAAGGCACCCAAGTCCTTGTGGCTGAGTTTGTCATAGCTGGAGGTTGCCTGTGGAGGGTCAACCACCACAGGTAGAGAGCTTGGAGATTCACCTGTGCCAGACATGACTCTAGTGAGGTGTAAGTGATGCACTTACCTACACTAAGTGTTTTCCTACTGTACCTTGCTAGTGAGTTGAAGTCAGGGTGTGCTAAGCCCTTTTATCTACAACTACTAAGTTCAGTAGAACTTAAATATGCTAAGCTTTGTTTATATGTACCTATGGTACTTAATGTGATCTTTCAATTTGATAAAAAGATTGCAATGGTTAAACAACAGCAAGCTCAAATCCCACCGCTGCCACCAATGTGAGAAGTTGGCCTGGTATATGATGTCCACAGTTCTGTGGGCACCTTGTATCAGTCCAAACAATCCCTTATGGTGGTGGTTGTAAGTCAACCTTATAGACAAGCTATCCTAGGGGTAGCATGGACTAAGCAGCCTTAAAGGCTTAACTCAAGAGGGCATGTGAAGCCAGCTGTTTTACCATATGCAATCCTGTAATATCAAATGAAAGGACACCACACAAGTTATATATTATAAAAATATATGTATTTATTCTCAGAATAATCCCCACTACTCTTTATGAGCAATGAAGCACAAGCGTTTAAACAAAAGCACAATATAACATGTGAAAGTTGCACAATTATGGATGAGGCCGGTGGCCACTCAAACCATACATCAAAAAAGTGTTATAACAATCACTATTCGATCAGTGGTATGGCCTAGGGCCTTGGGAATTGCTGGGACCACACTGGACTAACAGCAGTTAGGACGGGAGTAGCCCGCGGGATTCGGATGCAGTGCCTAAAGCACACGCATGCACCAATGCAAAGTCAATGGTGCGTAAAAGTTATCGAGTTACAGTTTTAAGAGTCTTCCGACTGGACTAGAAGGACAAAACTTTAGACTTAGACACTAGAGGTGTAAACCACTACAGGAGCACCGGCGCTCAAGAGTTACCTCATCCACAGGAAGCGGGTGCACAGTTGCAAAGATGTGTCGGGTTTCGTCACGCAGTTCTATGGTGCCTGAAGATGAAGATGCTGCAGGCGTCCAGAAGAGAAGTGTCCGGTCTGATCCAAGGATGGATCAAAGATGTTGAGTACCTGAAAGCAGAGGGGACAGAGTCTGGGTCACTAGCCAGTGACCAGGAAGGAACCAGGAAGGAACCAGGCGATGTCGGGCGCAATCAGGTTGTGTTGTGAAGCTTGTCTCCGCTGCCACGTGGACTCTGAGGCACCGAGGATGTCCTGGAGTGGATCACGAGCTGTCCCACAAAGGCTCTCGCTGTCGGCGGTGTCGGCTTCCGGATCGGAGTCAACAAGCCTTGGCAAAGGCAACCCACGCAGGATTCAAAGATCGCTTCTTGACCGGACCAGGAAGGTCAGATCGGGTGCTCCTTTTCAGGGGAGCGAGGACCAGTCTGGAACAACCAGACTAGCAGAGCAAATTCAAAGGTTCGTCGGTACTGGGGCCACTAGCCAACGAGCAAGCGACCGGACCAACGCGTAGAGCAGGAAAATGCAAAAGGGCCCCACGCAGCACTCGTCGAGTGTGGAGGGGTGAGCTTCGGTGCAAAAAGTTGCTTGGGCTGGAACTTCTCAGACTCCAATGCACAGCTTCGAGGTAGCCTCGGATGCTGCACGGTCAGCGCTTCGTAGTTTCTCCAAGATGGCCACTCCCACGCTTCAGGTCGCCTCCACGGGTCTCAGCTCTGCATAGACTGTGGATCGGGCTGTTGGAAGGCAGGAAAGCTGGCTCTTGTTGATCTCTGTCGCTCGAGTTCCGGCGGGAACTGCAACAAAGCAAACGTTGAGGTGCTGGATGGTGCCTGTTTGCACAGGGTGGTCACTCCTTGACCACAAGGGAGATTCTTCAGTCTTCCACGTCGAGTGGGATGTCGAAGGGTCCAGAGTTTCGTTTCATAAGTTTCAGTCAGGATAATCTGATGTGCATCTGCACAGCTCCTACCTTTATTCCAAATCAAGGGGCTGGATTACCTGCTAGGTCCCTCCTATGGGTGGTACCCAGGAAGGGGGTGGTTACACCCCTTTTTTCTTTTTGTCCAGTTTCACGCCAGGACTGGGGCAGGATGGCCCCATAACCGGTTTGACTGGAATCTGCCTGGGGACACCTTGTGCGCCCCAGGCAGTGTCTAGTTTCTTTCAACCCTCCCTGCTACAATCCACTATCTCCTGTCTGGGGTGGTGTGACACCTCCCTGTGACAGGAAACCCTTTGTCCAAGCGTCCTCTGCCAAGTTTCGGTCAGCAGCAGGAGGCCAGACTCGTGTCTGTGGCAGCAGCATCCATTTTGTGATGCTGGGGCTCTGGTTAGGATTAACCGCATTTTAAGTAAAGTAACATGTCTTCTCCCTCTGGAAGGGTGGAATGCTACCACCGTCGCCAGAACTGGCGAGGGGGTAGTATTCCAAAGTGTATGACACCAAACACGACATGTTTTGATAAAGCCAAACCAAAGTTAGCATTAACCGCGAGGATTATAATGCACTTAAGAGTATATGGTATGGCAGTATCACTAGAACAGCTATAAGGAAATGGTTCCAAAAGCTGCAGACAGGCTCAGCTCATGCTAGAGCACCATCTCACACAAAACCAAGCACTCTGCCTCCAGGATTGTTAAGGCCTGCCATAGGAGTGACTTATAGGTATATATGTGTCCAGATATAGGTTTAGATATAGGTATACTATATCTAAGCAAGGGGTGATTACACCACCTTGCCCCAGCTGAGTGATCAGCCAGTTGTGTCGATTTAAGTACCAGCCAGGGGTGGCAAAAGATATGCTGCAGCCCCTGGTAGGCCTTGGATGCACCTATGCCCTGGGCACCTATAGTGCACTGTACAGGGGCTGACAAGGTGTCCAGTACCAAATTGGTGATGTACCTGTAGTACATGTATGTGAATTTAGAAAGAGAACAGCAGGTTGTGAGTCTGATTAGCAGGCCCACAGCCACATTAAGTCGAAAACCAGTGAAGCAAAAAGCAAAAATTGGGGTGACCATAGAATAGCAGACCCTACTCTCCTACACCTGGTGACCTCGACCAGACACATAGGCGGCGGCGGCGGCCCTATGCCGCCCAAGAAATCCACCAACAAAGCCTCCTGGTACTTTAAGACACCTGACAAGGGCCCCCGCCCCATAGAGGATAACACCCAACTGCAAAATTTGGTGCTCACATGAGTAGATCTGGTGGCCACCCTCTGCAACTTCAAAGCGGAGCCATGCTTAGAAATCAAACAGGACCTACGGTCCTCCTTGGATCAATTGAAAGCTGACCTCATCGAGAAACTCACCACCCTCCGGCAGGATGTGGACGCGGTGGGAACCAGAGTACTGGAAGTGGAGGAACAAACGTAAGACCTGGTGACGACTACTTCCAAATTACAAGATTCTCAACAAGCGCTTCAAGTCCAGCTTCAGCAAGTAATGCTCAAGGCAGAAGACTTGGAGAACAGAACTCGAAGGGAGAACATACGGATCCGGGACTTGGAAGAAGGGGCGGAGGGGCCTGACCTGGAGGCATTTGTGATAGAACTCTTTGCAGAACTCATCTCCCCACAACAACTGAAAATCAAGCTGGACAGGGCCCATCATGTGGGCACATTACAGACGGGGAGCCGGAAGCGACGGAGAGATGTTTTGGTCAAACTCTACTCTTCCAAAGTGAAGGAAGCTATCTTGTCTGCTGCCAGAAAAAAGAAAGAAGTGTCCTTTCAAGAAGTTGACGAAGCTGCATGGGGATGCCATCCTGGAGCCGACAGGGGCCGGAATGGCAGTGCCTGAAACATGAACCGATCACTAAAGACACTGAGGTTTTTATTTTCACCCACTTAGTAACGTATGCTCACTAGTAAATATGGCTTTGCTATCGGAAGTGCGGGCCTTGCCTGTGCTACCCACAATTCCTCCTATGTTCTTGGAGGATGTACGGGCTTGGAATGGCTGTTCTCCGGTAATGTAGCCTCCTGGAATGTTCAGGGATTGAATTCCCCCCAGAAACGCCAGAAAATCTGGAAATACCTCACTGACCGCAAATTTGAAGTAGTGGCACTACAGGAGACACATCTCAAATGAGCTGAGGTCACTAGGCTTCGTCATAGAGCTTTTCGCTGATTTATACATCATCCACCACCACTAAACACAATGGAGTTGCCTTACTCTTCCATAGCACAACGAAATTTCAACCCAAAGCTGTCAAAACTGACCGGGAAGGCAGACTATTAATGGTTAAGGGGTGGTTGAAAGGCACGCTTTGCACATTCATCTCAATATACGCCCCTAACTCAGGTCAGTCTACGTCTCTATTCAATGCTCTTGACCAGATACTGGGATTCGCAGAAGGATTCATTATACTTTTGGGGGACTTCAACTTAACTTGGCATGGGGCCCTCAACAGTACCAGTGCAAACAGGGTGGCTATCAATACCTTTTCTAATGGGGTTCAACAGAAAATTCTTGCTCTTGGCCTGTGTGAGTCCTGGCGTTCCATTCACCCTACCACAAAGGACTATACACACTTCTCACACATCCATCAGTATTACTCCAGAATAGACTACATCTTCGTCAGCCAATCCTTGCTGGGGGCACTCCAGGCAGTGCAGATTCTCCAGATCTCTGTTTCAGATCATAGCCCGATCACCTTGGGCCTTACATGGAACGGCCCTACCACTGGACCTCCTAGGTAGTATTTTCCTTCAGCACTTACACCGGATACGGTTTCCTGGGAGTAGGTAAGGGCTGCCATTGTTGACTTCTTTACCCACAACATCCCCCAGGACACATCCCCGCAGAACAACTGGGATGCCTTTAAGGCCGTACTGAGAGGGAAATGCATTCAACTAAATTTGATCCTAAACAAGCAGAGGACGAGAGAAAGGGAGGCTCTTGAGGGGGAATTAGAGATAGCGGAACAGACATTTAAAGCCACGCCAACACGCGCACTACAGAGACAACTCACAGCACTCCGGGGCAAACTTCGGTTCATTTATGCGAACCAGGTGGAATACACTTTGTTAAAACTTCGCCAGACATCCTTCGCACAGGGCGACAAGGTGGGCTCACACTTGGCACGTCAACTCAGAGTAAAGAGGGAACGGGAATTTATTGGGGGGATACTGGATCAACGGGGGCAACTCACACACTCTGACACCGTTAAAGCTAACATTTTCGGGGATTTTTAAGGTCAGCTTTATCAAGGCGCTATTCCCGACACAACACTACAACAACACTATCTAGATGAGATCCCACTCCCGCAGCTTCCCCACTCGTCGGCTGACGCACTAGACTCCCCTATCACTCAGGAAGAGGTACAGGACGCTATCTCCAGACTCAAACTACATAATGCCCCCGGACCCGACGGCCTTATGGCACAATTTTTAAAATGTTTTGCCAATGAGCTAGTCCCTCATCTCACAACTCTATTCCAGGCTATCGTATCGGACGCACGAGTTTCAGGCTCTAAGGCTGAAGCCATGATCACGGTAATCCCTAAACCTGGAAAGGACCCGCATCTCTGCAGCTCATCTAGACCGATAGCGCTTCTAAACCTTGAGCAAAGGTCTACTCCGCGATTCTAGCAGCGAGGCTTGAAAACCGGATGCCAGATCTAATACATCCTGACCAATCAGGGTTCATAAAAGGCAGGCAAACACATGACAACATCAGACGCAGCATCCATTTGATTGAGAAGGCCTCCACATTTAAAATTCCCGCAGTATTGGTGGGTTTGGATGCGGAGAAAGCCTTCAACAGAGTAGAATGGGCTTTTCTCTTTTTAACTATGCAGAAGTTTGAGTTTGGAGATCCATTCCTCAATATGGTAAGGGCCAACTACCACCTCCCAACCTCTTGAGTCATGGTCAACGGTTGCCCGCCCTCCCCCTTTGCCCTGAGCAGAGGCACTCGACAGGGGTGGCCAGTCTGCTCCCAGGGGCTAAACTACAAAAGAGGACCCTGAAGATGCACACCTGAGAGTCCCACACCCGTCTTGATCCTGCTCCACTGTGGTACAATGTTCACATGCCTTCTTCAGGCTATGAGGGTTCCACAGTCTTCCAGCTGCATCTTTTCTGCGATCTCACGTAGTGCAAGGCACAGCGTGTAGCTGCTATGTGTAAGCATGGGCGTAAAATCCGTTCCGCTCGCGGATTTTGCGGATTTTCGGCAAATTCGCAATCCGCGAACTCTAGCGAACTTGCCGAAAATTCGTAAATCCGTGCGAAGCGGATTTTTTGCTTGGTCGCACTTGCCAACTAGAATACTATACAATTTCGCGAGAGTAAACACTTGCGAACGCGTAGATGCGGCGGGCAGCGACAATCTCGCAATTGCGAGATTGCAAAATTTGCAATTTCGCACAAGAAATCCACCAGCAGGCAGCATAAACCTTGAAAATTATGATTTTTATCAGAATAACTCCTCAGGTTGACATTTGCCTGCACTTTTTTTTTGCCAGGAGTCCATTTTGGGGGGGGGTGGGAGGAAGGAAGTGCCCCCCAGTCTCCAACTTCCTGTTCCTGTCCAGCAGGCTCCTCCCAGTGCTTTCTTCATGTGCTGGTCACTTTGATTTGGATCTTGACCTGGAAGGATTACTTTTTGTGGATGCTGCTGGATATTTGGATTTTTGCAAAACTGAAAGCACTCAGCAGGTGCAAAAGTTCAATCTTATCATTAGTAACCATTCCCTGTGGTGCTTCCTGAGGGCCCCCTTCAGAGTTCAGTTGCCTACTTGCAACTATTCTATGACCCTGCTCTGACCCTCAAAGCAGGCTCAGAGAATAGCTACAAGTATACAACAAAGGTCCTGTTAAAAAAATTACACTGCAACAGAAAGCAATTACAGATAAGGAAGCAGGTGCCAGCCTGGAAGTTCAAATTCAGTGACACATTAATCAGCCCCTAATTCATTCATGTCAGTTGAGGCAGGGCAGGTGTGCTTTTCCACCCATAATCTACAGTGATGAACTAGAGGGTGGCATGGGTGAGCCAGAGGGTGGCATGGGTGAGCCAGAGGGTGGCAGTGGTGAAACAGAGGGTGGCAGTGGTGAAACAGAGGGTGCTGTGATGAACCAGACGTAGAAACAACATGGTCGCGACCGTTGCTACCCGACAAGTAAGTTCGTGTTTGCGAACTGGTAAAAAACCCTTGCAAAATGGCAGAAACACTTGCGAACACAAAAAAAAAAAGGAATCCGCAAAATTCGCGAGAGTTCGCAGATTTTGCGGATTGCGAATCCATAAATACGCAATTTCGCAGATTGCCAATTCGCAAAATCCGCCCATGCTTAGCTATGTGCCTGGTAAAGACAGAGGTGGGCAGGCAGCAAGGAGACAAAGAGAAGACAACACATGAGCACAAGTAAAGAGTTGTGTAATAGGCTATGGGATGAGTGTGCTGTCTGCAAGCCATATGAAGAATTCAGAGATCACACTAGGGTGTCTGAATTGCTTCCGCTGTGGTTGCTATGGCTTCACTTTTGGAGGTGCAGGGCACTGTTATTGTTGAAGTGGACACCCAGGGGTATCTATAATGTGTCCTGCAATACTCATGTAACCTCCATCCCACATCTATACCCATAGTATTGTGACACCACAGGAAACAGCAAGAAGCACTAGATTCTGTCCCTTTCAGTTAGTATCCAGCATCCCTTAATTCCCCTTTCCAAAGCCACGATCCCACAATGACTTGTCCACGCACAAACCTCTTCTCCGATGGCCAGGATGAGTGCCATTAAATGTTGGCACACCCAATACCAAGGCTGAATAGTTTTGAATCCACCCATGCCTCTTTTATACAATATCAGTTTGTCCCTGTCCATTTGCCTAAAGCTTGCAGTTTACTGCTTTCTCTCTTTGTGATGGTTTTTCCTTGTTTCTCTTCCCCCATTTCTCTGCTGTGTGTGTTTTTCACTCTTGGTAAATGTCTGATGCAAACAAATAAGTGCAGGTCCTCGAAAATGAGTGCCAGTGGGGACGCGCTGATACTTTAGACCATGGGTACTCACAAACTTTCTCTCGGGGGCCAAATTTACAGTTTGGTTTGTGTCCGAGGGCCGCACCGATGGGGGCGGGGTCCGTGGGGGAAGGGGAGGGGCTAGAGCAATAAAAAACTGACCATGAGGTTGATCACCGGTCCCTGCAGCGGACGCCTTCGTCCACTGAGCCACCAGACCCGGCATACACACATCTCTCTCTCTCTTTCTCTCTTGGTCTCCCTCTCTCGCTGTAGCTCTCTCTCTCTCTCTCTCCCTCCCTCTCTCCCCGTCTCCCTCTCTCTCTCTCACTCCCTCTCTCCCTCTGTCTCACTCACTCTGTCTTACTCTCTCTCTCCCTCCCTCTCTCCCTCCCTCTCTCCCTCTCCCTCTCTCTCCCTTTCCCTCCCTCTCCCTCCCTCTTACTCCCTCTCCGCCTCCCTCCCGTTCCCTCCCTCTCACTCCGTCTCCCTACCTTTCCCTCCCTCTGCGTCTCACTCCCTTTCCCTCCCTCTCACTCCCTCTTTGTCTCCCTCCCTTTCACTCCCTCTCACTTTCCCTCCCTTTCCCTCCCTCTCACTCCCTCTTCCTCCCTTTCCCTCCTTCTCACTCCCTCTCACTCTCCCTCCCTCTCCGTCCCCGTCCCTCTCATCTCACCCTGCCTGTGTGTCAGCCGGGGCAGCGGGAAGAGCAAACAGGGTTGTGAATAGATAACACCTACAAAAACATAATATTTTTTAAAACAAATCTAGCGCATAATTTCCGGAAGCCAGAGGGTCAAATATAGAACTAAAAGTCGGCGCTGAATCAATAGTACATACACTACTTTAACCAAATAAACGCTGGGCAATCCCTCCTAGTAAAACCTGACCTGTGCTATACATGTGTTGCTGAATATGAAAGAGTATTCGAATTCTTACAGGCATCCAGGATAGGTGCTAAATTACCTTGTTTGGGTTTAAAACCGATTACATGCAAGAAGGTTACTCAAAGCTGCAGTAGCATTTGTTAGCGCTGATTATTTTTGGACAAGAATTTAAATCGTAATTTTCTCTCGGGTGGTCGTGGTAGACCCTGAATGTGGGGCAATAGACTGAGCGAGCGAGAAGCGCCGATTAAGTAGGTGGTTTCCCAGCTAAAGAATGCGCTTTTCTTTTCAGGTGTGCATGTGTTTATAAGAAAACATGTGGGAATTCGCCTGCCAACTTCGAGACAGTTATCAGGGCTACAGTGCCTAAGGTAGCTGCTCAGATATTCATATTTGCTAACGAGTGCTTGCCAGCTTTCCGGAGAAGAAATACAGTGTGCGGCAAAATGAAGCACTGGCTTTTCGATTAATAAAAAGGGGTCTTAAAATACTGACTGCCTAATGGTTTGAAAATAGTTGGCTGGTGCGTGGTTGGGAACTGTTTTTTCTAATTTCACCTGAGGATTGAATAATTACCAAATACAAATGGGGTTTCCTCCCCCCCTCTCACTCCCTCTCCCTCCCTCTCCGTCCCCCTCCCTCTCATCACACCCTGCCTGTGTGTCAGCCGGGGCGCGCACACACACACTCACAGCCGCACCCGAGCACTTAACAGGTCTTTAAAAGACCATTTTCATGTTAATGAGGCCTTGATGTATTTCACCTCTTCACCTCTGCAGCTTTACTCTGGGTATCGCTAGGATCGCCCGGCTCCCACAGAGCAGCAGTCTCTCGCGCTGCTGCAGACAGACACTCTTAAAAAAAAGAATTTCAAACACGGGTATGATGTCTCAAGGTCCGCGGGCCGCCACGGAAGGCTTGCCGGGCCGCCAGCGGCCCGCGGGCCGTACTATGAGTACCCATGCTTTAGACCAAATACGTGAGGGTAACGGCCATCCACAGCACTCCTTTTTCACCTGCCCCAGTCTCCCGCAGCTTCTTCTCCGCTGTGAGGGGAACGGCCAGCACCTAATCGCGCCGGCAGCCCCCGAGCCTACAACTCCCAGGGGGCTGCGCGAGACGCTTGTGGATTTCGTTACCAGAGGGCGCCGGAGGCATACAAAGCCGGCCGGGCCCTCACGCAGCGCGAGATGCGCTGATACTTTAGACCAAAGCCGTGAGGGGAACGGCCATCCACAGCACTCCTTTTTCACCTGCTCCAGTCTCCCGCAGCTTCTTCGCCGCCGTGAGGGGAACGGCCAGCACCTAATCGCACCCGCAGCCCCCGAGCCTACAACTCCCAGGGGGCTGCGCGAGGCGCTTGTGGATTTTGTCACCAGAGGGCTCCGGAGGCATACAAAGCCGGTCCAGCCCTCACGCAGCGCGGGATGCATGCGGGCGAAGCCCGGGCTAAGGGCGGGCCCGTCCGCGCCCGTCCTAGCCCGGATGAGGCCGGGCAGGGCCATCCCTCCAACGTTTAGACACGGAACAGACATTGAAAAACAAACAAGGTACTGTAATCCTGCGGTAATCTTGCCGCGATTTGGAAATCCATTGGCATTTGACATTTGGACCCCTGTTATACTACGATACCGTATTGAAGTTCTTACGAGCCCTTACGCTGCAAGATAAATTGGATATTGCTAATTTGCTCTTTATACTGCACGGAGGAACTTTAGAGTATTTAGGCTGTTAGCTAACCGGGACATTGCTAATTCGCACTTTGTACGGAGGTACTTAAGAGTCCTTAGGTTGTTAGATAATTTGATTATTGCTAATCTTGCACTTTGCATTATTCTGAGGCGTTTTTTAGAGTACTTAGGCTGCGAGCCAAATTGGACACTGCTAATTTGTACATTGTATGGAGGCACTTAAGAGCCCTTAGGTTGTTAGATAAATTGGATATTGCTAATTTGCACTTTGCTTTCTGCACACGTCAGGCTCTTTTCTAGTTTTATATAAATTTTAACTGATAAGTTTTAAATAGTGGTTTTGTAAGGGGACCTGTACTTCCAGTTTGGGGGGTATTTTCCCGTTAGGTACACTTGGCGGCAACAGGAATATAAGGGGCTATATTGAGTTGAGCTAATTTTGCGCAATCTGCATTCTTGAGCGGTTAGATAAATATGGGAAAAAGAAAGCAAGCAGCCAGCCATATAGCTAAAGTCCCCAGTAAACACCGGAAAGTTAACATGTCTCTATTGAATTATCTAACAGGGGCAGTGGGGGTTATTGAGAGACAAATTATATCTGTGGAGGAAAAAATAATCAATGACTCTGTCATCTCGCCCCCACAACAACAACAGGTTATGGTCAATAAAAAGCCATGCGAAGTAGGTCCTACAGAAACAGTAAGGATTGAGATATTAGACCCAAATAGCCACTCCAAAGCTAATAATGGGTGTGTACAGGAAATTGATGATGACAGTGTAGCTGATAACGCGGCAACAGAAAAGGTAATCTCAGAGAAAATAGGCGGTAATTTGTCCAAAGGAAGGGTAGTAAACACCAACTCTGGAGATTCTGTTCTAATCCATCCCACGCCAATTAAGATCTCAAAACCCACTGCGTCCCAGCTTAAAAGGACATATGTGAAAACACGTGGGGGCCGGAGTAAAAAACAGAGGGATTTGGATACACCTAATGGGGGAAACACAGTAACTATAGTCCCCAGCAATGCAGCAGAGATACTTTTAGCTATAAAAACCCTTGAATTATCTATGTTGGACTCAATCAATTCTATTAGCTCTAGGCTGGACAAGATAGAAATCAACGTAGAGAAACTCCTTGGGGACCATCTGAAGAATGTAATGGGGACTGAAGCTTTAAAACAGAAACCTCTGGGAATTACGGGGCTCCTAGGAAGGCATACTATTACTGACACGACTAGCTCGAGGAATGAGAAAACCTCTGAGGCCAATACACGGGGTATGTGTCATGACCAATGTATAATTACTTCTCCCCCTTGTGTGAAAATCCCACCACCTGCAGCAGAAAGATCTCAACATAAAGTCTCAGGAGGGGAGGGCCAGAAATCGGGGGCCCAACAAAGGGTAGGGATATATGTCAATAGAGGGGGAAAAAGGGTGAATGAAGAGTCCAATAGAACACAAACATTGAATCTTCCCCCAGCGGCAACACCTTATACTATCATCCTAGTTGATGTCCCTAAACTGCCCTTAGACATCGAAGAAGACTGTCCCGCACTAAGAAATAAAACAATCAACTGGTTGGGTAAAAAGACAGGCCTAACAAATGATCTCTTCAAAGAATTTAAGATGGTGAGGAGGGTGGCAAGGGTGGGCAAAAGTGATAAAATCTATGATGGGGACTGTATAGTGCTCACGCTGGGTGTACCAGCTTTAGTTTGGGAAGTCCTAACGAGACTACATAGGTCAAACCTTTTTGATAGTAGCATTTTAGTGCGACCCCTGGGGTTTTTCTACCCGCCCAATAATTTTAACACTCTGACTAATTGTGTTAGATTAGATGGGAAGCAGTGGGGAATAGTATACCCTGTATCTGTGTCAAATAGCTTCGACCCCCTTAGCTACCTGGATGGGATTGACTGACATCCAACCATAATGGGCAGCAGCCCCTCTGGACTCACATTGGAATCTGCTAATCCTGCTATTAAGATCATGCGGAAAACGGATCTGGTGGTGAGAACTGAAAGTACTCCAGCTAATATTAGTGCGCCCAGTCCCTAGAAGAAAATCTGGTAGGGATATGTAGAATCCTGTTCTGGAACATGGCGGTTTTAAATAACAAGGTGATTGACCAGGCATGGCTAACTTTTATTGATAACTATGATGTTGTCTGCCTTCAAGAGACTTGGGCTGTAGTAAGTATACACATGAATGGGTTTAAGACATACCACACACCAGCAATTCAATCTTCCAGTGGCAGGTCGAAAGGGGGTTTGTGTGTACACATTTCGAATAGGTTGGTAACTTAAAAGAGTACCCTGGTTAGTTATGAAATTTACTACCAAACAATCCTTATTCAGCTGGATAATAATAAGGCTTTGTTTCGTGTAAATTTTTATAATAATGTTGAAACAAATCACTTAGGTCCTATTTTAGGAAAGCTAAGTCACTACATTGCCAAATCCGAATTAAATCCTAATGTTGAAACCATCCCCATTTGCGGAGGTGATTTTAACATGAGACTGTGTCCATTGGCGGGTGGATGAAGGTGTGGCCTAACTTTGGATAACTTCGATCCTTCCTTTCATTTTACACACACTATAAAAGGTGATCAGCTAAATGAGGTCATGTTTAAACACGACCTGGGATTTTCTAATTGTATAAGTATACCCATGGTCGAGTTTGACTATACATTTATAGGGACAGGAGTGAAGTCATTAATTGATTTTATTACCATTCCAAATCGTTATGCGAGCCATGTGAAGGCCTTCTCTACCCACCATAACGTTATGAGCAACCACCGGCCAACCAGCGTAAATATAAAAACACAAAATGGAGAACATAGTAACACCGTCAACAAGATAGCATGGGTGCGAGACATAACGCTAGGGAAAAAGAATGGCTATGCTATCCATTGGTGAAGCAGGGATAGCTTAAAATCAAGTAACAAGTTAATAGCTAAAGCATTAGATCCAATACTAAAATGCCTAAGCGATAGTCCAACCCACGAGGAAATTTTACTTGTGTTTAAAAATATTACTGAGATGGTTAGAACTTTCTTGTTTAAAAATTCCAAGGGCACTCGTAACACAAAAAAAGGATGGTTCGATAAAAATTGTACCAGTAGCTATAGCAGGTTAAAGAAGGCACTACACAGTGAGGTTAGAGATATTCCCAGGATAAGGGAGTCTACAAAATTATATCAGGAAGCCCGAAAAAAAAGGCTATTGGAGCTAAAAGAAAAAGCCTGGAAAGAGCTTCTTGAGGCTGCTGAGTCTAAAGACTGTATGAAATTTTGGTCCACTGTAAACGCACCTTCCCTCGCTAATAAAATAGACGAACCAAGCATCGAAATGGCAAAAGAAGAACAGGCCTGGATACATTTCTTTTCCAAAGTTTACGCCAGACAGGAGACAAACGTTGATACCGCCAAGAGCTTAGATTTAGCAATTACGTAACAGACATTCCTACCCATCAATCTTGACTTTACACTAAATGATGTTGTAATGGCAGTGAAAGCAAGTAAAAGTGGTAAAGCGGCTGGTCCCGACGGGATACCAATCGACTTATATAAATCAAATCTGGCGGTATGGGGTCCCATTTTAATGAGAGTTTTACAGGCGTGTTGCGAAAAAGGTTTTATATCCACATGGTCCGAATCCATTATAGTACCCATTTTTAAAAAGGGGGATCGTGAGAACCCTGCGTCTTATCACCCGATATCCTTATTGGATTCCTTGATGAAGATTTCGGGCAGGATTGTTCTCGAAAAACTACAGGGATGGACCGAAGAAAACAACATTCTAAGCGATGTCCAATATGGTTTTAGAGCTGGCCTAGGCACAAATGAGCAGATTTTGAATTTAAGTATTTTAATTGATAAATACACTAGAGTGAAAGCTGGAAATTTGTATTTGGCCTTCGTAGACCTTTCAGAGGTTTTTGATTGTGTGGTCCATGAGAAACTATGGAAGATTTTAAACGAATTGAAAGTTGAGCCTGTTTTAATTCAGTATTTAAGACAACTATATATAGGAGCTACTGCAAAGGTCCGATATGGTATTGAGGGTGAGTGTACCGCCTCTTTCAAAGTTAAATGAGACGTTAGGCAGGGGTGCGTATTGGCACCACTCCTGTTCTCTTTATATACGAATGCTTTAGAACAGGAGTTGGTGTCAAACACTAGGGATCCTCCAACAGCGAATTTGCGTCCCATCTAATCCCTCCTATACGCGGACGACGCGGTACTCATGTCCCGCACCCAAATAGGACTACAAAGGACCCTCTCTTTTTACACACATTTTATGGACTCCCTCGGCCTAAAATTAAATGCTAAAAAGAGTTTCGTGATGTCATGTGGCGGGAACAGAAAGAAGACCAGAAGCTTCCAGGCGGGGGGAAACAAGGTGGAAACTACCCCTGCATTTAGCTATCTGGGAGTGCTCTTTGATAGATCGGGTTCTTGGGCTCCAGCGGTAAAGGCTAGGTCCCTACTTTTTATGAAGTCCATCGCCGCACTTTTTAACTTTGCTAAAAAATTGGGGAAAAGGCCCCCAGAAATCCTAACAAAAATATACCAAGTAAGGTGTGTGAGTATAGCGATTTACGGGGCAGGATTCTGGGGCTATCAAGATTGTAGTATAATTCAACGCATAGAAAACACCTTTCTGAGATCCCATTTAAGTGTTCCTAATAGTGCCCCTGTTTTTAGTTGCCATTCAAAACTGGGGGTTGTACATATTGCTGATCTGATTAAGGTACAGCCAGTATTTTTATGGCACAGAATTTTGACCACAGAAAACGCAAGACTAAACAGAGAGATAATTAGGGACTCTATGAGATTAGACTTGGTCCGCAAAAATCTATGGTTGAAATATGTTAAAAGCTTCATGCAGGACATCGGTCACACAGAATATACCAAGCCCGACTCTATGAACCTTATAAAGCGTAAAGATTTTTTTAAAATGGCTATGTCCCACTTAGAAGAGAATAGATTAGCTTTAGAGTTGAATAAACCTATGGTGATTAGCCATCAACTGACCCTTACGACTATATACATTCAACCCTATTTGCTTTGTGTTCAAAGTGGCTATGACAGATATATCCTGACCAGATTTAGGTTTGGGACGTTCCACCATTTAGCAACATACCCAACCGTAAACGACTGGTCAAGAGAATTGTGCCAATGCCCCTGCGATAACGTATCCAGACAAAGTACTATGCATGTGGTCCTATTCTATAAGTTGTACAAAAACGAGAGAAGAAGATGGTTAATACCTCTATTACTTCAGGGCAGATGGCGACAGTGTCGCCCAGCTTTTATATACTTACAGATGCTTGAAAATTACTATTGCATTGGGTCTATGGTGGGCTTTCTAAAGAACGTCTTGAGAACAAGGAAAGCTGTTAACAATTGACTAGCGTGAAATAGGTTCCGGAATATTTACTGAGAGGAAAAAAAAAATGAAATTCTTGCCACCACTAGCTTAACTCTCCCAGAAGCTTTTTAACGATGGATGCACATAAAATTATTCTATATTATTTAGGATGATGTATTGTTGGACTATGTGTATGCTTTTATGATTTTAATTTCTCAAAATCGAATAAAGCTCATATTGATTGATTGATTGAGTGCCAGTGGCCCCCACCAGCAACCACCAGCTCAAATTAAGCACTGGGTACCACAGACAAGTCCCATCCCACAGCCTCAGACTCCTGTGTTGGACACTGGGAGGGACTTCAAATCCGCTTCTCTTGACCTGTCCCTTTTATCAGACATCTCTCTAATATCTTGATATGCATGCTAGGATGCAGCATGCTACAAATATAATGGTATTTTCCACCTGAGCTTAGATTCAAAGCAGTACAAATGAGAGAAGTGCTAATATCTACGTCAGAGCAGACAGGTAATGTTGTGGAGCAATGTGCTTGCTAAACAGCAAGTGAGGAAGTGCACTTTAACGAAGTTCACAAAACCGTGTCTTGTAATATTACAAAACATGGTGTTATTTACAGCAATTTGAAATGGAAGATACGAGCCCCTGTGATCCTTCAAAACAGTCTTCAAGCACCAAAGAATTCCCCTGGGCGTTATTGTTGAACCAGCGCCGTGTTGTGTGAGGGTTCTTGTTGCACTCTTCTCTCAATTCAATTCAAATGTTATTATGACCTGGAGCTCCTAGGAGTTCCACATAAAGAGATAATCAAAAAAAGAAAACCCTGGCTTTACAAATCATCCAGAGCTATAATGACAGTAAAAAATAAAAATACATATATAGCCATACATACGTCAATTTTGTTGAGAAATACGAGATACTAGCAGTTTGCTACAAATAAGTGTGCAAGTGTGCAAATGTTAAAACAATTTCACCATTATGGTCGAATACAGATATGTCAGTTTCGGTCAAACTGTGTCCTAAATTACTCTAAAAACTATCACTTTGTTAGCATCTTAAAAGTCGATTTATAATATCAATACGAGGCATATACAGAGACGTGACGTTACATTTTTCATTATAAATGCAAAATACATAAGGGCACAAGAAAATAATTTAAAAGTGCAAATGCAAAGACATCCTGCAACAATTTCTTTTAAAATTAATATTAAATCGAGCTTGGATTAACCCCATAGGAAAAATACAAGCAGTAGCCTAAAAGATGAACAATGCATTCATTATGCAATACTGTTCACATAGCAGCAAGCATGATATCAAAAGTGCAAGTACGTAAGTGCTGTGCAAATTCCATTCATCCATTGATCGTTTATAGAACCAGCTAGCTGGTAAAATGTAATTCAGATTATACCATGACGTCTTCAAATGTATAATACGAGGACCCTGGAATTCAAATTATAATGTGTAGTAAATGTTGTCTACTGTGGACCCTCTTCAACATACCACAGCCTACTTCTTCCCATTGGTTCTTGTATAAAATATATTTTAAAATTGTTTAAAAAAGGTATACATTTTAAAACACACTTGTGCGGGGAGGGGGCAAAAAAAAAGTTCTGGGCCTCCTTGGCTGTTGCATTGTTATATTTTAAATACAATGGCTTCAGTAAGTGACATTGTAACGGTTGTAATAGGGGACAAACAACTAAAACATGATTTAAATCTTGTACCCAGCTTCCACATAGATGGCAAAGTCTGTCCTGCCTGGCTAATCTCTCCCATGCTTCTGTTATAGTTCGTAATGGCAGCTGATTCATCCATAACAAAAGGATAGTTCTGCACACTCTGTGCAGGAGATTCCATACACTATACGGTTGAGGTTGTTTATAAATACTACTCCCAGCTATTACATCATTATTGGAATGACCCAGACATAGAGCAGTATCTCTTTATGACTAACTTTATAAATGGTCTTCTTAATGAGCGTTTTCAAAGCTTGTTTTGGTAAAGAGCCTATGCTGCTATGCCCAATCTATATCTATACTACTATTATAAAGGAAGAACTTTGAGGCTTTGAGGCGGGTAAACTCGGAAACCACAGCGCCAATCCACACACCCGATACATCATTGTAATCCTCAGGGTGTGCAGATGGACATAGGCTATATTAATTAAAAATAAATACGTTATTTAAAAAATATAAGTTAAAAAAAAAGTAGTCCCTTCAAAGTAGCGCCGGCCGCAACGTGCGTGCTTACATCAGGAGCGGCGTACACGAGCACGAGGAGCGGCGGAGATCAGCGCGGGGAGGAGCGGCGGAGATCAGCGTGGGGAGGAGCAGTGACGAGGAGCGGCGGAGATCAGCGCGGGGAGGAGCAGTGACGAGCGGAGAAGCAGCGGACATGAGCAAGGGACAGGCGGTGAGAATCGGCGGGCAGGCAGTGAGGAGCGGCGGCGGGGAGGAGCGGTGAGCGGCGGATGAGGTAGGGCGCCAAGTAAGCAGTGAGCAAAGCAAACGTGAGGGAGGAGCGGCGGCGGAGAGGAGCGGTGAGCGAGCCACAGCTACCAAACGGAAAGAGAAACGTGTGCAGGTTACAAAAGTGTACAAAGTGGAGCGGTCAGCTGAAAGCTAAAATGACAATCGGGAGAAGGTAGCAAACGGGGCCTTACAGGAGGAAAAAGTAACGCGGGCTGTGACGTGGGCAGTTACCAAACGGGGCATTACAGGAGGAAAAAGAAACGTGTGCAGGTTACAAAAGCGTACAAAGTGGAGGGGTCAGCTTAAAGCTCAAATAACAATCGGGAGAAGGTACCAAACGGGGCATTACAGGAGGAAAAAGTGACGTGGGCAGTGATGTGGGCAGGTTACAAAAGTGTACAAAGTAAACATAGAGGCATAATACTGCACAACGTCAGGGCGGGCGGGGGCCCTGAGCCATGATTGCTCCCGGACAACGTCGGGACGGGCTGCTAATATCAAATAAAAGTGAAGGTTTCACATGAATCCTAAAAACAAGGCTTTTCATCTTCAGGCTTACAAATATTTCCTGCTTTAGCGCTGCCCATTAAGGGTTTTCAGCGCTGTTCATTCAGGCATTACCCCATCTCAAACATGCAGCCATTGCGAACACATGGGTTGAGGGGAGTCCAAATTCAAGCCTGATCTCCGCTATGGAGGCTGCTCTATTCAAATTACTGATCTGGTGCTCAATACATCCCTCAACCTTATCAAAATAAACCCACTGCTTTTCGTCCACTAATTCACAAGTGTAACTCAGTGCTGGCGGGATTTTAACTTTATAATCCGATGAAACATGTGCAAAGTGTCTTTGTCAGCAACATTTGTAGAATCTAGCAATAGTACATGCCTGAGATATTGCTTTACTTCAACATTGGTCAATATGGTCACTACTCGAACATCTACATGTAAAAAAAAATCCCAGATACGGGTACTATTTCACACCATCAATTTTGCCTTTCCTGAGGAACCAATGCATATTTTTCCTGACTCTACACCACCTCTGTCTGAAAATTATAATCTTACCTTTTGCCACGTTTATTTTAAAAAAAATGGTCATCAGCATAGCGTACCAGCTCATAAAGGCGCCTTTAAAGTCCTATCGGGTTAGATCCATCAGGATGGCATCATCCACGTAAAGCAGACAACTCAATTTCATTGTACTTAATTTTGGGGTCCACTTTACACAGCCCCAACCTACTTCCCAAGTCATTGATATAAAGAGAGAAAGGGAGAGAGGCTACCAGGCATCCTTGCTTCAGGTCATTATGTGTCTCTACTTTATTCAACAGGCCCTGATTACCCCCCCATCAAAACCTGAGTCCACGTTGAGGAGTGCAATGCTATAATCCGTTTCAGTCAATTCATAGGGATACCCATTGCATCCAATTTCCTCCACAGCGTCCCCCGATCTACCCGGTCAAAAGCCGTGCAGAAATCTATAAATGCAGTATACAGGGCCATTCCTTTCCCCATTGGATATTTTTCAATCAGGGCTTGCAAGGCGGTAATATTATCTAATGTGCCGCTATGCTTACAAAACCCTGCCAGCTCTGTCGGGAGAATATTTTTCCGAAAGCCCACTCTTGAAGGTGGAGAAGGATACTATTAGTGAACAATTTTCCAGTTGCATCTATCAGTGCGATTTGCCTAAAGCTGGCAGGGGACGTTCTAGGGCCTTTGTTAGGTCTCGCCTACGCTGCGCGCATGCGCTGCATAGGAGGGGACCTTTTGGAACCAATCAGCTTTTTGGGCAAAAACGTGCACGTTTTGCATTGCTTTGCATTGCAACACATGCACGTTTGGCGTTACCCTTGCGGGAGTGAGCTTTGACGACATCTGTTTGTATTTATCTTGCACACAGATGGTGCCCCTGCTCGCTCCTGCAAGGGAAACGCTGTGTACCTCTACAGTCTGAGGGAAATTTGTACTTGCTAGTGTCCATTCCTTATATGTTCCCTGTGCTTTGTGTAAACTTGCGCCTCTGTCGCCAGTGCAGTGAGAGTGTATGTGTGTGGCCAATGACTTGACTTTATGCCTTTGGTTTTGCGTGTCGGTATTCAAGCTTGTTACACTGCTGGCGCTTTAGTGCATGTGTGTCTGTTGCTGTGTCTTTGTGGGTGCGTGTGTGCCCGTACAATGGGACCGGGTCAGTCATCGTATCAATAGTAAAACCTGACTGGGCCAGACTGACACTGTTTGTGTCAGAATCAGGGTATTGCGGTCCGGTCTGCTAGTGTTACGCACTCCTCAGTGTGTTATTAAACTGCTCCGACATAGACTAGAAATATGTATTTTAGTCTTCTGACGAACACCTGCAACGTACCTCAACATCCAAGTCGATATCGTGGTTAAATAGTATATACACACTTCATGAGTGGCTGGCCAGTCGCACTAAAGGTCGATGTATGGATAGACTCTTTATGCTGTCACAGCTTTATCTATAGATTTGTTCGAGGGACGCTTGCGCTAAAATTCCATGTAGTACCTCTTCTGTGTATGTGGGACGCTTGCACGTCTGCTTCCCATACTCTATCTGTTCTGTGAGTTAGTGAAGTTTGTGTGTCAGCTTGCTGTGCTTTACCTGAAGGAAGCTTGTACTGCGTTTGGAAGTGCTCTGCTACTACCCGACCTGCACTTGCTATATTGCTATATATATAGTACGAATGGACTTTTCAGTGCGATAACATTTCTGTAAAGCTGCACATGTTTGCACTGCACGTGCTGTACCATCTTTTATGAGTGAAGTTTGCGTCACCCAGTGCTGTGTAAATTGGAGCGTGGCCACAGCTCTCCGAGACAGGTGCCTTTTTAGTTTTAGCATATGAAGTCATCTTGTCCTGAGGGACAGGGGCTTTTAGGGCCTGGCTAAGTGCAGGGCAGGCAGACATTTTCCATGAGGTGTCAGCGGGGTGCTGGCGGCGAGCCTTCATGGCGCTGTGTATGTACCGAAGGAGGAGAGTGCGGGAGAGGGGTATGATGTCAGCTTCATCACGAGGGCCACATAATTACATTCCACATAATTACTCTGTACTCAATACAACATATATACAATCCACATAATATTACTCCGTGCCACATAATAACACACCACACAATTACACTCTACTCAATACAATATAAATACACACCACATAACAACTCTCAAAACCAGGTAATTACACCACATAATTACACTCTACTAAATGCAACCTACACTCCGCATAATACCACTCAGTGCCACATAATTACACTCTCCTCAATACAACACAAAAACACTCCGCATAATACAACTCAGTGCCACATAATTATATGCTACATAATTATACTGCACTCAATGCAACATACACTCCAAACAATACCACTCACTGCCACATAATTACATGCCACATAGTTACACTCTCTAAATGCAACATACACCCCACATAATACCACTCAGTGCCACATAATTACACACCACATAATTATACTCTACTCAATGCAACATAAATGCACTCCACATAATACCACTAAGTAATACATAATTACACGTCACATAATTACACTCTATTCAATAAAACATAAATACACTCCACATAATACCACTCACTTACACATAATTAAACACAACATAATTACACTATACTCAATGCAATATAAATTCAATCCACAAAATACCACTCAATACCACATAATTACACGTCACATAATTACACTCCTTTCAATGCAACATAAATACACTACACATAACACTCAGTACCACATAATTACACACCACATAATTACACTACACTCAATGCAAAATAAATACACTCCACATACTACTCAGGGCCACATAATTACATTCTATTCAATGCAACAAATACACTCCACATAATACCACTGTACCACATAAGTAAAAAAAAAAAACACATTTATTATGTTAAACTCTGTTGTTTTTAATCAGGTTGTTCAGTTGTATATAATGTCGTCTTTGTTTTTATAAAAGTAACAAAAATGCTTAACACTTTTCAGTATAACTCTTCAACATATTGCACATCAGCCACAATGCTCTACAACATTCCGCCCACCGTCAGTACAAAGAGCTGAGCAATCCCACGAGCTGGTGGACTCGTCATTACAGGTAACGGAGACCGAATTGCCACATCGCTGGAGCAAGTGGCAAAGGGCTCCCATTGTTTTTTAAACCACTGCTGCACACCAGACCTTTCGCACTATCGTTCTGTTTTAATCAGTTAAAAATCGCTTTTTAATCACAAGGCTCTCACCTTGCTAAAGCACCCCCTTCCCCGGTCCACCACTGACGTAGACAGATTGTTCTGGAGGGAAGGCGGGCCGGAAGTGACTACAACTTCCCCCTCGCTTGCGGCGTGCAGGTTAGCAGGCTCGTTGTTCTGCCCACCGTCAGTACAAAGAGCTGAGCACTACCACGCGCTGGTGGGCTCATCATTACAGGTAACAGAGACCGAATTGCCACATCGCTGGAGCAAGTGGCAAAGGGCTCCCATTTTTTTTAAACCACTGCTGCACACCAGACCTTGCGCACTGTCTTTCTGTTTTAATCAGTTAAAAATCGCTTTTTAACCAATCACGCGGCTCTCACCTTGCAAAAGCACCCCCTTCCCCGGTCCACCACTGACGTAGTCAGATTGTTCTGGAGGGAAGGCGGGCCGGAAGTGACTACAACTTCCCCCTCGCTTGCGGCGCGCAGGTTAGCAGGCTAGTTGTTCTGCCCTGCCCCACTATAAAAGAACAATGCCATTCTGTTCGCGCAGCGGGTGCGCCGGCAGTGCGCCAAAGGTAAGCCCGTCTTCGCCCGTCCGCGCCAGAATGGACCCAGGGCCAGGGATCTCTTCCCCCCTCCCCTCAGGCCCTAGAATCTATACCCGGGAGACACTACTTCAACTCAGGCAGACTACAAACACACCATGCCTCCACTCATTCTGCCTGGAGGGACGACAAAGCCATTGCACCCACTGCTCATATACTCTGTCACCAAAGACACTCCCATCCCCCATCGAGCCCCCAATCAGCATGGCCCTGCTGAACTGCAGGTCCCTGCCTAAACACTCCTCGGAAATCTCCATGCTTCTTCAAGACATAGAACCAGATGTTCTGTTCCTGACAGAGACATGGTTATCCCCAAGCTCTGAGCCGGATGTTGTTCAAGCCCTCTCCCCAGGATACCTCATCCAGCGCCTTGACAGAGTATGTGGTAAGGGTGGTGGAATTGCAATTATCTATAAAAGCCACCTCGCCTGCCGCATACTAGTTAGCCTGATCCTTGACTGTGAGAACGCCCACTTTATTATTCAACTCTCCCCTTCAAAATAATTTTCGGGCATTCTCCTGTACCGCCCAACAGGAGCACAGGGACAATTAATTAACGCCTCCCTAGAACAGGGTATTGTTCCCCCCCAACTGGAAAAGAGCTACAGGATCATTCTCGCCTCTTCTACAACTGCCATCAGGGTGGTGTCCGTGCCCTGGCCAGGCCAAAAGCCTGTCTGCGAGCGGTGTAGGAGTCCATTAGAATGATCCTGGACTCAGGTGGATCTGCAGCAGTGATCCTCCTGGACTTAAGTGCAGCTTTTGGTACGGTGGATCACTGTATCCTTGTCCACTGTCTAAGCAGAATAAGAGTTACAGGGTCGGCCCTATCCTGACTCAAATCATTTTTAGAAAATAGAAACTTTCAGGTCTCCGAAGGCAACATTCGATCCAGAGCTATTCCACTCCAATACGGGGTGCCCCTGGGCTCATCGTTAAGCCCTACACTTTTCAATGTGTATATGTCCCCACTGGAGGAAATTGTAGCCCCTTTTGGCATCAATCTGGTCACGTACGCAGACGACACCCAACTCGTTGTCTACCTAAACCAGACGGACTGCTCCCCGGAAAATCTATGCTCCTGTCTCAAAGAAATCTCCAGTTGGATGAGAAAATCCCTCCTCAAACTAAACGGAGATAAATCAGAGATCCTAGTGCTAGGCAATCAAGCTAAATTCTCCCCCAAACCCATGTGGCCAACTTGCATGGGGCCAGCTCCCTCCCCAAACAAAAGAAATAAAAAGCCTGGGTGTCTGGCTCGATCAGGACCTCACTTTCCAAACCCAAGCTAGGAAAACCACGGGAATCTGCTTTGGTCTCTTACGCACCACACGAAAAATCCTCGTCCTTTAACACCCCCATTCCAGAAAACTCCTCATTCAGGGTCTCATCCTCTCCAGACTGGATTACGGGAATGCCCTCTATCTTGGTGCCCTGAAATCAGTCATAAACAAACTCCAACTCGTCCAGAACTCGGCAGCCAGGCTGCTAACAGGCACAAAAAATCGATGCTCTGCCAAACCAGCCCTAAGCTCCTTACATTGGCTCCCAATCCAAGAGAGAATTAATTTCAAATCCCCCTGCATAACACATAAAATTATCCAGGATAAGGGCCCTCCAATCCTGAGAGCCCTGATCAAACCATACAAAGCCAACAGGAAGCTACGATCCGACCACCTCTTCCTGGCAAACATCCCCAGAATCAAGAAGGCGCGCGGTCAGGAGGACGCCTCTTTTCTTACATTGACTTCAAGCTCAGGAACTCACTCCCCCTCAACATTCGCAGGGAAACCAACCTATTACAATTCCGTAAGCTCTTGAAAACCTGGCTCTTCCCCTAGGTCACATCCGTTCCCTAGCTAATTCCACGAGCTCAGCGCTGGGATGCCCCTGGGTAGCCACGTGCTTTACAAATCCACTTCCAATTCAAATTGCAACATAGCCAACACTTCGGGATAAACACATAAGGTCCCAAAAGCGAGACCTATTGGCTATGCCAATGCTTGTTATATAATGGAGCCACTATACTTCCTGTACAAGAATATGTAACAATCCCGTATGTGTAGCAATACAAAAATACCGGGCGAAGGGATTGAGCCCATGCGGAGCTATCTTGTTTAATTATATCTATTGGAAAATCCTCAAGGCCCATCGCACCTGAGTACTTTGCCCCTTTAATAAAGCTCTTTATTTCTTTACAAGAATGGGAACCGTCCTCATTCACCGCATGGATCTCCTTAGATGCCTCATATTTGGACCTGGCCATTGTATTCGGAGCATATAACTGTGAGATGTATTGGGTCCATTCTGTATCAGATATTAAAATGGCTTTTGCCTTAACTCTACTGCCACAATATTTGGTTATTTGGGCCCAGTATTTTCACAAATCACTAGACCAAGTGACCTTTCTTAGTTTGATCCAGTTGGAATCCATTCATTCTGAAGCCTTAGTTCTCTTTCTTATCTGCTTTATTCTACTAAGTTCACGTTGCCTAATCAGAGAGGATTGCTTAAATTGTTCCCTTACTAGGGCTCTCCTGATTTAATAGTTTTACCACCCCTGAACTAACCGTGGGTTGCTTAGTTCCTCTGCCCCGATTTTTCTTGCCACAGGATCTAAATAAGAGAAGATTGTTTTCATATGACAAAATGAGATTTCCCTGTATAGGACTACAGCTCACCTTTTCAACCAGGCTCCCTAGGCATATAATTATTTTATTCGACCAAAAGATACGTCCATTTGTTTCAATATACATTATACTATCGTCTAGAGAATTCCAGGGCTCTAAACACTTGAGCTTCAAACTAACTCAAGTTTGTCCCCAGTACCTTACATTGGGAGCAGGCATCAAAAATGGGTAAGATACTACCATGTAGTCAATAAGTGACTAAGTGACTGCCACCGAGAGGAGTGGAAAGTAAGGGAGGCTAGGGAATCCTCTGGGAATCTCCCATTTAAAATAACAAAATCATTCATTCTCAAGCAGTGCAAAAAATTCAATCTTCGTTTATCTGACCTAATGTTATTTGGCAACATTAGCTATAGGATAGCCCACATCCTCCAGTCCCTGGTTACGCTAGACAAAGAAGGACATTTGGAGATTTTTGCATTAAACTCTCCCACCATCAATATCATTGTGCATTCTTCTGAGATACTGATTTTATGGATAAAAGAGAAAATGGATTCAACCAGGGAATCAGACACCCTCCCAGGGGGAATATATACATTTACCAGCACTCTTCTATCACAAATGCCGATACTGATATAAAGCGTCATGTGAAGTAAAGGCACTTCCAGAGGTACTGGAGAGCTGTAGACACCGCCAGATGCGGAGGAGCCGAGAATGCGAGACCTGCTCTATGATGGAAGACAGGGCAGCATCACACAACCCAACGCAAGGCCCTCACTCCCCTCCCATGCCACCTTTCGCATACATCAGCTCTTGCATGTCTTTCTTCTGCTAACGATTATAGTTAAATATGTTACTGTGATTTCTGGCTTCGCACAAAAGAGGGAAGGCCCAGCGGTCACAGAATGCCGTAGCATTGACATTAAGAACAGATATGCACTCTAGCATCACCTGTCAAATGTATCCCTTTAAAGAACGCAAAGGACTGTGGGTACTCCTTTTCTATTGTGGAATTGCATCGTGCTTAACACCTGCTTAAATTGAAAGAGGTCTTTTTCTTTTCACAGGGACATAAGTGAACACAAAGGGAGATGCACAGAGCTGAAAGTGAGGTAATGTTGTAGTATTTCTCAGTTGGAACGGGCAACTAAAGTTTCCGCCACTTGTAGAAGTCAAGCATACACTTTGATATTTTGGTTATCATCTAGAGACACATGTAGTGATCTGATGAGAGCAATTGCTGTCAAACAACACACAGTGCAAAGCAAACACATAGCAACACACACAGAAAGGGACTCTTAGACAGCTCCTTTCAGCCATTGGCTACAGTGATTCAGCTGCCTTTGGACATAGGCTAAGGAGACTGGCCTTCATTAACCGTTCCATCCTTTGGCATTTCGAAGATGGAAACACCATTAAGTAAGTCCCACATACTTAAAAGTAGCGCTCCCTAGGTCTTCCACCTCACGCCCTTCATATACTAATTTACTAACCTCCCACCCCTGGCTCATACATTGCTCCCCAACCCTTTACGTCCTGCTTTCAATTACTACGTTTTTTTTTACACGTTACCCAATGGCCCAGCATCAGCCAAGCAATGTGCATCAATGTTGAAGCATATGCGTGCTTTATTTTGCTATTTTTACTTTGTTTTACAATGGCTATCAAGCATATTAGAATGCTAAAGAATAAAGCCAAAATGGCTGCTAATGTGTTGTCATGCAGGTACTGCAATGCATGGGTGTGCAGGTATTGCAACACAAGCACAAATACAGCTTAGGGTAGATAGGTGTGGAGAAAGCGTGAGGGGGAAATGGAGGCTACCCCCCGCCCCCCCGCCCCACACACACACACAACTAAGAAATTGTTGATGCCCGTGGTAATAGTACTTCTGGTGGAGGATATCATGCCGAATTGCAGCCAACTTCTGATGGGGCCCTTGTTTCTGTATATCAACTTTTCTTTCCAGCAAAGATTGTAATTGAGCAATAGCCCCTTCTTCTTTGTGTCACAGTAGCTATCACATCACTGTTTCCTTTTGGAAAATGAGTAGCTTTTAAAAACAATTCAAGAAATGAGCTATTCCATTTCAAGGTTAGATCGCAAGGGGCATTACACCTTCAAATAACGTATTTGTATTCTGAGAGGGGGGCTCACAGAAATAGCACAAAGTCTCACGACAAGAAGACATGGAACTCAACATTTCACAGGATGGGAAGTCAACGGAAGAAGCACTTTCCTTAGGTTTCACCTGTTTCGAATTATGCAAAGTATTTCATTCAAATAATGCATTGTTTACATTCTGTGTGTGTGTCTGCCTGCCTTACGCTTGTTACACATTAATAAGGATGAATTCTAACCACATTTCTATTTCACCATGTGTATTGTGGTTTAGTGGCTGTAAACTGCAGCGAAACCTAACCTCTGCAACTAAGCACCTTTCATTGGAAAGAGTGTAGCGGGCATTGAAATGCCTACCTGCAACAATCTTGCAGGCAATTGGGTACTTACATGACCTCCACTCTCTGACAATTGATTCCTTTTGGAAAGATTTCAAGACGGGTGTACGTGTGTGGACGAATGAACGCAGATGTCCGTTGTTGGCATCGGCATCTCTGTCCTGCGTAAAGGCCTTCAAAGACTTGCCCAGAACCTGAGGGATTGACACAATGTAGTTAGGAGACATTTTCACTAAGATAATACCAATGCTTTTTACATGCAAGTCCACCTCTTTTGGAGGCAACTAAAAAGCAATATCTCATAGTTTGAACGTGTGATTGGTCTATTAGTAAGAAAAAAACGGCGCTTACGGTCTGAATTTAAAAACATGCATTGACATAGCCAATAGTTCGGACTATTGGCTATGTCAATACGTGGCAATGCACTTGACCACAAGCATTCTCAACCGCTATTCATAGCGTTGAATGAACAAATTCTGTTTAGTGCATTAAAACCTCCCCTTTTGGCTTTGCCGTGGGGCAAAAAAGTACCAAAAGGAATTGCTTTTTTAAAAGAAAATATATAGGAGATACATATTTGACTGTGCTAAACAGAGTGACAATTTTACTTTCCAAATGTCAAATAGTACTTCATGCATTCCAATCCAAGCACTTCCTGGAATGCGGACTGATAAAACAAATGACCAATAGTGTGGCTGATCCCAGAGGAGTATAACATTTGCATCTCAAACTATTGCCCATTTGTCATCTAGGATGGGTTAACTCCGACAAGGCTCATTTAAAAACTTGCAGAATCTCTTCTTTGTAACCCACATAGGCATAAGATGTCACTTGTGCAAGATGTGTTGCCTCTTATTCCTAGAATCTCCTAAATATCTATAAAAAGTTTTGTACCATATAACCCAGTCATGAGATCAGCATAGAAATAGTTGCTTGTGCCTCCTAAAGGTATTGGGAAATATTCCAGTGGAAGTGCCATGACAACCATTTGGGCTTATGCACGAAGGTAAACTTATACTTTTGTGTAAGTTTACTACTTTTCGGTATTCACAAAGGTAAACTTAGACCAAAAGTCAAACTTTACTATTTTTCGATATTTACAAAGGTAAATGTAGCCATCTGGAGGGTTGCAGGGGCGTTTGTTACACCACTGCATGCCGCCAGTGACAGAATCAACACAACTACTAATCAACAAACCCTAAAAGTGTGACATTTCAGACTATTCCCAACCCCAAAGCTACAATATTGGTTTGGGCAGCAGATATTAGTCATTTTAATGTTCATTGAAATAATAAACAACTGTTGTTCTGTTTAACCTCAAATTTAGATAAACAGTGCAGACTGTCATAAGTGTCAGTGTTGACAGTAAAATTCTGGTGCCGACCACCGTAAACCACAGACTCAAATTAAGCACTGCTGTAACTAAAGATATTTTTTTTTAAGTCAGTACAATCTAATTCCCTTTTGCAGATCTGCAAATGACTTCAATTCACATGGAGGCTATAGAAGGAGAAAAGAGACCATGGGTCTGATTTAGACTCCAGAGTACATTATTTACTGCATCAGGGCAACAGAGTAAAATGCAAACAGTAATATACTCCATTGCCCTGACAGAGCAACCATACTCCAAATTTAGAGATGTTCACTTGACCAGCGGACATCTCTTGACATTGGCACGAACTGCTGGATGCTGTTCCTGTCAATGTATTAAAAGTTTCATGGATGGTACCATCAACACGACTATACCATCTGCCAAACTTGTAATATGTTTTTGTATGGGAGTTGTCTCTCATGGAGTAGGGGTCATTTTGCTATTTTCACTGACCCTAATTGCCAGGCTTTATCCAGAAGTGACTGACAGTGAAAACTAACCATTTGACTGCCTCTCTAAATCAGGCAGACAGTCAAGTGGCCAAGCCCCTGATGGCTATTACTCCATCGCACAGTCAGAGAAGTATGTCAGTGTAACTGACATAGTCAAGGTTTGCCATCTGTAAATCAGACGGGTGAATCTTTATTTTGGTGGAGAGGGTACTCTGTCGCAGTTGCCCCATCCAACTCTAAATCAAACCCAATGTTACCTAATATCCAGACCCCTCAATAACAATCATTAAAAATTACAGACAGGGCAGATTTATCCCACAATGGGATGTCTACATTAAGTTGTGTAATTTCACATTACCTGATATATCGCTCCAAATTCTGTTGAATAATTCCTAAAAACACTGCAATATGGTCTGTGATTAATTTCTCAGATGTCCCTTATAGAGCTATTCAAAGCTCTATAGAATGATTCTTAAAGCTCTCCAGAACCCTGCTTAGAAATGACCATATTCTACAATCCACTTTAAATGTTATTATATTTTCAGGTGGCTGTATAAATTGAATTGTTGTAACACTGATCTCTGTCCTCATTGTAAGAGAGGATCTGGATGATATTCACAGGTTCATTAAATGCATGTCTTAACTATATTTTGGTTTGGCATATTATTTTTGTAAGCAAATATGTATTCAACGTTTAATTTTAGCAGGTGGTTTCCGGTGCTCAGCACAGCAATTTATTGTCAACACCGGCTCTTATAACATCTTGCCACATGGAGGCGATGTTTATCTGATTTTGTGAGGAGCACAGCAACAGTTGTTTAATAATTAAATATACATTAAAATCACTAATACCTGCCACCCCAACTATAAGAATTGATTTGGCAGTATGTGTTAGTCATTTTTAATGTATATTTAAATTCTGAACGGTCATACTTGTATGATTGTGAAGGTTAGTTGTGATGGTACTGTCATTGGCAGCACTAGTGTGTGGAAAGTGTTGCAAGCTGCAGTGACCGTCTGACAAGGCCCCTGGCACTTATATTTTTACAAATTAAGTACTGCATGTATTTGCCTTAATCATTCAGTACTAAAATGACCTGTTTTGCTCCACAGGGTTGTTCACGTTATTGGCATTTAAATATGTATTTGTGACACCATTGGTCATCTTTGTACAATTAAATCTTGAATTGAAATGCTCCATTATTGCAAAATGTATATTTCAAGATCAGGTACTTTCCACTTTACTTGGGTTCTCTTGCCATTCATTTGAGCCAATGTGATACAAATACATCTTTTGGGGCCAGTGTCTTCCCACTTTGTGCAGATTGTATTGTTTACTGCAAAATCTTAGTGATGAGCTGGTCTGTTTATACTGAATGAGTGCTGTGGTCTTTCTTAAGTTCTCACAGAACAGAGACAACCATAAGGCTGAGCATCATATTTCACAGAGAAGATCTAATTATAAGATCATGAGTGTCTCATACCTGTAGGGTACAGTGACCCTAGGTTGTAGGAGTACCAGCCCAATATGGACGTTCTCGGGCAAATGGTGAGTGCGCCCAGATTACTGCAAGTTTTCAGCTATTTTGTGTCATTGTCCTGATCAGTATTCATCAGTTTTTTTCAATGCGAAATATGCACAGAGAAAAAGGGGAAAATGTGGATTTCCAGCACCACGTGAGATAGTAAACCTCCTGTTTCTGCACGATTTGGAATTAAAACAACATGAAAACCTCACAGTAAGCAGACACCAGAAGGCCAAGATTGTCTAATTCTCAAACCTATTTGCATGCACAAGTTAGACATACACGCAAATAGTTTCATTTATGCTTTCAATGCTAATTTCCTCATTAAGAAAAGTTGGTTTCGCTCTCACAAATAGATTTATTGCACAAATATGTTTTGTGAATGAAATAGTGAGCAGGGGTGGGCAAAGGAAGTTACAGCACTAGAAAGCCTGGTGAGTTTGTGAACAGGGTCGGATTGGGAAGGTGGGAATTCAGCCAGTGCCTAAGTCCAAATATCCCAGTCCAGAATTTTCCGTGCTTTTGTCAGTGTTGAGACTGGCTCAGCTGCCCCTCTAAACTCCCACTCACCGCCCATCTTTTCAATTGGCTCCTGTTGCTGTCCTTTCAAAATTGTTGCTTCTGATTCATTAATAGGCTTGTTAGTCCCTCCTTAGTAAAGCCTTGTCTGCATTTGTAACCTCCCATGAGGACTGGACTTTTTACTTGCGTAGTCACACGGTATGTTTATTTAATAGGTGAGCACAATTTTCTTTCATTATTTTTATCCTACTGCAGACACGACTTTCCTGCAAGGCTATTAAGATGTGCAAGAGGCACCTTCAGGTTTGAGATCAGCAGCCGCTTAGTTCTTTAGTTATGCACGACTGCTGAAATTAACACAAACTCACTTATGGGCCCATGGCTCGTAGCGCCTCAGCTCCGTCCCGCCCCCAAGTACCGCTCTCCATGTTTTAAGCAAGTCGTCCACTTTAAGATTAACAAAATGGGTGCCCCTTTCACATTTACACGGGCGCCCGCTTTCTTTGCTGCCAATACACATAACAAGCATTTGCAATTCAATAGGTCTCGCATTTTCGAAACTTTGACCTATTGGTATTGTAAATGACAATGCCTTTACTTATTGCAGGTTCCTTAAACACATAAATAAAAGGCATTGTCATTTACAATGCATATAGCTCAAAATCTCGCAAATGCAAAACCTATTGCATTGCAAATGCTTGTTAAACTTGGTAACAGTGTCTGGACTTTGGTTATATCTCATTAGTACCAGTATAACACCAAAATATAGCATTAAGCACCAGAAGGGGGACCAGTTCAGCTTTGCAAAGGGCCTTCCCCCACGCGGCAACACATGTCGCTGCATTTGTAGTAACTTTTGAACCATTTGGACTAGAAACAATTTTTGGGGGGTAAAATCTGCAGATTACCCAGTAGATGATGGACTATGTGGCAAATGCAGCAAATCTATAACTATGCGAAAATCACAGTGTGTTGTAACTTAAGTCGCATTTTGGTATCTCCTGTCACCCCCACCCTTTCCTACCACTTGGTAGGTCCCTGCACCCAGGTTAAAGGCTAGGTTAGAACGTTGACTGTTTGACCTACTGCGTGAGCTCTGTTAAGCCGGGGGCACCCTTTGTTTATACTGCAAGAAACTAATACTACTCTTAAAACTGTTTGGACCCAATTTACTACACAATGGCTGCACAATCACATGAATTTCAGTGGCCCTGGCCTTATGCCATGACAGGAGACCTCTCTTCAGTAGATGCTGCTTCCGAGCAGGAGATTTCACACTCCCCTTATAAGGAAAGTGCTGGAGTCTATCAAGGGAGTTCTGCTTTTGTTTCCATAGTGAATGGCTACACTCCCATTCATGTTAGGAAGGCAAGGCCTCCTTTCTGCACTACCGATGTCCAAATCCAAAATAAATGGGAAAACAAACCCATGCCTTACACGTGTCTAGGAGATTTGCCACTTAATGGAGAGGCTTTGTCAGCAGATGCCTCAGCAACATGTTGGCCTGGTCTTAGGGCTACTGCTGTCCATCCTTTCAATTTCCTTAGTCACAGGAGGGCCCCACAGAAAGTATTTGGGATTTATCAGAGAGATCAAATGTTTGATATGTACTTGTTTCTTGGAAAATAAAAAATAAACATTTTACACAAAACAAGAGTCAGAGTCCTGCTGAAACGAGCACTCTGACTCGCTGCCAGCAACATCAGAAAAATGTTGCTGACAGCTATTACAGGTCTTGGGGACTTAGTTTCCTTGTCCTGAAGTAGAAAAAAGTAATATAGGGGGCCTGGTAGGAATACCTTGACCCCCTAGACCTCATGGGGGACCCATGAATCTGCCATTGTGGAATTACGGTGTTTTAACATCATTATCAGTATTAAAAAATGGCAGATTCAACCTTTGAAGCTGTCGTTCTTTGGATTTTCGAAGGGCTTACAAATGATGCATTACATGTCAATGGACAGTGAGTTAGCATTAGTGACTGATTGAGAGTTAGAGTGTCATTATAAGGAAGAAATGGGGATTAGAGCCTGCTCTAGAGACCTGAATCCGAGATCTCAAAATATGCGCTCCCGTGGCAAATCACTTAGTGCCTTATTCCTATGTCAGGGGGAAGACCATCCGACAGCTCGTCAGTCGCAGTCTGCCCGACATCTGCTGCTGCCATCCGACCACCGCATTACGATACGTGTGGTCAGAGGCAGCAGGCAGAGGGACCTTCTGACGCTTTCCGATGGGTTCAAGGAGCCTGTCGGATGGACAATAATCCCAACAATATGGGCGGTGCTTGCTCAGGCAACAGCGTAGGGATTACAATGTCCCTTTCCATCTGCCTGTTCATGGTGGTCCAACCGCCATAGAAAAGCAGACACAAAGGGACTTTAGGGGCCCCTACCAGGGCCCCCATGTCCCCGGGCCTCCGCTACGGGGCTTGGGGGGCTTCTGTGTTGTCCCCCCTAGAAATCCCTGCATCGTGTGGGAGGCAACACATGATGCTTGCCACACTGTGCAGAGATGTTCAAAATGTGCATATTTCCTGTTGTGGCTAGTGCTGCAGCCCGCGGCACAAGCCAAAATAGGAAACATGCACTTTGTGACTGCTGTGAAGGCGTCACATCATTATTAGGAAAGCGGGAACCCCGACTCCTTGTCCGACTAGCCATTTCCAAACAATGCCAATCGGACGCTCGTCCCACCGATGTTGCTTTTCCGCTTGATCTATGAAAAAAAAGCTCATTTTTATTCTGTGTTTTGATGTCGAAGAAAGGCTGTAGAGTGAGTGAGACAGAAGGAAAAGAGAGATAAGGGAAAGTAAGGATGAAGAGTAAAATATGGGAAGGATAAAGAGTGAAGCTGCCAGAAGAATGATTAGAGGCACAAAAAGAGGGGAAGAAGAGGTAAGTCTCTAATGATAAGGTAAAAGGTAGAGCAAAAAAGAACAATAATATTGTTATAAAAAGAGTTGTACAGAGCTAAAGTGATCATAAATGAGAGAGGTGGAGTGAGTGAGTGAGCAACATAATGTTTAATACATGAGAGTTAGAATGGAAGTTACTAGTTGGCAATGGTTTGCACCTTTGTCCAAGTAGGGACCCTTCCTTCTAGTCAGGATAAGGGGGATACATTTCTGAAATAACCCCTGTTCACCCCCTTGGTAGCTTGCACTAGCAGTCAGGCTTATCTCAGAGGCAGTGTGTAAAGCATTTGCACATAACCAACAGTAATACAGTGAAAACACTACAAACTGACACCATAACTGTTTAGAAAAAGATACAATATTTTATATAGTTAAAACAAGACCAAAACGATAAAAATCCTACATACAGTACTTTAAAAAATGCACTTTTCAGGGAACTGCATTTTAGAAGTTACTCTCGCAGTCGGTAGCTCTATTCGGTGCTACCCCGGCGGTGAGAACAACAGAATTCAACAGTTCCGTCTGACTGCATCGGCAGACTCATAAATAGTACCTATTCGTTGTGGCCAATCACGTTGGTGCAGGCCAGTCATGGCAACCGTCACAGTTGTGGTGTAAAATGTAGCGGTGTGGCGTGCGATGCCCTCAAGTCGCGATGCAGCGGCTTGGTGACGGTCATCCAGCGGCATCAGTGAGTCCAGGGCCGTGGGGGCGCGGAGGGAGGCGTGCTCGTGGCGCTGCTCACAGATCACGGTGCAGGCGACATTGCTGGTTGATTGGAGCTGGTGTCATTCAGCCAAGACGGCGGTGTGAGACAGGGAGGTGCTTGTGTTACTTACAAGCGCTGCCCACAAACCATGGTGCAATCAGGGGTATTACGGTCAGCAACGTCATTGATGAGACCAGGGCGGCAGAATGAAGCGAGGCTGCGGAGTGTGGAGCCCACAGGTCGTGGTGGAAGGAGCGGCTCGGTGGCGGCCGTTGGTGAGACCAGGGTTGTGGTGTAAAGTGTGGCTGTGGTCTCTGCAGTGCCTTCAGTACATGTAGTCCTCAGCGGTGGCGGTACCAACTGTTTTCCCCTCTGTGGCAACTGAAACCATGGTTCCAGAGGCAGTATCCAGAGATAAGTGAAATCTTTGCTGTCCCGGAGACTTCATGAACAGGAGGCAAGTTCAAGCCCTTGGAGATACTCAGCACAAGTTGAAGAAAGTTCAGTCCAGTCCTTTCTCTGCCCAAGGAAGAAGCAGCAACTGCAGGCCAACCCAACAAAGTAACAACACAGCAAAGGGGCAGTACTCCTCCTGGCAGTTCTTCCAGCTCTTCTTCTTGGCAGGTTCCTTTATTTCCAGCGAGTTCTAAAGTTCTGAGGTTTGGGCCCCAATATTTATACTGCCTTTCACTTTGTTCTTTGGGGCAGAGAGTGTACTGTGACAAGCCCAAACTAGTTCTGCCCTATCTTGCCCGGCTTCCTGGCAGGAGGTGGACACAGCATTGTCTAACACAGACCAGTCCCATTCAGGTGCAAGGAAATCTCCTCCCACTACTCTAAATGCAGCCCAGGTCCATTCAGCATAGCCCTGACTCATCCGGGAAAGGCAGTACACACCTTGAACCCTCCCAGTGGCTGTCTGAAGAGAATGCACATTCCCAGCCCCTGTCACTCTAAAGCCAGACAGTCAATTCAGACAGCCATGCCTTTTATAAAAACCTCACCACTGACTTATTTGCCACTCTCGGGCATGCATTCCGTGGGTGAGGGCATGTTTTTATATGGCTCACTGCGTGCCACACTCACTATGGCATGAATGAGCAGTATGCCGGATCACTTCACAGCTGGCCCTGGGCATGTATACTGCATATGTCTCATTTTAACTTAATCCCACCCTCATGTTGAGATGGTTAACTCAGCTATGTATCAGTCTTCGAGGACTGATACACGGACTCTACACTGAGCTGTATGACCGGAAAGCTGCATGATTTGTATTGTGTTTCTGATGAACAAATATTGTTGTAGTTTTATTTTTTCAATATTTTTTCTCTCCTTTTTTTCTGTCGTAGGTTGGATTTTGCAAATAAAGTCGCCATATCCGTTTGGGTGCAGGGTCACCCGACCACACCTAAATCTAGGCATCATTAGAGGGTTACTGGGTGTCGCCGTTCTAGACCCCCCTTTTCTTCACTTTACACACTTTTGCACGGTCCTGAAGAAACATCACTGGATCCACTAGGGACCACGAGAGGCATGAAACATGTCGACCTGATACCATTAATATTTTACGAGCACTAAAAATATGCAGAAGGAGAATACTCCTTACCCTGATCACCCTGTCAAGAGTATTGTCCTTGACTCCAGGTTTTAGCCATATTACACGGACCCCAGAATAAAGTCTCTCCAGGGTACTAGTGTGATATTTTTAACTCACTAAGCACCACACCCCACACACCCGCACTCACCACTGCGGCGTTCCTCATTAAAGATCTCCGACAAAGAGCCCTATCACGGGGCCCATTAGGGACTGCAGCACCACCCCCATGAGGAGCAACGTCTGATGATGAAGCATGCCACCCGCCTGGGTGTGTGAGGGCACCCCCTTAAGAAGGAGGAATTCCCCCTTCAAACCTAATATTATCCAACCTGCACCCCTCGACAGAGTTCCTATCATTTGTCTTTCTAGCGACCTGTCTGATCAGCTCCTTTCTAGGAACATTTACCCTCTATTAATTTAAAAGTCAATCTACAAACCCAGCAGGGGCCCACAGGATGGCTAAGCCAGAAAATACCTACTTTCTAAAAGCGGTATTTTCAAACTCAGAACATAAAAATCACCTTTACTAAAAGATGCTTTTTTATATTCTGAGTTCAGGTATACAAAACCCTGTTTCTCTATCTTGTCCCAATGGAAAGATATGCGTATAAGATATTGTAAGCAAACTCCCACTCTATCCTATGGGAAAGATAGCCTTTCCATAGTGAAAAACGAAGTACACTAATTCACTACCAGGACATGCTACACACACACCTGTACATGTCCGCCCTTCACTATACACAGCACCCCACCCACAGGGGTACCTTCAGGGTCGTACTGGTCGTAGCGGCACTGGGCATTTCCCCGGTGGGCTGCCAGGGTGGGGGCTGGTTTTGGACACCTGGGGGGCTGTTTTTAGGTCGAGGGACCTATAAGCTGCGAAGCAGCTTTTGGTCCGGAGATTTAATGTGACTTAGTAGGGCTTCAGAACCCGCCTCCCTGCTCTGTCTCTCCACCATTGTCTGGCTTCCTAAACGGAGGCCAGCCATTGGAGGAGAGAGCCGTCCCTCCAAAGAAGCCCCGTCTTTTTCGGATTCGGGGGCGTAAGTTTTGCTGTTCTTTAGCTCGTGACGTCGTCCGTCACTCAGGACACGCCCCCGAATCCGAAAATGTTCCGAGCTTTGAGGCCGCCATTTTGCTGTTTGTTAAAGATGAGGTAGGTCGCCTGCTCCCGCTGTCCTCGTTCCCGCCGTGTGCTGCTCCCGCTCTCCGTGGCTCCCGCTGTCCTCGTTCCCGCCCCCTCCCCCTGTTCGTGTCCTCTGTAGCTCGTGTGCGCTGTGTATCCCGCCATCCCCGTTTGCGCAGTGTGTCCCGCGCCATGTGTCCTGCCATCTCCATCAGCCTTCACTCCCTCAACTCTACCCCCAGAAGGAAACCAGAGGGCACAAGCTGCCCACACTGCCCTGAAGGAGAGCTCGCCGCCCTGGGAGGAAGGACGCGCGCTGCCAGCTGACAGAGTCAGTGCGCGGAGGTCACGTGTGGAGCAGCGGCTAGTGACTCATGTATGAGACGGCATGTGTAGTATAGCACACTTCTAGCGCAGGAGCGGTCTCGCAGCGCTTGTTGGTTACCAGCTAAACCAGGGTTCGAAAACCACAAACATGGCACTGAAATCCTGGCTTCTCTGCGTGCCATCTCCGTGTGACCTTGCAAATATCACGGTACCGCCCAGAATCGCACTTTCCTTCCCTCTCACACACCGGCAGCGCCTCGTTCAGTTTGGCATGTGCGCTAAGCAGCGCTATACAAACAAGTCACCTTCCTCCCGCTGCCACCCTGCTCGTGGCAAGTGAGTCACCCGCTCTCCAGGCCGCCCGGGCGCTGCCAGTGACAACGGTGCACCGCTGCCCCAGCCGGCTCTCTAGGGTGCAGTGACTTCCAGTCAGAGTAAACTTCTGAGAGGCGCGCGGTCAACTGTCCGAATCTCTGACTGGAGGAGGCTGGGACTGGCCCCTCGCCCCCGCAGGAGCCCTGGAGCTGCACGCCGCCCTCTACTGGCGCCTTGGCAGCATGAAGTCTGTGGAGGAAGGCACCGTGTGCCCCGCGCCAGCCTTAGCTGCCCTGTCCCTTGATGCAGACCCCCGTCCCTCCTCCTCAGCTTAGATCCCCGTGTCTTGGCAGGCGCCTCGCTCCCGTCAATTTTAAAAACAAAATGGGCCTCGCGCCCCACCACCGCCGCACATGCCCCGGAGTATGCATGGCGCCCAGCGGGGCTTCATGTTTCAAAACGGGACCTTCGAGCCCTACCACGCCGCAACGGGGGCACAGGAGCCTCTAAGCCTTTTAGAATTGTGCTTTACATCAGTGCTGCAATGTTTTAAAATACAGAACTCATGCGTTCTGCTCTGCGCTATGCTCCACATAGCGCCATGTGTACGCTGGGCCAGCGATGAGCTACGTTCCACATAGCGCCGGGCGTGCAGCCTCTGTGCCCTATCCTGGCACGCGGCGATAGGAACAATGTTCCACTTAGCGCTGTCTGTGTCCTGTCCTTGGGCCGTCAAGGAGCTACGTTCTGCAAAGTGCCGTCTGTGCCCTGTCCTGGACCCGATGCCATCAGCATGTGCCCAGAAACCTGCCCTTTAATGAGAGCTCAAACTTGCGCAGTGTTTCTCTCCCGATAACATTACACTCCCGGGGGGCTCGAGGGGCTAAGCGTGGGCGTAGGTCTCCAAAGCAGGGAAAGAAGCATACATATCCGTTTTAATAGTATTATTTTAAAGGCATTGTATACTGTCATGTCAGCCATTTTAATTTTCAAACCCCTAAAAGCATCTAATGTACAAGATACATATCCCTATCTGAGGACCCCAGTTTTGGGTTCCAGGAGGGAGCCGCCTCACACTCGCTCTGTTTATCCTAAATTACAGGCCGTACCCCTGTTCCAGCACTTGCTTGTTCTGCATTATGGCTCCCCGGGTCCCCCCCTCACGCGTCTGTTTTCTGTGTCTCACAAGGAGTACAAAGTACCTTGACATTGTGATGGCCGTTTCCTGTGGATCCTATCCCGCCCCCTCACCCCTCCCCTTACTTGGAGTGACCCCTGGCCAGGGGCGTAATTTAGGCTCCTGCAGTTTATGCTGCCGCAGAGGGACCCAGCCGCCAACCCCCGTAATTCCCCCGCACAGGGAGTTTGTATAGCTGTGTGTTAAAACATATCTTATATCGCCGCTCCTCCACAGTCACCCTGGCTTGCACGCGCTGCTATTACGGAATTCGCTCTATGCATTTATTAATTATCAGCCATCTCTCAAAGTAAAGCAATGTGAAGTGCGATCTGTGTACCCTGTCACAAGGGAAGCATTAAACACATCTTTGTTGCAACCCGAATGATCGCAGCCTCTGCGGGCACGGGGCAGGCCGGATACCCAGGTCAGCCTGCAGCGGGGCCCATCCTTTTCACTTGACCAGCGCGAGATGTAGCAAGGAAGGCCAGCATTCGCAGTATGTCTCCTCCGAAAGATGTCAAGCAAATGCTGGCTTCTCTAGCAGACCCGCTGACATAAGACAAAGAAGGCGGGCCTTCCTGACACTCCGCAAGGGAGATGTAAAACGCCAGCTTTCCCGGCGTTCCACAATTTAAATAGAATGTCAGTTTCGCCAGTGGACACTGGGATTTTAAATGACAGGTTTTGTGTTTCAGCGTGCCAATGGCACCATACTCGTTTTTTCGATGTCAGGTGTAAACCGACGGATACTTTAGTGGTTCTGCCCTCCCTCTCCCTTCTGCCCTCCCTCTCCCTTCTGCCCTCCCTCTCCCTTCTGCCCTCCCTCTCCCTTCTGCCCTCCCTCTCCCTTCTGCCCTCACTCTCCCGCCTGCCCTCCCTCTCCTGCCTGCCCTCTCCCTCCTGCCCGCCCTTTCCTCCTGCCCGCCCTCTCCCTCCTGCCCACCCTTTCCTCCTGCCCACCCTTTCCTCCTGCCCTCCCTCTCCATCTCTCTCTCCCTCCTGCCCTCTCTCTCCCTCCTGCCCTCTCTCTCCATCTCTCTCTCCCTCTCCCTCCCCCTCTGTCATCTCACTGTGTGTGTGTCTGTCTGTGTCAGCCTTCAGCCCGGGCTGAGACAGCTTCCTCAGCGCGCACACCCAGACAGCCGCACCAAAGTACTTAGCATGTCTTTAAAAGACCATTTACATGTTATTGAGGCTTTGTTGTAGCGCCCCTGCATCTCCACTCTGACAATCACCTCTCGCCCGGCCCCACAGAGCAGACGCTTTGTCGTATTTCACCTCTTAGCGCCCCTGCATCTCCACTCTGCTTTGTGGGGGCACTGGGAGCAGTGATTGTCAGAGTGGAGATGCAGGGGCGCTAAGAGGTGAAATACAACAAAGCCTCTGCTCTGTGGGGGCCGGGGGAGCGGTGATTATCAGTCTCGGAGTCGTCTTAGTCAAGCGCTGCAGATTATCAGTTTCGGAGTCGTCTTAGTCAAGCGCTGCTGCGGCGGTGTTTGCTAACATTATTTTTTTAAGCACAGGTATGATTGCAAGGTCCGCGGGCCGCCAAGGAAGGCTTGCCGGGCCGCTGGCGGCCCGCGGGCCGTACTATGAGTACCCCTGCTCTAGAGAATCCTTAAAACGGCTGAAGTTTACTTTGTATGGCATGTATTTTCTTTCCTTATCATTTCTTGGGATCCCTGACCGTGGTTGAGTACAAACTCATAGATAAAGGCACATTTCATATCTGCAGGGTAGGGTTTCGCCAAAAAAGGTTAGGTTAATCTCAATATGTGAACCATGATTAGTGAGAAAAATGAATAGATCTTTGAGCACTCACCCAGCCCCCTCTAAACATAGTGGTGTAACACAGGCCCCCACAGGCCCCGTGGTGCTGCGGCCCACAAGCTGCAGGGGGCCTACTCAGCACAATACTCTGGCCTGTGAGCTCTGGTGTGCACACAACATAAAAGAAAATAGCTACTAGCTTTTTTTAAACATACTTTTATTGGTTTTATTCATGTAATCATTACAATCGAGCATAGCATTATTATAGGTTTCAGGAATCATCAACATAATACACAGTTGGTCTTCCAATCTTACATTCAGTGACATATGACTTTTCCATTGTACTTGCTATAGTCAAACAGTTTATGTATGTATTTTATGTATGTATTTGGTGTATTTCAATGTAGCTTTTCAATATAGGATGGCTGTTTTGCGCAACAAGGGTATTTTAGAGACAGGCAAAAGCAGTCTGTGCTTGCTCCCATACTCCCTGGCTGTGCTTGCTTCCCCGCCCCCTGGCTGTGCTTGTTTCCCCGCCCCCTGGCTGTGCTTGATTCCCCGCCCCCTGGCTGTGCTTGTTTTCCTGCCCCCTTGCTGTGCTTGCTTCCCTGCCCCCTCGCCGTGCTTGCTCTCCTGTGTGTGTGTGTGGCTCTGGGTGTGTGTGGCTCTGGGTGTGTGTGGCTCTGGGTGTGTGTGGCTCTGGGTGTGTGTGTGTGTGTGTGTGGCTCTGGGTGTGTGTGTGGCTCTGGGTGTGTGTGTGTGAGTGTGGCTCTGGGTGTGTGTGTGTGTGTGTGTGTGTGTGTGGCTCTGGGTGTGTGTGTGTGGCTCTGGGTGTGTGTGTGTGTGTGTGTGTGGCTCTGGTTGTGTGTGTGTGTGTGGCTCTGGGTGTGTGTGTGTGTGTGTGTGGCTCTGGGTGTGTGTGTGTGTGTGTGTGTGGCTCTGGGTGTGTGTGTGTGGCTCTGGGTGTGTGTGTGTGGCTCTGGGGGTGTGTGTGTGGCTCTGTTTGTGTGTGTGTAAATGCAATAGGTCATGCATTTGCGAGTGATTAACCTATTGGCATTGCAAATGACAATGCCATTTATTTAACGATTAAGCTATTGGCAATGTAAATGACAATGCCATTTATTTAAGATTTAAAAAAAAAATGTCATGAGCAATGCCAATAGCTCTACCTTTAATAATGCCGAGACCATTGCATTTTAAATGCTTGTTGTTACTGGGAGCCAGCAATATCAGCCTCCTGTAACAAAATCGTCCGAAACTGACCCTAGAAACAGCTCGACCGCACTTCCCCTACCCCTCCATGGGGGGCCAGCCGATCAGTTTCCCAGGGCCAGTTTTGGTTCCCAGTCTGGCCCTGGGTACCTTGGGCCTACCTTAGGGGTGACTTATATGTAAGAAAAGGAAAGATTTAGGGCCTGGTAAGTGGGTACACTTGCCAGGTTGACATAGCAGTTAGAAACTGCGCAGAGACACTGCAGTGGCAAGTCTGAGAACCACACAACCAGTGCTGCAGGCCCACTTGCAGCATTTGATTTGCAGACCCTGGCACCCTCAGTGCACTTTACTAGGGACTTACTAGTAAATCAAATATGCCAATCATGGAAACACCAATCCATAACACAATTTACAATAGGAGCACCTGCACTTTAACACTGAACAACAGTGAGAAAGTGCGCAGACACTAAACTGGCAAATATAGAGTCAAAACTAGGCGGTCAGGAAGCAAAAAGTCTGGGGAAACATGATAAAAGATGCCTGGTCTAGCAAGGAGAGAAAAGAAAAAGTATTAGAGGGAATACAATTGGAAATGAGGTTCACCTTTAAGCATGGAGGTAAAATCAAGTAAAAGTGAGGAATATGTGAGGAACAAGTGCCTAACTACCGTTGGGCTGAGAGGCCTTTAGCCGCCCTTCTCTTTCAGGTTCCCTTGACTGGGTTGGCGGGGCTTGGGCTGCTTGCCTTACCTTCAGCCACAACAACAAATTATGCCTGCAAGGACAGTTACAGCCCTGACAGACCTCTGTGTGTCTTTTTTGCTTTACACAATCTCTGCTGCATTCCAGTCTCCGTAAATACAAATGCATGTTATCATTATATTATGTGATTGTTTCATGTCAACAGATAAGAGTTGTGACTCACTATTTAAAGTAAACTGGAGAAATGAGTCAAAACTGCAATCATTGCATCTCACACTCACCAACAAATAACAGCAGGCTTCCCTGCAACACTTTTACTCCAACCAAATAGCTAAAATAAGTACAAATCAAATTGGAGTTAAAAGATAGACAGTGCCATGCCTTCTATGAAAGTCTTTAAAGTTAGCCTTGTAAATTAAAGTATAACAAACATTTTAATAGCACTGTGTCTTATATTTTAATAGTGTGTAAAGATTTCAATGCTGTGCAACAATATTTAAACATAAAGTGCACAAAGGATATATTGCGTCTTGACACCAAGGAAAAAAGAATGTTCCATTCTGTTTAATACACATTACTAGCAACTGCATATCATCAGTAATATGGACCATTACTGGGCCAACTGCAGACATCTACACACAACCTGCATAAATGTTGAATTCTAGTAGGGGTATCTCAAACGTTCAACTTTCTAAGATTGATGAAAAGGATTTCCCTTAGTTAAGGACAGCCCAGTTATTTGCATATCACTGGTTCCTGTCTGAGGGCACATGGTGTGCAAAACCCAATATGCTAGAATGAGGCTCTGAGTAATTACTAGTGGCTGAGATTAATTCAAGCATTCCATTCATCACTTTTTTGCTTTCTTTGGTGTGACACTCAAAGAGCGATGGGTGTGCCCAGACCTGGGTACTATGCTCAATGTGCTATGGGTCCTATACTCAATGTGCTATAGGACTCAATATGCTCACAAATGCCAAAGCCTGTATAGGTTGAAACTTCTTTAGGGTTACTTATGCTCCCATTCATAGGGTTGCTGGCCAGGTTTGACCTAGATTATTCCTATTTTAGCCGGATTAAGGTGGATATACATGGTTCCCATTCCTGTCTGAGATGGCATGGTGGGCAAAAGAAAACCAAAAAAAAACTATGGACTTGAACATGGTCTCATGTAATTACATGTGACTGATCTAATTTATGAAATTCTACTCATCACTTTTTTTCTATATGCAAAATCCGCTTTAGAAATCAAATGTAAAACGAAAACAAGCATTGGCATAGCCAATAGGTCTCGCCTTTGGGACCTTATAAGTATTTAGCCATGCAGCACATTACCCTGGGTGCTACAACCTCTACTGTTACTTCACGTGCCACTGGTGAATGGCCATGCTGTGGCTAGGAGCAGTGCAGCCTCTGGGCCATGAAAGGGGACACCTAAGAGAGAGATGTTGGGGTCTTGTGGAAGGCGGGGTAGCACACTTTGTAGGGAGTCCATGGGATTTTGTAAAAGGACACTTTGGCAAGGGGTGTGGGATCTTGTGTAAGGAAGATGCTTTTGTGTGAGTTGTTTCCAATTCCTTGAACTTGAAGGAAGGCACTTATGAAAGAGTTTTTAGGATCTCGTGGAAGGTGGACACTTAGCAGGGAGTTGTTGGCTTTTTATGGAGGGTGTCACAGTGCATTTAGGCGAACGTTACTGAGATCTCATGGAAGGTGGAGGGGGGCGCTTTAGAGAGAGTCTTTGTGGTATCTTGGAAGGAATGCATGGTCCATATGAGAGAGGAATCTGAGTTTGTGGACTTTCTCTGGAAAAAATTGTTGCGCGAAGTATACTTAAGAGGCGCTGGACACGATTGTTGTATTTAGGTCTCGGCCTGCGAAACACTGCGCACATGTGCAGTCGAGCTGGCGAGACTTAATGAGATAGAGGAACTTTCACTAGCGAGTTAAGCCCCGCCCCTCTTTTCCATTGGCTGGTGTCCTAAATGGCGTCCTAAACGGTGGCCAGCCATTGGAGAAGAGGTCCTAGTGACGTTCTTCTTTCTCTCTAAGCCCCATCCTTTTCAGACTGGGTTACTTGACTAACTGCTGGCATAAAAGGTTTCTTATCTTCTTTATGGGTCCAGATGGCCCCATGAAGAAGATAAGGAACCTTTTATGCCAGCATAAAGTCAGTCTGAAAGGGACGGGGCTGTGTCATGGTTAGCGCTTGTTTCGAGCGCTTGTTCTTGTTGCTTGTTTGTTCCCCTGATCTCAGTCAGACGACCAGCCTCCACCTCCTGCCCTTTCGCAAAGGGCTACCCCATTACACAAAGCTCGCCTCAGGCACCCTGCACTACATTCGCACCTCCCATTGAAGCATGCTTGTAATTTGCTGACGGCGGCCTCATGCACACTTTGTAATATGGAGTCTGGCACTTTCACAGGGGCGCGCCAGCACTCTCTGTACCAAGGGGCAAGGAGCACAAAGAGTCTCCCGGGTGACCCCGTTCCCCCCTGCCAGGTCGGCTAATCACCTCCTCCCCCTCCACTTTGTACTTAGACCCCTTGTGGCCTTTTTCAAAGTCTGCCGACTGAGGGCCACTTAACCTTGCGTGCCTTTTACCTCACATGCCAAGCCTGCCCACCACGAATTGCAAACTAAGGCCAGGCCCCACGCTCTCTCCCCTCCCTCGCCGAGGGGGGGACCACGCACCCAACCCCACGCCCCCTCACTCGTGCAGAACTGCACTGAGCCAACGAGAGAATCCCACAGACAGGCTCCTGCGCCTGTGCGATGCCCGCCCTGTGCGACCCCCGCATCCGGCACGATCCCCCCAGCGCCATCCACTCCCACAAGGCACTACCCTGCTGCCTAGCAGACTATCCCTCCTAAAGGCCGAGGGCATGAAGACGGGGCCTCCAACCGCTGCACGGGGGACACCAGCAGCTCCTCCGAACTTGTCACAGCTAGCAAACCAAAACCCTGGCAGCTATGTACCCAGGGGCAAGACTGTACATACAGGCTGTACTGTATTCTACCCCTGCTTGTAACATCCAAGTACTCCATGTATCATCGGCATGGCCCAACCCCGTGCAGCAGGGGAGGGGGAGGCTGTGTCAACCATACAGCACATCATGGAGCATTTGTGCACCCGGCTCCCCCCACCTTTGTATCCCAATCTGAAACACTTTGCTGCAACAAGCACCAACCACCTCCACGATCCCCGCATCCTCCACTGCAATCCCCCTCCAGATCGTGCCCGACCTCCGCCCCCGATCGCCTGCCAAACTGCACTCCAACCCAAACGGCCTCAGAAGGATGAAAGGCCCCCTGCATGCGTCCACCCCCCTCATGCAAGGTCTCTCCTGCAAGCACTCCCCCAGCTCCTCACGCGCACCGCTGACCGCCACACTCTCCTGCCAGCCCCAGGCGGAACAGCAACCCAACCCGCCCCATGGAACAGCCCATCCTCCACTCCAGGTCCCCCCGGCCTCGCTCCCTCCATGCCCTTATTTATTTTATTATATTTATTGCCGAGGGCAATTGTCTGCGCGGCACCCCTGCACCCGTCGCCCTGGGACATTCCGCATCCTCCACTGCAATCCCCTCTTCCAGACAGCGCCCGACCCCACACCATGTCACGCCATGTCTGGGGGGTCCCTGGTGCCTGCAGAACTACACCCCAACCTAACCGGCCCCAGAAGGATGAAAGGCCCCAGCATAACTGCCACCCAATTCATGCCCAGGTCCCCTCCCGCAAGCCCCCCACTGCTCCTGCGCACCGCCGTCTCCCAACCGCATCGGCCGCTCCTCGCATAAGCCCTGGTCCGCCCCTGAACACCCCCCCAACTGCCCTGGCAAGTCACACCCTGTGCTCCCAGGGCCCCATCCACGCATCCGCAACCCTCAACTGAGCCACCAACAATTCAAAACCAGCCCTCCTTTCCTGAGCGCCCTTCCCTGCGACCAAGCCTTTCAGTGTACCCACCCATCCAAAAACCTCGCACCGACCCTCCCTGTGCTCTCCCTCATCCCCTCTGCTGCTATTTATGTTGCCCTAACCACCCTGCCCCTCCTACTGCACCACGATCTGAGGTGCACCCTCCCCGGGCGTCCGGACCACCCACTAATAGGCAGTGTCCCGTATCCACCTCCATCATCTCTAATTGGCGCCCAAGCAGACCCTCTCCTAGCACTTGTGTATGGCTGGGGTAGTAGATACAGATATTATCGAGGTTCAATGGGCCCCGGTGCCATTGCACCCACTGCTCCAGTGGTAGCCGTGCCCCTTACTTCATCCAGGGAATCTGTCACTTTCCTTTTCCAAAAAGTGATGTAAAACTCTGGCTACAGGACACGTCTTTGGCCAACGACATCGAAATTAGAAATTGCAGCAAAGTGCCAAATTGCAACTCGGCCCAAATCAACAGTTTACGAATTTTAAATAAAATAATCAGACGAGCTCTTTCCTTACATGAAAATTCCCAGTTACAAATGGTCGCCACTCCGCCGTTTGCTGGCAGACAAGGCTTTGGACATCCGCTGAATTGATACAGGGGTTAGCCTGGTTTCAGCTGCTGTTTGTAGCCGGTTATTGACGTCTGATGGTTACTGATTTCATTCCCCTCTCGTGGCTGGCTGGAGGTGTCTGATAGTGTTTATTGATTATATCGCTTGCACTTTTAATTACCCAATTGATTTTTTTCTTGCTCACCCCCAAGCTGAACCATTGAAACCCATTTATAAATGGACAGCTGAAATTTCCCCCAGAGGAATGTGAAATATTGTAACTGCAAAACCAAAACTTGAGTGAGATTTTGATTTTAACATCATTTTATATTCTGTAAAAACAGCACCACAAATATCTGTTGCACTATCATCACTCCTTATCCTAATTGTTTATTAGGGGGTAATATCCGCGTAGACTGCCTAGTCCTGTTTTCATTTCACGTAGTATGCTGCACCCTCCTTTGCCGCGCAGTGACGCAAGGCCTGCCACAGAATCTAACCAGAACTTCATTTCGGGAAAAAAAGTTCAACGTGGCTAGATCACTGCTTGAGAGAGCCTTTCCACCAAAAAATGAGAGTGCAACAGTCACCATCAAAGAAAGGTGGTGGCTTGGTGTTATGTGTGTGTGTCTGGCTCTGTGTGTGTGGCTCTGTGTGTGTGTGGCTCTGTGTGTGTGTGTGTGGGGGGGGGCTCTGTGTGTGTGTGTGTGGCTGGGTGTGTGTGTAGCTCTGTGTGTGTGTGCTCTGTGTGTGTGTCTGTGTGTGTGTCTGTGTGTGTGTGTGTGTCTGGCTCTGTGTGTGTGTGGCTGTGTGTGTGTGTGGCTGTGTGTCTGTGTGGCTGTGTGTGTGTGTTTTTGAAACATAAATAAAACGCATTGTTATTTGCAATGTCAATAGCTCAAACTTGCGTAAATACGCGATCTATTGCATTGCAAATGCAATAGGTCTCGCATTTGCGAGAGATTAAGCTATTGGCATTGTAAATCACAATGCCATTTATTTATCTGTTTTCAAAACCAACACATAAATAACAAATTTGTCATTTACAATGCCAATAGCTCTAACCATTGCATTGTAAATGCTTGTTCTTGAATTAACTGCTAGCTGCAGTTGGGAGCCTAGCATCAGTAAATACAGCCAAGCTTGTCTCTATGCTTCTACTTAGCAGTCTTCTAACTTTTGCTCCAATTTAAAACATCACACAAAGAGACCCGCACTGCAGATGTGACTTGAAAACAACCCCAACTGACTGCCAAAATGTTGAGAAATGATGCACGACTGGCCGCGACAAAAAGCCCAACGCGAGTTATTATAACAGCGATGATTATCTATGCAAGCGAAGTTTGGTATGTTAAAAAATATATACATTTATCTATGCAATGCAAGGAAAAAAATAGATAAGAGGTGACCTCCTTCGTCCGAGAGATGTACATCCAGCACTTTAATATTTAATACTTTTAGTCCCGCGTTAATATAAGGGGGAGGGGGATAAAAAGTACAAGTCCTTGAATGCATACAGGGAATGGATGACCGCCTCTGTAATTAGAAAAATACAATTCCAGCCCTAGAATTAAAATCAGAACAGATGCTTTCTGGGAGAAGTAGTCTTGGTGCATAGTAATTTAAACTGCTGGATTAGAGTGCCTACACGCGTACAACAGTTTTTAGGTAAAAAAGACACATTGCTTTAAAAGCTTGCCTATTACAGACAGCACAAAAACGATTTTCGCTTAACGCCAAGGCAGGGCTGCGTTTTGACTGTAGCTTACAACCCACTGTCCAAGTACAGGGTGGTGGCCGTGGAGGAGAAGTGGCGAGTGGGCATTTACAAGTGCAGACACTAACTTGCCTCGGTCTGCTTCCATGTCCCACTCCGATCTCGTACACATGTGTAGTGTGGGGGTAGGCGGGGCTGCGCTAGCCACTGTCCTATTGCAGCCTATTCCATATTCATGCGGGAGGAACTCCCTCTGCACGCGCAGGGCTCAGCGAGGCTGACGGGGAGATACCAGCCCACCCACGGGGAAGGTTAGACTGGGGGGAGATGGGCGCGGAGAGTGCAAAAGAGGCAGGTGGAGGAGCTGTCAGTAAGCTGGTAAGGTGTGCCTTTGCACCGCTTGAGGTTAACAGCTGCGTAGAAGGTGGCTCGAGGGCACATAGAAGACAGCAGGCTTAAAAATTGCATTTTATTTCCTTAGTACCTCCCTGTCTGCGTTTGTGTGTTAATCAGCACTGTCATTCTGGACCCGCTCAGCGGATATTAAATTGCAGTCCTTCTTCTAGCTTTGCGAAATGTCCCGTTTTTTGTTTTTCAAAATCTGGTCACCCTACCCGGTTTCTCAGACACCTCTCCCTGAGGGGGATCCTTCTCAGGGTTGGCTCTGAAATGGTGTTTCCAGGTCTGAGTTTACTAGTTGGCGTGGGCTCTCTTGGGAGTGAAGAGCAGCTGGTTTTGCCCTGTGAAAGGTCTGGCAGGGTCCCAGGAGCCTGGAGGTATTAATGTAAGGGGCCCCAATTCTATTCGCTGATGCTGGAAGGGCCATCTAGGCAGTCAGCCATGACACTGGGAAAACTGCTGATTATGTGTTCAAGTAATGTGATTTCCTTTTGCAATGTTCATTTTAATCTAGTTTGTCGGCCGATTAGAGTCAAGAGAGGCAGTGCTCTGCCGCCTCCGCCGTACAGATCCGGATTTGGGGTATGGAGTTACAGCCAGGTTTCGGCTGCCGTGTCTCTGTCGCAATCACTGCAGTTTTGGCAATCCTCTCGGGCCTTCCATGGGTCTCTCGATAACTGGTGCCTTTTGAACCCCAGACGTGTGTCTTGTCGGAGGAGGGCGCTCCTCCAGCCACTGCCATGCCTCTTCCGGGTATTGAAAAAAGTATGTTTTCTTCTTGTATATCACTTTCAGCTTTGCAGGAAATAGGAGCATGTACTGAATGCGGAGGTCTCTCAGTTTAGCCTTAACCGAGTCGAAGGAGCGCCTCTGCCTCTGCACTTCCTGGCTGTAGTCTGGGAAAATCATTATTTGTGCATTTTCTTGGCGGATTTCCCCAAGTCTTCTAGCTTCCCTTAGAATCATATCTCTGTCCAAGAAATTCAGAAAGCGAGCAATGACTGGCCGAGGCCTCGCTCCTGCCGGTGGCTTCGCCAGCAGTGCTCGGTGCACCCTTTCTATTAAGAAACAAGTAAAAAATGTATCCTTTGGGAAAGTGCGTAAAAGCCAGGAGTGCAGGAACTCCACCATGTTTGCATCCTCGATTCCCTCTCTAAAGCCCACAAAGCGGAGGTTATTGCGTCTCGCCCTGTTTTCTGCATCGTCCACCTTCCACAGAAGCTGCTTATGAGAGGACGGAAGGTCCGCCATACCTTTCTTCAAGTCTTGTATGGTATCTTCGGCTTCCCCTATTCTAGTTTCTGATGCCGTCACTAGTTACGCCCGATTTTGGAGGTCTTGCCATAGGAGCGTCACTTCCGTGCACACCTCTCTGAATTTATTCTCCAGAGCCTCACGGGACGCTTGTATGGCACCCATCAGTAGGGCTGTGTCCGAACGAGCACTTGATGAGTCACCTTCTGGGGGGGGGGGGGGCGCCGTGGTGTAACGATCCAGTGTTCCCTGTCTGGGGGGTTTAGGATCTTTGTCCTTGAATTGAAATTTCCAGAGCGCACATAGCTGCCCTGAGGCGTCCAAGCGCTAAGAATACCAACTAAAACTAAAGTGGGGAGAGGGAGTGTCAGCTCACTATTTAGTTGATGAACAGGAGCGTTTTCAGCTGTTTACGGAAAGAGAGGATGTCGGGGTTAGATCTTAAATGCTGGGGAAGGGCATTCCACAGCTTGGCTATATTAAAGGAAAAGGAGCGGCCTCCAGATCTTGATTTCTTTATTTGCGGCACAATGGCAAGATTGGCAGAAGTAGAGCGCAACTGTCTGGAAGGATGGTAGGGTGTGATGAGGGGCAGATTGATTGCCGGACCTAAAGACCAGAAGGCCTGGTGTGCAATGCATAATGCTTTGAAATTGACTCTTTCCCTAACGGGAAGCCAGTGAAGTTTCCTTAGTCCAGGCTTTACTGAGGATCTGCGGGGATTTGTAAAAGAGTTCGTGCTGCGCAGTTCTGTATCAACTGCAGTTTGCGCAGAGTGAAAACAGGAGCTCCGAGATATAAAGCGTTCCCATAATCCAGCCGTGATTGGATCAAGCCCAGGACCACGGTCTTTCTTGCTTCGAAGGGGAGTAAAGGAAGGATCTTCCTAATGACTCTCAAAATGCCGAAACAGGTGGCAGATAGTTTTACTGCCTGTTGATCGAATGACAGGGACCTATCCAGCCAGACACCGAGGCTCTTGATGGCGTCTTTGGGAACAGGGGCAGGACCCAAGCTGGATGGAAAGAGAGTGTCTATGGAAGATGGTGCAGTGTGACCTAGTAGCATGAGCTCAGTCTTGTCTCCGTTGAGTTTGAGACAAGACTTGGTCATCCAGCTCTTAACCGTCTCCCGACAACCAGCGAGATCCACCCACGCTGAAGATCCCCCTACTTGTGCCAGAGAGACCACCAGCTGAGTATCGTCCGTGTAGGTAACGATCTTAATACCATACGGACGGACGATCTCAGCCAGTGGCCTCATGTAGACGTTAAAAAGCGTCGGGCTCAATGATGATCCCTGCGGTACTCCGCATCCCAAAGGCTTGCTGGAGGAGATGACATTGCCCTCTTACACCTGGAAAGATCTATCACTCAGGTAGGACCTGAACCACTCCAGAGCCCTGTCAGATATTCTGGTGTCCAGGAGACGCTGCAAAAGGATACCGTGATTAACAGTATCGAATGCCGCGCTCAGATCGAGGAGGATGACTGCCACCAATCCTCCCCGATCCAAGATCCTCCTGGACTCCTCTGTGACAGCCAGTAGTGCAGTCTCGGTCCCATGCTTGGGGCGGAAGCCAGTCTGGGAGGGATCGAGCAGCTGGTTTTGCTCGAGAAAAGTTGTTAATAAGCTGTTTATATATTTCTCCAGGATTTTGGCTGCCCACGGCAGCAAAGAGATTGGGCGAAAGTTGTTTAAATTCTTGGTATCCAGATTAGGTTTTTTAACAAGGGCCCTCACCATGGCTTGTTTCCAAGCTACTGGGACTGTACTGGTGGAGATCGAGGTGTTGAGTACTGCAAGCAGTATGGGGAGGATGGTCTGTATAGCAGAGACTAGAATATGTGGGGGTGCTGGGTCTCTAGGGGAGCCCGACTTTACCTGATGCATGAGGGAGGTGAGGTGGTCCACATCCAACCGGGGAAACTCCGCCAATACTGGACGGCAGTTGGAAGTATTTTCTTGTGGGGGACATAACGAGAAAGTGGTCTGCTCTGAAGATAGGAAAGAAGAATAGATGAGATTTATTTTCTGGGAGAAAAAATTGGCCAAATCTTCACAACGGAGCTGAGGATTTTCATCGATAAGTGGAGGTGTGGGGAGGTTGATAAGACTTTTTACTATTTTGCAAATCTCTTTGGAACTGGAGCTGGCCTCTGCGATTTGGTGTGAATAATGAAGAGATTGTACACTTTTTATGTCTTTTTTATATGCTCTAATGGCCTCTCTATAGATAATTTTGTCTGCTTCAGCATATCCTAGTCTCCATTTGCGTTCAAGTCTCTTACAATAGCGTTTTTTCTCCAGTAGTTCATTGGAATACCAGGGAGCTGAAATCCTAGCTCTTTTGAAAACAATTTTCTTCAAGGGGAGCGTGGCATTTAATGCATTGGCCTGTGATGGAGTCTGACCAACTGAGGGGGTTGATTTTTGTAGCTCCTGAGTCCACTGGGCCAGCGAAATTTTGGACCAATTTCGTGTTTCTTGAGCTATGGGTGTAAGGGGCGAGGATTTGTCAGTTATTCTTGCCCATGATGCCCTGTCCGCGGGCCAGACACCTGCAGGGACCACACTGTCCAGGCGCCACTCAGTATCTCTCCACAGCTCACCACAATCTCAATCCCCCTTCAGACAGCCCCTCCAGTCCCTGCCTCTCACCGGGCGCCGCGCAGTTCACTCTTCCCGGGCACTAAGAATAGTCAATAGTTGTGTTCCCTTCCGAGCAGGGGGGGAAACCTGGCGCGAGGGGCAAACAGGGAGCTCGTCACCCTCAGCCGGGGAAATCCCCGCAGGGGCCGATAGAAAGCACCGCAAAGTATGTCCAGGAGGTCTTGCTAAGCGCCCTGCACCTCGCGGAGCCCACACTGAGCAGGATACAAGATGTTGCAGGTGGAGTCAGTGCTCGCCCAGTTGTGTTCGCCCACCTCGGCTGTCCCACACAACTTTTGCCGTTGCGCCCTGAGCCGGAGGGAGGTGCAACATGGGCCCCTGATCTGAACAGCGCTCTCCGATGCCACCTAGGAACGGTCGGAGGCCTACTCTTGCCACGATCTCTCACGCCACAGGGACGGAGGGAAATGGGCCGCTCCAGGTCTCAGTTCGGGCCCGCAAGGATGTTGCCCCCCGTACAGTCTCACTGCCCTTTCGGATCCCCCACACTCGTGCCGCAGCTCCAAGAGATCCCCTAGTCTCACTCTGCTTGCCGGACCCAGGCTGCGTCCCCGCTCCTCGACCCGGCAGGGCAGACGGGGTGGCCGCCTCGCGTCGTGTCCAGTCACGGCCCGAGTCCTTCAGAGCCTCGACTGTCTGTGCCGCTCTCCCCGGGGCCAGCCCTCACCTTCAAACACGGCAGGCTTCAGTTGGGCCAGCAGGCCAAATCCGGCGTCCGCTTCTCCTCCAGACCACTCACCGGCTCCTCGGGACCGATGCAGCGCCCCGCCAGAGCCCAGGCCACTTCCACAATCCCAGTCGGTCAGGAGGTAGATGCCGCTCTACATCCGAGGCGCACGGCAATCAGAGGTATCTCGGGCCACAGCGCGATTCCGCTCAGCGCCCCAGCGGCGCCATCTTGGGTCGCGTTCCGAGGCCTCCGATCTAGTCATCGCCGCCTCGGAAACAGGGACGCATCAGCTCTCAACAAGCACTTGTTGTCATCAGAGGGAATCAGGGACCCCTATGGATGGCAAGACTTCGGGTTTCAGGACTTTAGGCCACCATTAAAGTTGTCGGATCAATGCGAGTTGCCGGAGCAGCGCAGGCACACGTCCTTCTCAGCCATGTTGCTGGTCACGCCCCCATCCAAAGTGGACGCAAACTTGTGCACAGGGAGAGGCGAATAATGCGTCTCCTGCAGAAGAGCAATTTGTATATTATGCCTGGACAAATATTCTAATACCTGACTACTCTTTTTTGGGTTACTTAATCCTCGTATGTTCCACAAGAGACAACTCAGATGCAGCCCGGAGCTAATGATCCTGTTAGCAGTCATGGGACCTTCAGTGGGTATAATATTGGGAACCAGAGGTCAATAATACACTCATCCTGCACTGCGAATATTAAGGATGCTCCAACCAACATGAAATGACATCTAAAACTACTAAAACCCTTCCAAAAAACTTTACCCCACCAGCCCCCTTCCCCATTGGATACACACAAACAAGGCACCCAGTGAATCCCATCATACAAAAGAGCACTTAACACAACAAAGATACAAGGGGAAATAGGGAAGGGAAAAAGGTTGAGAGTCATCCTGCGGCGGATGCCAACACTCCATTGGAGCCTCGGATTGAAGGAGTTTTTAGGTCCGGAATGCTTGCCTCACCAACGATTATTATTCAGTCTCAAGTCAATTCCGCTTAGTTCAAAGGGATAAGAGAGTTATCCGGTAATGAAATGCACATACAGTACGACGGTGGGGTGTTGCAGGTAGTTGCCAATATGATCGAAAGATAGGTGGTGATAAGGCACATCTATTACAGACAGAGGGTGTAAGGCTGTAGAACATCAGAGAGTCAAGATCCAGAACTGGTGCCGTCTTCCTGTCGCTGCGCTGCCAGAGATGGTTTGTGTTTTTTCCAAAAGCACTCAGCTTCTGCAGGAGAGTTAAAAATATGAGCCTTACCACGAAGTTGAATGCGGAACCTGGCCGGGAAAAACATGGCATATTTTGTGTTTGCCTTCTGGAGTGCACGTTTCAAATCAGTATACTCTTGCCGTGCTTCCTGTACAAGGTGGGTAGTCTGGAAAAAGGGATATAGTGGAACCCTAGTAGTTTAGTACGCCACGCTCTCTAGCCAGAAGGATAGCGATGTCCCGATCGCTATAATTAAGGATCTTGGCATTTTAACTCTCGGAGCGTCCCAGGAGCTGGGGGAGGGCCAAAAGTCCGGTGGGCATGCTCCACCGCGAATGTTGTAGAAAAGGCCTCCCTTCCAAACAGATCCATCAAGACGAATTCTACAAATTTAGCGATTGGGCCCCTGTAGGTCGACTCCGCAATTCCCGCTACACGGATATTACTTCTGCGGTAAAGCGCCTCTAAATCTTCGGCCTTCGTAGCCAGTTGCTTAAGGAGAGAGTTGGTGCGGTCTAGGCGTTTTTGTAAAGGGGGCTCTGCGTCCTCTAGGTCGGAGTTACACTGCTCTGCACCGCTTATCCGTGTATCTTGCGCCTCTAGGCAGCCATTGATGTCATCTAATCGGGTATTTAATGCGTCCAGGCAGGTCCGATAGACTGAAAACTCGCCCAAAGGTCAGCCATTATGGCAGCAGCTCCGTCCAACTGTCCCTGCTCTTCGCCAGTAGCATTTTTGGTATACTCCCTCCTAGGGGGCTTTCCCACGTCAAAATTCAGCTGGCCCTGCGTAGGGTCGCTAGGGCCCATTTTAGAGTAAATGGGCGGGAGGGGCGCCTCCTGCATGATAGAGTGATGGACAGCCCCAATTAGGCCTGTGAGCATGTAGGAGGTACCGGCCCCGCGTCTTAAGGAAGGGATGGGGAGCCTCTGGTGGTATGTCAGCTGGCCAGTCAGTGCAGAATGTCTCACCCCAGTCAGGGCCGGCGGGTCAGAGGGCCCACAAGCAGAGAACGGTTGGCCTAGATGAGTAGGTGGGTTGAGACTCCCTCAATGGCATGCCCGGTAACGACTGGAGCCATAAGCGGCGGCAGGGCACGAGATCGCTGTGTGTGCAGGGCCCGAGGCAGCATAGTTTTGACCCAGAAATGTGTTCAGCGCTACTTGGCCCAAATGAGTAGTGTAGTGCGGATCAGGCCACCCCGTCTCCAATTCCTATCTGCGAAAGGCAGCGGCGCAGGCAATGCGGCAGTATAGTACCTTGGGGGGTGCCCCGCCAGCATCTAGAAGATGTCATTCCAATCCCCCGCTTGAGCATGCTGGCAGTCGCAGTGGACCATGGCGAGTGAGTCCTGGGCCCCGCCCTTAGGTTCACCCGAGTCTCCTGTTGACTCAGGGCCTCCGAGGGCTGCGTCAGGCCCGGGGACACCGCGGCGCAGATCTCAACATTAGCGCCGACTTTACAGGAGATCAGTGGCTCATTCTGTTCACCGGCATGTGCTGCGTCAGTGTCGCTGCATCCAGCCTGAGAACAACTCAGCTATTCACAATGTGGCGAGGTTCGCCGTCTGAGTGCTTCGGAGCTCCTGAGTCAGGCGTCCATCTTGTTCGCTGGCTCTGCCACGCCCGGCATTACATTTATTAAACCGGCTTGCCCGAGCGCCTCCGATAGTTTACGTCCCCTCCGGTCAGACCCATGATCTCCAGTCACTAGGTCCTCTAACATATGAGGGTTACCATTTATAGATTTTTGCCCTATCTTAGCAATAAAATGTCCACCTATTATTATATTACTAAACATTTTTAAATGGGCATATGATCTAGTTTCTAGGCGTGACTCTACTTCAAAAAGTGCCTCAATCTGACACCCAGAGTCGCTAGTCGAGCTGTAGAAATTTGCTAAAATAAAATTAAAATCTTTAGAGCTGGGCACCCAAAGAATCTGAATTCCTCTATGTTTAAGAAAAATTGGAAATACCCTCAAATTGGCTGAAAATCGAACCAAAATAATTAGTTCCCCTCGTGGCCTATCTCCAGTGGAAGGAATTCCTGCCACACAAAAACTTTCAAAACCATCCAGACCAACAGCCCAAGTCTCCTGAAGCAAAATATTTCTGTCATTCAGGGTCCACCAGCTCATCCCTAATCCCTGCTATGTTCCAACTTAAAATGTTTAAAGAGCTCCCTGGAACACTTAAAGGTATATAGACTCAGTAATAGACTCAGCAGGAAGATTACTATAATGATCAATGCCTAGGCGGAGAGTGCTAACACTAAACATACAAGGAGAAATCTACTGTAGTCATTCATTTTGGTCCAAAGCACAAAGCGGATTGAATCTGTTACTCACGGGAATAGCTATTTATTCAGAGGAAATAGCAGGTTGCCTAGAAGTATTAAAATTCATAGCAGGCCTTAAAAGGGGATGGGGCTGTAAAATACAGTAGAAAAAGCCAATTCAAAGAATATTAATACGTGTTTCCTTAGTGGGCAAAGAGCCAAAACTAGATAAAAGATGCTTGGCCAACATGGGTGACCTACAATTAGTCGAAACACAATCCCCCTAGTGATTTTGGCATAGGACCAACCCACCCTACCCTTCTCAAATACAAAATGCCATCAAAATCCTTACAGTTAAAATGTGCATTATTTTTCAACCAATGGCATACTTTGTTTTTAATTTGATCAGTAGTTTTGATAGTGTTTGTGTTAATACTTAGAACCTCTGACAAGATAGCTACATAAGGACAACAGTCCAGAGGTAAATTTAGACAAGGTAGCCGGGAATCTGGCTTAATCTTCCTGCCCACCAATTCCCCAGACGCTAGTTATTCCAAACAAGATCTACAGCACCAATACTCTTCTGAAGGATTCCTTACTACAGATGAAACTAAGGGAGACAAAGGATGGGAAAGCAACTGGGATGGCTGGTGTGGATTGGGGACACAAATGCTCCCGCCGTCTACAACCTGACCTCTGAAGAAAGTAGGTTGTCCATAAGTATTGCGCAAATCCAGGCCTATAGTCCTTCCTCCCAAAGAAGAAATTACATTTAAAGTGTCTTTAAGTGGGTCAACCCCATCAGTCAGTTTGGTTATAGCTGACTCCAAGGCAGGGAGTCGTTCCATCAAGGAGGCTATTGTGATATTTCATACAGGGACCCCCACATAAGTCCGGGTAACATCATAACCCTTCACCTACATTCTCTCCTATATTACATACATAACGGATTTGAGGGACCGACCTTTTATCCAGCTACAATACTATACGTAGTACGTAGGGTTTTTCCCTAAACACTGGTCTCATAAATTGTGCATGAGGATTCTTGGTTTCTTGGAATCACAGCAGGACCATCATCTACTGCATAATAACTATGTATAAAGATAATTCCCGACGTCATCCTAACTCCGACACTGTCACAGCAAGGTCGAACCCCCTGGGAGACCTTAGGGTATATAAACATCACATCTTGTTAAGATAGGCAGAGGAGATCACGACTTCCATGCCGACACACAGACACGAGACACTGAGGTTTCTGCATGCAGATACTCCAGCTCGCAGTGGTCTGACATCCCTCGCGGAGTGTTCAGCTCGAGACCACAACGGGGTCCCACATTGTCACATCAGGTAATGGGGTTGGCTTTATCCTAGAGGGATTCTTGGCTTTACACCTACTCACATGATAGGTACACTTAGGTACATCTAGTTAGGGTGCTTCGTAGGAGTACGCATTTTATTGCCATGTATTTTATATATTTACCTATATTTATGGTTTTAGCATCTTTACTTTCCTATTGCTACTGCTCATTTATATATGCTACTGTCTACTGGTGATTTCAGTGCATTTATTGTACGTAGAATAACAACTGTTCAATAAATACTTATTGAAAACGACGCAACCGTTTATTCTGTGTATCTCTCTTCGAACAAATAAGCACAAGTGACTGAGAGAAAAGTAAGTTACTTTTTCCATGGTGCTGAGGGATTAGGGTTGTCATTGTAGGAAGGTGGATATCTGACTATGGTTACCCCAGATTTTTTGCCTAGTGTTTAGCTGGTTTTCGACTTAGTTGGCCTGGGATCCTGCTAATCAGGGCCCCAGGCTATCTGCTCTTACTGTAAAATGGATTCCATGTACTTTAGGTACATCACCAATTGGGAAATGGGTCACCCTTGTGAGTCCCTGTATAGTGTACCATAGGTACCCAGGGCATAGGTGCACCCAAGGCCTACCAGGGGCTGCAGCATATCTTATGCCACCCCTGGCTGGACATCCAAACTGACACAACTGGCTGATCACTCAGCTGGGGCAAGGTCGTGTAATCACCCCTTGCTTAGGTATAGTATTCCTATACCTACCATTATACATAGACACATATGTACCTATAAGTCACTCCTATGGCAGGCCTTAACAATCCTGAAGGCAGAGTGCTTGGTTTTATGTGAGATGAGGCTCTAGCATGAGCTGAACCTGTCTGCAGCTTTCGGAATTATGTCCTTATAGCTGTTCTATGAGATAGCCATACCATATACTCTTAAGTGCATTATAATCCTCGCGGTTAAATGCTAACTCTGGTTTGGCTTTATCAAAACATGTTGTGTAAGGTGTCATACACTTTGGACTACTACCCCCTCCCTAGTTCTGGCGACGGGGGTAGCATTCCACCCTTCTAGAGGGAGAAGACATGTTGTTCCTGTTAATCCCGGTTAAAGTTAACCAGAGCCTCAGCATCACAAAATGGATGCTGCTGCCACAGACACAAGTCTGACCTCCTGCTGCTGGAAGTCCTTCCAGCGAGGGAAGCTTGGACACTAGGTTTCCTGTCTTGGCAGGTGGTAGCACCACCCCAGACAGGCCATAGTGTATTGGGGCAAGGAGGGATGAATGAAATGAGACACTGCCTGGGGCACACAAGGTGTCCCATGCATAGCCCGGTTCAAACCAGTTGCTGGGGCACTCCAGCCCCAGCTGTGGGGTGAAACTGGACAAAGGGAAAGGGGTGTAACCACCCCCTTCCCTGGTCCCACCCATAGGAGGGACCTAGCAGGTAATCCAGCCCCTCAGATTAGTATTTAGGTAGGAGCTGAGTCAAGAGACTTTAGATTTATCCTGAACTGAAACTTGAAACGAAACTCTGGACCTTCGACATTCTACTGCGACTAGAAGACTGAAGAATTTCCCTTGTGGTCAAGGAGTGACCACCCTGTGCAAACAGGCACCATCCAGCGATCTGCGGTTTACTTTGTCGACGCTCCCGCCGGAGCCCAAGCGCAGAGTCCAGCAAGAGCCAGACTTCCAGACTTCTTTGACCTGGATCCTCAGCCACAGCAAAGCTGAGACCTGTGGAGGCGACGAGAGACGTGGAACCGGCCATCTTGAATAACCTGCCCTTTGCTACTTGTGCAGCTTCTGAGGCACCCTAGAAGTTGTGCATTGGGGATTGAGAAGCCCCAGCCCCGAGCACCTTCTGCATCGACGCACAGCCCTCCACACTCCACGAGTGCCGCATGGGGACTGCTGGTGTTCTTGTGCTTGACGTGTCTATCCGGTTACTTGCCCATTGGATAGTGGCCTCTGTGACAATGAACCTTTGAATCTGAACTGTTTGCCTGGTTGCTCCAGGTGGGCCCCTGCTTCCCTGCAAAGGAGAAGCCCCCTAAACCTTGCTGGTCTAACTCGAAGCGAATATTCGATTCCTGCGTGGGTTGCATTTGCCAAGGCCTGTTGACTCCAATCCAGAATCCGACACTGCCAACAGCGAGATCCTTTGTGGGACAGTCTGTATCCAGCTCCTGGTCATCGTCGACGCCTCCTGGTCCACGTGGCTGCAGAGTCAACCTTCACAACATCACCAGATTGCTTCGCGACATCGCCTGGTTCCTTCCTGGTTCCTTCCTGGTCACTGGCTAGTGACCCAGACTCTGTCCCCTCTGCTTTCAGGTACTCTTCATCCTCTATCAGCCCTTTGATCCAATCGGACACTTCTCTCCTGGTCGCCTGCAGCATCTTTTTACAGGTCTCCATAGGAATCAGCAACGAAACCCGACACAACTTGAAACCTATGCACCCGGCTCCTGTGAGTGAGGTAACGCGGCACTCCGGTGCTCCTGTAGGTATTGACTATCCTAGTGTCCTAGTTTTCAGTGGCTTTCTCCTAGTACATCCGGAAGTGTCCTTAAAGAACTAGTTTCTAACTCTTACGTTCCCATTGTTTCCCTATGGTAACTCGCGTGTGTGAATAGACACTGCACACGCATCCCGTGGGCCTCCTGCTCCCTCACTCTTGTTAGCTCAGCGTAGCCCCAGCAATTCCCTAGACCCTAGGCTCATCCTGTGTTCGTGACGTGGTTCTTATACCACTATTTTAGTATATGGTTTAACGTGCCACTAGGGCCCTACGGTATATTGTGCAACTTATTGTATGGTAATTAAGTAACTTGTTATGTGCTTTAGCCGCTGACCTCATAAAGAGTTCAGAGGGGTTGTGTTTATAATAAATACATATATATTTTATATATAACCTGTGTGGTGTCCTTTCATTTGGTATTCAAGGGATTACATATGGTAAAACAACTTGCTTCACATGCTCTCTGAAGTTTTAGCCTAAGACTGCTTTGTCCATGCTACCTCTAGGATAGCTGGTCTATAAGGTTGACTTTACAACCATCACCATAAGGGTTGTTTGGACTGGTGCAAGGTGCTCACTAGAATAGTGAACATCATATACCAGGCCAACTTCTCACATTGGTGTGTAGCAGTTGGGATAAGAGCTTGCTGTTGTTTTACCAATTGTAATCTTAAGATATCATTTGAAAGATCACATTAGGTACCTATAGGTACATATAGCAAGTATTATAATACTTAAGTTCTACTGAACTTAGTTGTTGCAGAGTAAATGGCTTAGCACACCCTGACTACAACTCCTAGAGAGGTTTAGTAGGAAACACTTAGTGTAGGTAGGTGCACACACCACACCTCACTAGATCATGTCTCTGAGAGCAGAACCAAGTGGATCTCTCCCAGTGGAGGTAGATCCTTTAAGGATACCTTCCTGATATGATACCCTTAATTTCATGAGTTGAGGCACTTGTGCACATCTAGAAGATTAAAACAGGGTTCCAACCCTACCCTCAAGCACCTGATAGAACTCATGGAAGAGTATGATGTTCAGAAAGTCTCTAGTTCAGGCCCCTCAGGGAATGCAGATGAGGTCCTACCCTCAGCAGAAGATGTCACTGACCCTACAATCATAGATGATGAAGAGGATGTGGAGGCAGAAGACTCTGGGGAGGAAGTAGACAGCCAGGTCCAAGTCAGTAGACTTAGCCAGGCTAACCTAAGCCTACATGGGGCTGTGGATAGGCTAGCCCCATACAGGCCTCTAAGTGGACTTAGCCAGAGTTATAGGAGGGGAGGATCCCACTCTAGGGAATCTCTCCACTCTAATGCTTCAAAGAGGCTCTAATGCTCCTGCTCAGAGGGGAATGACTTCTCCTCAGAGGAGAGAACATCAGGCAAGAATGAAGGAAGTCAATCTGAGGATCCAGAGGGAGGAAACTGCCCTCGCCAAGGAGAAACTTGCCCTTGCCAGAGAGCAAACATTGTGTGGGTTAGAACCCACTGGTGGCAGCAATATCCCTAAGGATAATCAATCAATCAATCAGGTCATTTGTAGAGCGCACTACTCACCCGTAGGGTCTCAAGGCGCTGGGAGGGGGGGGTTGCCGCTACTGCTCGAACAGCCAGGTCTTGAGCTTCTTCCTGAAGGAGAGGTGGTCTTGGGTCAGGCGCAGATTTGTCGGAAGTGAGTTCCAGGTCTTGGCGGCCAGGTAGGAGAAGGATCTTCCTCCTGTTGTCGCTCTTCGGATGCGGGGGACGGCGGCGAGGGCGTGGTTGGTTGATCTGAGGAGGCGCTTGGGAGTGTAGAAGTTGATCCGGTTGTTGAGGTAGCTCGGGCCTTGGTCGTGTAGGGCTTTGTGCGCGTGGGTGAGGAGCCGGAAGGTGATTCTCTTGTTGACCGGGAGCCAGTGCAGATCTCTCAGGTGTCCGGAGATGTGGCTGCGTCGGGGGATGTCGAGGATGAGTCTCGCCGAGGCGTTCTGGATCCGCTGGAGTCTCTTCTGGAGTTTGGCAGTGGTTCCGGCGTAGAGGGCGTTGCCGTAGTCCAGTCGGCTGGTGACGAGGGCTTGGGTGACCGTCTTCCTCGTCTCGGTGGGGATCCACCGGAAGATCTTACGTAGCATGCGCAGGATGTTGAAGCATGACGAGGAGACGGCGTTGACTTGTCTGGTCATGGAGAGGGAGGAGTCCAGGATGAAGCCCAGGTTGCGTGCGTGGTCCGTCGGTTTGGGTGCGGTGCCCAGGGCGGGGGGCCACCAGGAGTCGTCCCAGGCGGAGGGCGTGGAGCCCAGGATGAGGACCTCCGTCTTGTCTGAGTTCAGTTTCAGGCGGCTGGTCGTCATCCATTCGGCTACGTCTCTCATCCCTTCGTGCAGGTTGGCTCTGGCGGTGGCGGGGTCGTTGGTCAGGGAGAGGATCAGCTGGGTGTCGTCGGCGTAGGAGATGATGTTCAGGTTGTGTTGGCGTGCGATGGCCGCGAGGGGGCTCATGTAGACGTTGAAGAGGGTTGGGCTCAGCGAGGATCCTTGGGGTACGCCGCAGATGACTTTGGTGGCCTCTGACTTGTACGGTGGTAGGCGGACTCTTTGTGTTCTTCCGTCGAGGAAGGAGGTGATCCAGTCCAGTGCCTTCTCCTGGATTCCGATGTTGCTGAGGCGCTGTACTAGGGTGCGGTGGCAGACAGTGTCGAAAGCCGCGGAGAGGTCCAGGAGGATGAGGGCCGCTGTTTCTCCGTTGTCCATCAGAGTTCGAAGGTCGTCGGTGGCGGCGATGAGGGCGGTCTCGGTGCTGTGGTTCGCTCGGAAGCCGGACTGTGATGGGTCGAGGGATCCATTCGTCTCGAGGAAGGCGGCCAGCTGTTTGTTGACGGTCTTCTCGATGACTTTGGCCGGGAACGGGAGGAGCGAGATGGGACGGTAGTTCTTGAGGTCGGTGGGGTCTGCTGTGGGTTTCTTGAGGAGAGCGCTGAGTTCGGCGTGCTTCCAGCTCTCAGGGAAGGTGGCGGAGTCGAAGGAGGTGTTGATGATGTCCCGCAGGTGGGGTGCGAGGACAGCGTCGGCTTTGTTGAAGACGTGGTGAGGGCAGGGGTCAGTCGGAGATCCGGAATGGATGGAGTTCATGGTGCGGATGGTGTCTTCGGTGCTGATCGGGGTCCAGGTGCGGAGGGTGGTGGTGGGTGGCGTCGTTGCGGTTGTGGCTTGCGTTGGTTGGTTGTTGAAGCTGTTGTGTATGTCCGTGATCTTGTTGTGGAAGTAGGACGCGAGGGAGTTGCAGAGGTCTTGCGACGGGGTGATGTCGTTGTTTCCGGCGTTGGGGTTGGAGAGCTCTTTCACGATGTTGAAGAGTTCCTTGCAGTTGTGTGCGTTGTTGTCCAGCCGGTCCTTGTATGCATTTTTCTTGGTGGCGCGGATCAGTTGGTGGTGTTTCCGGGTGGCGAGCTTGAGGGTGGTCATGTTGTCCGTCGTTGGTTCCCTTCTCCAGGCTTTCTCGAGGGCTCGACAGTTCTTCTTGGAGCACTTGAGTTCGTCGGTGAACCATGGTGTTTTTCTGCTGCAGGATCTGCTGGGCGGGGTCCTCAGAGGGGCGAGTTCGTCCGCGCAGTTGCTGATCCACTTCGTGAGGTTGTCGGCGGCCTGGCTGGGGTTCGCTGAGTTGGCGGGAGGGTGCTGGCTCAGGGAGGCGGTGAGCTGGTCGGCTGTGATCTTGTTCCAGCTTCTTCGAGCAGCCTGTTGCTGGAGGTGGTGGATCGTCGTTCTTTTGAAGGTGAAGTGGACGCAGCTGTGGTCCGTCCAGTGGAGTCCTGTTGCGTGGCTGAAGGTGACGTCTTTGCTGGATGAGAAGACGGCGTCGAGTGTGTGTCCGGCGAGGTGGGTGGGGGTGGTCACCAGTTGCTTGAGTCCGAGGTTGTCGAGGTTGTCGAGCAGGGTGATGGTGTTGCGGTCGTTGTTGTTCTCCAGGTGGAAGTTGAGGTCCCCCAGGAGGATGTAGTCGGCGGAGGGGAGAGCGTGCGGGCTGACGAAGTCGGCGATGTCCTCGCTGAATCGTGTGCGTGGTCCCGGGGGTCGGTAGATCAGGGTGCCTCTGAGGGTGGTCTTCGGGTTGGTGTGGATCTGGAAGTGCAGGTGTTCAGCGGTGGTGAGGGTGTCATCGGTGTTGGTAGTGATGCGGATGGTGTCTCTGTGGATGATGGCGATGCCTCCTCCGGTCTGGTTGTCGCGGTCCCTCCGGGTGATCTTGTAGCCCTCTGGGATGGCGATGGCGATGTCAGGGGCTGAGGAGGCGTTCATCCAGGTCTCGGTGATGAAGGCAACGTCGGGGGCGGTGGTGTCGAGCAGGTTCCAGAGTTCTACGGCGTGTCTGTGGACGGAGCGGGTGTTGAGCAGGATGCACTTGAGGTGGGTGCATCTGGAGTTCGGCTTGGCGGGTGCAGGGAAGGTCCGGATGCAGGTGAACTTGCAGGCGAGGCAGCTGAAGGGTCCGTGGGTGTGCTTCGGGGCGGCTCGGTGACATCCTGGGATGTGGCCGGCGTTGAGTGCGAAGAGGTCGGCGGCGCTGTAGGTTCGTCGGGTCGGCTTCCGTCGGTGGGGGCCAGGGGTCCTGGCGCTGGTCGCGATCCGGTCGCGGACGGTCGCAGACGGGCTTACCTTTGGCGCGCCTTCGGCGCACAATCGGCGCGCCCGCTGCGCGTGACCGCTGCGCGTTCGCACGGTCGCCATTTAAGGCCAAGTGCGCGGGTGGGCGGGGCAGCTGGGAGGCGGGAGCGGGGAGGGTTACAGAAGAAAAAGGGGCGGGGACAAGCGGCGGTGGCGGGAAGGGAGGGCGGGGGGCGGAGCGGTAGGCGGACAACCAGGAAGGAGGGTACACACGATACAATACTGAACAGGCACAAAATAGCGACAAAAACGGGGAAAAAGCAGAGAAAACAACAGATCAGTGAGACAGGCACAAATACCTGACAAAACAACCAAAACAAGGGGAAAAAGCGCTCGCAGCGGCGGCAGCCGGCGAACGAGGCAGAAACGAGGCAGCAGCGAGGCAAGGGGCACACGCAGCAGCTGGTGGCCGTGCGGCGCGGGGGTGTCCCACAAGTGGGTCACACTCACCTGCGTCGCACGGTCGCCATTTAAGGCCAAGTGCGCGGGTGGGCGGGGCAGCTGGGAGGCGGGAGCGGGGAGGGTTACAGAAGAAAAAGGGGCGGGGACAAGCGGCGGTGGCGGGAAGGGAGGGCGGGGGGCGGAGCGGTAGGCGGACAACCAGGAAGGAGGGTACACACGATACAATACTGAACAGGCACAAAATAGCGACAAAAACGGGGAAAAAAGCAGAGAAAACAACAGATCAGTGAGACAGGCACAAATACCTGACAAAACAACCAAAACAAGGGGAAAAAGCGCTCGCAGCGGCGGCAGCCGGCGAACGAGGCAGAAACGAGGCAGCAGCGAGGCAAGGGGCACACGCAGCAGCTGGTGGCCGTGCGGCGCGGGGGTGTCCCACAAGTGGGTCACACTCACCTGCGTCGCACGGTCGCCATTTAAGGCCAAGTGCGCGGGTGGGATAAAGATAGGTCCTATGATAATAGAAACCTAAGTAATATTGTGCCCCGGCGAGTGTGATGGCCGCTTCGGAGTGAAGCTCCTCCGTGCGGGCGGCCTAAGGCGACCTTACCGATGTAATCCGCGGTCTCCTGACCCCATGCTGCTGCCGCTCCGAATGCGGATGCTGCCCTGACCAGCTGGGCAGTCCCGGTGGCTGCGGGGAAGGCTCGCCGTGGTGCTACAGGCGGAGGGGACTCCGGGCCGTTCGGGCCTGGCCCCCATCTTCCCTAACTGCGCCGGAGAGGCAGGTAGGAGCGGCGCGGCACTTGGCTGCTGAGCCTCCGTCCCGCTGTGCGCCGGGTCGGGACGCACGCGCTTGCCGCTCGTCCCTCGCGGGTCCTGGGGGGGGCGCCGGTCTCGGAGGTGCGGCTGTGGCGGTTTGGCCTGGCCGCGCACTGGGGCCGGGGCCTCGAATTTCGGGCCTGCCGTGGGGCTGGGTGGGGAGCTGGGCGTTCCGCCAGGCGGAGACTGGGGCTGGGGGTGGTGGTGGCTGGATCGCCGCGGTGTGCTTCCTCTCCTCGAAGGCGGCCCCGCCGGGCACACGTGCGTGTTGGCCCGCAGCACCCACCTGCCCTTCTACTCTGCCACCAGGAGGGGTGCATTTTCCTACAGTGCTGCCCACAGCCACCATCACAGCGAGGCGGAGCTTGAGGAAGAGGGTTCCTGCTCTTTGCTACGTCCGACGACCGGGGGGAGGGGGGGGACTGATTCACCACGCTGCCACCTGAGTGCTGCACCCCCCCGGTTTACGCCGCACGCTGTGGTCTGGCTCTGCCCTGGCACGTCCTGCTGAGCCGTCTGCATCTCCCTGCACTCAATTGGGCGCCGACGCCGCACTTGCTGCCCTGAACATGGGGAAGAGGGACCCGAACCAGCGTAAATTGAGCTTTGACAAGACATCTCTTCTCGCCACAGACCCTCCGCCCGGCTCATCCACTGGGGCCTCTGGGTCTGCGGGCATGGGTGACACCGCCGCCATGGTTGCTACCATGCTGAACGAGATGCGCGCTGGCTTCAAGGCGCTCGACACCCGCTTTGACGACCTTGAAAAGAAAATTGCGGACATGGGCACCACAGTGCAGGCCCATGACAGGAGACTTGACTTGGCGGAATCCAGGATTTCTGACGGGGAGGACGGTGACGCTAAAATGCTTAAACGTCTGGAAAGGGTAGAAAAAATTCTCAAAGATGTGGCCCTGAAAAACGAGGATTTGGAGGCACGTGGTAGACGAAATAACCTGGGAATTCTTGGCGTGGCGGAGACGACAGCGACGGGTCGTTTTGATACCTTTGTTGAGCACCTCCTCATAGAACTGTTCGGCAGGGACACCTTCACGTCTGGCTTTGTGGTCGAGCGTGCTCATCGGTCTTTAGGCCCTAAACCTCGCCCTGGTCAGCCTCCGCGACCCATAATTGCCAGAACCATGAATTTCCGGGACCGGGACGCCGCACTTCGCGCTGCCCGTGAGGCCGGCGAGGTACGCTGGCAGGGTAGCGTCCTATCCTTCTTCCCAGATTTTACACTTCTGGTCCAGGAGGCCCGCCGCAAGTACAACGGGGTCAAAGCAACTCTACGCAATCTTGGCTTAAAATACGGCATGTTGTACCCGGCTCGCTTGAAGGTCGAGGTGAACGGGAGATTCCGCATCTTTGACACCCCCACGGAGGCTCAGGAGTTCTGCCAAGGCTACAGGAGACAGGGCTCACCATCGGCTTCTTGCTCCGCGACGCACTCCCCGGCCCGGACTGATTCGCAATCCAGCGCAGACCTCTTTGCTGAGACTGGCAAGGGATGAACGATCTCTGCTGCTCGATCTTCACTGAACCACTGCTACATCCTGCCTGGTGTCCTATTGATGGGTCATGGTCTGCTATCTCTTTGACTATTGTTCAATTTGTGCTTATGATTCTGATCACCTCGATTGGTGCGCCCGCACGGAGTGGTGTTGCCGCCCCCTATGGCGTATGCCTTAATGTTTTCCTTCTTTGGGGTTTTGGTCTATGTTCTACCTTACCGTTTAAGGTCATTGATAATGCTTGTTCAGTTTTGTACTTCGTATCAATGCTTGTTTGGGATCTGCCTCTCTGGGGATAGTGGGAGGCTGGGTGGCGGGTGGAGGGTGGGGATTGTCTTTTCTACTTTTTTCTTTTTTAAATGTGAGTATTGCTAGAACTACTGGAAGTGGACTGTTTACGACACAATGGACTGCCTTTTCTTTTGATGCAGAGCTATGGCTGGGGTAGGTTTGCAGTCTGGCCCGTCTAGACTCACGCTTATGTCATGGAATGTCCGTGGCTTGAACAACACGCGCAAGCGCAAGCAGGTGTTGAACTACGCGGCACGCTACAAGGTGGATGTGCTCTTTTTGCAAGAAACACATTTAGCGAAGACAGACACCTCCTCGATGGCTCAGGGTTGGGGCAACAATAGAATATTCTCGAACTACAGCAGTTATTCCAGAGGGGCTGCTATCTTTGTGCACAAGTGCGTTCCCTTTGTGTTTACTGGCAGTGCGACAGATGCTGAAGGTCAGTATGTGCTCGTTTCTGGTGTGCTGTTTGGGTACAAGCTTACGCTGGTTGGGGTATATGGCCCTAACGTGGACTCCCCCGCCTTTTTCCATGACCTACAGCTGCTGCTGCTTCACTCGGACATAGACCTGTTAGTGATGGGGGGTGATTTTAACCTACTAATGACCCCGGACAGGGATAGCACCTCCCCTTCCCCAGACTGCAAGACGCAGGCCAGATCAGTCCTCGCAGAGCTTTGTACTCACTTTTCCCTAGTAGACATTGAAGCTAGACTGCACCCTGACACCCCTGAGTATACTCATCATTCTGGTTTCCACAACACTAGCACTAGGATTGACTATTGGCTCCTCTCCCCTGGTGTCGCTGGATGGGTGGAGGGTCTCTCCACTCTGCCGCGAACGCTGTCCGATCATTCTCCTGTTACTTTGGCTCTGCTGATTCCTCGACTGGGTGGCTATGAACGTCAGTGGAGGTTTCCAGGCAAGGCTCTGCAGGATCCAGTCTTTACAGAGGAGATCCGCGGAGCCTTTGACGAGTACTTTGACATCAACACGGGCAATGTGAGCTCCTGGGCTACACTCTGGGATGGTTTCAAGGCCACCATTCGCGGGGCATGCATTGCTAAACATGTAGGGGCTCTGCGGGAGATACGCTCTACACTGTCCCACATTGAGGATGAACTTTCTGCAATAGATAGGGACCTCATTGCTTCTCCATCACACGCACAGGAGGCCAGGCGACTGACTTTGCTGATGGAGTTTAGGGACGCTGCTGACAGGGAGCTGCACTTTTTGGGTAAACACTACACGGCGCGTCAGTATGGGGAGGGGGAGAGACCGGGTAGACTACTCGCGCAGATGCTTCATCCGCCCCACCAGGCGGCCTACATCTCTGAGGTAGTGGACGCGCATGGCACACGACACTACTCACCCCTGCTGTCTGCGACACTTTCTTGCACTACTACAAAATTCTCTACACTTCCTCGTTGGCGGGCGATCAGCGCGACCCCGGCCCCTATATAAATGAGATCGCCATGGTGTACCTCGAAAAATACATGCAGGACTTTTTGGCCATGCCTATAACCCCTGACAGCATAGTTGAGGCCATTGATTCACTGCGAAGCTCGTCGGCCCCGGGTCTCGACGGCTTCTCTGCAGATTTCTATAAGGAATATAAGGAAGAGTTGGTGCCGAGGCTAGTGGAGGTCTATGCTGAGGCCCTTGAATCTGGCGTTCTCCCTCCCACACTCAGGGAAGCGGTGATTGTTCTTCTTCCCAAGCCCAACCGCGATCCCTCCTTCTGCAGCTCCTATAGACCCTTGTCCTTATTGAACTTAGACTACAAGATTTTGGCTAAAGTCCTGGCGATCCGTCTGTCCCTACTGATGGGATCCATTATTTCCCCTGCCCAATCCGGTTTTGTTCCACACAGGTCCACCTCCCTAAATTTACGCACACTGTTCTCGGTTCTGCACAGAATTGACCCGGCCACTCCAGCTGCAGCGGTGTTCTTAGACGCCGAAAAAGCGTTCGACACATTAGAATGGCCCTTCTTCCTATCGGTCATGCGTCGCATGGGCATGCCAGAACTGTTTGTGGCGACGGTCGAACTGCTGTACACAGCGCCGACTGCCCGGATCCGTTTAAACGGCACCATCACCGCGCCCTTCTCTCTTTCCCGAGGCACCCGTCAGGGATGCCCTCTATCCCCCTTGCTGTTCATTCTGGCTATGGACCCTCTGGTGCGCCATTTTCAGGAGAAACACCTCCACCGAGGACTCCAGTTTCGCACTGGTCCTCGCCTTGTCTCCCTGTATGCGGATGACACAATATTATATGTCTGTAATCCTCACACAAATCTAGAGCCTTTACTGCTGGAAATTGCCCGCTTTGGCGGATTTTCGGGTCTTCATATCAACTGGCACAAGTCTGTGATTTTTCCGCTTACCCCAGCCACCTCAAAGTGGTCGTGTACTTATCCTCTTGAGTGGAACACGGATTCTGTGAAATACCTGGGTATCCATGTCCATTTAGACACAGTGTCCATTGTTCGCTTGAACTACGGCCGTGCACTTGACTTCCTGGAAGACAACACGGAGCGTTGGATCCATCTTCCATTGTCAATGGCTGGTCGGATTGCCATTCTTAAAATGATTGTACTCCCCCGGTTTTTGTATCTATTCAACAATATTCCTATCCCACTCACAAAGGTCTTTTTTACCCAACTTCGCTCTGCCTTATTGCGCTTGGTGTGGGGTGGTAAGAACCCCCGAGTAGCTTGGCGTACGCTGACGCTTCCTTATGAGCGCGGCGGATTCGGAGTGCCTGATTTTTATCTTTATTATCTAGTCGCGCAATGCTCGTACGCCCATTCCTGGTTTCACCCGGACGCCAGAATTCTCCATCTGTGTCCAGAGGCCGACATGGCACTTCCAGTGGCCCTCCAGTCCCTGCTTCCCCGAGGGATCCCCCGGGATCCTCAGGATATACAAACTGTCTCCACCACATGCTGGGCCTGGGAGAAGCTGAGACAACTGCTGCGCATTGATCTGCTGTATTCCCCTGCTCTTCCGTTACCTAACCCTCACTGGCTCCCCATCACTGGCGACCCGGTGGTGCGCCGCACCCTATCCAAGTTCCAGCTATCCACTGTTGGGGATCTTTTCCCAGATGGCCACACTTTCTCCATAACTGAGGATCAGAGGTTTCAAGACCGAACTTTCATGGACTCTTTTACTTTGACTAGGGTTAGGTCCATGCTGCGCGCTGAGTTCCACACATTCCCGCTTCCCCCTGAGGACGTTGCCGCGCTCACACACATAATCCAATCTCAGATGGGAGCGCATGTGGTCTCAAAGCTCTACAGACTCTGCTTGACCTCGCTTCCCTCATCGGATGCTGCGGTGAGAGCCGCGTGGGAGGGAGACCTCGGCACCCAGATCACTGGAGACCAGTGGGCGGCGTGTTGCACTGCCACCAGGGAAGTGTCCATAAATAGCAGGCACAAGCTTATACACTTCAAGTTCCTGAGGCGGATGTACCACACTCCAGCTCTAGCTCACAAAATTGATACAAATAGGCCACACTCCCGCCCCAAATGCAATGCCCCACAGGCTGATTTTGCCCACCTTTCCTGGACTTGCCCCCTTTTACGAAACTGGCTTCAGGTCCATAAGTTCCTGGGGGACATTCTGGGCCTGCCATTGGTGCCAACTCCAGAAATAGCGCTCCTTGGCTACGTGGTCAACTTTCGTAGCCCACTCCGTAGGTTGGCAGCCATTTGTTTCTTACTAGCCAAGCGGGAGATAGCGCTACACTGGTGTGCTAGGCGTCCCCCCACTGTACATGCTTGGCTCCGCAGTCTGGCTTATTGTAATGTTAACAGTGTTGAATACTCTGGACAACTTCCCTCTGCATCCCGGCCACTGGACATTTGGGGACCATACCGTTCATATGTTGCGAAACTTACACAGGAAACACAGGCTCGTTCGATTACCTCCATTGTACCGGAGGGTGTGGGCTAGACTGCTTAGTATCGGGCCGCTATGCCCGCCTCCCTTGCTGCTCCCTTGTTCCCGAGACTTGGCGCGGCTTCGGCTAGGCTTTGGGGGCGCCTCTCTGCCCCAGACTTAGTTATGTATGTATGGATTTGCTTAATGATCACTGTGCGTTTGAAGGTGAATTCCTCTTGCACCGTGGCTTGCTACGGTTCATGCGGCTGCCATTAGCCTTACGGATCGCCACCGCTTGCTCAATGTCCGCATCTTTATGTACATTTTGTGCTTTGGTCTACCCCTTGGTTCTTATGTACTCACAGGTATGATTTATTGTTTGATTCTAAGTTCTTTCAGAGATTTTTTTTTCCTTCATATGCCAAACTTAAGTTTTCCTTGCCAGCATATTGAAAATTTGTATTGTGTCATACTTATTCGCCATTGCTTTGTGTATGACTGCTGGTTTACTGATAACTGTTACTGGAGGGACCTTCTCGGGTCCTGTTTCATTGATCATTGTACACACATGGATTGCTTCTTTTGTTCAATAAAGAGATTTAAAAAAAAAAAAAGTAATATTGTGCCCCCCTACAAATATGGGAATGACATCCACAAATGGATAATTGCTTTGGAGAGGGCTTGCAAAGTACAGCAGGTACCCCAAAGTCAGTGGGCAGCAATCTTGTGGCTCTCATTTTCAGAAAAAGGTAGAGATACGCTCCTCACAGTTAGTGATGAGGATGCTAAAAACTACTCAGCCCTGAAGAGTGCTCTAATTGATGGGTTTGGCTTAACCACTGAGCAATATAGGTTGTTGTTCAGGAAAACCCAGAAGGCACAGACTCAGGACTGGACTGATTTAGTAGATTGTGCTACTAAGGCTCTGGAGGGCTGGTTATTGGGCAGCAAAGTTATAGCGCGCTACTCACCTGGAGGGTCTCAAGGCGCTTAAGGGAGATAAGTTCACTATTCATCGAACAGCCAGGTTTTGAGTAGCTTTCTGAAGGAGAGGTGGTTCTGTGTGAGACGGAGGTGGGTGGGGAGGGAGTTCCAGGTCTTGGCCGCCAGGTAGGAGAACGATCTTCCTCCCATGGTGGCTTTCCGGATGCGTGGAATCGTGGCGAGGCCTTGGTTGGACGATCGAAGGTGGCGGGTGGGGTGTAGAAGGTCAGGCGAGTGTTGAGGTATCTGGGACCTAGGTCGTGGAGTGCCTTGTGTGCGTGGGTGAGGAGACGGAACGTGATTCTTTTGTTGACGGGGAGCCAGTGCAGGTCTCTCAGGTGACCGGATATATGGTTGTGGCGGGGTATGTCTAGGATGAGTCTAGCGGAGGCGTTCTGAATACGTTGAAGTCTTTTCTGCAATTTGGCTGTGGTTCCGGCGTAGAGGGTATTTCCGTAGTCCAAACGGCTGGTGACGAGTGCTTGGTTGACTGTCTTCCTTGTTTCGGTGGGGATCCATCGGAAGATCTTTCGGAGCATGCGAAGGATGTTGAAGCATGATGAGGAGACGGCGTTGATTTGTCTGGTTATCGAGAGGGAGGAGTCTGGGATGAATCCCAAGTTGCGAGCATGATCCATTGGTTTTGGTGCGTTGCCTAGTGCCGGGGGCCACCATGAGTCGTCCCAGGCAGAGGGAGATGTGCCTAGGATGAGGACTTCCGTCTTGTCAGAGTTCAGTTTTAGGCGGCTATTCTTCATCCATTCGGCTACATCTTTCATCCCTTCATGTAGATTAGTTTTGGCGGTGGATGGGTCTTTGGTGAGGGAGAGGATCAGCTGGGTGTCGTCTGCGTAGGAGATGATGTTGAGGTTGTGTTGGCGTGCGATGGATGCGAGGGGGCACATGTAGATGTTGAAGAGGGTGGGGCTGAGCGATGATCCTTGTGGAACGCCGCATATGACTTCGGTGGCCTCTGATCTGAAAGGGGGAGGCGGACTCGCTGTGTTCTTCCGGCGAGGAACGGGATGATCCAAGCTAATGCCTTATCCTGTATCCCGACGTCCCTGAGGCGTTGTACAAGGGTGCGGTGGCAGACCGTGTCGAACGCTGCGGAGAGGTCCAGGAGGATGAGGGCCGCTGTTTCTCCGTTGTCGAGCAGGGTCCGGATGTCGTCTGTGGCTGCGATGAGGGCGGTCTCGGTGCTGTGGTTGGCTCGAAAGCCGGATTGTGAGGGGTCGAGGGAATTGTTTGATTCAAGGAAGGCGGCAAGCTGACTGTTAACGGTCTTCTCTATGACTTTGGCGGGGAACGGGAGGAGTGAGATGGGCGGTAGTTTTTAAGTTCGGTGGGGTCTGCTGTAGGTTTCTTCAGGAGGGCGCTGAGTTGGGCATGTTTCCAGCTTTCCGGGAAGGTAGCTGTGTCGAATGAGCAGTTGATGATGTCCCGAAGTTGGGGTGCGGTGACGGAGTCGGCCTTGTTGAAGATGTAATGGGGACATGGGTCGGTTGGAGATCCGGAGTGGATGGAGTTCATCATGCGGATGGTGTCTTCAGTGCTGATCGGGGTCCAGGCGTGGAGGGTGTTGGTGGGGGGCTTCGGTTCGGTGGTGGGGGGAGTGGACTGGTCGCCGAAGCTGTTGTGTATGTCTGCTATCTTGCTGTGGAAGAACGAGGCTAGAGAGTCGCAGAGGTCTTGAGAGGGAGTGATGTCGTTGTTGGTGAGCTCTTTGACAATGCTAAAGAGTTCCTTGCTGTTATGAGCGTTGTTGTCTAGTCGATCCTTGAACGCTGATTTCTTGGTGGTGCGGATTAGCTGGTGGTGTTTGCGAGTGGCGTTCTTGAGGGCGGTCATGTTGTCTGTGGTGGGGTTTCTTCGCCAGGTATTCTCAAGGATGCGGCAGTTCTTTTTGGAGTTCTTGAGGTCGTTGTTGAACCAGGAGGCTTTTTTGCTTCCTGTCTTGTTGGGTCCGTTGATGTAGCAAGGGGTGTTTGGTTCAGAGATGTGGTGAGCTGGTCGATGGTAGTTTTGTTCCAGTTTCGGCGGGGAATTCCTTGCGAGTGGTGGTGGGTCGTAGTTTTCTGAAGCTAAAGTGGACGCAGCTGTGGTATGTCCAGTGGAGTCCCGTGACGTAATTAAAGGTGATGTGCTTGCTGGAGGAGAAGATTGGGTCAAGCGTGTGACCGGCGTAGTGGGTGGGGGTGTTCACCAGTTGTCTGAGTCCAAGATTGGCGAGGTTGTCCAGCAGGGTGGTGGTGTTGTTGTCATTGTTATTTTCCAGGTGGAAGTTGAGGTCCCCAAGGAGGATGTAGTCCTCGGAGGGGAGGGCGTGTGGGCTGACAAAGTCAGCGAAGTCTTCGCTGAATTGTGTGCGGGGTCCTGGGGTCTGTATATGAGGGTGCCTCTGAGTGTGGTCTTGGGGTCGGTTTGGATTTGGAAGTGGAGGTGTTCGGTGGCTAAGGGGGTGTCGTCGGAGTTGGTCGAGATGCGGATGGTGTTCTTGTGGATAATGGCGATGCCTCCTCCTGTTTTGTTGATGCGGTCTCTTCGGATGATCTTGTATCCGTCCGGGATGGCTATGGCGATGTCGGGTGCTGATGAGGCGTTCATCCAGGTTTCCGTGAGAAAGGCGACGTCCGGCGCTGTGGTGTCGAGTAGGTTCCATAGTTCAATGGCGTGTCTGTGGACCGAGCGGGTGTTGAGCAGGATGCACTTCAGGTGGTTGTTGTTGGAGTTCATTTTGGTGTTAGTGGTTGCAGCGTGGGTCCTGATGCAGCAGAACTTGCAGGAATGGCAAGTGAAGGGTCCATGGGTACTTCCTGGGGCGGCTCGGTGACAGTCGATAAGGCGTCCGGTGTTGAGTGCAGAGAGGGTTGCGGCGTCGTACGTTCGGCTGGTGGGATGGTCTCTGGGTGGGCCAGGGGGTCTGGCGCTGGGCGCGGTCCAGGCGCGGACGGACGTAGCCGGGCTTACCTTTGGCGCGCCTTCGGCGCGCATAGGGCGCGTCCGCTGCGCGTACGTTCATCTGTCATAAGTGGAAAGTGGGGGGGGGCGGAGCGAGGGAGGAGCAGCTGGGATGCGGGTGCGGGGTGGCGAGTGGGGAGGGGATCAGTGATGCTGGAGGGAGCGGGGGTGGGGCCGCAGGGGAGCAGCGGCGGGGATCGCGATGTACACAAAACTAAATTAAGCACAATAATAAAGCAGGCACAACAGTATCAGCAGGGGCACGGAGGACAATGAAATAAAATCAGTGCAGCAGCAATACCAAATGAATGCAGCCTCAGAACACAACAGTACAGCAGGGGCACGGAGGACGATAAAATTAAATCAATGCAGCAACAATACCAAATGAATGCAGCCTCAGAACTTATCTCCGGAGGGCAGCGGCAGCGATGGGGCGTGAGGAGCGACTGGCACTGACCAGGTCAGGTCGGATCACAGCTCCCGGCTTATCGGACCTCTCCTGTTGGTTCCAGTGGGAGGGAGGAGCAGCTGGGAGGCGGGTGTGGGGTGGCGAGTGGGGAGGGGATCGGTGATGCTGGAGGGAGCGGGGGTGGGGCCGCGGGGGAGCAGCGGCGGGGATCGCGATGTACACAAAACTAAATTAAGCACAATAATAAAGCAGGCACAACAGTATCAGCAGGGGCACGGAGGACGATGAAATAAAATCAGTGCAGCAGCAATACCAAATGAATGCATCCTCAGAACACAACAGTACAGCAGGGGCACGGAGGACGATAAAATTAAATCAATGCAGCAACAATACCAAATGAATGCAGCCTCAGAACTTATCTCCGGAGGGCAGCGGCAGCGATGGGGCGTGAGGAGCGACCGGCGCTGACCAGGTCAGGTCGGATCACAAAACACTTCATCTACTCAAAAGAAACCTTATTGCCATGTCTGTAAACAGCCTGGCCACTGGAAGACTGACATTAGTTGCCCAAAGGCCAACAAGAAGGAAAACATTCCACCAAGTAATACTCCCAGACCTCCTGTTACTATTAGTAGTAATCCCCCAGGTGGTGGGAGTGCCCCCAAAAATGTGGCTGGTACTTGGGGAACACAGGTGGACTCTGGCCTAACCAGGTCTTCTAACAAAGAAACTCTAGTCTGTGAGGATGGCATGGGGTTTGCCAACTTTACTGCTTGTCCCAACACTTTGGGTAAGTACAGACAGGAGCCCCACATCAATGGCCAGAAAGTTGAAGCCTATAGAGACACAGGGGCTAGCATCACTATGGTGACTAACAGTCTAGTCCCCTGAGGACAACTTTTACCTGGGTTCACCTATCAGGTGACCAACATTGATGGAGTGCAGAAAGATCATCCCATGGCAGTAGTAAATCTCAGCTGGGGAGGTGTCGCTGGCCCAAAGAGAGTGGCAGTGTCTACAAACTTGCCTGTAGATCGTCAACTGGGAAATGATCTAGAGATCTCAGCCAGGGCTGGGGTAGAACAAGAAACCCATTCCAAAATGGTAGGCCTTCCAGAAAAGGTTAGTGGGGCTGTGATGGCCACAGCCCCAGCTCAAGCAGAATTCCTTCCTAAAGAGGTTGGAATGGCGGTGATGGTCACAGCCCAAGCTCAAGCAGACTTCCCTGAAGAGGTTGGCAGGGCTGTGATGGTCACAGCCCAAACTCAAACAGATTTTTGTGTTGTGAAGCCTGAAACTATGGATCACTCCACACAGACAGAGAGTATTGGGGGAGGAAGAAAAGTCTCCCTCCCACCAGACATTAGGTTAGAGTCAGCCTCCTCGGGAAACTGACCCTACCCCTTGTGAAGGAACTGCCCCAGAGGTAGTCAGGCCTAGCCTGGCAGATCCCCTGATGTCAGTTGACCCTTCCAAGGTGGGACCCAGTCTGGAGCAGGTAACCTGCCGCTCTCTACCCTGCCTCAGTCAGCCCAGGGCTGTAGAGGTCAGGGAGGCCAGTGGACCCCAAAGGGCCCCCTGTCCACAGGAACCCCCCCATCAGCAGATTAGGGGCACCAAAGCTAGCAGCCCTAGCAAGGTGAAAAGTACAAAAACTCCTGAGGGATCTCCCTTACTCTTAGTTAGGAACCTCCCCCAGATGGACTCTGTTGGGCACAGCCAAACCTGGGACCCAAAGTCCCCACACCTGACCTGTCCCCCCAGTAAGCCAACAAATGGGACCCAGCCTCCAGCTGTAGGCAGCCAGAGGTTGACCCCGAGAGCACAGTGCAACTCAGTCATGGAAAGAAAGGCCTATATGGTGGATAGTGATTGGAGGAAGCTGAGCCCTACATTAGCTGAGCCTCACTTCAGTACTCCATCTCAACACCTGCCTTTTACTTTGCCAAAACACACCACAGGTAGAGATTCCCTATGGTGGAGACCCTCTGATCCCCCTAGGGAGAGGGATTGCTTAGTGGACCATGAGACAGGGGTAACCATGCTAGTGCACGTACTTCCTTACATGGCCACTTAGGCAATATAGGCTTACCTGGTCAAGGGGGGGGGTTGTGACTATGGTTACCCCAGATTTTTTGCCTAGTGTTTAGCTGGTTTTCGACTTAGTTGGCCTGGTATCCTGCTAATCAGGGCCCCAGGCTATCTGCTCTCACTGTCAAATGGATTCCATGTACTTTAGGTACATCACCAATTGGGAAATGGGTCACCCTTGTGAGTCCCTGTATAGTGTACCATAGGTACCCAGGGCATAGGTGCACCCAAGGCCTACCAGGGGCTGCAGCATATCTTATACCACCCCTGGCTGGCCATCCAAACTGACACAACTGGCTGATCACTCAGCTGGGGCAAGGTCGTGTAATTACCCCTTGCTTAGGTATAGTATTCCTATACCTACCATTATATATAGACACATATGTACCTATACGTCACTCCTATGGCAGGCAGAGTGCTTGGTTTTATGAGAGATGAGGCTCTAGCATGAGCTGAGCCTGTCTGCAGCTTTCGGAATAATGTCCTTATAGCTGTTCTATGATATAGCCATACCATATACTCTTAAGTGCATTATAATCCTTGTGGTTAAATGCTAACTCTGGTTTGGTTTTATCAAAGCATGTCGTGTAAGGTGTCATACGCTTTGGAATACTACCCCCTCGCCAGTTCTGGCGACCTGGGTAGCATTCCACCCTTCTAGAGGGAGAAGATATGTTGTTCCTGTTAATCCCGGTTAAAGTTAACCAGAGTCTCAGCATCACAAAATGGATGCTGCTGCCACACACACAAGACTGACCTCCTGCTGCTGGGAGTCCTTCCAGCGAGGGAGGCTTGGACAATAGGTTTCCTGTCTTGGGAGGTGCAAGCACCACCCCAGACAGGCCATAGTGTATTGGGGCAGGGAGGGCTGAATGAAATGAGACACTGCCTGGGGCACACAAGGTGTCCCATGCATAGCCCAGTTCAAACCAGTTGCTGGGGCACTCCAGCCCCAGCTCTGGCACGAAACTGGACAAAGTAAAAGGGGTGTAACCACCCCTTCCCTGGTCCCACCCATAGGAGGAACCTAGCAGGTAATCCAGCCCCTCAGATTAGTATATAGGTAGGAGCTGAGTCAAGAGACTTTAGATTTATCCTGAACTGAAACTTGAAACGAAACTTTGGACCTTCGACATTCTACTGCAACTAGAAGACTGAAGAATCTCCCTTGTGGTCAAGGAGTGACCACCCTGTGCAAACAGGCACCATCCAGCGATCTGCGGTTTACTTTGTCGACGCTCCCGCTGGAGCCCGAGCACAGAGTCCGACGAGAGCCAGACTTCCAGACTTCTTTGACGCCGATCCACAGCCACAGCAAAGCTGAGACCCGTGGAGGCGACGAGAGATGTGGGACCGGCCATCTTGAATAACCTGCCCTTTGCTACTTGTGCACCTTCTGAGGCACCCTCGAAGTTGTGCATTGGGGATTGTGAAGCCCCAGCCCCGAGCACCTTCTGCACCGACGCACAGCCTTCCACACTCCACGAGTGCCGCGTGGGGCCTGCTGGTGTTTTTGTGCTCGACGCATCTGTATGGTTACTTGCCATTGGCTAGTGGCCTCTGTGACGACAAACCTTTAAATCTGAACCACCTGCCTGGTTGCTCCAGGTGAGCCCCTGCTTCCCTGCAAAGGAGAAGCCCCCTAGACCTTGCTGGTCTAACTCAAAGCGAATATTCGATTCCTGCATGGGTTGCATTTGCCAAGGCCTGTTGACTCCAATCCGGAAGCCGACACCGCCAACAGCGAGATCCTTTGTGGGACAGTCCGTATCCAGCTCCTGGTTGTCGTCGACGCTCCTGGTCCATGTGTTGCAGAGTCAAGCTTCACAACATCACCTGATTGCTTCGCGACATCGCCTGGTTCCTTCCTTGTCCTTCCTGGTCACTGGCTAGTGACCCTGACTCTGTCCCCTCTGCTTTCAGGTACTCTTCATCCTCGATCCGCCCTTGGATCCAACCGAACACTTCTCTCCTGGTCGCCTGCAGCATCTTTTTACAGGTCTCCATAGGAATCAGCGACGAAACCTGACACAACTTGACACCTATGCACCTGGCTCCTGTGGGTGAGGTAACGCGGGCACTCCGATGCTCCTGTAGGTATTGACTATCCTACTGTCCTAGTTTTCAGTGGTTTTCTCCTAGTACATCCAGAAGTGTACTAAAAGAACTAGTTTCTAAATCTTATGTTCCCATTGTTTCCCTATGGTAACTCGCGTGTGTGAATTGACACTCGCACGCATCCCGTGGGCCTCCTGCTCCCTCACTCTTGTTAGCTCAGCGTAGCCCCTGCAATTCCCTAGGCCTATCCTGTGTTCGTGACGTGGTTCTAATATCACTATTTTAGTATATGGTTTTACGTGCCCCTAGGGCCCTACTGTATATTGTGCAACTTATTGTATGGTAATTAAGTAACTTGTTATGTGCTTTAGCCTCTGACCTCATAAAGAGTTCAGAGGGGTTGTGTTTATAATAAATACATATATATTTTATATATAACCTGTGTGGTGTCCTTTCATTTGGTGGTTCTAACGTGGTTCTAATACCACTATTTTAGTATATGGTTTTACGTGCCCCTAGGGCCCTACTGTATATTGTGCAACTTATTGTATGGTAATTAAGTAACTTGTTATGTGCTTTAGCCTCTGACCTCATAAGGAGTTCAGAGGGGTTGTGTTTATAATAAATACATATATATTTTATATATAACCTGTGTGGTGTCCTTTCATTTGGTATTCAAGGGGTTACATATGGTAAAACAGCTTGCTTCACATGCTCTCGGAAGTTTTAGCCTAAGACTGCTTTGTCCATGCTACCTGCTCCTCCACAGGCCGTGGTGTCAGCCAGAAATCGGGGCATCCTATTTGACGCCGAGCTATTATTTGATCAGCATGTGAGGAATGTGGCAGGAAGCTGTTTTAATATCATCAAATCTCTAAAGAAGTTTTTCGACTTCCTTCCCACAGGCTCAAGGAAGGCGGTGTCTGTGGCTTTAATCCTCGCCCGCCTTGATTACTGTAATGGCCTGATGGCAGGTGTTAAAAAGGCCACGTTGAAAAAACTCCAAAGCGTGCAACACGCAGCAGCCAGACTCGTATTAAAATTACCGAGAAAATCTTCAGCTTCGGACGCTCTGAAGACCCTTCATTGGCTACCTCTGCATAAGAGGATACTGTTTAAAATCCTGGTGATCGCCTTCCGTGCATTCAACGGCACAGGCCCGAAGTATCTTATCAGGCGATACCCCCACTATAACCCTTCTAGGACGTTACGATCTTCAGGTGATAACCTGATTAAGCTGTTTAAATTCAACTACAAAACCAAGGGGGGGTAAGACTTTAGCCTTCTTGTCCTCTAAAGCCTGGAATGCAATGCCCAAGAACCTCAGATTCCTAAATCAGGAAAGCCTGTTTAGGAAGCAACTTAAAACCTGGATTTTCAACCTTCCAGATGACTATGTAATGGCCGCTATCTAGTTTTTGTAATTGTTTGCACACTGTTTTTCTAGCGCCAGGATGCTCCTTTCAGAGCGATAGTTGCGCTTTACAAATACACAATACAAATACAAATACCTCTAGGATAGCTGGTCTATAAGGTTGACTTTACAACCATCACCATAAGGGTTGTTTGGACTGGTGCAAGGTGCTCACTAGAATAGTGAACATCATATACCAGGCCAACTTCTCACAGTCATGTTCAATAGTTGTCAGAACTATTCTCTCCTTGATAAGAGGAGGTGGTAGTGGCATTGCGAGCTAGCTGGTACACAGGCCAACATACCCGGTGGGGTGTCTGGAATCAGTCAGGACACCAGTCCTGCAGTGTATGTTGTCTAACGTGCAGATCCTATATAGGTCTTATAGTAACTACACAACACTATACTAAGCATGATGACGTCCTTAAATTTATCAATCACATCAGACCAGTCCATGGCAGAAAAAATCCTTGATCCCAAAGAATTAGCACTTTGCTGGTTTATAGATGGATTTGAAGTTCCTTTTGTGCCCCTTGTTTTAGGAGGTTGTTTGGTTTGCCTCTTCTTTTTAGGCCGGGGTGAGCAATTACTATTGTTAGTAGTTTCAGTGGCTGGGTTGCCCAGGAAATGAACCTCCAGAGAGGCGCAGGGAAGGCTTGGCTTGTTCTGGGGCACTACGTGTCCATGGGTAGCAGACTATGAGGCCTGCATGGCTGATCCCCCTAGTAATGATCCAGATACTCCCCAGTCTCCATTGATAACCTGAGTTCGGTCAAATCAATCTTGGTGTTAATAACCCCCACTGCTCTAGCTAACGAAGAGTCCAGGGTAGTACTGTTTAAAAATGTAACCACTCATCACATTGGGGCCCAGGGCCTTGCGTTTAACCATTTTGTGCCCACAAGCTTCCTTAGTCTGAAGATCCAGAGAATCAAATCCAGTAGCTAGGGTCACCCTACCCAGGAAACAGCATAGAGGTAACTTGAATATATATATAATGTAATAAAAGAAATTCACCCGTTGGCCCCCAGAGTTTAATCTATTCAGGCTGCACGAGGGAGGGCCCGACCTCCTCTGGTCAGTGACGGGTAAGGACGGGCCTGCCCTTAGCCTTGGCTTTGCCCGGGCATTGACCTAGCAGCGTGGGCTCGTGACTCCCTTTATGCGCCTCTGGGCAGCAAAGCAGGCAAAATGCAGAAGTGAAGGAGCCTGGGGGCTGAAGTCTGTGCCCCGGCTCGAAGATCAATCGCGTCCCTTATATATTGCCTATATAATTAAGCCTGTGACTTAAAACATGTGAACTAAAATCTGGTGCTTCAAATAGTGTGCCACCTGCCCATTCAGGTGTCTCTCTGAGTTTTTTGTCATTGAATCCAGAAGTCATTCTGCAACCAAAACATTCACCTAAAACAAGACAGACCTATTGACTGTTCCAATGCTTGTTAATTTTGCCAGATAAATAAATAACAACAAATATTGTGTTGTCAATAATTAGAATTGAAAATGTTTCAATTATGAAAATATGAAATATGAACATTACTAAGGTTTGTGTAAGCCAGTACTTAATTTATTTAAAAAAATAAGTACCAGGGCCCTCAGGAGTAGGCCACTGCAGCTTGCACCACCCAATGTCCCTGCCAGCACTGCCAATGACAGTACCAACACAACTACTAACCACTACATTCTTGTGTGACAATTCAGACATTTGCAGACCCCCAAAGCAATTAGAATGGTTTTGGCAGCAGGTATTAATAATTTATAATGTATGGTAAATGTATAAATAAGTTATCGTACTCAACTCTGTATTAGACAACAGTGCCACCTGTTGGAAGAATAAGTGCTGGTGCTGACAAATAAGCGCATGTGCTGAGCACCCGAAACCATGGGCTCAAATGAAGTACTGATGTAAGCGGTAGTGGCCTTTGAAATGTCTCAGATACTCCCTTTCTACCCTTCACACCAATTTCTTCTGCAGGCTGTCACTCTGTTAGACATTTACACCCTTTTTCTTTCCGCATCATTTCCTAATCCTCTATCCAAATATCACAACAATCTTCCAACAAGAACAATTGGCACATATGTGAATATTGCTTTGTGTGCTCTGCAGATTCTCCAAGGATTGGATGTGCATGTAGTCTACTACACACCTCGGTGGCCCACTGACAGTCACAGTGAGAAAATTGCATTGCCTGTTGCCTTAACTTCAGAGCTCTAAACTGTACACTGTTATAAACAGGCACTCACAACCGCAGTTCACTCAGACACTTAGAGGTGACTCAGGTCAATATGCAGGAGTCATATTTTGCATGAAAGAAAACTGGGAAACAACTTGAAAAAATTTCGGGGGGGGCTGAATATTTAACCACATGCGCGCTAGCGGGTTTTCCCGCTGTGCGCTGATTTTTGAAAAACGCGCGGTTTGTGACAAAGCCAGCTCGTCATGCGCGTAGCGCAGGTAACGCCCATGACGAACTGGCTTTGTCATCCGCGTCGAAGGGGTTAAGCAACATGCAGAGTGGAGCTGCAGGGCCTCTTAGAAGGGCTGTAACAATAGAAAGGCCTCATTAACATACACCTGGTCTTTTAAAGACCTGTGAAGTGCTCGGGTGCGGCTGTGTGTGTGCCAGGGAAGCTGTCTCATCCTGGTCTGCCACACATGACGGGGGGGTAATCCTGAAGCCCTTTGAGTCCAATGGGTGTTGCGCGCCTGGGTCTGACGAAGACCGCCAGCTACTTAGCTTAGTTTAGTTTGTCATAGTTTTTGCAAAAGCTTATTGTTGAAGAAGCTCAGGCTTGTGTCAATCTAAAAAAATCAAATTGGCTAAAAGCAAAAATATTGTTTTGATCTCAAAAATCACACATTGACATAAAAGTCTCAGGCACTTAAGGGAACTACTTTATATAAGGATGTGCTCCTTGTGAACTTGTATAATGAATTTACTCACAGTGAAGTTTGCCATTGGCTGAAGTGTGCGGCCCCTTCCCCTTGCCTAATATTGTAGTGGGCGAAAGAAAATGTGAATGACACAGCAACAGGCCAATGAGCGATGAAGAGGGCTGGTGGAAAGTTCCTATAAGAAAGTATATTTTACATATCATTTTCATAAAATCAAAAAATCTGATAAAAAAAGACAAATAATAATGGTTGATCGAGCAACAAAATGTTATTATTCGTCCAGGGTGATAGATTTTCCAGTCCACGGAAAAGCATATATGCAAAGGAGAAAGGTGAGAGTATTCGTAATATGCCTAAAGTGGCTTGTCTGTCCATAAACCTAATTTAGAGAATATATATGGTAATATTTTATAGCATTATAGGTATTTGCTCTACCCTTATGTTTTCAGCTCATCTGTGGGCCAGTGAAAGATTACCCTTCGCTGTAGTCACACAAGTGTACGGTCAGCTTCACATAGGTTCCTACTTAATTTAACTAATTTGGCATAAACATACAAGTAAAAATAAACTGCTTTTTTGTATGATTAACTCCTGTAGCTTCCAGCAATAATACTAATCTCTACCTAGAAAGGTGTACTGCTTATCCTGGTTTGATGCTCTTTGGCACACCATCTAAATCCCTCTTTGGCAGGCTGAATTCACCCTATAACTGATGTCTTTGTGTCCAACTGAGATGAAGAACATTGATCCTTTATCAAAACATGGGAGCCATCAGGATTAATCTGAAAGTTAGCTGCTTTTGCCAAAGTCCTGGTCACTGTCATGTTTCAAACAAACAAGAGAACTAGTGTAGTATCTTCTGTTTCAAACTTTTGATAAATGAAATATGTCTTCAGCACATCGTAGTGTGTATTCTACTTTTGGAAAATTAGGTTGGGATTGAAAGGGGAAGGCCACTTCATTAGCATCAAGACCTCCATCAGATCAGTGTGTGTATCCCACTTTTTGAAGCAGAGGTTGCATTCCATTCAGAAGGGCCCCACCTTAGAGAAATGAATGAACACGTGAGACCTGCAACTCAACTTAAACATGATTTATAAAGCACTGCTAATCACCCACGAGGATATCCAGGCACCGAGGGACTTGCTTCTTCCATTGTGTTTAGTTGGACAGCCAGGTCTTGAGTCCTTTACAAAATTCTGGTGGGAGGATGAGTTCTGGAGGGAAAGGGAGAGGTTGTTCCAGGATTTTGCCATGAGGAAGGGGAAGGAGCATCCTCCACTGTTGCTTTGGCAGACGCAGGGGTGTTTCCGAGGGAGAGGGAAGTAGAGTTCAGAAGTCAGGCGGGTTGGTGAAAGTTCAGGCGGTGGTTGATGTCAGCTGGCCCCTAGTTGTGTCGGGCTTTGTAGGAGTGGATGAGCATCTTAAACTGGCACCTCTTCTGAATGGGGAGTTTCTTGAGGTGAGGGGTGATGTGGGTCCGTTTGGGGAGGTCGAGGATGAGTCTGGCCACTGAGTTCTGTATGGTCTGCAGCCTGTGTGACTATGTCACAGGGGTTCATGACACAGTTCGGAAGATGAATGGTCAGTCTGCATCATAATTTCCTTGTTCCCTGATTTCATGAATATGAGAGGGGCGAATAATGGACTGTGTAGGCAGGGACTGTCTGCCAGGGGAACATCCTTTACAACGCAACTGTTACAACGAAGTACCTTTACGACGCAACCATTACAACGCAACTTTTACAACGACTTGCGCTGGGGGGGCGCTCTAGGATAGGGAATAGTTTCCAACACCTTCCCTACTATCCACGGGGAGTGGAGTTGGAATAGTAAATTAAACTATTCACTATCCAGCGCCCCCCAACGCAAGTCGTTGTAACGACTTGCGTTGTAAAACTTGCGTCGTAAAGGCATGCATTGTAATAGCATGCGTTGTAACGTCATACATCCGGCTGCCAGGGTGCTGAGTTCATGATTAGCCAGTGGGTGGATGTGTGTACCTTAAGTATATCTAAACCAGAATATTCTCAAGGAGCGAGGTAGAGGACCTTGCTCAATGTTTTTTAAAAAGTATAACTGGTGAGTAGTAGGCCCCACACACTCCTGGGCCCAGTTGTCACTGCACCTGCTGCACTATTGGATATTTCCCCCCTCTACATACACATGATACTTGACTCCAACGCGAGGGCCTTAGACCCAATATGGCAAGGATTCATTAAACAACACCACATTTTAGGAATCCAAGAAACATGGGATACCACATCTAGTTTTTCTCTAGATGGTTTCCGCAGTTTTTCGACGCCGGCAGTACCTGGCACAAGAGGGAGAGCAAAGGGTGGTCTACTTACACTGTGCTCCCTGGAATTGGCTGGGGTTTTTAAAAAATTAGATTCCGCACCAACTAATACGCTAGCGGTCGAGTGGACCCTTTCTGATTCAAAGACTTTTTTGTTGATTAATTTTTATAATTCTAAGGAGTCCTCTATCGCGAATGAACACTTGATTTCTTTACTAAATTTTCTGTCAGTCAGCTTGATTGCACCACCGTCCCAGAGTTGATAATTGTGGGAGATTTTAACATTCATCCCTGCGAGGGGGGTTGTTATACTGATAGTTATGGGGGCACACCGATTGAAGCCATCCCTCATTTTGAGCACACAATCGAGGGTGAGCATCTTGAGTCCTTTTTAGCTAATCTAAACCTGTATGAATTTGACCAAACCATTAATGAACCAAGAGCACCAACTTTCATCGGGAGAGATGCTAACACTGTTATAGACTACATCTTTGTCTCAAATGGGGCCCTAGCAAGGGCACGTGAGTACAGGGTGGTCACTGCTATTTCTAGTGATCATTACCCTGTTCTCCTGACCTTGGACTTAGATTGCTTCCTGACTGGTAGATCAATTGGTGTGGTAGCTCCAAGGGATCTGAAGGCTAAAGATCAGGGAAGGCGCCTAAAATGGGAAATGATCGTCCCTGAGCAATTCTTTCAGTCACTTGCCCAAGAGTCGGAGGCTAACATGGCAGTGTGCTTAGATCCAACCGCCCGGGGCTCTGCTGTCCTGGTTGCATATGAGGATATTTGTGCAAGGATCTCCAAAAATTTGGAGGGAAGTTCAGTCGGCCTAAGGAATACGAAGAACCATAAATGGTTCAATAATGATTGTTCCCAAAAACACAGGGCCCTGATGAAAGCCATAAAACAAAAACCCAGAGACAGGCTTTTAGTGGCCAATTTAAGGCGGGATTATAAAACTGCAGTTCTTAACCGTAAAACCCAAATCAAGGAGGAAGCTTGGGACAGTCTTTTATCTACGGATGTGTTGAGAGACAGTAAAAAGTTTTGGGCAATTGTAAATCAGCCTTTCTTCTCTGAAAACGGGAAATCGGATCTAGACTGTGTCATAGAGGATAACAGTTGGTTAACCCATTTTGGAAAAATCTATGAATCCGTAGCTCCCGTTTCACCTGCCACTGTCCATGATGTCCGTAATAGGGTTATGGAATTCAACACCGTGGAGGTGGAGAGGGCTATAAGAGATACAAGCAATCACAAGGCCCCGGGCCCTGATGGGGTCCCTGCAGATCTCTACATCCAGTATCCACAATTTTGGTCAAAGATCCTGACCAATGTTTTTAATGCCATACCGGTAGCCGGCTTCCCATCTTCCTGGTCCACCTCCATAATTGTGCCTATATTCAAGAAAGGGAATAGGGGGGACCCAGCCTGCTACAGACCAATCTCCCTGCTGGACTCTGCCGTTAAGATCTTAGGCAGAGTCATTCTCCAACGAATGGGGGATTGGCTGGAGGAGAACGGGATCCTCTCAGACTTACAGTATGGCTTTAGAGCACATAGGGGGACGATGGACCAATGTCTAAACCTTCACCTCATTATTAGTAAATACACCGTGGTGAAGGGGGGACTTCTTTATTTGGGATTTATGGATTTGTCTTCCGCCTTTGATTTGGTCAATCGTTCTAAACTGTGGATTATTTTGCATAATTTGGGCTTGGACACCACCTTGGTTAACTTTTTGCATGACCTCCACCTAAATTTATTTGCGTCTGTTAGGGTTACGAGGGATGGAAGATGTACAGCCAAGTTCAGATCAGGGAGAGGGGTCAGACAAGGCTGTATCCTGGCCCCCCTCCTTTTTACCCTGTACATCAATTCCTTGGGGCAATCCTTGAACTCAGCGACCTTAGACATACCGCGTATGGGGGGGTCACCCATCCCAGTCCTCCTATACGCGGATTATGCTGTCCTTATTGCTCGGACCGGCACAGGCCTGCAAAGACTTTTGGACCATTTTGGCCTCTTCATGGAAGCCCTCGACCTAAAGATTAACACCACTAAATCCCACGTGATGGTCGTAGGCTCACGAAAGAAACACTTGAAGATCAAATCATTTAATTGTAATAATTCGCCAATTTCGAGGGTCCCTAGCTTTTGTTACCTCGGCGTCACCTTTGACGAGAGAGGATCATGGAAGGCACAAATGAAACTGAAGGAGAACGGAGTCGTTAGATCCATTACAGCACTCCTGAGCTTTTCTAAAAGATTGGGCTCGAGACCGATGGAAGCCATGACTAGGATCTATAGAGCGAAATGCGTGGCAATTGCATCTTATGGGGCAGATATATGGGGCTATGTTTCATCCCCAGGCATACAAATTGCTGAAAATAACTTTATACGGGCCTTGATGTCACTACCGAAATCTTCTCCCACATATTCAATTCACAACGAAATAGGTATGGGATATATCTCTGACCTCTTAAAAATGTCCCCAGTCTTATGCTGGATTAAAACCTGGACAAACGAGGAAATCAGTTTGAATCACCGCATCCTTAAAGATTGTATGTCTCTGGACAATGCTCACAACATACCATGGCTGGCGTATGTTAGAGCGGCATGTGCTAGGCTTGGGCGTCCGGACATGTATTCTCTTCCACAAAATCTTAAAAAAGAGGATGTAAAATGGGTGAAACAGCACTTTCGTAATTTATTGGAATCTGAAAGGGAAACGGTGGAACTTGGTAAGCCTATGGTAAGATCACTTTGCCAACTTTCCACATCTACAGTTATGGAACCTTATTTAAAATATGTCACGAAGCCTTATCACCGCTTCCTGCTTATAAGGTTCAGGTTTAACTTGATCCACCTTGTCCTTGGCTCGTATTCAGAATGGGGTACCCCAGAAAACTTCCCCCCCTGTTCCTGCGATTGTTTTTCCACGCAGGACACTCTGCACCTAGTTATGTTCTGTGAGCACTACTTGGCACCCCGGAAAAAGTTTCTTGTACCCATCTTGAAAAACTTGAATTTTGTCCAGGTACGGCCAGCTCTACTATACCTTCAGATGTTGAACTCGGTGCAGGTTACATACGGGGTGGCCTGTTTCTTGGTAGCAGCCGTCAGACAAAAGAAATTAATAGCTGCCGCATTAACTAATCACTAATTTTGACTTTTGTATAAACCTTGGTGAGGATCTCCTAAAAATTTTTTAATTCAGGTGTCCCCCACATCTATGTGTTTTGTTTATCTTTTATTAAGGAGTAGCAATCAATTCTCTATATCTGTTTAAATGTATTTTTTATCCTGATTTTATGTAACATGTACTGCTTTTATGGTTTTAATCAACCGAATAAAGTCTTTTTGACTGACTGACTGACTGACTCCAGCCTGGGTCCGGTGGTTCTGGATTGCCCTTATGCCCCCAAAGGTCGTCTATAATAAGGCATTGCCCCATCGTCAGAATGAGGGTAGTGCCGTTCAGTTCACATCCTCGTGTGTGCTTCCCAAAGAGCACGCTTGACCCGCCGAGTTCTCATGGGTGTGCTCATTATTAGTGGGAGCGACGGTCGCTGAACACCAGACGGAGTCCGTATGTTCTTTGGGGTTTCTGAGGGCACTGTATATGGGGGCTCCTGCACTTGAGACACACTGACGCCTTATCAGTCGCCCCCACTTTCGCACCGCATGTTACTCCTCCCTCCATCCGTCCTAGGGGTTACGTGCTCCGTGGGCCCGGTTTTCTTGTTCCACTAAGGCAGACAGAAAGGAAAGTAGTGGCGACATTTCCCTTTCCTATTACGTCATGTTTCAGTTTTTTAAGTCGACTGCATATCTGCTAAACGATGTTGATCTTGAGCATCATCCCAGACCTTTATTTCTATACAAAAAACGCTTGGTAACCGGGGCTGAGAAAAAAACATGATATTTTCTAATAGAGAATGTCAGTGTAAATTGCCCAACTAATTAAAAAAATACTGTATTTATCATCTGCCCAACCGCTCAAATATATCCAAATATTCGACAAGAGCATGAGCTACAAGAAAGATAAAACAGCAAACTCACAGTGCCACCATGCCTCACACCATTCCGTCTCTCTTCACACGGTCCACACCGTGAGGAGCTGGGAAAACGTGGCTTAAAACCACTGTACACTGGATGTTAAACTCAATTTAGGACGCAGTAACCAGCCGATGTCCATTACGAGGTGTGAAAACACCCCAGGACCTCGGCAACATCCTCAATGGCCCCTTGTTATTACTTTTTTGGAGGGGACTGGGGCTTGTGGAGGGGCAGAGTGCCTCTTGGTAGCTCTCGCACGAGGTCACCTCCAATGCTCCGCCCCCTCATCACACGGTGGCATTAATTTGTAAATTGGCCGGTTCAATAAAGGCAATTGGCGGGTGGACGATTCAATTATCTCAGTGAGGCAATGATGGAAAAAATACTCAAATAAGAGTAAACGTATCATAAAGTGAGATAATGCCCATTCATTGGTAGTGGCTTAAATCCCTGTTACATTCTACACCCTCTGTTTGCCCATAATAATACAAATGGGATTGGCAGCGGAGCTAAAAATAATTGCTTCTAATGCAAAAACCCAAATGGCAACTAATATTCTGAAACATCCGTCAATTGTTACGTTTTAAATAAAATCCCAGTTTTTATTCGGGATTGTTAGTAAAGACATACTAAAACACCACCCCGAATAAATGTGCCGACCATCTATCAGTTAGAACCTTCTTAACAATTTAAGTTTGAAAATTGACAATTTAAAAAAAGATGGTGAAATAATCAATGAACATTTTAAAAACAAAATAAGAAGGCATTTTCATAAATTGTGTATTGGTTGCTGTGCAGCCATTCAGCAGCGGATAGTTCCACGAGGTTGTGGATGGAATTCCCGGGGGGACAGCTGGCGTGAGCGCTGGGTGGATGGCGTGAAACAGGAGTACTCACCAAGCCGTGCCTGGATGAGGAGCAGCAGAGCCAGCAGGGCAGAGGTTACCTCTCTCCTCCTGTCCATTTCTGCTCTGAGGGTTTGCTGCGAGGTCAGTTTCTGTCAGGCCTAAACTGAAGGGAAGCTTCCTTTTAATCCTCTCAAAACAGAGAACTAGATCTATTTTAGAAACTAAATATGAGAAATGACCTCATACTTCAAAGGCACATACATAACAAAGAAAGCACCGACCCGTGGACTGTGTGTTGCAGCTGTTTTCATTTGCATTGATCAACTGCGGGATTGTAAAACCCCTGTCCTAAGCAGTATTTCCTTCTTCCTGTGGTTTAAAATGTGATTTATAGATCCTAGTTTTAAGCACATAGCACCTAAAAACTGCCATCTGGCAACAGACGAGTTGAACTCAGGGGAGTGGTAACACCCTCTCAAAAGAGACCATGTACAGGGAAACCATTTATTGACAGCTTCAGCACATGGCATCACCTAGCTCTTTCTTGCCTCATCATCAATATAGTATGTAAGAAAACCTGACGCGCTCTGCTTTTACGATGTATGAGCACATTTTGTCAAGGGGAATGGTTTAGGGACTGAAAGTGTGAGGCTTAAGGTAAACATTCATGCCCCCCTCTTCCCATGTGACGGGCCTGTTGCCTTCCCTTTAGTTCAGCCAAAGCTGTCATGGTGTACTGCTCAAGTGATCTGTTTCAGATCCACTCACCTAATTGTGTCCATTTCAACTTCTGCACAAAGGGCAATGACATCCTCATATGCAGGGAATTTATAGACATCTACAAAGCCTTCAACCGGGTGGTACTTTCAAAAAGCTTGTCTCATCATAGATGCAAAATAAAATCCCTTCAATCCTAGGCTTTTGATCACATTACAATTACCTTCTTTTGTCATTCGTGCTCTACTCAGCAACGACCTTAAATCCCAATCCTGACCCCAAAACGAAAAATATTTTTTACCAGTGTAAGCCCATGCTAGATGCAACCTCAAACATCTCAATTTTAACCCTCCCAAAAAACTGTCTAATTTGTTTGCCCGCTAAGTCTGTTCTAGCAGTTTAAAAAGGGTAAACAACAGTGGCGGCTGGTGGCATTTGAAAGTGGTATGGCATAAAAGTTGCGACTGAGTGCTCTGTAGCGAGTGAGAGACTGACAACATTTTGAAAAATGAGTAGGTAAATGGTGCATTTTCAAGCAAATTTGAGAAAGCAAAAAACATGCAGTTGTGCACCCTTTTTTCTCTCTCAACATCATGTCCATATACATATCTTATGTTCAGCAGTCTCCTTTCACTGACTCCTAAATGCACTTTCTCACATCTTCTTCAGTTCCCAACCCCCAAACACACAACACACTGATGCACCTGTAAGCACTGTATTTTCATTTGCTTTTGCCTTCTCAATATTTTGCCAGATGTGTACCTCCTTTACACACAGTTGCACAGAATCACAATTGCAACTAGAATAAGTGAGGTGAGGCAGTCTGCACCCAACCTTCTTCTGTATTTATTGAATGTTTATGTGACCTTTATCAACACAGTGGTACTGTGCATGTATCTTTCTCTGCTGCAGAAGTTAAGAGGCAGATAAGTCATTCAACATATGCATCTGCGGTGCTCTATAACTATGTTACATTCATGAGCTGGGAGTGTAAAGTGGCAGTGAGTGTGTGATAAGGAGGGAGTGCTTGCCATGGTTTGTTGAGCCCAATTAACACATAAATAAATCATGACTGAACTCCAGGCACGGTGCCGCCCGATCAACATTCATCAGCCGTGCCTATCAATGAACTGCTGTCTTCTATGAGCCAGAACCACGCTTGTCATCTGGGGTGTGCCTGGGGATAAGCAATACATGGAAGGCTCCTGGTTTATGTATCACTGGCTTCAACTACATTTTATTTTTTATTTCTCCCCTTTCATTCAATTTCTTCACTGAGTCCTGAATGATTTACAACTGCCACCTTCCATATGTTTCTTGCTCCCAGTTTTGCATTGGGTTTTACTTTAACTTGCTCAGCAGCAAACGCTTCCTTGTCCCCTTCAATAGCAGCTGGGATCTGAGAAAGATTGCTTAGGTTTTTTTCTGTAACCAAAAAAGGGGGGACTGTGGGCTTTTATACAGGTTCCTGGTCCTTGGTGCCTTACATAAAAATGTTCGATTATAGGTCTTTTTTGTCATGATTTTTTTTGGTTTGAGTAAGAGGGTGCTGGCACTTCTGGAGGCTCTTGAACCACATTAGAGCTCCAGTTTCTGAGCGAGGTACATCGGGGTCTTGAGGTAGATGGATTTGTGTGTCACGTATGCAATTTTCAGCAGTATGTTCATATGGGAGCCATTCAGAACTAGCAGGTCCTGAGAGATGTGGTTGAATTTATTTGTGCCCGTTACAAGCCTGGCTGCAGCATTGAAGGTCACCCTAAGGTGAGCCGTTTTCACTCTGGGCAGGCCACACAGCGTAGCACTGCCATAGTCCAGTTTTGCGATCACCAATGCTTGCACTGCAACCTTTACGTCATGAGCAGGGAGAGAGGGTTTGAGCTTCCAAAGGATGCTGAGTTGGAAGGTCGCTCCTTTTGTGGTAAGTTCCCTCACTGATGTGTTTTTGCATGTTCAGACTCTTGTCTAGTATGATACCAAGCGAAGATGCCGAGTCCACGACGTGAGATCTGCAGTTAAGAGCCGTAAGCTGATTCAACTATTGTTCAATGACTGGTGATTGCTTATGGGGTGAGATAAGGAGGAATTCTGTTTTTAGAGCATTTAGTTTCAGGTTGTTGTGTGTCAGCCAGCTTTGTGTTTCCAGTAGGACTGAGTTGAGGTACTGAATGTCCTCAGGGGAGGCGATCTTCAGGTATAGTTGAGTATTGTCCACATACATGTGATAGTGAATGCTGGATGATTTCAGCATTTCTGTTAGAGGCTCTATGAGCAAGTTAAAGAGCATGGGAGAGAGTGCTGAACCTTGGGGAACCCCCAGCGAAAACGGTGCAGGATGGGACAGGGATTGGTTCACCTTGAAGCGTTGGGATCTATTCAGAAGTAACAAAGAGAACCAATTAAGCACAGGCCCAGACACCCCCATCCTGTGTTCAAGGAGGTCAATTAGAGTATGCTGTTTGACAGTGTCAAATGCTGACGAGAGGTCAAGAAGGATCAGTAGGCACGACTCATTGTGGTCCAGCATTCTTAACGCATCATTGACATTGTGCGTTAGGACCGACTCTGTGCTATGGCCTGAGCAGAAACCAGATTGGTATTGGCCCAGGAGTTGGAAATAGTCAATATGGTAGCAGAGTTGGGCAAGCACACATTTCTCCCGAGCTTTGCTAAGGTCGGGATGTTGGAGATTGGGCGAAAGTTATGAAGGTCCGAGGAATCCGAAGTAGGTTTCTTTAAAATCGGAGTGACTTGACCCATTTTTAGGCAATCTGGAATAGCACCTTGCCTCAGTGATGCATTGACGATCGTAGTCCACATTGTTAGTAGGGAGGATCTAACTTCCGGGAAAAGGTTCGATGGCAACGGGTCATTGTAGTGTTTGGAAGGTTTCAGAGTCAACAGCGTTTTAATATAGCGTATTCATCCAAGCATTGGAAGAGACTCCAGGAGATATTGTTTTTGGGGAGTGTGGTTGAGCCGGGACCATAAAATCCCTACCAGGTGGGCATTGGGGGGTTAGTGGACTGATCGACAGGTAGTTACAGGCAGATCGTAATTCAGTTTCAATCTTACCGGTCTTATCTGTGAAATAATTTGTGAATTCTTGGCAGTTGGGAAATGTCCCTTGACCCAGTGATGCAGAGTTCGGATGGCTATTGGCTTGGGACTTGATGAGTTCGAACAGTTTTTTTCGACATTTTTTTGCTTGGTCTGAGTTCTGAAAAAGGTGGCCTTCGAGCATCTGATGCATTTATTATAGGTGCTTCTCAGGGATCTTAGGTGGTAGAGATGCTCAAGGGATGAATTAGACCGCCACAGCCTTTCAGCAAGTCCTAGGTTTCTTCTTTCTGAATTAAGGCTATTGGTAAACCATGGTTTGGAGAGTTTAAATGAGATTCTTTTGAGCTGTAGTGGAGCAGTCAAGTCTAGTACATTCAGCATTGCGTCATTATAATGGGCCGTAAGGTCGTGGACATCCGACATGTTCGGTGGTGGAAGCAGGATGTTATCACAGAGAGCAGTCCGATCATACGGGTTGATATTCTGTAGGCAATTTTCAACTGTTTTGGGTTCTTGGGCTGGGCTTTACTTGTTCTTACCAAATCCAGGATACAGAAGGTGTTGCAATAGTGATCTGTCGGATCACATGGGAAGATAGAATCCAGGAGAATGGAGTTGGGCTTACCAATGACGAGATCTAAGGTAGCTCCTTTGATATGCGTGGGGCTGTCACAGATTTGGATTAGGTTGATGTCTAGTAGGAAGGATTTAAGGCTATTGACCACCACATCGTTTACATCATTTCAATGGAGGTTGAAATCTCCCAGGAAGATTTGGGAGCCGTGGAAGTCTACATTGGCTGAAATAATGTCCATGATCTGTTCCGTGAAGGGAAGGTTGTCACGAGGGGGGTGGTAAAATGTGTGCAGTTTGCAGTAGTGATTGTTGACCCCAGTCACTTCAATGCATAGGTATTCACAGGACGGCAGAAGGTCAGTCTGTAGTACCTTCACTGTAAGATTGCTCCAATGTAGACATGCAATGTCTCCACATTGCCCTAAGGATCTGTCCAACCTAATGATATCATAGTTGGGAGGTATTAAGAGGTCCAGGAAGGGGGTATCTGAGTCATTAAGCCAGGTTTCCGTCAGCATTACAAGGTCAAGATCCTGTGCCAGGGTGAGGTCAGCAATGTCCGCAGCATGTTTAGCTGCTGATCTACAATTTAGGAGCAGGCATTTGAGACTAATGATGGCGTCTGTTGGAGGGGGTAGCGTGGTGGTGACTCGTGTGAGGTTGTTCTCATTTAAGGTTCTGGTGTTAGGCCTAGGTTCCCTGAAGGGATGCGTGGGGATGGATTCAATTTGTTGAAAGTTTGCTATGGTGGGTGGGTGAGCTGGAACATACGAAATGTAGTAGAGAATGAATATCTGTATCAGACAGGGAGGCTCTGCATCTGGAGGGGCGAGCAGGGTCATTAGGGAGGGGAGCAGAGGCCCACCTTTGAGGTATGTGAGAGACATGAGACGGTGACCTCCGCGTGTCAAGGGCGGGAGGGAACCCGGAACGCACGCAAACGGGGAGCGAGCGGAGAAGGTGATTTTTCGTGGTGGGGCAGCTTGGACTGGAGTTTGCAGACAAGCCCTTAGTGAAATGTAGTAGACTGCGGACCTCTGTCTTAAGTTGTTGTAGGCAGAGTGCTATCTCGCTCAGGCGGCCTTCCAGTGAGGTGTGTGGATGGGATTGGGAGGCAAGGTCCCAGGGATCCTGGAGCGGGAGAGAGCTAGTGAAATCGGGGGAAAGTAGGGAGGGTGGACACTGCATGTGTCCAGCGTGAAGAGATTCTGACCAATGGAGCTGCCCGGGAGCTAGTGAGGTCAGGGGAAAGAAGGGTGGTAAGCAACTGGATGAGTCCAGCGGGAAAAGATTCTGGGCAGTGGAGCTGCATGCTCGGAATGGGTATGGAAGGGGAGGAGCTAGTGAGTTCGGGGAAGGTAAGGCAGTACACGACTGAATGTGCCCCAAGGGGAGGGATTCTGGGAAGTGGCGCTGCAGGATCTGGAGGATGGGTAGGATAGGGGAGGATGGGACTGATGGATAGAGACCACTGAAGACCGGTAGGAGCCTGATGGGATTGTGAGTTGGGCTGGAGGAAGGTGACTTAGGGAGAATCAGAGCGGTGTTGTACGCAATGGGGCTAAGGGGTTAGGGCTAGCTAACCATAAGGGGGGGGAGCGCAAGGGTTCACTAGATGACTGTACGGGCGCAGCTCATGTAATGCGGGCATAGCGAGGGAGTTGTTGGTAGGAGTTAGGGTAGCAAGAGGGGGGTCCATCCAGGCAGATGTGGGATCAGCGAGTGATGGTGTTGAGGTAGGGGATAGAGTCTGCGAGTGCTGTGGGACCCCTTGGGGTCCCGCCCTTCCGCTTGGGCGAGATTGACGCTAGCCACTTTATTCAAGTTGGTGGGGAAAAATGTGTCAAATAACATTAGTTTGTGGTCGGAGGCTTGTATAAGAATGGTTCCATTTTTGTAGAGGGAGATGGTGGCTTCAGCTCTGTAATCTGTGGAGGGCATCACTATCAATCTAAGACCATGTGGAGTTTTCAGCGAAGTGGAGCTCTTGAGCAGAGAGTGGATGGCCTTCCGCCATTGAGCATGACCTTTTGTGTAGAAGATGAGGTCATTTATGGTTGCACCCTTTCTGATAGAGAAGTAGGGGTCTGAGATAAGGGTTTCCAGATGTGATTTAAGTAGTCTATGTTTGAAGTTTTTTGCCGCATGTTTGGATATGTTCGGGGGATATCTGATTCTAAAAGCTTTGTGAGAAGTCGGTTCCAGGTTGAACGAGAAGAGGATCGGAAGTTTAGGCTCTATATTAGCAAACGTCCTCTCAGCGCACATAGGAGGTGTGGGTAAGCAGGAGGCTGGGCAGATTTCGAACCCCACCATTGGAGGTGTAAGAATACCAAGCCTCACAGGCATGGGAATCTCTAATTGCTAGAACGCCTCTCGGGTTCCTTAGGGTCGCCCAATCTCAGAAGGGCCAGATTATCTAGGTCTAAGAGACCAGGGGTTGGACCATGATGAATAGAGGCAGTCTCTAGAATGGAATTACCACTTTATCTGGGAGGCAAGCAAAGCAGGCAGTTCGTGAACCATCATATGAGATGGGATAACCACCGCACAATGTGTGGTATTGGGGCACATATAGCAGGGCTATTTGAATTCACCCCTCCGAACCCCGTCACAGCCTGGGAGCTCGGGGATGAAGTCTGGCAGGTGGGAGACTCACCCTGTGGCAACTGTGACGCACCTCTGCCTCCGCTCCGGGCTGGCCAAGGCTCCAATCACCACTCGAGGCAGCAGCTGACCACCGGGAACGTCGATATAGCATACAGGCTTCCAGTAGGTTTTTGCTGGATGCTCTTTCTTACGGTGCTCCAATCGTCCAATCTTTGCTGATCTAGTTGCAATACAGAGGCTTTAAGTATATGGTTGCATTGCAGCAGCTTTCCAGCATGCTGGGATGTCGAGTAGAAGGGTGGATGGGGGCATAGACAGAGATATTCACAGAAGTGTGATACCAAGCCCCAGAGCTTTTTTGAGGAGCTCCAGCTCGGCGGTCATCTTAGTAGCTACCCTGGGTCGTTTTAGAAACACCCCCCAAAATGAACAAAGGGCATCGCACTGTTCAGGATTGAACAGAGGTGGGTGGTTCCCAGATAAGGAGGGACTCAATGAGGATATTCCATGGAGCACATAAAATAGATGAAGAGCCCCGTAGAACCATCCAATACATGTTACAATAACAACACTGGAGTACCAACATCTGGCTTGCCCCATGAGTAGCCAGACTGGTCAACACACTGCATAACAGACTTTCACTAGTAATGGGGCTTCTCTCACACTATCGTACTCACGGAATTAGTTCACTGATCCACCATTGGCTCCTGCCATACCACCAACCTTTTGACCATTACACAGGAGAGTGTCCACCCCATTGTCTATTTTTAGACACCCTCTTACCTTTTGGACAATACACTGGGCAATACACGGGGCATCTAGCCACCTATTTCTGACCAGATGGTTTGCATATCAGTGCATCAGAGAGCTACCTCATTCATTGACTTCTGTACTTAAGCAACACGACAAATGGATCAGAACCCCCATGTCATGGCTGCCCGATCACACAAAAAAAAACCTGTGTAACGGTCACCAGATGTAGTTCGATATGCCTATCCCAATTTCGGATCAGTGCATCTGGCGACCACACTCACTGATTTGGCCGCCACATTCTCTGATACATTGTCCACAGCGGCAATGCTCTGTCATGTGACTTGGGACACCCCCCTTGCCAGCAAATCCAACCCTACAACCAACATGGCGGCCATGCGGAACGTGACCTTATGGGTTCACGCTCTAGTGCACCAGCCCATGCCACTGTGTCACCACGCCCCTCCACGTCCGGAAGCCGGTAACATAACTGCACCACAAGGATGATGGCAGTTACCGCCCGGTCTCAGCAGTGTTTAGGGTAGGTCCACTGACGGTCTCGTGGTGAGTGTATGGAAGTACTGACTTCTGTTCTATGTGCATGCACTCTTGATTCCCTCTCTGGGTGTGTGTTTATTTTTGTATTACAAGGCACCAGCTAAACCAGGAACTACTGTGATGGGATGGACATGATTATGACATGGGCAACTAGATGTTGCGGCTACCCTGACTCCATTATGCCTAGAAAATGAGTACCTTAATTTAGCCACGATTTGCCTCTACACTGGGAACGGGGAGTCCGTACAACATCTGTTGCACCCTAGGTCGCACTTATGGCATACTGATGGGGTTCCCTTGTGTACCCCGCTTTGGATTCATTATTCAACCTGACTACCACCTCGATGTTTGTGATGATTGTGAAAGGAAAATCATTTTTTTACCTTCATTTTAATTGCTAACCCCCTTGACACCCACCTTTTTTAGGACACTATACAATGGGGTGTATTTTCATGCTAGGAGTCGATGTTTTGAGCCAGCAACCCAAGTAGGGTGAGCCCTTGTTCTTGGAGAAGTGTGGCTCACTGGTTAGAGGAGGCAGACCTGGAAGCAGAGGGCAGCCCAGGACCAGGGTTCAATTCCCGGCTCGGCGGGGTCTTGAGTCCTAATATGTCCATGGACTCGACAATTCTCGCTCCGGTGCCTACTCGATTCACGGGTTCACACTCTGCGACTCTGGGCAATAGCTTGCTTAATCTCCACAACGGCCCGTCCCGGCGGGATGCCTGGCTTTCACCTTGCGGATACTCTGCCGGGGTTATCTCACAGGGGAATACCAGGACGGGTTCCCTAAGCAAGCGCTTAGAAACCGCTTGGTGATTTGCGCTATATAAATTCCTGTACATTTACATTTACATTTACATTTTAGTTTCTTCAGGAGAATGGGCTCCTGAACACCCGAGTTTTAACTCATTTTCTATCACTGTTTCGTGCACGAATATTTTGTGACTACATGAGGCATGTTTCACCACTGCGACATCATGCGCACAGTGTAAGGCGAAGTTTTACAGTGGACTGGCACATTGAAAATTATTTTCATCCACCTCTATCTAACCATTGTGTTTTGTTTCTTTAGGTTTGCTGAACTTATTTACAGGTACCACACTTAGGGTGCTGTCCGTGGTTTATCATTTCTTACCTTATTAGACAATAACAAGTAGTGTAGATAACACTGTTTGTTTTGGTCCTGAAGAAGTGCCGTCAACTTGACACGATGCCAAGAAACATGTTGACCACTTGTTAGCATGCAAAACCCTGTAACATTGTGACAGGGGTTCACCACATCCTTATTGTTATTCAGGATATAAGCCAGTTTCATTAAAATTGTCTTGAATGGACTTGTAATTCCTGTTTTAATCCCCACACAGTCTAGCAACCCAAATTTCACACATCTACACTGTTTAGGTCCCTCACACCCACTGCAACAAACGGCAAGGATTAAAAGATCTCCGCCAAAGAGCCCCTCATAGGGTGCCCGTCAGGTATTGTGGCACCGACCTGATAAGGAGCAGGCCCTATGATAAGGCATGACACCTAGCGGGCTGGGTGTTTGATGGCACTCATTCCGAAAGGAGGAATTCCCCTTTTCCTCCCATCAGTTAGGGAACATTGTTTCACACATAGCAAACCATTTTTTCCTATTTTTTGCTTAATAGGAACTGCATACTTATCTTGTTAAATTCGCTTTTTTTCTCATTAATGTCACCGTGGCAGATGCCATTGCCATCACAACGCAGTGGGCTGTATGCATAAAAAAGGAAGGCGAATGAATCCCCTTTGGGGCTCTCTAAAGAGGTAGATGCTGCCTAGAGGAGTCAAGTTGTAAACAACAACATTGTTAGCTTCAATGAGCGGGAAAAAAAACAAAGCATGTAGCATGACAGTAAAACACCTTCCAGGCTGTGCTTATGTGTTTTTAATAAGACACTGCGATAAAGGTTTAAACATTAAGGTCATTAATTGCAATTTGAAGTGTGCCACCATTTTTTAAATACATTGTTTAAGGTTTCACGGTGACTACCTCTTTCAGGCTTTCAGTGACACCATGGTCAGCATGGGGCGCAGACTAGAGTGATTTGCTTCCGCACCCAGGTAAACTAAAATAACACCAGAAAGATTACAGACCTCCAAACTAAAGATATTGCCTCCGTACTGCTCAGAGCACTGCTGCGTGAAATGCATATGGTGTCTGTATTATTAAGACTGTTAGCTAGCACTGTCTTTTAGCGTGACTTCTTGCCAATGCGCCACCTACGTTCTCTGCGGTATCAGTGCGTAAAGAAAGCCTTCATACAAAGAAATGGCACAGCTGGACAAACTAGAAAAAGGTGTGCCAGCACTAACCATGCCGAAACATGGATTACCAACATTCACTATGCATTACGTTTACACCGAATGACCAGTGCAAAAATACTTTTGTACCTAACAAAGTGTGCAAAAACATACATGCGTCAATTAAAATAGCATTTTCTCAAAGGTTAGTCAGTAAAAAAATCTTTGCATTATAGTGCAGACTATTTACTCTGGCCCTCGAATGCATTTGTTTCCTTTGATGATGTCTGGTTAACCCCTTCGCTGCTCGGCCTTTTCCCCCCCTGTGATAAGCCTTTTTTTGGCTATTTGGGATAGTGCGCGCTTAGTCCCCTGTAACGTTTTGACCACATAAGGTATCCACGCCAAATTGGTATCCTTTTCTTCCAACATCATGGGGATTCTAAAGGTACCCAGGCTTTGTGGATTCCCCTGGAGGGGTCCCAGAAATTAGCCAAAATACAGCTAAATTTTGTTTTTTTGGGGGGGAAAATGGGAAAAAGGTGCTGCAAATGAAAGCGTCTGGGTTTTCCCCTGAAAATGGTATCAAAAAAAGGTTTGTGGGGCTGAAATCACCATTTTCCCAGCTTTTAGGGAATGACATATTTTTGTAAAAAAAACAAAAACATTTTTTACACAGTTTCGGCATTGTTCTGGGACTTGGCCTATTTTTGCTATTTTTTGTGCCTTAAATCTCCTTCCAGTTAATGGTAGAAATGGGTTTGAAAGCAAAAAATGGATCCTGAAAAGCTATACATTTTAGTAAAGTAGACAACATTCTGAATTCAGCAAGGGGTCATTTGTGTAAATCCATCAAGGTTTCTTTATAGAAACTAACAGTTAAATATAGGAAAAATTGAAAATTAGTTGAAAAAAACAGCCTTTTGTGTCAATGTTTTCACCTGTAACTTCTTCTAATTATGACAGCTGTTTGACAGCAATATACTGTTACATCCGCTGGACCTTACTGGTTATGGGGATATATAGGACTTGTAGGTTCACCAAGAACCCAACGAACCCAGAGCCAAAAACTGAACAGCAATTTGCATTGGCTTTTTATTATGTACCGGGAATATAGCAATTATTGTGGAAAATGTATACATGGAAAAATCGGTATGAAAGACAATTATGTATTTCTGAAATGGGAACAAAATATAGAGTTTAGAAACAGTAGATATTTGCACATTTCCGAAATTGGGAATACTCATACTAGCATGAGAATTATCGATCATTTTTCAAAATTTCTTCTTTTTTACACAATGTCTTTTATTTGGAAGGCAGAAATGCATCAAAAGTCAATAGGTAATAACAGTTGCTTTACAAATCTGAATTACCCTAAGTCTCCCGATAAAAATGGTACATCACCCTGTGAGATTCGTCAGGCGGAAAAGGTGCGAGGCTTTCGTATAACACAGGCTGACCTGCAGGAGGAAAAGATTTCGCTCTACGCAGACGATATTCACCAATATGTGACACAATCCGCCGCCACGGTCCCTGCACTATTCAAACTCCTAGATAGGTATGGTTCCTTCTTGGGATACATGATAAACTGGCACAAATCGATTTTATATAGCCCGTGCCTGGAGGAAGGGTGGTCCCCGCTACCGGGCGCCCTCCAGGGCACCCAGTCAGGGTTTATATATCTGGGGATCTACCTGACTACCGACAAATATATTTCCTATAAAAAAAAAAAACATCCAGAGAGGGATTAGGAACTTTGCAGATGATGCCCTTAGATGAAAGTCCCTCCCCCTCACGATCTTAGGCCGGGCAGCAATGTTTAAGATGATCACGCTGCCCGCTTCCTGTATGCCCTAAAGAATGAATACTTCCCCCTCCCTAGACAGACATTCCAAGTAATAAATGCAGAACTAGGTGCCTTATTGTGGTTAGGGAAACAACCGAGAATAGCCTTAGCTACGCTTCAGAGGAATCAATACAATGGAGGGATCTCCCTACCGGACGTGGAGGCATAGTATTGGGCTGAACACCTGGCACCGATAAATGAGTGGCTCCACGCGTCTGCGGACCACCCGACGTATAGGCTGGAAAGGGCCACCATGGCACGCCGCACTAGCCTACACTACTTGTATGGGGGAGTTGGGAAGAGACGGCTGTTCCAGGCCACGCAGATAACTACAGAGGTCTTGGATAGGGCGACGAAGATGATGGGGTGGACGCATGAACCGACCAAGCAGACGCAGATATGGACCTGCACGTGGTTGAGAGAACTCCATAAACTCACCGGCTTTGGCGAGTGGTATGATATTGGGATCTCATCGTTGGGGGACCTGGTGGCAAGAGGAGAGCTTAAAACATATGGGACCCTGAAGGTGGAGTACGGACTGCGCCCCGCGCATTTTCTCAAATATGTGCAGTTGCACCACACCTGGAAGGCCGTGGCGGTGCTCACCTCCCCATTGCCAGAATATGCCCTGTTAGAGGGTCATTTGTTACAGGAACAAGTACCCAATAAACTGGTATCCCTGACATATAAGACCCTGAATAATAATTCGCCAGACAGGCTAGGGAAGCTAAGAGCAGTCTGGGATCAGGACTTGGGCGAGATGGACACAATAGACTGTGAGGCGGCCCTGATGCACCATAGAGAAGTTGCGATTAAATCCCGACTGCGCCTCATCCAGTATTAGATATTGCACATGGTCTACTATGACAGAGCCAGGATGCATCGCATGGCTAGAGCTAGTGATCCCTCTTGTTTGAGATGCGGACACCCACAAGGAACCTTCTATCATACCATATGGGATTGCTGTGAGAAAGTGGCTCTATATATACTGGACAATAATGAAGTACAGTGTGTATAGAGTCCACAAGCCCCAAAGGTATAACAGAGGTTAAAGTCAGGACTGACCTTACTGTCAAAAGTGGTAGCATGGTCGAGCAGTAAGGCAGTACCAAAGGGCAGTGCAAAGCATTTGTTGTACACACTCAGTCAGTAAAGGATTTCACACACTCAAAGACTGAACTCCAGGCCAATGGCTGTTATAGCCAAAGATATAGTTGTTTTATTTTTAGAACCAACAGGCATAAAAATATACTTTGCTAGATATGAGAACTCTCATGTAATTACTTTGCAAGGAAGCAATGAAGTTGGTGAACACAATAGTTACAGGAGTTGCTGAAGGCAACTCAAGTCTACACACACTTTAGCATTGAGCTCAATGAATTGTTACCATAAAAGTACAGTTGATTACAGTACAGATTACTTTAGTAGTTCCAGGACTAGATCCTAGATTCAGTCCTGGGGTCTAAGCTGAAACCAAGTTAGCATAACGTTTTAGTTACTGTGGTGAATTTTCATGAATATAAGGATGTTTTAAAAGTTCACACTTCGAAACTTTTCAATGACAATCTGGCAATGGTATTCAACGGGAGAAAATTCAGGTTGCAGGTAAAGTATGATCGCTTTACTTTTGTAATCCAGTACTGGGCTTCTAGGGCCAGCACTGAGGTTTGAACTTAAAACAGGTAGGTAATTGCATTCCAGTATTTCGTATGATTTTTAAAGAATATTTCAAGTTTTCAAAAGTAGGCACTTAAAAGAAATTTTATAGAAAAACAGACAATGGGTTCCTATGGAGAAAATACAGATTACTAGTAAACCCGGTAAGGATTACTTTTGCGATTCAGTACTGGGCTGCAAGGTACAGTACTGGCTTCTCGCCTGCTGACAGGTGAGTACTTCGGAATTCAGGCTTCGGCTGATTTTATATGAATATTTGCAGTTTTCAAAACTTCATACTTAGAAAATTTTCGAGTCAAAATGGGTCAATGTTATCAAATGGCAGGTAAGTAAGTTACCGGTTTCCAGGTGAGTACTTGGCTGGTGAAGTTAAGGTTCCGGGTGTAGACTCAGGGGTCCCCCAGGGTCAGGTAAGTATAGTCGGTTCCGCCCCAGCAGCGCAGGGCCGGCTGGGTGCAGAGGTAGGTAGGCCTAATGATATCCAATGAGGGAAAGGGGGCCTTCGGTTGGTGGCTGCTGGCTAGCAGGCCACGTGGCTGTGGGAGCTGAGCTCCTGGTCACTTGCACAGGGCAAGGGGGAAGTAGGATAGGACAAAGGTGGCACAGCCAGCGGAATTCGGGTGGCTGGGTGCAGGGTGCTCTTGAGCCGTCGGGCGCTCAATATTATCCAATGGGAAAGGTCAAAAAGGAACAAAGGTTGCAGGCTCGGGGACGGAGACTCTCCAGGGGCGACCAGCACTTCGAGAGGTAAGTTGGGATCTTGGAGCACAGGTAGGTACCCCAAAGGGAGGCACAGGGGGCTGTAGGGCGCCGGGTGCAGGGGTGTCGGAAAAGCTTACCCTCGGCTGGTCGCTGTGGCCCCTGGTTCTGAGTCTGCAGGCGTCAGCTGGTTCGTCGAGGAGGGTCTTTGGGCACTGGTCTTCGGGTCCTAGTCGCCTGGGGGACGTCCTCATGGTCTTGGTTCGGTTGGGCCCGGCCCGGGCTCGGCGGGTGCAGAGTGGGCTGGTCCGGAGCTTCCTGGTTGGCACCAGGTGGGTTGTTGCAGCAGAGCCTCTGCTGATGGGAGTCCCAGTCTTTAAGAGGGTCAAGGCAGGCAGGTCCCCTGGGTGTCCCAAGGTTGCTGTCCGCAGGAGTCACCGGGATTAGGCAGAAGCAGGTTCCAGGATCGACAGGCCGGTAGGGCTGGGGCCAAGTCAGTTGTTGTCGTCCTGTTAGCAGCTGCACGGCGGGTCTTCTTCTTCTTGATCTTCTTTCTTCTTTCGTATCGGGATCTGAGGAAGGAAGGTTCAGGGAGCCCCTAAATACTGAATTTAGGGGCGTTACAGTTAGGGCTCGTCTCCCCCATCTGAGGGGTGGGGTTGGCACAGGCTGGCACACCCCCTTCCTGACACAGTTTTTCCTGCCAGTCTTCCCGCTAGAGTGGGGGTTAGAACTGGTGGGGGCCAGTTCCTGGGTACAGCAAATGGTCTGGAGAAGCTCACAGAGGCGGCATGCCTTTGAAGATTCCCCATACCCATCCTGGGGGAGGAGACCTAGCACTTCGCCCAGGATGTGCATTGTTGCAGGCCCAGGAGAGCGGGGGGCTCTCCACCCAGGGGTCCAGCAACATGTCTGCTGTGTCGCAGCCTCTGCAGCCACTCAGCCCAGACGGGATTGTAGGATAGGATTTCAGAGGGCATCTCTAAGATGCCCTCTGGTGCATTTTACATTAAATCCCACACTGGCATCAGTGTGGGTTTAATGTGCTGAGAAGTTTGGTACCAAACTTGTCAGTCTTCAGTGTAGCCATTATGGCGCTGTGGAGGTCGTAATGACAACCTCCAGCACCATATACTCTTAATGGCATCACTGTACTTACAGTGTCCAGGAATGGCCCTAGGTACTGTAGGGGCACAGGGCTCATGCACATGTGCCCACATCTCTGGCATAGGGCACCCAGCTAGAGGGGTGACTGAAGTATGCTAGGGCAGTGGGTTCGGTGGGCATGACACGCAGGGATGTGTGCCATGTCGACTCTTGGTTTAATTCTGTACTTAGGCACTCAGCCTGCAAAGGCAGTGTGTGGGTGCCAGGGTACAGGGCCCCTGAGGGTGGCACAATAAGTGCTGCAGCCCTCTGGGGTCTTCTCTGGTCACCATGCCCTGGGTACCTAGGGTACCATTTACTAGGGGCTGACAGGTGGCCAGAGATGCCAATTGGGCTTTTAGTTTCAGCACAGTTTTAGGAAAGGAACACAGGCCCTGGGTACCTGGTTGGCAGGAACCTAGGGCACACTCAGTCAAAGCACATCAGCAGTTTAGAAGAAAGTGGGGGCATACCAAGGCAAGAAAGATGGCACTTTCTCACAATTGCCCCATCATTCACACGTATTTTCAACGCAAATATTGGGAGAACTGAGTAAAGTGCTGGAGGCGACGCTCGCACTGGACCCCAAGTTTGTATTACTGGGAATAACTACTGAAGTGGATCTGAGCCGCCCACATTTGATCTTTGCGATGCTGGCCTTAGTGGTGGCGAAAAGGGATCCGGCACGAATGTGGGGAGCACCATCCCCCCCCCCCCCCAAGTGGGAGATTGGAGGAGGGGGATAGATATGTACATGGCGGCTGAGAGGGTGACTTACAAAGCCAGGCGTTGTCCCTGAAAGTTCCGCAGAGTATGGGGGAAATGGAGTAAGTATCATGGTTTGATGGGGTTTCTGGGGCCGGATTGACACACTAAGAACCCCGATGATGGGGACGCTGTCTCTCATTACTGGACGATGGGCCATGAGCTTAGGAACTAGAAGTCCCCTTGGAGGAGGATGGCGTGTGGTGATATTATGTTTTGTGGGTGGCAGTTGGATATTGTTGAATTGCTGTTCGTGATGCTATCACTATGGATGGTAGGTGGGAGGGCGGGGGGATGCTTGGAAGTGTGGAAAACTAATTGTGACTTGCCAACTGTGTTTATGTTGATTCTAAATGCAAATAAAAAAAAAAAAAAAAAAAATGGTACCTCATTTGTATGGGTAGGCATAGTGCCCACGATGGGAAACGGCTCAAAACCCAACGTGAGCACACCACATTTTCACAATGAAAAATTGCCCTCTTTTGCAAAGTGCCTAGCTGTAGTTTCTGAACCCTAGCTCTGTCGGCACCTAAGGAAACCTAGAAAAACTATACATGTTTTAAAACTAGATACCCAGGGGACTCCAGGATGGGGTGACTTGACTGCCTCTCAGCAGATTCCGTTACCCAGAATCCCTTGTAAACCTAAAAAAATTGTCCCAAAAAACAAATTTTCCCCACATTTCTGTGGTGGACAGTTCTGGAATCAGCATAGATCCACGAATTTTCACCCAACCCGCGTTTCCCAAAGTCTCTCAAGAAAAATGGTACCTCACTTATGTGGATTGGCCTAGTGCCTGCAACAGGAAACGGCACAAAACGCAAAGTGGACACACCTCAATTTCACAACGAAAAATGATCCATTTTTAGCAAAGTGTCTAGCTGTAGTTTTTGAACCATAGCTCTGCCGGCACCTAGGGAAACCTAGCAAACCTATAATTTTTTTTTAAACTAGACATCCAGGGGAATCCAGGATGGGCTGACTTGCTGCCTCTCACCAGGTTCTGTTACCCAGAATCCCTTGCAAACCTACAAAATTGTCAAAAAAACTAATTTTCCTCACAATTATGTGGCGGAATGTCCTGGAATCTGTGTGGATCCACAAATTTCCACCCACGTTTCCCAATGTCCTTCAAGAAAAATGGTACCTCACTTGTGTGGGCGGGCCTAGTGCCAGCACAGGAAACGGCGCAAAACGCAACGTGGACTCACCTCAATTTCGCAGTGAAAAATGACCCTTTTTTTGGCAACGGGCCTAGCTGTAGTGTTTTAACCATAGCTCTGCCGGCACCTAGGGAAACTTATCAAACCTATACATTTTTTAAAACTAGATACCCAGGGAAATCAACGATAGGGTGATTTGACTGCCTCTCACCAGGTTCTGTTATCCATAATCCCCAGCAAATCAAAAAAATTGTTAAAATAAACCACATTTTCCTCACATTTCTGGCGTGGAAAGTTCTAGTATCTGCGTGGATCCACTAATTTCCACCTAGCCCGTGTTCCCCAAAGTCTTCCGAGAAAAATGGTACCTCACTTGTGTGGGTTGGGTTAGTGCCTGCAACAGGAAAAGGCACAAAACGCAACGTGGACACACCTCAATTTTGCAGTGACAAATGACCCTTTTTTGGCAATGTGCCTACCTGTAGTTTTTGAACCATAGCTCTGCCTGCACCTAGGGAAACGTTAGAAATTGGATCTCTGGTTGGCTAAGGCTTGCCCCAAAGCCAGGCAGAGACCACCACTCTAGTCAGGGCTGGGGAGTTACACGCCAAAGATAACCCCTGCTCACCCCCTTGGAAGCTTGGCACGAGCAGTCTGGCGTATCCCGGAGGCAATGTGTAAAGCGTTTGCACAACACACACACATAGCAGCAATACACTAGGCACACCACAAAAAGGAACTCCACACAAGGTTATATATAAAAATAGCCTTTGTATTAGCATGAACACATTAGATCATAATCACACATATACACGGTGCCAACAGGCACTGGGCAGTATCTACAGGGGATTATATACACATGACAGGGCCACATGGACCACTGTCAGAATCAGCATTTAGTAGAAATAGTAGATGTAGAACATAGAATAACTGAAGCACAAAATAATACTTGTAGAACACAACCAGTAACCACTGGTTAAAGGTAGGAACACACTACGCAATATCGCATTAGGCATAGGTCACTCAGTGAAACATAAACTTACTAGCATAAACCCTAATGCAAAACACCCTCCTAATCATAAAACACTGGTAGAGGTATCAGGCAGGATGCATAAATACATTACTCACAAATCACATTAGGCATTAGGTATCACAGGATAAATACATTAGGTATTGACCATCTTAAACACAGTGCAATCACCTTGCGCAAGAATCACATTAGGTACTGACGCCAGGCCAACTGGCCTTCCGTGGGCTCAATTGCCCTTTGTCCAACAACAGTCAGGGCACGCTGTCTAGGCAGCGAAAGCAAAGGTGCGCAAGAGTTTGGGCCTAAACGTGGCAGCTGCCCACTTCTTGCTGGGCAGCTGTGTAATCACAAAGAGGGGCATTGGCACTCTGTGTGCCCTTTTGTGCCAACCTGCGCCAAACAATGTAGCTGCCTGCGCTCTCGCAGGGCAGCTGGTGTCGGGGAACAGCGGGCCTTTCCGGGGCTCCTAAAAGAATATTGACCCTGTTGGAGCCACACGGGCTCTAAAGTAATTATGCCCAAGTGTTGGAGCCACCTAGGCTCGCGGAAAAATCATGCCCTATTTTTGCAGCTGCCCACTGTCTGGCGGGGCACCTATGCATATGAGAATAGGCCCGGGCACCCCTGTATTTTATGAGCCACCCTTTAAATTGGCACTGCACCCTCGGTGCCGGGGGAGTTCTAAAGAAATACAGCCATGGGGGGAAATGTCAAGACGTTGTAGCAGCCCGCAACTGCGGTGCCGCTGTGGCGATTTACCAAAGCAACGACGCCTCTGTAGGGCCCCTACTCACCGGGCTCTTCCTCGTTGCTCTGCTCGGCGTTGTCTCCTCTGGGGATGCGACCTCTTGCCGGGAGTCCTTCTCTTCAGACCCAGCAGCTGCGGGGGCGAGACTTCCTGCTTCTGCTCCACTCCAAGTGGAATCGCTGCGAGAGTCCCGGTTGTGAAGCAACCTTACGGCCAGTCCGACACGCGGATCCCCTTAGCTCACGGACCCAGCCTCGGGCAGGCCGCTCAAGGAGTGATAGGCATTACCAACTTCAAGCCTGCACTCCTGGCAATCGGGGCCGGTGGGGAAGAAATACCGGCCCTCAAGGCACTAGTTTGATCTCGGGCCGGCGGCGGTGATTTCTTTGCGTCACCAGTGCGGGGTGGGCACCCACCTCTGCAAGCACAACAGCAGGGTGGGGTCTCGCTGTTTTAAATATCCATAAAGCGGGGTAGGCACCCACTAGGAAGGTACCAATGCGGGGTGGGCTCCCGCTCGGTTTTCTGCACAAGTCAGCGGCGCCAACGCCGGTTGGGCTCCCGCTCGTATTTTCTAGGGCAGAGATGCAGGGTGGGCACCTGCTAGATGATTAGCAATTGTGGGGGGGGAATCCCACACGGCGCACCTTCACGCTGCCGGCCACCAGCCATCCTCCTGGGGCAGAAACAAAGCGCTCCTCAACACCAAAAGTCAAGCACTCCTTCAGAATGAGAAATAAAGCGCTCCCAGGGGCTACAGCCCCAAAGTCCAGGGAAAGTCTTTCAGAATGAAGGGCGGGGGCAAAGACTGGGCCTAGGGGCCAGCTCACTAGGCCCTTCAGTAGGGAGGCAGTCCCCAGTGGCGGTACCTCCTGGCACCCAGCAGCAGCAGTAGGCCCCCCTCAAGTTAGGACAAGAAAGAACATTTTACATGGGGTCACAGCCCCTTCTTATACACAGATTTCATCATCTACAACTGTAGGGCAAGGGCAGATACAACTGGTTCAGGTACAACTGAGCCCTTTGTTTTGCTCAGCTCCTCTCTTCTATTCACAGGGCAGGGCAGGGAAATCAGACGCACCGCAGGGGGCGGTGCCAGCATTGTGGAGGGAAGGCACAGCCCTATTCAGGTCCCAGGTGCAACTCCTCCCTCCCATCTACATGCAGATCTCCCTATTCACCACCGGGCAGACCCATCCTGGCTCCTGGAGCCAGGCACACCAGCCAGCCCCTGTCACTCACAAGCCAGTCAGGCAATTCACATCTTACAGCACACAGAAATGCCAACTTCTAAAAGTGGCACTTCTCCACTAGACACAATAAATCTGCGCACACCATTGCACAGCATTTATTCTCACTAGTTGGCACATACCAAACTTGCCCCTGCACTCCTCTCACACCAGGAATTACCATGGACACATATATCCCCCATGCATTGCTATGGAGGGCAGGCCAATCTCACGACATGCACTCAGAGTGCACACACACTTTACACTGGGACACAGTGCTAAAGGGCGCAGAAGCCAAAAACAACCAACATCCGGTCACATAAAAAGGCAAAACGTTTAGGGGTGAACCTGCCAAAAGGGCCAAGTCCAACAGGAAACCTCGCAAACCTATACATTTTTGAAAACTAGACCATTTTAATTGGGAGACCTGGGGGAACGCTGGGTGGGAGGACATTTGTGGATCCACACAGATTCCAGAAATTTCCCACACAGAAATTGAGAAAAAAAGTGATTTTTTTCAGCAAAATTTGAGGTGTGCAGGGGATTCTGGGCAGGAGATTGTTGGGGGACCCACGCAAGCCATACCTCACTGGACTTCCCCGGGTGTTTAGTTTCCAGATATGTTTGGGTTTGGTAGGTTTTCCAAGATGGCTGCCAAGCCCTGAGCCAAAAACTCATGTGATAGGTAATGTTGATGTTGCATCAATAGGTTTTGGGCCCTTCCCTGTCGTGGATACTTGGCCCACCCATACAAGTGAGGTACCATTTCTATTGGGATACTTGGAGAAATGCTGGGGAATTGGAAATTTGTTGTTACTTTCTGCAGTGTGAGAATTTGGGCACAATAAAGCAAGGAAAATGTCACAGTCACATTTTGAGGTTTGCAGGACATTGTGGGTAAGATAACTTGTTGGGATCCACAAAAGAGACATCACCAGGTACTCCCATGGGTGTTTAGTTTACGACAAAAACTACAGTTGTTAGGTTATTCTTAGATGAAATGTACAGCTTGGCAGAGAGCCAAAACAGACAAAGATTACTGCACAGCCATCTATTCCTCAAGCACATACACATACTGGTTGGATTTGGCACGAGGGCGAGTGATGGTTTGGTATATAAAATGTTATTAACAAGAGATTTCCCAAAAATGAAATGCACTGTCAATAACTGAAAGGACAAAAAACTGAACCAGTGACTCGCAGCTTGTGAGCTGTAAACGCACTTCAAGGCACCAACCGCTTTACAGGCCATTCACACACCTTTCATACATGATACACACAAGACGATTCACACCACCAGGCACAAAACCAACACATTACAACATTGACAAACAAGCATTTACAATGCAATGGTCTCAGCAATATTATAGGTAGAGCTATTGGCATCGCTCATTATTATTTTTTTTGTATCCCTAAATAAATGGCATTGTCATTTATATTGGCAATAGCTTAATTGCTTGCATATGCAAGACCTATTGCATTAGCAGAGAGAGAGTGAGGTAGTGAGATAGAGAGAGAGTGAGGTAGTGAGATAGAGAGAGAGAGTGAGGTAGTAAAATATAGAGAGAGTGAGGTAGTGAGAGAGAGAGTGAGGTAGATAGAGAGTGAGGTAGTGAGAGACCGAGAGAGTGAGGTAGTGAAAGAGTGAGGTAGTGAGGGAGAGGGATGTTCTGAGGTAGTGAGGGAGAGGGATGTTCTGAGGTAGTGAGATAGAAACAGAGAGTGAGGTTGTGATGTAGTGAGATAGAGAGAGAGTGAGGTAGTGAAATATAGTGAAAGTGAGTTAGTGAGATAGAAAGAGAGAGAGTGAGGTAGTGAGATAGAGCGAGAGTGAGGTAGTGAGTTAGAGAGAGAGTGAAGTTGTGAGGTAGTGAGATAGAGAGTGAGGTAGTGAGAGAGTTCCACTTTGTGGGGCTCATCAAATATCGGTCACATTTTAAGATTCGCATTATTGTTCCATCCTGGATGATCCGTACCTTATAGCGAGTATTTCAGGCTCAAGATCCAGAAAGCGCCCCCCTCAAATGTCCGCCCTAAGATTGATGACCCCCTCGCACAACCCTGGAGGCAGATGTGGCCGAGCAGGGTGGAACCAGGGGGAGCGGGCCTAGGAGCAGGGAGAATAAACAGGGGGAGGGAAGGCCGTGCACGGAGAAAGGAGAGCGCGTGGAGAGGGAGAGATACGCGAGGGGGAAAAGAGGAGAGAAATGATTTGGGAAGTAAGGGCAAGGGCGAGGCGAAAGGCAGAAGAGAGGAGGGTGTGGCGCAACGGCCAGAGCTCACGACTTTGGAGCTGGGGAACCAGCTCGGCTTCTGCACAACATATGTGATTCTGGACAAATCACTTAATCTCCAACTATCTACGGCGCTGAGAGGAGGCAGATGCGGCCGGGCAGGGTGGAACCAGGGGGAGCGGGCCTAGGAGCAGGGAGAATAAACAGGGGGAGGGAGGGCTGTGCAATGGAGAAAGGAGAGCACGTGGAGAGAGATACGCGAGGGGGAAAAGAGGAGAGAAATGATGAGGGAAGTAAGGGCATGGGCGAGGCGAAAGGCAGAAGTTAGGAGGATGTGGCGCAACGGCCAGAGCTTGCGACTTTGGAGCTGGGGAACCAGCTCTGCGTCTGCACAACATATGTGATTCTGGACAAATTACTTAATCTCCAACTATCTACAGCGCTGAGAAGAGGCAGATGCGGCCGGGCAGGGTGGAACCAGGGGAAGCGGGCCTAGGAGCAGGGAGAATAAAGGAGGGTGCCGGTGCACGAGTCATCCGTTAACTGTGGCGCTGGAATGGGGGACATCAGGGTGCCTGAGAAGCTAACCATGTACAGGGACCCTCTGTGTGCGGTAAGGGGGCTGTGCTGATCTGAGAGGGCAGTAAGTAGATGGGGTTCCCTATTATGCGGTGTGGAGTGCTGGGAGCCTGAGCAGGCTGTCAGTGCATGAGATCCCCCATTATAGGGAAATTGGTGGTGGGGAGGGGGGATATCCTGTGAACCTAAAAAGTCAGTCAATGCACATGGTTCCCCATTTTACGGTGAGGGGAGGGAGGGAGCACTGAGCCCGAGAATGCTTTCAATGCACGGGGTCCCCCATTTTCCGGTGGGTGTGGGCGGTGGGAGCCCGAGAAGGCTGTCAGTGCAGCGGGCCCTCCATTATCTGGTGGGTGGGAGCGCTGGGAGCCCGAAGAGGCAGTCAGTGCACGGGATGCCTCATTTTCCGGACTGGGGGAGTGTCTGGGGGCCCGGGGAGGCTGGCATGTCACGCCGCCGCCAGGGCCGCCTCGCGGGGCCGGCAAGCAGAGGTGTCCTGGTTAGTTTTGATTGATGAAGGTCTCCTCATGTCTCTGGTGGGTGATCATCGCCGCAGTGCTGGGCATGCGGTGCCTCGGCCGTCTGCTTCCAAGTGACGGTGTTAACCCCTTGCGTCCCGACGGCTGCCCTCTCGCTCTGTTAGCTGTACCATCTCCAGCTCGTCAGCCCCCGGCTATGGCGGGTCGGTGGGGCCGCTTCCTCGCTCTCGGGCACCTTCCCAGCACCTGGCAGCCTCGGGCTGCTGCAGGCACAGCACACTGCCGCACCCGCATGCAAGAGCAGCCTTATTTTAGGCTGAAAACATGGGAACTAAGACCGCAATGATAACCCAAGACCAAGCAAGCAAGTTAATGGGTACCCCCGCCCCCCAACACCCACTCACACTCACCGCGGAGCAAATAGTAGCGCCTAAAGGACTAGAACGTTCAAATGCAGTACGCAAACATACCAATATGCAAAATGAAATTCCCACAGTGATTTGAGGAGAATACACACACAGAGTAAACTATGCCCCCAGTTACAGTTACAGTTGCAGTCCACATTAACATCGCCTAGTAGAAGGAATTGCATCATACCAACATTTAAGGAGACCTTTAACCACAACTTACCCACCGTGCTGCAGGGCGGAGGCGACATCCCGAACAAGTTTGGGAAAAAAATGGCGGCCGCGCTGCAAACTCTCAGAGTGAAGAGCCGAGAGTGCCCAGGCAGGGGAGGGGTTAAAACCAGACATTGAAGAGCTGGGTGTGCACAGGGCAGTAAGAGGGCAGCACTAAGGGCGGCAGAACCGGGTGTCTGCGGATTGCAGAGCCGGGTGTGTGAGCAAGAAGGGCTAAAGGAACGATCGATCCTCACCGCAGACGAGAAAAAAATGGCGGCCACAAGCTTCTGAATTTTTCGGAATCGGGGGCGTGGTTTTGTGGTTCTGAGTGACAGACAACGTCACTGTCTAAAGAACAGCAAAACTTACGCCCCCGAGTCCGAAAAAGACGGGGCTAAATTGGACTGACGCATCTCTCCTCCAATGGCTGGCCTCCGTTTAGGAGGCCAGCCAATGGAGGAGAGACGGGGCAGGAAGGCGGGTTAAACAGCACTACTAAGAGACATTAAATCTCCGACCCCAGACTGCGCAAGCGCAGCCTTTAGGTCCTCGACCTAAAAAGGACAAGGTACTACTTGACAAAAACAGAAAAGACTAATTATTATGCACAACCACCTATTCCTCAAGCACACGTACATACTGGTTTGATTTGGCACGAGGGTGAGTGATGGTTCAGTATATACAGTTGTATTAACCAGAGCTTTCACAAAAATGAAATGCACTGTTAATTGAAAGGACGAGAAACTGAACCATTGACTCACAGCTTGTGAGCTGTAAAGCCACGACAAGGCACCAACCTCTTTACAGGCCATTCACACACCTTTCATACGAGTGCCTCATACAAAACCATTCACAACGCCAGCCGCGGCCCAGCACATTACAACACTCACACCAGCAGACAGCGCCATTCAAGGGCCCAGCACTTTCACACGCCCACATTCCTGACACAGCAACCACATCAGCTCACGGATTGCGTTGAGTGGTGTTTGGCTAGCAGTGTGTGTAGTGACCAGCAGCTAGTCACTACTCACACACCGCCAGAGAGGTGGGAGTCCACGTACACCGCCAGCCGAGCACCAGTCCACGCACACCGCTAGCCAAGTGCCAGTCCACACACACCGCCAACCAACCACCAGTCCACACACACCGCCAGCCAAGCGCCAGTCCACGCACACCACCAGCCAAGTGCCAGTCCAAACACACCACCAGCCAAGCGCCAGTACAAACACACCGCCAGCCAAGCGCCAGTACAAACACACCGCCAGCCAAGTGCCAATCAAAAACACTGCCAGCCAAGCGCCAGTCCACGCACACCGCCAGCCAAGCGCCAGTCCACGCACACCGCCAGCCAAGCGCCAGTCCACGCACACTGCCAGCCAAGCACCAGTCCAAACACACCGCCAGCCAAGCGCAAGTCCACGCACACCGCCAGCCAAGCGCCAATCCAAACACACAGCCAGCCAGGCGCCAGACCACACACACCACCAGACAAGTGCCACTCCACACACACCGCCATCACATTTAGCATTTTTTAAATATAAATAAGAAAGCACAAACAAATTGCAAATAGATACAAATCTACTAACACAAAATCTGAAACTAAATACACTACACAAATGCCAACCTTGAAACTGAACCAAAAATATTAAACAATAGAGGCCAGGCAGTTCACTTTACCACTCATGGATGCTCCCAAAAATTATTTTACGTGTGGTACCTTCTGAAACAAGCAGGCAACACTAGGGGCAGTACATACAAGTCTCCTTCCGCGTACCTCTTCGCCAACAGACTCTACATTTCCTACTGGTAAAGTCTTTTTGCGGGTGTGGGAGGAATGTGATCAGGAAAGTGGCAATCTTTCAATCTAGCATCATCCTCCACCACTCCAACTCTAGGAACACTTGGCTGTTCCACTAAAACAAGGCTGCCTATTACAGACTCCTGAAACTTAGCAAAAGTAATCTTTGACTCAGTACAAGAATCCTGGAATACAACAAAAGCATTAAAGGTTGCCAAGTGGAAAAGATGGATAGCCTACTTCTTATACCAAATGTAAGCCTTACGAAGAGCAGCGTAAGGTTCCAACCTCTGATCTACTCTGTCAACACCACCCATGTGCCTATTATAGTCTAAAATGCACACAGGTTTGCGCACTTCAGCAATCTGACCCCAAACAGTCGCACGTGAAGTGCTTTCATCATGGATGGTAGTCAGCATGTAGACATCTCTCCTGTCTGAAAACTTCACAGCTAGAAGCTCCTCGCAACGCAACACACTGCACTGTCTCCACACAAGCTTTTGACAAACAAGTTCTTTTGAGAACCCTTTACGGTTAGAGCGGATTGGCCCACAAGCAACAGTGTCCTCTTTGGCCAATTCCCTGAACAACCACACACCAGTGTACAAGTTATCTACATATAAATGGTGGCCTTTGTCAAAAAATCCTCTACCAAGTTTCCAAAATTTTCTCAGTCACTTCAAAAGTGGACGGACAACCAGGGGGGGGGGTTTAATCCTGGATTCCTTATCGGTGTACACCCTGAAATCAGTCCTACAGCATATACAGCCTATTTCCATAGGGTTCCCCCTTACTAGGAATGTATTGCCTAAAAACCAAGCAGCCCTTGAACACCACCAAAGACTCATCCACTTCTATTTCTTTCCCTGGAGCATAGATCTCAGAAAATCGATCAACAAAGTGATCAATGACAGGCCGAATCTTAAAAAGATGGTCACAATCAGGGTGATCTTGTGGCAAAGCTAAACCATTATCGACAAAATGCATCATCCGAAGTAGAATCAAATACCTATCACGACTCATGACTGCCGGAAATATAGCAGTTGCCATCAAGGGACTATTAGACCAATTTGAAGACATTGATGGCTTCCTTAGCAAGCCCATCCAAAAAGTTAAACCCAAGAACTTCTTCATCTCTTCCAGATTTGTGGGAGTCCACGAGATAGCTCTAAAGTGGGGCTTAAGGCTGGCACTATTGTCCCTCAAAAACTGTTCAGCATACAAATTAGTCTGCTCAACAATCTCTGCCAAAAATACATCGTACATAAACAACTGAAAAAAATGTATCGGCAAAAAAATTTCAGTATTCACTTTACACCCTGGATCACCAGTAAAGTCTGGCAATGCCGGCTGCACCATCCCTGGGGCAACCCAGACGTCAGCACTTTCAACGGGGAGCCTTGCAGCGCCAGGCTGCAGCCCAGATGCCTCTTGCCGCACTATACAACGGGAAGCCTTGCAGCCCCAGGTGCCTCTTGCCGCACTACACCAACAGGAAGCCCTGCAGCCCCAGGCTGCAGCCCAGATGCCTCCTGCCGCACTATCGGCACATCAATGTCCTCCTCTAACACAGGCACTTCATCCGCATGAAGAGTAGCTTCATCCCCACTGAGAGTAGCTTCATCATCCAATAATGCCATGTGGAGAGAAAACTCACTGCCTGAATCTTCCCCTCCCACCTCTGCCTCAGAATCAGAGTTAGTCTCTGAACCATGGTCAGAGGAAGACTCAAAAAGCATACTAACAACCTGCTGAGCAGTAATCCTGCGGCTAGCCATTATCCTTACTAAGAAAGGAGACTGCACAAACAAGTCAACAACAACCAACACCGTGCAAAATAGGTAAGTAAAAAAATGTGTGCCTTTATCACATAGATCTATATACTCAAAAACTATGCGATTCACTTACAAGAGATAGACAGCACCATCACCAGCACCTACTCTGCTGAGACACAGCAAAAACCAACGATATCCCACTAGAAAGAAAAAACCAAAACCAATTACTCACAAGACAACAAAATACACATCGAGCACAAATGCAAAAGGTTTTTTACACTCCAAAAACAGAAGCCAAACATACTGCTATTATTACACCATGCATTGAGACATCAGGGGGGAGGAAACACTGTAAACACTGTTTCCTCCCCCCTGAAAACACACATTCATGTAGAGAAATGAAACTCATTTATATTGTACAAAAAAGTCTCTTACCAAACACATGCAACTACACAGACAGCAGAACCACCAGAAACGAAAGAGCAACTTGGAACAGTCTACAGAGCAACAGCCTTGAACTAGAACAGAAAGGGAGAAATAAAGCATTACAATTGCAAGTCACAAGAAATACAACAATTAACATTATAACACCCTATGTCACTACTCAAATGGGAAAGAGTTACTAGCCAACATGGTAGTATACACTGTGCACTGGATCACTAAAGAACCCTAGTCATTAATGCAAAATATCAACAATACAATAAATAAAACCAGTGTTTTAGTGCAGATGATGTATTGAGTTATATCTTCTTATACAGGATTAAACACTTAAAGAAAGATACAAGATCTGACAGGTGATTCACGTGCAAAAAGTGTTAATAAGCAAGTGGATACTATCTGAGAGTTACACAAGATGTGCAAAAAAAGACCTGATTAGATAAACCACCAGTGTGGACTGTATTCAAATATGGCAGGAAATACCTTGCTGAAAGAAAATACCAGTATTTGAAGCAAACAACTACCTCCGAAGTGGTGTCCCGGCGCTGGGGGCCCTCGGGAACATTAAGCGTGCTATTGCCCAGAGTCACATGGTGCTGGGCTGACCTGCCGCCGGTGCCGGGGATCAAACCGTGAGCCCCAGATTCCAGCGTCAGTCACCCTAGCCGCTGCGCCGCTTCTCTTCCACAAAGCTGAGCACAAAGGGGCAGATTTACAATTACTGGCGCATCCATGCATATCGGCAGGGATGTGCCAGTAATTGTGCGCCGCAGCTCCGCCACCCTTGATGCGCCGCATTTATAATGTGGCGCATCATGGGGCAAAAACGGCACAGATGCGTCACGCATCTGTGCCGTAAAAGCGGCGCATTGCTGGAGTTGCGTCGCAAGCGCGACGCAGCTCCAGCAATGATCAGGGGGGCCCTATGTGCACAATGCTGCGTCAATCCTTACGCCTGCTTCAAGCAGGCGCAGGGTTTTGACGCAGCATGGGCCCAAAAGTGACTGAGTGAAATCTTGTAGATTTCACTCAGCCACTTTTGGGAGGCGTTCCTGCGCCGGTACGCCTCCCCCTGCGATGGTACGCCTCTTCTGGCGCAGGGTTTTACAAAGTGACGCATCTGGGAGATGTGTCACGTTGTGTAAATACCCCGCACTAAGGCACATCTTGTGCGCCGCCGCTGCATCACAAAAGTGTCGCAACGGCGGCGTAAAAGTGGCGCAAGGGGCTTGTAAATCTGCCCCAAAGTGTCAGACTATGGGGAAGTCCATCGCGGATGCTGAAAAAACTAATATGCATTATAAGAATAGGAAAGCAGGAGCAAGCTGTCAGTGTGCCGCTAATCAGGATAGAGTTAATGCTCACCTAAATGGAAACGCAGATTCTCTTCATAGAAGTGCGAAGATAATAAGAATGTGTGCTACAAGGAACAAACAAACCAGATGATAAAACAGAGTTCTCTAATGCGCAGCACAAAAATAAACAAATTCCCTGTCTCAAGTGGGCTTTTCTGCGCCCCTGGGGCCAGAAACGCCAAGGAAATCAGGCTATCTGTCCCCAGGGGGCAGAATATCATTTTTAAATACATTTGGCCCCTGAAAGTGCTCCCCCCCCCCCCCGGTCCAGTAACGGCCAAAAATTGGCCGATCTGCCCCAGGGGGTGGCAAAAAAGTCTAAAATAAAATTTCCCCCTTAGGAAGCGACCCTTGCCCAAGGGGTCGCTTCCTTTGCACTGAAAAAGACACCCCTGATGTCTAGTGGGGGCATTCCTGGTGCACGATCACGATGCTGTGCGAGATCGTGCACCAGGAATGCCCTGCATTGAGACATCAGGGGGGAGGAAACACTGTTTCCTCCCCCCTGAAAACACACATTCATGTAGAGAAATGAAACTCATTTACATTGTACAAAAAAAGTCTCTTACCAAACACATGCAACTACACAGACAGCAGAACCACCAGAAACGAAAGAGCAACTTGGAACAGTCTACAGAGCAAAAGCCTTGAACTAGAACAGAAAGGGAGAAATAAAGCATTACAATTGCAATTCACAAGAAATAAAACAATTAACATTATAACACCCTATGTCACTACTCAAATGGGAAAGAGTTACTAGCCAACATGGTAGTATACACTGTGCACTGGATCACTAAAGAACCCTAGTCAATAATGCAAAATATCAACAATACAATAAATAGAACCAGTGTTTTAGTGCAGATGCTGTATTGAGTTATATCTTCTTATACAGGATTATACATCATAATCGCATCAGGAAAATCTAGTACTTTCACAAATGTACATATACATCAAATTATTTAAGCAATCATAGCGTGTGGTCATTACATCATGAACAACACATGAAAAAAATGTACACAAAACTTTTAAAAGAGAGCCCGATGCATATCGGGACTAGGGCGTCCCTTCGTCAGGAGCAACCTGTGAACAAAAACATCAATGTTATAATAACAAATGGATTGGCTGACTGATTCTTAGAGACAACAGGGGGTAACCACCTAAATTCATAAAGATGCATTTGTGCAAAAATGTCCATTTGTGTAAAACTACCATGTGGTTTATAGAGTCTTGTCCACCCGAGTGTGATTAAACACTTAAAGAAAGCTACAAGATCAGACAGGTGATTCACGTGCAAAAAGTGTTAATAAGAAAGTGGATACTATCTGAGAGTTACACAAGATGTGCAAAAAAAGACCCGATTAGATAAACCGCCAGTGTGGACTGTATACAAATATGGCAGGAAATACCTTGCTGAAATGAAATATCAGTATTTGAAGCGAACAACTACCTCAGAAGTGGTGTCCCGGCGCTGGGGGCCCTCGGGAAGATTAAGAGTGCTATTGCCCAGAGTCACATGGTGCTGGGCTGACCTGCCGCCGGTGCCGGGGATCAAACCGTGAGCCCCAGATTCCAGCGTCAGTCACCCTGGCTGCTGCGCCACTTCTCTTCCACAAAGCTGAGCACAAAGGGGCAGATTTACAATTACTGGTGCATCCCTGCATATCGGCAGGGATGCGCCAGTAATTGTGCGCCGCATCTCCACCACCCTTGATATGCCGCATCAGATGCGTCACGCATCTGTGCCGTAAAAGCGGCGCATTGCTGGAGTTGCGTCGCAAGCGCGACTCAGCGCCAGCAATGATCAGGGGGGCCCTATGTGCACAATGCTGCGTCAATCCTTACGCCTGCTTCAAGCAGGCGCAGGGTTTTGACGCAGCATGGGCCCAAAAGTGACTGAGTGAAATCTTGTAGATTTCACTCAGCCACTTTTGGGAGGCGTTCCTGCGCCGGTACGCCTCCCCCTGCAATGGTACGCCTCTTCTGGCGCAGGGCTTTACAAAGTGACGCATCTGGGAGATGTGTCACGTTGTGTAAATACCCCGCACTAAGGCACATCTTGTGCGCCGCCGCTGCATCACAAAAGTGACGCAACGGCGGCGTAAAAGTGGCGCAAGGGGCTTGTAAATCTGCCCAAAGTGTCAGACTATGGGGAAGTCCAACGCGGATGCTGAAAAAACTAATATGCAATATAAGAATAGGAAAGCAGGAGCAAGCTGTCAGTGTGCCGCTAATCAGGATAGAGTTAATGCTCACCTAAATGGAAACGCAGATTCTCTTCATAGAAGTGCGAAGATAATAAGAATGTGTGCTACAAGGAACAAACAAACCAGATGATAAAACAGAGTTCTCTAATGCGCAGCACAAAAATAAACAAATTCCCTGGCTCAAGTGGGCTTTTCTGCGCCCCTGGGGCCAGAAACGCCAAGGAAATCAGGCTATCTGTCCCCAGGGGGCAGAATATCATTTTTAAATACATTTGGCCCCTGAAAGTGCTCCCCCCCCCCCCGGTCCAGAAACGGCCAAAAATTGGCCGATCTGTCCCCAGGGGGTGGCAAAAAAGTCTAAAATAAAATTTCCCCCTTAGGAAGCGACCCTTGCCCATGGGGTCGCTTCCTTTGCACTGAAAAAGACACCCCTGATGTCTAGTGGGGGCATTCCTGGTGCACGATCACGATGCTGTGCGAGATCGTGCACCAGGAATGCCCTGCATTGAGACATCAGGGGGGAGGAAACACTGTAAACACTGTTTCCTCCCCCCTGAAAACACACATTCATGTAGAGAAATGAAACTCATTTACATTGTACAAAAAAAGTCTCTTACCAAACACATGCAACTACACAGACAGCAGAACCACCAGAAACGAAAGAGCAACTTGGAACAGTCTACAGAGCAAAAGCCTTGAACTAGAACAGAAAGGGAGAAATAAAGCATTACAATTGCAATTCACAAGAAATAAAACAATTAACATTATAACACCCTATGTCACTACTCAAATGGGAAAGAGTTACTAGCCAACATAGTAGTATACACTGTGCACTGGATCACTAAAGAACCCTAGTCAATAATGCAAAATATCAACAATACAATAAATAGAACCAGTGTTTTAGTGCAGATGCTGTATTGAGTTATATCTTCTTATACAGGATTATACATCATAATCGCATCAGGAAAATCTAGTACTTTCACAAATGTACATATACATCAAATTATTTAAGCAATCATAGCGTGTGGTCATTACATCATGAACAACACATGAAAAAAATGTACACAAAACTTTTAAAAGAGAGCCCGATGCATATCGGGACTGGGGCGTCCCTTCGTCAGGAGCAACCTGTGAACAAAAACATCAATGTTATAATAACAAATGGATTGGCTGACTGATTCTTAGAGACAACAGGGGGTAACCACCTAAATTCATAAAGATGCATTTGTGCAAAAATGTCCATTTGTGTAAAACTACCATGTGGTTTATAGAGTCTTGTCCACCCGAGTGTGATTAAACACTTAAAGAAAGCTACAAGATCAGACAGGTGATTCACGTGCAAAAAGTGTTAATAAGAAAGTGGATACTATCTGAGAGTTACACAAGATGTGCAAAAAAAGACCCGATTAGATAAACCGCCAGTGTGGACTGTATACAAATATGGCAGGAAATACCTTGCTGAAATGAAATATCAGTATTTGAAGCGAACAACTACCTCAGAAGTGGTGTCCCGGCGCTGGGGGCCCTCGGGAAGATTAAGAGTGCTATTGCCCAGAGTCACATGGTGCTGGGCTGACCTGCCGCCGGTGCCGGGGATAAAACCGTGAGCCCCAGATTCCAGCGTCAGTCACCCTGGCTGCTGCGCCACTTCTCTTCCACAAAGCTGAGCACAAAGGGGCAGATTTACAATTACTGGTGCATCCCTGCATATCGGCAGGGATGCGCCAGTAATTGTGCGCCGCATCTCCGCCACCCTTGATATGCCGCATAAGATGCGTCACGCATCTGTGCCGTAAAAGCGGCGCATTGCTGGAGTTACGTCGCAAGCGCGACTCAGCGCCAGCAATGATCAGGGGGGCCCTATGTGCACAATGCTGCGTCAATCCTTACGCCTGCTTCAAGCAGGCGCAGGGTTTTGATGCAGCAGGGTTTCTCTTCATAGAAGTGTGAAGATAATAAGAATGTGTGCTACAAGGAACAAACAAACCAGATGATAAAACAGAGTTCTCTAATGCGCAGCACAAAAATAAACAAACTCAGGACAAGAAATGCAAACTCACCCCTGTGTGGCAGAAGCGAGTGCCCAATGTTCAAAGTCCTGTGGAGGTGTTGTAGTAAGAGGACCGACTCAGAAGCTGAAACAACGGATGTTGCAGTATGAAATAAGAACAACACGTGCAAGCTGTGAGTGTACCACTAGACATGTGCAAGACAAAGCTCACGTAAGGGGACACGCAGATGCCCTTCGTGACGGTGAGAGGATGATAATACTGGTAAACTAAAAAGAGAACAAGTAAAACAAGAGATAAAACAATAACCTCTACGTATAGCGCGATGATGGTAAACACGAGTAAGAAAATGCACACTCACCCCTAACTCACAGGAGCGGTTGCCTAATGTTCAAATGTCAAATGCAAATTCTGAAGTCGAGTAAACCGGAATCTGAAAAAGGATACCCATCGTAAGAAAAAGAACGGGAGCGGTGAATTGAATTGCGGTAATGAGAGCACTTATAACGCTTACCTTAAAGCTGCTACAGAGCGGCCGAACACCAACAAACAAACGCTGTAGGTTATAATGTGTGGATTCACTCGTGGACTCCGTTGGAAATACAATCCATAGAGCTAGAAAGAGAACTGAATGAGAGAGCCCGTGGGTGCCATCTTAAAAAAGAGCTGAGACTCGTAAGAAAAGTTGCTTAACGTAAAGAGTATAACACAAAAAATTGTGAAAATGGCGCAGTGAACCTAAAACATTGAAGTCACAGTGATATGACATACCTAATAAAATACCAGAAACACGAATGCTGCAAAAAGGCATAAACACGATGTCAAGTATGGATCAATGCAGCAGATGATCAATACCAGGTAAAGGTCCCTCGAGTACAGTGGTATGTGTTTCTTGCTTTCTATGTTTTCCTACTTTCCTTTCCCTTTCCCCTTTCAGCACTCCCTACATATCCTAGAGACAGAGCTAACCTAGCCACAATCGATGTAGAGCCTCCAGGGCTGGCTACCAGAGTTCAGAAATCCATGAGAATACAGGTGAATGACCATAGATGGAAAGTATTGAGGGAGATCACCACACGGCCACACGGCAAACACGCAAGCAATGTCAGCACAAACATATAGCCAGCTAAGCTCAGACATAAAAGTAGTGTCCCTGAATGTCAAAGGCCTCAACCATCCGGGAAAACGGAAAAAGATGCTGGACTACTTAGCGAAGCTCAAGGGCGACGTCTACGTCCTACAGGAGACGAGGCTCTCGGAAGAGGACGCGCAGCGCCTCAGAGCTAGCTGGATTAGCGATTCCTTCTGCTCACCAGCCATACACAAAAAAAGAGGGGTCATCACACTAATACACAAGAAAAGCAACCTCACCCTACATGAGAAACACATTGATGATGATGGAAGAGTACTAATAACAAGTCTCAAGAGAGGGTACGAAATCATACACATAGCCAACATATATGGACCCAACTCAGACGACAAGGACTTCTGGGAAAGGGTGGAAGCCAAAATAGGGAGCCTCCCCCAGGACGACCTACTTCTGCTGGCCGGGGATATGAACCAAGTGCTCGACCAGGCCACAGACAGACACCCCGTTAGGCAGAGTCACAGACTCCAAGAGCAGGGCACACTGGAGAACCTGTGCTCCAAAGTCCACCTTAGAGACCCCTGGAGACTACAACACCCAGACACGAGGGAATACACGTTCTACTCACATCCACACAACTCATACAGCAGAATAGACTATATACTCATGTCAGCGTCCCACACCCACCTCATAGACCAGACGGAGATAGCGGCAATAACAATATCAGACCACGCACACATCAGCCTCTCCCTCAGTGGTCGACACAATGAACAACCTAGCCGAAGATGGAGGCTTAACGATGACATCCTAAGACACCACACAAACAGAACTGAAATTGAGGAGGCAATCAAGGAGTACCTCTCCTTTAATGAGAACGCTGAGGTAGACAAGGCCATCCTGTGGGACGCGCTCAAAGCTACGATAAGGGGCAAACTCCTTAACATCAAAGGAAGGATGAACAAAGAAAGGAACAAGAGAATTACAGAACTAGAGAATGAGATCAGGGATCTAGAGAGAGGCCACACTGCTAACCTGGCGGACGGCAATACGCTGACCGACCTCACAAAGAGGAAGTATGAACTCAACAAAATCCTGAGTGAAAGAGCTGGTACATGGATAAACAAATATAAAGCCATCAATCTATGTACAGCCATCAAAGCGGGGCGGACACTAGCGGCATATCTAAAGGCAAAGAAGAGACAGCACTCGATAGTAGCAATAACAGACACAAACAAAAAGACGCACACAGCAAACAAAGAGATACTGGAAGTATTCAAAGACTTCTATGGTAACCTATACAAGGCGGACAAGGGCCTAGCGGCGGATGGGGTGGCAAGCCTACTGAGCAAATTAAGCCTACCCATGCTGACAGAGAACCAGAGAACAGCCCTAGAACAGGCCATAACGGGGGCGGAAGTAGAGAAGGCAATAGAGACACTCAAAGTAAACAAAGCGCCAGGCCCGGACGGCTACACGGCAGTCTTTTACAAGCTCTTCCTACAGATATTAAAACCCACCATGGTGGAAGTGTTCACACACTGCGCGCAAAAAGGCCGCATGACAGACACAATGGCAGAAGCCAATATCATAGTAATACCCAAAGAAGGGAAAGATCCACAATACCCCCAAAATTACAGGCCGATCTCACTAATCATCGTGGATTGCAAAATTTACACCAAAATACTAGCAACCAGACTCAATAACCACCTCCCCCATCTAATTGACAACTCGCAGGTAGGGTACATTAAGAACAGATTGGCCAAGACAACACTAGACTTCTTTGCCATCTTATTAACCACACATCCAATAGCGCTGACCCCGCAGTCATGATTGCACTTGATGCAGAAAAGGCCTTCAACAGAGTCTCCTGGCCATACTTAGACCTTTGTATGTAGAAGTTCGGGCTGGGGAAGAATTACAGGAGTATGGTGATGGCCCTATATAAGGAGCCCAAAGCACGAGTCATGGTTAACGGAAGAGTATCCGAGCAACTAATACTAGAAAGAGGTACAAGACAGGGATGTCCGCTCTCCCCAGCCCTGTTCCTACTAGCACTAGAGCCGCTCCTAAGCATGATCAGGAATAACACTGAGATTGCTGGCATCTGTATAGGGGGGAACACGGTGAAGCTGGCAGCATATGCCGATGATATTCTGATCATAACCAAGAACCCTACCGATTCAATAGCAGCACTAATGAACACCATTGGGGAGTATGCGGGAGTCTCAGGTTACAAACTAAACAGGGACAAATCGGAATGCAAACCCATGAATATCCACACCACAAGTGCAGGCCTGGGCGAATCAGGACTAGCATGGCAAAACAAACACCTCAAATACCTGGGTCTGAACTTCGGCAGAGACCTCAGAGCGACGCTTGATCATAATGAGGAAGCCACCCTAAAAAAGGTAAAAGAGAAACTGAACTCTTGGTCACCCAAATACATTACCTGGTGGGGCAGGGTAGAGACTATCAAGATGATGGTGACACCCCTGATTAACTACTTGATAGGTATGCTACCTCTAACATTGACAGACGACTTCCACAAGCAGCTGGACAATATGATCAACAGATTCTTATGGAAGAAAAAAAGACCCAGGATAAGCCTGCAGAAGCTAAGGCTGAGCAAAAGCTTAGGAGGGCTAAACATTACAAATTTCAAAATATTCCAAACAGCATGCTTAGCCAAACAGGGAGTCCACTGGCTAGTCCCTAACCAGGAGTACACACCTGCTGGCTGGCACTGGAGAGGGTGACCCTAGGCGGACTCGACCCCATAGCCATGCTCACAGCAAACAAACACCCAGAGATCAGGAACACAATCCTCAAGAACACAAAGGCCGCCCTCCTAAAAGTAGACAAAAAGATGGAACAAACAATCAGGAATACCAGTTGGGAATCCATCTGGTTTAACTCTAAGGTCCAATACAAAGGGAAGACTCTAGACAACAACACCTAGTATGGGAAAGGAATCTCCACACCAACACAACTTGAAAAGAACAAGACACCACTAACGTTCGAAGCCCTAAAACAAGCCCATAACCTACCACCGGTCGAGTTCTATGAATTCCTAAAAATTAGAGCGGCCATCACAAAGGCAAACCTAGACAAGAAAGTCCCCTCTATCATGCAATAAATGCACAACTTCAAGAAGATAGGCCACCAGACTTCCCACATGTACAAACTCCTAAGCCCCACGACTTCGAACCTCAACACCAAGGTAGTAGGGTTCTGGGAAAAGCTGCTCGAAAGGAAATTGAGCGAGAGGGAAAAATGTCGCCTGTGGATCTCGGCCTCCCAAAACAAGGTCTCCTCCCAGGTGGGACAAACCAAATACTGGCTACTACACAGGGCCTACTGGACACCGGCCCGTCTAGCGAAGGTCGGAGTCAGGGAAAAGGACACCTGCTGGAACTGCCAAAAAGAGAAAGGGGAACTCGCCCACCTGATTTTTTACTGCACCAAAGTAACAAGGTTTTGGAGCAAAGTCAGGGACTTCATCACTAAGATAGCAGGGCGGGAAATACAGCCAGGCTTTGTAGGACTAGCCGCCACGGATTTAGACTCCAAGGAGGATAGGGACCTGATAGACCTTCTCCTCACCACAGCAGTCAAAACAATACTAGCGAACTGGAAAGATACCGGGAAGGCGACCTTCAAAGGTTGGGTCAACTGGATCACCTTCCTTAGAGGGGTGGACAACATAACTGCACAGCATGCACCCAACCACACAGCAAGGGGCGAAATGTGGGCCTCGCTGGACAGACACTTGCAAACAAACAAACCCCCAAACAAACCCCCATAGAAGCTGTCATACTCTGCCCCCCGAAGCCAAAAGAGCCAACTAAGGGCACCGGACCCTCACCGCGGAGAATCATCAAACATCTCAATGCTCTGTCTCCCCCCATCAAACCTACCGGTCTCTACTACTCCTTTACCCACTCCTCTCTTTCTTCTTAGTGAGGGTACAACAATGTGACCGTGAACAATTTACGCCAGCCAGAAACTCGAGAGTTGTTGATTTAATTAAAGCCGTACGAGCCACTATGCCTAATGTAACCCAAAAGGGGTCTGTACTCGCCCTCACGCACCACTACTACTGTACTGTACTGTATATATCTATATAATCCTCAATAAAATACTTTTGAAATCTAATACCAGGTAAAGGGAAAAATCATATAAAGGTGCAAGAAATGGGGATATACCAGGGGTCAGGAAAGGAGGTCCTGCCCGTGAGAGTAGATCACTGTGAAAGGGAAAGGAACAAAATCAAAAAAGCCTGAGGGAAAACATAAGGATTAGGAAACATGTGAAGTGCTGGACCATAGAAATCAGAATGAGGACATATGGTTAAGAGAGAAAATGTTGCGTGAGTAAACAAGCGATAGAAAGGAATATAAATACCAAATGGGGCAGAAAGGCCAAATAAACGGGCAGATCTGCAGAATACACATAAAACATATATGTCCCCTGGAAGCGACTAATTTATTTATTTTTAAATCCCTGGCTCTAGTGGACTTTTCTGCCCCCCTGGGCCAGAAACGCCAAAAAATGCAGGTGATCTATCCCCCTGGGGGGGCAGACAAGCCTTCATTATTATAAATAAACAAACTGATCTGCCCCCTGGGGGCGCAGAATATATATATTTTTTTCAAATATGGCCCCTGGAGCGACCCTTGCCCAAGGGGTCGCTTCCAATAAAAAAAATTAAAAATTCCCTGGCTCAAGTGGGCTTTTCTGCGCGCCTGGGGCCAGATACGCCAAAGAAATCATGCTATCTGTCCCCAGGGGGCAGAATATAATGTTTAAATACATTTGGCCCCTGAAAGTGACCCTTGCCCAAGGGGTTGCACCCATTTAAAAATAAAGAATTTCCCTGGTTGCGTGTGTGGTTGCGTGTGTGGTGGTGAGTGTGTGGTGTTGAGTTTGTGGTGGTGAGTGTGTGGTGGTGAGTGTGTGGTGGTGAGTGTGTGGTGAGTATGTGGTGGTGAATGTGCGGTGTTGTGTGTATGGTGGTGGGTGGGTGTGCTGGTGTGTGTGTGTGTGTGTGGTTTTGTGTGTGGTGTTATGTGTGTGGTGTTATGTGTGTGGTGTTATGTGTGTGTGTGTGGTGGGCTTACTTTGAGTTTTCGTGCCCCTACACACTCACACACAACTCACCCTACACACTCACACAATGTTCACTCTGCACACTCACACACTGCTCACCCTGCACACTCACACACTGCTCACCCTGCATACTCACACACTGCTCACCCTACACACTCACACACTGTTCACACTGCACACTCACACAATGTTCACCCTGCACACTCACACACTGCTCACCCTGCACACTCACACACTGCTCACCCTACACACTCACACAATGTTCACCCGGCACACTCACACACTGCTCACCCTACACACTCACACAATGTTCACCCTGCATGCTCACACACTGCTCACCCTGCACACTCACACACTGCTCACCCTACGTAATGCGAAAAGACCTAGCTCTGCCCTTTGGCCTGTGTTGTAATCGTACAGTAGGTTGTGAGTAGTTGCGCTTGATTGATTGGGACGCCCCCTCCTTGCTGCTCCCCTCACAGAGGGCTGGCTGCCTCCATGACGCTCCCAAGACACGTGTTCATCTGTTCTTTGTTTTAGCTCCTGTGTGTCAGTGCACCGTGTAAGCGCACAAGCATACCCTGCTCTCCCTGGAAACTCACACTGCTGAGTCTCTCTCACTCTGCTGTCACTCTCACTCTGCTGTCACTCTCACTCTGCTGTCACTCTCACTCTGATGTCACTCTCACTCTGATGTCTCTCACTCTGCTGTCTCACTCTGCTGTCTCTCACTCTGCTGTCTCTCACTCTGCTGTCACTCTCACTCTGCTGTCACTCTCAATCTGCTGTCACTCTCACTCTGCTGTCTCATGCTGTCACTCTCACTCTGCTGTCACTCTCACTCTGCTGTCACTCTCACTCTGCTGTGTCTCTCACTCTGCTGTGTCTCTCACTCTGCTGTCACTCTCACTCTGCTGTCACTCACTCTGCTGTCACTCTCACTCTGCTATAACTCACTCTGCTGTCACTCACTGTGCTGTCACTCTCACTCTGCTGTCTCTCATGCTGTCACTCCCACTCTGCTGTCTCTCATGCTGTCACTCTCACTCTGCTGTCACTTTCACTCTGCTGTCACTCTCACTCTGCTGTCACTCATGCTGTCACTCATGCTGTCACTCTGACTCTGCTGTCACTCTGACTCTGCTGTCACTCTCACTCTGCTGTCACTCATGCTGGCACTCTCACTCTGCTGTCTCTCATGCTGTCACTCTCCTGTCTCTCATGCTGTCACTCTCACTCTGATGTCACTCTCACTCTGATGTCTCTCACTCTGCTGTCACTCTCACTCTGCTGTCACTCTCACTCTGCTGTCTCATGCTGTCACTCTCACTCTGCTGGCTCATGCTGTCACTCTCACTCTGCTGTCACTCATGCTGTCAGTCTCACTCTGTCACTCTCACTCTGATGTCACTCTGGCTCTGAAGTCACTCTCACTCTGCTGTCACTCTCACTCTGCTGTGTCTCTCACTCTGCTGTGTCTCTCACTCTGTTGTCACTCTCACTCTGCTGTCACTCACTTTGCTGTCACTCTCACTCTGCTATCACTCACTCTGCTGTCACTCACTCTGCTGTCACTCTCACTCTGCTGTCTCTCATGCTGTAACTCTCACTCTGCTGTCTCTCATGCTGTCACTCTCACTCTGCTGTCACTCTCACTCTGCTGTCCCTCATGCTGTCACTCATGTTGTCACTCTGACTCTGCTGTCACTCTCCCTCTGCTGTCACTCATGCTGTCACTCTCACTCTGCTGTCTCTCATGCTGTCACTCTCACTCTGTCACTCTCACTCTGATGTCACTCTCACTCTGATGTCTCTCACTCTGACGTCTCTCACTCTGCTGTCACTCTCTTTCTGCTGTCACTCTCACTCTGCTGTTACTCTCACTCTGCTGTTACTCTCACTCTGCTGTCTCATGCTGTCACTCTCACTCTGCTGTCACTCATGCTGTCACTCTCACTCTGTCAATCTCACTCTAATGTCACTCTGACTATGATGTCACTCTCACTCTGGTGTCTCTCACTCTGCTTTCACTCTCACTCTGCTGTCTCATGCTGTCACTCTCACTCTGCTGTCACTCTCACTCTGCTGTCACTTTCTGCTGTGTCTCTCACTCTGCTGTGTCACTCACTCTGCTGTCACTCACTCTGCTATCACTCTCACTCTGCTGTCACTCACTCTGCTGCCACTCACTCTGCTGTCACTCACTCTGCTGTCTCTCATGATGTCACTCTCACTCTGCTGTCACTCTCACTCTGCTGTCACTCTCACTCTGCTGTCACTCTTGCTGTCACTCTCACTATGCTGTCACTCTCACTCTGCTGTCACTCTCACCCTGCTGTCACTCTCACTTTGCTGTCTCTCATGCTGTCACTCTCACTCTCACTCTGCTGTCACTCTCACTCTGCTGTCACTCATGCTGTCACTCACTCTGCTGTCTCTCATTCTGTCACTCTCACTCTGCTGTCACTCTCACTCTGCTGTCACTCATGCTGTCACTCACTCTGCTGTCTCTCATTCTGTCACTCTCACTCTGCTGTCTCTCATGTTGTCACTCTCACTCTGCCGTCACTTACTCTGCTGTCTCTCACTCTGCTGTCACTCTCACTCTGCTGTCACTCTCACTCTGCTGTCACTCACTCTGCTGACACTCTCACTCTGCTGTCTCTCATGCTGTCACTCTCACCCTGCTGTCTCTCATGCTGTCACTCTCACTCTGCTGTCACTCTCACTCTGCTGTCACTCTCACTCTGCTGTCACTCCCACTCTGCTGTCACTCCCATTCTGCTGTCACTCCCATTCTGCTGTCACTCATGCTGTCACTATCACTCTGCTGTCTATCATGATGTCACTATCACGTTGCTGTCGCTCTCACTCTGCTGTCACTCTCACTCTGCTGTCACTCTCACTCTGCTGGCACTCTCACTCTGATGTATCTCATGCTGTCACTCTCACTCTGCTGTCACTCTCACTCTGCGGTCTCTCACTCTATTGTCACTCTCACTCTATTGTCACTCATGCTGTCACTCTCACTCTGCTGTCACTCTCACTCATGCTGTCACTCACTCTGCTGTCACTCTCACTCTGCTGTCACTCTCACTCTGCTATCACTCACTCTGCTGTCACTCACTCTGCTGTCACTCTCACTCTGCTGTCTCTCATGCTGTAACTCTCACTCTGCTGTCTCTCATGCTGTCACTCTCACTCTGCTGTCACTCTCACTCTGCTGTCCCTCATGCTGTCACTCATGTTGTCACTCTGACTCTGCTGTCACTCTCCCTCTGCTGTCACTCATGCTGTCACTCTCACTCTGCTGTCTCTCATGCTGTCACTCTCACTCTGTCACTCTCACTCTGATGTCACTCTCACTCTGATGTCTCTCACTCTGACGTCTCTCACTCTGCTGTCACTCTCTTTCTGCTGTCACTCTCACTCTGCTGTTACTCTCACTCTGCTGTTACTCTCACTCTGCTGTCTCATGCTGTCACTCTCACTCTGCTGTCACTCATGCTGTCACTCTCACTCTGTCAATCTCACTCTAATGTCACTCTGACTATGATGTCACTCTCACTCTGGTGTCTCTCACTCTGCTTTCACTCTCACTCTGCTGTCTCATGCTGTCACTCTCACTCTGCTGTCACTCTCACTCTGCTGTCACTTTCTGCTGTGTCTCTCACTCTGCTGTGTCACTCACTCTGCTGTCACTCACTCTGCTATCACTCTCACTCTGCTGTCACTCACTCTGCTGCCACTCACTCTGCTGTCACTCACTCTGCTGTCTCTCATGATGTCACTCTCACTCTGCTGTCACTCTCACTCTGCTGTCACTCTCACTCTGCTGTCACTCTTGCTGTCACTCTCACTATGCTGTTACTCTCACTCTGCTGTCACTCTCACCCTGCTGTCACTCTCACTTTGCTGTCTCTCATGCTGTCACTCTCACTCTCACTCTGCTGTCACTCTCACTCTGCTGTCACTCATGCTGTCACTCACTCTGCTGTCTCTCATTCTGTCACTCTCACTCTGCTGTCACTCTCACTCTGCTGTCACTCATGCTGTCACTCACTCTGCTGTCTCTCATTCTGTCACTCTCACTCTGCTGTCTCTCATGTTGTCACTCTCACTCTGCCGTCACTTACTCTGCTGTCTCTCACTCTGCTGTCACTCTCACTCTGCTGTCACTCTCACTCTGCTGTCACTCACTCTGCTGACACTCTCACTCTGCTGTCTCTCATGCTGTCACTCTCACCCTGCTGTCTCTCATGCTGTCACTCTCACTCTGCTGTCACTCTCACTCTGCTGTCACTCTCACTCTGCTGTCACTCCCACTCTGCTGTCACTCCCATTCTGCTGTCACTCCCATTCTGCTGTCACTCATGCTGTCACTATCACTCTGCTGTCTATCATGATGTCACTATCACGTTGCTGTCGCTCTCACTCTGCTGTCACTCTCACTCTGCTGTCACTCTCACTCTGCTGGCACTCTCACTCTGATGTATCTCATGCTGTCACTCTCACTCTGCTGTCACTCTCACTCTGCGGTCTCTCACTCTATTGTCACTCTCACTCTATTGTCACTCATGCTGTCACTCTCACTCTGCTGTCACTCTCACTCATGCTGTCACTCACTCTGCTGTCACTCTCACTCTGCTGTCACTCTCACTCTGCTGTCACTCTCACTCTGCTGTCATTCTCACTCTTCTGTCACTCATGCTTTCACTCTCACTCTGCTGTCTATCATGCTGTCACTATCACTCTGCTGTCACTCTCACTCTGTTGTCACTGTCACTCTGCTGTCACTGTCACTCTGCTGTCTCTCATGCTGTCACTCTCACTCTGCTGTCTCTCATGCTGTCACTCCCACTCTGCTGTCACTCTCACTCTGCTGTCACTCATGCTGTCACTCTCACTCTGCTGTCTATCATGATGTCACTATCACGTTGCTGTCACTCTCACTCTGCTGTCACTCTCACTCTGCTGGCACTCTCACTCTGCTGGCACTCTCACTTTGCTGGCACTCTCACTCTGCTGTATCTCATGCTGTCACTCTCACTCTGCTGTCACCCTCACTCTGCGGTCTCTCACTCTATTGTCACTCTCACTCTGCTGTCACTCATGCTGTCACTCTCACTCTGCTGTCACTCATGCTGTCACTCTCACTCTGCTGTCACTCTCACTCTTCTGTCTCTCATGCTGTCACTCTCACTCTGCTGTCACTCTCACTCTGCTGTCACTCATGCTGTCACTCACTCTGCTGTCACTCTCACTCTGCTGTCACTCTCACTCTGCTGTCATTCTCACTCTTCTGTCACTCATGCTTTCACTCTCACTCTGCTGTCTATCATGCTGTCACTATCACTCTGCTGTCACTCTCACTCTGTTGTCACTGTCACTCTGCTGTCACTGTCACTCATGCTGTCACTGTCACTCTGCTGTCTCTCATGCTGTCACTCTCACTCTGCTGTCTCTCATGCTGTCACTCTCACTCTTCTGTCACTGTCACGCATGCTGTCACTCTCACTCTGCTGTCTCTCATGCTGTCACTCTCACTCTGCTGCCACTCTCACTCTGCTGCCACTCACTCTGCTGTCACTCTCACTCTGCTGTCTCTCATGCTGTCACTCTCTCATTCTGTCACTCTCACTCTGCTGTAACTCTCACTCTGCTGTCACTCTGACTCTGCTGTCACTCTCACTCTGCTGTTACTCATGCTGTCACTCCCACTCTGCTGTCACTCTCACTCATGCTGTCACTCACTCTGCTGTCACTCTCACTCTGCTGTCACTCTCACTCTGCTGTCTCTCATGCGGTCACTCTCACTCTGCTGTCACTCTCACGCTGCTGTCACTCATGCTGTCACTCTCACTCTGTTAGCTAGTTTCAACTGTTAAAGGTCCTGCCTAAAGCTGACACCTAAACATAGGGCCTATGTGACTCATTGCTGGAAATCAAACCATAAGGCCAGTTGCATGATGGATACTGAGTATCAGAAAGTTATTGGCAAGAAAGCTATATTTATTCAATATGCAGAGTTACCAAGAGGCCTCTCTGCTTGGGCCTGTGCCAATAGGAATCATTTATTTTGTCAGCCCCTATCATTAACCCTATCTGTAGCAGTTTAGCCGAATGTGCAGTCAAGGCATGTTGCTCCAACTCTGAAACAGCCTGTCAGATAAAGAATGTTGGCATGTTTGCGATGTGCATGGCATCTCTCTTAGCATGTGTTCTGTCTCCAGTGGTGGTGTAGTGAAACTCAAATGGCATAAGATCATATTAAATTTACTGGAGGTGTTATTTTTCGGGGGAGGATGAGAATGACAAGTTCCATATTAGGATAGGTTGAACACAGTGATATACATATCTTCATCCAACGGTCAATAGCTATGCCTTACAACCTAGAAGATAATTAATTAGGTTTACTTTTGATTAGATGATAGAGCACTATTATCCACTTGTCAGTGTTTGGAAAAGGGAGACGCCATGCTGTACTGGTATAAACATTCATCAATTAGGCGACTATGAAGATATGTATCTCAGGATAGGCTGGCAGAATATGATAAGGTTCCATAGCGTCCCTTGTCCACTTTACAGATTTCTATTGCAGATATCCCACTATAAGTTATTGTATGTTCACAAATGGACCAGTTTCAGAAGGAAATTAGTTATGAAGGCCTTTTACCCGTCAGGGGTAGCATGCCATTACCTCATGTATTGGTCGGCTGAATTTAGTTTATTTTTTCTTTTACGTTGAGTGGCATGTTCGGATTTACACCCCAATACAAACCATGCTGAGAGGAATATTCCATTCTAAAAGGCCCGATCCATGACCTCGATGCCTATACACGGTAAAAACACTTAGCTCAAATGAAATAAAACAACAAGCTAAGAGGGTAGCCACACTCACAGCGTGTGTGCTTTAAAGAGTAAGCATATACAATGTGATGGTGGCACTGGATAGCAACTGTCTTACTCTAGTGTGTCGCTAATGACAGTTTGATGGTGTAGAGGGCATGTTTGAGGTGAATGAAGACATTGTAATGCGTGCTATGAGATGCTAAAGCCATTCGCTTTGTCGCGGTCATGTTTGCATGAATGAACAGACATTCAGTAATTCCTAGTGAGTTTTATAAATAGTAGTTTAAAAATAATTATACAACTACGTCTACATACTGTTGCGGGACATGCCGGTTTAGTGCTCAATCCCCCCTGCTCCAATTTTTAGTTATTAATGCAAAGATATCCAGTGAAAGATTATGAAAACTCGTGGTGTTAATGTGCTTTGAATACCTGCACCCCCTCTAGTAGAGGTGCGATCCGAGCTGATTCTCCGGGTGAATAATTGGTATTTCTTTGTGTAAAAATGAAATGGATCTGTTTCCGGAAAGTATTGGACCTGTAATCTTGTCCCATCAGGCGAGTACGCTCAAACTTTTTTTTCTGCCAGGACTGCAATTATGTACCAATAGCTTCAAAGATGGATGAATTTGTACAGGCACTGTGGTGATGTACGGTGGTGATTGAATTTGTTTAGGGTGTCAGTGGCCCCCAGACCATTTTGGTCATGTTTGTTTTTGCACACAACTGCATTATTTTAAGCAGTCTGTTTTCTGTCTGTCTGGCGTCTTCCATAAAAGGTCCGTAAAACGTCTGTAAAAAGGAGAATACATTTGAGTACAGCCAGTAAAAAGGCTTTTCCTAGAAAAACATTTTGACATGGCTCGTATTTAGTGAAGAAAGAATATCAGCTGTACTGTCGTCAAACGCCGCGGGATCCGCACGAGTATCTTTTAAGCACTGGAAAGTGAAGTATAACTGTAAGAGGCAAAATACGGATCCCTGTTCACAAAAAGCAAGCGATCGAAAACGATTGCGAACCACAACAAAAAAAAGCCTGTGAGTGGTGTGCGCGCGCGCGCCATTGCGAGCATATGTTTTGAATTATCACGGCTGTCAAGCCGAGATAATTCAAAACATATGGCCTCTGGTGCACGTAACAGACACCAATAGGCCATAGGCGGAGCTACGCGACCGCCTATGGCCTATTGCGTGTTCTGTTTAAAAACAGCACGCACGCCAAGGCCAATGAAAATGGACCTTGGAAATCCATACGCATGAGCTATGTGGAATTTCAAGGTCCATTTTCCAAACGCCCGGAATAGGACTCTCGCTGCGCGACACTGCATGCGCAGTGTACGGCAGGTCCGAGCCCTAAAAAGATCAGCATTTCTTTCTTTGTGGGGGTTAATATCACGGCAAACAAACAGGGGGCAACGCACCCGTAACCCCATAAAGAAACCCCCGCTGGCAAACGAGGACCACTGCTGGACATTAAGTTGAAGTACACTTTTACCACACAGCATTATCTTCAGGTAAGCAGCAATAGTACTTACGGAGTATAAGAGAGGGAATTAACAGTCCAACAAATTGTGCTAAGGTTTATCTCCTCGCAATCAGGGCCGGACTGGGAACTGAAAGCAGCCCTGGCAAATTTTGGAAAACCAGCCCCCGTCCGGCACGTAGCAGACCATCCCCCGTCCAGCACGTAGCGAGCGAGCGCAGCGAGCGAGCCCGACGGCCACTAGGGGGGTTTGGGGGGTTCTCCCCCCACGAAAATTTTGAAAAACGACAGACCAAAATGGTGAATTTTACAGCATATTTTTCATTACATATTTAAATTGTATCAACTTTCAAAGCACAGTAAACAGTAGATGGTGACCTTAAAGAACATCAGGTTACCCACCCAGTCATATGTATCCATAGGCATTCTTTCAGAGAGCACCAAAAATAGACACAAGTTTGCGAGAATGTTCTGTACATTGGTCATCGAACGTCACGTCCGGTACATGCTGTGTTTCAACAAGTAACTCCTGTTGTGCACGAATCCTGGACGTTTTTTCTCAGGCAGGAAAATGTAACATGCATTTGGTTAAAACCCTATGGTAGGGTGACCAACTAGCATTGGTGCAAATTCAGGACAAAGGGTCAAAATTCAGGACACAAATTCAGGACAGCAGGCCAAAATTCAGGACAAAACTTCAGGACAATAGGTACGTTTTACAGACACATCAGAGGTCGCGCAATAGTATATAAGTAAGCCCAGCCATTTCCAAACATATTCAACCATTTGCAAACCTATCCATCATGTATCCTTCCATCTATCATTTCACTCATCCATCCCTTCATCCATCCCCTCATCCATCCTTTCACTCATCCTCCATTATCCATCCATCCACCCTTTCACCCTATCCATCTGTACACTTATCCATCCACTCTTCATCCCATCCATCCATTCACTCATCCATTCAGCCATTTACCCTTTCACCAATCCAGCCATCCTTTCACTTACTAATCCTTCCACCCATCCACTATTTTAGTCATCCACCCATCCTCCCTTTCTCTCTCCATCGACCCTTTCACTTAGCCATCCTTCCTTCCATCCATCCATCCATCCATCCATCCATCCACCCATCTATCTATCTACTCATCCACTCATGAATCCATCCATTGACCCTATCACTCATCCATCTATCATTTCACTCCTTCACACATCTATTCATCCTTTTGTCCATCTACCCTCCCTTTCACTCACTCATCCATCCTTACATCCACCCTTTCACTCATATGTCCATTCATTCACCCTTGCACTTATCAATCCAGCAATCCATCCATCATTTCACTCATCCACCTACCCTCCCATCATCCACCCAACCATCCACCCACCCACCATCCACCCACCCACTCATCCATCCTTTCACCCACCCACCATCCAATCCACTGATCCATCCTTTCACCCACCCACTATCCACCCACCCACTCATCCATCCATCCTTTCACCCACCCACTCATCATCCATCCATCCTTTCACCCACCAACTCTCCATCCATCCATCCTTTCACCCACCCATCATTCATCCATCCATCCGTCCTTCCCCTCATCATCCATCCTTCCCCTCATCATCCATCCTTTTCCCTCATCATCCATCCTTTTCCCTCATCATCCATCCATCCATCCTTCTACCCACCCACTCATCATCCACCCTCCATCCATCCATCCTTCCCCTCATCATCCATTCTTCCCCTCATCATCCATCCATCCATCCTTTCACTCACCCATCCATCCATCCTTCCCCTCTATCCATCCCCTCATCCATCCATCCATCCCCTCACCCATTCATCCATCCATCCCCTCACCCATCCATCCTTCCTTCCCCTCACCCATCCATCCTTCCTTCCCCTCATCCATCCATCCTTCCCCTCATCCATCCATCCTTCCCCTCATCATCCATTCTTCCCCTCATCATCCATCCATCCATCCATCCTTTCACCCACCCATCCATCCATCCTTCCCCTCTATCCATCCCCTCATCCATCCATCCATCCCCTCACCCATCCATCCCTCCTTCCCCTCACCCATCCATCCTTCCTTCCCCTCACCCATCCATCCTTCCTTCCCCTCATCCATCCATCCTTCCCCTCATCCATCCATCCTTCCCCTCATCCATCCATCCTTCCCCTCATCCATCCTTCCTTTCATCCATCATCCATCCTTCCCCTCACCCATCCATCCATCCATCCCATCGATTTATTCTTCCCCCCATCCATCCATCCATCCACCCTTTTCCTCATCCATCCTTCCCCTCCATCCATCCATCCTTCTCCTCATCCATCCATCCTTCCCCTCCATCCATCCATCCATCCATCCTTCTCCTCATCCATCATCCTTCCCCTCATCCATCTTTCCCCTCATCCATCATCCAGCTACCCTTCCACCCATACATCCAGCTATTTACCATTTTCTCTCCATCCTTCCCCTCACTCATCAATCCATCCATCCTCTCTCATTATCCATTTATTCAATCTTTCATTCATCCATTCACCCTTTCACTAATTCATCCAGCCATTCACCCAACCCTTCACTTACTTACTCGCCCACCTTTCCATATTAATTTTGAGCTGAGCCTTTTTGAGAAGAGGCCCATCAAGAACGTCACCCTCGCTGCAGGGGCCGTTCCAGGACTGGGACAGAAGCCACCCTGGGCGGAGACAGGATCCACCACAGGGGGGGGACAAGAGCCATCACAGGTGGGGGGTGGACTGGAGCCACCACATGGGGGGACAGGAGCCATCACAGGCGGGGGTGGACTGGAGCCACAACATGGGGGGACAAGAGCCATCACAGGTGGGGGGTGGACTGGAGCCACCACATGGGGGGACAGGAGCCATCACAGGCGGGGGTGGACTGGAGCCACAACATGGGGGGACAAGAGCCATCACAGGTGGGGGGTGGACTGGAGCCACCACATGGGGGGACAGGAGCCATCACAGGCGGGGGTGGACTGGAGCCACAACATGGGGGGACAAGAGCCATCACAGGTGGGGGGTGGACTGGAGCCACCACATGGGGGGACAGGAGCCATCACAGGCGGGGGTGGACTGGAGCCACAACATGGGGGACAAGAGCCATCACAGGTGGGGGGTGGACTGGAGCCACCACATGGGGGGACAGGAGCCATCACAGGCGGGGGTGGACTGGAGCCACAACATGGGGGGACAAGAGCCATCACAGGTGGGGGGTGGACTGGAGCAACCACATGGGGGGACAGGAGCCATCACAGGCGGGGGTGGACTGGAGCCACAACATGGGGGGACAAGAGCCATCACAGACGGGGGTGGGGGGGTGGACTGGAGCCACCACATGGGGGGGACAGGAGCCATCAGTGAGGGGAGGGCAGGAGCCATCACAGGAGAGTGAACAGGATCCAGCAGGGTGGGCACAGAATGGGGGGCATGCAGTATTCCAGTATCATCTTGGGCTCCTTGTGCCCTCCAGCACAAGACAACGAGAAGACAGGCACGCAGTCCAAAATGCCATCCCCCACTGTGATGTACAGTACTTACAGGAGATACTCTAAGAGAACTGATTGAACTTGATTGTCCTCCATACTTTGTTAATCAGTGTGGGTGCGATTGTGCCATTTCTTTATTGTATTACATTATAGACTGCATGTTTGAAGAACCGAGGTTTGCTTACAATTTAGTGACAGTAATTACGCTCAGAACCACGTGCTGCCTCGGTGTAATCAGGGGTGTAATCTGGCCGAGTCTCGGATGTTTGGGGCCCTGGGTAGAAATGGAATGTGTGAGCCCCCCTCTAAATAGCAGAGACATGACACATTCAGGGCTGTTTGCATGTGAATAGATGTCGCTGCTCCTGAAGTTGCAGCCCCTCCCTCTCAGTCACCTTGGAAGCACCTCTTAACAGGTCATCAAGGGCTGGAGGTGTAAGGGTTGCCCCCCCTCCCTCTCAGTCACCTTCGAAGCACCTCTTAACAGCCGGTCATCGAGGGCTGGAGGTGTGAGGGTTGCCACCCCGCTGTGCAGTGTTGGCTGCAGTCTGATAAATTAGTTGTTTAACTATTATTTCTTATGCTGTGAAGCTAGCAGCTAACGTAAACTCTCTCTTTACTCAAATGATTGTTATTTCTGATATTTATGATTCCCTCTTCTTCACTGCTTTATTTTGTCTGCGAGCAAGTGTCACTCATAGTCGTTGAAATGTCACACATAATTTCAGTGAAATTATCAAAATCCTGGTCACACTCACACATACTAATCTGAAACCTTGGCAGCTATGAGTCAGTCACGTCCACACTGCCACCAGGGCCTGGTGGTCACGTGACGTAGCGCTGGAGAAGCAAACAGCGCAGCGCTGCCTGCTTCTTTACTTTCAAGTTTCTCGGGGGGCCAGGGCCGGGCAGAAATTAAAACTGACTGACTCACTCACCTCGGTGCCGGCGGCCTGCTGTCCAGTGTCTGCTGACTGCTGTTGGTGGTGGGGTCGGTCAGTGTCGGGTCACGGACGGTGGCACAGGCACTGTGGCAGAGGGGGGTCGGGCTAGGCCTAGGCGGCGGCGCTAGTAGCCAGTCCACTGCCAGAAGCCAGCCATTAGAATAAAATTAATTTATGGGCCTGGGCCTGGGCCTGGCGGGACTCTCCAACTCCGTGCGCGACTGCAGACTCCTCTCGTCAGTCACGCGCAGGCCTGCCAATGCGCATGCGGGAAGGAGGAGAATTACACCAGCCGCACCTAGAGAGGCGCGCCACGGCCCGCACGCAGACGCGGCAGAGGAGGGGGTAGGCATAATTCTGCGCGCTGCGCACAGGCACCTCCCCCCTCATCCTCCATTTGTTTATTGTTAGGTAACGGCCCGGTTTGCATGCACATACTGAGTCTTGCAGTTGCAGCGCTTGCTTGGGGGGGGTAGTGACAGTGTTCGTGCACGGTGCAGACGGTGACCTGCATGCATAGAGTGAGTCAGACACAGGATGATGTGCGAGTGCGGCCGTGAACAAAGTGAGTGTCGTGACGCACGCTGCCGAGGGCAAAATCGGCCCCCAGACACAAAACCGGCCCCCTTTTCGGAAACCGGCCCCCAAAACCCTCCAGCCGACCGGGGGATTGCCCGGTGCCCGGACTCACCAGTCCGGGCCTGCTCGCAATGCAAGATCAAAAGTATACTCCAAACAAAGAGCTATGCAACACCCCAGCTACGGTCTTCACTGAGAAAATGCAAACATTCAGGACATTTGTGCACGTACCGTAACAGGAGCACCCACAATGTTTTGGGAACCCCCTGCCTTGCAGCATTAGACACATCTGATGCTAACATCCTTCCAGCATTTAACAATGGCATGCAACATTCAGAAGGAGCCACAAATGCCCTGAACGCTTTGTTAACGCAGTGGCAGCTGGTGAAAATTTAAATTGGTGAGTCATAAAAACCTGCCGAGAATTCTACAGGCTGGACAAGTGAAGCAAAGGAGCCCAAGTACTTCAAGGAGGAATTTTTAAAAATAGAGCATAAAATGTTACAATTCATATCACATTTTGCCAAATAAATTGGCATGTTGCTGGAGAAAAGATAACTGTCACATGCTCCCAGGTATAAGGCAGCTTTCTACTGACCTCCCATCCTCACCATCTTCTCATACCCATTTGTTATTGTTTATTCTCTTGTAGTCTTTCTGCTCCTTCTGTCCTCAGTCTCCACATCACCCGTGTTCAACTTTATTCTCCCCTTCATTCTCGCTTTCATTTTGTCCATACCTATTCAATGCCTTACTTCCTCCTCACACTTTCCATTATTTTCAGTTTCTCCCTCTGCTTTCGAACTAATCTCATAAATCTTGTTTCAGTATTTTCCTTTCTAACTTTTGATCTACCTTCCCACAACAGGAACTCAAATGTGTCCCTCCTCCTTCTCTCACAAGCCTTTCACTTCCCTCTAGTTTTCACAACCGCCTTCCTTCCTCATTTACTGTCCTGGCAGCTACAAGCACTCCTGTGACATCATTTGTACGGCCCAGAATCCTTTGTGTGCATACCTTACACGACGACACCTCATCTAGGAACACATATCTCTCTTATAAATAGAAAGCATTCTTTGTCTGGACGGCCAGGAACACCCCTTTCCTCAATAAACTCACCAAATTTTGCCCAAAGCAAACATAGCACCATTCCCAGAAGAAACGTGTACAGCCAGGCATAACCGGCGTTCGCGCAAGGGCCATAAAACTAAAAGAGAATGAACGTTCACTACACAGCAGCAAATCTTGCACAGACACACCAAGCTTTGGGTCATAATTACATTGTGCAAATTCGAACTGTTGGTGCTTTATAAAGCCACATGAATGTACAGTCTGCTCAGTTTATGTAGCTGTCAGACAATACTGGTGTGCGAAAAAAATACAATGCTGGTAATTTGTCTACACATCTGGTTCAAAGCAAAGTAGAGCAAAATAGCCCTCTCTAATGGTGAGCTTCAGAAAGGTAACACTGATGGTGCCATTTCCAGTGATCTGAAGGTCGTAAGTTCGGTACCCATCAAGGTTAGTAAAACTAAAGAAAGCCCAGAATGACTAGGTGAATTAAGCCTCCTAGATTTTCAACACTAGGTTCATCTATTTGTGTCCGATTGCGGGAGCACGGGGTTGACGCAGCGCTGGTGAGCTCACTATCCGATTTTCGCCACAATTTATCCACCACAGTAAGGCATGGTTTTCAATGTGAATGCTTTGACGCATTTGGTCTACAAAGTTGAGTAGTTGGCTGCAGTCTAGCTCCCATCCTTTTTATTCTCTATATTGACAACTTGGGATTTTATTTGATTGGACGACGGCAGGATGCCCCCCCCCCCCGATTGGCCATACTCCAATCCCTTGCCTGTTATATTCATATGAAGCAGTGTTATGAACACATAACCTCATAGACTCAAAAATCTGACTATTGGCTTTGCCAACTTTATGGCTAGCCTTGACATGACATGAACATCAACTATGGCAAATCTCAAATTATGGCCTGTGGTTGGATGTTCTCAAACCTGAGTTCCCTTAGTATCAACTATTCTAAGCTGTCTAAAACCTCTTGCTTTTCATATTTATGGGTTTGGTTTGATGCTACAGACTCTTGGCGCACTACCATTACATCTAAGTACCAGAATTTTAAATTGTCGATAGGAGCTCTCTTTAAGTTGGCCTCCTTAGCGGGAGGAAAACCTACCCCAGCATTTATGCAGACTTATAAGACTCGATATGTGCCCATTACTACATATGGGGCAGGAATAAGGTGATTTTCTCAAGTGTCCCGCATACAAATGGAGGCATCCTCTAAATGGGATAGCACTTAAATATTATGGAAAAACTTTCCTTCCAATGCAAGTATAATGTATCAGTTTTTCTTCTCAATTGTGGTCATAATGATCATGAAAGAATATGTGCCACACGTGCACATTTTTAGTTACAAGGACTTTATTTTGTTTCTTCAATAATATACGACGCGTTTCCTTCATACTGAACTTTCACAAGGCCCAATTTACACATTTAAATTTTGCAAGCATCAAATGGAGTTATTTCTGTAGTCATTTATACTAATTGTATCATCACAAATAGGAATCCCAAATCCCAACAATCCTACTAACCTGGACTGTTCCTGGGTAAAAGTCCCAATCAATCATGTGTTGTAGAATTTAAATATGCGATCAATATTCTATATGCCACTTATAAAGACAGTCGAAGAGAACAGTCCATGGCAGATTAGATGTCATTTGCAACCCCCTCCCCTTCTCCTACATAGGGACGATAATAGATTGCATCCAAAAGATGGGGATAACAGAACTGCCAGCAGCATTATGCACATTCATTAACCACTGGGCCAGCAACTCAATATTGTATTTATAAAGGTCAATGGGCATCCCATCAAGACCAGAAGCCTTAATAGAAGGCTTGCACTTTAGCGCATGAGTTACCTCTGCACGACTAAAAATCAGGCAAGTATTTGAGGTACATAAATCACTGGATGGGCTTTCCATCTCAGTAGCACTATAAAACCTCTCCTTAGTTGCTGATGCTATATGCCCAGTAATCTTGGATATTTTAAATGCCTCCATCTCCACGAGCACAGTTCCCCCTGCCTGGAAATGTGCACAGGTAAGGGCCCTGAAATCTAACAACCTGCTACATGTCTCACAAACAGGCTTTCGCCCTCGATTAGGGACAGAGACAGCCCTTCTGGCAGTAACCGAAGAGGCACGGAGGCTTTTAGACCAGGGCGGCTCAGCGGCTGGCTATTATTCTTTTAGATCTCAGTGCCGCTTTCGACACTGTTGATCATAATATCCTACTGAGCCCCACACTTTTTAACACCTATATGGCGCCTTTAGCAGAGGTGGTCATTCCATTCGGTATACAGATCATAACGTATGCAGATGACACCCAACCGGTGATGTCTTTAAACCATCCAGAGGGTTCATCAAGCTCTCTAGGCAGCTGTCTGGAAGCAGTAGCCGAGTGGATGAATCTATCTCATCTTAAACTAAACGGCGACAAGACTGAGCTGATGTTTCTGGGAAAACAGCCATCTCCCCTACCGGCCCATCTATGGCCAACCTGCCTCAGCCCTATGCCTGCTCCAAAGCAGCAGATTAAGAGCCTCAGCATGTGGCTGGACAGCTCTCTCTGCTTTGGCTTTCAAGCTGACAAGCTTGCCGCTGCCTGCTTTGGTTTGCTGAGTATGTTAAGAAAGGTTCTTCCCCTGCTTCCCTTCAAGGCGAGAAGGATTATGGTGCAAGCCCTCATACTCTCCCGCCTTGACTACGGGAATGCGCTGTACCTGGGTGCCAAACAGGCAAGCATGCAAAAACTTCAAGTAATCCAGAACTGCGCGGCCCATCTACTGCTCCAAATTCCCCGGCGACAATCTGCAAAATCCGCTGTGAGGACTCTGCACTGTCTCCCTATCCGGGCCAGGATTCAGTTTAAGGCCATGTGCCTGGCTCATAGAGCCGTGTGGAAATCGGACCCGGCCATCCTGCATTCCCTGGTTACCCCATACCATCCCTCCAGAAATCTTCGTTCCAGCTTAGCCTTCCTCGCCACGTCCAGGAAAGTCCGTCGCTCCAAGTGGGGTGGACGCTCTTTCTCCCTGAATGCCTCAAACCTTTGGAACTCTCTCCCCTCCACTCTGCACGGCGAACCAAACATACTGGCCTTTCGCAAGCTTCTTAAAACTCACCTGTTGAGCAATGTGCCCTAAACTGATGTGCTTTCTCTGTGCGATCCATAAGTGCTACGATGCCTCAGGGTAGCTACGCGCTATATAAATATAATTTCATTTATTCATTCATAGATGAATTTAAATTGCATAGTCCACTGCTGCTGAAAACTGAGTATGCATTGGTGATGCAGGGCTTGGCTAGACCTCTTGGTCGAATGGTGTTGCTCTGGCCTCCTCTGTCCCATGAAGGTCAGCCCAGATGATGATGCACACTCTTCAGATTCTGAATGGTACAGCTCTGCAGATATTATGTGAGTCATTAGAAGTAATTTTGGGCCTTATTATGACTTTAGCAGTCTCAGAGCAGGCCCTCCTGCCGCCGCCCCACTCCGAGACTTTTAAAGTCTCTGGCGGGAAGTCCTGTGGCAGTCCCACAGCGGTGCCTTTAAAAAAGGCACCACAATTGGAGCGTTAAAGGCAGTTCCTGAAGGGTATGGAATGTCAAATCCATGCCATGCAGAGACTGGGGGTGCATGCATGTTGTGCCCTCCTGCATGCACACCATGGCGCAGAAGCACAAGAGTGCCCTGGAGGGCCCCCTTTGTTTCCTCACCAACCACACTCTTCATGGCTGTCGCACCGCCATGAAAAGTGTGGCAGTAAGGAAACTCATAATATGCTTGGTGGGACCGCAGCAGCACAGCCCAGCATATTGTGGCCTGAAGACCGCTGCAACAGCACTGGCCATTGCAGTGGTGCCAATGCGGTTCGACCACCCAAGTTGTAATGGGGTGGTCGGACCACCAGTGCCGCAGTGCTGGCACTACCACCATGGCTATGGCAGTCTGATGGATCGTTGTAGTCATAATAAGACCCTTAAACATTAGTATGCCCAAGAGTTCATTTAAATGAGTTTTGGAAGCCTATCTCCCCATGCTGAGAAGCAATGAATTAAAGAATTGATGCTGTGGTATTAGTAGGAAATTCTTCAGCTGGCGTTTCCCGATGAAACATCCCTTAGCCATGAAGGAAAAACAGACTGGTTTTACAAGTAATGTATGAAGAAGAGCAATAGGATTGAACAGCAGTCCTAAAGAGGTGCACATATTTTACCTACCCATTATGAAAACACAGGCATACACAAGCCTTGCCACCAACATAGCTTTTTTCATCCATCACACTCTATACCAATGACTGATTAATTTAGTTCCAAGCTGGCCTTCCTTACTTCTGGGACATTTCCAAAGAGGGGAAAATAAAGAGTTAAAACTCTATAAAAAACACAGCTGTCAAATCACTATTTGTTAATAATTCATTTTTTGGTAATATACACAAAACCACCATGCACACAATCATGATAATCTAGATGAACGCAACTCTTCTTCAGGGCAGTTGTTCTCAGTAGAATCAAAAAGAATATACATAAACAACTACATCAGTGGTGTTTGTGTGTTCCTGGTCTGTCATACCCTGCATATTCAAGAATGCAGGACAACTCAGGAAACCCCCTTGTAGGTCTAGTGCCAGTTATGTTCTTCAATCTTGTAACAAGTTTTTATCAGGCCAGTTACCCTACTGGGCATTCCAATATGTCACTGACACACCCACTAAGCTAGGTTTCTGATGCAGTAAAATGCAAGGCGTTATAGACCAGGAATCAGTGACACAGAACTTTAGCATACATGGTTAAGACTCTGATATGACAAAGTCTTGCAACTGCAAACAAGGTTATGCTTTGCTATGAGACAGAGAGCTGATCTAGTGGAAATGTTTTAGAGGAACCAGTCTTGACAAGGGGGGATTTTACTGTTTCAATAGGAGTAGGAGGGAGGATGTGCGACATTACTTCACAATGTGACAACAATTTGTAGTTTCCATACTCAATATATTAGGTGGATCAGTGGTGTAGATTTGTTTTCTTTTTGTTAGTAACTGATACATTTTTTTCTTAGTTGTAGTTGTGACAAAAACCTTTATTGTATTATTACTTAAAATCCTTTACAAAAGCTGAGCAGATAAATACAATTTATTTAAATAATAAATAAATAAATGAATAAGAAAAGGTAAAGATAAAATGAATAAAATCTGAATAGGGTTTTAGATGCAAAATACAATCGTAGTCAGCATAAAAGGTACATTTTGAATTAAAACAGGTGTTTGGTGTTACATGCAAAGAATGTGCAAAGCTACATCACCAAAGTCTATTAAATTTCCTGTAACTAGTAAAAGTTAATATGGGCAGTAGTAGTATTAAAAGGGCGATACTGAGCAAGAGCGAATGGAGGTGTTCCGTGAATAGTAAGTTCGCTTGTTGTCAGTTCGCGGGCTGATTGTAAAGACAATCCAGCCGCCGCATGAAACTTCCCAATTCGGGAACTATGGTGGTGTATGGTGCCTTAAGGCCTCCTTGAATGTTCCTATGCCGTGTTGTATGAACATGGTTCTTAGATACAAGAGCCTTGGGGTCTGCAGAGCTGGACAACAACAAATTACATGCTCCGCAGATACTGTGTGGTATTGGCACAAACCGCATCCAGATCTTCTTGACAACTTATTTTTCCAGTGAGCTCTATAGTCTTGAATTGGCAAAGTTAATAACCTTGTCATCTTAACATTTTGTAAAGCCTGCCTTCCCTATTCTGCTTTTAGGTAGTGCTGGCATGCAGTTGTTTCATATGAGTTGATAAGACTCTCTGTACCCTGAACAGATCTGATCCGTTCAATGTCTTGTTGTCTCAAAGTGGTCTTACCACACTTTTTTAGCAGATTCTTTAGACTAAACTTAGTCAGGGGTGTGACTGTTAAAAGATCGTCTGGGAGTCCGAATGTTTTATTGGCCACAAAGTAATACCTCGCCCAGGAACCTATAGTGCTGCCCTGATTGTGCCCGGGCATGCATTAGTCATGTTATGGTGGAATTTGATTATATCTTTTTTGCATTCAATGTCCATTGCTGTGAGTTGGAGTAATGAATCAGAATTGAATATTTTTAGCAATGTGCAATGCTGCAAAATGGAAAGGAATTTTCCTTAGGTGCCTTCAGTGGCTGCTCCAGCACTAAGGCAGAAGAGCGTATCCCCACTGCTTTAAGAGCAGTGCTTCTGAAAATTATAATAACCTGGTTCTTATCATTTTATTTGTCACTACGGGCTGGGTGTGGGCGGGGTGGGGCTGGGGTTACGGTGGGGGATTGGTTTGCCTACTCCAAGTGCACAAGACTGCTTGGCCGGCCCTCTTGGGCTGGTCAAACAGGCCTATGCACTTTGCATCTTCCCCACAGGGCTTGCTTCACACAGCCCGATGAAGAATATGAAAAGCATCACAGTGCCTGTCTGAACCCCAAACCATAGCGCTCAGACCTTGCGCAACGCTGCATTGCAGCGTTGTGATTAGCTTAGGGGAAGGAGCATGTGTGCTTCCTGCTTCCTTCAGCTATGGAAGCAGAGGAGAAGGTGGCTGAAGGGATGGAAGGGAAGAGACGGCCTGCCGGCCAGCCGGCAGCAAAAGATAAAGGGCCTTTTTCTTTGTCGCCCCGCCACCCCCAACCCCAGCCAGTCACCACTGGGTGCTTTGCTCCAGGGACTACAATGTGTAGGACTTTGATACAAATAAGAAAAACCTACCCCCTCTCAGAGCTGGGCAATGACTGGGTTGAAACTGTGCTGAAACACGTGTCTACATCACTACACAGCACTCTTAGCACTACACTAAAACATTCACATACGCTGTAAAAGGAGAAGTTCTTGCTCCAGGACATTCAGGCAGCACTGCCCAAAGGTGAAGGCCACCCTGGGTGCTATTTAGAATTTACTGGATAAACTAAACTTTGCTGCAAGTGTCATCCCAGCTAGAAGACACAACATTGTTAGATTGAATAATGGATTGAAGGAAGATCTCAGAATGTGGGCGGAATGTTTGGCCGATTTCAATGCAGATTAATATGGAGATCAGCTTGGGCTAGCAGCCCTGAACTGTGCTTTTCAGGGACACTTCAGGCTGGGAAGGTTTTGGCATGATGATGGGGAGTGAGTGGTATGCACAGAAATGGCCCAAATCTTGGTGCAAGAGGATGATAACTGTGAATATCACTGTCCTGTAACTGTTCCCATTAGTTGCAGCACTCCATTTTTGGCCAGAGACATTGTCTGCAAAAAGAGTCTTATTCTGATCCAACAACATGGCAGTGGTGCAGGCCATCAATTTGCAATCTGACTATTGCCCATTAGTACAGTGCTTGCTAGGGGGCCTTGTGATGGAGTGCCTGCACAGCAATGTTGAATTCTGGGCACAACACACTGAGGAGGTTAAGAACATAGCAACTGATGCTCTCTCTGTGTATGGGAGGCTTGGCCGCAAGTGAGGACGGCGATGACACCTTTCCCCCCCCCACATCTTTGGTACCTATTGCACAAGTTACTACTTGTGCAACGATATATCTGTAAGAGACATTAGTTAGTGATAGATTCCTTACCTTTGAATATCCCTAGGCGTCAGACTGGATCCGAATATTTTTGCATAGCAATACCCCTGCGCGTCGGTAAGCGTCGTCTGCGGCTCCGCGTCCGTCGTCGGTGTCGTTAGCGCCAGAATGACGTCGTCGGAGTACTTAGACGCCGCCCATGCGCGCTGACCTCAGTTCTCATACACAGCTTTTCTGCGCCAGATACGCAGAGCCATGATAGAACCAACACTGGTGCCAAGAAACTAGGGCCCTGAAAGGGGATGACCTTAACCCTAGATATCGGTTCGCAGAACGGGGAGGATGGGTGGCTCGGTAAGGAATCGATCACTAAATAATGTCTCTTACAGATATATTGTTACACAAGTAGTAACTTGTGCATCTGAAAGAGACACGTTAGTGATAGATTCCTTACCTTAGAATAGATACCCCAGCAATACCAACCCCGGTGGTGGGTCTGCAAACCAATAATCACACCAGAAAGTCCTGGAGGACAGAACGGCCAAAGAAGCCATCCCTCCGGACTTGACTGTCCAGGCAGTAGTGCCGTGCGAACGTGTGCAGCGATGCCCACGTAGCTGCCTGGCAAATGTCCTGTAAGGGCACTCCCCGGCCCAGGGCAGTTGTAGTTGCCGTGGCCCGAGAGGAATGAGCCCTCAATCCAACAGGGGGCTCCTTCTTAGCCGTGGAGTAACATGCCTGGATACACAAGATGATCCACCGGGAGATGGTCCGCTTGTGTACCGCCTTCCCCTTCTTAGCACCCACGTAGTCAACAAAGAGTTGGTCATCCACCCGGAACTGGCATGTGCCATCCAAATAGAATGAGAGCGCACGTTTTGGGTCCAGACGGTGGAGCCGCTCTTCCTCTTTAGAGGGATGCGGAGGCGGAAAGAAGGTTGGCAAGGTGATGGACTGCCCGATGTGGAAGGCTGAGACAACCTTGGGCAGGAAAGATGGCTTAGTACGCAACAGAACCTTGTACGGATGGACAGAAAGGAAAGGTGGAGTACAATAAGGGGCCTGGAGCTCACTCACCCTCCTGGCAGAGGTGATGGCAACCAGGAAAGCAGTCTTTAGAGTCAGAAGACGAAGAGGACAGTTGTGAAGTGGCTCAAAGGGAGCGCACATCAGGAAGGTAAGAACAAGGTTCAAGTCCCACTAGGGCATCACGAAGGGAACAGGAGGGAACATGTGCGTGATGCCCTTAAGAAATCGATTTACAATAGGGGACTTGAACAAAGAAGGCTGATCAGGTAGCCTTAGGAAGGCAGAAAGGGCAGAAAGGTAGCCCTTGACAGTGCCCAGAGCAGAGCCCTGCTGGGCAAGAGAAAGAAGGAAGAGGAGAACCTCAGAAAGGGGGGCAGAGAGTGGATCCACAGCCTTTGCTGTGCACCATGCCACAAATCTGTTCCACCTGCAGACGTATACCGACTTTGTGGAGGGACGCCTGGCTGCCAGAATGACATTACAGACTTCGGGAGGCAAGTCAAATGGCCTCAACTGTCGCCGCTCAATCTCCAAGCTTGTAGGTGGAGACTGGACAGGTTCGGGTGGAGGACCGTCCCCTGCTGCTGCGACAGAAGGTCCTCCCAAAGGGGCAGACAAATCGGGGGATCTACTGACATGCTGAGTAGCTCGGGATAACAATATCTTCGTGCCCAGTCCGGAGCCACAAGGATAACCTGGGCCCGGTCGCACCTGATCTTCTTCAGCACTCTGGGCAGAAGTGGTATAGGCGGAAAGGCGTACAACAGACCGCAACTCCACTCGCGACGAAAAGCGTCTCCGAGCGAGTGCCGCCTTGGAAATTCCAACGCGCAGAACCGATGACATTGAGCGTTCTCTTCGGTGGCGAATAGATCTAACCAAGGCTCTCCCCATTGCTGAAAGAGGCCTTGCGCCACGTCCGAGTTCAGACGCCATTCGTGATCCATCATGCACCGACGGCTGAGTTCGTCCGCCCTGGCATTCAGAGACCCTGCCAGGTGTTGAACTACCAGGGTCACACCCTGACTTACCAGCCACTGCCAGAGGCGCAGAGCCTCCTGGCATAGGGTCCACGACCCCACCCCACCCTGTTTGTTGCAGTACCACATGGCGGTGGTGTTGTCCGTGAACACCTGCACTACACTCCCCCGGAGAGAGGGGAGGAATGCCTTCAGCGCTAGACGAATCGCCCGTAACTCCAACAGGTTGATGTGGAGCCGGGCCTCCGCCGGAGACCAGAGTCCTCTGATCTCCGCCTCTCCCATGTGGCCACCCCAGCCCTGGAGGGACGCGTCCGTCACAACTACGTGCTCCGGGTGGGGTAGGGAGAGGGACCTGCCACTGACCCAATCGTGGTCCGTGAGCCACCACTGCAACTGTCTTGCAGTGCCCTCTGAGATCAAGACGTGATCGGACAAGTTGCCCTGATGCTGGGCCCACTGAAACTTCAGGTCCCACTGCAGAGCCCGCATCCGCCACCGGGCGTGACGCACCAGAAGGATGCAGGAGGCCATCAGCCCCAGATGCCACAGCGTCAACCTGACTGAGACTCGGGATAAAGGCTGAAAGATGGGAATCAGAGCCTGAACATCCCGAACCCGCTGTTCGGGAGGGTAAACCCGAAACTGCACCGAGTCTAGAACCACTCCGATAAAGAGGAGCTTCTGAGAGGGACACAGGTGCAACTTCGGCACATTGATGGAGAACCCCAGCAAGTGCAGGAGGTCGGCCGTAGTCTGGAGGTGGCTGACGACTGTCTGGGGCGAGCCCGCCTTCAACAACCAGTCGTTGAGGTAGGGGAAGACTTACACCCCTAACCTGCGCAGATGAGCTGCGACCACCGCCATCACCTTCGTGAACACCCGTCGGGCGCTGGTAAGGCCAAAGGGGAGCACGGTAAACTGAAGTGCTCGTGGCCTACCGTGAACCGCAGGTAACGCCGGTGGGCCGGCAGGACGGGATGTGAAAGTAAGCGTCCTGCAAGTCCAACGCTACCATCCAGTCCCCAGGGTCCAGGGCAGCTAAGACCTGAGCCAAAGTCAGCATCTTGAACTTCTCTTGACGGAGGAAGCCGTTGACGTTCCGTAGGTCCAAGATCGGGCGCAGGCCCCCCTTGCCCTTCTTGGGCACCAGAAAGTAGTGTGAGTAACATCCACACCCTACTTCTGGCCCAGGAACGCGCTCGATGGCCCCCTTGGCCAAGAGGGCCGTGACTTCCTCTTGCAGAAGTTGCAAGTGATCCCCCGACATGCGGTGGGATTGCGGTGGCATGGCTGGAGGGGTCGCCTCGAAGGGGAGGGAGTAGCCCCTTCAGACGATTTGCAGCACCCACTTGTCCGATGTGACAGTGCGCCAGTGGAAGTGGTGATGGCGAACCCTGCCTCCCACAGGCGTCACATGGGCCTGAAAGCTCGGACTAGGAAGGTTTGGAGGCAGGTGCTGCGGAGGGAGGTGTGGACTGGCCTCACCGTTGACCCCGACCGCCGCCACGGCGGTTTCCACGGCCGCCACCGCGCTGCTGGGTATTCTGCGGTGCGTGGCTGGCAGCACGTGTGGGGACGCCCCTTCCGTGGCCACGAAAGGAGCGAAAGGCACCCGATTGCTGGCGCGTGGCCGAGAGGCCTAAGGACTTGGCCGTAGCCCTGGAGTCCTTAAAACGCTCCAGCGCATGGTCTGCCTTGTCGCCAAAAAGGCGACGGCCATCGAACGGCATATCCAGGAGGGTGGCCTGGACATCGGCCGAGAAATTGGCGGACCTCAACCAGGCGTGGCGTCGAACCGCCACCGTCGTTGCCATCGCCCTGCCCAGTGAGTCCGTGGTATCCAGCCCACACCGGATAGAGTATCGTGCCGCATCTCGACCCTCCACAAGGGCTTGGGCGAGTTTAGCCCGGACCTCCTCCGGGCATTGTGGCAGCACGTCCGCGACCGTGTCCCACAGGGTGTGGGTGTAGCGGCCCAAGAGACACGCGGTGTTGACAGAGCTCAGTCCCAAACTCAGGGACGAGAACACTTTCTTTCCGAACTGTTCGTATCTCTTGGATTCCCGATCGGGCGGGGCCGTCGGGAATGCGGTCTGGGAAGTGGAGGCCTGGATAACCAGGCTCTCGGGGGTGGGATGGGTGGACAAAAAGCAAGGGTCGCCCGGGGCCGGGCGGTAGCGTCTGGCCACGTTCCTATCCACAGGCGGACCTGTGGCGGGCTTGGACCAAGTGCCCACAAGAACGTCACATAAGGCTTCAAACTACTGCAGCAGGGGCCCCCTGGAGCTTGCCTGCGGTTTAAGAACCTCAGTGAGGAGGTTAGTCCTCACGGCCGCGACAGGGAGCTCAAGGCCCAAGGCCTTGGCTGCCCTCGTCAACACTACACTATAAGCAGCCCCCTCCTCCGTAGCCACGGTGGGAGGGGAGACAAATCCAGTGTCTGGCGAGGTGTCAATACCACTGGCCTCCCCAAGCTCATATGTCCAGTCCTCTTGTGACTGGCAATCCTGTGCCAGAGGGTCCTCAGACCCCTCCCAATCACCTCCGTCATCAGTCTCCTGTAATCCAGGGTCAACAGACTGGACCTCCTCATGGAAATAGAAATCTCCAAAGGCCGTCGGAAGCGGCGCCCAACGGCGCCATTCCGGCGCCAGAGTCGGACCGAAGGGAAGATTGGGGACGGCATCCACAATGGGCGCCGGGGGCGACACCCTCGGGGCCGGTGAGGTCGCGAGGTCGACCGGCGACGACCCGGATCCGGAAGCGGATCTGGGGAGGTCCTGCGGCGCCGGGACCGAAGTCAACGGCAGCGCCAGGGCCGAAGCACCCGGCGGCGTCGGGGCCGAAGCGCACGACCCGCTAGGGCCTCCAGCCGGGACCGCTGTGCCCGGAGGCGCCGCGGGGCCCGGCTGAGGAGGGAGGGTCCTCATAGCCATGAGGTACCGCTCGACCTCCTCCGGCGCCGCGCCGTGCCCAGGGACCCGAAGGTGTGGGGCAGGCGGCGACGCTTGCGACTCTCGCGGAGCCGCGTGGGCGGTGTCGCCCGAACCCCCGGCCGCATCGTGCGAGCATCGGGGTGGGTCAGGAGCGATGATGCCGCTCCGACCTCTCATGCCTCTTACCTGGGGACTTGGATCCCGACGACCGATGTCCACTCCCGGAGCTGCGGGGACTCCGACCCCGCGACCGGTCCCTCGACCTCCCGTGGGACCGGGACCTGGAATGGCACGGGGCTGACTGCCGGAGCTCGAGCCGCTTGCGGGACCGCTCCCTCCCAGCCTTCGACGTCAGGGCCCAGGAGTCGGAGCAGGTGCGGCCATCGTGGTCGAGGCCTAAGCACTTCAGGCACCGGCGATGGGGGTCCGTGACCGACATCAGTCGGTCGCACTTCGAACAGGGCTTGAACCCGGGTATCCCTACCGGCACCGATAGAGTCGAAGACTCAAGAAAGAAATGAGCGAAAAAGACCAAAAAGTTTAGTCAAAAAATGACTAGGGGTAGAGCTTCTCCGGATCTGCGCTAGCTGGCGCGGAAAAAGAAGAAGAACTGACGTCAGCGCGCATGGGCGGCGTCTAAGTACTCCGACGACGTCATTCCGGCGCTAACGACGCCGACGACGGACGCGGAGCCGCAGACGACACCTACCGACGCGCAGGGGTATTGCTACGCAAACATTTCCGGATCCAGTCTGACGCCTGGGGATATTCTAAGGTAAGGAATCTATCACTAACGTGTCTCTTTCAGATACAGTGGACCAACGCCTAATGAAACTGAGTGCGCTATCGCTCACCCCCGGGGCAAGGAGGCGATACAAGAACTCAGTTTCCACTTTCTGCAGGATGTCTGGGGCCTGGTGGGGTTGGGCAGCAACCCTTGAGTATAAGGTGCAGCATTTTGTTTTATGTGCCAGGGAACTTAATAAGAGCCATTCATGTATCACAGGGCATTTAGAAGGGGTGAACTACCATGCAAAACTAGGAGGCCACCAGGACCCCACCAGTGCATTTCAATAAGTGTAGCACTCAAGGGCTGGGCCAGAAGGGAGGAGAGGTCCCCTGAAATGGTTACTCATTGAGTTCCACATTCTACAGGGGATGATAGATTGTGTGGACAGGGCTACATATTCCGACTTTGAGGTAACCCTGTTCTCAGCTTCATTTAGTTTGGCATTTTTTGGGGCCTTCTGAGTTGATGAGTTGGTAGCCAACTAAAGAAAAGACAAAACAAATGACGCACTAGGCGTACAGAAGCTTAGGGTGCAGGGGGGGGCTTAAAAAAGGCATTGCAAAGGTCCAAAACCAATCAAAAAGGCCTTTGTAAATCCATAGTACTGCACCACCTGGGCAGTAAAACCTAGTATCCTGTTGCGCATAGTTTACCTCGCAGTTTACCCCATGGTTGGGGGATAACTGCTAGTGCATGCTGACCACTCTCCCTTCCCCAGATACCAGTTTGGTGAGGTGATGATGTCATGTCGAGAACTGTCAGGGAAGTGTTACTCCCTTCATTCATTCCGGATAGGGGCAGCCAACACAGCCTACAAGGTGGGGCTCACCCTCGATGGCATCAAGAAGCTGGACTTAGACTGTTACAGGCGCTATATCAAACCACGATGGTCAAGTTGGCACAAGGGGTAGACCAGGTCAACGAAATAGCAATGATGTAAATGTTGAACAAATGTGTGACATATTTTATGTGTTAATTTCGTTTCGTGTGTTTTTAATTTACCATTAAGATTTGGTGATTATTTGCAGCCAGCATGGAGCGATTTCCAGGTGTCGATGTTTATTGTGTGGTGCAACAAATTAAAACTGTTGATATAAAAGGTGTGGTTCTTTATTTCACTAGGGTGCCAGGTGTGGGTGATCGGTCACTCATTTATCACTAGGTTAGCGAGATGGGCAAAGACCAGGACCTTGAGGCACGGTTCCACCCTCATGTGGGCTGGGTTTCCCTGTCAGGCATTGATGCAGCTTGATTATGAGGCAGCAGAGGAGACTTTAAGAGGTGGGTCCCCACCTCACATTTTGGTAATTCACCTGGGGGGTGCAATGACCTTGCTTTCCTGGGGTGCTGCTCACTAATCAAGGCAATTAAGTCACCATTGGAGAGATCAGCAAATGTATGAGTTATGTTGCAGGGTAAGGCATGGTGCCAGGTCTGGGAGGCCATTGAACATTCCTGCAGAAAGGTGAATAGCTCACTGCGCAAGTTCATTGAGCAGAGAGGCTTAGGCTTTATAAGAGATGCCCTAGTCAATGCACCAAGGGATACTTTGACAAGGACAGGGTAAAACTGTCAGAGGTGGGTATGGTTTATTGACGGTGGATGATAAAATATCATCCACTAACCAAGCGCACAGCTTTATGTTGATTGTCTACTATTCGCGTTTATTCAAAAAATACTGCAATGCTTAATTTGCTTGACAATTATCAATTTTTCTTTTTTCTATATCATTTCTTTGATTTTTAAATTTATTCTTTTCAGCTCGTACCTTTGTGTTGTTATTATTTCTTTGCATAACAACCTTTTGATTTGTTGCTAATACACAATGATTAACATGTAAATTAATGTTGATGCACAATCAATACATAGTAAACGACGATTGCTGTTATAATTGGCCCGATGCATTTCGGACCGTTGTCCCTTCCTCAGGGGCCACTGTGAAAAGTAACAAAAACATTGTGTCATTTCTATTATTTACATACATGGTAGATTACAAAATCATCTTTTTTAGTTAAGCCACTGCAATTCTGAGTCAGTCACCATGGTATATAGTGTTTATACATATGATCACTAGAGATCCAAAAACAGACATTTAAAACCCTCTTCAACACTTATATACATCTATCCAATGTTATTACTCATTCCAATCAAGGACCTCTGGGTGTCAGTTGTAGCCAGAATATCATATTGGAATCTAAAGTTTCTCTTGTTTTAGTAGCGTTGAGATAGGTAAATATCACTCTGAATCTAATGCGGGGATACCTAACATGATATCACGCACTAAAATCATACTGTAAAAGTGTCATGAAGTTAAGCAGAAAAAGAGAGCAATGGTACCTTAATAATGATGTCCGTTAACGGCACACCTGAGGATCTTTATACAACCGTGTTCTACAAGGAGAGCATTTTAGTATTGTAAATACGTTAGTTTCCACGTTAAAACAAGCTCAAGTTTGATAAGAGGTGGGTATGGACCTGTTTCTCTTATACCTGCATGAAGCACTGGTAAATGTGGGTTGCAAGAAATTAAGGAACCTGCCTTGGTGGGGGAGCCCTGGATGTGACAAAAGCCATATCCAAGGCATTGGCTGAGTTGCAGGGTGAATAGGAGGCAGTTTTGTACACAGGGCACCATCTCGGGGAGTATAGCTGGAGTGCTGTAGGCCAAGCCCCTTGAGTCTTACGGCAGGACCCTAGGATGTAAGTGATGGCGCCGCATTAGTCTCTCAAGCGTTTTCACGCCTGAGCAACCAAGGGTTTGCCTGGTGACTCTATGCCCCTAAAAAGGCATAAGTAATAATCCAGGACTGGTGATACATGGGATTTAAGAGAGAAAAACTCCACAAATAAAATGATATCACCGAATGGGTTGGGCCACTGTCGTTTGGCTCGTCAGGCGGGAAGGCAGCTTAGGTAACGCATCAATGCCTGCCCTTGGATCGCCTGTAAGTCAACCCACTATGTTGTCAAATTTAATTATGTAGTAAACCTGCAGCAAGCTGTTTTCCACCAAACTTTGTGCGATGTATTTATTCCCTGTGTGCTAAGTAGCAATTTACCATTATTTCCAGGGAATAGTTTGCAGATATTGGCACTAAAGACTGAATCTTGTGGAAAAATATTTTGTGAAAAATCTACAGGTTTGCAGGTAACCCTTCTCTGAAACCTTTCCTCAACCTACCTCTGCACACAGAAGGGTGGCTTAGGTGCGTGAATATTGTTATTAAGCAGGCTCAAAATTGCAGAAGCACTTATCAGTAAAACCTGCTATAAAACAGGAAAAAAAATGCATGAATAATACTCCAGCCTTTATTTCACCACCAGCAGTGTAAACTTTCACATGCTGTACATTGTGCTCTGTTTTCATGCTTCCTAGTGTCCAAACCGTCACCAATTATTTTATCAGCTCAGGTATGGGGAATTTGAGTTTTACTCAAAGGTCAGCATTAGTAGTGAAGGATGTTTGCATAAAACCACAATGGTCTAAAAACATCAGTCAAGTGTAAAAACACCAACAGCAATTTCCCAAAACTGATCTCTCAGTGGAAAGAGGAAGATCATGTTCCACATAGTTTGTATAAGGAAAAAGTGCCACAGCGAAAATTTCTGGGGGGTTTTACAAAGCAATTTAGGAAAGGTTGTACATGAGATGGATTGTCAGTGGAAATTTGATTCCATTCCTAGTTTGTTTTTAATGTGGAGATTAAGAAGAAATTCAAGGGGTGTTTTTAGTTTAGGAACTCAAAATGTAAAGAAATGATTTACAACAATTGCCATTGTTTTTATGATTTTTGGCTAGTAAACAAGGAAGCAATGCCGTCAAAGGCACGCCATTGATCTTTGCTCAGAAGAAAATATAAACATAAACAAGCACTGGCGTTGCCAATAGGTCTCGCAGTAGGAAAGTTGGAGCTATTCGTTTTGTAAATGACATTTTATATTTATACATCGTTATTGGCATTGTCAATAACAATCTATAAATATAAAATGTCATTTACAAAACCAATAGCTCCAACTTTCCAAATGCGAAACCTATTGGCAACGCCAGTGCTTGTTACTGCAGTTGAGAAAAGCTTTTTCCTGCTCCTTACATGTTGCTGTATGCAGGCGGACGGGCTGGGGCAAGGCATGTCAGCTGCATTAGACTCCTGGTCTGGTTTATCAGATCCAGAGTGGATAATTCCGAGACCAGAGAAACCCCGAATCCTGGGTGTATTTCTCTCGTGTCAACTCGTTACAAGGGCTAAAGTAAGCGATTGTACGAAAGACATCACATGGAGTGAAAAATTCCTAGCGCATGACTGAAGGATGGTTAATGCACCCGCTGTGCAGAAACTGAAAATCCCCTTCTTATAAGGTGCACTGCTAGCGCCATGTTTTTGTTTCTGACAAAAAGAAACACTCTGGAAACAAATATCTCATGAATGGGAAACAAAAAATACTGGTGAGCAAAATCGTGAGGAGTAAATGGTTTAAAGGAACAATGACAATGCTGAAAGTAACTATCGAGTAAGGATAGGGTTACATTTAAAAGGTAAATGGAGAGGGTTGGTTTAAATGATAAGGGTTGAAGGAATCCTCCCGGGTAAATTTAAAAACAAATACTCATTTGCATTTTAAATAACAAGCATTTGTATCACAGGGGCAACGGAGAGAGGACGTGAGAGCGTACCAAATGAGTAACCTGATAAGATTTATGGCCCTTTGAGGGAGATAAACTATGCGGACTGGGGATATTGTGAGGTCTGGCAGGGAGGGGCCCAGAAGAGAGACTCCGGAGGCGAAGCTCTGCCTAATTTAAGTGAATACCCTTGTCCTGTGCTGGCACAGTGCTCAGGGAAACGGCGATTAAAACCTATAAACATAGTTGATACATATGGTGAGACGGAGTGGCATTACATGCAAAGTTGTGAACGTGGTTCGAGTCTACGCGCACTCTGTGCCTTCCCTAAAAAAAATGCAGACATGTCATGTATTAAAAGTTTTGTAAAGAAACGCTGCAATTTATTAGTGCACTTGTATGATTTAAAAGGGGATGGCAAGTGGATGGAGTGGCGCGAGAATACTTAATGACAAATGAAAACAAGTGCTTGTGTTTTCAGGCGATCCTAGTACGTCGAATCAATTAACGAGGATCAGCGAGGATCAGCTGAAAACAAACGTGCTAATTAACCACACACACATTTAACCCCTATCTACAGCTATTATACTGGGGAATGACCATCTTACCCGAGTCCCAGGGATGTTCTTCGCCTCTAAAGAAAGGGGAACCGCGCATACACACCACATCACAGCTAGAAAAAAACAAGTTTACAGACATAGCACACATGGAGTGTGCAAACAGCATACAGAGATCGCCCTGTTCCCCTACTCTGGGCATAGAGGCATCATGCCAACGGATAATGCAGAGTAAAAAACAATGCTTGTGGCATGCATCCATAAACACACACGAAGGAGACTGAATGTACGGCAGTCACAAAAAAGCGCGCACACACAGTACATATAGGGTATGACTAACAGATGACGGAGTGAACACACACAAAAACACACGCAGAATGCAGTCTGTTAGAGTAAACACCGCCAGTAATCACAACAGCTGCATGAGATCTATCGATGACCAGCGGACGCACTTACTTGCTTGAGCCATGCAAATTACTGTCTCTGTGGTGGCATGGAGCTGGGCAAGCCGTGCAGAAGAATAGAAATGCGCGGTCGCCGTTGTTGAAGCTGAAGCGCGGCATGGAGCTTGCCTGCCATACCAGCCTTGCCATGGTGAGTGAGAGTGGAGAGGGCCGAAAAGCCTGTGCCAGCAGGCGACCTCCTCAAGGTGTCATGGTTAGTGCATGGGTGGGGGTCAGTTTAGTGGAGCGGGATGGGGTCAGATATGGAGAGATGGTGGGCCGTGCCATGGGAGAGCAGTCGCGATGAGTGAGTGAAGGGCTAAGATAGAGTTTGGTGAGCCGCGCAGAAGAAAAGAAAGGCACGCCGCCATGGGAGAGCAGTCGCGATGAGTGAGTGAAGGGCTAAGATAGAGTTTGGTGAGCCGCGCAGAAGAAAAGAAAGGCACGCCGCCATGGGAGAGCAGTCGCGATGAGTGAGTGAAGGGCTAAGATAGAGTTTGGTGAGCCGCGCAGAAGAAAAGAAAGGCACGCCGCCATTCGTGTAGAGTCAAATTGCAAGGCAAAATTCTTGGATGAGGGAGAGGGTGTTAGTATGTTAAGTTGGAAGACTGCTAGGATAGCAGGAGCTAGAGGATCCAGATAAGTATTTTACTTCCGTCATGGAGGGCATTGCTGTGGGGAGGGGGTGTAGGAGAAATGCACAAGGCGGGCAGGGGAGGGGGCGGAGCGGGGAGAGCGGCATGTGGGTGTTAAGAAGCCGGGCCTTTGAAGTGAAGCTAAGCTTCACTTCAAAAGGTGTCGGAGGAATGCGGGAGAGAGGAACAGATGGCGATTGCGGCTGTGCACGCGCTTTTAAGCTCAATGCACGTGCGCATTGAGCTTAAAAGTCACGGGCACTGCAAGGAATCGCCACGATTCCTTGCATCTTAGTTAAAGGTTGTTTAAGCTGCAATAGGCTCGCAAGCTCGATGCGCATGCGCATCGACAGGCGAGACCTAAAAATAGATTGATATTCATCAGTTATGGGTATGCCAATGGGTGTAGTTCCAAATGCACTGTTCTTAACTTGACACTTGTTATCAAAGAGGAAATCATATCTGCAGAAGCGTCCCTGTTGTCATCACATATTGAATCATCGTGATGCCACTTTAGCAGTGGCATCACTGTAACCGTCAGGCAGCCCATTGAACGTGCCTTCTGACTGTGCCCAGAAAACTCCGGGGGCCATGCCTGATGAATTCTCTATTTTATATATTTGATATCAAAGGAATGGTATTGGTGAGACCCCATTTTCTCTGCGATCTTGTTAGCCTTCACTCAACATCCTTCAACCCCCCAAAACCAATAACAAATGAATATGCATACACAAAGCTTTAAGGTCTACACTACACACAGAAGAACTATTGCACGTGTGTATAATAACAATGGTCTCTTGCTCTAGACGCCAGAACCATCCTTCAGGAGACATGCACCAGAGCACAGCTGACTGTCGAGGGAAAAGGATGAAAGCCTCCGATCTTATTGATCCAGCAGTATACCAGCGACAAATACCTCATACTCACCTTGGGCCCGCGAAGAGAGAGAACACGAACACGAACACGAACACACACGAACACACACACACACACACACACACACACACACACACACCAACACACACACACCAACACACACACACACGCACACACACACACGCACACGCACACACACGCACACGCACACACACATGCACACACACACACACACACACTTCAGTGCCCAACATAGTGGATTTAAAGGGGGTAATTACACTTAACAATGGATAGGTTTCTCTTTGTATCTGTGGGGTTCAGTGAACTCATACTACATCAGATGTGTTGTGAGAAACACAACACATTTGGATGTGTAGCTCTCTTATCTGCGGGCATGTAGGTGTGCCTACAGACACAATAGTATGTGATGTAGAAATGTAGACCCATGCACAGCAATTTGACTCAACAACGCAACACGGAGCACGAGTGACCACTAAGCATGTTTACATGCATCAGCTGATCATGCCATAAATTGGGATTATGCAGATAGTACATGGAGAAGTTAAATTTGGGACTTTCAGTCCAAGTATTTCTTTTTGTATTGCATATAATGTTTGTGAGCATGCCACTTTACTGAACCTATGTCTCTGTCTCTGCAGCATCTACCAAGGGCAGGGAAGGAGAGGGGCCTGACACAGTCGGGGAAGCAACTGGCACAACTGGTCCCCGGGAGTTCAGCGACACTGAGGGGACTAGTGCCTCGGAGGGGGACAGGAGTGCCCTGGAGGAGTCCCATCCTGAAACACCAGCCTCCACATCTTCAAGCTCCAGCGGTGACTCCTCGGTGTTGGCGGGAACAGGAACTTCATGATCTGCTTCTTCGTATGCCACATACTATCTTGTGTCCTCCCTCCCCGATGCCCCCCAAAGTGCTATCCGGGCCTGTTGCCCTAAGAAGGGTGGAGTCTCCTTCCCCCAGGCACTGCTGCCCCAGCCCGTCTCTCCTGCTGCCCTCAGTGTGGAAGCCATAGACCACAGCTTTCCAAACTTTTCACGTTGGTGACACACCATTCTGTGGAAAAAATCGTCGAGACACGGTAATGTGAGCGAGCGCAGCGAGTGAGCCCGAACCACCCAAGGGGGGAAATTTTCAAAAAAGTAGTGGGCAAATGGTGCCTTTCCAAACAAATTTGAGAAAGGAGGAAGGTTAATAAACCAATTGTTAATCTGTTCTAACAAAGACAGTGACTGGCAAAACTGAGTGTAAGCAGGGTTAGGTTTGTGCATGAAACAAGAATATAATCATGCACACATTGACACATGCCCCAGTGATTTACGGCACAAAAAGGGCAGGTGCACGCACTGCCAACCCTTTCAACCACGCAAAAAGTCCACCTGCTGCCTTGCTGAATATGAGTTATACAAAAATCCGTTCAGGAAGGGGGAATTGTGAGTGATAAAACAATCATGCAACTTATCAACCGGTCTCTGCGCATTGAACTCAGGTGGGACCGCTTTCCTCAGCGCAGCGCGCCAAAAGGTAACAGAAAATAAGACGAGTCATATGTTTTCCATTCAGCACTTTGAGACATGGTGGGTCCTCCTTTAATGGTGAATGAGAGCCTTACTCTTGCAACAGTCATTCCGAAGAAGAGTCTTCTTCCTCCGCTTGTGAGTCTTCATAGTCTACTTTTGTCATTTCCATAATGTGGCTGACAAATGGTGGGAGGCATTAGGACCCATGCTACCTATTTATTTACTTTGGTGACCCCTTGACCATTGAACACTGGTAGGCTATCTCCACCTATCAACACCCCCATGTAGATCACTGAACCCTACATCACCTGCACATCTGTTGTGGTTCCTGGTCCCAAGTACAACAGTGAATTGAGTCTCAGACACCTCCCAACAGATACTTAGAACTTATAATCACACTCTCCTCTGAATTCACAAGAGCAGTTCTGCAGCAGCTTCTATCAGCTTCTCTCCCTGCCAGTTCCAGCACATCAAATCTGAAGGCACTCCTTCTCCCCGACCATGTAGTGCACATGTGCAGCAAAGCGCTCCTCAAGCACAGGGCTCATGTGCAGTACAGTAGCGTGATGGTAGCAACAGGTTCACCACCGGAAGGGATCATTGTGTGTCAAAGAGCACATATTCAAGCATGCACCAAAGAGCTCAGTTCTCACACAGTAGATAAACTAGCATACCACACCATGCATCCTCATCACCAGAATCAGTGCCCACCTGGATGGAGGCCAGGCAACTTAAGGAAGCCCAAAGTGCATAACGTGATCACTGATGGGGAGAGGCCAGGAGTACACCACTGTCGCTTGGCCATTTGCTTGCTGCTATAACGCTGCCCGTGAGGCTACGCCATTGCATTATTATCTTTTCAATGACGCGGGAATCATAAGGGTAGGGAATCCACAAAGCATCATGCCATGTTGCGCCATTGCTGATGGTGCTCAGCAGTTACCAGCACTGCAGGTGTTGGAGCTTGCCATGCTACAGCAGGTGGCATTAGGGTCGAAGGACAGCACAGCTGGTTACATCCAACCCCTATTGAATGTTTGAATAGGTGGGAGAAAAGTGCAAAGGCTATAAGGGGCCTCCATGTCCATAACATTTGACCAAACAAAGGGTGCAAAGGTGGGAATAGGAGTGTCACCTTTTTTGTTGTTGTCTGTGTTTTAGCACTTGAAATGAGTTCTTGGTGCATGGATGCGAAAGATGCCTACTTTTGTGTTTTTGTTACTCTGCCAACTCCCCAAAGTAGTTGAACTCTGCTTTTATCTTTCCAAGGTCTCCTTGACCTTAGCTCTAGAAAACCTTTTAGTTCCACTTCTCTGCAGCTCATCAAAATGTAACCTCCATTAGCCAGAACAAATTCACAGAGAAATCTTCGCAATCATGGATATAACATTTCATATATTGCTTTAATGTTTGACTAATGCATTTTGTCTGACCGCCTCATCTAGGGGTGAAAACTAGTGGGAAAATGTAAATGTATTTGCAATTAGGTTTGCTTAAAAAAATGTAATGTACATTGTGTTCCCCAACAAACTACCAGTACGTGAACCTTGAAGGAGACAATCACAAACTCTTCAGTGGTATAAAATGTTCCAGTTATGAAAAGTAGCTTATTAACATCAAGGATGTGGTGTAATGTTTTTGTTGAGAAAGATTGACAATTTAACTTATTGAAATGGTTTGGCTATATATAAGTGCTTTTGAAAGAAGCAGCAAATGCCACCTAACTCCAGAGTGGTGTAGCTATCCACTCAAATGGTGACTGAAAACCAGTACAGAAAATCAGACTTGGGGGAAACTGGGGAAAAGTGGTAGGAGAGGGACAAGCCCTGAAGTCTTCGCTGCAGCACACTGTAATACAGATATTGATTGTTAAACATATGTAGTGTTTCCCATGTAACATACATAAGCGTAACCACATTTGTCAGCAGTTTATGCCCACGGAGATGCGTTTTCCTACCTCAAGCAGGGTGTCTATACTGCTGATAACATTTCAAAATCACTACTTACTTACTTACCAAGGGATGGTGGGCTAGAGGCGGCTCCTATGCCACTGTGTCACAAGGCCGCGCACTCAGGGCAGAGCAACGAGCAGCGTCGTAGCACTCCCGGAGGGGAGGGGGGGGCAATACCCAGTGGCCTCACGCTGTATCCAGGCCCGCGCCACTCCGCCTCTGACTGAGACCGCCGCTGGTCTCTGACAAAGCCCCCACTGAGCCTCGGTATAGCTGAATGGAACTCCTGACCACAAGGCTCCGCTGCTACTTGGCCTTGGACGATGTAAACACTGAGCGAGGCTCAAGTCGCATTCCCCTATATCGACCGCCCCTGACGTCATCGCCTTGAATCGCGCGACACATGGGGCGCGACACAGTAACGTGTTGCGCCACACAGTTTGGAAAGCTGTGCCATAGACATTTTGCCCAGACATTTGGTCAGACTGCACTTCTGAATGCCCTCCAGGATCATGGCAACAAGTTGTCACAGGTTGTTGCGTTTATGAAGGGCATTCATTCAGACGTGGGTGGCCTGCACAGAACTGTCCAGTCTTTGTCCCCCACAGTAATGGCAGCCATTCTGCAGTCCCAAGCTTGCAATCCAGCTCCTGTCCCTTCTGCAACCACTCTCCCAGTGCCCCCACCTGACCAAAGCACACACACCAGAGCAGTTAGGCACCCAGTAATCCACACACAGCACACAACAACAGCACTCCAAGCGAGCCAGGCACCATACCCTATCACCACAACACACAAAGAGCACACATGACCATACAACAACAAGTCCATCACAGGACACTCAGAAAAATAAGGACAAAAGACATGAATCCACATTGCATACCTCACATTCCTCGCCCTCCAAGAGATCTCCCATCCCTACACCTGATCCCAAATCCGCACAAACACTTGCCCTATCTGCTGTGGACCTGGAGCCTGCCACAACTGCCCCCAAACGCCTTCAGAGGGCAGTTTCACCCAAAACTTCCTCTCCCACCAACCCCCCTGTGAAGCATGGACAAGTGAACAAAGTGGGGAGAGTATCTCCACAACAGGGGAGGCAGAGGAAAAGGCTACCCCCACCCCAGTGTACCACCAGGTCAGAGGAATTCCCACAGGAAGATCCACCACCACCGCTACACTTTCAGGGAGGCAGGAGGCTGTTGGGGCCACCTCACTTTTCACTTGTGGCATGACACTTGATGGATATCGGAGCCCCAAACAATTGAGACTCAGTCCTCCACATGCACCATCAGCCACTGAGCCTCCATACATCATACCTCTGCCTCCCCATGCCAAGACTCCACCAGGTCCAACCAACCTTGAAGCTCACACATCCAGGGATCCTTCAACCTCAGCCAGTTCTCCCCCTCCCAGGTCCAGTCCTTCGACTAGCCCAGACAGTCGTCCCCCTCCCAGTTCAACTACCACCCAATTTTGAAGCCAAGTCGCCCTTCCCACCCCATTCCTCCCTGAGAGGTGCCTGGCAGCCCATTCGATGCCACAATCCTGGGGAGATTCCCATGGCAGTGGACTGTGTTGCAAGTTTTTTGCATACGTTTTCATTTTTTTTTGTTTGAATATATTTTATTGATTTATGTAAACAATCCGTTGATACATGGATATACTTTGCCAATATAAAACGGTAGGTAACTTTTCATATACATTTGCACAAGAAAGAATGCAGCACATGAAGGTGATACAGTTGCGTTGTACACAAGATAATTTCTACATGCATCAAGTCCTGTAGCAGTAATGCTAGAGCAATACTAGTACTAGCAATACTAGTAGTATGTGTGGCTCACTGGTTAGAGGCAGCAGTGGAGTAGTGGAGTAGTGTGGCTCACTGGTTAGAGGCAGCAGGCCTGAGAGCAGAAGTCAGCCCGGGACCAGGGTTCAATTCCCGACGCGGCAGGGTCGTGGACCTTGGTCAGCGGACTCGATAATTCTCGCTTCGGTGCTTACTCTAATCAGGGGTTCCACTCGGCAACTCTGGGCATTAGCTTGCCTAATCTCCACAACGGCCCCACCAATTCCGGGGATGCCTGGCTCCACCTTGGGGACTCCCAGCAAGGGACCATACCACAGGGAAAGCCAGGACGGGTTCCCCAGAGTTATACAGCGCCGGGACGCCCCGTTGCTGGGGCAGCTGTGCGCTTTACAAGTATACTACATTCACAATACTGTCTGTTAATATGTCTGCATTGTATGTGACAACACTGTAGATGTAGGGCAATGCATTCGCGGGATAGTGTGTGATGAACTCCTATAGGAGGTGGCATGGAATTGTAACTCCTTTACGTGTTCACGTGATGTCTGGCTGACAGCGTGTGGTAGCGCCAGATGTGTCGTGTGATCAGGGATATCGAACATTGGATGTGTCCAAATCTCCGAGTCAATATATTCAAAAACGTAACAAGTATGGCAGTAGGGTCTGCCACATTAACTTCCAAACTTGTCCCAATTGAGGACAAAGGGCCAAACAGGGCAATAGACCGTGAAAAAAACGAGGGTTTCGGGTGCCACTAAGCGATCTCCGAGTGGAACGGGGAAAAGGAAATGAGAAAAAGAAAAGGGGAAATATAGGAAGGATAGGACGTGTCGTTGGGAGTACAGTGTTATGGGGTGTGTCAGTGTACAGGCGCGTGGGCGAATGTCAGGGTCCGCGGCCAATATGGCAGGTGTATTTTGCAATCGTTGCTCAGTGGAGCAGGGGAGGTCAAGCCACCACCAACCGGGAGGCGCCACAGCGCCAGCCCCCGTGGCTCGCGGGTGTCAGGGGGACAATACAGCCTATTTCCCTGGTGTCACCGTGTCTCCTTGGTGTGTGTCTCTTCAAGTATGCCATTACCTAAGTGAGCCCCCTAGTCGCGCTTTCCTGTTTAAAGGAACTCAAGGTGTCGTCCCAAAGTTGTGCAATTGGAAACTTCCTCAAACCTGCCGTTTCCTCTCGTTGTAGTGGGGTGCTTTCAGCTCCCGCCCAGTTAAGAAAGGAAATGCACCGGTACCTAGTGAGCGGAGGTTCCCCCTTCTTCCAGTGTTTGGTGAGCATGCGCTTGGCAGTAATGAGCCCTAGGTCCCAGAATCTGGCCGGTACTTTGTTCAATTTGGTCCTTTTATACAACCCCAGGATGCATGCTTCCCATGTGTGGGGTAGGCCTGCGCCAGCACTGTACATCAAGAGGGATGTCACCTCTTTCCAGTATGTAGCAAGAGTGGGGCAATGCCAGAGCATATGTAATATGTCCGCGCCTGTCAGATTACATCGGGGACAGCTGGCAGTGGTGGTCGTGAAATACTTATTAATCTTATCTGGTGACAGATATGCCTGATGCAATATATAAAACTGTATTATTTTGAAACGGGAGTTGCGTGGGATGTTTACGGGGCTGGCTAATACCATTGTCCATTCCTTGTCCGTCCATTCCCTCCCTCGGGAGGCCGCCCACTTATCTCGCAATGGCTGCGTGGATTGCTGCGTGTGCACGAGGAGGGCCTGTGCAAGCCAGTGTATAATATGGGAGCCGTTTCCCATGACATGCAAGTACTGCATGAGATGGTGCATTGGTAATTCCTCGCGTATATCCCCCCAGGATTCCGTGTATGTGCGCAATATTGACGCATGAAGAAGGAATTGTCCAGCTTTTAAATGGATGACCAACAACCATTTAAAATGTAACGCTGGAAAAACAGAAATTCTGCCATTCGGGGGTCATAATTTGTTTTCCCCAAAAGTGTGCTGGCCGGCGGAGGCAGAAGCCCCTCCCAATACTATTACATCTGCCCGCAATTTGGGCATCAAATTTGATGACCAACTATCTTTTAAACCCCAGGCTGTGGCTGTAGCAGGGACCTGCTTCCAGATCATAAAAGCATTGAGGAAGTTTTTTGATTTACTTCCGTTATCGGCGAGGAAAACAGTCGCAGTGGCCTTAATAAGTTCTAGGCTGGACTATTGTAACGGTCTATATGCCGGAGCCAACAAAACCGTCCTCCACAGGTTACAAATGGTCCAAAATGCGGCGGCCCGCCTTGTACTGTGTTGGCCACGTAGGTCTTCAGCCTCAGCAGCACTTAACATCCTCCATTGGCTGCCAATAGGTAAAAGAATTCTGTTTAAAATTCTTATAATTACCTTTAGGGCATTTCATCAGCAAGGCCCAAAATACATATGCAATGGGTTCAAAAGATATCACCCGACGCGTTGTCTGAGGTCTGCCAGTCATAATTTACTTACATCCCCTCGATTCAAGCTGGCCTCAAAAGGTGGTAAATCCCTTTTTGTACTAGGCACCAAGGCCTGGAATAATCTCCCGCCCCTTTTACGCTCATTCTCCCAAGAAACTTCTTTCAGGAAGGAATTAAAAACCTGGATCTTCTCTTTGCCTGATGCGCCATGTAGGACTCTGGTGTAATTTGTGGTGTATAGTGTAAGTCATCCTTTTCCCTCCAACTCCTCCAGCTGGGTTGGGTGAGCGCCAAGGTACTCCTTGGAGTGAAAGAAGCGCTATAGAAATGTCTTTTACATTACATTACAAGCCTGTGCTTTCTGCCAGATCTTCAAAAGGGAGCATAGTGCCATCTACATAAAAGTCGCCCGCGGTTTCCACACCAGCCGTGATCCAGCTCTCCAGCATGGGCGATGTCACCAGTCCACCCCGCCTGGGGGTGCCCAGCAGGGGGAGCGCGGGAGCATAAGGTTTGACTTCTCGGGTCAGTTTCAAGCTACGTAGGAAGCATTTGCGAGCCACCGCTACATGTAGTGGTAACGGGTGGGGTCCCTTGGTCAGGGGTTGGAATAGCGCGCATATTTGTGTATGGGTCCATACAGTGGGGGTGGTGTCTTCCAGATTCTTGCCGCCCAGCCAGTGCGACACCCATTGCAGCTGCGCCGCAAGATAATATAATTCCAAATTGGGGACTGCCAACCCTCCAGCCTCGGTGTGCGAATAGAGTTTCGCCAATGCAACGCGAGGCCGCCCAGCGTTCCAGATTAGGTTTTGGATCATATTGTCTAGGTCGCGGAACACTCGGGCAGGGACATATAGCGGGATGTTGGCAAAGTGGTATAACAGCCTTGGCAACACTATCATTTTGGACAGTGCTATCCGGCTAGGCACATTTAGGGGCAGTGTCTTCCAAAAGGCCATTTGTGCGTACGAGGAGATTGCACGCATCAAATTACTCTCCATTATGTCTGACGGGTCTCTATAGATGTGTATCCCAAGGTATTTGAACGTAGTGGGATACCAGGCGAGCCTAACACCACCGATGCGAACATCGCACTCCTGTGTGTCAGGACCAAACGAGTATACCCCTGACTTGGCCCAGTTGACCCTCAGTCCCGACACCTCCTCAAAGGTTCGGAATATGTCTGACAATAAGCACGGCACACAGGCGAGGTCACGCACATATAGTAGCAGGTCGTCCGCATAAAGCGAGACCACATGTAAGCCATCTGCCATTGGGATCCCCCAGTCCGTTCCTCGCATCCGCAATATTGCCGCAAGGGGCTCTATGGCCAGGGAAAAGAGGAGTGGCGACAGGGGGCAGCCTTGTCGAGGTCCTCTACGCACGTCCACTTTATCCGAAAGCAGCCCGCCTGTTCACACTCGTACACTGGGTCTCTGGTAGAGTAATCCAACCATGTCGACGTATGCGTCTCCCAGGTTGAATTTTTCCAGCACTGCCTTGAGGTAGGGCCATTCCACAGAGTCAAAGGCTTTCTCGAGGTCCAGTACCATGCACCCCGATCTTGGCCAGCGTAGCGTAGCAGCTTCCTGTACCCAGAAGAGGCGGCGGATATTGTAAGAGGTGCTTCGCGCAGGTACGAAGCCGTTCTGGTCCGGATGTATAAGGGTAGGGACCACAGTGGCTAGGCGCCGAGCCAAGAGTGAAGTGAAGATTTAGTAATCGGTGTTCAACAGGGCAAGAGGTCTGTGTGAGCCCATGTTCGTGTCGTCCCTGCCGGGCTTCAGGAGCGAGACGAGAGTGGCCTCATTGAGCGTGGTAGGAAGCGCCGAGTCATCTAGTGCAGCAGTATACATTTTTAGCAGCTCTGGGATTATGATTTCAGAGCATGTTTTAAAAAATTCGGCGGGCAGCCCATCCGGGCCAGGTGATTTGCCATTGGAAAGAGCGAAAATGGCTTCGCGCAAGTCCTCCGGCGTGAGTGGCGCCCCCAGGTCCCCCTGCTGTGCAGCTGTGAGGGGTGGCAATTGTATATCTGAGAGATAATCTGTGATAGCTTCAGTTGAGACTCTCAGCTGAGACCGCTATAAAGCCCGGTAGTGTCGCACGAAAGCTCGGTGTATGTTGCTCTGAGAGTATACCACCTCTTCCTCAGCCATGTGAATGGCAGTCACTGGTGTAGTGTGGTCGTCCTGTCTGACAAGCCAGGCCAGTAATTTCCCGGGTTTGTCGCTAAGGTGATGTGTGCGCGCCGAGTGGGCCGCATAGTTAAGGTGACTTAGCCGCTCCAGCAGTCGTGTGTGTTCCTCGTGAGCTGTAAGTAGCGGCCCGTTGGCTCCTGTCAACACCTCCTGCTCTCGGCGGAGCAAATCAGCCTCCACTCGTTGCAGGTCTACCTCCAGTTTTTTCTTCATATGTCCCTGTGTGCCCAGGCAATGCCCCCTAATCACGACCTTAAAGGCGTCCCATTCGATCTGCGGGGTGGACGCTGTGCCAGAATTATCTGCAAAGTATTGCGCTACACAGGTTTGCAGGGAGTCTCGGAAGGGGGCGTCTAGCAATAGGGCGGGCTGTAATCCCCAAGTAGGTATGGGTGGGTGCAAGCGTTGCCATGCTATGTCTAGTGTATGTGGGTTATGGTCCGAATGTGTTCGGCCCAGATACTGTGTGTCTGCAATAAGGGGCAACAGTTCCGATGACACCATGTATCTGTCCAGGCGTACATGTAGTGTGTGTGCCCCCGAGTAGTAGGAGTATACCTTAGTGTTGGGGTTGCGAGTGCGCCAGGCGTCCTGTAGGTCCCACTGTGCCGCCCACTGAATGAGCGCCCTAATGGTGCCACAAGACGGGGCATCAGGTCGGGGTAGAGCAGAATGATCTAGTGTTGCGTCCAGTATGCAATTGTAATCGCCCCGAGTGTCCAGGGGACTCCATGCCAGGGCGCCAGCTTCTCCGATAGATGTGCAAGAAAGCCCCCCTGGTCTATATTGGGAGAGTATATGGATGCCAGAACCACAGGTTGCCCGTCTAGACGGCCATGTACAAGTACATACCTGCCCTCCGGATCAGCGTGTGAATGTGTCATTGTAAAGGGAGTGCCCAGTCTTACCCATAGCAGCGCCCCATGGGCATATGAGGAGTATTCTGTCGCGTACAATTGCCCTCTCCATCAACGGCGTAGCGCTAGCGCTTCCGTCTTGTTCAAGTGTGTTTCCTGCAAGAACGCAATTTGAACTCGGTGTCTTTTGAGGTATGAGAATATTTGATAGCAGCGTGATGGCGTGTGCATGCCTCTAATGTTCCAGGTGCCGATTTTTATCGCAGTCATGGTATCAATTCAGGCAGTTCCCCCCCCCCCCCCCCCCTCCCCATTACATTAGCTGACCCTGGACCCGCCACACCCCCCCATCGATCACATCTAAAGTCATCTCCATTGACACAAATATCATATCCTGGGAATACACAAAAAGGGTCATGATTAAATAACAAAGTTAACCAGAGGGGGGTGAACCATCGGTAAATACCAAAAGGGCAGTAGCCGAACATGCCACCGTCCATACTCTCGATCGAGAGGAACAACCTTTCAAGTCTAGGGGGTGTTACGTGCTAGGCACAGTCACAGCAGTACAGCAACCTGTGTAGTGAGGGAGATCACCATCCCTCCCTGGGCTGTTCGGTTTGGGCATCACGCAGCCAGAGTTTGTTGGGTGAATGTGGCCCAGCCAGCAATGCAGGAGTCACGGCCTAGTCAGCTGTTCCGGAACAAAGTAAATGAGGCCTCATTTCCCGAGCCATAGGCATGGTCAGCCTCCCATGGGCAGAGGCCAATGTGTGGTGAAGGTTTAGGGGAGGCCCTCCCACTACAGCACCGTGTCAGCGGTCGGGTGACTAGAACAATACTCACTGCGTCCCATCTCCACCGTCCGTACCGGGGGCAAGGAAGCCGCCCCCGACGTCACCGAGCTTCAACGGCACAGCAGAGTCCATCCAGGCCACATTCAGAACGCCGTCATTCTGGCGAGCTCCGCCAGGGCTCCTCGTGTGATCTCAATTGAGTAGGTCTGCTGTCTGTGGTGTGATATCTGGTAGATCTACGGAAAGTTGAGAATCTGGTATCCCATAGATGGCTTCATCATCGCTCGGAAACACCCGTGGGCTGGCGCCCGGTGCAGCATCTGATGCCGGGGAGCTGCTAAGTTCGGTGACCCTGCGGAGTGCATCCTGCTGTTCCTGAATAATCCGTTCCGCAGGCGGGGAGCGGCGGGCCACTTCTTCCGTGCGTTGAGTCTGAGGCCCTCTATTCCTGCGGCGACGCCTCGGTCCACGTGCCCGTGATCTCGCCACTAAATCTTGTGTTTGCCTGGGTGCCGTGTCAGTGCCGCCATCAAGCCAGGCGTCCGCTTCTTCAGGGATAGTAAAGAAGTAAATTTTGTCTCGTGCCACCAGCCTCAGCTTCGCGGGAAAAAGGAGGGAATATTTGAGACCTGCAGTGCGTAGCTGTCTTTTCACCTCAAGGAAGGAATGTCTTTGACGTTGCACTTGGACAGTGTAGTCTGGGAAGAACATCACTGTGGCGTTATCTATGCGAATTTCTCCAAGTCTCCTGGCCTCTCGTAGGACGGAATCACGGTCTCGGTAGTTGAGGATCCGGAGGAGCAGTGGTCTCGGGTTGGAGCACGTGGGAAGTGGCCTCGTCGGTACTCGGTGTGCCCTTTCCACCACAAAGTAGGGCGAAAGCGCGCCTTCCGGCAGTATGGTCCTCAGCCAGTCCTCTACACGGTGGGCGGGATTGTTGCCCTCCCATTTTTCCGGTATTCCCACGAGTCTGATGTTGTTCCTCCGTGCCCGTCCTTCCGCATCCTCGGCACGGTCTTCCAAAAATTCGACCCTATTCAGAAGGTCCCGCACATGTTTGTCCGTCTGATTGACTCGGGGCTCAAGATCTGTCACCGTTCCTTCCAGGACCTTGGTACGATCTGTCAGTTTCTTATGATCTTCCCTTAGGTGGGTTAGGTCAATAGCGACACTGTCTATTTTAGTTTCCAATGAAGTTCGGGTCGACTGGAGTGATTCTTCCAGGCGTTCCATGGCAGCGAGCATGCTATCCAGCCTCGTGGTCACCTGATCAGTATCCATTTTCCTCAAGGTCTTGTCCGTCTTCCCTTTCAGTAGGGCACCCCCAGTGCCAGTGCGTGTTCTTACCCCTCCGGACATGGGCAGAGCAACGAAACTATTAGCCAGACAGAGTTCTCTGGGGGTCTTGGTAGCGAGGCGCGTCCTAGTTCGTGGTTGTAAAAGGCCAGGTGGTTCCTAAGGTCAGAGGGGTAATTGGGTGTACAACGGCCCCAGCGCAGCCAGCAGAGTGTTGCCGCGAGTGCCGTTGACGATGGGTGCCGCTAGCTTTTGGAACAAGCAGGCGCTTCAGCGTGGCTAGTAGGCGCCAGTTCTCGTCCTCTTCTTGGTGTGGACAGCAATAACAGTCAGCAGGAGGCTTGCAGTCCTAGTAGTTGTAGGGCAGCTGCTGTAGACGGGAGGTTCGTGGGGGGGTTCTCGGAGGATCTGAGGGCTCGTGATTACAGTGTCACGGCTCCGCGGTTAACCGCGGGGGAGTAGGCGACCTCCGGTGATGAAAATGGCAGCACAGGATTTCTTAGTTCATGCGGGGCCCGTCTCTCCCGCTAACACCAGGGCCACGTCTCTCTATCTGTCGCACCTCCGGCGGCCCCGACCCTCCGTCAAAGGTTCAGCAGGACACCCTCCTCCAGTTCCCCCCAAGTCAGCTGGTCGCGGGGGGCCTGGTGGAGTCTTGTGGTGACCGGGGCCAAGCAGCACTCCAGCCAGCCGGGTGCCGTGAGTGCGCGCCTTACTTCAGGGTGATGGCTCCTGCAGGCTTCCGGCGTCCCCTCTGCACGGGCCGCGGCGACCAATCCAGTTACCTAGCAAGGTTTTCTTGCCACTCAGTTTTCACCCGCGAGTGAGGAGGGGCCCCGTCGCGCACCAGCGCCCATTTGGCAAGCCCTGGGGTCAGGCCCCCTCTCCTGGCGTCTCAATCTCACCGAGGCGTTTGGTGTAGTCCTCCAGGCACTCAGCAGCCGGGTGACAGCGCTCACGCTTCAGGCCCTCACCAGAGCAACAGGCAACTCAGGAGGAGATGGTCTTCATTCTCCCCAGGTCCGGGTCCCCAGAAAATCCTCGGGAGTGTCGTGTTTCCCGGGTCAGAGAGGCAGGAGGGCATCAGATCCTGCCGCCGGTGGGCAGGCGGGCCGTGCGCAACAGTTCTTAGGCCGCATGCGCTGGCCTAGCAAGCAGTTCAGGGCCACGGCCTCACGTATCCACGCCCGCCAGCCGGGCAGCAGTGAATCCCGCAGGAGGTCTACGGGAAGGTCCGGTGCGGCCAGGATCGACCCCTCGGCTCCAAAGTCGGTCGGCAGGCCGGTGTTACCTCCGCGATGGTCCACTTGCTGTTTCAGGCAGCTGCAGGGAAAATGAGCGGAGAATTGGCCCAGGGAAGGGGAGCTCAGCGCGGAGCTCTACCAGAGTGCGACTGCCGCCATTGCGTGCCTAGCCACGCCCCCTTTTGCACATGTTTTCATGCTCACATGTGCAGACTTTAAATTTGGACTGCCCGTTGGCCTTAATGTTTTGCACTTATGATGCCAATACAGAGTTTATGTAATAAAAGGGTTATTTATGTTTTAGCTTGGTCTCTGGGCTTGCTAATGATGCAGTACAAAGTATGTTATTTGTTTTTTTTCACAGAGTTTTATATAGAGTGAACTTGACCCAGTATCGGGTAACGGAGAGCTTTACATAGCACCAGTTGCATTACATGAGGACACATTAATTTTTTTGAGGCACGGGGAGATTAAGTGATTTGCCCAGAATCACAGGATGTTCAGTCTCATTGCATGCTCTGAATGCCACATTCACAATGGCATCTACTAGATTTTCATTTGCAGAGGTTGCCAGAGGTTACAGAAACTAATGTGCGTATTGACTCAGAGGTTTAATGGTGCCATGATGCTGGTCTGTGATGGTCTACTCATGTCCTAATCATTCTTTTGAAGGGGCTCTTCTTTTGTACACGTGTCATATTTGGATGCTCTACCACAACAGCAGCAAATTCAATTTACATGATGACTTGAGAGGTGGACAGGGTCCATCATATCTGTGGAATCTATCTCGATGTGTACACACCAGTGTACATGTGTAGTCATCTTGTGTAGGTATGGCTTCATAGTCACATGGGTACATTTGAATGTGTGCACTGGAGTACTCATACAGTGTGATTGTCCTGTCATTAGTGGAGAGGTGTGGCTCACTGGTTAGAGGCGGCAGACCCGGAAGCAGAAGTCGGCCCGGGACCAGGGTTTGATTCCCGACGCGGCAGGGTCGTGGACCAGCGTCAGCGGACTCGATAATTTTCACCTCGGTGCCTACTTGTGATATTTGTGATATTTGTGAGGTTATTTGTAGAGCGCGACGTTCGCTCCGGAGGGAGCATCTTGGCGCTAAAGAACCTGAGTGGCCAATCCTGCGGTTGAAGAAGGGATTAGATGGCCGCTTTAGAGTGGTCATCGGAGAGGTTGAAAATCCAGGTCTTTAAGAGCTTTCTGAAGGGTTTTTCCAGCGTTTGTTGTCTGAGAGTTTTGGGCAGGTTGTTCCATGCTTTCGTGGCCAAAGAGCTTAAGGTTTTGCCACCCTTAGTCTTTAGGTTATATTTGGCCGGGATGATAAGATTATCAAGAGACGAGCGTAGGGAACGACTAGGGGTGTAGTGGGGAAAGCGGCTGGAGAGGTATTTCGGACCGGTTTTGCTGAAGGCACGAAAGGCAGTGATCAGAATTTTAAAAAGAATTCTCTTATGGAGAGGCAGCCAGTGTAGTGAACGGAGGGCGGCGGAGATAGAGGATCTGCGCGGTAGCCTAAGTACTAGTCGTGCGGCGGAGTGAAGCACACTTTGAAGTTTTGATAGTGTGTTCTTTTTTGCCCCTGCAAGAAGGCCGTTGCAGTAATCTAGGCGGGAAATTATAAGCGCTACTGCAACGGTTTTCCTGGCATCGATAGGAAGGAAGTTGAAGAATTTTCTGAGAGATTTGATTATTCCAAAGCATTTTCCAGCTACCGTTCTAGCGTGTAGGTCAAAGGAGAGGTCAGAGTCGAAGATAACGCCGAGATTTCTGGCGGATGTAACAGTCTGGGGGGGGATAGCTGAATCGTCTGGCCACCAGAGGGCTGGGTTGAAGGAGACGTTTCTTCCAATTGGAAGGATCTCAGTTTTGTTGGAATTGCATTTTAAGTGGTTGCGATCCATCCAGCAGAAGATTTCAGTTAGACAGAATTTGAGGTTGAGCTCGGCGTCGGTGGAATTGTCATCTAGTGGCACGATGAGCTGTGTGTCATCGGCGTACGAGGTGACTGGTATGCCGAAGGAATCGATCAGGGACAAGAGGGGGATGAGATAAATATTAAAAAGAAGGGGACTCAGGATGGACCCCTGCGGTACACCTGATGAGACCATCTTCTCTTTCGAGTGAAAGGGACCTAGGGCGACAGTTTGTGAACGGTCGGTAAGGAAAGACTTAATCCAGGCTAAGACAGTGTCGGTGACGCCAATGTCCCTCAGTCTACTGATGAGGATGGAGTGGGATATGGTATCAAACGCCGCCGTTAAGTCAAGGAGGATGAGAATAGAATTTTTCCTCTGATCTTGTAACAGTCTGATAGTGTCTGATAGCTCTATTAGTGCAGTTTCAGTCGAGTGTTTTGGACGGAAGCCCGATTGTTTAGGGTGTAGAATGTTGTTTTCTTCCAAGTGGCGTTTTAACTCTCTGTAGACTAGTTGCTCCGTTATTTTTCCCAGAGCAGGGAGTAGTGAAATTGGGCGGAGGTTGGACAGGTCTGTCGGGGACTTGTTGGCCTTTTTCATTAGGGGTTTAACAATTCCCCTCTTCCAGCGACTGGGGACATGTCCTGTGAGGAGTGAAGAATTGACTATTTTGTTTATCGTCGGGTTCAATACCTCAATTAGTTGGTGAAGTATTTTCGGGGGACAGGGATCCGAAGGGGAACCGGATTTGCAGGCCAAGATAATTTCTTTGGTTTGCGCTAATGTGGCCGGAGGGAAGCATCTAAGAATGCCGACACTCGATTCCGGGAGGGAGGGAACAAGGGAGGCATCCGGGATAGGAAAGTTGTTTAGGATGGAAGCAATTTTATCATCGAAGTAGTCAGAGATTTGGTCACAGAGGTCTTGAGAAGGAGGTATTTCCGGTAGGAGTGCTTTGGGCTGAGTGAATGATTTTACTATTTTAAACAGCGTCTTTTGTTTTTGGCTGGCGTCTTTAATGGCATTAACGTAAAAGGTTTTTTTGGCTGATTTAATTTTTGAGAGATACGTTTTCCTAATTAAAATATAGGAAAGGCGATTGACCTCATCGTAATTCTTACGCCATTTACGTTCTGCCTTCTTACAAAGTAGATGAGCGGTAGCTAGGTCAGGAGTGAACCAGGGGGCATTAGTTTTGGTTTTTTGTTGGGAGGAATAGGGACGCTTGGGGGGGATTCTAGACTTAATTTCCTGAGAGATCCAGTTGTGGAAGTGGTCAGCGTCGATTTCGACGTTCCCCGATAAAATGGGGGATTGAGCAGGCATAAGGGGTTTGAGACTAATGTTTTCTTGGACCCTTTTCCAGTTAATGGAGTTAGTAAGGTGGGGGTTGGATTTATTGCCAGGGGGCAAATTCTCTGTTTTAATGTGGAATGGGATCAACGAGTGATCGGACCAGATCTGTGGCAGAGGGGGAAGGGTGGTTAAGGAAGGGAAGTTAGAGCACACACCATCAAGGGTATGACCAAGAGAGTGCGTCGGAAGAGTGACGAGCTGCTGGATGTTGAACATATCCAGAGTTTGGGAGAAATTGATGGATTGTGCATCGGTTTTGGATTCAAGATGTAAATTGAAATCGCCGAGTAGAGTGAAGTGCGAGTATTTTAGAGAGAAGTATCCCAAGGAGTCACATAATGAGTCAAGAAACTCAGTAGCATTGCCGGGTGGGCGATAGATAAGGCCGCCTGAGAAGGAGGTGTGTTCATTCAATTTAATTGAAAAACCTAACCCTTCTGTTTTTTTCAATGGTTCTAAATTGAAAGTATGACAGGAGAAGATGCTCTTAAGTATAATGGCGACCCCACCGCCTCTCCCCTTAGCTCTATCTTGTCTAAAAAGCGAGTAGCCTTGGGGTAGGGCAATGGCAATATCGGGGTTGCTATCTTCCGTTAACCAAGTTTCGGTTATCATTAAGCAGTCAAGATCGTCGTTAATGATGAGATCGTGGATATCTTGATTGTGCTTGCACATAGATCGTGCATTAATAAGGCCTCCTTTGAATGGAGGCTGGGAAGTCTTGGGGGGTGGTAGAGCGGCTAGAGTGAAGTCTAAGTTAGTAAAGGTCCAGCGGCAGTGCTTGCAGCTGATTGAGCCGGTTAGTGTGGCTGGGTCAAGTATGCAGGGACAGTGCTTGGAGCCCTGTAGTTGGTAGAGTTCGCTTGCCTGGTAGCGGATGTAGGAGGAAGAATGTAAAGAGTCTCCTGCGCCTGTCGCGGTCTTGGCGCGGACGGGCGCAGACGGGCTTGCCTTAGGCGCGCCTTCGGCGCGCAATCGTCGCGCCCGCTGCGCTCGTCCGCTGCGCGTTCGTTGTACACACATAATTTATGCTGCTTCCGGTGAGGAGCGGGGGGGCGTGGCCTCGAAGGGGGCGTGGCCTCCGTTCTCAGCGCGCGGCGCTGGCGCCAAACAAGGATCTGGGGCGGTCAAAATGCAGCGCTAACTCGGCTGCTAAGGACCACAGGGAGTTCCAGCAATTGAAGGTATGTAAGTTTAAAAGTACAAGTTTAAAAGTACAAGTTATTAGGTAGTGACACAAGAGTTAAAAAAGAATTCCACAAGCACACAGCCTCGCTCCCGGCTTTCCGCCTCAGGAGCACACCACACAGTTACCTGGCGCCTTCAATCGGTGCCCTTAAATACAGTGTGAGGAGCGGGGGGGGGCGTGGCCTCGAAGGGGGCGTGGCCTCCGTTCTCAGCGCGCGGCGCTGGCGCCAAACAAGGATCTGGGGCGGTCAAAATGCAGCGCTAACTCGGCTGCTAAGGACCAAAGGGAGTTCCAGCAATTGTAGGTATGTAAGTTTAAAAGTACAAGTTTAAAAGTACAAGTTAATAGGTAGTGACACAAGAGTTAAAAAAGAATTCCACAAGCACACAGCCTCGCTCCCGGCTTTCCGCCTCAGGAGCACACCACACAGTTACCTGGCGCCTTCAATCGGTGCCCTTAAATACAGTGTGAGGAGCGGGGGGGCGTGGCCTCGAAGGGGGCGTGGCCTCCGTTCTCAGCGCGCGGCGCTGGCGCCAAACAAGGATCTGGGGCGGTCAAAATGCAGCGCTAACTCGGCTGCTAAGGACCACAGGGAGTTCCAGCAATTGAAGGTATGTAAGTTTAAAAGTACAAGTTTAAAAGTACAAGTTATTAGATAGTGACACAAGAGTTAAAAAAGAATTCCACAAGCACACAGCCTAGCTCCCGGCTTTCCGCCTCAGGAGCACACCACACAGTTGACCAGGGGTCTAACCAGGGGTCCCACTCGGCAACTCTGGGCATTAGCTTGCCTAATCTCCACAACGGCCCCATCAACGCCGGGGATGCCTGGCTCCACCTTGGGGATTCCCAGCAGGGACCATCCCACAGGGAAAGCCAGGACGGGTTCCCCAGCGGTATACAGCGCCGGGACGCAGACTGGCAACAGTGCGCTTTACAAGTATACACATTACATTATTAACTCAAGTATTGATGTGTATGTGCCCTTGAGCATGACCCTTACACACATGTATGATCCAGTTGATGAGTGCCCGTTTGTTAACATGATCAGACACCTGCTGGAGGTTTTGTGCACATCTATGGGTTGTTTCCGGAGCAAAGTGCAGTCTGTCAGTGTGACCTCGCAGTCCTGGGGTACACCTACTTTTTGTCCACATCATTTGTGAGTATGCAGAGTGTGTCACTGCAATGTCTGTGTTGTGAGTTTTGTGATCAGCCATGGCTCTTGCTTACCTTTGTTATCACTGTGCTGACTGGCTCTGGCAAACAAACATGATATGTGACTTTTCACATACATTGATGTCACTTTACACTTTATCTACTCTATTATGTGGTATTCAAAGTCATACCAGCCCCAACAAAACCATTTGATGCCTACACATTGTGAGTTACTCATCTATGTGTTTTTGCTCTGTACACTCCTCACCTGTACAATACTACTGTATACACCGCTGCCATGCCAATGTTTGGCTATTCCAAACCCTGCATTGTGTGACACTATACTGCATGAACACGATCTGTGTCCAGAACCATTGATCCCCTCAGCACTGTTTAACAATTTGTCATATGCTATTTGAGTCTACTTGATTGTAGTAATGGTTGCTCATGTACAGTACAGATGAGTTTCCAGCACAGTCGTGTTCCATGCATATGTGTTTGCCTGAGATGGGTAGCAGTAGGTGATAACAGACGTGTGTATCTGTTTGCTGAGGTTCATCTACCCATCCTGAGTGTGAAGTGATCTGTGTGCTGTGATGATTTGTGATGTTCAAGTTCATAGTGGTGAAATCTTATATGTCTGATACTGATTTTAGTGGTGTTCACACACTGCTTACTCTGCCTGCACTGCTGTCAGTGGATGCTGCATTGTCCATGCCAGGTGTGAGGCCCCCGATGTACATCTGAGATCACTATGGGATGTATTTGGATGTGCATATGTTATGAATTTGTTGTTGAGGGATGCAGTGTTTGGCCTGTGTTTGCTCTTTCTACTGACAGGTCAATGTGTGTGTAATGTTGTTTTTGCTGGAGATTGTGTGTGAAGTGTGTGTGTATTTGGATGCATTCAGATGGGTGTTGTATTTGTACTGTGCATTTCTTGTGTGCATGTCACATATGGCAATGTGTAGTGTTGTTTATTAGTTTGTTGTGTGTGCACCATTGGCTATGGCCTTCTATCTTTGAACAGTGACTTGTCAAGATTGTGTGTGGGAATTCTTGTGCAACACACTGACACCATGCTCACTTTGGAACCGGTGGAGTGTCTATGGCTGTCTTTGCCAATTTGTCTGGATGCACACACTATTGGGGTTATATGCGTCATTTGTTTCTGTTTATTTAGATTAGGTTGGATTATGCTGTCTTTTCAGTTTGTCAGAGGTGAATTTCAATCTGTTCCAGGGTGGTCTGGGATCACATTGCCTATCCACTCTTTTGCTGCATATGGACATGATTGTTGGACTTCTTTTTATGTTGTTTGTGATACATGTATTTAGCAATTGCGTTGAGATCAGCATTCAATCAGACATCCTTGAGTGGACCTCCGACATTTCTAGATACACACTAGGGTGTAGCAGGGAACTCATAGGAGCTTATTTTCCCCTTTATCAGAGATGATCCCAAGTGTAGAGCAGTGAAGGAAGAGGATGGGTAGGTGAGGGGTATGTGTGTAGGTTATTGTTAAGTTTGACAGCCAGGGAATGTCACCATGAGCGACCCTTGACCCTGTCACCAGGTAGGTCGCCCCCCTAGCCACCACACGGTCCTCCTCGTGTTGTGCTGCTACCCCGCTCTTACTGCCGCCTCGCTCCGCCGCCGTCTGTTCTGTGTGAGTCCCCTGTGCCTCAGGTCTTGTCCCCGTTCTAATACTGCCTATGTAATTGTTCTCGTGCTGATTTACTTCCGTATTTCCCCTGTGTCTACTGCCTGCCCTCTGCGCCCCCTGGTTCCTCCCTCCCACAGCCCCTCATATGGAGGCCGCGCAGCGGGCGCACCGAAGGCACGCCTAAGGCAAGCCCGTCTGCGCCCGTCCGTGCCTGGACCACGCCCAGCGCCAGAATCCCTGGCCCTCGTCGAAATCAGGCGACCCGGCTGAGATACGACTCCGACACCCTCAACGCACTCAACACCGGACGAACACCCGCCTGCTACGGAGCCACCCCGAAGCGCACCCACGGACCCTTCACCTGCCAAGCCTGCAGATTCACCTGCCTCCGAACCCGCCCCCCGCCCGCCAGATCTAGCAACAGCAACAACCACCTCAAGTGCATTCTCCTCAACACCCGCTCCATCCACAAGCACGCCATCGAAATGTGGGACCTCCTCGACACAACAGCACCAGACTTCCTCCTCACAGAAATCTGGATGAACGCCTCCTCAGCCCCCGACATCGCCATAGCCATCCCGGACAGCTACAAGATCACCCGGAAGGACCGAGTCAACCAAACCGGAGGAGGAATCGCCATTGTCTACAGGAACACCATTAACATCACGACCGTCACCGAAGACACACTCTCCGCCGCCGAACACCTACACTTCCAGATTCACACCGACCCCAAAACACCCTTAGGGGAACATTCATCTACAGACCCCCGGCCCACGCACACAATTCAGCGAAACCATCGCCGACCTCATCAGCCCACACGCCCTAGCTTCACCAGAATACATCCTCCTAGGGGACCTGAACTTCCACCTGGAGAAAAACAGCTACAACATCACCACCACCCTGCTCGACAACCTAGCCGACCTTGGACTCAAGCAACTGGTGAACAACCCCACCCACCTCGCTGGCCACACGCTCGACCCCATCTTCTCTGCCAGCAACCACGTCTCCTTCAGCCACTCCGCCGGACTACATTGGACCGACCACAGATGCATCCACTTCACCCTCAAAAAGAATACATCTCACACGACAGATCCCCCGCAGATGCTGGAGCAAAATCACCACAGACCAGCTCCTCTCATCGCTGAGCCAGAACTGGCCAGCCAACACCACTGACACCAACGACGCAGCCCACAACCTCGCACAATGGATCACCAACTGCGCCAACAACCTCGCACCACTGAAGAACCCCCCAGGCATGACCGGCAACAGGAAAACCTTATGGTTCACAGACGCCCTCAAAGAATCCAAGAAATCCTGCCGAACCCTCGAAAAAACCTGGTGCTACAGAGAACATGACAGCCCTTAAGAACGCCACCCGCAAACCCCACCAGCTGATCCGCACCACCAAAAGGACATCATTCAAAGAGCGGCTAGACAACAACACCCATAACAGCAAAGAACTCTTCAACATCGTCAAAGAGCTCTCCAACCCCAGCGCCAGCAACAATGACATCACACCGTCACAAGAACTCTGCAACTCCCTCGCCTCGTTCTTCCACCGAAAGATCGCAGATATACACAACAGCTTCGGACCCCAGACCCCGCCTCCAGTCACCGAACCAGCGACCCCCACCACCACCCTCAGCGCCTGGACCCCCATCAGCACTAAAGACACCACCAACATCATGAACTCCATCCACTCCGGCTCCCCCTCTGACCCATGCCCCCATCATATCTTCAACAAAGCGGACACCATCATCGCACCCCATCTCTGGAACGTCATAAACATCTCTTTCACGTCAGCCACCTTCCCCGAGAGCTAGAAACACGGAGAAATCAACGCCCTTCTGAAGAAACCCACAGCGGATCCCAAAGACCTCAAGAACTTCCGCCCCATCTCTCTTCTTCCCTTCCCGGCTAAAGTCATAGAAAAGACCGTCAACAAACAGCTGACTGCTTTCCTCAACTCACTCGACCCGTCCCAGTCTGGATTTCGAGCCAACCACAGCACCGAGACTGCACTCATCGCAGCCACCGACGACATCAGGACCCTGATGGACAACGGAGAAACAACCGCCCTCATCCTCCTGGACCCCTCGGCAGCCTTCAACACTGTATGCCATCGCACCCTTAAAACCTGCCTCTCCAACACAGGGATCCAAGGAAAGGCCCTGGACTGGATCACCTCTCTGACAGAACCCAGAGAGTCCGCCTCCCTCCCTTCCACTCAGAGGCCACCGAGATCATCTGTCTCGTACCCCAAGGCTCATCGCTCAGCCCAACCCTCTTCAATATCTACATGAGCCCCCTCACCCCCATCGCACGCAAACACAACATCAACATCATCTCCTCCGCCGATGACACCCAGCTGATACTCTCCCTCACCAAAGACCCAGCCACCGCCAAAACCAACCTCCAGGAAGGAATGAAAGACGTCGCAGAATGGATGAAGCGCAGCCGCCTGAAACTGAACTCAGACAAGACGAAGGTCCTCATCCTCGAACAATCCCCATCTGCCTGGGATGACTCCTGGTGGCCCACAGCACTGGGCTCCGCGCCGACTCCCTTGGACCACGCACGCAACCTGGGATTCATCCTGGACTCCTCCCTCACGATGACCAAGCAAGTCAACGCCATCTCATCCTCCTGCTTCAACACCCTGCACATGCTCCGAAAAATCTTCAGGTGGATCCCCACCGAAACCAGATAGACCGTCACCCAGGCCCTCGTCACCAGCCGACTGGATGACGGAAATGCCCTATATGCAGGAACCACCGCCAAACTTCAGAAACGACTACAACGCATACAGAACGCCTCCGCACAACTCATCCTCGACATCCCTCGCCACAGCCACATATCCGCCCACCTGAGAAACCTGCACTGGCTCCCCGTCAACAAGAGGATCACGTTCTGTCTCCTCACCCACGCACGCAAAGCGCTCCACGACATGGGCCCCGAATACCTCAACAACCGCCTCTCGTTCTACACTCCCACCGCCAACTCCGCTCCGCCAGCCTTGCCCTCGCCACCGTCCCACGGATTTGCAGAACCACCACAGGAGGAAGATCATTCTCCTACCTGGCAGCCAAAACATGGAACTCCCTCCCCGCACACCTACGAACGACCCAGGACCATCTCACCTTCAGGAAACACCTCAAGACCTGGCTTTTCGAGCTGTAGCAGCCCCCCCCCCCCCCCCCTCCTTCAGCGCCTTGAGACCCTCACGGGTGAGTAGCGCGCTCTATAAATGTTTTGATTGATTGATTGATGAGTTGTACTGGTGACATACACATGTCATATTAGTTAATACTGATGAGGGGTTGGTCACTGGATGGCTTATGAGAGGTCATCTCACTCTGGTCCAATGCATTTCTGGTTCACAGTGATTCTGCACAAATTATAACTTTTATACATTTGTATTCTCTGTGCCACACATGTGTTAATTGATGTCCTTCGTGTAGTGTCATATGTGGTACCTCTTAAATTCAATGTACATATGGTGCCAGGCATTTCTTCATGCATTTACTGCACTGTGCTCTCCACTTTTGGATAGTTTACTTGTTATCATACAGTGCTGCTGACCTACATTTTGTGCATGCGGCAGTGTAAGAGTGTGTGAGCTGTTTCAAGGACTTAACCTGCAGGCTGACCTGTTCCAGGGAGTTTACTGCTATCAAGATGGACTCTTCCTGACACTTTGGTATTCATTCAATACTTTGTAGTTGGTGCTACCTTTGTTGAACTTGAGTTATGGTGTGGAGTTGTTCTGTGAAGCTTGCAGGGTAGTCAGTGTTGTTGATGTACAGAACATTCTCACATGGGGTCATTTATTGCAGCAGTATACAAGTGATTCAAATGCACACTGGTGCTTATTTTGAGTTTGCTGTTTGAGTCTGACAATTTATACAGTGTTGCATGGTATGGGCTGTCATTATGTGGTTTGGTCTGGCATTGTATGTGATGAGTTTACCAATGTCTGTTTAGGGGGTGTGATGAACTGTGATTATGTGGCAGTGTTGGCTATCTTCATATGTCATCTACCATGCCTCTCTGACTCATCCCACACCATGTTGGACTACTGTGTACTCCCCATACACTCTTATTTGCTCGGGCCTCCTCTGTTCTACCTTGTATGTGGACTGACTCTTATTTGACTGCAATGATGACTATTGTCCCTTTGCCTTATCTGTCACTCCTGTTGCTATACATTTGCTGATGATCCTACTGAGATGTCACTATAGCCAATGTGCATGCACATGACTCCTTGCAGCAGATATGTTGTGCTGACTGGAGTTTTTTAAAATATGTTTTTGTGGGGTGGAGTTTGTTATAAGGATCTTGCTAGCCTGGGACACTGTGCTGCACTTCAGCAACAAGGTGCTTACGTTTTTTTGCCACTTCACCGCTGCTGTGACGTAACCGTCACGACCGGGCTAGATGCCATGATTTCCATGGAGATGGGTGCCCCCGATGCTGAGTTGACAATGTGCCTATGTGCAAGAATGGGTACTTTGAGTATGGTATATGTTCCTGTGTCCACCAGAATGTCCAATGTGGACAGGACACATATCTCAGTGCAAACGATGTGTTGTTATACAGGGTTTGTATGTGGGGAGATGTTTTGCACTTGCCTCTGCTGTTGACCACGACGGCGCCTTATCTGCTGGTAGTGGATCAGGTACAGCAGTGGAAGGGCTTGCAGAGCAGGATCCATGACGGCAGGAACATGTAGAAGTGTGTGTGACTCTAGTTTCGTTCCCCGCAGTTGTGCCTCCGCTATCTCAGATGAGCTTGTTTTACACCTGCGTACTGTTTGACGTATTGTGATCTAGTTGGCAGTCGGAACTTCATTCCGCATGGCGGGCTTTCTCTATTGGCTCTCTCCGGCACTGTTGCGTAACAAAATTTTGGGCTGATCCGGAAAGATCGTGACAGACAGAAAATAGGCTATCTTTGCCCAGTGTAATATGACAGTCACGATCGCCGCTTCCAGAGTAACTAAATAGACGTTTTCCACCAGCACTGCTGAGGTGCTTACGACCACCATCGCAATGAACCCCTTAGTTACCCCGTGCCTTGAGCTCTTGTGTAATGTAACTGGTGCTCATGTAAAGGGTTAGAAAATACCTACAGTAGTAAATAAAACTGTAAAAAAGAAATCCTGATGAGTATGACCTAACGTAACCTTTTAAAAAAAGATGACCGGATCAGCAGCTGTCTCAAAAAACTGCACATATAGTTGGAGAAAAAAATGAAAAATCGATTCCTTTCTAACTGCTGCACTGACTCCTCTGTGGCACCAATGTGGTCAGTGCAAAACTCTAATGTTACAACTACATATGTTTTTTTAACTTCATTGCAGATCAAATGTGCTTATTCTTGTGGCAGTTGACATCTAGATGTAACATGCAGCGGGAATAAAACAAGCACTAACAAATCCACTTAGTGTAGCTTTGTATTAAAGAAATTTCTGGCTACTCAAAGAGTGATGTTTGGTGTGAGTGTGAATGGGTGAATGGGTGAGTCATTGAATGTGGGGGTTGATTGTGAAGATAGGTAAATGTGACACCTGGTTATATCAATTGGGTTAATGACAGTGGGTAGCTTGATGCGGGCGAGTGAATATGAGTGAGTAAGTGAATGATGTAATGTGAGAGAAAGTGAAATAATTGTTGAATGTGGGTAGGTAGGGGAATGCTCTTAAGTGTGTAGTTGAGGGAGTAACTGGGTAGATGACTGTGAAAAGGGTTCTGTGAGTAGACAAAAGCCTTTTAAAACACCATGAGTTGACTGAAATTAAATGAACATCTGTGTTGACCCTCTCTTCCCAGCCAGACTTTCCCAAAGAAAATCAGGCATCTGGTTGCTCGCTATGCTAAATTGCATTGTGCAATTCTGTGTATGGCCTTTCACTCCACCACGTTTTGCAGTCACCAGGTGCCACTGTATTGAACTATGGTGCAAGGTTGCCTGCGCCTGCACTAGATAGCTTCTTTAGCGCCGGCACAAGGGAGTGTAGTGTAGTTCCTATATTCCCAATAGGCTCTGCGCATTGGAATAATATATCCTATAGATTTGACGTGGGACTTATGTCTACTAGGTCGCTATCGAATATATTAGACTAAATTGTGAGTTCCAGCTAGCTCAGAGGTCACTAGAAACTTTCTCAAGTTCACAAGAAGGGATTTAGTTTCTGACAAACTCATAAACATGACAACTTTGTTTCCCCAAGATAAAACTGATCTTCAGAGTCGTGGAAACAATAGATAGATATTTTACTCAGTCATTCGTGCGTGCTTCGTTTCACCAGAGGTGCAGAGAAATAGAGAAACAGACATTTTCAATAAAAGTATTTATTGAACAGTCTTCTTTCTCGAGCAGAAGAAATGAACTGCTACAATCGTAATACTGGCTGCAAAGTATAATGTGTACAGCAAGAAGAGTATTATAAAATAATACTGTAAAAGCATGGTATGGTTTCTAGACCATAGATAAATATATACATAAATAACAAAGGCTAAAAACTACTCAACTGGTGCTTCTAAAATACGCCGACTCCAATGTACCTAACCTAAGTCTAGTACGAGGGAAGAAGTAAGTGAGGTGTAGCATAAATCTAGTATTCTTTTGCCAAGAATCTATCCAAGATTTCTCTTAGGGTCTAATCAGCTCCATACCTTGGTTTAGAATGAAGGAGGTCAGTCTCAGGACCCGATTTCCCAGAAACCCGCAAGGGTAGTTTGGAAACACTGGAGCTGGATTTCTCGGCAGGAGAAAAGACAGCGTCTCTCTCAGTGCGTCTGCTGGAGGGTCGGCTTCCTTCGGCACTTGCAGCAGCAGGATGCGTCGGGCAAGTAGATAGTGGAACTGCTCCAAACCACTGTGTGTTTGCTATGGCAAGTGTGGGCATATTTGTACCTTGAAGGTGCCGAGTTTGACGTAAAGGTGGACATATTAACGTCATCAAAGAGTCTCCGTTCTTTGAAAACTCCATGAGTTCTTGGACAAATCAATATTCAAGCAAGGGTAAGTCCCTAACTGCAGAGATCCAGCCCGTCTTTTGCATGCTCCGTAGCAGAGCAGAGCAGTCAGCAGCCAGCCACCAGCTCGCAGCTCGGAGTGGAGCGGAGCGTGTGAGCGAACAGAGCAGATCCAGTGCCAAGGGGTTTTGACCCGGCGGTCAGAGTCAGCGTCAGCAAGCATTTTTCGGCAGCGGGGAGCTGCCTGGCAGCCTGGACGCGGCTGGAGCCGGAGACGCTGGGCATTTTCCTTGCGGTCAGTGCCGATGCCGCCAAACAGCCTGGACACGGCCGGCTAAAACTCTGCTCAAAGCGGCCGGAGCCACCAAACATTTCCTTTTGCGGCCGGAGCCGCTAAGCAGTTTTGACCTGCTATAACTTTGTTCAACGCGGCCGGAGCTAATACATTTCTCTTTGCGGCCGGTGCTAATAAAACAAAAAAAATAAAAAATGAAAACTAAAACTCAGCTTAACGTGGCTGGAGCCGCTAAGGAGTCTTTCACACCACGTAACAACTGCGTGCATAGGTGCTGCAGGAGAGGTGATCCAGTCCGGGTTTCCCAACCCGCAGCAGCCCGCAGCAGCCAGCCGATCACACTGTGTGAGCGAGCGAGGATCAAGGAGGGCGCCGCCGCTCTGCCACTCCTCAGCCTCAAACCTTAACCTCTAGCCCCCTTTTGCCCCCCCGGACCAGCCGACAGCAGGTAGCGAGGAGGGCTGGGGAGTGGGAGCCTCGGTCACGCTGCAGCCACAGCAGGAGCAGCCAGCCGCAGCAGGAAAAAGACAGAGAGCAGGTGAGCTGTGGCAGTGGATTAGCGTGGAGTGAGCAGCGAGTGAATAGTGGGCCCCAAGCGCTCTTCTTACCTTTGGCACACGGCTGGGAGAGGGGGTGATTGGGGGAGTGTTGTCTGCTTCCCCCCCCTCCATCCTGCCCCCTCCTGTAAGTGAGAGAGGCGGAGGTTGCAGCCCTACTACCCTACTACCCAGCTGTCGCGGCTGGGCTGGAATCGGCGTCCTAGGCAGCTGGAAGGAAAGAGTTACTAGCCAACCTCCAAGGCAGAGGCGGGGTTACAGAAACAGAAACAGTAAGAGCAGGAGGAAGAGACTCCACGAGTGGCACATTCAGGAGGGACGCCTCAGTGTTTTACGCCGAGGTGTTAGAAGGAAGTAGCAACTCAACCACAAACACCACAGCATTTGTTTAGGACCTAGCCCCACCAACCCGTGGCCACCGTCTTTTGGCTCCCCCACCGCCAGGCCTCAGCAGTCTATTCCAGACCCTACCAGACCTGATTATCCAATCACGGGTGTTGGGCCCAAAGGGCTCAAGGGGGCAAAGGGAGCAAGCGCAGGAAGGGCTAAGGCAATACCCCGCGAAGAAGAGGACGAAGAATCAAGAAGAAGAGGACGAAGAATCAAGAAGTAGAGAACAAGGGGTTGGAACAAAAGCAGGAAGACAAGAAGATCACAATGAGATCCGGGAGATCCAGGGACCCACATGTACCCCTGAACCCTACTAAAAGATCGAAGAGAGCAAATAAGGGCAACAAGAATTCCAACATAGACTCTATGAGTGTCGGCAAAGAAGAAGAACTGAAGAAGGGGGTAGCGGATGGGGGTGAGAGAGGGGGGGATGAGCGGCTGATCCCCCTGACCCCCTTTCTCCCATGCCTTCCAAGCCCTGAGCATTCACAAAACCCCAAAGGGTTAAGCTTCTAACCAAAAATTTATACAAAATTTTCATTCATCAAGGACGCAGGCTCGGTTCTCTGCTTGAACACTCAGCAGCCCAACAACCTGCCAACACCGATACTACCGGTCTCCTACGCATCAGAACAAGAGATTCAGACAGAGCAAAAGAAAGAGCCAATGAGAGGGTTGAAAAGAAAGCCCCCCCTGGAGGCGTTGGATGACGAAGACGGAGAAGGAGGAGGAGAAGAAGAAGATGTTAGAGAAGAAGACAGCGACGAGAGGGACTGCCCTGACACTTCACAGACCGAAAATCACAGTGGAAACTACAGCGAATCCCACAGAGGGGCAACCTTTTCGACGACCATCAGAAAGTGGGGCCTCGATTCTGACCCGGGCCTAATTCAGTCCCAGGTGCATGAATTAAAATCAAAGGCATTCACAAGCAAAAAGCAAGAATCTATTCAGAGTGCCCTGTGTATGGGTTTTACAATAAAATCGGCCCAGAAGGTCACCACCAAACCATCGGGAGAAAAATGCTCCCCAGAAGACTAGTCCAAGATTGCCAGAGATTCTGAGAAAAATCCAGGGGTTCAAATGGCTCTTAAGGAGCCCAGCATCCCTGGCACTCCAGAAGTCCCGGCTTATCCGGCACCAGCTCCTGGCACATCAAGCAACTTGAATGTGAGGATCCTAGGTCCTGCAACAAAGGCAGGGCAAGGCTCCCCCGGACCAATACAGGACCTTATGGTAGAGAAAAATATACCCTCTTCACAAGATCTCGAGCAAGAGCAACCAGAACTTAGTAAGTGCTCAGGGGTAATAGTAGAATATGAAGATAAAACATCGGGACAGTCTCGGTCGGGGAACCTCTCTATGGCATCGGAGGCGCTCATGCTTCAGGCACAAGTTCATCATTCGGCACAGTTTGATCAACCCTAACCCCTCCTCGAGGTCACCTCCCGGTGCAGGCAACCACAGTCACCACTACATCAAAAGCTTCGGACCCAGTGGTTTCGTATCCCACGCAAGAAGAGTGGGAAGAACTGGTCGCCTGCTATACCTCTCAGCCTCATGTGGCCCCAAAAGAAGTTGCAACAACCCCAAAATGCAAAGCCCCACAGTTCAGCCCCACGATCGCATCACCGCAAACCAAGGTAGACGTATAGGAATCTCTCTTGCATACAATGCAACTGTCTGTTAACGCCATCCAATATCAATCGGACAAAATGGACCTTCAGTTAACAGTTTTACACTCACTATCAGTTTTTGTCTCCAACATCGACAACAAGCTAGCTGAACCGAACAGTCTTGTCAAAAGGGCACAAGAGGAGACAGCACTTATACAATCAAATTGTCCTGGCATCGCAATTGTGGACAAGCTGGCTACACTTCCTGGAGCAATGGACAACCTCCTTACAGGTATCAGAGAGGCCGTCAAAAACAGTTCACCAACGGGTCATCTGGAGAGAACAAATGGAGCATGGCAAATAAACAACAGAGAAATGTTAACTCCTAATGAGGGCTTCCCCCCCCCCCAATACAAAAAGACAAGTTGGCAAGGGAAGAGGGAAATGCAACGCTATTGAGAGCGCAAGGACATACCAGGGAAGGAGAAACCCTAGTAGCAGCGAATAATGGCTCATTCCCGACTTGGGAACCCAACCAAAAGGATGTCCAAAGGGACAACGGACGCTCCCCAAAGCCGGGCAGAAAGCAAAGGAGGAAGGGCCGCAAGTCAAAGCTAGGCACTCTGGCTGAAGGGAAAGCTAAGAATAACCAAGTCAGCATCTTGCCTTCAGACCCAACGCCTGACAAGTGGGCCCCAACGAGTCCCGAGACAGACTCGGAAATCGACTCACGCCCCTTCCCTAATCAGGATCAGTGGCATACGAGCCAAAGGAAAAAGAATCGAAAAATAAATACTTCTAACACGACGACCCCAACAAAAGTTGACGGCCCCGCCCTGAGCGGCAGCGCAAATATTAAAAAATCTAACACGAGCGAGGGTCTGATCGATTGTGGGGAAATAACTATTATTAGCACGAGCACCATAAGAACCAAAAATCCACCTCCCAAAACGGATAAAGGGGTACAATTAGATCATCCCCCTGAAGCCATAACTACCAGAAGTTCTTCAAAACAGGTTGTAAGTGAAGCAGATGAACCAAAGGCCCCTGATCAGAGAATGCCAGCAGAGGTATCCACCAGGGTTCAGATTACCCCCACAAGCCAGCTGAGCAGCCCCAAACGGATAAAGGAGCATTTAGGCAACCACACAATTTTATTAATCCCGGAATACACTTCAAGGGGCGCTTTTGACATCCTAAACAGGGGTAACATTCTACGTCTGCTAAACTCCATTGATACCCTAACAAACATATCCACCAACGATCTTGGCTCAGTCGAATTCATAGTCTCACCGGAACACCCGGGGGTGGAGGTCACTAAAACTGTATGGGCCTCAACAGAGGTGGCTGAGCGCGTGCTCAACGAACAACCGAAACTCAATAGCTGGGGCATAATACTTCGCCCATTTGTAAAACCGAGATACCCAGATCCCTTGGCAAGTGACTTTGTACACCGGAACGCACAAAATAAGGCCAATCAGGACTACCACTTGCTCTCTGTATTGCGAGGGGCTCACAGCAACTCCCCGGCCAGTTCAGAACCAAAAGGACCAGGCGTAAGAAGGCAATACGCCGGGAATGAGCGAGCTAACTCAGACTGGACATGGTTATCCAGGACTATAAATAATAAGCCGGAAAAACATTGACATGACAAGTCTGAAATTGGGAATTCTCTTAAAAACTTTAAAGTCTGCTCCTGGAACATCAACGGCATTGGGGATAAGCTTATGGACTCGGAACTAAATCTCTACTTGCAAAGCTTCGACATCATAGCCCTGCAAGAAACTTGGTCAGACTCTCCTCCACCACTTCCAGGATTTACCCTGCATTTCATCCCTCCAACCCAGTCTGCAAGATTTGGCCACAAAAAAGGGGGCCTTGTCACTTATTGTTCGTTAAAAAGAACGCGTACAGTAGTCCCGCTACCATACAATCTAGACTCCCCCAACGCAATGCAAGTATCACGAATCTCCATTCGAGACCAGGGAAAGATGGAGGAGTTAATTTTAATCAACCTTTACCTACATCCCGAGGTAAGAAGCAAGGAGCCCTGCAATTGAAAGAAGAGCTTATAAGGCTATTAACGGCAGAGGATACTAATAGTCTGATTGTTAGTGGCGACTTCAATCAGAACATGCTTAATAAATCGACCACTGAAGTCAGCACCATTGAGGATCCATTTGCATTGCAACATTAATCTCAGGACAACACATCAGGGGGAAGAAGTACTAAAGCAGCACAGCGACTTTTAGTAACTCTTGAAGAACTTGGTCTACGAGCGCTTAATGGGAGATTCCCAGGGGATCGTCCCCAAGCAGCAACATTCTACAGTACAACAACCAGTTCAACAATTGACTTCACCTTCCTCTCTGGTAATTTGTTTCAAGTGACAACTGACTTCCAATCGGTTTACTTGATTACAGTGACCACTTACCACAAGAAGTGACTCTAGAGGCTTCTGCAATTTCAAGCCCAGCACGCGCCATTGGGCATGAACTAGTTTACACAGCAAACGATAGGTGATTAAAGTGCAGAACAGACGACCCTTCGGGCCTCCTGCTCTATGCAAAGCAAGCACTTGGCGAAGCCCAAAATGAAACATCAGATCTAATTGCCAGCTGGGAGAATTTTACAGAAACACTACGCAAAAACATGGGAAAAACACTGATGAAAAACCAGCGTGACGGAGGGGGAAAGTCTGTCAATCCGACGCGGTATCTCAATCACGCTTTTACAAACAATCTTCACCTAAAACATCTAAAAACTTTCATCGGCCAAAAGTTACGAAGGGTAAGGACAGACCCTGTTGCCATGGATGAACTGAGGCTGTTAAAGCGTGACCGCAGGAGGCTGGTCTGGCGGCTTAAGCGAGAATCTGAAGAGTCCCTGTGGGCAAAACTCCTATATGACGCCAAATCAAACAACAGCGCTCAATTTTGGAGAAAAATCAACAATTTGTCTACGGGGAGGAGTCAAGGCATTAATTCCTTTGTCCCTGAAGATGATTGGATAATATTTCTTAGCACTCACTTCAAGGGTACTGATACTAACACCCAAGGAACGTCCAAATTCATAAAAGACACCGAGGAATGTTTAACACTCAGCTGTGACCATTACGAGCCCCAGCAACAAGACCAGACAATTGAAATTAAGTGCGCCTTGATCTGTTATCGAATATCAAAGGGAAGGCGTGAGGGGGCCCCGCGACCAAACGGGATCCCCCCCATATTGTTTAAGCAAGATCCCGATTTTTGGCCAGCTGCCCTCAGACCAATGTTCGTCAAGATTTTGCAGACATCATCAATCCCGTTATCATGGAGGGGAGCCATTATTTCCCCCATCTTCAAAAAGGGTGACAAAAGCGGCCCGAAAAATTATCGGCTAGTGGCTCTGCTCGATAACGAAGCTAAATACTTTGCGGGTCTGCTTCTAGAGGAACTGTCATCCTGGGCAGCCGAAGTTTCAGCATTCCCATACAACCAAACTGGTTTCTGCAAAAGTATGGGAACTACCTCTAATATCTTAGCTCTTTCTTTATTAATTGATGCGGCCCAAGAAGCGAACCATCCACTCTACTTGTGCTATATTGACTATAGCTCGGCTTTTGATCACGTGGACAGATACCTTTTGTGGGAAAAACGACACAAGTTGAACATTCCCCCGCTGCTTTTAAACCAATTAATTCTCCTACACAGCGAGACATGGGTGCAAGTTAGGCTCGGCACCGGTGATTTTCTAACAAAAAAGATTCCAACATACACAGGAGTAAAACAGGGCTGTGTACTCGCCCCAATACTTTTTAATCTTTTTATGGGAGAACTATCTATACTAATAAACGAATGCAACTCGCACGCTCCAAAGCTAGGGGGCTCACAGATCTCAAATTTATTCTACGCAGACGACCTGTTACTCATCAGCCGGACTCCGGTTGGCCTTCAGCGGCTGTTGGACATCACCTCAAGATATTCCGCTGCTAACAGGCTTACCATCAATCGTGAAAAATCAAAAATCATGTGTATTAACCTTTCTAAAAAGAAAGCAACATGAAACTGGCTCTTGTCATCCAGAAAGCTAGAAAAGGTCAGCGAATATCGATATCTGGGGGTCATCATAGATCACAAGGGCAATTTCAAGCCGCAATGTGAAGCCATAAAAATGAGAGGACTAATCGCTGCAGCGGCGCTCAGAAATCTAAAAAAACACAGTTTCGGGGCCAAGCTTACTTCCTCTCATAAAAGTAATCCAGGCAAAATTAGTTCCAGCAATCACTTATGGCAGCGAAGCTATGAGGGGGAGGGACGCTCCCCTACTAGACAGAACAGTAGCAAAAGCACTTCGCATGATCTTCGGCCTTCCAAGGTATGCATCGCCTGCCCAAATGAGACTAGAGTTCGGGTTACAAAAAGAAGAGCTGGCGCACAAGGGAGCCTACATAAAAACCTGGCATAGAGTAAGCAGGGGGGACCCGAAGACCCTAAACGCTCTCCTGTGGAAGGAACTTGAAAATAAAGAAACATGCCCGGCAAGGCGGTACTTGGAAGCAGCCATTGAGGACCTTGGCTTACAGCAACTCTGGGAACTTTCTGGCTCCACAGCACTCTTCAAAAAGGTGGTCAATAAAATAGTACGGAAGGAATCATTGCTGCAGGACAAAGCCGCCCTAATAGAGCGGGCTCATGGCTGGCTCACAGTTCAATCATACACCATGCTCTTGCCTCAAACATATCTGCAGATAGGCTTCACTAAAAAAACGAAAGAGAAATTCTTGAATATCGCCTAGGTCTACTGCCGTCAGCGGCTCATCTACCTCCATGGTTACGGCCACATCTACCTACAACATGCCGACTCTGCGGGATTGGCAAGGAAAATATAGTTCATCTGATCACTACCTGCACCAAGCTCACCCAAGATCGCTCGTCCTCCTGCGACCACTTTTCAACATTCGTAACATACGGACCTGCAGGCAAGCAGCGCTAGCCTGCTTTAAAGGAGATGACATCCAACTGAGTTGCCGAATGGTAAAATTTCTTGAAACAGCTGAGGCCCGCTTCAAAATTTTGAAGGAACGAACAATTCAAGTAGCACCGTAAAGGGCCATAATGATGAGCTAAATGGTACTTCAGAATCCCATCCTCCAGAGTGACACCTTTTGCACTCCCTTACACTGTCTAGTACTGATTGGTAATAGGGCTCCCCTGAACTGTTATCATAACTTAACTATTCTCTCCTCCACCTTGGCATCTTTTTTTTATCTTCCCTTGGCAGGCAGAGAAGAAGAATCTATTCCTTAATTTTTTACTTTTTATTTTTCTGCTTTTAGGATAAATAGGCTGTTTAACATGATGTTAAGCTTCTTTTAATTCTGTTGCTGCTACCTCACCATGGATTCTTGTGTCTTGTCTTAAGGACGGTATTTCTGTTTTAACACGCTTAAATTTGATTTATGTTTTATTGAATCCTTTTTGATTTATATTGTAAAGGTTTTAAATAACCATGCACAATAAAGTATTCCCACCCCCTAACTGCTGAAGCCGAGTTTTCCAAGAATTCGTTGTGGATTTTCGGAACTAGTGGAAGTAGCCATGCCGTATTTGGACTGCATGAGCTATGTCTAAATATTGTTGTGATTTCTATGCCTATATAAGGATATGGTGATTTATACCTATATAAGGGCATGAATCGGAAATTTACACTAGGGTCCTAAAATGCTATACAACACCCACTCCACTTTATTATGTTCGACATTACTAAATTTAAGCATGTGTTTACAATCCCACCCAAAAATACATAAAATGCATTTGAAAATGGTTATGTACACAAAAATGATCATTTGTATAGTACGCTTTCAAAGCAATGATTTCATCGTAAGCATATAATATGATCTTGGAAATGCTAACCGAATGAATCACAAACTTACATTCATGAAATGGCTCTTAGTTACAGAAGAAAAGTCGAGACCATCCCATAGCAGAATATACAAACTGTTTTGGTTTGTGGATTAGGTCAATATTGTTTCTAGGAAGTATTCAAAGAATTCTTGTTATCTAAGAATAGTTCTACTTTAAGCAGATTACTCTGTGCCAAAAAGAAAAAAAAAATCAATTTTGAAAAAGTCAAATCAAATCGTGGAAAAATAGAGTTCCAAAGCTAGAAGTGTTTGTTTTGAAAAGCGAAGGTCGAAATCAGAGTGCATAGAATGCTGTGTGCTAATATCAAAAGTTATTCTCGGTGTCAGGAGAAAACATTAAGTCGTCTAGGCTGGCAAAGAAATCGTCTACCACAGTAGATGAAAGTTGAACCACTTCATTAAGTAGATCAATCGTACACAGATGAGAAGCATCACCGTCAGCGTCAGTCGCATTAGCAATGTTCGAAGTAGATGGTACCTGTGTGCCTGATGGTCCGCGTATCTCACCCTCAGCTGGAATTGCCGGTGAGACCTCAATGAATGCCGTCATCAGGATTGGTAGCCGTTGGGGGGCAACACAATGCATGAGCTGTTACCGAACCAAGTAAATCGTCAACATCTGTTGGCAGTGATGATAAAAGTGTTAGACATATATCCAACACGCATTCCTCTCCAAAAAGCAGGTTTCGTAGAACAGGTAAGATGCAATCTTGCCAGATTGGTCTGAATGACAGGAACCACGTGGTATTCAGATCTCTCAAACGAGCCAAGCCAAGAATCTGTGTTATGCATTCACGATACTGCATTGCCAGAAAAGCATTCTCTATGGTAATCTGTGTATCGCTGGTGACCGGACTTGCCATAACGGAGCAGGAGGAAGAAAAATAGTATCCCTGCTACGAGTCCCAAGATGAGAGGCAGGCCGCCGAACACAAAGTGCACGAAATTAGAAAAAATGCCTAGGACTGCTTCAAACGGTGCTAACAGTCCCGAAAAAATTGTCTTAAATACATGTACAATAATACCACTGGTATCAGACATGTTTAAGATACGACCTAACATTTCTGTGTAATGTATGGGGTAGTTGTTGATAATAGGGTATGAATCTCTGCAGAGGACCTTGCAACTTGCAGATCATACGTCTCTCTGGACGAGGTCAGTGGCACAGTTTTTGTAAAAGAATGGCTTTCATTCTGCTTAAAGTATCAATTCGTATAGAAGAGATGTTCAGTGTAGGCCATAGCGGCGACTCCCCGTCTGTCTTAGTTTTAGGAAACAATACTTGCATACAACAAGTGACCCTGGCTGACACACTAACGAGATAGGCTATTCCTGGCATCATTCCACAACAGCTGTGATCATTCAACATTATGTAGCTCCCATTGGAAAGCTGCCTAAAAATTGGATCTATCACTGCTGCCGGGGAACCCTGCAGGTGGCAGGATAAGTTGTTTGAAGAACCATCACAGGCTCCATGTAAATTAATGCCTTGACATAGAAGTGTACAGCTCAATGTGGTTTTGCAATTTTTACCACTAAGAAATACCTCCTTTTCCCCACTCCAACATTTGTGTGTGTATGGTAAATCCCAGGTCGACTTTATGTACTCTTTACCCAACCGTTCATACAGGCCTGCTGGTATGTGTTTTAAGCAATACTGAAACTGGAAAATCGTCACTGGTATCATGATGGTGCCATGTCTTATCCATTCAACATCTGGTTTCTCAGAAACTGTTTATGGTAATCTTTCCAGTTTTTCTATGCTCAGCACCGTATAGTCTGCTCCCCTCTGTGCCAAAGAGATTTGTTTATCTGTAAGGTTTAATCCAGTAAACAATGACGTGGTGTTGATTAGACGCCATGGCACATAGTCTGAACGAAGGTTTTGTAACGTCCAGCCTAGCAGCATTATAGAACGCAATGGAGAGTGGCCATGTTGTAACATTAGCAAGTCCTGTTCCATTATGTCTATGGCAGAGGATACAATGCTGTCCAAAGAATAAATTCTGGATGACAGAGTTGTTAACCCATTGTCAACTACAGAGAGAGCTTTCTCTAAATTAATACAATCAATTTCTCGTATTCGTTCTGCAGTTTCCATTTGTGTGACTTTCCATGCTTCATTATAAGCAGCGTATATACCAGGGTATATGAAACGTTTATGATGTTGTTTGCGACGTCCTAGTAAGAATTCTCTCAAATCAATGCCATCTTTAAGTAAAGTTAAGTGTTATTTTATATCCAGGAGTGCAGATTTTTGTAGCCACTCAAGGCACAGTTTTCCTGCACTGTAAGCTGTTATTATCCCAAGATGTTGTCTCTGGACATATCTTGGATCTGGCCTAGTTACTGTAAATCCTTGTGTCTTGTTCAGGAAGCTATGTTGACAGGTATTCGTGTCGGTGGGCCAGATTAACCATTTTTTCCATTCAGGATTAGTTCTGTTTTGTTGTAGAATATAATTTACGTCTACCTCCTCATCTGTAGTGGTATTACTATCAGGTGTGGGCTTAGGTATGAATGGTTTGTTTAAATCTTTTATCTTAGCCAAGCCAAGACAAGATGTCTGTTGAACAGTTTAATTTAAAAACATTATTTGTTCTGGGATTATGCAGGCTCTAAATAAGGCTTCTAAACCTTGCACCTGCCAGTCTTTTGTGCCCCGGACAGTTTTTGTCTCAATGTTGTCTTTCCAAAAGTCAAAACCTAATGTGTACAACTGAGCATAAAAGGCTGCAGAATAAATGTGCTTAGTATTAGTCAACATACTTTTCATGCCTGTCTTATTAACATTTTTAAAGTAAAAAGTTTCTGGATTTGTGACATTGAAGCCTGAGAAGTATGAACATTTTTCATAAAATGTTTTAGAGCTACCCTTTGGTGGCGTTGGACAATGTTCCCATTGATTATAAGTTAAAACATTTCTAGGGTTTGCAGATTTGTGCAAATAATGATGACCAAAATGATTAAAACAATACATTTCTTCATAATTGGATGAACCTTCTAAGTATTCATGTTTCGCAAATTTAGCTGACATTTCTGAGTCTGCCATCATGTTATTAACAGTCTCAAAGTCCCAATCATCAGAAAATGTGCTGAGTGAAACAAAATCACTCAAGGAAACCTGAAATTGGTGTGAAATTTTCAGCCGCTCAACAGGGCCATAAATGTCATAATCAGTTCTATCCCATGCTATACCACCAGGCAGAGGAACGGCTGTGATGTTCACTGATGACAGGTCTCTTTGTTCAGGATGAGATTATTTGTGTGGCTTCAGGAGCAAGTTGATGTTCTTACTTGCTGTGTCCATTTTACTATATTTTCCATCTATCAGCTTTCCCAAACTTAAAACGTGAATGAGCCATAGTAGGAGAAAACGTACACCTAACACAATCCAAGATTCAACCCATGGTGAAACCAGATATGTATTTGTAAGCTGGTGACCAAGTTCTGTTAATTGCTCCTTAAAACTTTTATTTGCTGGCGTTGTTTCAGGTTCACTGGGATCCTCAGAAAACGTATCAAAATTAATGAAATAGCCAGAGGCAGTTCTGTCAATAGTTGGTATCGCATCCGGATTATTCGAAATCGCTGGAGCTGCTTGGTCCCTTGACATGTTAGTATAGTCAGATGCTACATCATTGTAGACGGGAGTTTCTTGACAAATTGTTATTTGGGTTTCAGGAGGCACAAGTTCCATGGCTTTGTTGCAAGTCCTTCTTTTCTCACTGCAGATTCTTCAAAGGTGAGGAGTCTTTTAGTTTGAACCTCTTGGATAGTAGCAAGATGTGGTCTTCTGCTACATCTTTGGAGTCCACTGGGCCTACGACTTATTATCGGCCACATCGTGTGGTTTTACCAGGTCAATTGATACGGACCGGTTCTCCTTTCTTCCAGCAAGGGGCAGCAGTAACACTGTTCTTGATCCGTGGACTGCAAGTACAGGTACTGGTTTCCTGTATGAAGGCCCAAATTCCTTCTTATCTGCTATTTTCTCTCTGACCAGATCCCCAATCTTAGGAATCCAGACAGGTCTTGCTGGGACAGGTGGTTTTTCTTCAGTGGTCGTTGGCTTCAGTAATGAGTTGCTTAGACTTCTTCGTGTTTCATTTAAGTCTTGTAAAACAGCCAAACGGTCTTTGATATCAAAGGGTTTTTGTTCTACCACTGAAGTATGACGATCAAGGTCCTCAACCATCATTCTAGTACCAAAAAGTATTTTATATGGAGTGATTCCACCCAGAGAATTTCTTGGCAGGTTATTAAGGCTACGTTGGACACTTATTGGATGTTTGACCCACCCGTCACCCGAGCCTAATACCCTAGCTGTTATAGATTGCTTTATGTCACGGTTTTTTCTTTCCACTACAGAATTTCCCTCAGGATGGAAAGGAATTTATAGTTGCCATCCCACTGTAAGGGACCACAGTGGTCCAGGTAAACACATGCTAATGGTTTATCTGAAATAAGAAGGGGTGTCTGCGCCAGGCGTTTCACTGTTGAAACTTTCATTTTCTGGAAGATTTCACATTCCAAAACATAGTTTCTGGTCTGTTTCCTCATGCGCGGCCACCAGTATCTTTGCTTTAAGAATTACACTATGGCGGAAACGCCTGCGTCCTTCATGTGCTGCTAAGATTAGTCCTAATCTGTGTTCCTGTTTGGAATTACTCTATCCCCCACTCGAGGGATTCGAGCAAAAGGAACATTATTTGCATCAGTTATATAGGAGTACTTGAGTGGAAAGCCTTTTGGTAACGTTTTCCCGCTGTCTTTGTTGGAAGCGGTGACAGCCTGCATTATTTCGTTGTCTATTTTTGTTTTTGAGCGAGTGATTGCAGCTACGGAAGCCATTTGCACAGCTGCCTTCGCGGCTTCATCAGCCAATGAATTCCCTTCAACGTGAACGCCATCACGCTGATGACTCAGTGTATGGATCACGTGAGTCTTTTGTAGTTCTTTCTGTAATAGAACTACTTGTTCCCCAAAAAATTTATTCTTTATTGTGCCACCTTTGCGTCTTTGAAACCGTTTTGAACCCAATTCTGCAAGTATTCATTGTAAGACTGGACGCAGTAATATGAATCGCACACTAGGAGTGTGGGGAATTCGCGATCGGTATTCTCAAGCGCCATCTTGAAAGCCTGGAGTTCAGCTTGCTGAGCTGTGCAATCTCCTAAGGACTGAGTTTTTGTGACCATAGGTCTGAATTTACCATCGCGCCAGCGACCTTTAACAAATGCGCACGCAGCACTATAGGCTTGTTTTCCCCCAATTGCAGGCTGTGCTGATCCGCCTGTATAAATTATTCATCCGTAATGTTCTAGAGGCAGAATCTCAGTGGGCAGAGGACATTCTTGTTCGTATTGGAGAAATTCTTGACTTTTCAAGTAGGGGTCAAAAACGTATTCAACGTCTGTTGCAGCAAGGGAATTAACCCTTTGGATCTATCTTGGATGTAAAGCCTTTGCATTTGGAATGCTTACTTTTGTCACTGCCTCTAAGGCAGGTACAGGAGTAACAACCTTTATGCGTTTTTCCTGCGCGAGGGCTCTCTCTTTTGCTACTGCAGTTTGAACCGCTGTCAGAATTTTCTCTGTTGAAGTAAATTTCATTTCAGCCTGTGTGTACAAGTGTGATTTGTAAGCTATTGGTACCTTTTCACCTTCGTTAAAGGTTAGGTATGTGAATCCACATCTTCCTGGAATGATTCGGATTACAAGGTTGCGAACGTTTTCGCGTGTCTGTAAATGTGTTGTTGCTAACATGTCTGTTTGCACTGAACGCAAAATTTCAGTGTGTTTTTGAGTCCAAATAGTTGGTTTGAAATCAGGTTTGATCAGTTCGTAGAGAGGTTTAACCCTTTCTGCGTAGTTTAAAATGTAAGTTCTTCCGAAATTCAGGAATCCTAGAACTAACTGTAAGTTTTTCAGCATTTTTGGAGGTTGGAGCAGCGCACACTTCTCTAAAAAGTTTGCTGCCAGGCTTATGCCTTCACTTGAAAGTTCGTATCCCAAGAAGAGGACGTTGAGGTGGGCAAATCTTGGTTTTTTAAAGTTGAATTTGTACCCTTCAGAGGCGAATCCAAGTATTATGGTGTTCACCCTGTTCAAGTGCCTAGCCAAATCGCCGTCTGTAAGATAGATGTCATCAACTTAAGATAATGCCTCATCATCATACGTTTGCAGTAACTCTGTTACTCTGGCTGAAAATAACCCAGGACTGTTCTTGAATCCCTGTGGGAAACGACAAAAGTGTTGGTGTGTCCCATAATTGAGAAAGCGGTCAAATACCTGCTTTCAGGTGCGATATTTTGACAGAAGAATCCGTTTGAAATATCTAAAGTGGTTTTATATTTTTTGCGCACAATTTTATTCATCAGTGCTGCACTGTGTGCATTTTGTACTGCAAAGGTTTTGCAACAAAAGTTTAAATGTCTGTAGTCCAAACGTAGACAATATATATTGTCTGGCTTGGTGACAGGAAACAAAGGATTGTTCATTGATGAGGTGCATGTTTTAATCACCCCTTGGTATTCAAGTTGATCTAAGATCTCCCTGACCTGTTTTTTAGCTTCTTGCTTAACTGGATACTGCCACTGAGCAGTTGGTTGATTTTTTAATTGGATCTTATGGTGAGGAGAGTCCTCATCCCATCCTACATGATTTTTATATAATGCTGGAACCTGGGCCACAGCCCATTTTCTGGCATAAGTGTATTTTTTATTAACAGGAATATGGTTTGAGACGGCTGGCATAATGATCTCTTCGGCATGTGGGCACTCCCTGACAAATTCAGGTGGCCAGTCTTTTTCAGCTAGAAGAATGTCATAACCCTTAGATAGTTTTTCCCAAAAGAGTGCTTTTATTTTTCTAGTTATGTCCCACTCTATCCGGAGTGTTACTTCATATAACTTATGGGGTACGCTAACCCTGGTATCTGCAGTTTCAACCTGAATGCATTCATTCAGGTCCACTGTCTCCAGATGATCCTTCAGATCCTGCGAGCTATCGTAACTTCTGCTGCGCTGTCCAGCATTTTCTGGGCCCACTCCCCGTTCTTGAGTTGTGTCCTCAACATCCTCGGCATGTCGGATTTTAAGACTTGCTACCTTCTTTTTGGAGAATTGAGTTTTCTTATTTTTTGGAACGTGTTGATCGTCTTTGGACTTCACACGTTCTTCCTTGTGTTCTGATCGTTCTCTTCTTTTGGATTTCTGCGAGGAAGTCTGAAAGGTACGAGAGGAACGTGTATCAGTATCTTGATATCTATCAGGTTTTCTCAAATTATCCCTATTTCTGAGGTTAAACCTCTTTTCAGAGGGCTCCTTTTGAGGAGACCTTCCTTAGGAAGTGTCTGTCTAGTATTTTCCCACTTCTTTTTAGGAGTAGTGAGAGTGTTTTTAATAAAACCTTTTTCAGGATTTTCTGTTAGTTCGGGCTTTACTGGTTTCCCTCCCAAACTAGCTCTTCCTAGTTCTTCATAGGATTTTTCTATTATTCTGGCCAGTTCATATGGTTGCTCAGTTACATCAAGTTCCTTTAGTTTTTGGCGGATTGCCAAGGATGCTGCTTCACCTTTAATATTTGCTAATACTATAGTTGAGACCGGTTTAAAATCCTTCAGTAACTTCATACCGAGATTTAAAGCAGGTTCTGGCTAGTTCATGTGGTTGCTCAGTTACATCAAGTTCCTTTAGTTTTTGGCAGATTGCCACGGATGCTGCTTCACCTTTAATATTTGCTAATACTATAGTTGAGACCGGTTTAAAATCTTTCAGTAACTTCATACCAAGATTTAAAGCAAGTTCTGCCCCGTATTCATTTTGAATCTGTTTCAGGACGTCTGGTATTACCGCCATGGACGGAACACCATGTGTTTTCATGTAAATTGCAGCAAAGACTGTACCCCAAGTGTCACGCGATCCCCATTGGTAAACAGATTGTTAAAATCCTGTGTTTCTCATGAGGTGTACTATCGGGAAATACTGCCTCGATCTGAGTAATGTTTTGAGCTAAACAGAATGGAATTTGTTCCCTTTTTGTGGGTAGTTTTCCAATGACTGATTGTATAGTCTGTGGTGTAATTTTGTTTGTGTTCCCCTGATGAAGGGTGTGCTGTGGAATGTTAGAGACCGCATGACATATTCTACCAATTGTCTATGTATTTGAATTAATTGTTTTAGCTGAGCTAACAGTTCTGGACCTGTCATTTGTTACAATGGCAGGATGTGGTGTATAGCTGGTTAGTACCGGCCATGTTGCTCCTCGTCTACCTAGTGGACCGAGCCTGGTAATATGATTTTGATGTTGTAGGGCACCTTTAAACCAGAGCTGATGCTCTTGGTATGTTAATGGAATTTCAACATCCTCAAAAGGAGTGTATTCCGCTGGATGTTCCTCTATTTTGTAGAAGTGGAAAACATGTGTTCTTGGATTTGCTTCAGGGAAGATAATCCATGAATAGAATACCTCTGTCTGCCGATATTCATGTGCCTCTATGACAAATATAACCATTCCACCTCTTGGTGATAGGCCATTTTCTATAAGCTTTATAGCTATAGTTTTCCTTAAGTTTCCGGGATGATTATAGCATCATCGTCGTCTTCATTAAACTCTGTAACGTCTAAACCCGGTTGGTTTGCATTCACTGCAGCTCCACCGGTTGCGTTTTCAGTCATTTTGTTTGACTGAAAGTTTGAAGAGAAAGTTTCAATGAAACAAAGATAAGGTGCACAATATTTTGGAACACTGTATCATTCAACGTTGAACTAAACCAAAAACTAACACATAGGAGTTTCGTCCTACTCAGTTATGGCGGATATTTTATCCTGTTACCCATTTCAGACGTCTATTGGAGTATTTTACGGGAAAAAGGGGTCTCTGTGAAAAGCACAACTAAGTTACTCTAGTATCTAGTGTTAAATTAGTGCCTTACCAAACGTTGGGCGCCATGTAGTGTAGTTCCTATATTCCCAATAGGCTCTGCGCATTGGAATAATATATCCTATAGATTTTACATAGGACTTATGTCTATTAGGTCGCTATCGACTATATTAGACTTAATTGTGAGTGCCAGCTAGCTCAGAGGTCACTAGAAACTTTCTCCGGTTCACAAGAAGGGATTTAGTTTCTGACAACCACATGACATGACAACTTTGTTTCCCCAAGATAAAACTGATCTTCAGAGTCGTGGAAACAATAGATAGATATTTTACTCAGTCATTCGTGCGTGCTTCGTTTCACCAGGGGAGCAGAGAAATAGAGAGACGGACGTTTTCAATAAAAGTATTTATTGAACAGTCTTCTTTCTCAAGCAGAAAAAATGAACTGCTACAATCGTAATACTGGCTGCAAAGTATAATGCGTATAGCAAGAATAGTATTATAAAATAATACTGTAAAAGCTTGGTATGGTTTCTAGACCATAGATAAATACATACATAAATAACAAAGTCTAAAAAGTACTCAACTGGCGCTTCTAAAATATGCCTACCCCGATGTACCTAACCTAAGTCTAGTACGAGGGAAGAAGTAAATGAGGTGTTGCATAAATCTAGTATTCTTTTGCTAAGAATCTATCCAAGATTTCTCTTAGGGTTCAATCAGCTCCGTACCTTGGTTTAGAATGAAGGAGGTCAGTCTCAGGACTCGATTTCCCAGCAACCCGCAAGGGTTGCTTGGAAACACTGGAGCTGGATTTCTCGGCAGGAGAAAAGACAGCGTCTCTCTCAGTGCGTCTGCTGGAGGGTCGGCTTCCTTCGGCACTTGCTGCAGCAGGATGCGTCGGGCAAGTAGATAGTCAAACTGTTCCAAACCACCATGTGTTTGCTATGGTAAGTGTGGGCATACTTACACCTTGAAGGTGCCGAGTTTGACGTAAAGATGGACATATTAACGCCATCAAAGAGTCTCAGTTCTTTGAAAACTCCATGGGTTCTTGGACAAATCAATATTAAAGCAAGGGGAAGTCCCTAACTAACTGCTGAAGCAGAGTTTTCAAAGAAATAGTTGTAGATTTTCGGAACTAGTGGAAGTAGCCATGCCGTATTTGGACTGCATGAGCTATGTCTAAATATGATTGTGATTTCTATGCCCATATAAGGATATGGTGATTTATACCTATATAAGGGCATGAAACGGGAAAATTACACTAGGGTCCTAAAATGCTATACAACAGGAGAACACAGGGGTGTGCCATAAATACTGCGCATCCCTGCGTTTCTGAAATGATGCAGAATGGTGCAGCTAAAATGCTTGCAGCGCTGCGCCACTTCATTGCAAATATGCCCCTATATCTTTATTGCAAGGCATACACTTTATATTTTGCTTCCATGGGTGTTTTATACAAACACAATTTATTTTCTAAAACAATGACTTTTTGTTGTACCAGCAATCAATATTTCATCTTCAAATATAGTTATTGCTAAAATATCATTCAAATAATTTCTAATAATTCATAATGTAGCAGTCTTTTGCTTTCAATGTTTCTTCACCTTACAGCCTCTACTTTCTAGCATTCCACACTTTGGCTGTCTCATTCACTTGCTTACATTTATTATATTTTACCTCCACCATTGTTACCTTGTTTGTTCAATTCCAGGTGTAATGTAATTTGTTAATAAACAATGCGCTAAGCACCACTCTTATTGAAGACTTGAGTGCTCTCAATCTGGCTCTTTGTTACTCTACTCCCACTCATGAGGCAAGGAATCTGTTGGATCCCATCTTCTCCAATGTAGATTCTTAGTCTGACCATCTCGCCATTCCTTTTCTAATTAGAAAATCTCATCAATCTTCAGCAGGCTCCCAGAAAATTAAGCCCAAGTTTAGGAACTGGTGCAAATTAGATGTCCCAGCTCTTAACACACTACTTTGCAACTCCAAACCTGATTGATAGCAGAACACTGATGCTGACCACTCTCTAGTTGATCTTTGGATTAGGGAGGCCCTGGAGTCTATTCTCCATTTAGCTGTTAAGACTACAATCAGGCTGCGATCGCCGGCCCCCTGGTTTAATATTATGCTTTATCTAGTGAGAAAAATGCAAAGGCCTTGGAAGACTCTGGAGAAAAACTTATGAGCTGGAAGCTAAAATGGATTATGAAACTGCCATTAAGAAATATCATGCCCTTTCCAGGGTTGCAAAAGTATCTTATTACTCAGATAAATTCACAAAGGCGCAGAATTGTTCCAAGACACTTTACGATGTAGTTAAAGAATTGTCTGAACCTAGTAAACGGTCTCCTGTTTTTCTTTTGTCTCAGTCTCAAAGTAAAGAGCTAGCAAATTTTTTTGTAAATAAGGTAATCACCATACAAGCACAATTACAGGATAATGTGAGATCAGGCTTACATAGAGAGGAAGTGGATAATACTCTCCAGCCATCTCCTTCACCAAACCTGCTATCCTCTCATTACATGCCTAGTACGGTTAAACAAATAGAGACTTGGCCGCCGCTAGATCATAATGGATTTTTGTCCATTTTACGTTCTATTAAATCAGGCTCTCCCTTAGATCCGCTTCCTGCAGCGAAGCTGGAAGTTTTTGACACGGCCCTGATTCAAATAGTAATAGATCTACTCAATTGCTCAATCTACGATGGCCATATTCCACAGGCATGAAAACATGCTATGGTCCTACCTCTTTTAAAGAAACCCAATCTTGATCCTACTAAATGGTCAAATTACAGACCCATCTCTTTGTTGCCCCTTTTTTGCCAAAATTCTAGAAAAACATATGAATGCATGCCTCACTACCTTTGCAGAAGCACATCAACGTTTTCACCCTTTTCAATCCATGTTCAGAAAGGGTTATAGTATGGAAACCACCATTTTAGGGGCCACAGAGCAGCTAAAACGTCTTCTAGATGAGGGCAGCACAGCTGCTTTGGTTCTGCTAGATCTGAGTGCGGCCTTTGAAACAGTGTCCCATTCTACCCCGGTGGACAGAATGAGAACAATTGGCCTAGAGGGTACTGCTGTTGTGTTGCTAACTTCATTTCTGAAAGATAGATCAATCTAAGTCTTCTCCTCTCATTATAGGTCTGAGACCTATACCCTGTCCTCGGGTGTACCTCAGGGCTCTGCACTGAGCCCCTTGCTGTTTATTCTTTACGTGCGCCCATTAGCAGACATGGTGAAGAGCTGCGGTATGACGCTTTTTTCGTATGAGGACACTCGGTTGTTTTTTTTTTGCTGTTGTCTCCTCAGGAGCACCACTCTGAGCTGATTAACCTCAGTCTTAGACGGATCACCTCTTGGATGGGAGACAACTCGCTTAAACTGAATGGTGATAAAACCGAGGTTTTGATTGTGGGTAGGAACTCTCAGTCTTGGGGCCCTGAGTATTGGCCTGTCATTCTCCCAAAGTTAAAAACCTGCGTTTTTGGCTAGATGATGCTTTGTCTATTTGTCAACAAGATGCTACAGTTGCATCCTCCTGCAGAGGCGGCTCCTCCGCTATGACGGAGGAGCGTCACCCCACTGCTTTTAAGCAGCGCAAAGAAGAAGCATAAATACATAATAACTTTAAGTTATCATCATTTTATGCATCCTGCTGCTTTGTGGGAGGTCAGGTGGGTGGGGCTGCTCTTGGAGTAAGGCAGGGGAGGAGTGGTTTGCCCACTCCTAAGTGCGCAATGACTGTTTGGTCAGCAAACTCGGGCCGCCTAAACCAGACATGTGCACTTTCCACTTTCTCCATGCAGGCTGCATTACAGCCCGCATGGAGAGCAAGCCCAGGCTCCCATTCCCTGGTTGAGCGTCCAACCGGGACGCTCAAAACCAATCACAACACAGCATTGTGCCACTCAGCTTTGGCGGATGTAAAGGGTTAAAATACCAACGTTTTTCACTTGTTCGACTGCCGACGCAGGAAAAGGGGCGTGCCCATCAGCTTGTCGCATTTTGTACTATATTGCATCGTTTATGTCTTTGTAGTCAAATAGGAGGAAGTGCTTCAGTTTCGAAAGCTCCCCTTGAAAAGCAAGGCTTATTATGGTTTCCTGTTCTCAAAGTTCAAGAGAAAGTTATTTATTGCTATTTTCTGTTCAGAAATACCAAAAATAAAGTATTAAAAAAAAAGTTCTTTATTGCTATTTCCTGATTCTTAAGGAACATATGAATTCTTTGTTTCATTCTGTCATTGACTAATAATGACCACTGTGTAGGTTGGAAATATTTGCTTTTTAAAAGAAGTAGTTGCCTTTTAAATAAGCTGCTGTCTTTCTCTTTGGGCAGATCACGATTTTATGTGTTTCCAAGTGAATATACTGTGCTTGCTCGCATGATCGGTGTCTTGTGCAAGTACACAGTGTTACACTATTTGCGTTTGAATTTTGTGATTAACAATAGCGAGATAAAATCCAGAAATGCAAAAAAAGTTTAAAAATTGTCCGCATATTATTAGCATGAATATAATGCAGGATTGTAAGATGTGTATATATTGTGTATGAATATTGGAGTACTTCACCCTGCCAGTGTGTGTGTGTATCCTATTGTTTTGCATGTTCAATTAAAAATGATTTATGGACCTTAGTTTCACTGTGATATACAATTAAGTAAATAACTGTGTGAACAGGACCTAAAATACCATCTGTCATCTCGCCCACTAAGCCCTTGATAAACAGCCTAAATATTAAAATATCAGAACGTTTCTCAGCCACTAACTTAAAAACCCACTTTCTTTCAATAAAGCCCTCTAGGAAAACATTGAACAGGCTCAACAATTGCTACGTTACCGCCTCAGATCACTACAGATACCTTCAGGTCAAACACAAGCTGCAAGCGGTGATACCCAGAGGTAATAATCCGCCAGAGTCTTCACCGCTCGAGGACAGAATACTAGATGGCCATCTTCCGAAGAAAGCAATCTCCATGATATATAAAAAACTAATAAACAATTCCCACGATACCCTTCTCCGACTCCATGCTCACAGGGACCACGATGTAGCACGGCTGGATGATGAGGAATGGCTAGAAGCGCTTGCATCCCCCCAAAGAAACTGCAATCTCATCCAGACTGAGGCTTGTTCAACTCAAAATATTACGTAGCATATATTATTCGGGATTAACATTGATGAAGATGGGCTATAGGGAAGTCGCAGTTAGTATCAGGGGCTGTGGGTTGGATGGTACATTCATACATGCACTCTGGGAGTGACCATTAATTCAGAGGTACAGGGAAAGGGTCACGAACTGTATGACAGAAGATTGCAATATTAAGTTATGTCTTTTAAACATCTGGAGCCCTACAGTCCTAAACGTCAAGGATAAGATATGGGTGTCATTGGGAATGATGGTCGCCAAACGCAATCCTGCAAAGCTGTGGGGAGCGAGAGAAAAACCGTCCCTGAGGCTTTGGGAAAATGATACGGACCATTGTATGTTCACGGAAAAAAATGTATATATTTCACGAGGTTGCCCTAACAAATGGTCGCAAGTATGGCAGAAATGGAACACTTACAGGGGGCATATCTGTGAGCCACCGAGAGACCTACGAATTTTGGACACTAAGTAATGCTAACCTGTCTGATGTCTTGTGATATCTTCTACCCCGGTGGGGGATACGCCTTTTATGTGGAGGGTTGCCGATTGCAGCATGGTACACGATATTGTCTGTAATGAGCTATTTTATGAGTTAATTTGTTTTTAATAAAAAAACAGTTAAAAAAGAAAACAAGCACTGCCGTTGCCAATAGGTCTCGCATTTACTTAAGTTTGAGCTATTGGCATTGTAAATGACAATGCCTTTTAATGAGGTTTTCGTTTAAAAAAAATATAAAGAAAAGGCATTGTCATTACAATGTCAATAACAAACTCCCACAAATGCTAAACCTATTGCTTTGCAAATGCTTGTTTGCTTTTAGTTTGCCTAGTGGAAGCACGTACAATGCTTTTACTTTCTGGGGCATATGGTTAATTGAATGATTTCTGCACCCACATATCAAAGGACACCTGATGCGCAGACCTCTTTTTATAGACCCAAAGAGGTGGGCTCTTCACACCACCCAAATTAATATTTCATAGCCCCATTACCGCCACCAAAGCGCCTGAGCCAGGACTGGTAAATGTTCTCTGAAGTTTTAACGTGATTTAATGAGCTAAGAGACCCATGCAGAGATGTGTTACTTGTAGGTCACGGGTTCGGTTCTGCAGATGAAAAAATTAAGCACTTCTTAAGGGGCACTACAAACGACAAAAATGTTATACCAAACTGAAAACTTAAATTGAAACCAAAGGAAAGTAACATGAAATGGACTTGAAATTCCAACTTTCTCAACGTGGTATACGGTGTTTTACTGGGGGGCTTGGCTGGGCTCCGGTTGCTCTGCTTTTCAGACAACAATAATGAAGTGATGGGGGTGGGGGCAGTACAGACGGGCGCTGAAGCTGAACAACCACGGACAAAAGCAAATGTAAACAAGTTATACCATTTCTTGTCCCTAAATTCATGCCAAACATCACCATGTGTCCGAGTATAGATATTACATGCAACGGACCCAAAGAAGTGATGAGCCACACTCACAAAACCGCTGCAAGCAGGCTTCGCAAATGCTAAGTACCAATGTAGAGTACACATACTGTGGATTGCAATTCACAAGCGCCTGTCAATCTCAATGACACATTGGAAATCCCTACAAGTCGCAGGGGTGCAGAGAGGATCGGGGCGCAGAGGCTTGAGTGTGTGTGAGTGAGATGCGCTCTGCGGAAACCACAGGAATGTTACCAACTAGTCAAGGTGGGGGCAACTACCTTCGTAGTACAAACAAATTATCAATGCGAGTGCAGGCTTCGGGTATCGGAAGATGTCCCATGGACCGCTGCATGCTTTCCCAATGGGTATAAAAAGAAGGGGAAAAAAACAAACGAGTCTGAGGGCAGAAGGGCACAAAAAAACGAATCTAACAGGGGCAGAAAGGCACAAACAGAAACGATTCTAACAGAGAGCATAGCCGCTAACAGAGGGCAGAGGGCAGAGGGCTCGGGACATTAAAAAGAAAGAAAATAATGAAAAGCGGCCGGGAAATGCAAGTGGAAAAAAACAAGTCTAATAGGGGCAGAAAGGCACAAACTACTTTTGTTTGTTCTATGAAAGCAAAGCATGCAGGTCGGATATAGAGCGGATGGGACAGTTTCCCTGTTTCTACATCTGTGTTTGGGCGAGAGTAGGTGCGGGCATTGATGCAAAGCACAAACAAAAAACGATTTTAACAGAGGGCATAGCCGCTAACAGAGGGCAGAGGGCTCGGGACATTAAAAAGAAAGAAAATAATGAAAAGCGGCCGGGAAATGCAAGCGGAAACAAGCGTTCTGTGTAAATCGTCACCAACACGTACCTGATAATGCAGAGCGGCCGGGAAACTGAAAGTACGGCCGGCCACCGGCCAGCCATGAATAATTAGGGGAGGAGAAGCCGCACAGCACACGCTGGGAGAAGCCCTTTGATGTGCTGTGCGGCCGTGAAAAAATGCAATTAGGAGGGAGGGAGGTAGGCTGATGCGTGTGCTTGTTTGGTCACATGATTCACGTGAACTCAAAGAAAACCGCAGCAAAAAGCCCTTGGTTTGACGAGCTTTTTGAGCACTTGAATTCTCGCTCCGCTCAATGCGCTTGCGCGCATAGATAGGTCGCGAGACCTAAAAACAATTGCTACATTAGACTGTGAATATAGTAAAGCCCCTTTTTACATTAATAGGCAAAAATAAATTCTGCTCCTAAATACAGCTCATAGGACCTAGACAGCCAAACTCACTTCTCTAAAATAAATTCACTGTAAATAAAGACATGTAAACTGCACTAAAAAGACAATTTCTTATGAGTAATCAGGAGGGCGGAGAGAGGACGGAAGTAACTCTGCATATATTTCACAACAGACCTGTTGCCCTAATTGATTGATGGAATGATTGCCTTCTTCAATAGTCAAAAGACACGCTAGCACCATTTACTGCACATCAAAGTTATATTCTGTCAACTGCCTGGGACATCCTAGGAGTAGACATATCGATAACTTGAGTGGTGAGTGTGTCATTCCTCAGCTAACCACACACACCCCAGTGCAAGTCCAGTATTGCCAGACTCACTCTGCCCAGACCTAGTTTGGCCAAATAGCTCAGTGGGTTCCTCAAGTGCTGAAGGTTCCCTGTATTCCACTGTTTTCCCAACCAGGTCCCCAAATTGTTAGAATTCTCTTACAGTATCCTAAACTACACCCACATATCACTCTGATAACTCTGTACAACAAAATGAATCCCATGGGTCTAACTCACCAGGCACAAAGGGTTGTAGTGTAGTTACTATTATCCCAATAGGCTCTGCGCATTGGAATAATATCTTCAATAGTATAGACGTAGGACAGAGGTTAACTAGGTCTTCTACTGATGATATTAGACTTAAAGTTTAGTGTTTGCCAGCTAGCTCAGAGTTCACTAGAAACTTTCTCGAATAGACAAGGAGGAGTTTAACCTCCCTGAATAGACAAGAAGGGATTTAGTTTCTGACAACCATAGAACATGACAACTTTGCTCTCCCCTAATCAAGAGTGTATCTCTAGAGTCGTGTGAAAACAAAAGACAACTTATTTTACTCAGTCAGATCAGTGCATTCTTAGTTTCACCAGATTGTAGAGAAAAGGAAGAGACGGGCGTGTTCAATAAAAAGATGTTATTTATTGATCAGTCTCTTTTCTCATACAAGAGAAATGAATCGCTATTATTGCAATACTTATTAAGTAAAGTGCATACAGTAATAACAGAATTATAAAATAATACTGTAAAAGCATTGATATGGTTTCTTAGCCATATGATACTTAAAATGGATAAAATAGATACATACATATATACATTGACTAATCGTACTCAACTGGTGCTTCTAACTACGCCTATCCCAATGTACCTGACCTAAGCCTAATACGTGGGCGGGAGTAGATAAGTAGCAGTTTAAGTTAAGTTTGCTTTGCCAAGGGTCTGCTTCAAGAATTCTCTGCAAGGGGTTATTCAGTTCAGTACCTGGGATTTAGAAGGCTGGAGGGCTGGTATCTCTATCTCAGGGCTTGATATTCCAGCTGCCTGCGAGGGCGGCTTGGAAGCGCCGGAGCTGGATTTCTCAGCAGGAGAAAAGGCAGCGTCTCTCTCTCTCAGCGCGTCAGAAAGGAGGGGCAGCGTCTCTGGGCTTGGCTGTCAGCTGGGCTCCTCGGCAAGTCTCGCTGCTCCAATCTTGTCACCACCTCGTGTGTTTGCTTAAGGCAATGTCGGTATTATTTATACCTGAAAGGTGCCGAGATTGACGTAAGGATGGACATAAATACGTCAATAAGGATGTCATACGAACTGGTCGTTCGCACATTCTTTACTGAAGTTCTCGGCCAAATCAAAACAATGGCTGCGGGGATTTCCCAGGTCGTGGTAGGTTTGATTTGTTTTGAGAACACCGTATGCCTATTAGGGGGCTGGAGAAATAGTGCTTGCCTAATGAGATGGCATGCGCTATGACCTAATCAGATAACGGGCTTCTGTGCCGTTGTATGGCTACTAGTTAATTATTAACCAGACAAGGGTCAGAAATAGGGGGATCGATACAGTACCCATAGTAAATACATCACAGGGTCAGCCGCAGGGAGAGGAACCCTTGCCTGCTCCAGAATTGGACTGCATCTACCCAGAATGCCTGATTACCTATCTCCTCTCACACCCTCTAGCATCGCCTGCAGAGCAGGACACAGAAAGTAACATAGAAAGAACCCTACAACACCTGGATGACTAGGGTTTGAACGCGACATCAGTAGAGTTCCCAGCGCCACAGATTGTTGTGTATCTCATTAAGACCACATGGGAGGCTTTTCCCAGAGAGAACCTTCATTTCTCCCAGCAACACCTTTAACTAGTGCCATTCTACTAACTATTCCAGGTGTGAGTCATTGACACCAGACAAGGACACCACATAAGGCCGACAAAAGTTCTTGCCTGCGTTTCCAAGCTACACACAAGAGCCCTATAAAAAGTGGTCACTATGGCTACTCCACTGCAACAAGTGCTGAACCCCTTTGCAGGGCAAGAGCAGCAAATCATTAAACACTGCAGGGAGCTACACAAAGAATATCACACACCCTTGGCCACCCGAATGCAGATTTGACCGTACTCTACTGGACCATGCTGCTACTTTCCTAGAGGCTAAATACACAGAGGGCAAGCTTCAAAAGTGCGAAGACACCCTAGCATTGTGGCGCATCTTAAAAGAAAATATCCAGCCAATAAGCGTGCCTATGGCCCCACCTGCATATCATGTGAACGGCATGTACCCTAATATTATCACTCTCTCAAACATAGCTCAAATTTCAAATGACTTGCCAACCACAGTGCTGGCTACCATGATGTACCAGACGACTCTCTTCTACCACCTCCCCTAATAGACCTTGACATATCAGAACCGACAAGAACTCTGCAACACATTCGTGGCCCGAGGCAACTGATAGATGCTGAAGCTCAGGGATGGAAGGTCAAATAGATGCAGAGTTCACATTAAAAGTTACACTAGCCCAAACTAATGTTGCAAGAGAAAGGAAAATAGATGAAGACTCTGACACCGCATCCCATACATCACGGGCAAGGAGCCACGGCTCACACACTGACTCCCTCAGTTCTCCCAACGACGACCAGCAAAACCTCCTGAGCCAATTTCGAAACCACCATGAGCAGTTGCAACTCTGCAATGGCTCATCTCAGCACGAGGGCAGGGCAGCCCAGCCAGGCTATCCAGGAGCTGTGAAAAAGACTTTTCACGCCCCTTTGCCCTCTCAAACAGGGACAAATGGAGACACACAGCCAACTTAAGCAAAAGCACGGACTGTCTTACACTCTAAGACTTTAACAATGATATGCTACAAAAAATGAAGTCACCCAGTTCCAATGACAACCTCACCCCTGTCCGCCATCTATCAATACAAATAGAACAGATACAAGATACATTTAGCGGCATGCTCATTAAGGTAGACATCCCATGTGAGAGGCTGGCTCAGTATATGATATACACTTATGTAAGTGGACACCTTGCACTGATCCAGAAAACCCTTATGGTGATTTTAGTGGTCTTAGACAAGCTTGGAAAGCTCTCTAGGCGCTCTGTGGAGAGCAGCCTTCAGGCTTAGTCCAGAAGGAGTGTAAAGCAGCTTGTTTTAACAGAACATATTCTTATAAGTATAGATTAAGTGAAAAAGAACCACACAGTGCATTTATAAAAATATGTATTTATAATAAGACACTCACTTACAAGTACAGATATCTCCTACCCAGCGATATATACAATACTTTACTATAGAAAGAGGTAAGTAGTACTTAATACACAGTGGTCACTAGTGGTCCGAACCATATACTAAATAAGTAGAATGAGAACCATGACTCGAGTCAAGGCTGAACCCAGAAGACGTAGAAGTGTTGGGGCCCCAAGGAAACACCCGGGGTTAGTAATTAGGAGCCCCACGGAGGTTGTGTGCTAAGTGGGAACACAACTGCATGATCGTATACAAGTCACGGTTGCAAATTTAAAGAAGACCCTGAAGAAACCCAGTGGAAGTGAGAAGGTTGGAGAGCTACCCCACCCGTGGATACCTTAGGAACCAGGTCAGCTGTCCTAGGCAAGCTGGGTATGAAGTGGCATCGGGAACCGCCGTTGAACCCAATTGAGGACTTCAGAAAGTTGCTGCTGCTGGAGAAGGTGAAAGTGTCCAGTGAAACCCAAAGGTGGTTTCAAGAAATGAAGAACCTGCAAGCAGAAGGGACAGAGTTTATGCCACTCAGAAGTGACCAGGAGGCACGGAAAACAAATGCCCACCGATGTCGGGTGTTGCAGGAGAGCTGACGGTGACATTGGAACTGTAGCTGTGTGGACCAGGCGATGCTGTGGAAGACCAGGAGCCATACACAAGCTGTCCCACGTCAGATATCAACAGTTGAGCGGTCGGTGTCCAGTGGGAGCACCAACAAACCTTGGCAACTGCAACCAACGTGGAAGTTGAAGAAGGTGCAATATCTGGAACAGCTAGAGGAGACTCACCACAAGGAGGGGAGTCAGGGCAGGCCCCAAGCAATCAGGGGAGCCCAAAGCATATGATGATGACCCTCAGGAGGACCCACAGGCCAGAGGCACTGGAGTCGCAAAAAGACCTCAAGCAGCTCACCAAATATGCAAGCCCATGATTTAAGAAGATGTGGTGAGGATGACTCGAGATGCTTGCGGTTGAGGGTAATTCGAGCCTGAAGATCTTGGTGGAAGGAAGCAAACAAGCCTTTGCAACTGCAAGTTGACGCTGTGCAGAGGGGTTCAGTTCCTGTGGTTTTCATGAGGGATACTGGCCTCAAACTTGGTGAGAGAACAGGGCAGGCCTCGAGGGATGTGATTAACCACCACTTGTGTTGCTGAGCCTTTTGTAGTCCATGGGAGCTCATGATCAGCAGACCGATCAGCTTAGTTGTGGTTCCTGTAGATGCAGCAAAGTGACTCATTCACTTCAAGGGAGATTTCTGCAGGTGTTTCAGATGCCCACAGACCTTGAAAGGTTTACTGTATGGCACACAGGCATGGACTTTGCAGCACACGAGCAGGGCGAAGAGATCAGGAGCAGCAGGAGTCTTCCTGGTTGTAGCCTTGATGCCCAGAGCGAAGTCCAGCAAAGGCCAGAGTGCCCAGATTATCAAAGTTGAAGTAGAGTCTAAAATGAATCACATCCCATGACAAATCTAGGGACCCACCCTCAGGTAAGCCCGTAAGTTCCCTCAGAAAAGGGTTGTGACTATTTATGGTTCCCTCCCAGGGGAGGGGTTGGACAGTGGGGAGGATACTCCCATGGCCTTTGTCCAGTTTGGCAACAGCCAATGGCTCCCTGAGTTGGTTTGTACTGGACTATGCAAGGAGGGCACCAAATGTGCCCCTCAAGCAGACTGAGTGACGCTGGCAAGCACTCCATCCGGCCCCAATACACTAAACCCTGTCTGGGAGGTGGTCACACCTCCCTGTGACAGGATACCTATTGTTCTGCCTTCACCTGTTCTAGCGTGGCTCAGCAGCAGGAGGGCAAAATCGTGTCTCTAGTCGGCAGCAGACAGGGCTCGGATGCAGAGTTCCCCGACGCTGGTGAAGTGCGGAGGTATGTTTCTGTTCCCCGTCTGTACAAGGCATCATTCATATGTCAATTATTCATTCATGAGCGGGTTGTGGTGAGGCTAATTCCCCTCCTACATGTGGCTTATTTCCATTTAGGTTGTTTTTCGGATCATATTGAGTAAATCAGCCAGACGATTTTTTTCTACTTAGTTTTGATATATCTTCATGTAAGTGTGCTTTATTCAATGACACTGGGGATGTTACCTTAGACTAAGGTTTCTTCTTTACACCCCGGACTAATTATGTGCTGGAATGTTCATATTGTTTACTTTCAGCACAACATAAGACTTTGATTCCTCTCTTTGACTTTGGAGCCCGAGGGCCCACAATTCTAACAATTCCACCGTAATTCTCCAGGTGGATAAAGGGTAAATATTTATGCCCAATTTTTCCAATTAGTTCTTTTGCCCATCACCCTATTTTCATCAGTAACCAAGTAACTTTCAAATTACTCTCAGGTGCCACCCATTGTCCTGAAGAAAGACCCCACTGTAAGGATCCAAATCCCCTACACACAGCCTGGGGTCGAAACGTCGACGGCGTTATCATTTTGTCATATATTGATAACCGTGATAGATTTGCTGTATCATCTGTATAATATGGTTCTTAATATGTTTAACCTTGAAAGTGGCTGAATAGGCCATGTATTGTTTTGATGCATGCACTGAACATTGCCCTTCCTTTGTCACCTACCTTCACTTTTGCACTTCGCTGCACATTACCTCCTCCCCTCTTAGAGTACCTTCTTACGTTATTACAGACAATTGTGCTGTTATTTAACATGCGTAGTCTGTTAAAGATTAATAAATGTTATGATTCACTCCAAGGTGATGTTGAATTTCCTGTTGTAGTCATTGTCGCTGTGACCGCTCTTCTTTTGTACCGTACCTACCCAGGTCCAGTGGATTTTTGGGTCTCCCCATTGTTTTGTAACCCCAAGTCTAGTTCGGTCACCAAGATGGCATTGAGGATGGCATCCAGTTTTGCAGACATTGTGTCCTGTGTAGTTTGTGACTGCGCCGGACTCTGCTGATATCAGAGCACTATCACTTAGGGTTGGTTCCCAGCGTCCACCTTGCCCAGAAGGGCCCTTCCCAACGTTGTCAGCGTATCCTTGTGCGACTTCCCTAGGAGCACCGCAGATTCTCTGAGTCAAAGGAGAGAGAGTCAAGATGTCCGAACTACTTAGAGGGGTGGAACTGAAGGATCTCCAGCTAAGCCTACCTCTTCCAGTGTCATGTATCTCGTTCAGAGGTGCCAGGGAGGCATGAGCAACGTCATGTTGTTTGGTCAGGCTGACCCCGCAGACCCCTGTCCCACAGGTCCCTGAATAGTGGATTAAGTCCAACCAGTAGCCAGGCTGTGCCCAACCACTGCAGGGCTCATGCCCAAATGCCAACCCAAGCTACAGCAGCTCCACCGCCGTGAGCACTCCCATAGTCCCCAGAGAAGTAATACTACTGCTGTGAGAGGGGGGGAGCGCACTTGATCCCCACATTGCCAAGGGGGGCTTGGGGGGGGGGCAGCCGACCCCTGGGAGGTCCCCCCCGGGCAGTTTGGGAGGGTCAGGCGGGGGGGGTGGGTGTTCAGGCCCTGGGCGGTTTTTGTATAGTTTGGGCTTTCTTTTCCTACTAGGGGAGCCCAAGCATAAATGCTGTTGGCTCCTCCTCCCGGCCACCATTTTAGGTTTTGGTGACCTGGTGGCCGGGAGTTAGCTGTGAGAATTTTTTCTTGAGGTATTTTAGCGTTGTGTCTAATTAGCCTTTTTTCGACGTAATTAATTCGAATTATGGCGACTGAAGACTACAGGGTTTTGGAAGCCATTCGGCTTCTTAGTGAGGCGGGGAGACTTGACCTGGTCATCGGTAATAGGGAGGGCCCTTCGCGGCCCCACCGTCAAGCTTCCGACGGTGTTGCCGCTGTGGTGGCAGCCTGTGTCACCCCCAAGCGCTCCCGCTCGGGGGTTCTGAGCGAGCGTGGCCGCTCTCGTACGAAGAAGCCGGCCCAGTCGAGGAAGAAGGAAGCGGCGAGCGTTGAAGCCCAGCGGTCTCTGGTGCCGGTAAGACCTGCGTTGGTTGGGGCTTTGCCTGCCGGGATGCCTCAGGAACTGCCTCTCGCTCCAGCGGCTTTAGTGCGGTCGGGCTCTTTGCCGACGCAGCGTGGGAAGGGAGGTGCTTCGCGCGGCGGCCAGAAGCGCTCTGCTTCGGCCTCCGCGCTGGTATCTGAGGCGGTTACCCGGGGAGGGGGGGAGGAGCGGGTGCGCGTTACGTGCTCCCCGTCTCTCCCGCAGCTGCATTCCTTTTCGGGTGAAGGAGAGGGTCAGGTTTTCGCGGAGGTGGTGGGGGGTGATTCTGTTTCACGGTTTAGTGTGTCAGGGAGGGAAGTGAGCTCATTTGCGCATGATCGTTCGCCTTTGAGGTATCAGGAGGTGAGTGTGCAGCATAAGCAGTTGCCGGTGCAGGGGGAAGAGGACGTTTTGGATCAGGGTACGATGGGGCAATTCAGCCCCTTGTTGTTTTCCCCTGTAGTGTCAAATAGGGGTGAAGTACTTTCTGTTCGGAGTGGGTCTGTGGGGGAGGGAGAGTGGGCTCAGACAGGGGGTTGGGTGGATATGTCTTTCGAGGCGCAGGGTCAAGAAACAGGCAGGTTGTCTTCTCCAGTTTTTTCTTTAGGGTCCAGCAGGTTGGCTCCTTGTAATTTGTTACAGGCAGGTTCTTTTTCTTCTAAGGAGGTGGTTAAAAAGGGTCTTGGGGTAGGAGCAGGGTCATGGGAAGGGTTGGATATTTTTCCCTCATGGTCTGAGGGTGTTCGTGAAGCTGGTAGGGGTAGAAGTGGGGTTAGTTTTGGTTTTAAGGATCAGTCAGGGAGTTTTCTTCAATTGGATAATCCTAATTTGGGGAGTCGGGTGTTGGAGGCTCCTGATGTATTGGTGCAGAAACAGGTGGTGTCTGGAGGGCAATCTGCAGGCCCTGCGTCAGCTATATTGCAGGCTGGACTAGATTGGAGCAGTGGGGAGGAGGTGGTGGAGCCTTCCCCTCCTCCTAGTAGAGTTGGTTTGCCGTCAGTTGATGTGGGAGTGCAGGATAAAGGGTTTGTGCAGGGACGTGTTGTGAGGGGGTTAGTTGGTCCTAGTGTGGTTCGTAGTCAGGGTCCCGGCACATCAGTCCAGCCTTTTTCTTTTCAGGTCAGGGACCGGCGTGGGACAGCAGACTCGGTAGGGCGGAGTCCAGCCATTTTCACCGAGGAGAAGGGAGGGTGGAGCCCGGCGCGGCACATTCCGTACCGTCGGGGGATCCCGGCGTGGTCAGCAAATGCAGGTCCAGCGCGACCTCGCTGGCCCCTACATATCTTCACACACGGAAGATGGATTGGTCTGCTGCAAATATTTACAGGAGTGGTAAACAGGCAGGGGAGTACCGGCGCGTACAGTCGGCTCCCCCTTTGAGTGTTCATCAGAGGGTTGGTAAGGCCCAATCCAGTGTGGTAGAGCCTGGTAAAGCTCATAAAAGATTGCTGGCGTCAAGCCCTCCCCGGATGGAGGAATCTTTACTATTGGATTATGATGAGGACAGCCCCGAAGAAGGGGAAATACGTGATGCTGTGTCTGGGGCGGGGGCATTCTCATGATTCTACTAGTGTTTTACAGGCACCGGTGGCGGTGCAAGCAAAGAAAGTGGTGGTGTCTGAACCAGTTCGAGAGCGCGGCCCCGCAGGAAGGGTTCCTCGGATGGTGGACAACGTGGACCGAAGGACATGGAGGTCGGGGCCAGGGCAAGCCCCCGTGTTGAATCCAGGTGAGCTTCGTGAACCACAGGCCAAACCAAAAATGGTGTCAGTGGGGATCGGGGGTGAGCCTTTAGAGGGTGAGTCAGGATGTAAATTGTTTAAGGGCCGCTATGTTAAAGATCAAGGGGTAAGTACAGGTGATGATGAGAAGGTGGCTGCTAAGGTTGACAGTGGCACGTGCACTGAGCCCATAGGGGAAGGGAAAGATCCTTTGCATAGTAAGGAACTGAAAATTAAGAAGTTACCCTACATAGGTGTCACTAAGCCTTTAGGAGCACATTTGATGCTTTCTACTAAAGAAAGGATTTGGAAAGGTGAGTATGTAGAGCTTTTGAAGCTGCTACATAGGGAGGTGCGTTCTAAGGAAGGCTCAAAGGAGGAAGAGTATGAGCTAGCTAAGCGCCCTAAGGTACCGCTGACTATTGAGAGCTGGACGTCAGCCTTCTTAATCTATGCTAGTGTGTACTGCGAAAGGTTTCCAGAGCGCTGCGTTGCATTATTTAAATACATGGATGTTATCAGGAAAGCTCAGATCACTGGTAGTGGTTTTGCTTGGGCACAATATGATGAGGAGTTCAGGGCCCGTATGGCGTGGGACCCTGACGCCAAGTGGGGCGAATTGGACACTGACCTTTGGCAACACACAATGGGTGTTTCAGCGGGTGGTAAGACCATTTTCACAGCTAGTGGTTTACCGTTAGTTTACCAGCCCTTTCAAGGAAAACCCACCAGGGGAGGGGTGGGAAGCTCGGCAGGCACACAATCAGGAGGAGGGGCTTGTTGGGATTTTAACAAGGGGTTCTGTTCAAGGGAATTCTGCAGATTTCGACATGAATGCTCCCAATGTGGCAGGAAACACCCTTCAGTCAAATGCTGGGGGCCTAGACCGCCAGGGGGGCAACAGTGGGTGCAGCAGGGTGGTGGCACATCCGGCCCCTCTCAACAATCCCAGGCAAACAGAGGGGGGAAAAGTGTTTCCGGGGTTGGGCCCAAAGGCTCGTACTCCGGTTAGATCAGTCCAGTTGGCTGCCAGTCTGTCGGAGTATAGTGATGTGCGAGCTCAGGAACTTTTGTTAACTGGTTTTCGTGAAGGTTTCAGATTAGGATATACAGGCCCTCGTGTGCGGCGTTGGTCCAGGAATCTAAAATCGGCTGATGAGCTTCCAACTGTGGTACAAGACAAACTGAATAAAGAAGTTTTTGAAGGGAGAATGGCAGGCCCTTTTGATGATTGGCCCTTGGAAGATTTGATCATTTCACCTATAGGAGTTGTTCCTAAAAAGGAACCTGGTCAATATAGGTTGATTCAACACTTATCGTGGCCAGAAGGAGCATCAGTGAATGATTTTATTGATGAGGAGTCTGCTTCAGTGTCCTATTCTTCTGTTGATGTGGCCATGTCTTTGGTGGTAGCAGCGGGTCCCTTGGCCGAAATGGGGAAATGCGACATTAAATCTGCATTTAGACTGCTTCCAGTCCATCATGAAGACTGGTGTCTTTTGGGTATCTATTTCCATGGTAAATGGTACGTGGACAAAGCACTGCCAATGGGTTGTTCTATCTCCTGTGCCCTTTTTGAAACTTTCATCACCTTTTTATAGTGGTTTTTCACTCACCAATCTGGTCATGAGCTGGTCACACATTATCTAGATGACTTCTTTTTTGTGGGGCCTCAGGGATCATCTGAGTGTCAGGCAGCACTGGACACATTTCAACGACTTATGGATCATTTAGGAGTGCCTTTGGCTCCGGAAAAGACCATGGGTCCATGCGCGACCATGTCTTTTTTGGGGATTGAGCTTGATTCAGGAGCCATGCAGGCTCGCTTGCCACAGGATAAGAAGGTGAAAATGTTGGATCTTCTACACACAATGCTGGTAAAACCAAAGGTTACGGTGAAAGAGATACAGGTGTTGTTGGGTCATTTGAATTTTGCCTGCAGGGTGGTGAGAGCTGGCAGAACTTTCTGTAGGCGTCTAGGCAGGGCTCTGTCGGGACATCATTTACCCCATCACCGTGTGAGATTGACTGCTGGAGTGAAAGAGGATTTGCGGATGTGGTCTACCTTTTTGCATTCCTTTAACGGGGTTCCTTTGGCTCGTGAGGAGGACTGGTTGTGGGAGGTTCAAATTTTTTCCAGACGCGGCAGGCAGTGTTGGTTTTGGTGTGTATTGGCAAGGCAGGTGGTGTGCGGAGAAGTGGCCGGAACTGTGGATGAATGGTGGCAGATGCATTGCTTTTTTGGAACTGTTTCCAGTGGTTGTTGCTTTGACGCTGTGGGGGCAGGATTTTGCTCACAAGAAGGTTCTCTTTCGAATCGACAATCAGGCTGTGGTGGACACCATTAACAAGCAGTCTGCCAGGGATCCCCAGATTCTGAAACTGCTGCGAGTCTTTGTGCTAGGGTGCCTTAGGTATGACATCAGCTTTAGGGCTCTACACATTCCTGGTGTGGACAATGACATTGCGGATGCTTTGTCTCGTTCACAGTGGGAGAGGTTCCATGGGCTTGCCTTGGAGGCGGACAGAACACCAACACGCATGCCGGAGCACCTATGGGAGGTCGGCAACACAGGGTCCTACAGTTGGTGGTAGGTTCTTTGTCTTCATCTACTCAAGCCGCATATGACCTGGCTTGGAGGGAATTTTTGGCATCTGGAGCTATCAGGCGTGAACCTGGTTGGAGGCGTTTGGATGATGTCGTGCAATTTATTATGGACTTGATTGACAAGGGGTTATCCAAGGTTACTATCGCGGGGAAGTTGGCCGGCATCTCTTTTATGGGTAAACTCCTTTGGGGTTACTCTCCTTCGGCAGGTGAGGTCGGGAAAAGATTGTTGGAAGGTTGGGCCCATGAACGCAGTGCTCAGCAGTCAGTTCGGAACCCTTTGTCTTGGCAGTCCCTGGCCCGGGTGGTGGTGGCACTTCCTTATGTTTGTACTGATGATTTTGAGGTTTGCCTGTTCTCCACACTTATGGTGTGGATGTTCTTTGGAGCATTCCGGGTTTCTGAGTTGTTGGGGTCTAAGTTTCATGTGGGTGTTGGGTGGGGGGATGTTCATTGGTCCGAGAGAGGTGTTCATGTATGGCTGCAACGTTCAAAAACGGATCAAAGAGGTAAAGGAAAAGGGGTCTGGTTGGAAGCATCTTCCCCCCTCGTGACGTGCCTCCTGCAGTGGGCCAGAAGATGGCGGGCTGTTTCTGGGGGAGCTATGGAAGCTGGCGTTCTTCAGCACGCTAATGGCGCCAGGGTTACCGATTATCAATTGCGCATGGTGCTGCGCAAAGCGTTAAGGAGCATTGGTTTGGATGAAAAGAAATATGGCACTCACTCCTTCCGAATTGGGGCGGCCACTGAGGCACATAATCGGGGTTGGTCTGGGCAAGATATAATGAACGTAGGGCGTTGGTCATCCAAGTGTTTTCGGCGCTATGTTCATCCTGAAGCGGGCAAGGCGCTTGCGTCATCCTCTTTGTCTTAAAATTTGATGCTGCTTTTCTCATTCCAGGTTCGGTGGCTGGTCCCCGGTCTACGACTCTGACCATTTGGATTGTCGGGCACTCATTCATGAAGTGGGCACAGATTCAAGCACGAAATAGTTATTTTGGTCCATTGCTTGGTTTTAATGAACGTCTCTTCAATGTTATTTGGAGGGGTAGGGGGGGAATGTGTTGGACAGAACTGATTCCTGCTCTGAATTCCTGGTTGGGTGTGGGCCATTGTCCTGATGTTTTAGTTATACACCTGGGGGAAAATGATCCGTGCAAAGTAAAGGGAGTTGTTCTTCTACGTGCTATAAAGAAGGATCTTTATCTGTTGAAGCAGCAGTGGGCGGGTTGTCACGTTTTTTGGACTGAATTGATCCCGAGAAGATCTTGGCGAGGTGCTAATAAGCCCAAAGCAATTGATAAGGCTCGGAAAAAGATTAACTCAGAGGTTTCCAAATTTTGCAGGGAGTTGGGTTTTGACCGAGTGTCGCATGGGGACATTCGTTACGATACGGTGGAGTTTTTTCGTGATGATGGTGTTCACCTCTCTCGTTTCGGTATGGATTTGTACCTCTTGGAATTGCACAAAGTTTTGTCTCGTTGTTTGAAGGTTCAGGATTTTTCTGGTTGATTTTCTTCTTCTTTTTATTCCTTTAGGGTGTTTGCGAATTTTAGGGGGCAGAAAGGGGGGTGTATTTCTCCCCCCCCACTTTCTGGGTGGCGGGGTTTAGTTGTTTCTGTCAGGCTTGGTAAGTTTGTGGTTGGTTTTTACTTGGTTGGCACATTCGGCTGGGGGATTGGGGCATGTTGACGGTTTGGGATGGTTGCATACGTTGGGGGACCAAGAGGGGTTGAGGGCAAACTGTGGAGTTTGTTTTATGGTTTGGAGGGTTTGATAAGTTGAAATGTTTATGCGGGGTTTTGCATTGTTGGATTTGTAATGATGTAATGCTTGGGTGGGGGCGGGGTCAATGACGTTTTAGGGGTGGGGGTGGGATGGTGGAAATTAAGCAAGTTAGTATTATTTAGTGAGGTTTAGTTTTGTAAGGCATTGGCCGAGGTTTTAAATTTGTTAATGTGCACCTGTTTCAATAAAGCGGCCTTTTTCACACACATATTCTTGTTCTGGTGGTCTGCTCACCCCCCCTCGCCTCTCCCTCCCAAGGGGGGCTTGGGGGGGGCAGCCGACCCCTGGGAAGTCCCCCCCCGGGCAGTTTGGGAGGGTCAGGCGGGGGGGTGGGTGTTCAGGCCCTGGGCGGTTTTTGTATAGTTTGGGCTTTCTTTTCCTACTAGGGGAGCCTCAAGGTTCTTCTTTGTCTCCTCTTCTTTTTAATCTTTACATCCGCCCTCTCATTTCCTTGCTTCTTGAGCTGGGGGTCTCGGTGTACAATTACGCGGACGACCTCCAGCTCGTCTTTGACCTTTCTTCCCCCCCTCACTCCCTTTCTAAGCTCAGCTCTACCCTTGTCTTTATTTCTCAGTGGATGAGCTTCAACCATCTGAAGCTCAACCCTGACAAGACTGAGCTTGTTCTCACGGGTGGTCCTTCTAATCCCTGGTCTTCAGTCCACTGGCCCCTTTCCTTTGGTTCCCCTCCTTCTCCTGTTTCCGCTGTCCAGACCTTGGGCATCAAGATCAGCAATGATCTTTCCATGCACGCACACATCAGTTCTGTTGTATCCTCTTGTTTTCTTTCCCTCCGCCTCATTCGCAAAATCTCCCGGTTTTTTTCTGTTGATGCCCTCAAACTCATCATCACTGCCCTCATCACTTCCCGCCTGGATTATGGCAATGGCCTGTATGTCGGCATTCCTGCCTACGAGACTCACCGTCTCCAGGCCATCCAGAACCAGGCGGCCCGTCTGGTCCTTCGTCTTCCTAAGTTCTCCCACATCACCCCTGCCCTTAAAACCCTCCACTGGCTCCCCGTTCATTTCAGGTCCCACTTCAAACTCGCCTGCTTGGCCTTTCGGGCTCATGCCCGTTCTGCTCCTCACTTCATTAACTCTCTGATTTCTTTTCACGCTCCCACCCGCACTCTTCGGTCCTCATCCCTTTCTCTTCTTCACGTCCCCCGTTTCCGTAAATCCCGCACAGGTGGCACACGCTTCTCTGTCCGGGCTCCTCAGATTTGGAACTCTCTCCCTCTCTCTATCCGCTCTATTCCTATCTTCTCCCATTTTCGCAAAGCCCTTAAAACTTTCTTTTTTCTCCAGGCTTTTCCTGAATAAACCCCTCTTTCTCGTGCACTCTGGTTAGACATCGAGGTGATCCCCAGCGCCAGGAAGCCGCTTGGCCACAGCGCGCTTTAGAAGTCCCTTTTTCATTTCATTTCATTTCAAGCATAAATGCTGTTGGCTCCTCCTCCCGGCCACCATTTTAGGTTTTGGTGACCTGGTGGCCGGGAGTTAGCTGTGAGAATTTTTTCCCTCCCTCCCTCCCTCTTTTTCGGTATGTTTTTTCTTCTGGGTTTTTTCTACCTTTTGTATTCTCTTTTTAGGCGTTTATATTTAGAACAGGTGAACATGGGCTCTGTTTTGTTATATTTGTCGCTTGGAACAGGTGCTGTGCGGGGTTTAGTTGTTTCTGTCAGGCTTGGTAAGTTTGTGGTTGGTGTTTACTTGGTTGGCACATTCGGCTGGGGGATTGGGGCATGTTGACGGTTTGGGATGGTTGCATACGTTGGGGGACCAAGAGGGGTTGAGGGCAAACTGTGGAGTTTGTTTTATGGTTTGGAGGGTTTGATAAGTTGAAATGTTTATGCAGGGTTTTGCATTGTTGGATTTGTAATGATGTAATGCTTGGGTGGGGGCGGGGTCAATGACGTTTTAGGGGCGGGGGTGGGATGGTGGAAATTAAGCAAGTTAGTATTATTTAGTGAGGTTTAGTTTTGTAAGGCATTGGCCGAGGTTTTAAATTTGTTAATGTGCACCTGTTTCAATAAAGCGGCCTTTTTCACACACATATTCTTGTTCTGGCGGTCTGCTCACCCCCCCCCCCCCTCTCCCTCCCAAAATCGGGCTCCTCTGCGCATCACGGAGAAGCAAAGTGCAGCCTACAGCCCTGTGCATCCCCAGGCACTGGCCGGAAGTCGCGGCTGCTTCCTCCAACTACCCCCGCATCACTCACTACCGCCAGTGTGGTGGGGGCGGGAAGAGAGAGCAGAATAAGGAGTGATGTGCTGGCCGCTGATCACAGCGCTCACCGCTCTTCTGCAGGTCAGGGTCACCGTGGCCTGTGCCGCCCAGGTCGACAGCACAGTGGACCTCCTGGTGTGGTTTGCTGCTCCCTGTCTCAGCCCAGGTGTGCACGTGGTCCCTGAATGCACCCCTCCACTATCACTAATCCCAGGCATCACGGAGCTCGTTGTGGCCACCGGATTTCCGGAACCCTCACATTGAAGTCTCACTGGGTCGCCGCGCCCGCCATCTTGCAACACTTATCCACCCGCCCAACCTTTCCAGACTCTTACCGAATTTCTCATTCCAACCGATTGGCTACAACAAAGGAGACTGTTGCTTCTATTTTTGTCAACTTTGAACTTTATACACATGATTACAACATAAGACGTTAGTTGGGGAGCAGGGGATATTATGAGCTGCAGAGCGTATTATTGGAGTTTAATTCCATAACATCCTCCTCGAAATCAGGTCCTTTAAAATGTTAATGGATATTGAGCTTATCGAGTACGATAACTGTGTCCTAGTGTTGTGGTATATAAATAAATAATACCGGATCTATTTTTGTCTAGGCATAGCAATAACAGATAGCTCAATAAATAAGAGTCAAGATTCGAGGTAGTAGGAGTTTGCAGGTTTATTACAGCATAAAGGACAGGAACAGGACAACCTGCATAGGAATAGGATGGCAGGGCCTGACAGGGGGGCCCCGACAGCTGCCGGGCAGGATCTGGGATGAGCGCGCTAACATTTAATAACAATACACGATCATATATACTAAAACAGTTGCATTACAATACATACGATAGGCGGAGCAGTGGGTGTGGTCAATAGCAGTCGCGAAAGATAAGGGTGAAAGTAGGTGTAACAGAGGCGTATACATAGACATGTGATGCAAACGTAACAGAATATGTCATGAATGGGGCGGAAACATGGAGGGGGCTACCTAAGGAGCCAGGACCTCTGACCTAATGGTGCGCGCAAACTGGCAATGACGTGTTACTAGGAGAAGCTGGGGGCTACGAACTCTGTGCTAGGAGCAGAGACTGAAGTCTGGAGAGTCAGGGCGACATGTACCTAAACAGTATCTAGTATCTGATGTTTAGAGAACATGTTGATAGAATCCAAAAGTTATCGGGGTAAAGGCGAACAGACTCTAAGACTGGAGCATGCATTATTCTACATGTAGTGCGTGATGAAGAGTATTAAATGATCATTAATACAGTATTTCTCCAACATGGAGACGTAAAGGCTAGACTATGATGGTAACTATTGATGCAGTTCAGTAGCTTAGGAATGCAGAGAAGGAGGACTGAACTGATAACTGGAATCATAACATATTCTTGACAGACTCGTAGGCAGAGCCAGGCTGAACCGGGCACTGCAAGGCAGGAAGTAAGTGAAGGGTCAGGAACACAGGTGGGGGCTGTATCGCTCCTCAGCGAGGCTCAGGAGACAGAAGCTGAATCTGGTGTCCAGGCCCTTTTGAGGCCTCGAAACGGGGACTTTACAATGGAATAACGTGCACACTGAGAAACGTGGCAACGTAGCTTTACATAGGCCTGATATTCGTAGTATTCACGAGAACTGGAAATTGGCATACTAGAGGTGGACACAAATATAATTGCGTCTTTAATCGAACATGGTGAATACATATGCATATTAATCGTGCACACATAACATATGATGGAGGACGCGTAGGGACACAGAACATGGCAAAATTTACTTTTCCACATTCCCTCCTTGTCACTACGTTTCCATCAGGAAACATCAATATTCATGATACCATCTATCATTTCATACAGTATCATTTGCTCGTCTCGAATTTTCTGGGAACGGGTTTTAGAACGGGACTTGGGACTAGGAATACAAGAGGTAGCACAAATGCCGCAAATCGCAGGGCCACATTGTATACAGAGGCAGCAACTGAATATGATCGCTACTGCAATACCTAGAAAGGACAAGACTTTCCATCCCCAAGCGGAAATTATATTCCAGAACCAACCGGACCATGTCCAGGTGCCTGGATCTTGGTGTAACAGATGGGCAATTTTATGGAGTCTGGTTATAGCTGAATAAACAGACGGCGCGTTATTTGGAATGAAAATGCAGCAACTAGATCCGATGACTCTACAGGCCCCGCCCCTATCGGCCAATATGACGTCAAGGACGAGACGATTCTGTAAAACGACAAATCTCATAGCAGATTGCTCTTCAGTTAAGTTACCTAGAGCAGAGGCAGTCTCATTTACTACAGCTTCTAGGGTTCTGGTTAACCTACGGATTAGCTTACTATTCTGGATAGGTCCTATAAAGAAGAAGAAACCTCTATTGAAATCTGTATACTGTTCTAGAGCAGTTTCAGTATAATCGACAATGGGGGACTCCCTTCTATGTCTAATGTGTACTAGATGTGTGTTTCTATGATAATCAGATGGGGCTAGGAAAACAGGTGGCAGTAGGAAGGCAATGTAACAGGTTCCTTCCCAATCGAGGGGCAGACGAACATATGCGGTCTGACCACAAACAAAATAAGAATGACGTGAAGCTTTGAAAATAGATTTCCCACTGTCACTATATTTGACAATAGTAGTACAATCGCTGTGTCCTACATGTACGGAACCATTATTTCTAACACATAATTCGCCTTTGACTGGTAGTACTGAAATAGCAGGTAAGTCTGGAGTGGAATCAGACTGAACATTCAGGACCATGAAATTCGAAGAATAATTACCTAAATTGTAAACTTCGTTTTCTAGATCTAACCCTGTTCTGTGGGGAAGACCTTGCTTGTCTGGGAAACATGTACTGTTAAGAAAAGACATATCTGTTGAGGATGACGTTAACGTGGACCATGCTCCACACGAACCATTATGTGAAAATGGATAAGGAAAGAGTGGCAGAACTCCCTTCGGGGTCTGGAAAGGGGGGAGTCGACCACACACCCAACAATTAGTGGCATTGCTGGTCTGGTGTGAATAATGTAACATGCGGATAAAAGAATTGTTACGCATAGCGAGGCGGTAAGAGAGTTCATGAGGAGGCAGATCACTAAACGTGTGCTCTACTGTAGCATTAGAGGACTTATTTACATGAGAAACTGGAAAATACAAGTAAAATGCATAACTGGTGCAGGAAATCATAATGCTGAAATATAGCAGAAAACATAAAATAATAGTGCAACTTCTAGAGTTCTCACTAACTCTCTCTCTGTGGGGGTCTATTATATACATGTCAGAAACCGGTCTAACCGTTTCACCTAGGGGAGGACTTAGACAATCAAACTGGCTGACTTATTTTACTAGACCTTAGCTTTTTCTTATACTCCTGTTGCGGAGTTGTCTCTAACAGGGAGGGTGCAGTATCAGTGTCTTTTGCGGGACAGTCCTTAAGAATAGTACTTTGGCAATCCTTTAAATCCTCGGAAATGTTCTTTGAAACTGGTTTCAATCCATAAAATTTCTTGATGTGCGAAAGATGCACCCAGCCTTTGCGTCCCTCCAACTTCACGGCTGTGCGGGTGGCCAGGAGGACCTGTCGGGGCTCCTTCCAGCGAGGCTCCAGCGGACTTGAACGATCGAAATTTCGCACTAGGACCATGGATCCGGGAACGATTTCATGCGGTGCCACCTCGGTATTGTCTGGAAATGCGGCGGCAACCTGTGAACGACAAGAGTTGAGGGCAGACATCAAGGAAGCTAGGTAATCTGTCAGCATATTACTTGAAACATCGGTAATACTTCGAGGTCTAGGTGTACCCCACATGTTAGGGGGGCGGCCGAAAACGACCTCATACGGGGACAGACCTGATCTGGAATGTGCGACCATGCGCATATAGAACAGGGCGACCGGCAGAGCTACTAGCCAGTCCACACCTTTCTCTTGACAAACTTTTGTAATTCGAATTTTCAGGGTCTGATTATGTCTCTCTACGAGACCGGCTGCTTCAGGATGGCGTACACAATGGAACCTCCACTGGTACCCTAACAAAAGGGAAACGTGTTTCATTAGCTCGGATGAGAATGGCTGGCCGTTGTCAGAATATACGACCCTAGGGAGTCCATAACGGGGGAAGAATTCACGAACCAACTGCTTGGCAGTGGTCGTGGCTGTGTAATCTGGGACTGGATATGCTTCTGTCCACCTGGACAAAGCGCATACAACTACAAGGACATACTTGAAACCTCGACATCGCTCCATCTGAATGTAATCCATCTGGAGGACTTCAAAAGGGTGGTCAGGGGGCTGGAATCCACCTTGTTCCACCGGGACACTTTTACCTGGATTGAACTGGCAACATATCATACAGGTACGGACCTTCTGCTTGGCTGTAGCTCGTAAATGCTTGTTGAACCAAATATTCTGGATACTGTCTAACATAGCTTTTTCTCCTAAATGTGCTGGACTATGTGCGGTATTAATAATGACTTGAACCATAGAGTCGGGGAGAAACCATGTGGCTCTACCCTTTGTTACCCATCCCTGATCTGTCTGGACCCCTCCTTGTTCGGACCATTTCTTGATTTCATCGGGAGTAGCATGTAACTGGATATCTATGACATCTTGTGTAGGGTCTTTAACTGTCATACAGGTAGTTGGATCTGGAGTGTATGTCGGTGTCTTATTTACTGGAACGTCTGGTGTCTGTGCTGTAAGCTTGGCTGTGCGATCTGCTAGATCATTACCTTGAGAAATAGTGTCAGTAACTTTCGTATGTGCTTTGCACTTCATAATAGCAATGGATGTCGGTAAATGTATGGCATCTAACAGAGCCTGAATAAGGAGACCATGCTGAATCTTGGTTCCATGAGAAGTCATGAAACCTCTCTCCTGCCAGAGCACTCCGAAGTCGTGTACAACTCCAAATGCGTAACGTGAATCGGTGTAAACATTAACTTTCAGGTTCTTGGCGTGTATGCAGGCTTGAGTCAGAGCAACTAGCTCTGCTGCTTGAGCAGACAGGGTGTCAATACGGTGTGTTTCAATAACTTCAGTGTCAGTAGTCACTGCATACGCGGCTACTAGTTCTCCTGTACTTGTTCTCATACATGAACCATCCACATAAAGCGTCAGGTCGGGATCTGGTAATGGAATATCTGTCAGATCTTGTCTTGGCTTGGTCATGATGTTAACTACTTCCACACAGTCGTGTGTGGCAGGATTCAAAGTAACTGATGGTAACAATGTAGCAGGATTTAAAACGTTGCAGCGTCTGATTTCTATGTGTGGCTGGAACAGTGTCAATTCATAACCTGTTAAACGTGCAATTGTCAAGTGCTGAGTTTGTGTTCGGTTTAAAAGAACTTCCACGGAGTGTGGAACTTGTACTGTCAGGGAGTGTCCTAATACTATGGAATCACTTTGTCTGATAGCTAGTGCTGTGGCTGCAACTGACTTAAGGCACGCAGGCAGAGCCTGGGCTACAGGATCTAATGTGCTCGAAAAATAAGCACAGGGCTTGTACTGTCCTGCTTGATCTTGTGTGAGAACAGATAATGCTGTACCTTCACGTTCAGTGACGAAAAGTGTAAAAGACTTGCTGTAGTTCGGTGTTTCTAGAACTGGGGCTTGACATAGGGCTTTCTTTAACTCATTAAAACTGAGTGTATGTTCAGATGTCCAAGGGAGGACAGTCGATACGGCTGCCCCCTGTGTCGTTAACTGTATCAGTGGTTTAGCTAGAAATGCATACTGAGGAATCCATTGTCTGCAATAAGAAGTAAGGCCGATAAAAGCACGTACCTCCTTCTGGGTCTTGGGCTGAGGAAGACTCGCTATTAACTGGATACGGTCTGGTGTCAACTGCCTACCCCACTTGGACAGTAAGTGTCCTAAGTAGACCACTTGCTGGACACAGAATTGAAGCTTCGAAGGGGACACCTTGTGTCCCATCTCGGCTAGGAAATACAAGACTGTAAGGGATGCTCGCTCGCAAGCACATTCAGAACGGGCTGTGATCAGGAGATCATCGACATACTGGAGCAGGGCAGTGTCAGTTGGCATGTGAATATTGTCTAGTTGTCTCTTGAGTGCTTGACTATAAATACTAGGACTTTCTGTGAAACCTTGAGGAGCGCGTGTGAACATATAGCTCCTTCCATTTAAACAAAATCCGAAAAGAAACTGGCTGTCTGGATGAATGGGAACACTGAAAAACGCGTTCTTGAGGTCTATGACCGTAAAAAATGAGGCTTCTGAATCAATGGCTGTCAATAGGGAAGAGATATCTGGGACAACTGGGTACTGGGGAATAATACATTTATTGAGTTCTCGTAGGTCAATCACTAAACGATATACTGGAGGTGCATTTGGATCAGTACGTTTCATGACTGGAATGATCGGAGAATTACATACATTGGAGTCAGTTTCTACAACTACTCCTTGAGCGATGAGCTCGTCAATAATTTTGGATAAGGCTGCTACAGCCTCAGGTGGCAATCTGTACTGCCTGATTCGTGGTAACACTACACCTGGCTTGAGAGTCACACGATGGGGTGTGATTTGCATAAAGCCAACATCAGTTGGACCTTGTGCCCATAGATGCTGCGGGACATTGGACAATCTCGGATCAAAATCTCGTAATACATAGTGACCCTTGAAGTCACGTAGGAACAATCGTATTCCCTCGGGGGAACAGCATATAACTGCACCTAACTCTTTCAGTGTCTTAATGCCTAATAGATTTTCTGGACATGACTTAGTAAGTAACAGATCAGTAGTGCGGGACAATGGACCTACTTCTAGAGTAACTGGCTTTGATATTTCATTTACAATAGGCTTTCCTGAAAATCCAAGGGAAACATTTCTAGAGCCTGAGAGCGGAGCCCCTGGAACTTCGGCGTGGCTGATGGTGGTCCTACTTGCCCCTGTATCAATCAGAAACTTTCTGTCTTTCCCTAGTACTTGACTATGAACATAGGGACCTTCTTGATCTACAGGTATCTCGATGAGAGGCAAGCCTACCTCCCTCTCCAGGCTGTTTCATGAATACGGTTGATACTCCGGATACTCAGACTGTGCATACTGGTACATCTGCTGTGTAACATGCTGTGTTGCAGCGATGGGTTGCGGTACAGTAACTGTCTGTGGTGCATTCTGTGACTGAGGAGTCTGTGTAACTTGTTCTTGTCTCGGCGGACGTGGTCTTTCTTTAGTCTTACCGGTAGCTATGTTGTGTTTCAGAACTGCACACTCGTTTATAAAATGACCTGGCTGTTTACAATAATTGCAGTTTCCTTTAACGGGAGCTGCAGGATGACTGGCTTGATTTGGTCCCCTCTTCTGACTGTCTTGAGGAACAGATTGTGCAACTAGTACTTTCATTTTCGTGTCTTTCATACGTTTCCTTTCATGTTCTTGCTCTTCTCTGATTCTATTCTGGTGATATTGAAGCATCTGTAACATCTGGGACGGGGTATTAGCTTGCCAGGTACTTTCGACTTTCAAAACTCGGTTTTTAACTTGTGGACTTGAATTCTCGACTAATTTAGTAACAAAAAGATGAGGGTATGATTCACTACTCGTCTTGAGGCCACTGTTTATAATAAAACATTTCTCAAATCTGGAATAATAATCACTAATATCTTCGTCTTGTTTCTGTTTACAGGCTGAGATTGCATCCCAGTCTTCTTTTCTAGTTGTCAATAACCTAGGCAAAACTTGTATTAATAATTCTGGTAATTCTTTACATTTATCTCCAAGACCGGTACCTGGTACTCGTGCCTTATCTTCAGCTTCTAGAACTGCCCAATCGATCTTTTTCTCTCCCACCTCCCATTCTTTTTCTTTGAGTTTCTCATATACCCCTGCGGGCAACAAGACCTTTAACATTTTAATAATATCTGGATACGTGTATTCTCCCATACGGAGCATGTCTTTTAATTCTCGGTGGAACCCTGCTGGATCTTTATCATGACAGGGAATTACCTTTTTCATCTCTAAGAGTTCCATCTTTGTGATAGGGGTGTAAACAAACACTCGTTGCATTTCACCACCCTCTGTCTTAACTGGATGCACTTCTCGTAACGGATTCTGTCTGTCTATGTAAAAGGGTTTACTTTCTGGAGGTGAGACATGAACAAAATGCGGGTTCAGAAACGTTCTATATTTGTGGCGCTGTTCTAGAATGACACTAATTAAATCGGTACCTAAACCTTTCCATTTATACTGGAGTAACTCGTTCAGGACATCGTGTAGCGGACCTGGATCAGAATGTTGACCCTCATACAAAGTAATGAGGTGCTGGATCATATACATACCCACCAGTCGCTGCTCGGCTGGGGGCAATTTCAGAAACATTTGTGCCACTATTTCGTCTGGAAAAGTGGTAGAATCAGTAATCCATCGGACTGCTGATCGGACTAGTTCTTGTTCATGCATAGTACTTAACTCGCTATAACCGATTCGTGATTTCAGAATGTGATCGGTAGCTTGAAATACTTGTTCCAGAGAACCTTGTTCTGGTGCTGGATGATGAAAAATTGACTTGTGTTCTAGGCGCAAATGGCGATCTGGAAATCTAGATTTTCCTACATACGCTATTCTGGCGGGATTCTCGTCCTCTACCTCTTCTGTAGAAGAGTCATTTTCTTTCTCGCTTACTTGTGCTGCTTTACGTTGTTCGTGTAACTTTATTATTTCTTTACGAATCTTCTTGTACATACTCTCTATACTACTGATGGTCTTATGCTTACCCTCGGCTATATTATCACTCCACCTTGTCAGGACTTTCATTTCGGCTCGATCTTTGGTCGGATAATCTTGTTCCCTTATTAGACAATTAATCAGAAACTTTAATATCATGAGCTGGACTTCAACTTTTCTTTGGCACATGACGTCACTAATACTTTCTGGATCATTCCCTGTACGGATGAAACGATATATTCTGTCTAGATCTTCTTTCATATCTGGTAGGGTGACTAGATACTCGGTCACCTTTCTCACGCGTAATGAATATAAAACCATATTATCCTCGCCTGGGACTGGATCATAGCCACATTCGGTAAGGGCTTTTCTTATTTCTGCAACAGACTGATACCTGGGCGTACGCTGTGACGCTTGTGCATGTAATTCGGCTAACGTTAAACGCTTGTGTGGCGGCGGGGTTCCTGGAGGACCTCCCCCTGCGGCCCCTAAACTAGAGTCGTCTACTGATGCTCTTCGTCCTGGCAGAGTGGGAAATGGAAATGCAGGCTGGACTTGTATGGCGGGCTGGACCGGGGGTACCGTAACAGGTACTCCGGTGTCTGGAGGAGCGGGAAGTGCCTGATTTACAAGGACTGGCGGAGCAGGAACAGGATTTGCATATTCTGGGACTGTGTCGTCCAAATAGGACGAAATGAAAATATCAGCTGCGGTCGGTTTGTGACGTAGCTTGGTCGGAACTAGTGGTGGCGGGAAATTACTGGATGCCTCCGGGGTCGCTTTTGGCAAGCCCTCGGCAAGAAGAGGATACATACCCTTAATAAGAGCATGCCTCTGTCTGTCTGACTGTTCGGTTTTGACTCGTTCACCTATCTCGATTAATTCCCTTTCTTGGGCTCGTTCTAAGGATTCTCTACTTAATTCTGACTTTCTGATTTCTTTTTCGGTTCTTTTATGAGATTCTTTGCGCCATAACTCAATGGCATCTTTCTGTGACTGTCTGGCTTTCTTTTTCCATAATGCTTCTTCTACTCTCATGATGCACTCGGCATCCCACGTACCCGATACGGGCCATCTATACTTTTCCTCTAACTGTTTGGTATACTCTACCCATAAATCTAGATACAATATGGCGCTTATGCCATGCTTTTGATACATAAAATGACCTGGACTGTCCCTAGGCGGGACAGGAACTGCTTCTTCTAGCAGACCCTTTCTAGTTTTTAACTGACGTAATCTCGAAAAGAGGGACATTGCAAACTTGAATCTGAACACAATACAATACACGAGGAACAATAACAATTGAGAAAACAATTCAGGCATACCACGACATTGAAAATACATTGAATAACATTATGAAGCAACAGTTCGGACAGAATACTACCTGGAACACTGAGAACAGAAACACATGAATTTCTCGAGAACGGAACAGACTAGAATTACTGGATGCGCTGCTGAAACAGCACGGAACATACCGGTCCCATAAAGGGACGCATCAAGACCCGTATCCACCTAGGTGAACACTTCGTTTCAGATCTGCGTACCCAGACCCATCGGACCAGAGACAATTTAGATTGACCCTGTCTAGATACTACCCCAGCAACGGTACTCACCGGGCAGCAAGAACGGAAGGCCTCGGACTGGACTGGACTGCTTCGACGCCGGACGGACGAACTTCGGACTTCTGTTACGGGTGGGCCTCCGGATACCTCGGACCTTGGACTCTCGGCTTGGGCTCTGGTCGGGACTCGCCGCGTTCCTCCACCGTCTCGTCTGGATGCTGGACCGCCTCCTCCGTCTCCTCCGTGGGCCTGAGGGATACTTAAAGCAGAAATATCTGCCGGTGCGCAGAAGAGTTCCGTCACGACTGCAGAGGGTCAGGGGGTCGGCGTGGCTTCACCGACGCGTGGGGAAAGGGCAAGTCCCTATTCGGGCGCCATTATGTGGTATATAAATAAATAATACCGGATCTATTTTTGTCTAGGCATAGCAATAACAGATAGCTCAATAAATAAGAGTCAAGATTCGAGGTAGTAGGAGTTTGCAGGTTTATTACAGCATAAAGGACAGGAACAGGACAACCTGCATAGGAATAGGATGGCAGGGCCTGACAGGGGGGCCCCGACAGCTGCCGGGCAGGATCTGGGATGAGCGCGCTAACATTTAATAACAATACACGATCATATATACTAAAACAGTTGCATTACAATACATACGATAGGCGGAGCAGTGGGTGTGGTCAATAGCAGTCGCGAAAGATAAGGGTGAAAGTAGGTGTAACAGAGGCGTATACATAGACATGTGATGCAAACGTAACAGAATATGTCATGAATGGGGCGGAAACATGGAGGGGGCTACCTAAGGAGCCGGGACCTCTGACCTAATGGTGCGCGCAAACTGGCAATGACGTGTTACTAGGAGAAGCTGGGGGCTACGAACTCTGTGCTAGGAGCAGAGACTGAAGTCTGGAGAGTCAGGGCGACATGTACCTAAACAGTATCTAGTATCTGATGTTTAGAGAACATGTTGATAGAATCCAAAAGTTATCGGGGTAAAGGCGAACAGACTCTAAGACTGGAGCATGCATTATTCTACATGTAGTGCGTGATGAAGAGTATTAAATGATCATTAATACAGTATTTCTCCAACATGGAGACGTAAAGGCTAGACTATGATGGTAACTATTGATGCAGTTCAGTAGCTTAGGAATGCAGAGAAGGAGGACTGAACTGATAACTGGAATCATAACATATTCTTGACAGACTCGTAGGCAGAGCCAGGCTGAACCGGGCACTGCAAGGCAGGAAGTAAGTGAAGGGTCAGGAACACAGGTGGGGGCTGTATCGCTCCTCAGCGAGGCTCAGGAGACAGAAGCTGAATCTGGTGTCCAGGCCCTTTTGAGGCCTCGAAACGGGGACTTTACAATGGAATAACGTGCACACTGAGAAACGTGGCAACGTAGCTTTACATAGGCCTGATATTCGTAGTATTCACGAGAACTGGAAATTGGCATACTAGAGGTGGACACAAATATAATTGCGTCTTTAATCGAACATGGTGAATACATATGCATATTAATCGTGCACACATAACATATGATGGAGGACGCGTAGGGACACAGAACATGGCAAAATTTACTTTTCCACAGTGTCTCTCAGTTTTAATCCCTTAACCACCTCGAGACTAAACCCTGGCTGCTCGCTATTGGCATCTATGGAGGGAGAAGTTTACAAACCGAATACCTTCATCATTCAAATGGAATTAAATTATTTTAATATCTGGAAAAGCAATGGTACACAACAGCATCAATCACACATTCTGCCCAGTAATCACCTAGTGGCAAAGGTCCTAAAGAAAAGGTGTCAAAATCTACATGTCTTTTTCCATTTTATGAAACTATTTGGGGTGAGGGGCTTAGAATTAGGCACAATATATGTAGTACTAGAAGTGTTATGAAAATAACCGAATCATTAACAAGGTGGGCAATACTCTGGGGTGGACAGATACTACTTCAAGGCTAAACATCTAATCCTAGCTTTACCGCTTTACATAACCATGCTGGAAAACATTGAATTATATATCTGGGCAGGGCCCACAATACAGTGACATTTCGTTTAGAATGGCAGCCACTTGGCTTTTCCATCAGAATCACTTCCACCCCAAGTGTGATCTAGTTCGAAGCTGTGCGACCAGTAGACATTGATTTTAATTCTACCCGCACCATTTGGCCAAATTGTATACTTTTTGGGGACCAACTATTTAACGTATTCTTTTTTCCCATTTTTTTTTGTCTACAATTGTGTATGTTTAGATGGATTGGCTTTTACCTCAGGAAAGGGTTTCCAGTCAGTGCCCATTTTAATGGCCTATTCCAAATGTAATACGGTAGCAACATAATACCCTTTGGAATCATATCTTGGACAAATCAAACTCTCACTTGGCCTCTGTCCCCCTAATCGACAATATGTGTGCACCTTGAAGGAGGCTTAATGGAAGCAATAAACACCAAAGGCACATTCCCAGCACTTGCCCCCAACAAGGAATTCATTCACACAGTCAGGGTTGGTTAACAGCAGCTATCCACATTCCCTATTAGTATTTCTAAAGGGGACTGTGTTCCTGAAGCTGCGTTGTGGAGGGCCCCTGGTGTGTTGCAGGTTCTCTTTACTAGACAGTCACCTCTTCCCCAGCTCATACGACTGAAATAGTGGGAAGTGGACACCCTGGTAGGCAGGGACATTTCTTCAGGGCAGTGTGTGCGGCGGTACATCCCCTAATAATTTCCTAGCCAGGTCTTGGCCTGGCAGTGACAATCGGAGTGGCCGTCTGCAGTAACAGTGTCATCAAGTCCCTACTGCTGCAGACTTGGTGATGACCCAACATATTAACATGGAGAGCAGGGCGAGAACCGCGTAAAGGGTTTAGCTTGGCTACAAGAGCCTATGCATGAGCCATGAACACATTTGTCATGTAAGCCATGCAACAAACATGTAAAAATATGATTACATTAATTAATTGTTTTCTAACAAAAAAAGTGTATTTAACATGCTGAAGCTTTTCACCTGAGTACTTCATATTATTTCACTACATTGAGAAAAACAATACTATTAAAACATGAAGGTAGAAACAGTCAACACTTCCCAGAACAATGCCACTAGTGAACTCAAAAGCGAGTCAGTTGTCATGTATACTCTATACGTGGCCTAGAGGCGAAATCAGCAGTTTTGTAAAAATGGCCGCACTTTACAAAAGAACCCACGAAATGTTGATGATTTGCAGATATTCTCAATTTTTGGAAACGAGGACATCTTGTGGCCAGGGATGGAAAGTGATTGTTGTTCCTATCTCTCTTTCATGCTGTGCGCAGCTTATAAAGGAGGAAATGACTGGTGCCCGATCCGGTGAAACACGGGGGCCATCACAAAGCGCCCGTCTATTTCTGGGTTGATTTGTTGCAAAGTCTGCACAGCAAACATATGCTTCATACTGTGAGAATAGTCTGGGACCGGTGAAAAAGCAGCAGGCTCTGCTTCATCCTGTCCTCTGGGTAAACCAGAAATGCATCCAATTCTGCCCGTCCATAAACACCGTTTGAATGTCGCTCTGCACAGATATTAGACTAATTAAATATATGGATGTGAGTAAGAATGTGCACTAACTACACTGTGACTAAACAATCGAGTGACAGCATTGAAATATTTTTCCTTTCTGTGACGGTATTAATATTTTGTGAAAGCATGTGTGATTCATGGGCTTAAGCAGTCACCTCTAGTGTGGTTATCTCGGTCAACGGAGATTTCCTGGGCACCTTAAGTTTATTTTTGTTGTATGGAGATTATTACATGAGGAAGTGAGGACTAACAGTATACTTGCAGAAGCACAGGAAATAGCAAGAACTAACAATCGGTTAAGGTTCTATGGGACATTTCAAATGCCATTTTATTTCCTACAAAAATATATTTTAAAAAAGGGAACCGAAAGAAATGGGGAAGGGAGGGCGACTTCGCTGTCTGAACATAGATGAGAAACAAAAAGGAAGTAACTAACAAGCGATTGCGTTTGGATAACTTTCACTGAGGTATCGGGAAGACATTATGGACAAGGACATCTTGTAGCCGGGATGGAAAGTGATTTTAAATTATCTCTATTATAAAGTTCAAAGGTGAGAAGGAATTTGAGGTACAGCATTTCACGAGGGGTTTGTCCAAATCCTCCTCCAGTTTCTGGGCTATAAACAAGTTCAAGAGACAATATGAGGTGGAGGAACGGATATCGAAAATAATTACACCAGAGTACATTTAATTTACTCTTGTGCATAGGATCCTAATCCTATCAAATTTAAATATATTTTTCTAATAAATCACATTCATAATTCATTCCAAGTCACAACCGCAATGTATTTCTTATTTAATATATGGTTAAGACGAATCAACTTTTTACATTTATTCAACAAACAATTTAAATATACACTAAACATTATACACTACATACAAAATTACAAATGATCAAAATAATTTCCTAGACCCCAATTTTTTATATACAACAAGTGTCCGTACACAGGAATAGGTCACGGTCCACTGTGAGGTAACCCTAATGCACAGGTGAGGTAATCGCTCTACCTCGATGCAATCTTTTTTCTGTGCAAATCAATCAATATATATCACTTTAATGATCAATGGGTTCCTCCTTTTCTGATAGACTACGTGCTTCGACCCCTTTATTTGGGTCTCATCAGGACGGGGGTATGAGGAAGGACCTATAATACAATCATACAATATATACATACATTACTATACATCTACATACCTACGGAATACTTCAAGTTATAGTTTGTCGCTATGATGGTGATTTGTTTCCATGCACTTTCACTAAGATGTGTTCTAGTATCAGTGAAAGTGTAAAGAAAGTCAAACATGCGCTAACGACATCCACAGGTGTACGTGAACCCACAAAGCAATACCCAAGTATCATAGACCCTGCATATAATCCATCCACGTGTAGTCGTTTTGTATTATATATTAGGTGTCCAATTATCCTCCTGCGACTCATGCCGCGGGAAACTAGAACGTGAATAAACCAACAATGACCTTCAACCAATAAATGAAAAAGTATTTTATTGTTCGATTATTTAAAAATCATTACAATATACTAACAATGTAAAAGAATTATTTAAAAGCAAATAAGTTAAATTCCCTGCTTGTTACTACGGAAAAATGGAGCATAAAACCTTAAAAACAGTGTCACATTCTAGATATACAATTTGAGTGCAAAATGCTTTGGTTTTAAATGGGAAGTATGTCCACGCCACCCATGCTTCCGGGCCGACTGTTTTCTTTATGAGGCTCTATTTTCGCGGACAGTGCAGCTCGAATTAGTTCTATGAATTTCCCCAGCCGTGCAACTGTTTGAGTTGAGATTGAAGAAAAACACAAGTCCGAGACTTTGCTGCATCGTGTGAGGCCCTGAGCTCTGCAGATTGGGGTGACCAAACGATGCCTTTCACTAGCTAACTTTGGGCAACAGCACAACAAATGAAGCCAGGGTTCCTGGTGGTAATTGCAAAGTCTGCATGCTGCTAGTTTATCCGGGCGGGCCCAGCTTTGATTAAAATCCACTATGGGCAATGCGAGGAGCCTCATGTAAGTGATCTTTTTTCGGGTTTGGGCAGATAATGCTTGCTCAAGATAAGGCTGTGGTTTTCCCACTTTATAGGATGCGTCCAATGAAGAAAGATTTAGATGGTAATGTAAACTTTTCAGGTCTCTTGCGTATGAAATGTACTTGACCTGTCTGTTCACTGCTCTTTTCCATGCAGCTATTGAAATGTTGGCATTGTCCAGGTTTTGCACCTCTATTTCTAGCAATTTTGTGGCTAATGACAATTGCGCTTGCCATGGGGATCCGCTTTCTTCAAAGATTGTTTTAATTTGCGCTTTCAAAACTGTTGCTGGAGCTCGCAGGGTACTAATGTAGTATTTTATAGTGTCGCCAAGACAGGAAATATCTGGGCAAGATAGACCCAGCTCCAGCCTTACTCTGGCTCTCCTGGCCTGTCGTGAGATGCCTAATACTTTCTTGTATACAGAGATTTAGTAACTCATGAAAAAGTTAGTAAGGGCACCAGGAAAGGTTAAGTGGCCGTAGTTGACTGAGGGCACTACTTTTGCTTTTAGAACTTTCAGAATGGGTTCTGTGGAGGACTGTGTAGTTTTGGGTTAAGACTTCTCAAGCTGCAGAGGATTCCGGCCATTTTGTTTCTTAGATATTTCAAGTGAGATGATGATTTTGCCCCTTCCATTAGCCTGAGACCCAGATAGTTATAGCTTTTACAAGATCTGATTTGGTGGTCACCTAGGCGCCATTGAGCTGTCTTCTTTCGATGGTACTTCCCAAAGATAAGGATCTTGGTCTTCTCCTGGTTTACCGGTAAATTATTCTTTTGATTGAATCTGTGTAGCGCTTCTAAGGCTTTCTGTAGACCTGACCTAGTATGGTCCAAGATTACAAGATCGTCCACATATTGGAGGATTTGAAGCCGCGGGTTCCCCAACTTTGGAATAACTAGTTTTGCCCCCTCCAGAGCTTGACCCAAGTCGGATGTGTAGATGTTAAAGAGTAAATATACATATAATGAACATGAATAGCGCTCACTTACAACTAACGTCTGGGGGCGGTAAATGATACAAAAGCGGCCGCTCCGGACATTAAAGAGCGTTTCTTCACACTGGATTCCCGGTCCAGTCTTATTTCTGAAGTACAAAAAGTGGCACTAGTCCCAATGTGAAAGCATGAAAAGAAAACCTCAAGCAGGTAACAAGTGCGGGCCGGAAGATTACCTTGCATATTCTTTTCAGGACAACAATCCGGGCCGTGCATTCACTCGCCACTTCTAAACCAATACTCGCTAGGAAACAGTAAAGGGTAGAGCAGGCTTACTATAGTCTGTCCTGGCCCATTCTCGCCGCAGAAAAAGAAAAAAGCATTGAAAATGCAATAAGTCTTGCCTATGATTAAGGTAACGCCATTTGCTTTGCTAATAGTATTGTATAGCAAAGCATGCTTGTTAGCCAAGTTAGGAAGACTGGGATTGGAGGCCAGGTTTTCAGCTCAGGTTGCAGACACTTCTGTTCCAGGAATGGTTGTTTCCTGCTTCTAGTGTTCCACTAAAGAGCTCTGTTTGGTGCATTTCTGCCTGTGTACCTACTCTCTTAATAGTAAGAGTGATATGTAAGGCATGCACATTCCTGTGACAAAACTTCCTGACACTCTGTAAGGTCTCTGTATAGCCATGGTAGGGAAGCAGCAAACTGTACATTCACTAGCAGCTGGCACTCACTCACACGAATACTGATTATCACGCAGATCTATGCGTAGAGGGAAGTGCACAATCCAAACCCAAACCCACTTCAAACATGAGAGCGGAACCAAAACATCAACTGGTTCAAAGATTTTCTGACAACTGAGCTTTTCACACTCACATTCAACTGAATTTCGTACGGAGCAGGGCCATAAATGGAGAATATTATACATGGGGCTCACCTTATCTAAATGGAGTATATTTTCTCCTATTCACTTAATAAAGCTTTTTGTGAAATAAAGGAAGTGAGAAGTGATGCATACACCTATTCAAATCTATTCACTTTTTACACTGTCCAGTATTGCCAGCACCTCACTAAGGGTTCTCAGTATGAAACAAAAATACAGTCTTCGTGTGTTCTTAAAGCCTTTACCAGGAAATTAGTTAATGCTTAGCCTTTCTTCTGTAGTGTCCACCAGTAAACAAATTAGTTTATATTTAGGAAAAAGCATTACCTGCCTTTCTTTCTTAGACTCCCCCCTCCTCCTTTTTATAATGGCCTTCTGGCTCCTGTTTCCAAACAAAAGCAGACTGCATAAATTATTCCCCCCAGTTATGGGACAAAACTTATTTCCATTCTGTTCTCGAATTTGAAGGGCGGCTAATCACTCCTGGGGGGGCTCTAGGCGCTGTCCCTAGGCATGGGGTGGGTACGTGATTTGCCCAGAATCACAGGCTGTTGAGCAGACGCCGAGACTGAAGCCTGGATCGCCAGCTCCAAAGTAGGCGGCTCTGACTTTATGCTACACCTTCGACTCTCAGCCCTTGCCCAATCCCGAGTTTTCAATCTGCTTTTCGGAGCCCAATATGCTGGTGGCTAATCTTATGATACCACCAACATTGCTTACATTGAGGCGCTCCCACAACCCCACCATATCAAACTTGAAGTCTCACATGCAGGTTGGTATGTATTATTTGTGTACAGAAGAGTTAATTGTTACTTTACATGCATCTCTTGTTGTTATTATTACTCCAATCCATGATTAAAATCAGTAAAAAGAGCCTAGTCAAAACTGGAATCGAGAACGAGCAATGTAATATTCAGGGCACAAGTCGCAAAAAAAGAAGTGGGGGGACGCGGTCACCGTAAGTGACGTCACGACAGGCAGTGACGTCACGAAAGGTGCCGATCTCCTCGTCCCAGAGAGGCCGAAGAGTGAAGTCCAGCTGTTTGGCAGGGGGGACGGCGTCCCCCCTGGTTAAATAAGTGGGGGGACGCCGTCCACCCGCGTGGTACCCTGACTCGAACCCTGGTAATATTAGATTTTAGATATACGATACAGCTCTAACCTAATTCCAATGAGTAGTGTTTACAAAGAACATTTGATGGTAGAAAGAGCTTCTCGAACATTAGTTGGTGTGCATGAACAATATGGTGTATGTATAGCCTGATTGTGACCGGATTATAGAAACCAGGGTGGAATTAAAGGGGACCGTGCCTGAAATAGTACTAGGCCACGTTATATACTAATACGCGCAATTTCAGCCTGAGACTGCCTTGAGGGGAATGACCTGAGACAAGGAACATACCGGCTTTCACCTCACCCTCCTCAACCTCCCCTGCCCATCACCGTGAGGGGAACTGCCGCCCGTGCACCACCAAGTCCTCACGCCACAAGTACGCGTGGACTACACCTCCCAGGGGGCCTTGCAGGATGCTAGCGACACGCATCAGTGGAGTGCGCCGGAGGCCCTCAAAGGCAGTGTGGCCCTCCCGCAGTGCGGGATGCGCGTGAGCGTGCCCGGGCCTGGGGTGGGCCCGTCCCGCGCCCGTCAGCGACAGGAAGAGGCAGGGCAGGGCCACCCGGACCCCCTAAGCGGCTGCTCTTTCCCCCACTCTGACACTTAATGTAGGGTTAAGATTTACTTTTATATGCCCACATTAACTTGATGAGTTTGACCCAAAAAGACTATAGCATTTGTTTGTCCATCCAGTCATTTGGACGATTACGACGCTACTGTTTAAGCACCCCCTTGGAGGGAAGGTTGTGTGCAAATGAACTGGTAGTCGAACGGGGGGATGCATTTGTAATTGTGTCGACAGGTGGTTTTTTGTGCCCATAAGGGGATTCAGATACATCTGCACAGTGGGGTAACAAGGCTACTGTGTGAAATTGAGCGGTAATGACATCTGCTGTAAAAATGGGTAAAAGGTTAGTTGCCAGCAAAATCAAAACAGCTTGTGAGCCCCCAACCACGGTGATAGACAAAATGTCCAAAGGGCCATTGGGGTGGTGTCTACGGAAATAGAGCGTACAGAAAGGAGGCTCTCCCTTACCCCTGACATTTGCATACTAGACTCTGAGGCGTCCCCACCACCAACCACCTCACATAAACCGCAGCCCAGTCCAGTGTCCCCCCCCCTCTGGCTACTCCCCCATCTTGACAACAGGGGTTCAAGAAATAAAATCCCAAACTTCCAATAGGGTGCCCCCACCGCGGGTCACTCGAACCCGCAAGCAACTAGATAGGGCTAGTACCCTTACTAATACTACAAACAAAGGGAAACGTAAAACAACTCCAGGTCTAAGATTAAAAAAAACAACAATGTGCAAATAATCAGGCTGACTCACTGGGCCCAGATGAACTAGTAAAACCAAAGGGTAAAACTCATACAGACAATACAACTGGAGAAGATAATTTGATGGTTGACCTTTTAATTAAACTAAGAGCCACCATCCAAGAAGAATTAGCACCCCTAGTAGCCGGTCTAGACAAAATGGAGAGAGCGTGGGAGGGTTTGGGTACCCGAGTACAAATTGACCCCGGGCCTAGCAAAGTGGGTGGAGGAACTGAAACTGGTAGACATGATGTTACTCCGTGTTCAGCCCATGTACAAGGGGGGAACCCTCTTAACCGAGATACACACAACCAGTGGCTTACAGAGGTAAGAAAACACCAAAACTACATCAGCCATCCAAGAGACCAGTCGCAGAAGGAGTATTATGGAAGCAGGTGGAGGGGTTATGGCTAAGACTGCGAGTAGGGTGGTTACTAGTAAACAAACTGCACTACCCGCCGAGGCTCTTGATAGTGAGAACAAGTTTACTTCCCTCCCTAGCATGTGCCCCATATGTCGCTATTATGACAGGCATTCCCTCAATTGCACACAACTTGAAGGAGTCTAAGGAACAAATGTCTATTTTGGCTCGCAAGGTTTAAGCACTTTGAGTATGCCAGGACGGGGGAGATAATCATGGTCCGCAGAGTAGGTTGGTTGGGCGATGCCCAAAAGACTGAAGCGGGTGAGTGTGTTGTCATTAACTTTAACAACCCCAATACGGCTAGCAGACCCCTATCCACTCCTAACGCAGATTATCACACACCCACAGGAATAAGCCTTTGTGCGCTCGATTATTTTTAGCCTCAACCTAGCTTAAATCAGAGAGGTAGTGCACTTTTGCCACTCCTCGCTGTGGGTCCTGGTCCCCTCATGGAAGGAAAGTGGAGCAACCCCTGTAGGCGCCCTCGGTACAATATCCCAGTAAATAATAGATATGAAAATCTTGAGGAGGTTGACTGACTAGGGGCCAGTCATCCTCCTGGCGACATTCGGAAGAAACAGCTACTCGATCCCTCCATTGAAGAAAGCCGGTCTGCGAGCAATATGAACGGAATTAGCGGTAGGGTATTAGATCACGTGCATGGTACTCAAGTAGTGAACAGCCACCAAAGTAGGGAGGGTGTACCTATTTCCCTTGATCTCCAGCTAGGCTGCACTGACAGGGGTAGAGGTAGGGTAGCATCTGCAAGTCCAGAAAGGATTCATCAGGCTGAATACCCCCCTCCCCATTCGTCTTGCAGGGAGGCTTCTATAAGGGCAGGATTGGGGAATAGGGAGCTACGAATTCTTTCTTGGAATTTAGCAGGGCTGAAAAACAAACTAACATGTCCAGAATGGGGATCCTTTGTGGACAACCAAGCCATCTGCTTATTCCAAGAAACATGGGCCTGCGAAGAACATCATAGGGTAGGATTCGCTCCATTTAACATTCTTGCCACAAAGGGCGGGAGAGGGTGCCCGTCGGGTGGTCTTACGACCTGGATGGGCACACATTTTAGGTGCAAGGCAGAGCACATGATGACTCCCAACAACAATATTCAATGTGTCTTGCTGCCATTCCCTGACAAGACGAAAATTGCCCTAATCAATGTCTATTCTAGACATGTAGTTAATAGACTAGAATCTGACACTATAGACCATCTTAGCCACTATCTCTCAACTTTGGATCCGGCAATTTGGTTAATTCTGGGAGGTGACTTTAACTGTCAGTTTGAACCCTTAACTGACAATTTTTAGGAAGACCCTTTAGAAGAAGACCTGTAGTGGTCAATTCCTGAACCACAGATCACCCCAATCAAAGCCTGGTCACCTTTAGCCATACAAATTAATTATTTCACGCTGTCCAACTCATTAAGGGCATGCAACGGGAGGACTAAGTCTGACCTCCCGGGTAAATCCACATTCAATCGCGATGGTCATCCATCGTTAATCGACTATATTATGGTGGAAACAAGAACTTGGGAGAAAGTCCTAGACTTCAAGGTACAACAGAGGCAAGACAATGACCATAATTCTCTGATTGTAACATTGAAGCTGGGGAATCTGGGGGTGGCTGCCTCCAGCTCAAGCCTGGTGACCAGCATTGGGGGTTTAGTGACCACTAATAACCAGAGAAAAATCTGATGGAATCATGTCCAGAAATCCCTTCCTAAATTGGCAAAGGGGTACCAGCTTGCAATACCGTTTATAGACAGAATGAGAGTGTTGGGACAGGTAGAGTCATTTGAAGAGGAAAGAGACAAGGCTAGAACAATTCATGAAGATCTAGTAGCAATCCTGACAGATGTATTTTGCCCGGAAATTCTTAAAAGGGAAATAGATCGACCCAAATGCTCTGGGTATAACAGCAAATGCCGTAAAGCAAAAGAAGAGCTTGTAAATGCGTTGAAAGCCAAAGATAGGCATATCATTAAGCCAGCCAGAACAAAGCACAGGAAAACCTTGCACCAGGAAAAGAAAGACTGGGAAATAGAAAGGTGGGGGATTTTGGGGACGGCCCTTAAGGCTAACGATTTTAAACTATTTTGGAGGCTAGGTAGCTCAGAGGAGGAGGGGGGACGTGCAGCTTTAGAGCCCAATATAGCGCCCGAATAATGGGAGTCACACTTTGGGGCCCTGTATGAGTGTGAGGTGGAAGACAACCCAAGCCCAGAGAACTTGAGTAACAACTCGGAGCTTTGCCTGGAGGGAGGTCGGGACATCACGCTGACGGAGGTTCGAAATGCTTTAACCAGCTTACTCCCCAATAAAGCCCCGGGCCTCGACAAACTCCCGGGGGATCTCTTTCGGGAAGAGCCCACAGTTTGGGCCCCATACCTGAGAGTCTTATTTAATGCAATCCTGAAGGGTATGAACCCCCTGACACTTGGAAGGGTGCGGAAATAGTACCCATATTGAAAAAGGGTTGCCCTCTCCTACCCACCAATTATAGACCGATCAGCTTAATTGATAACACCCAAAAGCTGATGGGCAGGGTCTTATTGTTACAGGGGTGGATGGAGGAACAGGGAATCCTGAGCCCCTATCAGGCTGACTTCAGATCAAATATGCGATACAAAAGGGGATGATGGACGGAGCGTTTGAACAAATCAAACACTCACCCCCAGTCAACTGATCTGGGTTTAATCCATCACCATTCTTTAGCCCACTCAGCCACCCCATTTCAGACATGGCTATATGCAAATCAGTCTGACCCTGTGCCTCATGGGAACAGTCCAGCCCGAACTGCCAAGCCATGTCTTCCATGGACCGGAAACAAGCATCCTGGGACCGGTTTCGGATTCATAATCCTCATCAGCCAGGCTATCTTGAATCCAGTGGCCAAGTGAGCAAGGGACTCACGTCTGAGCATACCCTGCCACACTTAGGACGAACAAAGCGATACAAAAGGGGATGATGGACGGAGCGTTTGAACAAATCAAACACTCACCCCCAGTCAACTGATCTGGGTTTAATCCATCACCATTCTTTAGCCCACTCAGCCACCCCATTTCAGACATGGCTATATGCAAATCAGTCTGACCCTGTGCCTCATGGGAACAGTCCAGCCCGAACTGCCAAGCCATGTCTTCCATGGACCGGAAACAAGCATCCTGGGACCGGTTTCGGATTCATAATCCTCATCAGCCAGGCTATCTTGAATCCAGTGGCCAAGTGAGCAAGGGACTCACGTCTGAGCATACCCTGCCACACTTAGGGCGAACAAAGCGATACAAAAGGGGATGATGGACGGAGCGTTTGAACAAATCAAACACTCACCCCCAGTCAACTGATCTGGGTTTAATCCACCACCATTCTTTAGCCCACTCAGCCACCCCATTTCAGACATGGCTATATGCAAATCAGTCTGACCCTGTGCCTCATGGGAACAGTCCAGCCCGAACTGCCAAGCCATGTCTTCCATGGACCGGAAACAATCATCCTGGGACCGGTTTCGGATTCATAATCCTCATCAGCCAAGCTATCTTGAATCCAGTGGCTAAGTAAGCAAGGGACTCACGTCTGAGCATACCCTGCCACGGTGGACAGATCAAATATGTCCACCGTGGACCAGATATTCAGATTACAGCTACTTTTCTGGAAAACAGTGAGGATGGAGGGTGGCAGCCTCTATCTCATATTTGTTGACCTGAAGTCCGCCTTCAATCTTGTGCCAAGAAGGAAGCTGTGGGAGGTGCTTGGTGAGCTTGGGTGCCCACCATACCTTCTTAATGTGTTGGTGAGACTACACGCTGATAACTACGCACAGGTCAGATGCGGCAAATTTGGGGAACTTTCCCCCCGCTTCCCTGTCAGAAAGGGGGTTAGACAGGGCTGTGTTCTAGCCCCCACACTATTCTGCCTTTACATCAACGGGCTCATTGCTTTTTTAAACAACATTAAAGATGTGGATGCACCGAAACTGGCCACTGGGAAAATACCTGCGTTGATGTTCGCAGACGATACTTTGCTATTGTCTAAGTCACCACTAGGCATACAACACATCCTGGACGGGTTTGCCCAGTTCTGAAATATGAGAGGTCTGGAGATAAATTTAGCCAAAACCAAATTTATGGTCTTTAACCCTCCAAAGAGTACGCGCCCTAACCCCCCCTAAATGGCATTCTCCTTGATAAAGTAGGGACATTTGACTATCTGGACATAACATTGACCGAACAATTCTTGGGGTCCCCAGATTACTAAAGCTCTGCATAGGCTCACCCACACATCAGGGGGGGATAATGAAAATGCTTAGATCATCCACCTTTAAGCCAGCAGCCCCTGTGGCAGAGATATATAAGGCTCAAGCCAGAGGGGGCACTTTGCATGGGGCAGAGCTTTGGGGGCATAGTTCTACTACAAAACGTATGAAGCTAGAATATAACTGTTGGACCCGGCCTCGTGGCGTGGTCCTCATTGACCCGTAGTGATCCCTCCTAACCCGTGCAGCTCCCCATGGCCCTGATCCACCTGACCATCCCCTCCATGACCCACATCCCCGACCTCTCCCTCCATTTTCCCTGGTACCCGAGGCCGATGCCCATGTCCTTGCACCTAAGATGGCCGCCCCAGCCCAGCCCGACCTCGGCGCCACACCCGACCAGGGGGTAGAGCGCTCCCTGTGAGCGAGAGAGGGAGGAGCAGCTCGATCACACCTCCCACCTCCCCTTGAGAGATGAGTTTCGATCACCCATCTGGCCTCCCTGAGGGCTCGCTCCAGGCCTGCTGAGTGTCTAGGGTCCCTCCAGACCCACCTTGAAAGAATGAAAGGAGCCGCCGAGGCGGGACCCACAACAACCGGCCCGAGGTGCTAAGACCTCCGCCTGCGAGGACTCCGGACATCAAAGGCAAGGAGTCCTATATCAAGGGTTGCTCTGGATGAACAAGGCAGTTGTATCCTGGACTACGTGAGCCCTGCTGACCTCGTCGCGGCTCCTACCGAGCAGAGAAGGACTTCTACTCGACGACCACCCGAGCCCTGCTGACGCTGTCGCGGCTCTCCTACAACCTGAAGAACCACCCGAGCCCTGCTGACGCTGTCGCGGCTCCCACCTGGCAGAGACGGACTTCTGCCCGAGACCACCTGAGCCCTGCTGACGCTGTCGCGGCTCCCCGGCAACCTTGAGAAACTCCCGAGCCCTGCTGATTCGATCGCGGCTCCCTACAGACCGTAAGAACTACTACATCCTTACTCGAGCCCTGCTGATTCGATCGCGGCTCCGAGACTATCCTGGTCCGGCTGGACCCAAGATCACCCCGTATCCCCCGGCTCGAGGATTGAGGATTGAGAGCTGTGCGCCGGATACGCACCCGCAAGTGACTTTGAACCTTGAGACTGTCCCACTACCCTACCCCTACCGAGACTCTTTGAGCCCTTGCTCGCCTGTACATAAGAATCGGCGGATCATAAAGATCCATTTTTACTTAAAGATAAAGAATACGATGGTGATAGAGACTCCGGTACTGGAAGAGCACGTATCTTCCTTCCCACTATTGAATTGGATGGCTGAACTGTTTTCGGATGAAGACGGTGATTTCATGTTAGAGGCCGTTGCTGCATATTTTGCATATTCGGTCTTGCCCTGATGTCTTTTGGAATTTCGAATCCCGACACCATGTTTGCAACTGACATTGCTTTTTGCAAATTTTGCTTTCCTTTTTTCATCTCCCAGACCTATTGGCATGAGCTGAATTTGACTTTGAATTGACATTTTGGATGTTTAAATTGATTCATGCAACATTTTTTCCCATCGGTTGCCAATTTATTAATATTGCTCATCGTTCTTGAACTCTACTATCATGATGAGGCCCTTATCTTATCTTATCCGTGCTCGGATCATGTGGGGTGTCATATAGTTACTGCTTATCTATATATTGTGTTAAGTTAGCATGGGCTTATTAAATGTTTAAACGCCATTTTTCCTTTTGCTGCTTCTGCACACGGCACATTATTGTTGATTTAGCTTTCAACCCAGAGGAGCGTTGTGATTTACATGGGAATAATATGTTATTGCTCTGATATCAGCTTTGCTTAATAAACTATGTCTGTACGGAGAGTGCTGAAGCTTCAAGGATAACGCGATACAGAATTGTTGTGAGGTCTGATCTCCGCACCTTCATAGACATAACATAAGTGCAACTCCTGCCAAATTCTGGCTTTAGACGCGTTTTATATTGCTTTGCAAGAAGCACACAGACACACTTGATGCGGTTCGCATGCAGAGAGCTGGTGGAAGTTGATGTGATCTCTTCATACTAGGATCTTGAGGTATGGGCCCGCCCTGCTAAAACCCAAAGAGACCTTCTTAGATATTAATATAATATGCTAGTTAGGGAGGGTGAGTTTTAGGTGTTGTTAACGCTTATTCATTAAAGCATCTTAGCATGCTATCACCTTTTGCTTTCTATGGACTAGTAACTATGCTGATAACTTTGTTTCTGATAATATGTTTCCTTGTATTATCTAAGATACTGCGTTTGAGAAAACGGCATTAGTAAATAAATATTTCAAATATGCACGTGTCCTCATTTACTCCACGTTCTGGTTTGAAATGATTGTATAACGAAAGAGTGCTCATGTGTTCCACGTGACCTGAGGTATCGTAAGTTCATGTTCTGGTTTGTCTAATCATTGGGAGTTTGTTATGACCAATGAGACACTGTAGCTAGCCTGGTAAGGGGTTTTGGGTACTGAGGTGAGTTTTGGGTCACCCTAATTCGCCGAGGTTCCAAATCTCTATGCACAGTTCTGTGGGAGAACGGAAACCCTGCTACATGGCGCCCATACGTTGGTGGTCTTATATCATGACACTCGAGTAGTATATCATTCAAACCTTAACCCCTTCACTGTCGTTTCTGGAAAACGGTGGTGTCGGACAAACCTACCTATTTTTTAAATAGGTCTTTTCAAGCTTGAATCTTTCTAAAACGGTTTCCTTGAATTACTACCCAGTTGTGCTACAAAGTTTGCTTTGTTTTTCTAAAGTTCCTGTGTAGTCATGGCCCAGCCTGTGGACATTCCGCAGCATAGTTGCATTGCGGTTCGCAATCATATGCAGACTTACCAAGTCCCGTTAGAAGGGTTGGCTGTGATTTTGGTGGTGAGTGCGGATGCAGCTTACCCTTATGAACTGTTTTATTCGTGGGTGACGTTTCCGGCAGTGGACGCTAATTCTGGTGTGTTCCACAACTACACTGCCTCTCCTGTGCCAAATGAATATACTCCGTACAGGGCACTGGAAATACCTATTGATTAATGGCAGCATCGCGTTTGGTTTGGTGGCGCCCTACCCCATTCCTTGACCGCTCCGAGGTTAGGTCCTTTGTCCATTCCAGGCGCAAATTGGCCTGTTTTGGCTGGATTTACTCCTCATCCTCAACACGGCAATTGTACCCTAGCGGAGGTTCGTAGACTACATGTAGTTTCGATTGCCGTGATTCGTGCATTAGTGCAATACATAGGTCGACATCTCCCGGGTGGGCCCCCGGGGGGTCCGGCTCTTCAAGCGGGACAGGGCGGTTTGAAGCTCAGTCCAGTTATGGTCAATGCTGTATTTGGTAAGCGCCCCGATGTAAAGGATGACTTTCCTTTCTGGCTTGCAGAGAAATTTGACCGACTGGAAGCAGTATTTCCTAATACAACTCCTGGTGATAAACATAGAATCTTGACGATTAGTTTACCGAAAGATTTAGCACCCAAACTCGTTGACTGTGAGACCTGGGGCAAAACTTTTGCGGCTGTTTATGCGCGGTGTTTCGGCACTCTATGGCTGTACTGCCTGAGATCGTTAAACGTGTTCAGGATGATCACGGACCAGAGGCGGCGGTTGAATTGGGTATGCGCCTGTGTGGCTCCTTTGACATAGTTTGCGATCTCATACTTGCTAATATCAAGGGGGAAGCAGTGAACTTTCAGGTGGCTAACGCATTGGCGGCTATCCCAGATGCCGAAAAACCCCGCCAGTTAGCGAGGATTGTTGTGGCTGCTTATAAAACAGTGGGTCGCACAAGTAAGGGTCTAAAGCCTTTTTCTGTCAAGGAGAAAAAACAACCTCAGGGGCAGGCTTCTGAAACAGAAGTTCAGCCCAAGTCCAAAAAACAAAATTGGCCTAAAAACAGAAACAGGGTAAGCAACAACAGCAGACTCAAGAGTCTTATCCTACGACTCCGATACCGGCGCAGGCAGAGCGAGTTTATGACTTGCGCGATCGCTCGACGATTAAATCACCTGATCGATTTCAGGCTTCTGATCAACACTCTCCTCGTTCCTTTCAGGACTCATCGGCCCCGAAAACCGGTGGTGGAGGAGGCGGAAGGGGTTGGGGTGGTCAACAAGGACGTGACCAGCCCCGCCAAGCAGACGGTGCAGGGAAGCAGGAAGGCACAACGCCGAAAAGACCGCAGTTTGCCAAAAAGAAAGTCGTGGCTTTAACAGCGCATCGATATGCCACAGATAGTGAGAACGCTGCTTCGGAATCTGACGTGGGCTCTGACCTTGCTGGACAGCGCGGCGGAGATTACCATTGTGAGAGAGGCCCTGCGTCCACTACTGAAGGTGACAGCGACTGATATTTATGTTGTAATAGAAACAGCTGATACGAGAGTTGCTCCCCCTGATAGACTTTTTGAAATTGTCCTGTTAATCGAAGGAGACATACAACGTACTGTAAAAGGGGTATTTTGGGAAAATCTTTCGTCTACGTATGACATTTTGCTTTCGGAGGCTGACTGGCCCCCACCTTTTGTGCTCGCAGCGGCGCGAGGGGAGGAGGTGATTCTCCCCAGTTTCGCGAACACTGTCTCGAAAGAGCATGCGCAACATTTTGCAGAAGAGTGGGCTAAGGCTCTAGTTCCGGCTCTGTACCGCAACCAGTGTGGTTGGGATAAATTGTCTCCAGGCCACGAGATTCCTTTGCGGTCTTAGCTGCAGCCTCAACCTCAATATCCCATTCGGCGGGAAGCCAAGGCTTCCGTCGTGTCTATCCTTGAACAATTAGAATATCAGGGAGTAATTGAAACATGGGTGTCTCCGATGAATAACCCCCTTTTCACTGTGAACAAGCCGGACGGGTAATATCGTTTGGTATTGGATTACAGGCATTTAAACTCGCATTGCCGTAACTGTGCAGTACAGAATACTCACGGCTCTGCCCTAGTGGATAATCTAGTGCGTAAGCGTTTTAAAACCACGCTTGACATTTCCAACGGTTTTTATGCCCATAGATTGGATGGTCTTAGTTCCCAATGGACCAGCTTTACTTCAGCCGGGGTCCAAAAACACTTTCGGCGTCTCCCAATGGGCTATAAGAATAGTCCTGGGATTTTCACTGTCCGCATAGTCTCTCTCTTGGAGAGATTCGACCCGGATGCTTACTCATATGTGGATGACATTTATCTCACGGACGACGATATTTGGGAGCATTTGTGTCGCGTAAATGGCATAATTTGTAACTTTGCAGACATGGGTTACAAATTTAACTTTGCAAAATCGCACATTGCAGAGTACACAGTGTTGTTCCTGGGCTATGAGCTCAACAATGAAGGTAGAGGTTTGGCTCCTCACTTCCTGGAGAAATGTGCACAGTTGCGCGCTCCGACAACACTGAAAAAATACAGTCTTTACTGGGTTTTTTTAATTTCGGGAGAACATACATTCCGGAATATGCCCAGCGTATCAAGCCTTTGTATGCTTTGATACAACCTACTTTTTCCAAATCATGCTGGCTGCCTGAGCACTCAGCCATCTTGCAATCTTTGCAGGCTGATCTGCTCGCTTCTAAATTCTTACTGACTCGTGATAACCACACTAACCTGGTGATAAGAATCATTTCTGGGACGGTGGGTTTCACGTACCTGACTTTTAATGAAGGAGACACAGTACCTATTGCCTACAAGTCACACTTGTACACTTCGGCTGAAATGCGGTTTTCCACTGTGGAGAAAGTTTTAACGGCTGTGCAGATGGCGATTCTTAAGGAACGTGTTCTGTCACAGGGAAAACGCATGTTGGTAGTTACACCCTGTCCTCATTTGGAGGCACTTACGAAAGCCAGTGTACCGAATTCTAAAGCTTTGCACCCTCGGTGGATACAATGGGCTGCTTCCTTGACGTCCACAGATGTCACGTTTATTTTTGACGCCTCATTACGATCGCAAGAGTACTTGCAGTATGAATTTGTTCATCCTGCTCCTCTAGCTATGCGACCTTTGGAGGACTTCCATTGCATCATTTACACTGATGGTTCGGCGCAGGTTGCGCATGGCTCTAAACACGCCTACGTTTCCGCATGCGCCATTGCGGTCGGTGCCATGGTGAACGATGAGTTCAAGTCCAGGGTCGTGCACACGCAGACTCTAGGGGACTGCACCGCTAAATTGGCAGAGCTTCGTGCTCTTTTACTCGTGTTAGAGTACGCCGATCCTAGTGTGACGACTCTTATTGTGAGCGATTCTTACTACTGTGTCCAGTCTTACAATGAAAACTTGTTCTTTTGGATTCAGAATGATTTTCGTGATTCCAAGGGTAGCACAATAAAACCCAAGATGATCTGGGTTTGAGTGGCTGAGCTTAAGGCTCATCTGCCGCTCGTTTTTGTGATTCATACTCTCGGCCATCAGCGCGTGGGAGTTCACGCTGTCGGTAACTCGCTTGCTGATGAAGCAGCGAAATCAGCGGTGTCTAAGTATTTAGTTGCAGCTGTTACACGGTCCAAAAGTAAGATTGATGATGACATCTTGGCGGCTGTTGCTGCCACTGAGAAGGGAGGTAAACATCCTACGGGGTTCCCTTCGAAGTACACATACCACTTAAGTCCCGAAAAGGTTCCTTTTGTGAAAATCTCTCCTCACAGTCTACCTCTCTCTGCTTATACTGTCTCCTCTTTTCTGATATCCCCCCTCTTTCCTTATTCTCACTTCTCTCTCCTCATAGTGCTCCTTGTCCTCATAGTGCTCCTTGTCCTCATAGTGCTCCTTGTCCTCATAGTCCCCCATGTCCTCATATTCCCCCTCTGTCCTCATTGTCTGCTCTGTCTCTTAATACACTCCCTTCTTTTTATACTCCCTCCTCTATCCTCTTACTCATCCCTCTCTCATCATACCTCCCTCTTAACAATTCCCCAGTCAGTATACATACACTGCTGCATACACTCTTGGGAATATTTACAAGCCCCTTGCGCCTCTGTGTTGTTCTATTGTGTGACATTTTTGATGTAATGTTGGCAAAAATAATGCACCAAATTGGAAATGTATTTGGAAAATGAGTCAGGATTGTCCACTGAAATGTAGTAGTTACATAATAAGAATGTGTGTAGTCTTTTAAACGCTTAAGGGCTATATGTAGGTAAATCTCAATTACCGATTCATAAATACCAAATTTTACCGATTCGGTATTTATGAATCGGTAACTCGGATGTAGATAAAAAAAATCGGTAATTTTTACCGATTCGGTAAGATTCGGTATTTACCGATTCTGTAAATACCGAATCAGTATTTGTTATAGAGTCCTATGGGCCTTGAAGCCCATAGAATTTAATAGCAAATACCGATTCGGTATTTACCGAATCGGTAAAAATACTGAATTGCAAAGGGGGACAGGGTGTCACTTTGACACCCTGTTGCACCCCTGTAACTGGCTTGTGCGCCATGTGGCACACATACATGCCCTTAGGGCATGTCTGCGTGCCACATGGCACAGGTGTACATGCACAGATGTGCATGTACACAAGAATTCGTAATTTACCATGCAATTGTATTGCATGGTAAATGACGAATCCTAAAGGCCCTGTTGCAATGTAAAAAGTGCTACCTACATAGGAAAATACAGATTCGGTAATTTTACCGATCGGTAAATTTACCGAATCGGTAAAATTTACCGAATCAGTAAAATTTACTGATTCTGTAATTTTACAGAATCGGTAATTTTACCGAGTTGGTAAAATTACCGATTCGGTAAAATTACCGAATCTGTATGTTTTTCAAAGCCCTACATACCAATGTCCAAATGCCGGTCGGAAACGGCAGAAAATCTGTATTTTCGGCCGTTTCCGACCGGTATTTGGACACCTACATCTGGCCCTTAGTGTAGTAAATGTGTTTTGGTAAAATGTATGGTCTCATATTTTTGGTCTAGAATCACAATGAGCGTCTGTGTACATTAAGGAATTATACTTGCCCCTTTTTCCATAATCTCCCCCCTCTCTCCTCACAGTCTACTTCTCTCTACTTATACTGTCTTCTCTCTTCTGATATTCCCCCTTTTTCCTCATTCTCACTTCTCTCTCCTCATAGTGCTCCTTGTCCTCATAGTCCCCCTGTCCTCATATTCCCCCTCTGTCCTCATTGTCTCCTAATACTCTCCCCTTTTTATTCTCCCTCCTCTGTCCTCGTACTCCTCCCTCTCTCACCATACCTCTCTCTTAACAATTCCCCAGTCAGTATACATACAATGCTGCATACACTCTTGGGCAGATTTACAAGTCCCTTGCACCTCTTTGTTGTTCTATTGTGTCACTTTTTGGATGTAATGTTGGCAAAAAATAATATAGCAAATTGAATATGTATTTGCAAAATTAATCAGGGTTGTCCAGTGAAATGTAGTAGTTATATACATGGAATGTGTACAGTCACTTAACTGTTTTAGAGTAGTAAATGTGTTTTTATAAAATGCATGGTCTCATTTTTTTTGTCTAGAATCACACTGAGCGTCTGTGTACATTAAGGAATTATAATCGCCTCTTTTTCTATATTCTCCCAGTCTCTCCTCACAGTCTCCCTCTCCCTGCTTATACTGTCCCTTCTTTCCTGATATTGCCCCTCTTTCCTTATTCTCACTTTTCTCTCCTCATAGTGCTCCTTGTTCTCATACTCCCTCTTGTCCTCATATTCCCCTCTGTCCTGTTACTCGTCGCTTTCTGCTCATATTCCCTCTTCTACTCATATTCTCCACTGTCCTCATAGTCTCCCTCTCTGTGCTCATTCTTTGTCCTCTCTCCTTATATTCCTCCTCTCTCTTCATTCTTCCCTTTCTCCCCTTATACTCCTCCCTGTCTTCATACTGTGCCCTCTCTCCTCTTACTTCCCCCTCTCTCCTCATAATCCCTTTTGTCCATATATTTCCTCTGTCTTCATACTCCTCCTGTGTTCAAACTTCTCTGTTTCTCCTCATATTCCTCCTCTTTCCTTATTGTGTCCCCTGTCTCGTAATACTCCTTCTTTTTATACTTTCTCCTGTCTCCTTTTACTCCTCCCGCTCTCCTCATACCTCCCTGTTAAGAATTTCCCAGTCAGTATACATACACTACTGCATAAACTGTTGTGTAGATTTACAAGCCCCTTGTGCCTCTTTGTTGTTCTATTGTGTCACTTTTTGGATGTAATTTTGGCAAAAATAATGTAGCAAAGTGCATATGTATTTGCAAAATGAGTCAGGTTTGTGCACTGAAATGTAGTAGTTATATAAAATGAATGTGTGCAATCACTTAACCGTTTTAGAGTAGTAAATGTGTTCTGGTAAAATGCATGGTCTTATGATTAGTTACCCCTCGGGTAAGTCGAGCAGCAGTTTCCCAAGGTCATGGAAGGCTGTCTGGTGAAGCGTCGGGGGAGATATGCCCTGATCATATTGTATACGCGCCCCTCCCATTGGCAAATGATTGCTGAGAATCGTCCCTGCTCATCCGCCCAAGTTTTCTTGATCACCAGCGGAGAGCTCCTATGTATCAGTATACCCACCCCCCGGGATCCTGTGGTGAACTCCGCATGTGCGGCCATTTTAAAACCCCGCGGTTTAGTGCTTTGCAGGCCATTCCAGTCAGGTGCGTTTCTTGTAGTAGCACCACTGTGGTGGGGGCCTTCCTCTTCAAGTATTGCAGGACTAGACCCCTTTTAATCTTGTGGCCCAACCCGTTCACGTTCCAGGAAATGACATTCAAGGAGGGGGCGACCATTTGCTGTGACTGGGCGTCAGTGTCTTGCACCTCGCTACCTAGCATTGCGTGTGTGGTGTGGTGTGAATCGTTCGACTGTAGTTCCCTCCCGAACCAGTATCAGGGGCACAACCTGCGCAGGCGGGCCCCCCACTGCTATGCAACATGGCTCGTAATTGGACATCCATTGCCCGTACAGTTTGAACACCATCCTATGGAGAGATTGTGAAACTTTAACATTCAAACACAACCAAATAAACAGTGTGATGCTGTAACCCCGTACCCCCACCCTGCCTGGTGGATCTGAAACCGTCTACCACCCCAACTGAGCAGAGCGCTTACTATCCCTCGTAACTTGCATAACTTGTGAGGGCGAGTCCTTAATGACCATTATGACCCCTCCCCTCGAAGATTGTCACGATAACGCTGAATAGGTTCTATTTCTCCTAACTGTTGGAGTCCTCAGTTTCGTGTCGGCAGTGTCAACCGTATGCCACTGTAGACCCCATTTTCAGCTGTGCATCCCACCATCCCCGGCAACCCCACCGCATGGGTCACTGTTCAAAAACCAGTGGAGGCCCTTTGAAACTTCTGTCGGACCCTCCGCTCCGCAGCCTGGCCTGGGATCATCCGTGAAGCAAAGTCAGAAAAGTCAGTTATCTGTGTGCCACCCCTCTCCTCCCGGATTGTTGTGCGGTGAACCTCGGTTCCTTGGTCCACGAGCCGGACGCCATCCCTCCAGCCAGTCTCGTGCTTCCCCTGGGGATTCGAAGAACCACGTCTTTCCTTCAGATTCCACGCGCAATCTGGCAGGAAAAATCATAGAGTACGTTATTTCTCTGGTGCGGAGCTCCTTCTTCACCTCCGTGAAGCTTCGTCGCTGTTGGGCCACCGCCGCCGTGTAGTCAGGGTAGAAGGCAATCTCCGAATTTTCAATTTTGATTGGTGGGGCAATGCGTGCGGCCTGCAAAATGGCGTCACGGTCGCGGAAGTTAAAAATGCGCGCCAGGATCGGTCGTGGTGGATTCCCTGGGCGCGGCTTCCCGCCAGGTGCGCGGTGGGCGCGCTCCACTGAAAAATATTTGGAAAGTCCTCTTGGTTGGAGTTGATTTTGAATGAGATCCTCCACGAAGAGGTCAAGCGCTGGACACCCGGCCGTCTCCGGTACTCCGACCAGGCGTACGTTATTGCGCCGGGATCTACCTTCCTGCTCGTCCAGCTTGGTCTTCAACAGGATGTTGTCTTCCTCTAATTTTCTCACTTTGGTTTGTAGGTCCGCCGTGTCAGCAGTTAGTCCTGCCGTCGTTTTCTCCACATCTCCCACACGGTCTGACATTTTGGCGAGGTCTGCGCGGATGATAGAGACGTCAGTGGAGATCGTGCCCATGGAGGATTGCACAGTCTTTAGTGCCGCCATAACATCGTGGAGTGTGATCTCCTCTGAAGCACCGGGGTTGTCCGTTGGGCGGGCAGCCGTGTGCAGCCCGCTGCATTTGGTAGTGTCCGTGCCATCTTTATTATATGCAAATTTGTCGAGCCCTGGCACTTGCTGCCCTCTGGATCCCCTTCCACTCATCGCTCCTGTTTGTGGCGTAGCGTAGGCAAGTCTGTGTGGGTCACTGGTGTGATATTGCTGAGGTGGGGACTCAGATCGACTGTAATGCGATAGTGTCCAGGCCTGATGCAGTCCCCCGGCGTCCCTGAGTCCGGCGTGCACCTCCTATGCCGTCCCGCCAAGATTATAAGCTGCGAAATTCGCGGGCCCCATTTGTCTATGCAGGGTCCCGGTCTGGTGATGACGACGTAGGGGGCCGTGCAAGGCCCAACTCCGGCCTCCTGTTGGTTTTGGGCGTCTAAATCCGGCACCGGGTCCGATTGTGTGGCAGCCCCCCACTCCCGAGGGTCAGCTAGCCGTGTGGGCTCGTGGACCAACAACTGCCAGGCACAGGGTTATGGACGGGTTGCCACCGTCTCCCACGTTGGTGTAGGGCCCAGTGTCACTCAGGCCTTGGATGCTCCCCTCGCCGTTTCTACCCGCTTTCCCCCCCGCCACCGGAGGGGGTGCTCGTCCCGCTCTAGCCATAGGTGCCGCTGCGGGGGCTCGGTCCGCGCTGGTGACCCCACTCGGCCGCCCTGGTTCTCCGGCGATTTTCACGCCGCACCTGCCGTCTCGCCGCTGGGCCTCTCTGTCACTCCAGGCCCCGGCTGCTTCTGTGCAGTGCCGCGTCGCGGCTGTAGGGAGTCCGCGGGTGCAGGCAGGGTCGTTGCGGAGCAGAGGCGCTCCGACTGCAGTTTCTGGGCAGCAGCGCTGCCGTAAATCAGGATAAGTGAGGCGGATCGTCGGGGAGAGCTCGTCAGGTCGCGTAGCTCAGCTAAGTCTTAGTTGGTCGCCTATATATATTTTGTTTTTGGTGATGTCCCTAGAAGGGGCAGAGACAACACCACATTTTTTATTTAATGTTTTGGAGGGCACAGTGCTGCAGGGAGTTCTGCAGCCCCCCAGCAACACTAGGAAAAACACTGTAAGATTCCTGGCTCATTGTAACCCTGAACCCAGGAGAACTTACCATATTTTTAAAAAGCATTTGCCAGGCTGGAGCTTCTGTTCTACAGCAGGGACTTCAATGCCAACTAGCAGCTGGTTGTATGGTTGCATTTTATATGGCCTGCAGATTACATAAAATACAAGGCCCTTTTGAGATTGTTTTTATGAGCGCATTGTTGGGGTGAAATGCAAAAATTAAGGCTCAGAGACATCCTATTTTATTTATTTTTCTTAAAGAAAAAATATTTTGATTATTTTCACATTTTCTCGCTCAAAATTTATTAATACAAACTATGTAAAAAGAAAGATTTACAGGCATGTAGTTTAATACAACAGTTTTTGGAGAAAGAGGATTAATTTGCTTTATATATGGGCACAGAGTGTGGACAAGGGAGGAAGGTAAGGGGCTGGGTGTAGGGAGAGAGGGGGCTGGGTGTGGGGAGGGAAAGGGCTGGGTATGGGGAGGCAGGGAGCTGGGTGTGGGGAGGGGGCCGGGTGAGGGGAGGGAGGTAGCTGGGTGTGGTGAGGAAGGGAGGGAGAAGGGCTGGGTGTGGGGAGGGAGAAGGGCTGGGTGTGGGGAGGGAGAAGTGCTGGGTGTGGGGAGGGAGGGACCTGGGTGAGGGGGATGGGGCTTGGTGTGGGGAGGGGGGGATGGGGCTTGGTGTGAGGGGGGGATGGGGCTTGGTGTGAGGGGGGATGGGGCTTGGTGTGGGGAGGGGGTGTGGCTTGGTGTAGGGAGGGATGGGGCTTGGTGTGAGGAGGGAGGGATAGGCGGGTTGTGGTTTGGTGTAGGATGGGGGCGGGCTGGGTGTGGGATGGGAGAGTGCAGAGGGGGTTGAGTGTGGAGGGGAATGAGGGGTTGGGTGCAGAGGGGACTGGTGCGAAAGGGGGTTGGTTGTAGAAGGGGAGGGAAGGGAGGTCTGTTGCAGAGGGGGAGGAATGGGGGATGTTTAGAGGTGGAGGGGTTTGGGCACAGAGGGGAGGGGGTTGGGTGCTAAGGGGAAGAGAGGGAGGGAATTAAGGGGAGGGAAGAGGTTGGGTGTGAAGGGGGAGGGAGGGAAGGGGTAGGATGTGAAGGGGAGAGAGGGAAGGGGTTGGTGCAGAGGGTAGAGGTAAGGGATTGGGAGGGGAGGGAGTGAGTTGGGTGGGGAAGGAGGAGCTTTGTAGTGGAGAAAAGGAGGGGGTTTGGTGTGTAGAGGGGGGGTTTGGTGCAGAGGGGGTTGGGTGTGCAGGGGAGAGAGGAGTCTAGCCACAGGCCAGGTCTTGCAGCCAGCCCCGCTGCGCATGGCTTGCCTTACGTAGGGTAATTAAAAACTTCACCCGAAAATCCAAAGGTTAAAGTAGTGTTAAAGTTAGGTGAGAATTCCAGTAACAATGGAACATTTTAAACATACAAAATCACTTAAATTCACCAGTTTTATTTAGCTCTGGTAGCCATTACTTGCGCCCGCCATGCACAGTTTTTTCATCAATAATTTCATTGCAGATGTTGCAGTTATATTATCAAAGTTGTCACAGAAGATGTAATGAGTGACGTAATATAGGGGGTAATTAGCAGTGCATGGCAAATACTAAAGTAATGTATGACTTGTTTGGTCTTTTTCCGTTGCGGACAGTGTGTCTCATGGCAATGTGTTATTTTTAACATATTTTTATTACGTTTTAGGTTTAAACAGAGGTAAAACCTCCTTCGGATCTGATAACATTGTTAGACAACATATAACACAATATCCTATAAATCAAATATGAGATCATTGTGACGAGAGGGGTAGCTGTTGGGAGCTGTGTGGGTCATAGGTGTTATCATTCTAAATAGGCTCAGCAGGTGTGGGTAGTGCTGCTTCATTTAGGGTTCTAACAATGACGGGTATTAACTTAAACTATTGGTTGGGAAGTGGTAAACGCATGTCAGTAGAGTTATATGGGTTCGGGGGGACTGAGGGCGATATCCATGTTGTGAAAGGTGTTTATCTTGAGGTAAGGGGACTTCGGTGGTTGGTTTACTTAAAAAAACATGGTTACGTTGCTAGAAAATGCTCTGGTTGTGCTACTGTGCGAAGGAAGTGACTAAGAAAAGTAGTACGGTGGATCTCTGAGGCTGGGTGGATGCATGTATGCCTCTCAGGGAGGTAGGGTATTGTCTCTGGGGTCTTTCCCCATGAAAATCGACAGTTTGTCATAGTTGTCAGCAATCTGGTATATTCTGAAGCCTTTGTTCTCTGTACAATACCTTATTTTCTGCCTGGCCTATTGTAGAACCACTGTGTGCCATGCTGAGGGGGCAGAGGGTACTTTTCATTTAGAGGTTATTACTCGTTTGTCAAGAAGGCCGAGGTCCAAGAATTACAAAACTTACTAAAGGGTTTTAGTGTCAGTGGAAGATTCCTGGGAACCCATTTTCCATATGGGAGCTAGGAGTAAGCCAGTACAGTTGGATAATGAGCAGAATATTCAAACCCAGTAAGCGGTGGGATAAGGACAGGACCATATCATGTGCTGGAGGTCTGCTTCCGAGAAGGAACACGAGGCAGGAGGCAGAGGTTGAGGGGCATATCCTGTCGAGTTTGGTCGGGATTAAATATGCCAGATCTAGGATGAAGAATTGTATCAATTTAAATCTAGCGTTCCCTGAAAGGGTGCATGAGTAGGTTAGTGTGCCTGCCGATTTCTTCTTGTGCAACTGTCTTCTGAATTCTTCCTCCCATTACTCGCACATATGGCAGTCAGGAGTGAATTAAATTATGATTTATATAACCAGGTGATGCTGCAATACCAAGATTATATATTGTGTGGGTAGGTTGACGTGTACGTGGCTCTTTATCTGTCACCGCCCCTTGTGTGCGCAGGATGTGGCACATGAGCCCGTAAGTTAGGAATTACCCCCATGAAGGGTGGTCTATCCTGTAGTGTCTGGAATGTGTAAAGTAGACCTTTATGAAATAAGTCGCCTAGCTTGTCCAATCTCGCCATCCCCAGGATGTGAGGAAACTCTGATCAAGGACCTTATGAGACGATGAGGTGTTCTTACCGAAGATCACTACTTCTGTCTTGTCCGTTTTGAGCTTGACACAGTTGGTTTTCATCCTGTTAGCGACTTTGGTCATGAAGCGGTGAGCTTGTTTCTTGCGTTGGGGGATTTTACCCGAGAGGGAGGTAATGAGTTGCACGTTATCGGTGTAGGAGAGGATGTTGATGTTTTTTACACAGATGACTTAGGCCAGAGGGTTCATGTATGTGTTGAAAAAGGTGGGGCTGAGCAATGAACCTTGAGGGACTCCACAGTTTGGTTTGTGAGTTTCGAGAAGTAATCTACCAGGCTGACAAATTGTGTTCCATCCATTAGGAAGGAGCAGATTCAGCAGAGAGCGGGTTCTTGGCTGCCAATCTCATGCACACACCTGATGAGAATGGGGCGTGAGACAGGATCAAATGTTGCAGAGAGGTCCAGGAGAATGAGGGCTGCCATGTCTCCTGTCAAGCATCATGTAGGTGTCTTCTGTGGTGGTGATGAGTGTAATGGTGATGTGGCTGGACGCAGCAGGATGTGCAGTGAAATCTTTGATGATGGTGATTTTCTTGCTGTTGTTAGTGCCGATGTCATCTGCAAGAGCTGTGTGTTTGTTGTTCCATATCTGCTGTTGGTAGCATTTTTGAGCAGATTTGAAGATTTATCTGTGATGTCTTGTTTTGTTCAACATTTGTGCTCCAGTTGCTTGCAGTGCGTTATGGCGGCCTGAGTTCCACTGTAAACCAACTGGCCTGTGGTTGGGCTTGTGCCGTTGGGTTGCCCTTTAGGGGAACCAGGATGTTGGTGTATGGTGTTATCCAGCTGGTGAGGTTCTTGATGGTTTTCAGTAAGTTGCTGGTGAGCTCACACCGGTGGGCAAAGAGGGTGAAAGCCCCCTCCCCTTCTGTGATGCTTTGCCAGGTGGTTCTGGTGGCAGTAGGTGTATGGTGGTGCAGGATGGGAATACTGATATACCAAAACTGATGACGAAGTCTGTCCAGGTTATAGTTGTTGGCTTGTCGATTGTGATATTGCTGATTAAGGAGAAATTCAAGTCCCATCTGTGTCTGGCAGTGAGGGTGGGCTCAGTAACGTGTTTTCTAGAAGGGCTGTAGAGTTTGGGTCACAGCGGTCTTCTAGCTGAAAGTGTAGGCCTCCAAGGAGGATGAAGGTGTTGGCTTTGCTGATGAGGGGTGTGTTCAAATCTATGATGTCACTGGCGGAATTGGTTTGGAGCCCTGGTGGTATGTGTATAAGGAATCCGCCCAGGAAGAAGTTGGCTGTGATGCTTTTCTTGAACACAAGGTGTTCCATGTAGCTGCTGGGGGGTTCGTGTAGGTGGTGCAGCTGATGGTATCTTTGAATATGATGGCGACCCGACCTCCAGGCTTGTGCTGATGGTCTTACTTTGTAATCTTGTAGCCAGAAGATATTGGCTGTAGTGATGTCCGGTGCAGAGATGGAGTTAAGCCATGTTTCTGTAAGGAAGACCAGATCTAGAGGGTGGTCATCCATATTTCTTTGGCGCGTATGTTGAGTGAGCGGGTGTTGAGAAGCACGTATGACAGTGTGGTGTGGTGTGGTGTGTGGGGGGTTTGGTTGGTGTAAGTGTGAGTGAGTGGGGTGCTGTGGGCATGGGGTGGTGGGTCTAGGGTGTGGGAAAGTGTATCAGAATTTGCAGGAGATGTTTGTGAACTCTCCTTCCGTGTTGTGTGGTGTGGCAGCAGTTCGCTGAATGGGGGCCATGCGGTAAGGGCACAGTGGAATGCGGCAGGGCAGTGGTGGGTAGGGGAGAACCAGGGTTCTTGGCAATCGGCACAGTCCAGGTGTGAACAGGCGCAGATGAGATTGCCTTTAACCCACGTTGCAGCTGCCATTAAGTAGGTCCTGGGGGGCGGGCGCAGGGTGCTGTGGACAGGAAACCAGTGATGTTGCTTCCTGTGCTGATACATAATGGGAGATCCAGTGAGGTCACTTACTGTGCTGATGGGTAATGGATGAATGAGGATGGTTCGTCTGTGTTGGGTTGGTGCTGTGGCTTGTACCTTAGGATACACTACTATCGACTAGTTGTAGCCTTCCATCAATCCCTGATTCAAGGGGTGGTGGGTGTGCAGGTGGGATGAACAGGGACTTTCTACATTGTATCAACTTCTTTCATATGCACACAGGGCCACTGCCTAATGAGAGGCCTAACAGTACAAGTCGTGACATGGTACTTTCACACTCATTGTTAGAAAAGTCATACATTTAATTAGATGCACTTAGGAAGGTCCAAGAGCTTATGAATGCAGTAGTACATGCTTGCAGTGTCACTGTTGTAGGAATAAGTTCACACATTGACATTGCATCTGACCATAACATACATGCCATGATGACTACACATTTTGCCTCTTATCCTGCTAAGGAAAGCCACACATAGGAAAGGCAGTAAGCGCAAGTCAGGTGAGAGTGACTATCAGCCCAGCAAGCAACCAACTTGACTGAGAAGGAAAAGTGTGAAGGGAAGAGGATGAGTCAGTTCCCTATACCGCCTCACCCTTGAGATCAAACAGAGACAAGTGCGGCCAGTCTTTTGCAATTGATAGGGCCTTCTCTCTACCACAGAAAAAACACAGGTAGCCCATCTCTTTGTATGCTGTGTGCAGTCTTGGCCACACCTTTGGTCATTAATTGTTCAGTTATTGCTCTCGTCAGGTCACAGGTAGACCCGGCTGGAACTGGCTTGGTTCAGTCCTAATCCGAAACAAAAGAGTCTTCCTGTTTCAGTCACTGGATCTGTATCAGAAAGCAGACAAATACACTTACCTTCATAAATAATTATACAGGAAGGAGGGCAGATGAGCAGTACAGGGTGACATGCAAAAGAGGAAACAACAGTGGTAGCTACCACTAACCCTTATGGAGAACCCTACAAACGTAGAAGCTACATTCAAGCAGGGAGAACCCCAGCCCAGGTTTACCCCATCCCTGATATACCAACACACTCATGCACACTATATACAATTGGGAGAACATAGGTGAACGATGTCCTGGCATAATACACAGATTTAGCCGGGATAGCTAGCAGTTAAAAAGGCCTCTATCACCCACTATAATTAGCCAACCGTGTAACAGGTGTACACGTTTGGTGCACCCTTATCACACTCCAAATCTAGCACTCTGGGTAATCAAACTATCACTGTAGAGCCCTTGACAGAAGACTTGTGACAAGGATCTCTTGCACAAGAAAACATACAAGGGCTTCTGAAGTGATAAAAGGAGAGGCTTAGTGGCACAAAGACACAGCAACATGGACTTTTGACACTAAATAGCATGAAAAGTTCCATTCAATCTGTCTCCTCAAAAGATCAGACAGATTTCAGGAGCTAGACAAAGAACAAGAATCCAAATTTCTGGAAACGACTCCATCTCCATACATAAGAACAAGAAACACTTCTAATCAGAGGGTGCTGCTTGATCTATGTTACAGAGAGCGGGGAAAGCAGCTGAAGTGATTACACAGTCGTCGCCAGGCACAGATTCACTGCACCTTTCTCTTTAGTTCAATACATCTCAATGATCCCAGCATCTCCCTTCTGAAGTGTAACATATCCAAAATAATTAATATTGAAGCCAGTGCCACAATGGTGGTGTGCAGAATGTAGAATATCACAAGTAATCATTTTGTTCCATGCCGTTTGAGTCGATATTTTCGAAATATCTCAAAGTAATGTCTTATAAAAGGTATATTCTAGACTATAATCTATCTAGATAGAAACAACAGCCATCTAAGCCGGTGATGCCCTACAGCAAAAGCTTCATTCACTCGTGATCTTAACAAGTGTCACCTGAACGGTTTGCAATTTCTTTCTGGTGAAAAGGCAAAACAGTACAGAGGAATGCTTGAAAACGGTTTCTTTATTGAAACAGTATGGAAGAAGGCAATGGTAATGAAAAGATAAGCAACGAAACATGATGTGAATTAAAGAGACAGAGAGTATAATTGTGTTAACTGCTGGAAATCAAATACCTTAATGCCATCCAACATTCCATTTTTCAAAATAAATGAAGAGAATACAAATCATGAAAACGTTAGGGAATCAAAACACAAAGTTTTAACATTTCAAATGTAAGCGTGCATCCCAAAGAAAAACAAACAAAAAAAGATAAAAGATAATAGCACCAAACCGGATAGAATACATCAACGCTCCACACCGCCAAAGGACTAGACAGGACATTGTAATGAAACCGACTAAAAAAGACGTTAGTGTTCATGTAATACAAACTTGCTTTTAGCACATACAGCAGGCTTACAACTTGATATTGAGAATCAAACAGACACTCTTTGCAAGCATTAAACATTATAGTTATATAAAATATGGCAGATGCAAATACTATATATTTTTTTTAAAGGAAAAGAAATAAATGGCGACTTGATAATACAGATAAATTATTTCGACAAATCAAACATTCATGTGAATAATATAAAGTCTTCAGGAATGACAAAATAGTTGACGTAAATGAGCTACTTCAAAGCACATACACCAACGGGCTTCAGACGCACAGTTCTATCTAATGGTCAGGGCTGGTTGACTCAGGGCGAGGCATGTTTGCAAGTGCTCAGCACTGAGCCGCTTTGCTAACAGTGGCTCAAGTGTTGACACAATCAAAGTATTCCCCAGCCAGTACGTGCTTGGTAGGCCACTGTCATCTTGAAAACACGGGCGTGGTTCATAAAGATTGACTAGCATACTTTTTTTATACAAGGGCACAAATTTCACACTTTTTCTAAAGCTACACAAATGTTTCGAGAAAAATAAGGCACTGCTTGTTATTTAATATAATGCAATACTTTGAGCAAGGTGGACATCTTTGTTTACTGAATACAGCAGTTGTCCCCCAACAAGGAACAAAGTCATTTAGGCACTTCAAACAGACAAGGAATCTGGGTGGTTGTACACATCTACAATACTTGTCGAAGACTGCCAGAGTTGAGTGGGCAAAGGTATATCGGGTGAACGTGTGTCAATGAGTCTCTACATTTGAGATTTCCCTTTTCCAAAGTCTACTGATGAAAACTAGCAGGAATAGTAATGTGACGTGTGAAACCATTATGAATGGCAAGTTTAGAATGACTATAGACACTGGTCTACCCTCCCTGAACAGACGCGAAGCTCATCTCACTGCTGCTGCCTAATCTGAAGGAAATTGCGACTTCGATTCTGAATTGTGCTTAACTTTCAGAAAGGATTGACTTACACTCACTATCAGATGACCAGGCTTCCTTTTATTTAAAGATATGCTCTGGCCTGGCTGTCAGCAAACTTAACTCAGTTTTCAATATCGAACCCATACAACTTGGAAGGCACAGCTTATTGCTATGCACAGTCCTCCAACAAAGTCACAAAAATCATTGACCCTATTAATGTTAAGTGAACTTTATGGTTGGGGCATGGCTACGCTGCAGAAGATGGCGGTTGCTTAAGTGTAGAGCTCCTACCTAACTGCTCTTAACCTGAGCCCATCCTAGCCATAACACACTCTTTATTGTGCCATTCTATACTTTAACACACGAGATACCCACCTGTCTGTGGGGGACCTGCCATTGTGAAGGTTTGGAGCAGAGGTAAAGGGCAGAGGCGGCCTGGCCCTGTGAACAAAAATGGCTGCTCTCAGCGAGTAGTCGGAACGCGACTGCATCGACGTGGGCAGTTGGTAGCAACTGGATCAGCCTGCAGTGGACCCCAGCTCGTGCCGGAGGTGAAGCGGCATTTGTGAGCCAGTCGGAGGGCCCTGAACAGTCCGGCAGATTCCCCCGACCAGAACTACGGTCTCGATGAAAGTTGATATTGGCCTAGACTGCAGCAACCAAGGGGGGCCGAGGGAGGTACGGGACTTTAGTTGGCTGTGCCTGGATGAACCGGACTACTGTACTGCTCGAACCACGGCGAATAGGAGCATTGCCATGCAGACCCAGTACATTTTAATTAGTGGCCAATCGCTCGACAACCTTCCCACCCTGATGCTGAAAGCTTTAACATCTCCTTAGGTCTGACCTTTCTAGCTAAAGCTAAGAGTGATGGATGGTAGAAACATTTGTTATGACACCGGAGCGGGTCTGGTCATGACTGGAGGCAACTGGACACGATGTTGCACAAACCAAGAATACAGAAGTACCACCAAAGATGAGTGATGAAACCCCAACCACCGAACAGGCCACAGTCGCATGGCCTTCTGGCACAGGGTCTATGGAGCCGGCGAACTTCACAGACACAACCTGGACTTAGTGATGCGGATGCACCAGACAAAAAGTTCAGACATGTTGATATTGAGCGATGTACCTTCGCTTCAACAAGGTCCTATTATCACTTCCCAGACAGTAGATGACACCCATATATCTGCACGTTCTCTGAGGCTACCTGATGCAGGCATGGGCTTTCTGGGGAGGAAGGTCTAATGGTTCCTGATTTTGTGCTATGGTTAAATTCACATTGATGGGGCAATCTGCTATAAGCTTCACAAGCCAGGGCTCAATGGATAGCCCTCAGAATTGTATGCAACATATAGGTCACGGATGGCCCCACTGCCAGAATCCACCAGGGAGAATGTCATCAGAGTGCTGCACAAACCGGGCCTTGAGCCCCTTAATGGATCCTTTTATAGACAGCAGTCACTTCTTTTGGGTAAAATGATTGTGAATGGATTGTTTCCCTACCTACTTGGATTGATCCATCCAGATCAGTGTGGTTGGATACCAGGGAGGAACACACATTATATATTGCTTATCGAATGTCATGCACTGCTTGCGGAATACGTCTGTTTTACATGCTGTGGCATCATTAGATATCAAAAAGGCATTTGATACTTTGACATGGCCTTACCTTTTGAGCAGTATTGAGAAGGGTAGGGATATCGGCCAGCCTCCTATGGTGGATTTCGCTGTTCTGTACAAAACCACGTGCACATGTTTGAACAGGAAAAGTGTTTACAACGAGTTGGAAGATATCTCGGGGCACTAGACAAGGATGCCCGCTATCACCCACTCTATTTGTAATTTCTCTCTATTCATTGGTGTCACTGCTGTTCCTCAAAGGGGGTGATTGAGGCATCGCTATTCATGATTTAATACATGCAGCTTCCAGGTTAGTACCACTGATTTCACCATTGATGGAATTACGGGACATTTCCAGTCTCAAAGTTAACTCGGATAAATCCTGCTTATTCCCGTTCTGAGAACCAGGCACATTTAATGAGTCAAATTAAACTGGGACATATGTATGTTAGGAACTCAACACTTTTGAATATCTTGGTGTACAAATACATCATGAATCATAAAGTGGGGAGAAGGAAAAAACAAATGTGATCCAACCAGTTTCCTTGGATTGAAATCTCATAAATCAATTAGGGGGGGGGGGGTGGATCACTTGTCCTGCTAACCTGGGTTCTCAGGTCGCTGGGATGTCCCTCAGTAAAAAACCCTCATACACGTGAGTGATTGTTTTTGCTGGTAGCGGACGGCAGAGTCAGCACAAGTGGTGCGGGCAGCGTGGGATCAACCGAGAAAGCCCCCTCCCCCCGACTCCCTGTTATCCGAGGAAGCGCAGAACAAAGTGCGCGAAGGCACAAGATTGACCTTCAATCGGCAAAGGACTAACAAGTCGCTCTGCTTCACATAGATCACATGGTCCTGAAGAAAGCCCACCGACCTTCCTAGGCAACTGAGGCTGAAACTAGTCGACCTTTTTACTGCCCGAAAATTGATAGCGTGAGAACCTTGATAATTCTCATGACGCATATCTTATAGATTTTCACCCCTAACTCGAATCCAGTATAATAAAATTTTTCACTCTGGCTGTCCGAGTTATTTTAACTTCACATTCACTTTTTGTCACTGGACACTACTGCTTTTAACCTTGGGATATCACCTCCTGGTGGAGACTGCATACCAACTAACCCGGTGATTATGCAGAGGCGAGAGTGTAAAAGCGGAGAACCAAGATATACCGCTACCAGCAAAAACAATCACTCACGTGTATGAGGGTTTTTTACCGAGGGACATCCCATCGACCTGAGAACCCAGGTTAGCAGGACAAGTGATCCACCCCCCCCCTAATTGATTTATGAGAGTACAAATACATCATCCAGACACAAATGAAGGGCTGGAAGCTAGACACATGTTTGTCTGGGATCAGAAGATTAATGACATTTTGGGCTGGGCTGTTGTTATCCCCACATGACAGGATGTCAATAACCAAGATGATTGTGTTTCCTAGCTTGGTTTATTACTTAATGGTTCTCCTGTTGCTCTTTTATAATTTCATTTTCTGAGACCTTAAGTCTGCCTTGTCAGAACTGATCTGGGCTCATAAGAGGCAGTGCCTCTAATGAAAAGGCAAAGCACCCAAAGATGCTGGGGAAAGGCGTTCCTAATAAGGAGATATATTACTTAGCTGCACAAATAGTGTGGATGGCGAGATGGTTAGTAGTTGAGACAGACCGTGAATGGTTAGACCTCATATGAATAATGGGCGGCAATGATTTATTCCACACACTACATACACTAGGGGTAGGAAGAATCAGCTGTACGTGCTCCTTGTATACATTACAGTTAGGATAAATATGGATGTCGGATGGGTTTGGTTGTCCTGCATTTCCCATATCTCCCCTTGTGGATGCTTACTGAAGTAACAAAGGTGGGTTAACGACACTCAATACTAGATTTGGACACAGAATGATATTACGACCCTCGGCGACATTTATGAAAAAGGCACACTTGTCCCGTTTCAAGCCTTGGTGGATAACTATGGTCTTAATGTTGGCCGATTCCATGATGGCAGCCATCAATACAATAGGGTATGTTGATACAAAGGAACCTCCAAAATCTGAAGCGAAAGACAGTGGCAGTGACTTAATTGCATAGGGCCCTAGCCCCCACTTTTTTTTAACCCAGATTTAGCCTTGTTTAAGGATGCAGGACTTGCAATGGTGTTGCCATTAATGTGGCTAATGGATTATCAGTGCCGGGATAGTTGTGATGGCTACCATAATTTGTAACAATTGCTACGTGGTCTAGTTGTTGGTTCATTAATGTATTCATTTACTTTCCAACTAATGTTCTTAATGAATATTAATTGTATCCATGCTTGTGGTACGCACTATGTGCTAACCTGTCAAACGTTAAAGTGCTCCAACTGTACAACTGTCATTTTTATGACTGTGATAATACAATAGTCATTTTAAAAAAGTGAACTACAGCATCATAAGAACTACAATTACTACCAACATTTCCCACCTTTTTTTTACTTGACTACATCCCTCTATGTACATTAGTATATCCGCTCCTAAGTCTGCTTATATGCTTTTTCTGATCTTATCTAATACTTGATCACTTCTATATGCCTTGTGAATATCCAGCTTGTTTATACGTCAATAGCTATGGAATGGAATTTTAAATAATAGTAGTGTTTCAACTACAAATTGCAAATGCTCCTACATGTTGTATCCTTTGTATAATGGACAGATTCATCAAGCCACGTCCCACCACCATAGAGAATGACTTAGAAGAATACACCGACTACAGAAAAAAATCCAACATTTTAGAGTTTTTGTAATATCTCCTAACACAAGCTAGAAGCCCTTGCAATTTTTAATATATTTTGCAACATGAATACATCTTAAATATTTGCAGAGAGAGTAAACCACCAAAAAGTCAAAAGTAACAATATGAAAATAATTGGCAAGTTAATGGAAGGCTGAAAATAACACAATGCAAGTATAAAAACCTTATGGACCTTCGGGAAGACTCGGAGTGAAAAATAAAAGATAATTCACAAACTTTAAAACAAGGAATTATAACTAGGAATTAAGGGGAAACCCTGGTTATGTTTACTTGGAGGCTAGAATAAGCTCTACACTTGAAAACCTTCACACAATAAGATGTTGCAAGCAGCGGTGAGGTAGCGGCATTGACACCTTGAGGAAGGACTATAATAAGGCTCATAGGTACTAATGGTAAAATAAAAAGTAGCTGAGACACAATAGGGGCTTGTCAAGCAGGCCTAGATGCTGTTTTAATGGAAGACCGTGCACCAAACAATAGGTAACTAACAGTAGTTAACTCGGATGAGCCTTGGGGACCAAACATATGGGTTTAAACAGTGTTCAAAACCTCGTTAATGCTCAATGAACACAAGTTACAATGACACAAATAACAGTTGCAGCTTAAAACCAACTTGGGAGTATCTGATGGTTTAGAGCACCAAATGCTCATTAAACGCCCAACAGAGCTAAGAACTTGCTGTCCTTTATTTAATGGTTAGAGAATGATGCTACAGCTGTGAAGAGGAATGAAAATAGAGGAAAATATGTTTGGCCAGCAAGGATGACGGCACTCGTAAAAATGCCACTGTCCAATCGAGTTCAAGACTGTAGCAGGTACTTCCGTGGGCTTTATCAGTCCCTGCTCCTTCACCTTATTAGAAATGGAAGGCTCAACGACCCAACCAATAAGGACGCTCTTTCAAATCAAGAAAATTGACAAGCTTTATATATCAGGTTTACAGGACGGGGACTGCTGTTCTCTCATTTGCCCTTCACTTACTGAAGTCCTTTCTTAAGCACCTCAGATTTGGCAGATTGCAATAAAATGTAATAAAGTTGCATATTAGCTGGCAGCTAGGAAACCTATCACTGCTCCCCCTGCAGTAGCCACTAAGTACAAGAAGCTTATTGCCCACCTCTATAGGCCAGCTACCAGGGGGCTCGACATCAGAGACATTTATTTACATTAGACAGGCAACATAAATAAAACAGGCAATGTATTTGTCCTTTGTATCCTTTTATTCGTATTGTGCTTCAGTGTAAGTAAAAGTGCAGCCAACACGTTTTGCTCTATCCTAGGCTTCCTCAGGGTATGTTCTAATATAAATGGTGTCAAAAATCGACAAAGTCATTGGTTTTGCAAGACCAGCAAACATTCAAGGTACACTTATTCAAGGTAACAAGTCTCGAATCTTAATAGGAAAACCGTTGAAGTTTGCAATAGTAGTGCAAAGTACGTTAATCCTGACGTACTTTGCACTACTATTGTGAACTTCCCCGGCGTTCTTATTATCATTCAAGACATGTTACTTTGAATAAGCGAACGTGAATGGTTACTGGTCTTGTGAAAAAACATGACTTTAGTCGGTTTTTGAAGCCATTTATATTGGAACATACCCTGAGGAAGCCCTTGATAGGGCGAAATGTGTTGGCTGCGCTTTTGCTTGGACTGAAGCAGAATAAGAAAAAATGGATACAAAGGACAAAAGAAATTGCCTGTTTTGTATTGTTATTCGACTAACCTTCTCTTTACATACTCTTTATTTTCGTTGCCGCTCTAATGTAAATAAAGTTGCATATCACTTGAAATTTTATTCAGAACGCCTATTGAAATTAGTAGCTGAAACTTTGTCTCCAGTCCAATGTGACAGATCATCTTGGAACATTGAAACTAATGCGATGAGTTGTACTTTATAAATTACAAATGTAGCTTACCCACATACCTGAAGGGAACAAAAGGAAAACTACTGTAACTTAGAAAGAAACATCTAACGAGAGAGACAAACTTGGCATGAGTCACTGTGCATTGTGCTATGTCCTTCCATGAACTCTAAAGCAAAGGGGTAATCATGTTAAAATTCAAAATAAAATAAAAATATATATATGTTTCTTCTGCAAAAACGGATCCCAAACAGCAAAAATTATTTAACTGTGGTTTTGGTAACAGCATTTCCTAAACAGATGCATGACCGAATTTACCCAAGCGATTTACCTGACTTGTAAAACACTTGTGCCAGGTGACAGTAGGTTTTAGAAGTGAATTCAGCCACCGATTGTGCCAAAGACGTTGAATAAGAAAATACTTTGCTTAAGAAGGTATCTTAATATGCAATGGGGTACGGAGGGATGCAGCGCTGATGAAAGTACTAGTGACCTGAGGGAGGATGTTCTGCATGAACCTCAATCATGTTCTGGTTTTGTTGTTTCATAAGCATCTGGTAGATGAGGTAGCTCAGTTGTGAGATGGTTAGGCACACCTGTCCATTACTCAATTGAATCTTTTTCCTTTCCCGTACACAAGATTATACAAATAATAGTATTTATTTTTGTAAAATTTATAAAAACCAATGAAAAATGTGTGAACACTATCAAACTTCTGTTCCATCATGTAGCTTGTTGTGAACTTTCACCTCTAAGTTTATTTTCTTGACAGTGACGCCTTTAGCTTTGCAAATATCATGTTCGCGTAACAGGTTGATATTCTTGACTGTGCAGTGCTGCCTGTTACAATTCTTCTCAGAATGGTCTATATTTTTTTTTAAAACGCCCAACTTGGTATTTAGAGGATATTCCTCCAAATCATCTGTGACAGGTTTCTTCTTGGGTTTCCTACATTTACTGGTTACAAAGCAAACGGTTAAAACCACCACTAGCAACAACATTATTGCAGCAAAAACATTTCCAACGGAAGCACCGGTCTGTGTCGATGAGACTGCGGAAGACTGGAACTCGAGGCTTAGTGATTTCATGTTCGTGCCATTCTTGACTGGATCTCCCTCGTTGTCATAAATCAAGGAGTCATCCAGAGTGAGTCGGCCATTCTTGTCCACTAAATCTCTTCTGCTGCGTTTAAGATGATGGGTAAGGGACCTCTGCACTCGAGGTCCTGCAATGGACTCCGGTCCAATTATGTAAATCACTTGAAGGTACCACTGGTGTCCAGCCTCCACCTAGAGAACGACCACAAAAAGACAGATCAATTGCAGTGTTTCTGCATTCGTTACACACCCTCTGAAAAGAACAATGTGCTCGTGTTCCAGTCAGCATCACACTGAATGTGGATTTTCCTTCATCCAGTCTGACCCCCAATAAAGCACATTTATAGCAAAACTATTTAACAAACCAAACATATGGAACGTTGGTTTCTAGGATGGTGCAATATGTTTCATTCTGAGTTGAAGGGAGCGTGAGAAAGGGACCTTTAATGCAGAGGCCATCCCCAAAGGGGGCCTCATAGGCCGGCGCCATAACAGCCACTGTGGCCCCGGAAGAATCCAATTTAGGCCGCTATGAAGGGTCAGAAGCAAAGGGGGACTACCCCCTTGCACCCAAAAGCGCGCCAGAGAGGCGCAGAGTCACCAGGCCAATGGGGGTGGGGGGCAGGTGATTTGTGAACCCCCCAATGGGGGGAAGCCACCTTTGGGGTGAGAAGCTTACGGTGGGTTATAAGGCGCCGCTCCCCACAGTGCATCATATTATTACCATTGTGGAACTGGGGGAGCAGCGCAGCTGTGATTTTCAAGACCCGCCCACACCTAAGGAACAACAGTGTTGCAGTGCTGGATAGAGGGCAAGGCGGATAAGAAGGGGAACAATGGTTGGTTATGGAGTTACACAGGTAGGGCGGTGTGTAGAGGAGGGCCTCTCACTTCGGGATACCTTACAGCAGGGTGAGTAGGCCTGACAACAGGGGGTAGCAAACGGAGGCGGCTTCCGTCGGCCAGACCCCACTAGACGGAAGGGCACAGAAGGGACTAACAAGGTAGCGAGCTCAGGCCTAACTCTGGGGAGAGGCTACCCCCCCACACGCAAGGGGCGTGGAAACCAACAAAACAATTTTATGACCCCAAAAGTGGCAAGAAATTAGATATGCCTGCAAAAGAGCAGAACAACAAACCGTCAGGGTGGTTTACGAACTTATGATTAGCAAATGATTTATGATAAACAATGTATGACAGATCCCAATGGTGAATTATGGCCAGGGTCATAAAATTATGGCCAGGGTATTGTAAGAAAAGAGATGATTATTCATATAATGGTAATAAAACTGCGGCCAACGTCGACCACAATAAACTACAACACGTGTTGGCTGTTTATTAGATGTACATAGGTAAAAAGGCTGCATGCCATTCTTGAGTGGGAACAGTGCGGGGGTTATGGACTAAAATGCAATCCTGTGTGTCATTAGGCATCGCTCCACTGGCTCACCATGGTCTCAAGGCATCCTATGAACAAGGGCATTTTTTGAGAGATAAGTTCAGTCCTTGGAGAGAATATGGATTGATTCAATCTCCTATGGTCCTGCACACCACAGCATATGCCTCCAATCACGGAGGAGCCTACCTTTAGGTATGATAATCAAGGTTTTGAGCCTAATGGCCCATTTGGTGTGTATTTTCTAATTATTTGATGGCTAAGGCATGAAGCAGTCTATGCCATGTTGATGGAAAATGGATGATTTTGATATTTTAAGTTCTAGATTATCCTAGACCTGTGGCTAATACAGGATTATAAAGGTGTCCGTGTAAGAATCACCATTATTATGCCTAGGACAGGGTTCAGTTATTAAGCACAAAGTTTGAAACGAAAAGCAGCCTTCAAAGCTTCCCACCGAAGTACAAACAGCAGAAATAAATGGTAAGCACTTGGCAAAGAGGAGGTAGAACTGGAATTCTCTCTACTGTAAGAATAAAATCAGAACTCGCAGGAAGTACAAAAGGCGTGCATGAATGTCACAAACATCCTAAAGAAACCTGCCAGCACAAAAACACAGCCCAACCATACACTATTACCATATGATATTGTTAAACTGCAAGCTATACAAATGTAAATTAACAATACCAATAGTACGAGAGAGAAACAAAACTAGTTACTTATCTTTTATAATAGTTTTGCAGCTTGAAGCTCTTTCAAATTCACGCCTTGGGCATAAGTCCAAAATCTAGTGGTTGGTTTCGGAAGTGCTGAATAACAAAACCTTTCCCTACTCTGGGTGGGCGTCGACATGGGGTGGAGTTTGGATATGACATCAATCGTAAACCCAGGTCATTCCATTACGTGACCAACGTTTTAGATTTTTTCTCACACTACCCTTCTTGACTGGGGAGGTAGAAGGGGCGCATGCAAATCAAGAAGAGCTTCAAGTTGCAAAAATAAATATTAGAGGTAACTTTTCTTCCGTAGCACGAAATCTCTTCTAGATTCGCATTCTGTTCGTAGATTACACAGTGGTGTTACCTCCTCGGTGGTGGTGGTTTGGAGAGGGAGTGGATGAGAACAAGTGCTTTGATATTGACTGCACTAGACCCACCTCCTTGGGTGCCTCAACTACACAACAGTGCCCTGTGAATGTGTGTTCTGAAGCCCAAGAAGCTGTCTTCTGAAAGTCCTATAGTACACATTGGCCATGATTGCTAGTGTGGCTCCAGTTTTTATAGTGGAGTGAGCCTAACACTTCACTTCAAATATTTTATTAGCCGATAGTAGTGTTCAATGGTTTACACTGTCTTTCTCAAAATTGTATTTTTCGTCACTGCCCTGCCTAGTACCTGTGCTGAATGTTTGATGAAAATCTGTTTTTTTCCGATGCTTTCTGTTTCATGCATGTAGTATATCACTATCCTTCTTACATCTAAGTTGCATAGTGCTTTCTTTGCTAGAAGGGTTGTGGACGAATGCTGGATGGATTATGGCCTTGTTGGAACGGGGACTTGGGTTGGAATTTAGGATGTTTCCTTACGGCAACCACATCCTTGCATAAGGATTAGGCATAGTTCTCGTATTGTAAGAGCCTGCAACTTGCTTACAGGCCTCAGTGATGCGGCTGCTACTAGGAAAGCAGTCCTTAACCTACTGAGTGTGGGCTTCGGCCACTACCGGACAACGGCACGACCGCCCTAGTGCTGCTGTTGGCCAATGCTAGGAAGGGTCTAAAAGGAAACTCCTGTGCTTGGCACTGGATGTTTAATTCTTCAAATACTCAGGGTGGTAGGGAAGCCCTTCAGCTTTGTGGGGGGGAGCATTTTCCCGTTAAAAAGATTGCGCCCCTCTGACGCAATCTTGCTCCAGAGAAAACATGTAATATGCAATATTGTGTGGGGGATCAGCACTTCTGACATGTGGGCGCCCTGAGGGGCAAACAAACATACGCACACCCCCAAAATGAAAATTACCTTGTGTAATGTAATTGGTGCTTATGTAAAGTGCACCAATACCTTCAGGTCGAATTAATACAATGTACATTTGCAAAAAAAAGAAGCAATAGTGTATAGGGGTCGACCCTTCTAATATACGAACTGACTGCCCTCAGGACATATTTATTTTATGAGCATATATGGTTTCCTCAGAGTAAAACAAAATGGCGGGCACACTTTTTGTGGGGCTGGGAGATTGGGAGGGGGTACAACAGTTGCGAGGCATGGGCCAACCATCCGGCCGTATCATTTTTTATTTTTTAGGAAAATATATACTGTCCCCTTCTGAGGATTCCAACTGACCCTATTTAGGTCTTGTCCTATTCCATTCCGCAAGGAATGAATAGGACGAGACTATTAGGGCTAAATTAAGAGCTAAACTAAGCTCTGAAAAATGCAGATTTCCAGAAGTGCATGTGGTCTCGTGAACGCGCTTCTATCCACCTGCCTAGCATCACCACATGAAAGCCACACACACTTCAAAGGCTCCGCTCCCCGCCCCCACTTTGCACTCTCCGACTTCCCCTCCCACCTCCCACGGCCGCTCTTCCCATTCACGCGCTCGTTACCATTTGCTCCCGAGCCGCATTTGTCCTCCCCCCTAATCACAGCAATGCCAAGAGCTTGTTTTGTTTGCCAGCCGAGCACTTTCCTTCTCGCCTTTCCTGCTTTCTTCTCACCCTCAAGCCGCCATTACCCCATGGCCTACGGCTCAGTCTGTTTCTGCTGCACCGGAGTTCTCTTGAAGTCATGTAATGTTTCTGAACCCAAGGAAACTGGATAATTATACCACTGTGTGAAGCACGCCAATGTAACTTGGGTGGTGGTAGGTCGCTAGTCATGGCCTCAATTCGGTCTTCCTGTCTGCTTTTTTGTGTCCTTATTTTCATGCAAAGTGGATTTATCTACGTCCAAATTATCCTGTATGCATATATTGCAATGCAAGTTTGTCAGTGGGGAAAAGAGGCCTTCATTTTATGTCTGGTGTGTGTATACTTATTTTGTTTCCGCTTCTTAATTTTGTGAACGTATGTTTCATTGGTGCCTTTATTAATTTAATTTGTGTGGGAAAAACTATTTTAACTGATGAAATGCGTTGCTATTTATTAAAAGTAGCCCCTCAGTTACCAAAAGCTATTTATTAAAGTATGTACCTGCTTTGTTTGTGGGGGTAGGTCATAAAACAACCGAATGAGAGATTACTGATTAGATGCAGCAGGAAGCTTGGAGAGGTGTAAAAGACACAACATGTGTACAGTCGAGGATATCTCAATGCGTATGTTCTTTGTAGCTTTTTCTCAGTTATCAATTGAAATTGCTGCTGCATTATTCTGCTCGTTGCCTTCCAAATTCATTTGTGTGTGCTGTTTTTGCGCATGTAAATGGAAGCTGTGCAAGTAGCAATGATGGCCTTGTTAAAGTATGCCCGGATAATGGAAGTGTGCAATGTGCCATGCTCTTTACAAGAAACAGAAGCTAAACAGGTTGTCTTTTTCAATCCACTTTCTAATGTTTACATGTAGCTCCATCGAAAGCTGGAGGAGCTCAGAGATCACCTAGAAGGCAGTGTGAAAGGATACTCTCTCCGAGTAAATGTACGAATTCACTCGGTGATTTTCGATTTTTCTTCAAACCTGCAGACTGACAGCATCAAATCTGACTGATTTGTTCTTTCAACATCATTTCTGTCTCCACTCCTACCCTCTTTTCTCTTCCTCATAGTTGATCTCTCCTTTTCCTTCTCTTCCTCCCTCAGAATCTCTTAATTCACACCTGCCTCCCATCTTTCCAACCTCTCAGTACCTCACACATTCAACTCGTCTCCTCTTTTTACTTTCCCTTCTGTGTGTTCCCTGCTCCCTTCCTTCGCTACTCCTGCCCTCCACCACTAACTTCCACCACATGTCCTCTCTCCAGGTACTTCCCCCTCTTCTTTTTCCCCCTCTGCTCCCGAACTAACCACCTTCTATCTTGTTATGTCTTTCTTCTCCTTTATCTTGTTCTTAGCTCTCCTCTCTCCCCTTCCACTCATCTCTGCTTTTCTCTCGTTTCTGTCCTACTTCTCTCATTTTCTACCAATCTCTCTACCCCTCTTTCTTACATCTTTTCCAACCTGACGCTCCATCTCCATTTTTACTTTTGTCTTGTTTGTTTTGTCTCTTCGCTATATCTAGTATTTTCTCATTCTTACATGCATGATTTTCTTGAAGATGTAGGCACCTTATTAAAAAGTAAGCCTTCCTTAATTAATATTTTCTATTGAAACCTTTGGTCTCCGATTGAAAATGGTGGGTTTCCACTGGTTATGGGCCTAGATCAGATGCAAAAAAATCCCTTTTCAAAATCAAAAATGAAACTGTATCTAATTCTTGACAAGTTAGATTGACAGCAGGACAAGAGGCTTAGGAGCAACAGTTTGACTGCCCATGTTAAAGTGCCAAATTCATAGTACTGCTCCCCAGGTGGAGCAGTAACAGGAATAGTTACTAGATTTAAGAAACGCATATGCTGACAAAACACGGACATAAATTAGAGTAGGCTTTGCTCCTTTCTTTTGAGTAGGCATGCCAATTGACAGGCTATTCTTGCCTGCCTTAATTAGTCATTTAAATTTTTTTTTGAATGTTTCAGCTTGCCATTCAAGGCAGTACAAGTTGAAGTAAGGCAGTGTGTTTCTGTGTGTGAGAAATCAAGCTTCAAATTTACCAGTCGTGCCCATTGCTTTGCCATTTTCCCCCCATGATACTAGGAGAAAGCAGCAGAATAAAGGTTTAATAAGACTAGGTGCACCCTTTGACTCAAGACTAAGACCCAATACCCTTTTCTGGCGAGAGCGGGTTAGGTTTCAGCATGCTGCAAATCTGTGATGTCCCTGAATCACATGAGGTGAAAAGGCCAAAGTAATAAAAATGTAAAGCCCAGAAATACTGTTATGCGACTCTTGCTTGAAAAATTCTGTTCCACTTCTGTGCACGAGAAGGCTGTTCTAGGACAGAAGACAGGGATGGGGTGAATATACAATTCATGCAATAAAAGATTTCTGGCCACAGAATTGCCTTTGCCTCGACTCGGTGGCTTTGGTGGCTGTTTCTTACCTAGAATAGATCATGGCGCAAAAGTGAAGTTTGCCCATCCTCTGCCTCTGGGCCCAGGAAAGCACAAACATATTAATTTGTTGCTGCATCATGTTCTTAGTCATCGGCTTCTAAAGCCATCTCACATTTGCAGATTAACCCAGAAAGAATGCCCATCGATCCCATGGAAGAGGGAGTATTTAAGAGACCATGTGTTTTCTAATGTATAGTGCTAGGAGGTTCGGGCAGCACTGCTTCACAAACCGGTCTGTTTTGAAAACGAAGTCAATTACATCTTTGGCTAAGTTGGTACGCGCTCTCATTGAGTAATACAATCCACAATATGCTGACTCCACACCAGGCGCGCAACACCCATTGGACTCACAGGGCTTCAGCCCCCCGCCCCCCCTCCCCCTCGTGTGTGGCAGCCCGGGATGAGACAGATCCCGGGCACACACACAGCCACGCGCGACACCCATTGGACTCACCGGGCTTCAGCCCCCCGCCCCCCCTCCCCCTCGTGTGTGGCAGCCCGGGATGAGACAGATCCCGGGCACACACACAGCCACACCCGAACGTTTCACAGGTCTTTAAAAGACCATTTGAATGTTAATTAGGCCTTGCTGTTGTTTCACCCCTTGTTGGAGGCCCTGCAGCTCCACTCTGCCTTAAAGGTTCAGCCCCCCCCCCCCGAAATTTGGCTCTAGTTGCGCCTCTGCTCCACACACATTATGTAAAACTGCTAACAATAGGGTGCTTCGGGGATTATTATAGCCTAGTGTGAATCACAGCAGGAATCTGCTGCCTGCTGCAGATCCCAGTTCACCAGTCACTAGTGATGCCTCCTGGATTTAGCCTTGAACTCCGGGCGGTTTTCAGATGCGGTTTAAAGCTCAGGTGATTCCATTTGTCTCTTGGGACTGGTTGTTAGTATCCAATGGTACATATCAGTTTCATTTACTATTTCTTTTTCATCGATAGCACTTAGTTTTTTTTTTTTTTTTTTTTACAGTCGAGCCCATATAGACCAGTACCTCGGAACACACTCCTCTCACTTGAATCCAGTAGAAACCATTTACAACTGGCCAGCTGGTAATTGCATAAGGCTTTCGGTGGTGTTTTTTGTGTTAATAACTCCGCATTGCTGTCTGGTGGTTTAAGTGCGAGCAGCATCCCCAGAGTTCAGCACGTTAAGCGAAGCCATTACATTTAGTATTAGAGGCAGGATTCTACTGATCACAGTGACTAGTTATCACTGGCTTGAGTGTGCAGTACTATGAGGGCACACACCCTGGTAGCCGGAGTCCCCTCAGTGTACAGTTCCATATCGAGGCACTTTCAGAGCACCCGATCACGTGGGTACTCCCCCATAGACTGTACACATTGAGAGCACAGTGCCGTGCAGGCGCGCACTGTCAGAATAGGCGCTTTTTGGTGACAGCCTCCAGAGCCTGGCCTGTCCCCAAGGCTGGGGGGGCTGCCCTCCCTCCTCGTGGGGGGAGGGGGGTGGAGGCGTGCTGACAGCTCATCCCTCATTGAGGAATATTAATGCCCTCCCAGCGCCGCGAGGGCACGCTCTCAGCACATTAATAATACCACAGTGACGCCTCTGTGGCGTGGGGTAGCTCTGTCCTCCATCTTTGGCCCAGCCTCCATGCCCAAGCTCCTAGTCCTGAAGCGGGTGATGGAGCGAGATTTGGAAATATATTTATTTCAACTCGTGAAGTTAAACTTCCATAATAAAATAATTATACTAATGTGAATGGAGTGAATATTATCAACCAATCTAGATAAAAATGCAGTTCATGACATGTGGGAACTAATATATGTGCTCATATATGTGCTTTTTGTTGCAAATGCATGTTTGTAAAAAAATAATAAACTCATTTTGTCTATCGTCTTTGTCAGAATTAAATGCGGCTGTTTTATTAATGGCATGAGCTTATTTCTGTGTGCACATGTTTTGTCTTTTCGTCTTTATGTTGCACAAATCTGTTTGTTGCTTCATTTGCTTCTGCTAGATAACATAGATTAATGGGTTAATAATTAGCAAAGGTGGGTGGGTAACAGAACGAACTTTATTTCTCACATTAATCGATGTTTTGCGTTTGTTTATATATTACGAGTGGGCCTAAAGAAAATGGCTGCCAGTGCTGCAGCTTTCGAGACTTGACCAGAGTGAAACCTTCACACATGCGCAGAGTATTTTGCTTAGCTGACAACGTTTAATGCAGAAGCAATCCTGGTCGAGTTGAATGTGTTCTTGGTGACATTTCCAAGGACAGGATGTTGAATGGCCTGCCAAGATTAGGAAGTAAAAGTTTCTCCCCGGGGAAAGTATCGTTTTGAGGAAGCAAAAAGGATGGTGAAACTAAGAACAATAAGGGCTATGATGAGGCCCCGGTCTTGGTCAGGAGTGCGTAACCTGACAGTGGACCGACATGGCTCAGCCAATGAAAAGTTTGGGTTGACAGAAAAAATGTCCGATAAAGATACTTTAGTTAGTCAGAAAAGGTATAAAAACTGTCCCCAAGGGAGGGAGGGGGCTCTTGCTGCTCATCTTCTCCTGATTCCAGTTAGGCGTGATGTGCTGACGGACTCTTTGGAGCACGTAAGGATCAATAGGGCTAAATGACTGTTACCTTTATTCTCTTAGGCGAAGTGAGTTTTAGACAGGGAAAATAGGGCTTAGGTGATGGAAAACTGTTTATTCTTCATTTAACATGCTATTTGATTTTGCTTGGAACTGTCAGTCTGATTTGCTATTCCTCTAATAAAATGCACTTTCACTGAATAAATAGTTAATAAATAAGATTTTTGAAAAGACAAGCTGGACTTGTTATTTCATGGTCGTTATCATCAGCAGATCCATTTGCCTAAGTGACTTAATTAAATACAAAGCTTTACAAAAGCCATGGTGAAATCATTATACTGCAGTTGTATATAAATGTGTATATAATTTGTGAATAGGTTTTATTAATTAGGTCACATGATTCAGTTGCTCAAAATATGTCACGTTAGTTTATGGGCCTTGTGAGTGTTTTATAATTAATGGTGAGTATTGTGGAGTTGGGTAGTGTTGCTATGACATATTTTCTATAGGGGCGCTGGATCACGGGCTCCCCCGATCCTACACCTGGGGGCTCGTCTCCGCCTCGATGGGGTGACAACTTTACTCTGGAGTTGGGCACCAGTGGAACCTGTCGGATGTGCTGGCGCTCCCCCTTGGGGTCAGACAGGGCCTTTCTTTCCCTGTTCATCGCATTGGCAGGCCACCTTTTTCCTGTTACTCATTACCCCTGTATTCCGAATTGGAAAACTCGAAATCCTAATTTTTATCCTGGGCAAATCTGTCACCAGGTATTATGGGAAAAACATATGTCTTTGTGAAATGTGTACTCATCTTGTAATGCTGATGAGGGGGAAAATGCGGTTTCCTCCTACAACTGCGTTAGCAGTTGGTTTAAAGGAAAACAATATCTTGTGAATGAACGAGGAGTGTCTGGGGTAAGATTCACGAATCTGGGCGCACAGAGGGCGGGGAGTGTGCTGTAGCTGCGGCAGTTGTTGCAGGTTTATTTACTTATTTATTTTATGCGTTTTTATACAGCGCAGACTTTACCCGAAGGTGTCCGAGCGCTTCACAATAGAAACAGAAACGTTACATCAGGAGAAAATTACAAGTGGGCATGTTACAAAAGAAAACGTTATGTTACATGAGGAAAAAGTGACAATTGTGCATGTAACAAAAGCAAACAGGATACAAGCAGAGGTAGCAAACAATACGTTACAAGAGGAACAAGCATTTGCATTGAAAAAAAATGGCCTCCGTGGCAACCCTATTGCACAAGTTACTACTTGTGTAACGATATATCTGTAAGAGACATTAGTTAGTGATAGATTCCTTACCTTAGAATATCCCCAGGCGTCAGACTGGATCTGGAAAATTTTGCACAGCAATACCCCCGCGCGCCGGCAGGCGTCGTCCGCGGCTCCGCGTCCGTCGTCGGCGTCGTTAGCGCCGGAATGACGTCGTCAGAGTACTTAGACGCCGCCCATGCGCGCTGACGTCAGCTCTGATACACAGCTTTTCCGCGCCAGATAAGGAGAGCCATGATAGAACCAACACTGGTGCCATGAAACTAGGGCCCTGAAAGGGGATGACCTTAACGCTAGATATCGGTTCGCAGAACGGGGAGGATGGGTGGGTCGGTAAGGAATCTATCACTAACTAATGTCTCGTACAGATATATCGTTACACAAGTAGTAACTTGTGCATCTGAAAGAGACACGTTAGTGATAGATTCCTTACCTTAGAATAGATACCCCAGCAATACCAACCCCGGTGGTGGGTCTGCGAACCAATAATCACAGCAGAAAGTCCTGGAGGACGTAACGGCCAAAGAAGCCATCCCTCCGGACTTGGCTGTCCAGGCAGTAGTGTCGTGCAAACGTGTGCAGCGAGGCCCACGTAGCTGCCTGGCAAATGTCCTGCAAGGGCACTCCTCGGCCCAGGGCAGTGGTAGTCGCCGTGGCCCGAGTGGAATGATCCCGCAATCCAACAGGGGGCTCCTTCTTAGCCAAGGAGTAGCATACCTGGATACACAAGATGATCCACCGAGAGATGGTCCGCTTGTGCACCGCCTTTCCCTTCTTAGCGTCCACGTAACCAACAAAGAGTTGGTCATCCACCCGGAACTGGCGTGTGCGATCCAGATAGTAAGAGAGCGCACGTTTTGGGTCCAGACGGTGGAGCCTCTCTTCCTCTTTCGAGGGATTCGAAGGCGGAAAGAGGGTGGGCAAGGTAATGGACTGCCTGATGTGGAAGGCCGTGACAACCTTGGGCAGGAAAGAGGGTCTCGTCCGCAACACAACCTTGTCCGGATGGACAGAGAGGAAAGGAGGTGTAGAAGAAAGAGCCTGGAGCTCACTCACTCTCCTGGCAGAGGTGATGGCAACCAGGAAAGCAGTCTTCAAAGTAAGAAGACGGAGAGGACAGTTATGGAGCGGCTCAAAGGGAGCACACATTAGGTAAGTAAGTACAAGATTCAAGTCCCACTGGGGCATCACGAAAGGAACAGGAGGGAACATGTGTGGGATGCCCTTCAAAAACCTATTTACAATTGGGGACTTGAACAAGGAAGGCTGATCAGGTAGCCTTAAGAAGGCGGAAAGGGCAGAAAGGTACCCCTTGATAGTGCCCACAGCAGAGCCCTGCTGGACAAGAGAAAGAAGAAAGAGGAGAACCTCAGAAAAGGGTGCAGAGAGTGGGTCCACAGCCTTTGCTGTGCACCATGCCACAAATCTGTTCCACCTGCAGGCGTATACCGACTTTGTGGAGGGACGCCTGGCTGCCAGAATGACATTACAGACTTCGGGAGGCAAGTCAAATGGCCTCAACTGTCGCTGCTCAATCTCCAAGCTTGTAGGTGGAGGCTGGACAGGTTCGGGTGGAGAACCGTCCCCTGCTGCTGCGACAGAAGGTCCTCCCGAAGAGGTAGACAAATCGGGGGATCGACTGACATGCTGAGTAGCTCGGGATACCAGTATCTTCGTGCCCAGTCCGGAGCCACAAGGATAACCTGGGCCCGGTCGAGCCTGATCTTCTTCAGCACTCTGGGCAGAAGTGGTATAGGCGGAAAGGCGTACAATAGACCGCAACTCCACTCGCGACGAAAAGCGTCTCCGAGCAAATGCCGCCTTGGAAATTCCAACGCGCAGAACTGATGACATTGCGCCTTCTCTTCTGTGGCGAATAGATCTAACCAAGGCTCTCCCCACAGCTGAAAGAGGCCTTGCGCCACGTCCGAGTTCAGACGCCAGTCGTGATCCATCATGCACCGACGGCTGAGTTCGTCCGCCCTGGCATTCAGAGAACCTGCCAGGTGCTGAACCACCAGGGTCACGCCCTGATGTTCCAGCCACTGCCAGAGGCGTAGAGCCTCCTGGCATAGGGTCCACGACCCCACCCGCCCTGTTTGTTGCAGTACCACATGGCGGTGGTGTTGTCCGTGAACACCTGCACTACACTCCCCCGGACAGAGGGGAGAATTGCCTTCAGTGCTAGTCGGATCGCCCGCAGCTCCAAAAGGTTGATATGGAGCCGGGACTCCGCCGGAGACCAGAGGCCTCTGATCTCCGCCTCCCCCATGTGGCCTCCCCAGCCCTGGAAGGACGCGTCCATCACAACCACGTGCTCTGGGTGGGGTAGGGAGAGGGATCTGCCACTGACCCAATCGCGGTCCGTGAGCCACCACTGCAACTGTCTTGCAGTGCCCTCCGAGATCAAGACATGATCGGACAAGTTGCCCTGATGCTGGGCCTACTGAAACTTCAGATCCCACTGCAGAGCCCGCATCTGCCACCGGGCGTGATGCACCAGAAGGATGCAGGAGGCCATCAGCCCCAGAAGCCGCAGCGTCAACCTGATCGAGACTCGGGATAAAGGCTGAAAGATCGGAATCAGAGCCTGAATATCCCGAACCCGCTGTTCGGGAGGATAAACCCGAAACTGCGCCGAGTCTAGAACCGCTCCGATGAAGAGGAGCTTCTGAGAGGGACACAGGTGCGACTTCGGCGCGTTGATGGAGAACCCCAGCAAGTGCAGGAGGTCGGCCGTAGTCTGGAGGTGGCTGACGACTGTCTGGGGCGAGCCCGCCTTCAACAACCAGTCGTCGAGGTAGGGGAAGACTGGCACCCCTAACCTGCGCAGATGAGCTGCGACCACCGCCATCACTTTCGTGAACACCCGTGGGGCGCTGGTAAGGCCGAAGGGGAGCACGGTAAACTAAAAGTGCTCGTGGCCTACCGTGAACCGCAGGTAACGCCGGCAGGACGGGGATGTGATAATAAGCGTCCTGCAAGTCCAACGCTACCATCCAGTCTCCAGGGTCCAGGGCAGCTAAGACCTGAGCCAAAGTCAGCATCTTGAACTTCTCCCTCCGGAGGAAGCCGTTGACGTTCCGTAGGTCCAAGATAGGGTGTAGGCCCCCTTTGCCCTTCTTGGGTACCAGAAAGTAGTGGGAGTAACAAATACACCCTACTTCTGGCCCAGGAACACGCTTGATGGCCCCCTTGGCCAAGAGGGCCGTGACTTCCTCTTGCAGAAGTTGCAAGTGATCCCCCGACACGCGGTGGAATTGCGGTGGCATGGCTGGAGGGGTTGCCTCGAAGGGGAGGGAGTAGCCCCTTCGGACGATTTGCAGCACCCACCTGTCCGACGTGACGGTGCGCCAGTGGAAGAGGTGATGGCGAACCCTGCCCCCCACTGGCGTCACATGGGCCTGAAAACACGGACTAGGAAGGTTTTGAGGCAGGTGCTGCGGAGGGAGGTGTGGACTGGCCTCGCCGCTGTCCTCGACCGCCGCCACGGCAGTTTCCACGGCCGCCACAGCGCTGTTGAACATTCTGCGGTGCGTGGCTGGCAGCACGTGTGGGGGCGCCCCTTCCATGGCCGCGAAAGGCACCCGACTGCTGGCGTGTGGCCGAGAGGTCCAAGGACTTGGCAGTAGCCCTGGAGTCCTTAAAACGCTCAAGCGCATGGTCTGCCTTGTCGCCAAAGAGGCGACGGCCATCGAACGGCATGTCCAGAAGAGTGGCCTGGACATCAGCCGAAAAGTTGGCGGACCTCAACCAGGCGTGGCGTCGAACCGCCACCGTCGTTGCCATAGCCCTGCCCAGTGAGTCTGTGGTATCCAGCCCACACCGGATGGAATATTGTGCTGCATCTCGGCCCTCCACAAGGGCTTGGCCGAGTTTAGCCCGGACCTCCTCCGGACATTGTGGCAGCACTTCCGCGACCGTGTCCCACAGGGTGTGGGTGTAGCGGCCCAAGAGACACGCGGTATTGACAGACCGCAGTCCCAAACTCAGGGACGAGAACACTTTCTTCCCGAATTGTTCATATCTCTTGGATTCCAGATCGGGCAGAGCGGTCGGGAATGCGGTCTGGGAAGTGGAGGCCTGGATGACCAGGCTCTCGGGGGTGGGTGGACAAAAAGCAAGGGTCGCGGGCTTGGACCAAGTGCCCACAAGAACGTCACACAAGGCCTCATTAAACGGCAGCAGAGGCTCATTGGAGCTTGCTTGCGGTTTAAGGACCTCAGTGAGGAGGTTAGTCCTCACGGCCGCGACGGGGAGCTCAAGGTTTAAGGCCTTGGCCGCCCTCGTCAACACTACACTGTAAGCAGCCCCCTCCTCCGTAGCCACGGTGGGAGGGGAGACAAATCCAGTGTCTGGCGAAGTGTCAATTCCACTGGCCTCTCCAAGCTCATATGTCCAGTCCTGGTGAGACTGGCAGTCTTGTGCCAGAGGGTCCACAGACCCCTCCCAATCACCTTCGTCACCCATCTCCTGCAGAGCAGGGTCATCAGACGGGGCCGTTTCGTGGAAATAGAAATCTCCAAAGGCCGTCAGAAGCGGCGCCGCTCCGGCGCCAGATCCGGACCGAACGGAGGATTGGGGACGGCGTCCATAGTGGGCGCCGGGGGCGACACCCGCAAGGCCGGCGCCGGTGAGGTCGTGAGGTCGACCGGCGACGACCTGGAAGCGGATCCAGTGAGGGCCTGCGGCGCCGGGACCGAAGTCGCCGGCGGCGCCGGGGCCGAAGCACCCGACGGCGTCGGAGCCGAAGCACCCGACCCGCTAGGCCCTCCAGCCGGGGCCGTTGGGCCCGGAGGCGCCACGGGACCCGGCTGCGAAGGGAGGGACCTCATGGCCATGAGGTACCGCTCGACCTCCGCTGGCGTCGCGTCATGCCCAGGGACCTGAAGGTGTGGGGCAGGCGGCGACGCCTGCGACTCCGTCAGAGCCGCGTGGGTGGTGTCACCCGAACCCCCGGCCGCATCGTGCGAGCGTCGGGGTGTGTCGGAGGAACGATGATGTCTCTCCGACCTCTCATGCCTCTTACCTGAGGACTTGGATCCTGACGACCGATGTCCACTCCCGGAGCTGCGAGGACTCTGGCCCCGCGACCGGTCCCTCGACCTTTTGTGGGACCGGGACCTGGAGCGGCGCGGGGCCGACTGCCGGAGCTCGAGTCGCTGCGGGACCGCTCCCGCCTAGCTTTAGACGTCAGGGCCCGGCAGTCGGAGCAGGTGCGGTCGTCGTGGTCGAGGCCTAAACACTTCAGGCACCGGCGATGGGGGTCGGTAACCGACATCAGTCGGTCGCACTTGGAACAGGGTTTGAACCCGGGCATCCCTACCGGCACCGTCGGAGTCGAAGACTCGAGTAGGGAAATGATAAAAAAGATCAAAAAGTTTAGTCAAAAAATGACTAAGGGGTAGAGCTTCTCCGGATCTACGCTAGCTGGCGCGGAAAAAAGAAGAACTGACATCAGCGCGCATGGGCGGCGTCTAAGTACTCCGACTACGTCATTCCGGCGCTAACGACGCAGACGACGGACGCGAACGACGTCTGCCGGAGCGCAGGGGTATTGCTCTGCAAAATTTTCCAGATCGAGTCTGGCGCCTGGAGATATTCTAAGGTAAGGAATCTATCACTAACGTGTCTCTTTCAGATTGTGAGATATTCACACTGCCTTCAGCCTCAACTTCCAAGCTCACTTTCATGCATCATCGTAAGCAACCACCCTCAACCTAAACTCACTTAGACACCTGAGGCACCTCATTTCAGAGAATGAACTATACAGATGTCATATGGTGGATGAAAAAACTACAGAAACACAATGTTGAAAAAGGCGAATACTCCTAGAGAATAACAGATGAGGTAAAATGTAAACAGGTATTAGGCGAAAGGTTTGCGTAAAGTATGCAGCAAGAAAAGTCGAATTATGTGCCATAATAAAGCACATTACGAGGCAGTAATAAATTGTAATCTTATTTTTAACATGAATCAATTCAGCCTGGGCAAAACGTTTCACCCATTAGTACTATTTTAACAGCTGAATATAGCATTTAGCAGCTAAAAGGTGACACATTATCCTTTGCATAGCACCATGTTCATTGTGTTCAAGGTTGAATCACCTGAATTGTCTCCTTGTACCACATGACCGCACTATCTAGTAAGCCTGTGTGGCGGAGCGTGCCATCCACCAAAAAATGGTAGATGCCCTATCAGCGGAGTTTAGAGTGCTTTCGGCACCAATGCCCTCATAACATGGCGGACAGGGCTTCTGCCACTTTTTGGAGGATGATCCATATTTGCTCTAATCTGGATAAGGTCATTTGTCTTCACTGCCCCATTGGAACATATGTAGATGCACAGAGTGTAAGATATACACACATATGTACATCATCATATCAAAGTCTGAACTGGGTAATAGTGTCCCTCTCCCCTCAACAATGGTAATAAATAGCATATAACACTCTATGCATCTACATCAATTTTTCATGCCTTGCCAATCGATGATCTATGTTAGTTATAAAAACAGGAGCTTAAGCAGATCCAGTACACACACAACAATAGTTCACTGATGCTTTATTCACAGATGTAAAATCTTTAGTTGATTACTGCCATAATAACTTAAGGGGGGTTAGGAATTATCCTTCTCAACCAATGTGAGTATGAATTCATCAACCAAAGAGCCATCAATTCTGTATTAGAGATTGTTTAATTACAAACATTAGTTAATCATCAAATAATATTTCAAATAAGTTGTAGAGGTGGTGATAGGTGCTTAAAAAGAGATCCCACAGCGCTAAAAAACATAATAAAATATATCTGCACAGACAACAAATATCTTTAGTGCCCAAATTTGCTTGTCTAATTGCCTGAGATGGCGACAGCGTTTCAGTCCCTGATAGTATGCAGGGGTCATCATCAGAACATTAACAATCATTTGCAATGCAATAGGTCTAGCATTATTAAAGTTTGAGCTATTGGTGTTGCATTATATAGCAATGGGTCTCGCATTTGTAAAAGTTTAAGCTATTGGCATTGTTCATGACAATGCTTTTTTAAATCTATTTTATAAAACAAACACATAAATGAATGTCTTTATTATTTACAATGCCAATAGCTTGTTTTATCTGTTCCTGCCGCAGGCACCAGGCTTAGCCACACAAGTGGGGAAGGTTTTTATCGTGAAAAGTGGGCTAACACTAGGCGGTAGGAATTTTGAGGATTCCTGATGATTCTGGAAGCTTTCACAACAGAAATTTAAGGAAAACTTTCGATTGTAGGCAAAGTTTGAGATTTGCAGGGCATAGTGGGTAAGAAAACTTTATGAGATCCATGCAAGGCATATGATCCTGGAATCCCCTGGGTGCATACTTTTGAAAAATGTCTGTGGTTGATAGGTTTACATGGGTGGCAGCCGAGGGTGGCGCCAATTCCAACAGCTAGCCCTATTGCTGATGTCTCCATGTAACGCTGTAGGGCATTTTGTGTTGCAGTCTCTTAGCCCATTCACACAAGTGGGTGGTGTTGTTGTCAGGAAACATATGGGAATGCTGGGTGGTAGGAAATTTGGGGATCCCCACAGATTCCATAATGGTTCCTCCCAGAATTGTGAAAAAAAATGTTTCTTTTTAGCCAGAGATTGAGGTTTGAAAGGGCGTCTGAGTAAGAAAACTTTGTGAGATCCACGCAAGGCATATCACCCTTGAATCCCTCGGTTGTCTAGTGTTCAGAAATGTGCATGTTTGGTGAGTTTCCCGGGTGAGGGCTGACACAAGCACCAAAATACAAGGATACCCACATTGCAAAAACATGGCTGGTTTCTGTGAAAAAATTTATTATGTCCATGTTGTATTTTCTGCACTTTCCTGCCACGGGTGCTAGGCCCACCGACACAAATGAGGTACAATGTTTATTGGGAGACTTGGGAGAACGCTGAGTGGTAGGAAATTTGTGACTCCTAGCAGATTCCAGAAAATTCCTTCACAAAAATGTGAGGAAAATATATGCTTTTAGCCAAAGTTTGAGTTTTGCCGGGTAGTGTGGGTATGAAACATTGTGGGATCTACGCAAAGCACACCTCCATAGATTTCCACAGGTATCTATTTTTCTGAAATGTGCAGGTGTGCACGGGTGTCGGCTGACCTAGGGCCCAAAATCAACAGCTAGTCAAGCTACAAAAAAGGGCAGTTTTTTATCTTTCCATGTTGCCTTTTGGGCCATCTTATGTTGCAATTGGTAGGCCCATCCACACATGCGACTTTCCATTGTTATAGGGAGAATTGGCGGAACACTAGATGAAAGGAAATATGTGACTTTCCACTGATTCCAGCCCAGAAATGTGTGGAAAATGTGTGCTTCAGACAAACTTTAAGGTTTGCAGGGCATTGGAGGTAAGAACTGGATTCACAGAGTGTATAGTTTTTTCAGAAAGGTGTGGGTTTGGTAGGTTTCCTAGGGTGCCATCTCAGCTAGGGCCCAAAAGCCACAGCAACCCACAGTTCAAAAACAGGCTTGGTCTCCGTGGTGAAATGCAATGTGTCCGTGTTACACTTTATGTCCTTTCCTGACACAGGCCCAGGCCCAGCCCCGCCCCCATGCAAGTGAGGTACCATTTTTGTCAGAAGACTTCGGTAAACTATCGGTTGTAGGATATTTGTGGCTCCCCACAGATTCCAGAAATTTCCAACAAGGAAATAAGTGTATAGTTTTTTCAGAAAGGTGTGGGTTTGGTAGGTTTCCTAGGGTGCCATCTCAGCTAGGGCCCAAAAGCCACAGCAACCCACAGTTCAAAAACAGGCTTGGTCTCCGTGGTGAAATGCAATGTGTCCGTGTTACACTTTATGTCCTTTCCTGACACAGGCCCAGGCCCAGCCCCGCCCCCATGCAAGTGAGGTACCATTTTTGTCAGAAGACTTCGGTAAACTATCGGTTGTAGGATATTTGTGGCTCCCCACAGATTCCAGAAATTTCCAACAAGGAAATAAGAGGAAAATGTGCGTTTTTAGCCAAAATGTGAGGTTTGCAAGGCCTTCTGGGTACAAGCCCTGGTAAGGATCACACGTCATGCGACCCCAGACTACCCCAGATATTTGGTTTTCAGAAATGTATGGTTTTGGTAGCTTTCCCTGGGTGCCTGCTCAGCTAGGGTCCAAAATACGCACCTACCCACACTGTAAAAAACTTGTTCATCTGAAAGAAACATGTTAGTTATAGATTCCTTACCTTAGAATAGATAGCCCAGCAGTACCAGCCCCGGTGGTGGGTCTGCGAACCAAGATCACACCAGAAAGTCCTAGAGAACAGAACGGCCAAAGAAGCCGACTCACCGGACTTGACTGTCAAGGCAGTAGTGTTTGGTAAAGGTGTGCAATGAAGCCCACTCAGCTGCCTGACAATTGTCATTCAGAAGAACTCCCTGTCTCAAAGCAGTAGTTGCTGCTGTCACCCTGGTGGAATGAGAGCGCAGCCCCACTGAAGGCTCCTTCTTTGCCAGAGAATAACGGGCTTTGATACACAAGACAGCCCATCGGGAGATAGTCCGCTTGTGTACGGCCCAACCTTTCTTGGCGCCCACGTACCCAACAAAGAGCTGGTCGTCCACCCGGAACAGTTTGGTGCAATCCAAATAAAAGGAAAGCACACGGTTTGGGTCCAGATGGTGGAGCCTCTCTCCCTCTTTCGAAAGATGCAGAGGCGGAAAGAAGTTGGGCAAAGTGATGGTCTGCCCGGTGTGGAAGACTGTGACAACCTTGGGCAGAAAGGATGGACGAGTCCTGAGGACACCTTTGTCTGGATGCACAGAGAAAAAAGGAGGCTTAGAAGAAAGCACCTAGAGCTCACTCACTCGTCTGGCAGAGGTGATGGCCACCAGGAACGCAGTTTTGAGAGTCATGAGCCTCAAAGGTCAATTGTGAAGAGGCACAAAGGGAGCGCACATTAAATAAGTTAAAACCAGGTTCAAGTCCCACTGAGGCATAACAAAAGGAATAGGAGGAAAGAGATGAGTTATGCCTTTCAAGAAACTCTGTACAAACAGGGACTTGAAAAGAGAAGGCTGATCAGGAAGCCTCAAGAAGGCTGAAACAGCTGAAAGATATCCCTTGATGGTGCCCAGAGCATAGCCCTGCTGGGTCAGGGAAAGAAGAAATAGGAGAACCTCAGAAAGAGGGGCGGAAAGGGGATTCACCGCCTTTGCTGTGCACCATGCCACAAATTTGGTCCACCTGCAGGCGTATACCGACTTTGTGGAGGGACGCCTGGCTGCCAGAATGATGTTACAGACTTCAGGAGGCAAGTCAAATTGCATCAACTGCCGCCGCTCAATCTCCATGCATGGAGGTCGAGGCTGGACAGGTTCGGGTGGAGGACCGTCCCCTGCTGCTGCGACAGAAGGTCCTCCTGAAGAGGCAGACGAACCGGGGGATCGACTGACATACTGAGTAGCTCGGGATACCAGTACCTTCGTGCCCAGTCCGGAGCCACAAGGATGACTTGTGCCCAGTCGCGCCTGATTTTCTTCAGCACTCTGGGCAGAAGTGGTACAGGCGGAAAGGCATATAACAGACCCCAATCCACTCGTGGCGAAAAGCGTCTCCGAGCGAGTGCCGCCTTGGAAATTCCAATGCGCAGAACTGATGACATTGCGCGTTCTCTTCTGTGGCGAATAGATCTAACCAAGGCTCTCCCCACTGCAGAAAGAGGCCTTGCGCCACATCCGAGTTCAGACGCCATTCGTGATCCATCATGCACCGACGGCTGAGTTCGTACGCCCTGGCGTTCAGAGAACCTGCCAGGTGTTGATCCACCAGGGTCACACCCTGATGTTGCAGCCATTGCCAGAGGCGCAGAGCCTCCTGGCAGAGGGTCCACGACCCCACCCCGCCCTGTTTGTTGCAGTACCACATGGCGGTGGTGTTGTCCGTGAACACCTGCACTACACTCCCTCGGACAGAGGGGAGGAATGCCTTCAGTGCTAGACGAATCGCCCGCAGCTCCAAAAGGTTGATATGGAGCCGGGACTCCGCCGGAGACCAGAGGCCTCTGATCTCTGCCTCTCCCATGTGGCCGCCCCAGCCATGAAGGGACGCGTCCGTCACAACAACGTGCTCCGGTTGGGGAAGGGAGAGGGATCTGCCGCTGACCCAATCGCGGTCCGTGAGCCACCACTGCAGCTGTCTCGCAGTACCCTCCGAGATCAGGACATGGTCGGATAGGTTGCCCTGATGCTGGGCCCACTGAAACTTCAGGTCCCACTGCAGAGCCCGCATCCGCCACCTGGCGTGATGCACCAGAAGGATGCAGGAGGCCATCAGCCCCAGAAGCCGCAGCGTCAACCTGACCGAAACTCGGGATAAAGGCTGAAAGATTGGAATCAGAGCCTGTATATCCCGAACCCGCTGTTCGGGTGGGTAAACCCGAAACTGCACCGAGTCGAGAAACGCTCCAATGAAAAGGAGCTTCTGAGAGGGACACAGGTGTGACTTCGGCACATTGATGGAGAACCCCCGCTGGTGCAAGAGGTCTGCCGTCGTCTGGAGGTGGCTGACGACTGTCTGTGGCGAGCCCGCCTTCAACAACCAGTCGTCGAGGTAGGGGGAAGACTGAAACCCCTAACCTGCGCAGATGAGCTACGACCACCGCCATCCCCTTCGTGAACACCCGTGGGGCGCTGGTAAGGCCGAAGGGGAGCACGGTAAACTGAAAGCGCTCGTGGCCTACCGTGAACCGCAGGTAGCGCCGGTGGGCCGGCAGGACGGGGATGTGGAAATAAGCGTCTTGCAAGTCCAACGCTACCATCCAGTCTCCTGGGTCCAGGGCAGCTAAGACCTGAGCCAGAGTCAGCATTTTGAACTTCTCCTTCCGGAGGAAGCCGTTGACGTTCCGTAGGTCCAAGATAGGGCGTAGGCCCCCTTTGCCCTTCTTGGGTACCAGAAAGTAATGGGAGAAACAACCACACCCTACTTCTGGCCCAGGAACGCACTCGATGGCCCCCTTGGCCAAGAGGGCCAAAACTTCCTCCTGCCGAAGCCGCAAATGATCCCCGACACGCGGTGGTGTTGCGGTGGAATGGCTTGAGAGGCCGTCTTGAAGGGGAGGGAGTAGCCCCTTCGGACGATCTGCAGCACCCACCTGTCCGAAGTGATAGTGCGCCAGTGAGAGTGGTGATGGCGAACCCCGCCCCCCACTGGCGTCACATTGGCCGAAAAGCACGGACTAGGAGGGTTTTGAGGCGGATGATGCGGGGGAGGGTGTGGACTGGCCTCGCTGTTGTCCCCGACCGCCTCCACGGCGATTTCCACGGCCGCCACCGCGCTGGATGTTAGTCTGCGGTGTGTGGCTGGCAGCACGTGTGGCCACGAATGGAGCGAAAGGCACCCGTTTGCTGGCGCGGGGCCGAGAGGCCCAAGGACTTGACCGTAGCCCTGGAGTCCTTAAGCGCTCAAGCGCATGGTCTGCCTTGTCGCCAAAAAGGCAACGGCCATCAAACGGCATGTCCATCAGTGTGTTTCGGATATCGGCCGAAAAGTTGGCGGACCTTAACCAGGCGTGGCGTCTGACTGCCACCGTCGTTGCCATCGCTCTACCTAGCGAGTCGGTGGTATCCAGCCCACACTGGATAGAATATTTGGCTGCATCCCGGCCCTCTACAAGGGCTTGGCCGAGTTTGGCCCGTACCTCCAACAGACACTCTGGCAGCACTTCCGCAACTGTATCCCACAGAGAGTGGGTGTAGCGGCCCAAGAGGCATGCGGTGTTGGAAGACCGCAGTCCCAGACTAAGGGAGGAGAAGATCTTTTTACCATACTGCTCGTACCTCTTGGATTCCCTGTTCGGCGGAGCCGACGGGAATGCGGTCTGGGAATTGGATGCCTGGATGACCAGGCTCTCGGGGGTGGGGTGGGTGGACAGGAAACATGGGTCGCCCGGGGCCGGGCGGTGGCGTCTGGCCACGTTCCTATCTACGGGCGAACCCGTAGCAGGCCTGGACCAAGTGCCCAAAAGAACGTCGGTCAAGGCCTCATTAAAGGGCAGCAGAGGCTCGGCCGAGCTTGACTGCGGTTTAAGGACCTCAGTGAGGAGGTTAGTCCTCACGGCCGCGACGGGGAGCTCAAGGCCCAAGGCCTTGGCTGCCCTCATCAGCACCACACTGTAGGTTGCCCCCTCCTCCGAAGCCACGGTAGGAGGTGAGACAAAACCAGTGTCTGGTGAGGTGTCCAGACAACTGGCATCCCCAAGTCCACCTGTCCAGTCCTCTTGAGAATGACACTCTCTGGTCAGAGGGTCCTCAGACTCCTCCCAATACTCCTCATCACCCATCTCCTGATAATCAGGGTTGTCAATGGATGGGGCCGGCTCATAGAAGGTAAACTCCCCAAACGGCGTCAAAAGCGGCGCCGCTCCGACGCCGGAACCGGGTCGAGGGAGGCATCGGGGACGGTGCCGCCCGAGGACGGCGCCGGAGGTGACACTTGACGGACCGACGCCGGGGGGGCCGTAAGGTCCACCGGCGACGACCTAGATCCCGAAGCGGATCCAGTGGGTTCCTGCGGCACCGGGCCCGAAGGTGCCGGCGGCGTTGAAGCTGAAGCACCCGACGGCGTCGGGGCGGAAGCCCCTGACCTGCTAGGGGCCCCAGACGGGTCCGCTGGGCCCGGAGGCGCCGCGGAGCCCGACAGAGGAGAGAGGGACCTCATGGCCATGAGGAAGCGCTCGATCTCCTCCGGCGTCGCGTCTCGCCCAGGGACCGGAGGGTGTGGAGCTGGACGCGGCGCCCGCGACTCCGACGGAGCCGTGTGGGCGGTGTCACCTGAACCCCCGGTCGTGTCGCGCGAGCGTCGGGGGGAGTCAGAGGAGCGATGACGCCTCTTCGACTTCTTGTGTTTCTTACCTGACGACGACTTCGACCCGGAGGAGTGGTGCAGACTCTCGGAGCTGTGGTGGCTCCGACCCCGCGACCTGTCCCTCGACCTCCCGTTGGACCGGGACCTCTCGCGGCGCGGGGCCGACTGCCGGAGTTCGAGTCGCCTGCGGGACCGCTCCCGCCTGGCTTTCGAAGATAGGGCCCGGCAGTCGGGGCAGGCCTTGTCGTCGTGGTCGACGCCTAGACAGAGTAGACACCGGTGGTGAGGATCCGTGACCGACATTGTGCGGTCTCAATCCTCGCAGTGCTTAAATCCAGGCATCCCTATGGCACCGATCGGAGTCGTTCGACTTCGAAAAGATGATCAAAATGATCCAAAAAAGTTGGTCAAAAAGTGACTAGAAGTACTGCTTTTTCCAGATCTGCGCTTGCTGGTGTGGAAAAAAGAAGAACTGACGTCAGCACGCCGAGGAGGTGTCTAAGTACTCCGACAACGTCATCACGGCGCCGACGACGGACGCGGAGCCGCAGACGAGGCCTACCGACGCGCAAGGGTACTGCTACGCAAAAATTTCCGGATCCAGTCTGACGCCTGGGGATATTCTAAGGTAAGGAATCTATCACTAACGTGTCTCTTTCAGATAGTAATTTTTAATTCAATGCTATACAATATTTTCCCTAATTTTGCATTTTCTGGAGTGGGAATAGTAATTTTAAGTTTTACACTATCCAATGTTTTTAATACTGTAGTTTTTTTGGGACTTTAAATAGTAGTTTTATTTATTATTTAGAATGAATTTAGATAAGGTATTATGTTACTAATTTTAAAAATATTTAAAGTATATTTAATTTTTTAAACTTTTTTATGTAAATATTTTATGTGTGGAGATGTATTTGTAATTTATAGTATTTTTAAATAATTTATAAGTAATTAAAGTAATTATTAAAATTTAATATTAAGTAAATATATTATATATATTTTACATGTGTTTAATTAATGTTATATTATATATCTATTATTTATTAATTTAGTAAATATTTTTAACTATGTTTATTTTATTCCTAAGTATTATTTACTTTATTTTACACATTATATTTTAACAGATATAAAACGATATTTTTAATTACGATATTTTTAACATCGATATTTTTGTTTCGATATTTTTGTACTTACCATGTTGTAGATAGGATGTCGCTATATTTGCCTTCGATATTCCAGCATCGATGTTTTGTAGGTCGATATTTTGTCATAGATCCGTTGAACCATCAGGGTGATGCCCTGATGTTCCAGTCATGTCCAGAGGCGCAGAGCCTCCTGACATAGGGTCCAGGATCCCACCCCGCCCTGTTTGTTGCAATACCACATGGCGATGGTGTTGTCCGTGAACACCTGCACTACACTTCCCCAGACAGAGGGAAGGAATGCCTTCAGTGCAAGTCGGATCGCCCGCAGCTCCAAAAGTTTGATAAGGAGCATGGACTTCGCAGGAGACCAGAGGCCTCTGATCTCCGCCTCTCCCATGTGACCCCCGATCCCAGGAGGGACGCATCCGTCACCACTACGTGCTCCGGTTGCGGCAGGGAGAGGGATCTGCCACTGACCCAATTGCGGTCCGTGAGCCACCACTGCAACTGTCTTGCAGTGCCCTCTGAGATCAGGACATGGTCGGTCAGGTTGCCCTGATGTTGAGCTCACTGAAACTTCAGGTCCCACTGCAGAGCCTGCATCCACCACCTGGCGTAATGTACCAGCAGGATGCAGGAGGCCAATAGACCCAGCAGCCATAGGGCCATCCTGACCGAAACTCGGGATAAAGGCTGAAAGATCGGAATCAGAGCCTGCATATCCCGAACCCACTGTTCGGGAGGATAGACCCGAAATTGCACCGAGTCCAGAACCGCTCCGATGAAGAGGAGCTTCTGGGAGGGACTAAGCTGTGACTTCGGCACGTTGATGGAGAACCCCAGCGAATGCAGGAGGTCGGTCATAGTCTGGAGGTGGGAGACGACAGCCTGGGGCAAGCAGTCAGGCCTCGAGATAGGGGAAGACTGGAACCCTTGATCTGCACAGATAAGCTGCGACCACCACCATCACTTTCGTGAACACCAGAGGGACGCTGGTAAGGCTAAAGGAGAGGACGGTAAACTGAGAGTGCTCGTGGCCTACCGTGAACCGTAGGGAACGCTGGTGGGCCGGCAGGACGGGGATGTGAAAGTAAGTGTCCTGCAAGTCCAACACTACCATCCAGTCTCTAGGGTTTCCTGTCTTCCTATTGGGCTACACGTCCCTTGATGGCAATGGCCATATTTCCTGCAATCATGAGTCGTGATCATTATTTGCTTTAGTTTCGGATGCTGCATATTGTTGATAATGCCTCAGCGTTGCAACGAGATCACCCTGAATGTGACTGTCTTTTTAAGATTCGTCCTTGATCACTTTAAAATCGATTTTCAGAGATCTATGCTCCAGGGAAAGAAATAGCTGTCTAGGTTCTGTTCAAGGGCTGTTTGGATATTAGGCAGTACATTCCTAGCAAGAGGGCATGTTATGGAATTAAGTTGTATATGTTGTCTGAGAGTAGTACAGGATTTGTCTATAATGTCTGGGTGCACACTGGTAGGTTGTGAGAAGCTGGCTAAGTATGTGGTGCACACTTATGTAAGCGGGCACCCTGCACTAAACCAGACAACCCTTATGGTGATTTTAGTGGTCTTAAACAACCTTAAACAACTCTCTAAGTGGTAGCTGTGGAGAGCAGCCTTCTGGCATTGTACAGGAGTGTAAAGCAGCTTGTTTTACCAGGACATAATCTTATTGGTATAAATTAAGTGAAAAAGAAGCAAACAGTGTATTCATAAAAAATATGTATTTATTATAAGACACTCACTAACACATACAGATATCTCCGTACCGGAGATGTACACAATGTACATCATACTTTGCATTAAAAGCAGGTAAGTAGCACAAATACACAGTGGTAGCCAGGGGGAGTCCAAACCATATGCTACAATAGTGATATGCAAACTACGACTCGAGTCAAGACCATAACCCAGAAGACATAGAAGTGCCGGGGACCTAAGGAACCACCCGAGGTAAGTAACCAGGAACCCCACGGAGGCCCTGTGCAGAGTGAGAACATGACCGCAAGCTCAATACAAGTCAATGGGTAAATCGCAGTTTTAAAGAAGGACCCTTTTCCGTGGACCCTAAAGAAACCCAGTGGAAGACAAATGGTTGGAGAGCCAGCCCACCCACGGATACCGTAGGAACCAGGTTATCCACACCAGGGAAGCTGGGTGCATAGGTGCAAAGTGGCCTACGAAACCGCTGTCGAACTCATTGGGAGACTTCAGGAAGATGCGCTGCAGGAGAAGGTGAAAGTGTTCTGTGGAACCCAAAGGTGGATTCAAGATGAGAAGTACCTGCAAGCAGAGAGGACAGTCTATGCCACCCAGGAGTGACCAGGAGACACAGAAGACAAATGCATACCGCTGGTGGGTGTGGCAGGAGAGATGGCGTGACCTTGGAGCTTCAGCTGTAAGGACCAGGCGATGTTGTGGAAGACCAGGAGCCGTTACCGAGTTGTCCCACGCTGGCTGTCGAGAGTAGAGGGGTCAGTGTCCGTCGGGAGCACCAACAAGCCTTGGCAACTGCAAACAATGTGTAAAGCGAAGAAAGTGCAGTGTCGGGACCAGCAAGCTCCAGGTGACTCGCCACGAGCAACGTAGTCAGGGCAGGCCCCAAGCAATGAGGGGAGCCCACAGAAATCAAATAAGACCCTCAAGAAGACCCACAGGCCATAGGCACTGGAGTCGCAAGAGGACCTTGAGCCGCTCGAAAAAGATGCAGGCCCACGGTGCTGTGGAGAGGATGAAGATCTTGCTCATAGGAGATTCTTGAGGTAGGGGCTTCTTGGAGGCCGAAGATCTTGGAGGAAGGAAGTCAACAAACATTTACAATGGCAAGTCAACGCGGTGCACAGGGGTTCGGTTCCTGCGGCTCCTACGGGGGAAACTAGCCTCAAACTTGGTGAGAAGACAAGGCAAGTCTCGAGGGGTGTGACGAACCACAACCTGTGTTGCTGAGTCTTTCAGAGTCCGTGGGAGCCCAGTATCAGCAGACTGGTCAGCTTAGTTGCGGTGCCTGCAGATGAGAAGTGACTCCTTCACTTCAAGGGAGATTCCTTCAGGTGTCTTGGATGTCCACAGGCCTTGAAAAATTTCTTTATGTAGCACAGGTACAGACGTTGCAGCAGACGAGCAGGGCGACGAGACCAGGAGCAGCAGGAGCCTTCCTAGTTAAAGTTTGAGGCCCAGAGCGAAGTCCAGCAAAGTCCAGAGTGCCCAACGGTCAAAGAAGTAGTGTCTTGAAATAAATCTTGTCCTACAACAAATCTAGGGACCCATCTACAGGTAAGCCCTTAAGTACCGTTAGGAAAGGGGTGGGACGATTCAGGGTTCCCTTCCAGGGGAAGGGTCGGACAGTGGGGAGGATACTTTCATGTCCTATGTCCAGTTTCACACCAGAGTGGGAGCCAACTGCTCCCTGAGCTGGTTTGAACTTGAGTATGCAAGGAGGGCACCAAATGTACCCCTCAAGCAGGTTGAGTGGCGCTGGCAAGCACTCCCACTCGGCCCCAATACACCAAACCCTGGCTGGGAGGTGGTCACACCTCCCTGTGACAGGATACCTATTGTTTTGCCTTCCCCTGTTTGAGCTTGGCTTAGCAGTAGGAGGAGGATCGAATCATGTCGCTGGTTGGCAGCAGCCATGTTGTGCTGTTCGGGTTTAGAAGACTGGTACCAGGAGCACTTAGGGCCTCCCGGATGAGCTTTACACTGCCTGGATGATAGCAAACATGACAAGGTTCGCTACAGCCAGTTTAGAGATAGTCATCACGTAATGGTGCATGGCCACTCTTTGTATCACATTGGCTGATGCACTTACAACCCGGGGGAATGGACTCCGAAGGTTGTAGGGGTGTCCTGCTCATGCAGGGGCACCGTCAAACTTAGAGCCGAGCACCGTGCCTTCAGGATTGAAAGACCTGCATTACTGTGCCATATTCTTCCAGATTCAGAAAAAGCACTAATTTCCTACCACCCAGCATTCCCTCAGGTCTCACGATAAAAATACTACATTACTTATGTGTGTGGGTCAAGTGCCTGCGTCAAGGAATGGCCCAAAACTTATTCTGGAGAAATCGAAATTATCTATCACAAAACGATCTAATTTTGTAAGAGAGGCACCTGCATTTGTGGTCCCGTGCGTTCTCAGAGGCCATGTAGGTAAACCTACTAAACCCAGACATTTCTGAAAACTAAACACCTGGGGGAGTTCAAGGATGTGTGGCTTACATGGATCCCCCAATGTTTTCTTACCCAGAATCACTTGCAAACCTCAGATTTAGCTGAAAAAATATATACTTTTTCTCACATTCCTGTATGGAATCCCTGTGCCAGCACAATTCCCCCCCCCACTTCCAACATCCTCTCATTCTCCAAAGTAAAATGATACCTCACTTGTGTGTGGGTGAGCCAAGGACCTGCGGTTGGGAAGGGCCAAAAATGTAGATTGAGGGGATAGCACAGGGAGCTCTAAACTCTATATTTATTTTATCTACATGTTTAGGCTGACTCTGTATTGTTTACCCACACAAGTGAGGTATCATTTTTCCTTACCTGCGCCAGAATGCATCCAGAAGATTTTTCATGAGCAGAACCCTGCATGCTGGTAGGTGGCGTCGGTCAACTACGCTTGATGTTGCTGCCGTAGTGTCCGTTGTTATGAAGTCTGCGTCATCTAGATAGGCGCCACCTCAGCGCTCTGACGTCAGTACATTTTATGACTTTCGACGTCAGAAACACGAAGACATGAAGGTGAAAGACAATGGGGTAGACAACTAGGACCCCAAAGAGGAATAGCCCTGACACTAGAAACTGATCCGCATTGAGGGGCAGGATAGGTGGGTCGGTAAGGAATCTGTGACTAGATCAAATCTCTACTAGATGAGGCGTTACTAAAAGTAAGCTACCTGTCAATCGGATAGAGACATCTAGCTGCAGATTCCTTACTTTTGAACAGATACGCAAGGAATACCATCCCCGGAGGGTCCAGACAGGATACGTTTCTCCTCATTAGAAGGATACGGAGGAGCATGGAAAGTGGTCCAGGTGGAAGGCTGTCACTTCTTTAGACAAGAAGCCATAGGACGGAGCACTACGTTGTCTGGGAAGACGATCAGGTAAGGAGGCTGAGAAAAAAGTGCCTGCAACTCACTCACCCTCCTGGCAGAAGTTATTGTCACTAAAAGGCCGTCTTGATGGTGAGCAACCGGAGGGGACAAATGTGCACATATCAACTAAGGGAGGACCAAGTTAAGTTCCCTCTGGGGCATGATGAAAGGAGACGGAGGAAACAAATGTTTAAGCATCTTCAGGAATCTATTTAAAATGGTTGATTTGAAAAGTGATGGCTGATCTGAGCAGAAAAGCAGAACGGGCCGAAAGGTAACCCTTTAGAGTGCCTAGAGCAGAGCCCTGCTGGGTAAGAGAAAGGATGAAAAACAGAAAATCCAAAAGGGGGGTAAATAAAGGGTTGATAGACCATTCCTAACAATATTTACTAAACTTTTGCCATTCGCAGGCGTATGCCGATTTAGTGATGGGACACCTTGTAAGAAAGTGGCTCTATATATACTGGACCAAAGTAAGGTACAGTGTGTATAGAGTCCCCAATCCCCAGAGGTATAACAGAGGTTAAAGTCAGGTATGACCTTACTCTCTAAAGTGGTAGCTTGGTTGAGCAGTAAGGCAGTATCAGAGGACAGTGTAAAGCATTTGTTGTACACACTCAGTCAGCAAATGGTTTCACACACTCAAGAACTGAACTCTAGGCCAATGGCTTTTATATCAAAAGATATAGTTGTTTTATTTTAGGACCAACAGGTATCAAAATATACCTTTTTTCAATATGAGTGAATTTGGGTAATTACTTTGCAGACAGGCAATAGACTTAGTAAGGACAATAGTTACGGGGGTTGCAATAGGCAACACAATTCTAAACACAATTTAACATTGAGCTCCATGGGTTTTTCCATAAAAATGCAATAGGTTACTTTCAGGATTACTTTGCTAACCACAGGACTGAATCCTCGATTCAGTCGTTGGACCTAAGCTGTAAACAGTTAAGTAAAAGCGTTTTGGTTACAGTTGTACTTTTTAAAGGATATAAATGTATTTCCAAAGTTGACACTTAAAAACTTCTGAGCGAAAAACTAGCAATGTTATCCTATGGAAGGAAATTCAACTCACAGGTAAAGTAGGTTCCCGTAACTTTTGTAATCCAGTACTGGACTCCTAGATCTAGCACTGGGACCTCTACCTAAGACAGGTAAGTATTTACATTTCAGCAGTTGGTACAATTTTTTAGGAATATTTGTAAACTGCAAAAATTGACACTTAGAAGAAATTTCAGAGAAAAACAGTCAATGGTTTCCTATGGAAGAAAATGCACGTAGCTGGTAAGTACAGTTAAGATTACTTTTGCGGTTCAGCACTGAACTAGAAAGTACAGCACTGGCTTCTCTTCTGATCCCAGGTGAGTATTTCGGAAATCGTTATTCGGCTGATTTTAGAGGAATATTTTAAGGTTGCAAAACTCCACACTTAAAAGAAATTTCAGTGAAAACCAGTCAATGGATGGAAAGTGAGTTATCGGCTTTCAGGTGAGTACTCGACTGGTGAGGTTAAGGTTCTGGGCAGAAACTCAGGGGTATCCCAGGGTCGGAAAGGTACAGTTGTTACACCCTCAGAGTACACAGGGGCAGCTGGGTGCAGAGAGAGTAGACCCAATGCAATCCAATGGAGGGTAGGGGGCCTTTGGTTGGTGGCTGCAAGCAGGCAGGCCACGTGGCTGTGGGAGCTGAGCTCCTGGTCACTGACTCAGGGCAAGTGGGGAAGTAGAGTAGGGTAGTAGTTACACTTCCAGCGGCACTCGGGCGGCTGGGTGCAGGGTGCTTTTGAGCCATCGGGCGTCCAATATTATCCAATGGGAAAGTTACAAAGTGAACAAAGGCTACAGGCTCAGGGACGGAGATTCTTCAGGTGCGACAACCACGTCGAGAGGTAAGTTGGGGTCTTGGAGAAGAGGTAAGTACCCCAAAGGAGGGCACAAGGGGCTGTGGGGCGCTGGGTGCAGGGGTGTTGGGCAATCTTACCCTTGGCTGGTCGCGGTTAGAGGGGTCCCTGGTTCTGAGGCTGCAGGCGTCGTCTGGGTCGTCGAGGAGGGTCTTTGGGCACTGGACTTCAGGTCCCAGTCGCCAGGGGGACGTCCTCGTGGTCTTGGATCACTCGGGCACAGGGCGGGCTCAGCGGGTGCAGAGTGGGCTGGATTTGCGGTTCCTGGCTGGCACCAAGGGTATGGTGGTGGAGCAGAGCCTCTGCTCAGGGGAGTCCTAATCTTTGAGAGGGTCAAGGCAGGCAGATCCTCCGGGTTTCCAAGGTTGCTGTCCGCAGGAGTCGCTGGGATTTAGCAGGGGCAGGTTCCAGGGTCGACAGGCCGGTAGTCAGTTGGTGTCGTCCTGTTGTTAGCAGCTGCACGACGGGTGGTCTTTTTCTTGATCTTCTTTCTGGTTTTCTTATCGGGATCTGAGGAAGGAAGGGTCAGGGTGCCCCTAAATACTGAATTTAGGGGCGTTACAGGTAGGGCAAGGGCAGGGATCAATAGGTCCCTGTCCTGGGGTGAGTACACCCCCTAGTCTGCTCCTCTCCTGTGGGAGGAGGGCAGGAGCCTAGCTGTGATTGGGCAGGGCTCCCCATCTTCAAGGTAGCCGGAGACCGGGGTCGTGCTTCATCTCGCCTCTCCTACCTGAGGGGTGGGGTTTTCACAGGCTGGCACACCCCCTTCCTGACGCAGGGTTTCCCGCCAGTCTTCCCGCCAGAGGGAGGGTCAGCACTGGTGGGGGCCAGTTGCAGAGTACAGCAAGTGGTCTGGAGAAGCTCACAAAGGTGGCAGGCCTTTGAAGCTTCCCCCTGCCCATCCTGGGGGGTGGAGACCTAGCACCTTGCCCAGGATGTGCATTGTTGCAGGCCCAGGAGAGCTCTCCACCCAGGGGTCCAGCAACATGTCTGCTGTGTGGCAGCCTAGGCAGCCTCTCAGTCCATACGTGGATTGTAGGTTAGGTTCTCACGGGGCACCTCTAAGATGCCCTCAGGTGCATTTTACATTAAATCCCACACTGGCATCAGTGCAGGTTTAACTTCAGTGTAGCCATTATGGTGCTGTGGAGTTCGTAATGACAACCTCCCAGTACCATATACTCTTAAGGGCATCACTGCACTTACAGTGCCCAGGAATGGCCCTAGGTACTGTAGCGGCACAGGGCACATGCACCTGTGCTCACACCGCTGGCATAGGGCACCCAGCTAGAGGGGTGACTGAGGTATGCCAAGGCAGTGGGTTTTGTAGGCATGGCACACAGGGATGTGTGCCATGTCGACTCTTTGTTTAGTTCTGCACTTAGACACTCAGCCTGCAAAGGCAGTGTGTTGGAGTCAGGGTACAGGGCCCCTAAGGGTGGCACAATAAGTGCTGCAGCCCTTAGGGGTCTTCTCTGGTCACCATGCCCTGGGTACCTAGGGTACCATTTACTAGGGGCTGACAGGTGGCCAGAGATGCCAATTGGGTTGTGGTTTCAACACAGTTTTACAGAAGAAAAACAGGCCCTGGGCACCTGGTTGGCAGGAGCCCAGGGCACACTCAGTCAGAGCACATCAGCAGTTCAGCAAAAAGTGGGGGCATACCAATGCAAGAAAGATGGCACTTTCTCACACACCTGGTAGCTAGAATTACTTCACATACTTCGGAAGGAAGGTCGAATGCTGTCAACTGTCGACACTTAATCTCCACGCATGGAGGTGGAGAATGGACAGGGTCGGGAGGAGGGCGCTCCCCGGCTGCTGCAACAGAAGGTCCTCCCGAAGGGGTAACCTGATCGGTGGATCGATGCTCATTTGCAGAAGCTCGGCACACCGAACTCTCCGCGACCAGGCCGGAGCCATGAGAAAGACTTGTGCCCGGTCGCTCCTGATTTTCTTGAGCATTATGGACAGGAGTGGTATGGGCGAAAGGCATAAAGGAGACATGAGCTCCACTCGAGACGGAAAGCGCACCCAATAGAGATACTCCAACGTGCAAAACTGCTGACATTGCGTGTTCTCAATGGAGGCAAACAGATCCCACTGCTGAAAGAGTCCTTGGACCACCTCCGAATGGAGATGCCACTCGTGATCCATTAGGCACCGACAGCTGCGTTTTCCCACCCTGGCATTCACGGAACTTCCCAGGTGTTGAACCACCAGGTGTATGCCCGGTTTTTCCAGCCAAGTTCAGAGGCACAGATCCTCCTGACAGATTTTCCACGACTCCATTCCGCCCAGTTTGTTGCAGTACCACATGGCGGTGGTGTTGTCTGGGAACACTTTAAACAGCCTTCCCTTGATAGATGGTAAGAAGACTTTCGGTGCCAGTCCAATCGCACGAAGTTCCGACAGGTTGACCTCTGGAGACCAGAGTCCTCTGATCTCCTCGACGGCCAGCCCATCCTAGGAGTGACGCATCTGTCACTACTTTGAGATCTGGTTGGGGAAGGGAGAGGGGTCTGCCTGTAATCCATTCGCGGTTTGCTAGGCACTACTGCAGATGTCATGCAGTTTCTACTGAGATTTGGACCAGGTCGGTGAGATTTCCTCGATGCTGCGCCCACTGGAACTTCAGGTACCACTGTAGAGCCTGCATGTGCCATCTGGCATGAGTTACTAGCAGGATGCAGGAGGCCATGAGGCCCAGCAGCCTCAGAGTCAGTTTCATCGAAATCCAGGATAGAGGCTGAAACATAGGTTTCATAGCCTGAATGTCCTGGACTCCCTGTTCGCGAGGATATGCCCAACACGGTACCCTGTACTGAATAGCTCCGATAAAAGGGAGCTCCTGGGAAGGAGTCAGGTGCAACTTTGGCACATTGACAGTGAATCCCAGCGAATGCAGGAGGTTCGCTGTAGTCTGGAGGTGGGAGACGACCTTCTGGGGCGAGTCCACCTTGAAGAGCCAGACATCGAGATAGGGGAAGACTGGAACCCCTGATCTCTGAAGATGAGGCTGCAATCACCACCATCACCTTGGTGAACACCCAAGGGGTGCTGGTGAGGCCGTAAATGTTCGCGGCTCACCATAAACCGTAGGTAGCGACAATGGGCACGTAAGACGGGGATATGGAATTAAGCCTCCTGTAAGTCCAGCGCTACCATCCAGTCTCCTGGGTCTAGGGCAGACAGAACATGAGTGAGCATCTTGAACTTCTCTTTTTGGAGGAAGTACTTGAGGGCTTTGAGGTCGAGGGCAGGGTGAAGGCCTCTTTCCTTTTTGGGTAGTAGAAAGTAGGGGAATAGCAACCACAGCCTACTTCTGGTACCGGAACCCTCTCTATGGCTCCCTTGGCCAAGAGAGTTGAGACTTCCTCTTGAAGTCAAGTAAGTTGATCCCCTGTCAGCTGACTGTGTGGAGGGAGGGAGTAGCCCCTTCAGACTACCTGGAGAACCCACCTGTCCAAGGTGATGTCCCGCCAGTGGTGGAGATGATGGCGTATACTTCCACCAACTGGATGCCTATGATCCTGGAGGATTGGACTAGGAGGGTGTAGAGGCAGAGGAAGGGAGGGGGGTTTGTGGCCTGACCCGATCATTGGTCGCCTGACCCATGCTATCAGGGGGAGCCACCCCCACGGCCGTGCAGAGGTTGCATAACTTGCGCGGTCCTTTGGCAAGGAAAGGGCTGGCGCTACTGGAAACTCCTCCCATAGCCACGAAAGGAGCGAAAGGCAGGCACAGGCCTGGGATGACAGAGAGGCCCAATGACTTGGCCCGCAAATCCTTAAAGCGCTCTAACGCCTCCTCCACACTATCTCCGAAGAGACGTGACCCATCGAAGGGCATGTCCATCAGGTTGGCTTGGACATCCCCAGAGAAGCCAGACATTCTCAGCCAGGCGTGGCGCCTAATGGCCACCGTCGAGGAATTCGGTCTGCCTAGCGAGTCTATTGTGTTGAGGCTGCAGCGAATTGTAAACTTTGTCGGTTTCTCCCGTCAGCAGCAGCTAGGGAAAGAATAGCCCGGGCCTCCTCTGTGTCTTGTGGCAGGACTCGCGCAACCGTTTCCCAAAGGGAATGGGACTAACGGCCCAATAGGCATGCAGTGTTTACTTAACGCAGTGCTAGGCTTGTGGAAGAAAAAAAATCTTTCCAAAGCTATCCAGCCTCTTGAATTCCCTATCCGGGAGTGCAGAAGGGGATACGTCACGGGAGGTGGAGGTCTTGTTCACCAGCTCTCTGGGATTGGATGCGATGAGAGGAAGGCTGGGTCACCTGGAGCAGGGCAGTGGAGGCGGGGGATCATTCTATTCACATGAGCCCCTGTGCTGGGTTTGGACCAGGTCCCTAGAAGAATGTCTGTTAAGGTCTCATTGAAAGGCAGTAAGGGTTCCGAGGTGGAGAAGCCAGGCTGCAAGACCTCAGTCAAGACATTGGCCTTGACCCCCACAGCAGGAAGTTGAAGGTCCAAGACCTCCACAGCCCTACGCACCACCATGGTAAAGAAAGCGCCCTCCTCCGTAGCCAGGTTGAGAGTGGAACGCATACCAGGCTCTGGAGAGGTATACAAGCCACTGACATCAGCCACTTCCTCATACCAGTCCGTTTCCTCATTGTAAAGTGGGGTTTCTAAGCGTCCCCTCTCAATCCCCATCCAATCCTATCCCTTAAGAATAAGGCTGAGAAAAAGACCTTGAGCCCAAAGGCTCCATTGGCGCTGGTCTCGGCGTAGGTGGACACCCAACCGGCTCTGTGTCTTGGGAGTAAGGATGGGGCTGGTGGAGCCGGTGAGCACCGCCGGCGTCGGAAGTCTCAGTGTCGGATGCAGCGTCTGGTAAGGTTGAGGAGGGACGATCAGCGCCATTCCGGATCCAAGAAAAGCCATGGGCGCTGGGGCCAGAGCCGCTGGCGCGGAACCCTATGAGTCTCCTTCTGCTGAGTCTGCAGAACCTGAAGGCGCGCCAGCAGAGTCAGGTACCCCAAAAATTGAACACATGGCCTCATAAAATTCCTTAATTTGGGCGGGGTCACTCCTGTCCATGGAAAGGGAGGGAAATGTGGAGTCAACCCCAGAACTCGAGCCACAGAACGAGGCCTCGCACGCCAAGACTCCTCCGTTGCAGCAGGTGACGGACGGATATTTTGAAGCACGCTTGAAATTCATGTAGTGTTTCTTACTTGACCCCTTGGAGTGGGAGGACAAAGAGCTTGAGCCGCTGAAGCGGTGCTTGGACCTTCCTCTCAATAGAGACCTCCGAAGACAACTCCTAGGTGCCCGAAGCCAGGCCACATGCAGCTTTAGGGACCGTGCCCTGAAATCTTTCAGCACCAAGGCCCGGCAGTCTAAGCACGCCTTCGGACTTCAAGGGACCAATGACACAGGAGGTGGGGATCCATGACCAACATGGTGCGGTGACAGGCGCTGCACGACTTGAATCCGGAGGTCTTTTGCGACACAAGGGAAAAAACCTACACATCACGAAAAAAGTTCACGAAAAAGGTGAAAAAAGTCTGTCAAAAAACGAAACTGGGTAGCTCTCTTCGATGGATCTGCGCTGGCTGGCATGAAAAGAACTGACATCAGCGCTCCGAGGTGGCACCTATATAGACAACGCGGACGTCATAATGATGAACACAAGGCCAACGTCACGAGGAGTCAACCGAAGCCACCTACTTGCGCACAGGGGAACTGCTCAAGGAAAATCTTTCAGATCCTGTTGGACGCCTGTGAAGTTCACAGGTAGGTTATCTGCGGCTAGATGTCTGTCAGAGAGCATACAACACTAGAGGAATGAAGAGAGCAGTCAGCAGAACCCTTCCTTCAGCCCGCCTCCTCTTATGCTCACTGTTAATTTGTTCTCTCCATCAACCTGTCCCGCCACCTGCTGCTAAAATGAATGGAGTTCTCTGAACTCCTCCCAGGGCTATTGTGTAAAGCGCCCGAAAAGCAACCTTATTCATTGCATTGTAACTCTGCACATCCTCTGCCGTGATGTCACTGCTGCAACTTGTGCATGTGGGTCGAAGAAGACCTCGCCTGGCAGCCACATGCATAGTAAGATGTCTGCAACTTTTCACAGCTGCCCCAATTAAAAGAAAGAGAGGACAGCCAGCACATAGTAATTTCTTTTTAGCTGCTAAGCGGTTTTTAAATTCTCTTCTTTTCTCTCCACTCATGGTGGAAGGGCCCATTAACATCAGTCGCCCCTAAAAAAATGCTAGTATGAGTTAATTATCACACAACTCGTAATTCCGATCCCTGTGTAAGCATGTTTGCACAGGGATAGCAACTTAGCCCTTAACTCGTAATAAGGGCCATTCTAGAAGAATTCTTTGAAACCAGCTTTGCAACCGTTTCTGGCGTTACAAACTGAGATCACTGCACCCCACAGGTTAAGATTGGTGATAGTACATAAAAATGACTCATATTGTGACATGTTTTTCTCATTTTGCTATGTGAGTCAGAAGCCACATCATCAGTGGCGGCTCCTCCATAGGGGCGTTTGGGCGCCGCCCCCCTGCTTTCTCGCAGTGCGAGAAGGCAGAAACATAAATGGAAATAACTACCATTTATGTTCCTGACTTCTCGCACTGCGAGAAAGCAGAAGTGCCTGGTTGGGGGTGGGCGGTCCTGCTCGAGGGCAGGGGGGGGGGGGGGAGTGGCTTGCCCACTGTTGTTCATACTGACTGAGGACGCTTAAACAGTCAGTATGAACAACAGTGGGAAAGCCACTTCCCCCCCCTGCCCTCGAGCAGGACCGCCCACTCTCCCTTTTCTCTATGTAGGCTGCCTACATAGAGAAAATGGCCCAGCTGGGGCGCGCTCAAATTCACCTCACCAGTTCTGATTGGAGGAGGAGAGGGAGGAAGGCTGCCTTTCCTGATGACGCGAGGAGAGCTGCAGCCGGCCGGCCTGGAATTGAAAAACGCACGGCAGGAGTCGGGATCCATCCAGAAGATGGCGCAGGACGGTAAGTTTGAAGTTTTATTTTATATATATATTAGCCATTAAACCCCTCCCGCCTCCCCCTGCAGCAAGACGACCCAATTTCAAAGTCACAGGTGGAGCTGTGGGAACAGGTACTTACATACCGGGTCTGCCACGGGATCAACCTCTCCTCCAAAATCAATGGCAGTCTGACAGTGACTACTACATGGCAGCCATAAACAACAAGAGCGTTCTTGGATCTCACTCCGTGCGCTCATTAAACTCCATTACCGGTATTATAGGTGTAGGAGAGTAGGGTCTGCTTCATATGGTCACCCCCACTTTTTGCTGTGATTCTCTGGTTTTTCGACTTTAGTGTGGCTGTGGGCCTGCTAATCAGACCCACAGCCCAGCTGTTCTCTCTCTAAATTGATACCATGTACTTTAGGTACATACCAGATTGGTTACTGGGTCACTCTTGTGAGCCCCTGTATAGTGTACCTTAGGTACCCAGGGCATAGGTGCACCTTAGGCCTACCAGGGGCTGCAGCATGTATTGTGCCACCCTGGTTTGCCTTCCAAACTGACACCACAGGTCTGTTCACACAGCCTGGGTAAGGTGGTGTAATCACCCCTCACATATATATATTATCCCTATATATATATATCTATATATATATCTATATATATATCTCTATATATATCTATATATATATCTATATATATATCTATATATATATATATATATATCTATATATATATATATATATATATATATATATATATATATATATATATATATATATATATATATAAAAATCCAAGGTTTGCCTTGTGAGAAGCCACACATGCAGGCTTCGCACACCACTCCGCAGGCGGCAGTAACAGCAGCAAAGGAAATGCAAATTCAACGGCCATACGCGTTTGGGGCTCCTAAGCCCTTGATCACTGGCATAAAGAGGCAGAAGAACAAAGTGTATTGAAGAACACCCATTTATTTGATATCTCCTTTGTCTGCTTCTTGAAAATAATACTCGCCCGTGGAGAAATTGACAGTCTGGGCGGCAGTGGAGACGCTGTTCACCTAACCGGGAGTATTATTTTCAAGAAGCAGACAAAGGAGCCACTTGGTTAAAGAACGTTTGAGAGTCCTTCGATGGCAATATTCAGGACTATAACTACCAGCATGCCATCCGGTACGCCCATTGGGGCGGGACTCATAGATATCAAATAAATGGGTGTTCTTCAATACACTTTGTTCTTCTGCCTCTTTATGCCAGTGATCAAGGGCTTAGGAGCCCGAAACGCGTATGGCCGTTGAATTAGCATTTCCTTTGCTGCTGTTACTGCCGCCTGCGGAGTGGTGTGCGAAGCCTGCGTGTGTGGCTTCTCACAAGGCAAACCTTGGATTTTTCTACATAGCGGCTAGCCTGGCCGCGAGAAGCCCCGACACCTTTGTGGATCCTGAGTGCTGGGAAACGCCAGCACTCGAGAGGACGCAGGTTGCCTCGCCCGTGGAGAAATTGACAGTCTGGGCGGCAGTGGAGACGCTGTTCACCTAACCGGGAGTATTATTTTCAAGAAGCAGACAAAGGAGCCACTTGGTTAAAGAACGTTTGAGAGTCCTTCGATGGCAATATTCAGGACTATAACTACCAGCATGCCATCAGGTACGCCCATTGGGGCGGGACTCATAGATATCAAATAAATGGGTGTTCTTCAATACACTTTGTTCTTCTGCCTCTTTATGCCAGTGATCAAGGGCTTAGGAGCCCGAAACGCGTATGGCCGTTGAAGTAGCATTTCCTTTGCTGCTGTTACTGCCGCCTGCGGAGTGGTGTGCGAAGCCTGCGTGTGTGGCTTCTCACAAGGCAAACCTTGGATTTTTATAGATATATATATATATATATATATATACACACATAGATATATATATATATAATATATATATATATAATATATATATAGACACATATGCACCTATAAGCCACTCCTATGGTAGGCCTCGACAATCCTGGAGGCAGAGTGCTTGGTTTTATGTGAGAGGGTGCCCTAGCATGAGCTGAGCCCCTCTGCAGCTTTCGGAACCATCTCCTTATAGCTGTTCTATGATATAGCCATACCATATACTCTTAATTGCATTATAATCCTCACGGTTAATGCTAACTTTGGTTTGGCTTGGCTTTATCAAAACATGTCGTGTAAGGTGTCAAACACTTTGGAATACTACCCACCCCCTGCAAGTCCTGGCGGCGGGGGTAGCATTCCACCCTTCTAGAGGGAGAAGACATTTAGTTACTGCTTTACCCGGTTAAAGTTAAACAGAGCCTCAGCATCACAAAATGGATGCTGCTGCCACAGACACGAGTCTGACCTCCTGTTGCTGGACGAAACTCCGGCAGGGGAGGCCTGGACAATAGGTTTCCTGTCCAGGAAGGTGCTAGCACCTCCCCAGACAGGGGTTTTGTGTATTGGGGCAGGGAGGGCTGCATTCAGTGAATGCTTCTAGACACTGCCCGGGGCACACAAGGTGCTCCATGCATAGCCCAGTTCAAACCGGTTGCTGGGGCACACAGCCCCAACTCTGGTGCGAAACTGGACAAAGGGAAAGGGGTGTAACCACCCCCTTCTCAGGTCCACCCATAGGAGGGACCTAGCCAGGTAATCGAGCCCCCATCCTTAGTATAAGTATAGGAGCTGTGTCCCTAGGATTTTAGATTACTCTGGACGAATCTTTGAAAGACATATCCTGGACCTTTGACGTTCCATTCTGACTGGAAGATGCTAGAAGATATCTCCCTTGTGGTCAAGGAGTGACCACCCTTTTCAAACAGGCACCAACAGCAACTTTGCCGGTCTGCATTTTTGAGGCTCCCGCCGGATCCCAAAGAATCTGCGACACAGGAACTGGACTTCCAGACTTCTCTGACCCCGACTCACATCCACAGCTAAGCTGAGACCCGTGGCGGACAGGAGAGACGTGGGACCGGAACTCCTGGACATCCTGCATTTTGCAAGCTGCACTCCTTCAACGAGGTATCTCGAAGTTGGGCTTTGGGGTGCTTTAAGCACCAGCCCTGAGCACCATTGGCACTGAAGCCCAGGCCCCCACACTCCACGAGTGTTCCGTGGGCCCCGCTTTTGCATTTGAGCTTGACGCGTCTTCCCGGTTCCTAGTCCGTTGGCTAGTGAGCCTCCCAAAGACCTCTCTTTAAACTTATCTTGCTTTCCAGGTTGCTCCAGGCTTGCTCCACCTTCCCTGAAAAGGAGAAGCGCCACAGACCTTGCTGGTCTGCAACTGAGCCAATCTCGACATCCTGCGTGGGTTGCGGTTGCCAAGGCTTGTTGGGTCCAATCCGGATACTGACACCGCAGCCAACTAGATCCATCGCGGGACAGCTCGAATCCAGCACCTGGACATCGTCGATGCCTCCTGGACCTCGTGGCTGAAGAGACAAGTTTGACTACTTCACCTGAAATCACCCGACATTGCCTGGTTCCTTCATGGTCACTGGCTAAAGACTCAGACTCTGTCCCTTCTGCTTTCAGGTTCTTCAGATCTTCGATCCACCCTTGGATCCACCGGACACTTTTCCTCTGGTCGCCTGCAGCACTTCTTTGCAGCTCTCCATAGAAAACGACGACGAAACCCAACACGAAAAGACACCTATGCACCCAGCTTCCCTGGGTGAGGTAACACGAGTACTTCGGTGCTCCCGTGGGTCTTGACTCTCGAAGTGTCCTAGTTTAAAAGGGTTCCATTCTAGTCCATCTGAAAGTGTCCTTAAATTGCATATTTGTAACTTTTACGATCTCCATAGAAAGTCAATGGTAACCCAAGCCTGTGTTTAGACACTGCGCATGTCTCCCATGGGCGTCCTATTTCCTAACTTTTGGTCGATTGGAGAAGCCCCAGCGATTCCACAGGCCCCAGGCCTGCTTTCTAATTCTCTCGTGGTTCTTATACCACTTTCTTAGTATATGGTTTGTGAGGCCGCTAGGGCATAATGTATACTGTGCAACTTATCGTATATTAACTGTGAGACTTGTATTGTATTTTTACCTCTGACCTCATAAAGAGTGCAGAGGGGTTGTGTTTAGAATAAATACATATATATTTGATAGATACCTTGTGTGGTGTCCTTTCATTTGGTACTCAAGGGATTATAATTGGTAAAACAACTTGCTTAACTCGCCTACTGAAGTCTTAGCCTGAAGACTGCTGGTCCATGCTACCACTAGGATAGCTTTCTATAAGGTTGACTTTACAACCACCATCAATAAGGGTCGATTAGACTGGTGCAAGGTGCCCACTAGAACTAGTGGACATCATATGCCAGGCTAACTTCTCACAGTAGGTTACCTTGGAGCAAGCCGCAAATCCGAAAACTGTGGCTCCACGTTCCAACAGATTATTTGAAATTGTCCTCGAGGTGGGATTTGCCCCTGCCATTGACCCCACACTCCCGTTGCAAGCTTAAATCACCCCTGTTGCGTATGAACTCAGTAACACTCGTTTATTGAGTAGGTGCTTGAAGGATATGTGCTGCTTCCCTCAGTCGGGACATGTGTTCCCAGCTTGAGATCTCCGCTATAAACAAAGATTCCCCACTTACCCCCGGCCCTCATTTTTCGCCTCACCTTTTCCCTAACCCACCAGCCGCCACTGCACATTATACTTGTCTTTGAGACCGTTCTCAAAAAACACAGGAATGTGATTTCTTGTGATGGCATTATCAAGACAAAGGTCTTAAAAAGTTATTCCCATTGATGTCATCATTAAAATGCTAGCTATTTGTGGGGTCTAGAATGTTAACTGTCATTCCCCAGAACTGCAGTAAATTAAAAAAAAAAACACAAAAAAACACACATGCACCGTGGCCATTATTCAGGATAGGGAAAGTAAATAGAGGGTCTGAAGAGTAGCAGGGAGGGCTGCTGCAATAGGACTCGCTCAACAATTAAGGGAGTGTGCCTAACATCCCGACTCAAATGATTCCCACTATGCTAGCTCTTTAAAAAAAAAAATAGCCAAGGGACCTTAGAGGATCAAGAGCGATTCTAATTACTTTTGTAGATCACTTCATTACCAATATAAGGCACTTAAGTGCATTATTGTACATGTTGCTCCACACAACTTTAAGGGAGTACATGTATAGAAGGACATTGTATTGCAGTGAGGTATATCAGAGAAACATTTTGGTACCTTGCATGAATGACCAGAGTGTCGCTCTTAGTCGGTCTTGGGTCACAGTGTGGCAGTCACCCTGTCACACCCTTCACATCGGGTCTTTCCTGAATCCATACCATAGATCACGGAATAAATTGGGTCCTGGGATGATGTGCGATTCAACTTCAACTAGACCCGCCTGAATGTTGATATCACCCAGCAACATGTGCTATAGTAAGCTAGGATTGCCAGGGTGGAGGGTATGTACAAAGGTCAACGCTGTTTACTTACTGTGGAAGATTATGTCTGGATGCTCACGACTCCCTCCTCTCTTACAAACCCCCAAACTCACAACATTGGCGCAGGAAGGTACTTGTGTGGCAAGAGCTCTGCATCATCGTTAAATACCTGTCCCATGACACTTTGGGGCAAGGAGGAGCCCTGCATCATCACTAACACCTGTGTCTAAGCTCTTTTAAACGCATTTCTGATCCCGTGGCACGGGACACACAAGGGCCACCCCCTCGGTTCATCAGTTGGATATAATAGGACTCTCCCAGTGTTAAGGTACTTTTACCATTATTTTTCCACTGTAGCCTTTGCAGTTCTCTAGTTGGCTTTACAGTCCCCTCTTTGTCATCTTCCCCACCACACCTGGACTACATTTGACTATTGGACTGGGGACAGGCCCCATTTGACGTACTAGAAGTGCACAATTCGAGTGGGCCTTTTTCCATCTACTTTGGCTTGGTAGTGTGGGAAGCGCCTACGGCATCACTGTGGAGAAGAATGGGAAGTGATCGATGAGGTGATAGCCGCCTTTGCGGCTTGGGTGGGCTGCGGACATTGATCTGCCCTATTATTACTCAATTGTTTTTCAATACAAGTTGTGGGAGGCATAATTAAGATGTCATACAGTTCGCAGCTCCGACCTGCCCAGCCGGCTCCACAGGTTTACAAACATCAGGCCTATGGGGACATTTGCATGTATCCTCATTAGACACAGTGGCCCATTCATGCGTCAGCTAGTAGGCACACCTGTAAGTACCCCCTTACTCCCCCTTAGACTTGATTTACGGTTGGAAGTCTGATTAGACATAACTGGACTATGCCCTATCCTTTATTGGAAGAGGATCTGGCTCCATTCCAATTTGAAAGGCTTAGAAGAAATACCCAGTTTTTTTGTATTGTTTTTATAGGGTTTTATATAGCGCGAACTAGAACCGAAGTTATCAGGTATCAGAGCGGAACACGAGCACCAGTTTCGTTACGGACAGACATTCTTTTTTGTTAGGCACGGGGAGATTACGTGATTTGCCCTGAATCTCAGGATGTTGAGCATCGTTGCCAAGACTCGAACCCCGATCCCCAGCTTTGAGGTTGACCGCTCTAGCAATAAGGCTACATCCACTCCCTGTCTTGCGGACTCTCGAAATTAAGCCTAGATCAGTACGTGAAAGCTACTCTGGGAGAGATTGGGAAGACAACTCTGTGGAGTCGCCCGGGTGAGGCCGTGGAGATCTCCAAGTCCAACATTAAAACAGCGTACTGGCAGCACAAAGGTTCCTTACTGCACACCAAGGCAAGCCAAGGCCCCTTGACCGATACTTTCCTAGCTGTGAGGGATTCTTTCCCCAGACTGGACTTTCTGGATGAGATAAAGCCTCTCCTATCTAGGCGCCTGTACTTGCTATTTCGCTATGGGACCCTATCCCTCCAATAGTTCACTGCTAAGTGGGCAAAATGTCCAGGATTGAAGATTGGTGGTGCCTCCAAGGAAACTGTAGAGCACGTTATGTTATTTTCCCCGGCCTATACGAACAGTAGACTTTGCTGGGCACTTCAGCTATGTCAGAATTTGGGGGCCCGAGAGCACAAAGTCGCCCTAAGGATATTAAGAACAGATCCCAGCAAGCCACTGATTTTGGCACTTACCCGCTAGCTACTGGCCATGTGGAGAGTTAGGATAAAAATATGTGCCTCCCCTGAGCAGCTATTCCGCGTTGTTGTGTTGATATGTGATGAATAACCCAAACACCCATGCATACACATACCCTGCTTGGCCCCGGGAGGTTTAACATTAGATTGGCATTCCCCGCTTACCCTTTTTAATCCTAAAATGATTACGTGTATTTAAACTTTTAATTATAAACGACAACCATTGCATGTAAGGTTGCCTCGACCAAAGAATGTTGAATTTATAACGATCTTGGTTACCATGTTTTATGTGTTTTAACAATTACAGTGTGGTTATTTATCTAATGCACAACTGTATTTTATGTCTTTTTAAGGCTGATGAGCCGAAATAAATGTTTTTGAACTGAACAATGTTACCCTGATGGTCTTCTAGTAGGGGGTGGTTAAATAGAGTACAAGCCTTGAGAGGAGTGTATGTTCCATGAGTATTGTTGGAATTTCGGCTGTAGGTCCTATCCTTTGATGGATGTGTCTCTAGCCAGTGTTTGATGACTGCATGTTAATAGCAGAAGACTGTTGGTAATCAAAGGTAGCAGATCACACTGTTACTTTCTCATTGTCTCAACACCTTGGGAAAACAACCTTTCAACGGTTATTGCTGCGACAAGACAGCCTGTTTCTTCAATGAATATAATATACATATATACTCAACACTTCTTATAGGTACGTGCTATCAGCAACTTGCAACTGCCATTTTTAGTAATATAGAAGCTGATTTGCAATTCACTACTTTTTAAAGGCAACTTTAATAAATAATGTATTACAGGCAACAGGAATACTATTCGTAAGTGATGCCACAGTGCTAAATAAGCTAAATAATTAATGAAAAATACTTATATAAAGTTCCACCACACTGACCTTGTAAAGGGAATCCACCTTCATGGTAAAGCCATCAAGTCCTGGCATACTATCCATAGTATGGAATTCAGGTAAATCTGAGGCAAAGGAGGCCTCAAAAGGTACATCATGGAAATACTGATCTCTTTCTTCTGGCTGGTTTCTGTCCTAGAATGCCGCAATCAGAAATGGATATGAAAAATGAGATGCATCATACTCTCTTAGGTTCATTACCAAAGGTAAAGAAAAGCAAGGGGGTTAACAGATGTTTTAACATTCTCCAAATTACAGCAATAGTGGTCTCTGGTAGTGCTCTACGTTATGGGTGCATGGTACTCCATCTTTGTGACACTATGGGGTAAGATCCATGCAAAGTCTTCATTATGTTTAGGTGAAAAAGAGAATTCTATGCCACCCCCATACTAGTCTCTGCCTCAGGTCAGCTTGAGGACCAGTGGCATACGTGGATGGGCATTGCCTGGGCACGACGTATATCCATCTTGAACATAAAGGCATCTATTTTGAGGAGATGTGTTCTAGTTGGGGTCTCTAGAAGAACGTACACTACACGAGGAGGGGAATCATCGACATGTCTCATCTACATTAGATCCTGACAGTTTCTCTCTAGACTGTTTGAAGATAGAGGGGATGTGAAGGTTATAACTTTCTAACTTATGGGATTCTAGTTAGAGTAGAGCTACTCTAAGCAAAAGCCAAATCCCATCAGACATTATTATGGCATCCGGACTTTAGTCAATTAGATCAGGAGGGAAGCATTGTCAAAATCAATGCAGTAGTGTCCTGGTCTGTGGGTTAGCTAAAGGGAAATATAACCCTTTCCCCTATAACTGAGTGTACACTCACCAACATGGAGTGCTCTGGGCCTTAGGAAAAAAGAGTCCTAGCAGTAAACTTGACGGGACGCCAACCTTTGAGGACAACTTTCATTACAGATTGAGGACGGGTGATTTGATTTGATTTTGATTTGATTTTAGATTTGTAAAGCGCATAGCTACCCAAGGGCGTCCCAGCGCTGACATTCGACCCATATGATCCAGAGGGTAGTTTTTATGGAAAGAGCCAGGTTTTCAGTAGCCTACGGAAGACCAGTAGATTGGTTTCCCTTCGGATGGGGAGCGGAAGGGTATTCCATAACTTTGGAGCATTATATGAGAAGAGACGTCCCCCTGAACGTGCTTTCCTTATTCTAGGGACACTGGCCAAGGAGAGGGTATCTGATCTTAACTGTTTGTTGGATTTGTGAGGTTTAATGAGAGGTTTTAGGATGGGGGGCCTCTGCCATGAAGTATTTTGTGTGAGATGCAGAGGGTTTTGAAGGTAATCCTTTCCTGAATTGGGAGCCAGTGCAATGATTTGAGGGCGGGTTTGGCAGAGCATCTGGATTTTGGCCCGGTAAGGAGCCTAGCGGCGGCATTCTGGGCACATTGTAGTCTGTTGATGACCGATGTTGGGGCACCTAGGTACAGGGCGTTTCCGTAGTCCAGTCTAGAGATAATTAGACCCTGCATTAGCAGTTTCCTGGACTGAAAGGGAATTAAAGGAAGGATTTTTCAAGCTATCTGTATGAGGCCAAAGCAAGTGCCGGCGGTTTTTCTTGCTTGGACTTTAAAATTGAGGTCTTGGAACATCCAGATGCCAAGGCTCTTGATTTCATTATTGGGGGTGGGGGGAGATCCCATGCAAGGTGGCCAAGTAAGGGAGGGGGGAGTTTGCGTGGGTCACCAAGTAAAATGATCTCAGACTTCTCTCAATTAGGTTTGAGGTGAGAGTCGCGCATCCATTGTGAAATGTTCTGGAGGCAGGAAGACAAGTTGTCCAGAAATTTGGTCGATTGGTTTATAGAAACGACCAGTTGGGTGTCGTCAGCGTACATGACTACCTTTATGCCGAAAGGAGTTACGATGTCTTCTAAGGGAGACATGTATACGTTAAAAAGTGTGGGGCTCAAGGAGGAGCCCTGAGGAACCCCACACTGAAGAGGGAAAACTGTGGAACTAACAGAGCCGTCAGTCACCTGGAAGGTTCTGTTTTCTAGGAAGGACTTGATCCAGGACAGGGCGGTGCCAGAAATTCCTGCCATGTTAAGACGGTGCATAAGGATGGCGTGGTCCACCGTGTCGAAAGCGGCACTCAGATCCAGGAGGATCACTGCCACTGATCCTCCTGCATCTAGGATGGTTCTTGCCTCTTTGATCACGGCCAGGAGTGCGGTGTCCGTTCCCTGTCCTGGTCTGAACCCTGTCTGGGAATGACGAAGAAGGTTGTTGGATTCTAAGAAGGAGGAGAGTTGGTGATTGACAATCTTTTCAGCCACTTTGCTAATGCCCGGGAGGAGAGAAATTGGTCTAAAATTGGACAAGTCAGCGGGATCCAGGTGAGGTTTTTTAAGAAGTGCCCGAACTGTTGCTTTCTTCCAGTTGGTGGGAACGATGCCTTGGGTGAGAGACTCGTTAATAAGTTTGGTAAGAGGGGAAGATACTGTGGAGGCGACCAGGTTTCATTTGTTCATAGGAACTGGGTCTGTGAGGGCACCACTCTTCACCGTATGTAGAGTGGCCAGAAACAGCTCTGTGGACACCGGGGAGAAAGTATTGAGGAGAGGAGCCTCCGGGCAAGTAGGAGAGGTCAGGGAATCTGGGAGTGTGCTATGGGTGGGGAGAGTTTTAAGAATATTATTAATTTTGGACGAGAAGAACTCTGCAAGCTGATTGCATCTGACGCCTGATGGATCTAATATGGGCTGTGGTTCCGGGGCTTTTGTCAGCAGGCGGACAATGCAGTAAGTTTCTTTGGAAGAGTTTGCTGCGGCTAGTATTTTTCCTTCGAAAAATGTTGCCCGAGTGCTTTTTATGCAGATTTTGTAATCCTTCATGGCTGACCTATATTCATTTTTGCTCTCGTTAGCCCAGTCCTTTCTCCAACGACGTTCGAGCTTTTTGAATCTTTTTCTCAGTTCGCGCAGTTCTGGTGTGAACCAGGGAGATTTGAAAGTTCCCTTCTTGCTGGGGAGTGGTTTGCTGGGGAGGATTGAGTCTAGGGATTGTTCAATCCAGGTTCGGAGTTGGGACTCCGCCAGGGAAGGATCTGGGTCGATATCAGGGGTAGTGGTTGCTAGTTCCTGTGCCCAAACTACCGTGTCCAATTTTGGCCATGGGCGAGATGGTGCTTGGGGGCGGGGGGGTCTATCCGGGGCTTCGGTGGAGGATTGAAGCTTGAAGGGGATTAAGAGGTGGTCTGACCAAGGCATGGGGAGAGGCTCACCCACTGCTAGGTCGGGGATGTTAGTGAATATGGGGTCCAACAGGTGGCCCTTAGCATGGGTCGGCTGATTAACTTTTAAATGGATATTGAGGGAGGCTAGGTCTTCCTTGAGGTCGTCCGCTATTTTATTTGTCAAGTCATCAAAGTGGATATTTAGATATCCTAAGACGGTAAAGTTGGGGGATAGGCAGGCGAGAGAGGAGATAGTTTCCACTAGGGATTTGCAGAACAGACCTTGCTGCCCTGGAGGGCGATAGACAAGGATGCCCGAAAGTGTTTTTAGGGGGATAGGTGGATGGAGAAGCGGATGTTTTCACAATCCTGAATCGGACTGTCCTTAAAATGGCAGGACAGATTGTTTTTGAAGATAATTGCGACTCCACCCCTATCCCGGATGGTCTGTCCTGGTGTTTAATCAGGTACCCGGGTGGCAGTGTTTGGACTATGTCAGGGTCCGATGTTGTATTGATCCATGTTTCGGTGAGGAAGAGTATCTCAAGTTCTGATTCCAACAGGAGCAGATTGATTTCTGCACTGTGTTTCGGGAGGGACCTACAGTTAAGTAAGGCCATCTTGATCCAGTGCTTTTTGGGAGGGATGCGTGGCGTCAGTCTGTAGGGACAATGAGTACAACATGATTGTCGTTCCTCTGGGGAGATTTTGTGGAGGCAAGCAGTAGGAGTAATATTCCTAAGTTGAAGGAGGGTTTCATGGGAGTACCTGATTGGGAGTGGTGTTGATGTTGCAGAGGTCCCGGGCTCAGGGCTCGCTCTGGCGAGGACGGGCGCAGACGGGCTTGTCTTAGGCGCGCCTTTGGCGCGCCCGCTGCCCTCGTCTGCTGCGCTTCCTGGTAGGTGTTGCCATTTATACTGGGGATTGGCGGGAGGGGCGAGCACTAGCCTGCCGACCCACTCCTCGTCAAAGATGGCGACCCCTCACCTGACAGGAGCCCAAACTCGGCTGCGGCAGTGAGGGAGAAGTGCAGGGCACGTAGGAACCTGTGCAGCCAAAATCGCGGCAGCAGGTAAAGTGCGAGTGCGAGTGTAATTAAAGCAATGATAACAGTTTTTTAAAAGACAGCTTTAAAAATTCAAGAGAGCTTCCCCGGCTTCTGCCTCAGGGAATCGGTGCAGGCGAATGACACGCGTGTGGGATAACGCAGCTTTTTTACTGGGGATTGGCGGGAGGGGCGAGCACTAGTCTGCCGAGCCACTCCTCGTCAAAGATGGCGACCCCTCACCTGACAGGAGCCCAAACTCGGCTGCGGCAGTGAGGGAGAAGCGCAGGGCACGTAGGAACCTGTGCAGCCTAAATCGCGGCAGCAGGTAAAGTGCGAGTGCAATTAAAACAATGATAACAGTTTTTTAAAAGACAGCTTTAAAAATTCAAGAGAGCTTCCCCGGCTTCCGCCTCAGGGAATCGGTGCAGGCGATGCAGTCAAACATTATGCTGAACCTAGAGGCTTACTGGCCATATGTGGTGGCCCAGGCATATAGTCCAATTACCCTTCTTCTTCTCTGTTTGCTGCACAGTGGCAACCTCTATATCCCCATATCCCTTTGGCTCGGTGGCCTACCCAAGACTATCTGCCAGAGGCTCAGGAAGAGTTAGAGTCCGAATTAGAGTAAGGAAGATGGTCTGCTAGTCTGCTGGTTGACGACCCTCTAGCCATATTTGAGAGTTACCTGTTAGGCAGACAGAGATATCTTTCTTCAGCACATTTACTGCCAAGTTAGATCAGCTAAAGACAGACATTTTGTTGAGTAGGCGCCATGTTTAATAAGCTCATTCACCAATGTTTTTGCTTTTAAAAAGGAAACTAAAATCAAAAACGAAGTGTACATGATAAGCTGGAAGTTTTCATCTCAGCTAGTGGGGATCCTACATTTGATTTTCTGTTTGGAGCAGCAGACTTTCCCTGAGAGTTCCGAACAGGATAAATGTACAATGGAACTACTAACTCAATAGGGCAGATGTTCTGTTTTACACTGACTGACTGATGTCCCAGAGATGGACAATCCATCAAAGATTTTTGTCAGAGAAGTGGAGTTTTCTGCCTGCCATCCCCTCCCCTCCATCTCCCCACTTCAGTCACAGGTTTTAGATTTTAACCCCCTGGTGCAAGGACTTAGTTTAATTCACATGTATGAATTACAATTCCAGCTAGACCGCAACCCAGACAGAAACCATTTAACAATATTGTATAGGAAGTATTTCCAGTCAACAATCAGTGCCACAAAACTAGTTTAGAGAAACAGTGGAACTTCAAAGTCTCTTATTTGTAAATCGCACACTCTAGGATCACTAGAAATAGAACATATATTTTAAAAAATTTAATTTAAAATACCTAATCTAGTGCACGAAATATGGATGGTAACTTCACAGAATATAAACATTAAAGCAGCAAAGCAGTTCCTACACAGTGAAAACAAATAGAAAGAACAGTAACATGTCATTGAATTTTGTAGCCCAACCACACTCGCTGTGCCACAGAAAGGTCCTATACTAGTTCTAGCACAATCAGTAAATAATGATGTTACTCGTGGAGTTTCGGTCGTGGTTCGCACATACAGTTTGGGAGAACCAGGTCTGTTGTCTGGAATAGTATGCTTGATATTCCAGGCACATGGGCAAGGACATTGTGTCTGTTCGAGGAATAAACAGCCCCGGTACTAGTCAGTAAAGCCGGAGACTCGCAGCATTCTTGTTGGCACCTTCTTCTTGAGGTGGCAGCTGGAGCCTCGCCCATCCTGATCACTCATGTGAAGTCCTCTCCTAACAATGGTTGTGATGGAGCAAGGACTCGTGAAAAAGGAGACTTGCTTGGAAAAAATCTTGTGTAACCTCTAACCCGTATTAAACATGTATTGTGGAAATAACATGCATTATACAACATTTTTAGTAAGGACAAAGCTTGCCTATGTGTCTTATTAACCAGTAACTCAAGGGTGATCTAAAAATGGCAGCTAACTGAAATTCTGTAGTGCGCATGCCTCTACTGCATCTACGTAGTATGACGCATCTTTCGCTTGGAGGGAACTTTCTGCACTTGCGCAGTAGCTTACAAAATGGCCGCTTGAAACTCACATGCTTGCCATCTGCTTGATGGAAAACTAAACTCAGCTGTTTTACTAATGCTAATGTGGGGAGAGTAATAATAAATAAATGGGAGTGGAGTAGAGATAGGTGGTATACAGCGAGACCATTTATTTTAGATTTTAACATTGGTCTTTCACTCTTTCAATAGTGCTTATTTTGGGCCTAGAATAGTGAGCAACAGTCTATTCCCTCTCGTTCTGCCGCACATGCGTAGTGCAACCTAGTTGGAAGACGCCATGACAACTTGTACTTCGTCCAGGGCCTCCAGTAGACACTTTCCTAAGAATCGGAATGACAGTCCACCAAAATGCATGGGAACCAGCAGAATGTTTTATAATTTGTGACAATTACATTGTGAACGCAGGTGGGAAATAAAGTTTCAATAAATAATTAAGGGGATTGGTTTATTAACAAAAGGCGGACTGAAAAGAGTAATATGTAAGCATGGTGTGATGATCACCTCCCCTGGCCTGTCCAATCAGAGTTAGTATTTTCGTAAGTTTGAAACATTAATGGGTGGTACCAGCATACAGAAAGGTATAATTGAGGTAGCATTAGTTAGTTAGTTGGTCTTGAGGCTGGGATGCTGTCCGAAGAACGCAGAGTCAGATAACAGAGATGCTGAAGAAGAATCCAATTGCTGAACCAATTATCTAAGCAACTTAACTTAGATGATGATAGCGGAAGAATCTCGGGGAGGAAGAGTGTCAGAGAGGGGTGCTACGCAAGCGTCGGTGATAGAGAGGTCGTCTGTCATGTCCTGGTTCCAGTCCTGAAGCCTTTGTTCGCCGGATCTTTCCTGAGGGACCCTGAGCAATTCCTAGGCCTTGGAGTTGGTTTTCACACCATTTTCGGTAATTATAAATATATCTGTGTATGGGCTTATGGGCTTTTCTCTCTATCCCTTTCACGCAGTGTCATTGCAAAGTATAAATGAATGCATGTTGATTGATTATTTGAGTCTTCCTTCCTGTGAGAAACGGAGTTTGTTCTGTACTGTATAAGTGGTTCACATGAATTAATCTGAGATAAAACTTTAAGTCATCCCGACTCTGTGATCATTTCCAATGTGTAAGTATATTGAAATCATATGTCATTTCACCATCAACTAGTTCAACTAATGGTCCATCGACCAGAGGAAAGTACTTTTTGATCAGTTAAAAGATTAGTTAGGGAATAAGAAATAACTAATCTAGAGAATTATAAAAACATGACCCCAGCGGTTATTGCCAGTGTGTTGGGAATTGAATTTATGGGCCCAGGTGAGTATGTGGTGTTAGATGACCCGTTGCTGATAACCGCTTGATCAGTTTTCTGGTAGCAGAGCTATGGTTATTATTGACTAGTTTGGTGATAAGTATTGATTATCTGTTTGTGTTGCGTTTTGTTTTATGTTGTCCAGAATTTCCTTGGCGAAAAACTGAATAGCGGGTGGCGATAGAAACTACACTGTGGCAAGGTTTCTCGTCTGTTGGAATAACACTGAGAAGCTAGATAGGGCTGGCAGTGTTGAACTAGGGATTGTTTCGTGTAAAAGTGAGAGTGATTAATAACAGAGAGTTCGCAGGTGAAACTTGGGTCTTATATCACCTTGTAAGGGTAACGCGAAGGAGTACCAGGTTCTTCCGAGTTTGATTGAAGGGTAAACAGAAAGTTTTACTTGTAGTGTATGAAAAGTAAACGGAAGGTCTTACTCAAAGAAGAGTGAGCGCAAAGTTTTACTTGCAGTGAAAAGAAGTGAACTATCCTTTAATTTAGTGGAACAGACAGAGTAACGCATTTTTTTTATTGTGAAAGAAAAATAAAGAAAAGAAGTTTACGTATTACCTTGTAAAGGGAGGGTCAGTTGCCGGAGTTGCACTGACGTCACAGAGAGCCGCGCTGGGATTGGTGGAAAAAAGCTGATGTGTGACAAAAGCAGATTGTAAAGGAGGGGTCAGTAGTAAGGAGCAGAACTGACGTCATTTGAAAGGCCGCACTAGCATTGGTCAGATTACCAGCGTGACCTGAAGCCTGATTGGAAGCCTGAATAAGAACTAAAATTTGATTAGCTAGTGAAAATTTTTATGCTCGATTTTCATTCTCTTGGTGCGAGAAGCCCTGACAGGGAAAATTAAGGTTTTGCGGATTGTTTTATTCATCGAATATCTAAAAATGTATGGAGAAAGGAGAAAAGAGAAAAGTGTCAATTATAAAGAAAATTAAAAATCTCTTCAAGAAAGATAAACCCATTTTGACTAGAGAGGGAATTCCTATTCCACCACCTAAAACGCCTGCTTCATTCATCATGATGGAAAGAGGTTATCATACATGTGTATGGATGGAGAATTGGATGGAATACACAAAAGATGATGGTGTTTTAGCTTTTCCAGAACATGGTATCTTCAAAGGAAGAATTTTACAGAATTGCAAATGTATGAATTAGAACCAAGACCTAGATTAACCCGGTATGAGGCATTAGAAGAATGGAAGACTGAGTCATTTGAGAGAGAAAAGAGTTGAAGAGGAAACTTTTCAGGATTTTATACCAGAGGTATGAATGGGACGCTTGAAGAACAGATGAAGCAGTGGAGAAGGGCAATGGTATCAGAAGGATTTTATCCCGTATTAATGGCTGATGAACAAACAGGGAGTAAGTGTAAGGAAAAATCTAAACACTTGAATGCAACAGGGTATGGAGAATCAGATGATGAATTATTAGAAGACATTTTAATAAAAACCCACCATGGTATCAAGAAGGCCCAAGCAAAGTTATCCCAAGTGCTCCAATGTTAGGACCACCATTAATTTCACCGGTTATACATGAGCAGACAGTTAATAGAGTACTATATGATAAAAAAAAGAAGCATTACATAAAAATAGAAAAGAACTAATACACAAAATAACTCCGCTAAATGTAAATCCTGAAGCATTGACAATACCAGTAACTATAGGTCCTGTTGTTCCCTTGTATGGAGACAAGGTAAATTGTCCTAAACCACATGCAGCAATTCCTTTGAATAAACCCAGAAAAGAAATTATAATAACAAATGAACAAGCCAGTGAGTGTGATTCAGTAATTTTATTAATGGATCTACCGATAAGTGACAATGTGAGCGAAACCCCATAGAGAGTTCTACCTAGTAGTTCAAAGGAAGGAAGGAAAATCCTCAGGGGTCAGGAGTGCCACATCAGTATCACCAGAAGAGATGGGCACAAGGGTTTGAAAAACAGAGTTCAACTCCTAAAATATTAGATATTTACAAACTGAAAGTAGAACTGAAAGAATGGATTGCTGGAAATGTTGGAATAGATATATTGAACACTTGTGATGAAGAAGAATTGTTGTTTGTATGCAGGAGTATAACCAGAAATGCGAGATCGTTTACTGAAAAATTGACAGTATTATCCTCCGAGATGGGAATAGACATAGGGAGATCAAAGGTCTTACAGAAGCCTTATCGAGAGGATTTTACTGACAAGGATTGGAAAATATGAATGTGTCAGGAAGAAAATTGCAAGTGAAAGAGTTGTGTTGTGTATCTTGCAGAAATGGGGAGATCTTGATAAATGGAGAGTGGGGTGGCAAAATAAAAAGGAAGAAGCACAATAGTCTAATGTATATTTGATGAACGAAGCAAGGAAAGTAGAAAGATTGTGTCCCAGGAAAGAGGTACCTGGTGGTGGATACGTGCATGTTCCATGAAGTCGACAGGATATTTTGTGTTTTACAAATGAGTTCCCACAATTGAGAGAGAAGCCAGTTGAATGGTATAGACAAGTTGAAAGGTTTGTGAAGGTTTTGAAAGTTTTTGGGAAAGATTTAGATGGTCTGTTTGATATAGTGGTACCTGCAGACTTATGGACAGAATGGGCAGAATGTAAAATCACAGTAGATTGGCCTAGTGATGACTATCCAAGAGATCCAAAGACACGGCCACCCTCAGATGATGTAATGAAGAAATACCACCAAGTAATTACATTCTTAAAAGGAAAGATACCTCCAAAAGAAACAGATTGGATAAAAATAGACCGAACTACCCAAGAGCCAAATGAATCTGTTCATGCCTATTATGAAAAGTTACTGCAGGTATTCAAGCAGTATAGTGGATTTGAAAGCATTGGAGATAAGGATATGGGACATTTTGTATATCGATTTGTTACTGGATTAAAACCTGAGATTAGTCAAATGATTTAACAACATAAGATTTGTTGGCTAAGCACGACCATAGATGAGATATTAAAGTATGCTAAATATTGTGGGGACGATATTGAGGATAGGCATAAGAAGCTAAAAGAAAAGATGATGTGGGCACAAGTGAAGTTGGCAGGAAAACTGGGAATAAAATTAGATGGTTAAACAGATGGACAGACAAAGGAGCAGGGTCAGAGTGATAATGTGGCCAGTAGTGGTAAACAAAAGGAATGAATGAGCAGAGAGGATGTGAAGAAAAGGTTCCCTCGTCATGGATGCGGGAAGCTTGAACATTGGAAAAACGAGAGTAAATATTTTAAGAATAATGGCTCAAATCAAAACTTAAATCCACAGACGCAGAATGAGGGATTTACGAATCAACCGCAGCAGGTAGTTAATCAGAAGTTTTTACACAAAACCTGGTCCTACTCTACTACAGGCCAGTGTACATAATGCATAATATCTCTTGTTGACAGTTTGTGCGGTTATTCTTAACCTAACACCCACTCACAGAATTTTAAAATGTCCTCATAAAAAATCTCTGCGTGTCATTCACTATATGTCTACAGTCCCTATACTCAAGTTGTGCTTGTGCAGCCCCATGTGTGGATGCAGATAGGGAGAAGTCCAGTCGATACAAATCAAGATCAAGAAGAAATCAAGAAAAATGGGTGGACGATGGGAAGGTGCCTCACGGGAGCAACCACCAGGGAACTGCTGACAGGTTCTCGTCAGTTTGTTCCACTTCTCATCATTGGCTCCTTCCCATCTTAAATAAAGAAACTGGAAAGTAGGAAAAAAGGAAAATAGATTAGCTCAACAGTGTATGTCCCTACTATAACCGTGTGCATCTACCCCCATGCACACCACCACCGCTATTCAGTGTGATGCTTAATTAAAAATGGAGTTAGAAATCCCTAGCTATTAGTACACCTTTATTCTGTGCCGGGTTTCTACTCCCGCTAAAACCAACACTCTACCGTTGTGCTTCGTTTGTGTATTCTATGAAGCCAACATGTTTCATTGCCTGTGTGCTATCATCGGCAATTTCATCAGGGCTGGGGGTGTTTTCTCCACACACCACCGGTCACCGCCGGCGACTAATTCTGTAGACATATATGACATCACCAGAGAAACAAAACACACAACATAAAAAACAAAGAGTGACACATATTAGTATCGTTGCCCATTTTCTCTGCAATTACACCCTGACAGCCAGTATCTTTTTTCTTTTAAATTTGAGGATCGTATTTAAAAATGGATTCGAGTTCCTCAAGGGTATACAGAGAGTCCATCTATTTTTAATCAGATTTTCAAAAAGTGTCTAGAAAAATTAGTTAAGCCCCGAAAATTTGTCCCAGTGCAATATATTGATGACTTGCTTCTGGCATCAAAGTGTAGAGATTATTGTGTCACAGATTCAATTACACTATTAAATCAGTTGGCTGATGGAGGACACAAGGTATCTCCAGAAAAATTACAATTTTGCAAAACCGGAGTAAAATATTTGGACACCAAATAGAAAGACGAGTGAGGAAAGTGACCACAGAAAGAATTAGAGTAAGGCAAATGCAATTGCCCCAAACGCAGAGTACTCAGAATGTTTCTTGGATTTTCTTGGAGTTGTGGGCTACTGCAGACAGTGGATTGTTGGATTCTCCTTACTGGCGAAACATTTAAGTCAGATGACATTTAAAAGAGCAAAAGACCCAGTAGTTTGGAATGATGAAAGTGTAGAAGCGTTTGTGAAATTACGAAGCTGTTTAGGTGAGGCACCAGCCCTCTTAACCCACAGACATGGATTATGCCGACGTCCATTAGCCTATTTTTCAGCTACTTTGGATCCAGTGGTTTCAGCATTACCTGGCTGATTAAAAGCAGTTGCTGTTACTTGTATGAGCATAGAACAAAGTGAATCGATTATGATGGGACATCCAGTGAAAGTATATGTTTCACATTCAGTTGACATTTAATTACCAAGAAATCAAACACAGCACCTTAACCCGGGGAACATCCTTTTCAACGCAGATGTTACCCCGCAGTGCTTTTACGACGCGTTCTTTACAACGCAAGTCGTAACCACGACTTGCGCTGGAGGGCGCTAAAGGATAAAGAATAGTATATTTACTATTCCAACACCTTCCCTACTATCCACGGGGACTGGTGTTAGAATAGTAAATTATACTTTTCACTATCCGCGCCCAACAACGCAAGTCGTTGTAACGACTTGCGTTGTTAAAGACGCGTTGAAATGGTACGCGTTGTACCGTCATACATCCCCTTAACCCTAGTCGGATGACTAAGTACGAAAGGGTAATTCTAGGAGCAGAAAATGTGACAGCAATCAGATGTACTATGATTAATCCAGCCACACTATTACCAGATCCAAAATGTGAAGAAGTGAAAGACGAGACAGAACTTGACTGTTTAGATGTTACAGAGATGTGCACTAAGCCACGTCCTGACATACAAGAAGAACCACTGAAAGAGCCAGAACACAAGTTATTTGTTGATGGCTCTTGTTTAAGACTTGAGGGAGGCAGACTGAGTGCAGCCTATGCTGTATGCAAATTGTCTGGGGTTGTTGAAGCTTCCTGTTCACCTGGAGTGAACTCTGCACAAGTAGGCGAATTGATTGCTTTAATTAAAGCATGCAAAATTTGGAAAAATTGTAGAGTGACCATATTTACCGATAGCCAATATGGTTACAGGGTTGTGCATGATTATGGCCAGTTATGGTCACAAAGGGGATACATGACTTCTTCAGGATTCCCGATCAGTAATGGAAAATGTGTAAAAGAACTATTGGACGAATACAATTGCCAAAAGAAATAGCAGTCGTCAAGTGTGCTGGTCACCAGTCAGGTAACAACAAAGTGACAACTGGTAACCGTTACGCTGACCAAGTTGCTCAGTATTGTGCTAAAAACAAAATGTCAAACAGAAAAATGGAAACAAGTGGAATCAGCTGCCAACTTATGTCATTTTCAGTTTTTGAGACTTGGGAAGAAGTGAGACAGTTGAAGGAGGAAGTAGAAGAAAGTGAAAAGGAAAATTGGATAAAACAGGGTTGTGAACGAAGGGAAGCAGATGGTGTGTGGGTATATAATGATGGTAGACCAGCTATACCAGATTGTTTGCTCTCCCAAATAGCGAGAATGTACCATGGAGACACACATGTAGGCAGGGATGCAATGATACGACAATTTAGACAGGATTGGTACAATCCAAGATTTAGGGCGGTCGCAGAAAGTCTTTGCCTGTGATGTTTAACTTGTCAGCAAATAAATCCAGGAAGAAAGACAGTGGTCAGTTGGGGAAACATTGGGAAAGCAGAGGGACCATTTGTGAGGCTACAGCTAGATTTCATAGCTCTACCACCATGCAAGGGATTGAGGTACGTCCTTGTGATTGGTTGTTTGTTTTCAAAATGGGTGGAGGCATACCTCACAAGATGAAATGACAGCATAACTGTTGCTAGATTATTGTTGAGGGAACTCATTCCAAGATTTGGTTTTCCAGTAACTTTGGAATCAGATAGAGGAACTCACTTTAACAATGAAATATTTTGAATAATCTGTGAAGCGTTCCAGATCGAACAGAAACTGCACTGTGCATACCGCCTAGAGGCTTCTGGAGTGGTAGAACAATTAAATGGCACAATAAAGTCAAGACTGGCAAAGGTGTGTGCATCCACTTCAATGAGTTAGCCAGATGCGTTGCCTCTTGTTCTGATGGGACTCAGAAGCAATCTTGAGACGAACACCGGACTATTATCATGGGAGAGCAATGAGACAGGTCTTTATACCAGGACATAGATTGCGGAATATAACTGCTGATCTGGTATTAGATTATTGCAGAGGATTGGCTCACCTAGTGCGTTCTATGTCTCACCAGGTTGGAGAAGACGCAGTGTCCTGGCAGCCGGATCAAGCTCATGATTTGAGACCTGGAAATTGGGTGGTTGGAACCACACCAGAGAGTCGTGCCTAGCACCAAGGTGGGATAAACCACGACAGGTCATATTGGTTACTATCACAGCAGTGAAGTGTGCAGGCCTGCCAAACTGGGGACATGCCAGCTATACAAAAAGGGTGCCAGCCCCTAGTGAAGAAGGACCACAACTGACACAAACAGTTGAAGTTTCTGAAGGTTGTACAGTCGAAGATTCTGGAGCATCGACTCTAGAGAGTTTGACAAAGAACAACCGAGCACAAGTCAGGAGGACTGGATACCAATAGTTGACATACCTGAAGTAGAGCAAAATTAGAAGAACAGGTGAATAGTGAGGATCAGACAGGTATATAAGAACATGCTCACGAAGAATTAAACAAAGATACTGGAGATTTTGAGAAGGACCAGATACAGACAGAAGAACATACTCAGGCAAACAGACCAATTGAAAGACCTGAGCAGGGACAGATAGGTATATAAGAACACGTTCGGGCGGCAGAAGACAAAATTGTAGTAAGGCCTGAACCTGATCAGTTAGGGGAAGAAGAACAAGTTCGGGAAGAAGAAAGAAAAGAGTTATCTGAAAGAGTACCCAAACAGGAACAGGTAGAGACAGGAGAACAAGTTCAGGCAGAAAAAGCTATTCAGACAAGTCCTGAACAAGGAAAGGTAGAGAGTAACTCAGAAGACGAAGAAAATCAAGTTGTGCCACAACGTAACGAAAACAAAAGGGCTCTTGAAAGAGACCAAGAAGGTGAAAGTGCAGTGCAAATTAAAACAGTCAGAAAAGGTGACAATTGGCCAAGTGGAGTCAAAAGGTTAAAATATTGTTTACAAACAAGGAATGAAGATCCAAAGCAAGTAAATGAAGTTACAAGTCAAACTCAGGCTGAACAGTCAAGTAATAAAAACATACGTAGAGGTTCAAGACTGAAGGTATTAAATTCATAGGACCTGAATGAACCTACGTGATTCTTGAGGAGTTTGAGAATCTTGATATTAATGAAGAATCCGATATCTGATGAAGAAGTAAACGTAGAACAGATTGACAAAGGTGATGTGTGACCTCCTTAAAGTATTCAAAAGATTCTGATTCCAAATTAAAAGAAAGAAGAGAAATATTCTTGAATCAAAATGGCTGAGACCAGAATTACAGAAAGACCAAAACGAAATTGTATAAAAAGATATTGTATGGTTTGTATATGTAGTTTGTTATTAGTGATACTAGTTTGGCTATTTTTAACGATAGCAGTTCCTTATCTTATGATAACAGATAAAAAGAATGACACTAACATTAATGAATAGACAGCTAACATGAAAGGAGATAGAGTAGAATTAGAAGCATCAGATGAGCTAGATTTACATCACACAGTAACTGACATCAATACCTCTTTAAATGGATTTACAAAGTTATTATTTCAGTATGTAGACACCATGGAGATTAGTGATTGTTATGTTTGTATGAAATTACCTACTTCACTAGCTGAGGGAGAGACATATCACCATTTGCCTTTAACATATGTTATTTCTTGTAGTGTACTTTCAAGTTTAGTTTATAGAACAAGGAAATTACAATATTATTATTCTAATATAGATGTAGTGTTTACAGAAATTTCTATTCGAAAGAATATAAATCCAGTACATAGTAGTTTAGATGCACAGTTTATGGGTGAATTTTTCCTAACAATGAAGTCACTAGATATAGAAAAGGCACATAAAGACACTTTAACATGTTCATTACTTGAAGAAGAGAAAGTATTTTTGAATTTAGTTGAGGAAAGGAGGCAAGATTTCCAAAGAAAAGCTGAACAGAAACATCACATTCTATCATGGGCAGAAAGAGAAGGAATTTATACAGCTGGCAGAGAACATGCTGCGATGGCCCTATATTTTGTAAAGACAGGGACAATATGCCTCCATAGATGTAAAACAGATTATAATAACATATTTATTGGTTCCAGTGAATGTGAACATAACTTCTTAATTTTGGAAGGTTGGAGACTGAAAGGAGGAACTGATCCAGTATTTCCTGGAATTTACTATGTGTGTGTGAATAAAGCTTATTATAAGCTGCCTGCCAGGTGGTATGGGAGTTGCTATTTCAGAATTGTTTTTCTGAAAATATACCATGTCAAAAGAATCACTGGAAGCAATGAAAATACTAATGAACTAACAAATAGAAAGAGAGATAGTTTTTCAGAAATAATAGGCGACATATTCAGTGCATTGATACCTTCAGTGGGAGTCATACTAAATTCACATAGAATCTCTCAATTGTCAACAGTGGTTGACCATCATTCGACTAATACTGCTGGAGGTTTCTTGATGATTAATACAGAAATGGTTGCAATTAGGACAATGGTTTTGCAAAATCGACTTGCGCTTGATATATTATTAGCTAAAGAGGGCGGAGTCTGTAAAATGCTGACAGTGCAACATTGTTGCACTTATATACCATACATTCTACATCAAGAGCAGACCAGGTCAGGGAATGGTGTGTCGCCATGACGGAGGCCGTGTAACAACTAGGTAAGTGTGTGTAAAAATGTTACTATGTGACAGACCCTAGAACACTGGCTAGGACACGTCCCATCAGACCACCCTCGTGGTGGAATATCATCATGTGGGATGTGAAAGTCACTCTCAATCTCATCCGACCATATAGTGTCGGAAATCAAAGCCGAAAAATCTAGCTATGATAGTCATCAAAAAGTGCAGATCGCACAGCGCCAATGAGTAGTTCCATCTCACTACTACTCAGCGTGTTTTTAAACCTGGACACCTAGACTGGAGTTAGAACTATTTCTGAGTCTTGGTAGCTCATTTTACTCACCGTTATCATTTTCAGCACTGCACCTCCTTGTTCTAAAAAATCTTTATTATTATTTTCATCTGCACTTTTTGATGACTATCATAGCTAGATTTTTCGGCTTTGATTTCCGACACTATATGGTCGGATGAGATTGAGAGTGACTTTCACATCCCACATGTCCTGAAGCCTTTGTTCGCCAGATCTTTCCTGGGGGACCCTCACCGACTCCTAGGCCTGGGAGTTGGTTTTCATACCATTTTCGTCAATTATAAATATATCTGTGTATGTGCTTTTCTCTCTATCCTCTCCCTTTCATGCAGTGTCATTGCAAAGTATAAATGAATGCATTTGAATTGATGATTTGAGTCTTCCTTCCTGTGAGAAACTGAGTTTGGTATGTACTGTGTAAGTGGTTCACATGAATTCATCTGAGATAAAACTTTAAAAGTCACCCCAACTCTGTGATCATTTCCAATGTGTAAATAAATTGAAATCATATGTCATTTCACCATCAACTAGATCAACTAATGGTCCATCAACTAGAGGAAATAACTTTTTGATCAGTTTAAAGGTTAGGGAATAAGAAATAACTAATCTAGAGAATTATAAAAACATGACCCCAGCGGTTATTGTCAGTGTGTTGTGAATTGAATGTATGGGCCCAGGTAAGTATGTGGTGTTAAATTACCTGTTGCTGGTAACCCGCTGGATCAGTTGGATACTTGGGTTTTTATAGTATCTGACTGTGCAGGTTATCTTATATTTTGAAAACAATGATGGGACCAGGAGAGACAAACAGCAATAAGACAAGACATAATGGCGGCACATATGTCAGCTCTATTCTAAAATTATAAAAACTTAAAACGTCTGCTTACGCGGTGAGCAGAGACAATATCAACATTTCTACAAAAGTCTGAAATAACTTCACACTTTCTATGAAAAGAAATCGAACAGTATGAAATAAAAATGGAAAGCCCATAATATAAAGGAAATCAAAAAATCTAAAAAGGCATTCATGAGCATGTGAAACATTCGTTAAAAGAACTAGTATAGTCTGAAAAGACAAATGATTATAAACTAGACGAGTCAGAAGAGACACGTTATGGAAATATTAAAATCTGAAAGGGAACAGTCATAGTGTTTACTACCTCCCTGGAATAACTCATTGATTTAAGACTAAACAGTAAACATAGACAGATCAAGGATACTTGCAGCTACTTGTTAAACATTTCTAAACTAAATACTCATGCAGATATTTAACTATTCAGAATGGTTTTGCAGAAGTCCGATTATCACCATGTCATGACACATTTGAAGAAAGAATATGATGGAGATGTGCATTTGATGGAATCACAGTTAATCACTTGTTGCACGTCCTATAACAAATATCATATTGAATAAAAAGGTCTTTGCTTTGGAAAACATAGTGATCAAGACAGTGAGGGTTCTAGCTTTACAAAAATGGTGCTTTCCCCAACTCTATCAAATAGTGTGGGAGGAGCTGCAAGCTTGACAGATGGGACATCCACTAATCTTTATCACCTGTTCCAAATCTGACAAACTGAATATGAGGGCATTAGTGCCTACCCGTCCACCTTTTGGACCCCTCCCTAGAGCTTGTACCCATTGCAGAAATAATCTCAAAGGTGGCTTTCCAGGGTAGGAGATTAAGTGTGGAGATGCTCGACTTCACTCTAGCTGAATCTAATGCCGAATTCAAATATACTTTCCAACTCAGTCATTACCAGAACATTCTCACTTCAGGAAAACCCGGACAATGAAAGCTATCCCACATCCTCTCTGGGCCATGCTGCTCCACTATAACCTACAGGCCAGCAGGAGGCACACATGTAGCACATGGTTGCTTTCTTCTTGTAATGTAAAATTCCAACCACAGACTTCTCACCTTTAAAATATCCCAGGCACCAAATTGGAGTATGGAGATTAAACAGTATTGTCCAAGCGCGCCGATAGGTGGAGTTGTGTTACTCCATATTGACTTAGTCTTGCCTCAGAAGTGATGATGGCGCCTCAGATAAGCGTGACCCGTGCGCATCAACATCAGTTCCTTTCTCTCTGTACTTTTGTATGGAGATCCAGAGCTCAGTCCCCCTTCTTCCTGCTCAGTTGCTGTTTTTTACTCAAAGAAGGAGACACTTACTTCATCAATGCTCTTTCTGGTAGACATTAACTGCAGACTCCTCACCTTGTGAATACTAGCAGGTGCCACACTGGATCTGGAGAATGTTGGCCACAGTAATGTCCTCATGTGCCAGGAGGTGGCGTCATGTGGCTCCGTGCTGACTTCAACCCACCTGGGATGTGACACCGGTGCCACATATAATCTCCACACCTGCACACTGACGTCAGTTTCTTTCTGAACCTTGTCCGTGCTGTTGTACGCTGACCTACTGGCTGATCAGATTTGACAGTGTAGAGATTTCTAAAATGGGACCTTTTTTTTAGGATGGAAAGAAAAGTCCACTCCACAGAATGAGGAGGTGGGAGGGGCAGTGAGGAATCTGGGGTTATCTAGAGATTCACCAGAAAGAGCATTACCAAAGGTAAGTACCTTGTTCATCCGAAGGATATTTCTAACTCCAGAATCCTCACTTTGTGAATAGATACCAAAGTAGTACCTACCAGGGTAGTTGGTCTGTGGTATGGCTTAGACCAAAATGTCCTGTATGACTGAATGGGCAAAGTGTCCTTCCTGATGGACCTAGCTATCGAGGCAGTAATATTTTGTGAACTGATAACCACATTGCGGCCTGACACCTGCCTAAGACAGGCACTCCAGATGCCAGTGCAGTGGTAACAGTCTTTGCCCTGGTGGATTGTGCCCTCAAGCCTTCTTAGACAGTGCATAGATGGTGTGTTTTTTCTCTCTCTCTCTCTCTCTCTCTCTCTCTCTCTCTCTCTCTCTCATGCTGCCCTAGTCTGTAGGACCAGCTTTGTCTGGAAAAAGGAAGTACATGGTTGTTGGACATACAGTGATTTCAACTAACTCATGCAACAAGCTAATGTTATTACAGCGAGAAAGACTGTTTTCACAGTCAAAAGACAAAGAGAACAGCTGTGCACTGGTTTGAATGGGATACATATAAAAAATGTGACAACCAAGAAAAGGGTTTCCCTGTGGCATCAAAAATAGTTTGGGTGGAAACATAAGTTGTTTGAGAAAACGCATCACAACAGTCAATGCTTATGTTGGCTCAGGTTCTGTCTGCTCTCATACTGTGGTGAGGATGTGGTGTTATGGCCAGAGGTGTTGACTTAGAAACTGGGAAACCAGTTTAGAGTCTTGGCATCGGCTCAACATCCTGTGATTCTGTGCAGATCCCTTAATACCCCATGCCTAAAAAAGTGAATGCACCCTTGTATAATGTAACTGGTGCTCATGTAAAGCCCTCCAATACCTTTGGCTCAAGTTTGAGCGAAGTGAAATTGTGTCCTGTATGTCTTCCCTTTTCAGCCTCTCTTGTCTCGAGTTCTGAAGAAAACCAGTAACAACCAGGCCCAAGTCATCCCAGTGGTTCCGGACTGAGTCTGATATGCGAAACGTTTGGACATGAAAAATTGTCCTTCAGTCATGCTGTGCCCACTGGAACTTCAGGTCCCACTGCAGAGCCCGCATACGCCACCTGGCGTGATGTACCAGCAGGATGCAGGAGGCCATCAGCCCCAAGAGCCGTAGCGTCAGCCTGACTGAAACTCGGGACAAGGCTGAAAGATTGGAATCAGAGCCTGAATATCCCGAACCCGCTGCTCAGGGGGATAAACCCAACACTGCGCCGATTCCAGAAATGCTCCGATGAAGAGGAGCTTCTGAGAGGGGCACAGGTGTGACTTTGGCATGTTGATGGAGAACCCCAGCGAGTGCAGGAGGTCGGCCGTAGTCTGGAGGTGGGAGACGACTGTCTGGGGCGAGCCGCCTTCAACGACCAGTCATCGAGATAGGGGAAGATCGGAACCCCTAATCTGCGCAGATGAGCTGCGACCACCGACATCACTTTCGTGAACACCTGAGGGGCACTGGTGAGGCTGAAGGGAGCACAGTATACTGAAAGTGCTATTGGCCTACCATGAACCGCAGGTAGCGCCGGTGGGCCGGAAGGACGGGGATGTGGAAATGTGCGTCCTGCAAGTCCAACGCTACCATCCAGTCTCCAGGGTCTAGGGCAGCCAGGACCTGAGCTAAAGTCAGCATCTTGAACTTCTCCTTCCGGAGGAAGCCGTTGACGCTCTGGAGGTCCAAGATAGGGCGTAGGCCTCCTTTGCCCTTCTTGGGAAACAGAAAGTAGTGGGAGTAGCAACCACATCCTACTTCTGGCCCAGGAACACACTCAATGGCCCCCTTGGCCAAGAGGGCCATAACTTCCTCCTGCAGAAGTTGCAAGTGATCCCCCGACATGCGGTGGCACTGGGGTGGCATGGCTGGAGGGGTCGCCTCGAAGGGGAGGGAGTAGCCCCTTCGGACGATTTGCAGCACTAACCTGTTCGAAGTGATGGTACGCCAACCCTGCCCCAACTGGCGTTGAATGGGCCTAAAAGCTTGGACTAGGAAGGCTTTGAGGCAGATGCTGAGGGAATGGATGTAGACTGACCAGGCCTCTGTCCCCCTGCACCGCCACGGCAGTTACCACGTCCGCGACCGCGTTGAGGTTGGTTCTGCAGCCTGTGGCTGGACGAAGGTGTGGGGGCGCCCCTTCCTTGGCCATGAAAGAGGCGAAAAGCAGAAGTCTGCTGGCTCTGGTCCGACAGGCCCTAGGACTTGGCCGTAGCCCTGGAGTCCTTGAAACGCTCAAGCGCACTGTCTGTTTTGTCGACAAAAAGGCGACGGCCATCGAAGGGCTTGTCCATGAGCGTGGACTGGACACTTGCTGAAAAATTGGCGGACCTCAGCCAGGCGTGGCGAAGGACCGCCACTGTCGTGGAAATCGCTCTGCCCAGTGAGTCCGAGGTATCAGGTCCACATCTGATGGAATAACGTGCTGCATCCGGCCCCTCAGCAAGACCTTGGGCGAGCCGTGCCTGGGCCTCCTCCCGACACTGGGGAAGCACGTCCGCAACCGTATCCCACAAGGAGTGGGTGTAACGGCCCAAAAGGCAAGCGGTGTTGATAGGCTGCAACCCCAGACTAAGTGAGGAGAACAGTTTCTTTCCAAGCTGGTCAAACCTTTTGGATTCCCGATCTGGAGGAGAAGTCGGGAACGCAGTCTGGGACGCAGAGGCCTGGCTCACCAGACTCTCGGGGTTGGGGTGTACGGACAGAAAGCAGGGGTCTCCCGGAGCCGGGCGGTGGCGTCGGGCCACGTTCCGATGCACAGGGGGCACTGTGGAGGGCTTGGACCAAGTTCCTATCAGAACGTCCGTGAGGGCCTCATTAAACGGCAGCAGAGGCTCCGAAGAGCTTACTGGAGGCTGAAGCACCTCGTGAGGAGATGAGTCCTCACGGCCGCAGAAGGGGGTCAAGAGCCAAGGCCTTGGCTGCCCTGCGCAACACCACACCATAAGTAGCACCCTCCTCCGTAGCCATGGAGGGAGAAGAGATGAAGCCAGTGTCAGGTGGAGTGTCAAGACCACTGCCCCCCCCCAGCTCATCTGCCCAGTCCTGACTTAACTGGCACTGTTGTGCCACAGGGTCCTCAGACCCCTCCCAGTCCTCCCCTTCATCCGTGTCCCGATAAACTGGCAGAAATGACGGAGCCGGGTCATAGGTGAATTACTCACCCACCGACGACGGAGATGGCGCCGACGGCGCCGCTCCAACGCCGGACCCGGACTGAAACCGGGGGCGTCGTCGTCCGAAGACGGCGGCGGGAGTGACACCATAGGGGTCGGCGCCAGCGGAGTCGTGAGGTCAACTGGCGTCGACCGGGATCCACACCTGGATCCCACAGGCCTGCAGCGTCGGGACCGAAGATGACAAAGGCGCCGAAGCCGCCGGCTCGCTGGGACCCCCAGTCGGGTCTCCGGGGCCCGCAGTTGCGCCGGCAGGCCTCAACGGAGGGAAGTGAGTCCTCATGGCAATGAGGAAATCACGAATCTCCTCGGGCGTCGCACGCAGTACAGGGACCAGAGGGTATGGGACCTCCTGCGGAGCTGCGCGGGCGGTCGCACCCGCACCCTCAGCAGAGTCGTGCGAATGGCGAGGGGAGTCAGAAGAACGATGCCGCTTCTTCGGCTTCTTCTTGGAGTGCCTCGACTTACCTGAATGCGAGGACTTGGAGCCCGACGAACGGTGTGGGCTCCGGCTCTGCGACCGGCCCCTCGACTTCCTCCTCGACCGGGACCTCGAGCAGCGCGAAGCCGACTGCCGGATCTGTAGGAGCTTGCGGTACCGCTCCCGTCTAGCCTTCGACATCAAGTCGGGGCACAACTTGTCGTCGTGGTCGGCCCCGGGGCAGTAGAGACATCGGCGGTGGGGGTCGGTCATCGACATCAGGCGGTGACAGGCGTTGCACGGTTTGATTCCAGGCATCCCTACCGGCACCAGGAGTCGAATCAACTCGAAAAAGATAGCCAATATAGGCCAAAAAGTTAGTCAAAAAGTGACTAGGGTACTAGCTCTTCCCAGATCCGCGCTTGCTGGCGGGGAAAAAAGAAGAACTGACGTCAGCGCACGAGGGTGGCGTCCAAGTACTCCGACGACGTCATCTCGGCGATCACGACGACGGACGCGGAGCCACAGGCGACGCCTACCGACGCGCAGGGGTACTGCTGACGAAAACTTTCCGGATCCAGTCTGACGCCTTGGGATATTCTAAGGTAAGGAATCTAACACTAACGTGTTTCTTTCAGATCTATCCAGCAGGAGATGGTTCTCTTCTGCACATCCTTGCCTTTTTTTGGTCCAAAGAAACCCACAAAGAGCTGATTGACTTCAGGTGGTCCAAAACAACGCGGCCCGCCTAGTTTCCAATGCTCCTGCCAGGACTGCCTCTTTGCCGCTACTCCTTGGACTACACTGGCTACCCATCCGCAAGCGGATTAGTTTTAAGATCTGCTGCTTAGTGCACAAGGTATTACATGGTAACGCCCCCAGCTACCTTGCAGATAGACTCATACGTTATCAGCCTGCCAGAACTCTTCAGTTTGGCTCTAAATCGCTCCTCCTCGTACCCCGTGTAAAGAAATTTCGCATAGGTGGGAAAGCCTTTTTACCATCTGGCCCTCTCTTACTGGAATCAACTTCCCTTACACCTATGGATTTGCACCAATTATCTGCAATTCCGTAAGCTTCTAAAAACTGAGCTTCTCTGAATCCTTCTTCATGACCCTCGGTAGCAATCCCGCAGCGCGGAAAAACCCCTCCGGGGGTGATTCGGGCGCTTAACAAGACAAATAAATAAAATTGTCCACTCTGTGTCCTTAGTATGATCAATGTAAAAACTCAGCACTCTATTGGGGTCCAAGTGAGGAAATGTTTCCTCCTCCTTAGAGGGAGGATATGAAGCACAGAACGTCAGCAAGTTGATGTTCTGATCAAAAAGGCATGGCATTACAACTTTTGGCAACAAAACTGCTCTCCTCCAAAAAACACTGATTGTTTACTGCTCCAATGTTATGGCAATGAGGAACACTGTTGTGGGGGCGAGAAGCCGCAATGAGTAGCTGCGTAGCAGCTCAAAGGAAGTGCACATCAGAAACATATGGACCAAGTTATGACAAAGGGAGAGGGAATAAAGAAATGCTGTAAACCTTTCAAAAAGCGCATAACAGCTGGGAACTTAAACAGTAAGGGCTGATCCAGCAACTAAAAAAAACAGCATGAAGAATGAAAAAGGTACCCCTTAACTGTGTCCAAAGCAAAAGCTTGCCAGGCTAGGAGCAACAAAACAAAATATCAGATAAGTTTGCCTACAAGAGGGTGGGGGGTATTGGGTATCATTCGGCCATGTACTGCACCAAACCACAAATCTGTCCCAACCACAGGCATATACAGTTTATGTTCAGGTGACACCTCGCTGTCAAAATGACATCTGCCACCTCAGAAAGGACAAAAGTTTTCAGATTTCACCGCTCAATCTCCAAGCATTAAGGTGGAGATTGCGAAGGACAGGATGCAGAACCCTACCTTGCTGCAACAACAGTATGTCCTCCCGGAAGGGTAAGCTGATTGAAGGACAGATCCTCAAGTCCAGGAGTTCTGGATGTCATACATTCCATGCCCAATCAGGGGCCAATAGCTACTAGGATGGCTTGGGTCTGGTGGAGTTCCTGATCTTGTTGAGAACTAAGGGTAGCAGTGGTACTAGCAGGCAGGCATACAGGAGTCCCAAAATCAACTCGAGGCAGAACATATCTCCTAGCAAGAGATGCTTTGGAAACTCCAATGTGCAGAAGTGCTGACATTGTCCCTTTCTGGGGGTGGTGCATGGATCAAGCCAAAGTTCTCTCCCCTTTGTGAAAGAGACCTTGCAAGACCTCTTGTTGTACCTGCATTTGTGATCTGCTAAGTGTTGATGACTAAGATCAACTACCCCAGTATTCAACAATCTTGTCAGGTGGTTCACCAGCAGGAAAATTCCTTGGGGGCCCAGTCATTTCAAGAGGTACAGGGCTTCCTGGCCAATGGTCCGTGAACTTCCCTGAACGGTTTGTTGCAGCACCACATGGCGGTGGTACTGTCGTTGAGCATCTGTACCAGCCTCTCCTTGATGGAGGGTAGAAAGGCTTTTAATGCCAGCCAGATTGCCCGGAAATACAGAAGGCTGATGTGGAGTCTGGATTCCGCCAGGAACCAGAGGCCTCTGATCGCTACCTCTTATAGATGGCCGCCCAATCCCAGAAGTGACATGCCTGTCACCACTGTCAGATCTGGTTGGGGTAATGGAGAGGGGTCTGCTGCTGAAACAATCGTGGTTCGCTAATCACCACTGCAGATCTCTTGCAGTTCCCTTCAAGTTCTGGACTATGTCAGAGAGAATTCACTAATGCTGCGCCCACTGGAACTTCAGGTTCCCTGCAGAGGTTGCATATGTCAGCAGGCATGTATCATAAGCAGGGTGCAGGAGGCCATATGGCTCATCAGCTTCAGAGTCAGTCCCACCAAAATCCAGGACAGAGGTTGAAACATGGGTATCATAACCTGAATATCCTGGACTCGCAGTTGCTAGGATAGGCCTGAAACTCCATAGTGTCCAGAAGAGCTCAGATGAAGGGGAGCATCTCAGAGGGAGTCAGGTGTAACTTCAGCACATTGATAATGAACCCCAGAAAAGGAAAGAGGTCCCCCGTAGTCAGGAGGTGAAAGACCACAGCCTGGGACGAGCTAGTCTAACAGCTAGTCATCGAGATACAGGAAGACTGGCACCCCTGATCTCCGCAGATGAGCTGCAACCACCGCCATCACCTTAGTGAACACCCAGGGGCGCAGTTTAGGCCAAAATGGAGGACAGCAAACTGGAAGTGCTTGTGGCCCACTGCGAAACACAGGTAACACCTGTGGGAAGGCAGGACAAGACTTGACAGAGCAGGAGCATTTTGAGCTTCCCTTTCTTGAGTAAGAAAAAGAGAGGGCACAGGACAAGGAAAGGGCAAAAACCTCTGTTCTTTTTGGGCACCTGAAAGTAACGGGAACAGCAACCTACCTCTTGGCATCAGCACCCTCTCTATGGCTTCCTTGGCCAAGAGAACCATTATTTTCTGGCAGAGCAAGGAAAGATGGTCCTCCATCAGCCTGTGGCAAGCAGGTGGTATGGGTGGAGGAGCAGTCTCTAAGGGGAGGCAGTAGCCCCTCTAGATAATCTGCAGAACCCTTCGATTTGATGTTATAGACCTCCAGTGGAGCAGGTGATGGTGTATCCTGACTCCTACTGGGTGCCCATGATGGTAAGGGGGCAAATTCTAAGGGTTTGGAGGCTTTGACTGCCAGGGGTGGTGGACTGGACCGACTGCTGGCTACCTGACCTAAGTGGTCTGTGAGTAGCACATTCTCTGCCACGTAGAGGCTGGGAAGGCTGAGTGCCGCGGTGGCTGAGCAGGTATAGACGTGGCTGGAAGCCCCTTCAGTGGCCATGAAAGGAGTGAAAGGCGGATTGGGGGTGGCGAGGGGCCATGGAAAAGCAAAAAGACCTGCTGTAACCCTGCTGTTCTTAAAGCACTTCGGGCTAAATCCGCCTTGCCTCTAAAGAGAAAAGAGCCATCAAGGGGCAAGTCCATAAGGGACACTTGGACTTCCCCTGAAATGCCAGTTGTCCTCAGCCAGCCAATGAGGACAGCTGCCAATGAAACTGATCTGCCAAGTGAGTCTATGGTATCCAGTCCCTAACGGATCGTGAAGTCAGCTGCAACTCTCCTGTGGGCCACAACCTGGGAAATTATGGTCCAGGTTTCCTCCGGAACCATGGGTAGCACCTGCACAACCGAATCCCATAGAGCAACTTACACGGGCTGCAATGGCAGACCCGTAGTCACAGTTTGAGTGGTCTCTCATGGGTGGCACAATACATGCTGCAGCCCCTGGAAGACCCCTGGTTTACCTATGCACTGTGTACCTCAGTAACATTACTAGGGTACACCAGTAGCCAATTGTGGAGGTACCACATACTTACCATAAAACATTTAGGGAGGAAGCACAGTGACTGGGGACCTGATTAGCAGGATCCCAGTCAGACTAGTCAGAAAACAGAATAACACCAGCAACAAGTGGGGGTAACCATGAAAGCAGACCCTCCTTTCCCACAACCACATTTCTAAAAATAGAGCACTTGGGATTATTACATTTAAGCCCTGTACACCAATAAGGGTAGCCTGTACTTTTTGCAAGGTGTGCCCCTTACACCTTGTAAAAATGAAAAATGTGTACATGAAGGGGTTGTACTGTGAATTTTGGGGTCATGACCCTTTAGTAGTCCAATGTAATGTTGCTAAAAGTCTTTGCACTAGCCTTATGTATATATGTAAATTACTGCATAGTATTGAGAACTGTGTGTGTGATAAATGCACTTTTCTAAAGAAAAGCACTGACTGGAAAACTATCCATTAGGTGTTATTATTGAGTGCCAGCGAATGGGGATTACTAGCCCACACCACCTCCCTAAGTAGGCTTTGCATTGCTCTGCCCCTCTACCCTGAGAAAGTGAAGGGCTGCAATAGGGTGTTTGGTCCCCAGCAAATGTGGAACAATTACTTATGCAGGCCCCACAATGAATGGCCCGTTTCCTCATAAAGACACTGCAGCTCACTCACTTGTCTAGCCAATGTCATAGCGATAAGAAAGATTGTCTTCAAGGTCAAAAGACTCAAAGGGCAACTGCGCAGTGGCTCAAAAAGGGTGCACAGTCCTCTCTCCCGCAGCCTACGCAATAAATGGCAGGACCGCCTCCGGAACACCATCGCGGAAGAGGGATGGCCCAAGGTTCTGGAAGCCCTGAGCAAAGATGCCCAGGAAGCCAGATTGAAATTTTACTGGTACAAAACACTTCATGAGTGGTACTAAACACCAAAAAAACTATATAGGGCTGGCCTCCAACCCGACTCGAACTGCTGGAGGTGCTCGGCTACCCAATGTGGACATACCCACATCTTAAGCGAGTGCCCCTAGATCCAGTCCTTTTAGACCTATAAAGGTGATGCCCAGGGGTCATCTATGCACCTCCAGCTTCCACTCACGTCTTCCATCATTCTTTTACACAATCATATCGGCTCACCTGATCTATCCCTATCGCTGCGCCGCCTTCTGCATACTACGCAGTCCACAGCTAAGCTCTGCACACTTCGCCAGTGGAACCCACCCATAATCCCTTTCCAGGAAGCCTGGATGGTAGCAAGTTTTCCCGAACTAAATGATTGGTCCAGAACATTATGTAAATGCCAGTGTGATGATGTTTCTGCACAATCGTCCATACATATACTGCTTTTTTGCAAATTCTATTTTATCCCTAGAAAAAGATGGATAATACCAGTGATAAAAAACTGGGACTGAGACAATGTTGCCCTGCATTTCTGGCACTACAATTTTTGGATAATGAGTTTACTATTACCTCTATTACTGCCTTTTAAAAAAAATGTTTTTACATTGCGGAAATCAATTGTGATATGACATATCTATTTTACCTTGCTCATGGATTTTTTAATTGTGTAATATATTAATTGTGCTTTCATGGTTTACTCTGTACAGTAACCAAATAGTTATTGAAATTGAATAAACCCCCTTGTTCCTTTGGTTCTGCGGTACCATCTCTATTGCCTCCTTGCTGAGCAATTCTTGCGCCTCTAACTGCAAGAGCAAGAGCTCATTTGCTGAGTGTGCCTTTTTTCTTGGTTTTTTGTTTGGAGGTCGTCTTTCTAACTCTATACAGTATCCTTATTGTATGATGTTTAGTATCCATTTGTCCGATGTGACCTTCCTCCATTACTGGATGAAGTCTTTTATTCTTCCCCCTACCGGTGTAGAGTGTTTGAGGTACTGCTTGTCATTGAATGTTTGGCTGTTTTTCTTTTTGTCTTTCCTCCCACCCCAAGGTGTTGTTGGGGTGGGGGCATGATGCATGGCGAAGTCACTTTGTTGAGGGCTGTTGTCCTCCCCTTCATGTTTGTCCTCATCCGTTTTCGCGCCCTCTAAAGGATGTCCCCGGGGTTGGTACTCCCAGTTTTACTGCTGCTGCTGCCCCTGCTGCTGCTGGCCTTGGTTGTTCCCTTGGTAGCCCTGCTGAAACGTTTGGTGCGATGTGGTCGGCACGTTGCCTCCACTTCTACAACCTGGCCTCCTTGTGGGTGTGCCTCTTCTCATTCCGCTGAACTGCAACGCTCCCATGGACCATGCTGTTTCTTTGTCTTTCTTGAGATGCGTCAACTTGTCGTCCACTGGTGTGCCAAAGAGTTGCTCTCCATTGAAGGGTGTATATAAGATGTTACTTTATACCTCTGGCTTGTATCCCGAAATTCTGAGCCATGCATGTCTTCTCTCAGTCACTCCTATAATCATTAGCCTGCTTGATATTTCTGCAGCATCTAATGCCGATTTCAGGCATGTGTTCGCCATGCTCTTTCCTTCTTCTACCAGGTGAGCTGCCCTTTTGTTGGTACTGGTCTGGTAGATGCTTTAGGAGCTGCCCCACTTCATCCCAGTGTTGGTATGCGTGCATGTTGATCAGGGTGTGGGAATTTGCAATGCGCCACTGTATTGCTGCATTTCTCTCGACCTTTCTCCCTGTGAGATCCATCCTCCTACTCTCCTTGTCTGATGGTGGTCCGGCATTTGTGGGAACATTAGCCCTCTTCCTTGCCGTTGCTGCAATTATCGAGTCGGCTGGCACTGATCCTTGGATGTATGCAGGGTCCTTTGAAGAGTGTTTGTACTTCTTCTCGGTTCTAGGTGTCACAGCTGTACATACTGCTGGCTCCCTAAAGGCCTCTCTTCCCTGGTCCAGCACACTAGGGAGCATCGGCAGGAGTTGGATCCTAGTTTGTTGAGGCAGTAGAGTTTCCAGGAGGAAACATACTTTGGGCTTCTCCTCCTCCTCCATTTTCACTCCATAAGTCTGTGCAGCCTTCTGTACGACCATGTTGTAGATCCCTTGGCGGCGAGGGCCTCGAAGAGTAAGTGTCTACGCCTTCTTCTGTCGTTTCGGCGTCGAGATCTTGCCATTCCATGTCTTATGCCTAGGAGGACGTCGAGTCCCGGTAGGATTGCTGGTCTTCGTCGCCTTCTCCCTCGAAATAGTAGTAGTTTTCTCCCAGTTCCTCGGCTGGTTCGGGCGTTTTAGGCGGTTCCGCGTCTTCGGCGGTATGGCGTATCGGCTCATCTTCTCATCGAAGTCCTTTTTCCGCTGTAGGATGCTCACCATTTCGGCCTCGAGCCTCCTCTTCTTCCTCTCCATCTCAGCAGCATATTCGGCGTCGAGTGTTGGAGCACTTCTTTTCGAGGCCGTTGATGACGATGTCGGCCCTTTTTTCCTCGGCGCCGAGGTGTCCTTCTCGAGGGCAACCTTCGATGTCTTTTCGAGGGTTTTCGCTGATTGGGAGTCCTTTTCGAAGGATCTGCTAGGTGGACTGTCCCTGGAGGCTGTTGCTTTAGTCGAGTGTTTCGGCGGCAGAGCTCCCTTCGAGGACTAAGCTTCACTTCTAAGAGTGTCGCTCAGGGCTTTTGCTTCACTCTTTCGAGTGTCGCGTGGGTGCTTGGGGGTCAACTACTCCCTTACCTCTTTTGACATCTTCTTATGGGCCTCGACGACCGTGCAGTCCTCCGGTCCTTCGGCGATGGTGTCCTCTTCTCCACTGGAGATGCCCAAGTCTCGTAGCGATGGAGGTGGCCCCTGCATGTTGTGGTTCGCCCCTCTATGCCTCTCCCTTACTCTGAGGGTCTTGAGTGTAAACGCCGAGCAGGCGTTGCAGCCCTCGCTTCTGTGGTCGAGCGGCAGGGAGAGGTTGCAGACTGGATGCTGATCCTTCTGGGAGAACTTGTGGTGGCAATTGGTGCAAAACTTGAATGGGGTTTTGTCCATCTCCGCTCTCAGGGAGCCCCCTTTGAGCACAGTCTCCGTCGAACGTTGAGGTTTGTTTGGTAAAACGTCTCCCTCGTCGCTCCGGGTACCTGACCTGTAGTCCGGTGTAGTTAAAAACTTGCTTCTTTGTCAAATTTTCTTTGATTTTGCTTGCTACCTCTTCCAAAACTCAAACTCTTCGGTAACAATCCAGACCCAACGGCGGAAAAAAAAATCTGAAGATGGCGACCAAAGGTGGGAGCTTCCAGAGGAAGCACGTCGATGTCACGAAGGACACCAAATGATGGTATGTCAACGCCCACCTGGCACACGGAAAAAAAAAAGAGAGAAAAAAAAGACTATAATTCCGGACCCAACCACTAGATGGCAGAATAATGCACAGCATAGTGAATCCAGAAAGATACACGCTGCAAAACTAAACCCATTGATTGATGTGAAAGGCATAAACTACTTTAGGTAGAAATTTAGGGTTTGTCTTTGTGAAGCTGAAAAAAAAGGTTCTTCTATGGTTAGTGCCTATAGCTCACCCACTCTTCTCAGTGATGTGATTGCAATGAGGAAAACGATTTTCCACGAGAGAAATTGCAGTTCACATTTATGCATGGGTTCAAAAGGTGGGCCCATTAATCATGTGAGGACTATGTAAAGATTCTACACTGGGGCAGAAGGAAGTCTTGGTGGAATACCTTATCATCATCATCATTTTAACTTTATTTCGGTTTGTTTATGAACCATAAAAGTACATCAAAATTTAGAAAAAGACATTTACAAGAATAGACTAATACACAGTTACATCTCATTTTAGGTATTTGCAATAAATCAGTTAGCATGCGGTTTATAGTGTGACGATAAAAACACTAAGGCAGTAAAATACATAGAATAAAAGTTTAAAACACGGTGGAAGGCTAGTTATTTCTGAGATAAAACAGTCTACCTACGTTAAAGTAGGTTACTACTACCGGATCAATCTCCGTCTGATTAACCACATTGAAAACAAGAATTTAGCAACAGCAGTAACTATCAGTGCATTAGTATCAGTTTTTAAAATTCTAAAATACTCTATATAGTTCCTGACTCCTAGGTTCACACATAGCTGTATGATCCATTTTTTTCTGCTAACAGAGTAAGCAGGACAAAACAAGATCACATGGATTAAGGATTCTTTTGGATCATTGCAACCTGGACAAGGACGAACTAAACCCGTTTTCCATTTATCGGTGTAAGAATGGAGGGGTAGTGTACCATATCTGAACTGTAAGTACAGTTTTTTTGCTAAGACAGGTTCTATAGTATCTAATTCCTTTTCAAAACTGTAGACATTCTTGGAATCCAGAAAGCTGTCAGTGAGGCTAGAAGGCCTGGCTGATCGAAGGACCTCTTCTAGGTTGTAGTGTTTTATAGACTCAGCCAGGGTTCTCTTGGAGATGGATTTGCATGTGTCCTCCGGATTAGACCAGAGATTCTCCATGCCGATCCTAGACGCCTGCCCCCTTATAAAGGATAGCCATTTTATCCTCCCTGCACCCGGGCGTGCCATCACAATCTTTAGTTCTTCTCTATAGCACTCAAGCTCCGGGACACTCCACAATCTACGCCAATAGAGGAGCGGGCGAGAGGCAATTACTTCTGCAATGGGCCTCAGATTTATATCCAACCTTAGTGGAACTAGAGGAGTGTTAGTTGGTAAGGAGAGCAGCTGTCTAACAAATTTATTCTCAGATGTACTGATCTCGTTCGCTGGACAATAGCCCCAGAGTTCCGCCCCGTAGAGGGTGGATGATCTGGTTTGAACCTTATATATTTCCAGCGGTACGCTGATAACTTTATGGACACAAGATTTCTGCACTTTGAGGATCCCCCCATAGACTGAGAAAGGGTTAAATTAGCCTTAGTCATTTGAGTTTCCCAACTCATTTTATCATTTAAGGTCAGGCCTAGATAAGTGAAATTATTTACCCTTTCCAGGGCTCGTCCATCCATTGACGGGCGTGGGCAATTGGTTGCACTGGCATTAAACACCATGTACTTCGTTTTATCTATGTTGATCACCAGATTCCTGTTCCTACAGAATTTGGTGAATTGGTCTAACACCCGCTGCATCCCCATAGATGTTTTTGAGAGCAGCAGGGTGTCATCCGCAAACATAAGTGCAGGAAATTTACCACCAGCTAAGTTAGGAGCGTCACTGTTATGTACACTAGTTAGGCCATCGACAAGGCCATTTAAAAAAAGGGAAAATAGCGTAGGGGCCAATACACATCCCTGCCTAACTCCCTTCTCAATGGGAAAATCTCTTGTCAGCTGGCCGTATTTGCCATAACGAACCTTTGCATAGGTTCCTTCATGGAGTCTTTTAAATTGGTGACATAAATAGGGTGGAATCCCCATTGTTGTTAATATACTCCAGAGTTGGTTTCTGTCCACCATGTCAAATGCGGATTTGAGGTCCACAAATGTCAGGTAGAGGCTACCCCCTTCCATGACCACATGCTTCCAGTAAAGAACCTGGAGACGTAATAATTGGTCAATGGTAGATGTTTTAGCACGGAACCCTGCTTGCAGGTGGGAGAGGATGTTATTCTCACTAATCCAATCTTGCAAGCGTTGCAAAAGCAGTTTGGCATAGATTTTTTGAGTAACGTCAATAAGACTGATTGGTCTATAATTTGACGGGGCCAGCGGAGATCCCTTTTTATAGATCGGAATGATTTCGGCCCCCAGCCAGGTGCTTGGAGCCTCTTGGCCGTCGAGAATAGCATTAAATATGACGGTCAAGTAGGGGACCCAGATCTTCGGCTCATCTCTAAAAAGATCACCAGGGATCTTGTCCAACCCTGGGGCCTTGTTACATTTTAACCCTTGGACTGCAAGTGTAACTTCCGACATGGTGAAGGGGGGAGGAGGGCATCCAGGGCCCAATCTCAAAGACGTTGTTAGTAACGCTTTATGAGGGGAAGCAGGGCTAGAGTAAAGATCACGAAAGTATACACACCAGGCTTCCTCGGCGATGTTGGGATCGATCTTTACCTTACCTTCGGGCTTCCCAGTATGGACCAGGTTCCAAAAGGTTCGGGCATCTTTCGCTATTAATGCCTGTTTAATGGCCTGCCATTTCTCTGTTTCCCATTCGGATTTTGCATGGGAGAGGAGATTTTTATAGGCTTTCCTTGCGGCCATAATGGTTGCTCTATGACCTAATTTAATAGCAGAAATTAGAGTAGTCTTCGCCTTCCTACAGGACTGGTTATACCAGGGATTTGTAACACATGCCTGTCGATTAGTCTGTTTTGCCGGTTTAGAAAAGCTAGCCGCAAGGGCCAGCATTAGTTCTTTATGTATGATTAAAAGTTTAGTGTCTTTATCAGGATTGTGGGCATTTTCATGCAATATATTTAGGCGCTCAAACTGGGGAATGACACTTTTATACAATAATGCCAGTTTGTCTGGCGACGACTTAATAGAAGCCGATCGGATTCTTTTGCCACCCTGTAAGATCCTAATGTCACTGGAGACCACATCATCTTCTTGGTACTCCCCATCGTAGTTTGGCACTTCCAGCTCTACTACCAAGGGGTTATGGTCACTTTCCGCGCGGTCAGATACGTGGAAATATCGGATCAAGTGCCATAAGGACATACTAACCATAAGGTAATCTATTATTGACGAGTGGCCCATTCCATTGTATGTACTCCTTCCTGGACTGTCCCCCGGGAAGCGACCATTGCAAGCTCTAAGTGAGAATGTATATGTCAGTGAGGTGAGCTGCATGGCCATGGGTGTCCAGATTTTAGCTTGATAAACATTTGGGGGTGGAATCCGGCAGGCATCATCCTCATCTGTTGTTAACTGTGAAACCCCCCCCGAGTGGTTCATAATGACAGTTAAAGTCCCCCCCCATTATCACTTTGGTGTCACTTGCGAAGCTGTTTAATAGGGCGGTTAAAGACTCTAGAGTATGAGAAACCGTACCCCCCAAAACCGGACGTAGATAAATGTTGATAATCGCTATTTTGGGTGTATTTCTACGGGTTAGGAGAATACATAAAATATCACAGGTATTGGTGTTAATCCTTTTGACCGAGAACCCAAGATGGACACCCACCCATATGGTCAGTCCACCAGATGGTCTACCTCTAGGACCTTTGGTTGCAAGCTCGGCGTAAGTAACAAAACCCATTCTATGCTGAATAGTCCTGGCCCATGTCTCTTGAAATATACAGATACCATGGTTATTCACATAGTCACACCACTCCATGTTATCTAGCTTTGCAACCAGACCCGCCACATTCCATGATAACAACAATAGATTTTTATTACTACGAGACTGTTGGTCAGTTGGCTGATTGGGGGGTATGACATTTTCTACAATTGGGTCACCCACTTCAGAACTCGTCTGTTCCATAGAGATCTCGTGGTTGGTTATGGTGCAGTTGACATCATCTATACTAGAGGAGAAACTGCCACATTGTGGGGATGTAGTTGGGTACCTTATCCCACTCTGAATATCCACCTCTACTAGCCCCCCTCCACCAACACTTAAGTCTTTAACAAGGGGGGCGGCCATGACTGAAAGTCAATCACAGCCGTCAAGGCCGGAGATGGCGCCATATCTGTTCGAAGTTTCCAATGGGGTAAAAGGAATCAGGTGCTCCATATTCCTACTCCCCTGCAAAAGCTCTAGCCCCACAGGGGGCAGGCTGCGGCCACTAGCAGGGACTATGTTCCACCCCAAATTGTTCCTGATAGGGGGAGGCCTTTGGAAGTGACACATGTAACTATTAGTTGGAGGCAAGTGAGTGTTCCTAGTACCATTGGAGTCAGGTAGCCCCCCGGAAAAAAGAGCAGGGGTCACATACGACCTTGGGTAGAAATAAGTTAGGTCGTATGGGACTATAGCGGTATTAAAATTCCTAGGGGGCCCTGTTAATATGGCCCTAACTGCTTCTGGGTTCCTAAAGTTAATAACAACTATGTCTCCCTCAATATTTTTTTCCCTGGTGCCCAACCAGGGCAAGCGTCTGACGTGGACTATCTCCCCGTCGATGTAATATAGGCGTGGTCTATTTTGTCCTAACCAATGAAGAATCTTATTCTTAAGTTGGGGATGGCCCTCCTTTCTGCCTGCTTCTAATGGGGGGACACCTGTGAGTACAACTACAAAAGGTAGCGACTCTGGGGGTAATTCTACATTGGGTCCGTGTAGGTTATCATTAATGGGCCTTCCAGACCTCCCCCTACTCAATTGCTTGGTCTTAGTACTAAGATTAGTATCACCCTTCAGGGGTTCTCTTGGAACCTGTGCCGTGGATTTTATTACTGTTTGAACTGGAGCCTGGACCTGTTGTAAAGCCAAGTTTTTCTGCTGATTGTTATTTAAAGGCTTACTAGTTACAGTGTTTGCCTTAGCAGAGATCTTGGAAGGGTCTACAGAGCTCTGTTTGTTGCTGACAGGGGGTTTAACGGCTCCATTATTACCACTGTTGGAGACATTTAAAGCCAGCGGGATAGGGGCAGAAACTGTTGGAATCTGGGGTGGAGTTGTCTACACAATAGTAGATCTTGAGGAGGTCGTGGAAACACTTGTTTTATCAGGATACAGTGCCTCCAGGTTGCCTAGTCGGTGCTCCACCCTTTTTAGAATGTCCAGGATCGGGAGCATAAAGGACCTAAGCAACTGCTCAACAGTATTCCGCTCAGTATCAATAGAGGGAATAGTTACTAAACTTGGAGTGGGAACAGCCTCATCTTCCCTCCCTTGAGTGTTAACAGGTTGTATAAGGTTTGGCTCTGGAATTGGTACTGCTGTGGGCACTATATCAGTCAATACCTTATATTAGTCCTTCCATAAAAGCTTTGATAACTGGTACTCTAAAAAGAGATAAGTGTTGCCTGTTTTGTAGATACGCAGCTATTGCAGCGAGATGTAAGCGGATAGATGTGTAAGCTAATTCTGACCACTGTATGTGAAACAAATAACATATGATATTTTGTAAGGAAGCATCAAGAGGATTGATGTTATTACAATAGATAACAAAACTCTTCCATTTAGCTGTTCAACAAGCTCTTGCAGTAGGTCTTCTGGCATCTCTAATAATGTTCATACAGTATGGTGGAAGATTCAGATAACCAAACTGTATGACTTCAGAAGCCACATCGCTAGGTTGAGTTCTTGGGGATCTGGGTGTCTAATTTCTCCATGGCTCTGTGCAAGGAGATTGGATGTGAGATGCAACTTTTGATGCCGAGCTATTGATAGCTCCAACAGGGTCGTGAACCAAGGTTGATGGGCCCATGTGGGAGCTACTGAAATCAGTGTGAGGGAAGTTTGCCTGAGTTTCCGAACCATTGATGGAATGAGTAGGAGAGGCAGAAAAGTGTAGGCCAATATCCCTGACCAGTTCATCCATAGTGCATTTCCGTTGGAGAGTGGGTGTGGATACCTGGAGGCGAAGCTTGAGCATTTTGCATTTTCGTGAGTGGCGAAAAGATCTATTTGAGGAACAACACCTGAATTGGATAGTATGGGAGAAGAACTTGAGGGTGAAGTTCCCACTTGTGTATTGGCTACCTCTGTCTGCTGAGAAGGTCAGCAATCTGATAGTTTACTCCTGGGAGGTGTTCTGCTAGGAGATAGATTTTGTGGTGTATGACCCATTTCCAAATGTCTTGAGCTAGGTGTGACAGTTGGAGAGTGTGCCCCCCCCCCCGTTTTCATATGTAATACATAGCTGTCATGTTGTTGGAGTGAACTAGGACAGCTTTGTCTACAAGGTGAATTTGAAAGGTTTTGAGTGCTAGAAACACTGCTAGCAGCTCTAGATGATTTATGTGAAGAGTGTTTTGCTTTTGGCTCCAAAAGTATTGAATTGTGTGATTCCTGAGAAGAGCTTCCCAACCAGTGAGTGATCCATCTGCTGTTAGTATTGTCTGTGGAACAAGGTCTATGAAGAGCCATCCTTTTGCCAAATTTTGGGGGGTTCCACCACTGCAGAGAACGATGAGTATGGCCGTTTACCAACACTAGATCGGTTAAGAGGCCCCGCGACTGGTTCCACTGACTGGTTACACATGTGAAGCCTGGCATGAGGAACAATTATAAAGCAAGAGGCGATCATTCCCAGCAGCTGCATATACACTCGAGCTGGTAGTGAGTGATTGGGTTGAAACGGAAGAATTAGAGCCTGAATATTGCGAATTCTGGCTGCATTGGGGAAAGCCAGAGTTTTTTTAGTATCTAAAGAGGCTCCTAGATATTTTTGAGTGTTGGAAGGCTGAAGATGCGACTTCAGCACATTGACTGTAAATCCCAGTTGGTGCAGTAACTGCAGTGTTATGTGAGTGTGCTGGAGACACCTTAGGTACGTACCGGCTTTGATGAGCGAGTCGTCCAAGTAGGGGAAGACATGAATGTGTTGTCTTTGCAGGTGAGCAGCAACGACGGCCAGACATTTTGAAAATACTCTGGGAGCAGTGGTGACTCTGAATGGGAGTACTTTGAACTGGTAGTGCTGCCCCTCTACCACAAATCTGAGAAATTTGTGATGAGTAGGATGGATTGGAATGTGAAAATACACGTCACCATATGAAAATGATCTGATTGTATGTAAAGATTTAGTTCTCTGAGGTCTAAAATAGGTCTAGGAGAGTACACGCCAGACCACCGATATTGTAGTGATAGGGGCTCTAAGGCTCCCTTCAAAAGGAGAGACTGAACCTCTTGTTTGGGGAGGTGTAAATGGTCTGGTGACATTTTGTGTGAATGTGGGGAAATGTTTGGAGGATGCTTGGTAAGCTTCAGACAATTACCAGAACTGATAATGCCTAGTACTTATTTGTCTGTAGTTATTGACTGCCAGGTGGGTAGGAATTCTGAAAGACGTCCCCTGATAGGTGTTAAATGATCAGGAGGGAGTGTAGGCAAGTCACTGTTTGTTATTTGAGGGGAGGTGCATGTGTTGGAACCTCTACCTTTGCTATGTTGCCTCTGTAGTTTCCTCTAAAGAAACTTTTGGAAGCAGAGGGCTGATTGTTGCCTTTGTACGGTGTAGAGGGAGTGTTTGAAAAGATATTTTTGGACCCCCCACGATAGAAGGTGCGCCTAAAGGAACCACTACCAGAAGGGGACTGTAGAGCTCCCATAGACTTTGCTACATCAGTGTCCTTTTTCATTTTCTCTAAGGACTTGTCTACTACAGGGCCAAAGAGGTGTTGTTTGTAAAATGGTGCGTTAAGAATAGAAGCTTGAACTTCTGGGTTAAACCCCTGAAATTCTTAAGCATGCATATCTTTTTAGTAGCACGCTGGTATTAACAGCTCTAGCCGCAATGTCAGCCACATCTAATGCACACCTAATGGAAGAGCTATCCCTCTTGTACTAGGTCTTGGGCTTTGGACTTATTCTCATTTGGCAGCAAAACCAGACTGAAAGGGCTTGGGTATTAGCAATGCGCCAGTAATTTGCAGCTTGGGAGGTTACTCTCCTTTCAGAGGCGTCTATCAGCTTAGACTCCTTGTTGAGGGGGAGCATCTCCTGACGTTTGAGAATTGGCATTAGAAACCGCTAAAGAGTCTAACGGTAACTGGACCTTGAAGAAAAATGGGTCTGACAGTGCAGGTTTCTATTTCTGGTCTATCCTGGGGGTGAGAATACGTACACAAACAGGATTGTTAAATAAGTCATCCAAATGTCTTAACATAACTTTGAGCATGGGGAGTATGTGTGTGAATCTTTGGGAACTACTAAGGGTTTCAAAAAGGAAATCCTCCTCTAGGGATTCTTTATGTAATTGTACCCCATGATATTCAGCAGCTCTGCTTAATAGCTCTATGTAACCTACGTTGTCATCTGGTTGAGAAGGTTTTGTAGGATAAAGGCCAGGATCATTATCTGTGCGAGAGTCTGCATTATAATCCTTACAGGGGTCTGCAGGTGGAGGATCATTGCCCGAATCCCCAACCCCATCATCCTGATCATCAGGTGTATGTGGTGGTGGGGAATTAGTAGGAGTAATAAGCAAATACTGTGTTTCTGGGGAAGGAGGTGATGGAGGGAGGGGGGAGGAGAAGGGATAGTACAAACATGTTTCCTTTTTAAGCTTCCTCGGATTCAGGTTTGCGTTTAAGTGGCAATTTGGTCACAATATGTCCAGTTTTTGGATTAATGTAAAGTTCCTTTTGTTTCGGGTCCGGTTTTGAGGGTGGGACGTCGAAACAAGGCTTTTTTGGTGGCATTGGAGCATCGTTATGTTTCGGTGTCGAAGTTTTTGGTGCCGAGGATTTCAGTTCAGAAGACGGTTTCAGCCTCGAAGGAATTGGGCCTGAGACAAATTTTGGTGTCGACCCTGAAGGTTTTGGCTCGGAGCCCAAATGTGGATGACTCAATCCCGAGCTGGAAGGCTTTGACATATGTTTCGGTGCCAAAGCCGCAGGCGGTACGTTGGAAACATGTTCTCGGTGCCAACCATGGCCCGAAGGCAGAGGTGGGACCAGAGCCTTTTTCTGAGATGGACTCTGGGGCAAGGGAGGATTGATACTCAAAATATGCTGACCCGGAGGAATGTCTTCGTCCCCATCAGAGCCGGACTCGGAGATTGGGTCCTCTTGTTCTTCCTCAGCCCCTATGGCATAGCTGGTTTCTTGTTTGGAATCTTCTCCGAAGAGGTCCAGAATGGAACCAGTGTTCTGACTCTGCATGTCGTGATGTCAAGCCCGATGGTCGCGGATTATCTTCTTCGAGCGGAAAGATTTACACGCATCGCAGTTCTGTTCGCACAAGTTGCACACTTTGTGTGAGTTGGTGCACAGGAACTTCAAGTGGTACAGAGGGCAGAATTTGAATGGAGTCCGTTCCATCGACTGCGAGGCAGACCAACCCGGGTAGGCCCGACGGCCTTCCACGAGTTTTCCAATTGAAAAGAGTTTTTGTATTAACTACGATACAAGGATGAAGGGAAATACGCGATCGGAAACAATATCGTCGAGTGGAAGTGGATTGCACACCGAAGGAAACTCGAGAAACGGAGCGCAACAATTCACGCCTGAACCCGATGGCTGAAAAAAAAACAATCTAACAATGGAGTCGTGCCCATGCGCACTATCACAAAAGGAGGAGTCACCTACCTCGTGACTGGAAAGATTTCTCCGAAGAAAAACAACGTGCAAACACCCAGACCCAACACTAGATGGCAGGAGTATGCAAAGCATGTGATTTACAGCTCACATGCCTCGAACAAAAGGTGACACCTCCACCCTATCGAAGTATAGGCCGATCAGCCTATTAGTCAACACGCAAAATATTTTCGCCAGACAGGTGTTAGATAAATTATTAATCTGGATGGGGGACAAAGAGATCTTGTTACCCTACCAAGCAGATTTTCGCACCGAGATTAGTACATGTGATCAGGTGTTTAGGCATATCTTACTTATCTGGAAATACGTGCAATTAAAAAAGCAAAAATTATGCATAGCTTTCGTTGACTTCCGTGCCGCCATCGAACTGGTACAGCGGGAAAGGCTTTGGTCAGTTTTAAAAGAAATGGGAGTCCTGGTACAGCTTGTGAATCTGCTTGTAAGGATGCATGAGGACAACTACAAGCAGGTCCACTGGAAAAATTCCGGCAAATTATCTACCAAGATTCCTACCTGGTGAGGGGAATGCCAAGGCTGTGTCCTTGCACCCACACTGTTCTCCCTCTATGAAAATGGGGTGGTCAATTAACTGCAGGATTGTGAAAACGATTCTCCAAAGTTAAACAGAGAAAAAGTACCAATCCTGTTGTTCGCTGACGACGCATTACTCCTATCCAGGACCCTAATGGGACTCCAGAGGCTAAGCGACAAATTTCTGGGATTCTATGAGACCAGGGGCCTGGAATTAAACATGGAGAATACAAATATATATGGCATTTGGTAAAACCAAGGGAAAATGTAGACCAGTAAAGATAATGGGGAAACCACTTGAATGGGTGTTTAAATTTGATTATTTGGGAGTAAGGTAAAACAAATCTTTGAGTTGGTATCACCAAATAGACAAAAGCCAACTGACTCTATATTATAAGTCCAAATCCATATTGCGTTTCAACAAGCAGTCTTGGTCTCGGTCAATTACTCCTGCTCTGGAGATTTACCGAATAAAAGCCCAAAATGCTGCACTATATGGTGCACAGTTATGGGGCCATGGTGATTTACACAAGCTAGTGGTGAGTGAAAATACATTTGCTAGTTCCCTGATACCGGTACCAGCCAGCACTCTGCCGATTCCACTGTTCTTTGACCAAGAGCTGAAGAGAATTGGCAACATGGCCATAATTAAATCACTGATTTACTGGCTACGCATTTTGTCCACTCCGAAGATAGGCCAATACTGGGAATCTTTGAAAGAAGTCTTAAATCGGGGTGATGCCAAAAGGATCCCTTGGCCATGTAAAATTCTGGTGTAGATCGCTGGAGCTGATTCGTTTGTGGGAATGTCCGGAATGTATTAGTAAGAATGATATTGCCACTGTGAAAGCTAAGAAATGGGCCTACGTAGAAGAACTGTATGTGACTAATAGATCATCGCACGCCCGAATACTGAGTTTTTAAATATCAAACCCGTTCACGAGTTTAAGCTTTTTTATGACCAGATCTCACCACCTATGGCGAGCAGTCTCTATGTGAGATTCAGATTTGGTTGTTTACCTTTAAGGTCATTCAACGTATGTGAAACAAACACAGGAGCGCTGTCTACACCTCTTGAGCATTTGGGGGACACTTACTTGTAAATTTCCTGTGCCGCCGGTCAACGAGACATCACTCGGTCTCCCTCCCGCCGCCGCAGCCTGAGAACCAGCGGCCGCCGAGAGGAGGGAGACTACATCATCCAGCCTGCCTTGCTTTGCGGCGGAAGCCGCTACCTCCACTGCTGTGCCCGGAAGCGCCTTAAACCAACGACAGCCCCGGTGGAGCGGGCGCTGTCTACACCTCTTGAGCATTTGGGGGACACTTACTTGTAAATTTCCTGTGCAGCCGGTCAACAAGGCATCACTCGGTCTCCCTCCCGCCGCCGCAGCCCGAGAACCAGCGGCTGCCGAGAGGAGGGAGACTACATCTCCCAGCCTGCCTTGCTTTGCAGCGGAAGCCGCTACCTCCACTTTCGCCCCCGGAGGCGCCTTAAACCAACGACAGCCCCCGCGTCGCGGGTTCGCGCCCGGGCCCGTTTGAGCCCGTTCGAGGCCTGAGAGGCTGGGCTGGGCCACCCCGCCAACATCTGGGCAGAGCAAGAAACGAAGTGAGTCTATACGTTATCATCACATATTGGTACTTCATATTCAGGGTATATTTATCTAACATCATGGCTGAACATTCCACAAGGTCAAATGCACGTGGAGGCACTGTGTCCGGACCACTAGACAATTTCTTCACTAGAGCTGCAACAGTGCTAGCCTGCGAAATCGAGCTCATCGAACGCCAGCTATCAACAGACCCTCTATTTAACAAACGGTCCTCACTGGGAAAAATTGCCTCATTAGGTAGTCTTGATAGAAATGTAGCTATAAATACAACTAACGATTCTGTTGCAATGGATCTGATTAGTGATATAGTGGACAATCTGACTTGTATTACTACCAATGTAGTCACAAGCATTCAAACATCAAATCCCCAAAGTTCAGTTATTATCCTCCCCGAAGGAGTGTCCACCAGAGCACAATTACTAGCTGAAAAAGGAGGTCTGACCATCCCTGAGAACACAAGACTTGGAGCAATACCAAAGCAGAAGAAGTCAGGGACAACAAAAAAGGGTAGACAAAATAAAAATTTACCAGCGGGTAGTACCGACCCTACATCAGTCATTAAACCTACTGTCGAAATACATTTAGCTGGACCTGTCTTAAATCCAGCAACTACAACAGTGTGCTCTCTTGCGTCCCTTGAGGATAGTTTCTGGGTAAAATTGAGCGAGATCTTGACACTGTCTATAAGACCAATTAATGATAGACTGAAGCATATGGAGGAGCGCTTAAAAAAACTTGAGCAGATGTCATTACGCAACTTGGAATTAATTAAAAAAACTATTCCAATAAGTCAACCAGTGGCAAAGGACAGCTCCGTGGCTCCTAAAGACTCAGGAAAAACAAAGCCTAATCCAACAACAACCAACCCTCCATGCTGTGTCCTGACAGCAAGCTCATCTCAACCAAGGATGGAATCTGCCTAAAGTACATTGACTGTTGAAAACACACCTGTGATAAGAAACCAAAAGAATATGACGGGTGGGGGTATTTCTAAAGCTACATTTAAGCAGGGAACTGGTATTAGCACAGCCAACGTAGAACACTGTCCACTACCGATTATAGATCTGCCCCCAGAATCCAAGCCTTACGTTGTTGTTTTGACTGGAGTCCCGGAACTGGGGCGGGGTAATACAGAGTCCTACATTGAGCTAAAAAACAAGACAATACACTGGCTCAATAACAACAGGCCCTTACCCTCACACAACAGAAGCAAGATCCTGTTTGTGCGGAGGGTTAACTGGGTGGGGTGTAGCAGGAAAAACATCCCGAGGGACTGCATTATCATACATTTTGGAGATAGGCAAGCCCTTAGATATATATGCGACGAGTGGCACCATGTGCCAGACACCAGGATCCAGACACATGATCTAACTTTTTTTTATAGCTGAGCTATAGGCGCCCCAAACTTTAACGCTCATGGTAACTATTGGGCGGGGAACCAAGGCATTAGATATCCCTCAAACGAAGAAACTTCTGAAGACCGAGCCCAGGTCATGGGCTTCCCAGTCAGTAATAGATTTAGCACACTCGAAATGGTGGATTGACTGCCCACAACTGCCGTTATCCCCAATAAGTTAGGTATAACAGGCATAGAGACTAATGATAAGACCCCTGTGGGTCATCTCCCTGACAACAGAATCCAGACGATTAGTACTAGAGATGGTCATGAAATGTCACTCATAGATCCAATGACAGCTGATATAGGAAATAAAGGAACCCTTGTTGACACCACTACGCGGTGTATAGTAAGAGCATCAGACATAAACGTAGAAACGACAAAGAGCTTAGGCCTCATGTCATGGAATATAGCGGGGCTATCGGGTAAGATTGATAACATGGACTGTACAAACCTTCTCCTAAAACACTCTATTATATGTTTGCAGGAAACCTGGGCATTGGCCCCAATTCATATAAACGGTTTTCGCACATTTCACACACCAGCAATCCACACGAAAAGGGGAAGAAACAAGGGGGGTTTGTGCGTCTGTATATCAAACCTCCTGGACGGCTTTACCGTAATGAATATGCTACTTACCAGTATGCATCTGTTCTTGGCATGTAGGGCTGCTAACATTCATATCTTAGCATTAGATCGCCGCCTAGTGTTGGGTCCGGATGATCGCACATTGTTGTCCTGGAAGAGTCTTCGAAGTATCCTGAGATAGGTGGCTCCTCCCCTGGACTACAGTGCGCATGGGCATCGGCTCCATCCCCAGATTGTTTTTCGCCATTGTGGCAGAAGATGGAGTGAAAAGTGTAAAGGATGTCCATGCTAATGACTGAATACAATAGTATATCTGCAGCTGCGACAGGCACCGGGGAGGAGGGTGGGCGATATGAATGTTAGCAGCCCTACATGCCAAGAACAGATGCATACTGGTAAGTAGCATATTCAGTTCGAGGCATGTGGGCTGCTAAATTCATATCTTAGCATAGAATACATAGCAGTCCCTCCATCAGCGGCGGTTGCCCGTGCCAGCTGCAGAAACCTGAAAGAGTGTCTTGAGAACAGCCTGTCCTACAGCAGCTTGCTGCTTGGAATGTACATCAACACAGTAGTGTTTGGTAAAGGTATGTGGTGTAACCCACGTGGCTGCTCTGCAAATGTCCTCTAAAGGAATGTTCCCTAGGAAAGCCATGGATGCCCCCAATTTGCGTGTGGAGTGCGCCCTTGGGGGTATGGTTAGAGTGCGCTTGGCCTTTTGATAACATATTTGGATGCACTTAACAATCCACCTGGCTATTCCTGCTTTTGAAATGGGGTTGCCTTTGTGTTGTGGTGCGAAGGCAACAAAAAGTTGTTTTGTCTTTCTAAAGGGTTGTGTCCTGTCTATGTAGTACATCAACGCCCTCCGTACATCTAATGTATGGAGCATTCTTTCCGCTACCGTTTGTGGGTTTTGGAAGAATGGCGGCAAGTCAATAGTTTGGTTGAGATGAAACTGTGACACCACCTTCGGAAGGAATTTGGGGTTAGTGCGTAGCACTACCCTATTTGGATGAATCTGAATGAAAGGCTCTTGGATTGTGAGCGCTTGTAGCTCACTAACACGCCTCAGTGACGTAATAGCTATTAGGAAAGCTACTTTCCACGTTAGGAACTGGAGTTCACACGAGTGCAGTGGCTCAAAAGGTGGTCCCATCAGTCTGGTGAGGACCACATTGAGGTTCCACACCGGAGCTGGTGGTGTCCTTGGGGGAATGACTCGTTTCAGACCTTCAAGGAAAGCTTTAATGGCAGGCACTCTGAAGACAGAGAGATGCTGCCTGTTCTGAAGATAAGCCGCTATGGCGGATAGATGTATCCGAATGGAAGTGTACGCTAGATTGCACTTGTAAAGATGCAACAGATAACAAATGATGTTAGGGATAGATGCATCTAGCGGGTTGATGTCATTAGCAGTACAGTAAATGACAAAACGCTTCCATTTTGCAGCATAGCATGCTCTGGTAGTTGGCTTTCTTGCCTCCTTGATGATGTTCATGCATTCTGGAGGCAGGTTAAGGTATCCGAACTCTAGGACTTCAGGAGCCAGATCGCCAGGTTGAGCTGTTGCGGATCTGGATGCTGAATTTCTCCATGGTTCTGCGTCAAAAGTCTGGGCGTGAGGCGCAGTCTTTGATGCGGCACCACTGAGAGTTCGAGGAACGTGGTGTACCATGCTTGGCGCGCCCACGTTGGAGCAACCAGGATGAGAGTCATCGCGTGCTGCCTTAGCTTTCTTGCCACCAGCGGTATCAGAGGGGCTGGCGGAAAAGCGTACGCAAATTTGCCTGACCAGTTCATCCATATCGCATTCCCCTGCGACTGTGGGTGAGGGAACCTGGCGGCAAAGTATTGGCATTTTGCGTTTTCTTTTGTTGCAAACAGGTCTATTTCCGGATGACCCCACTGCTGGAAGTACGGGTGGAGTACAGATGGGTGTAACTCCCACTCGTGCATGTGATGGCTGTATCTGCTGAGCAGATCCGCCATCTGATTGTCCTTGCCCGGGAGGTGTTCTGCCATGAGGAAAATGTTCCTTTGAATGGCCCACTTCCACATGCTCTGAGCCAGATGAGACAGCTGTGGCGAGTGGGTGCCTCCCTGCTTTTGAATGTAGTACATCGCGGTCATGTTGTCCGTCCGGACTAACACTACCTTGTTGCACAGATGTACAATGAAGGACTTGATCGCCATGAAGATTGCCATCAGTTCCAGATAGTTGATGTGCATCTTCTGTTGCTGCGTCGTCCATAGTCCCTGCACTGTGTAAGTGAGCAGATGAGCTCCCCAACCCTGGAGAGATGCGTCCGTCGTCAGGATAATCTGTGGCACTGGCTCCTGGAACAGTCGGCCCTTGCAAAGGTTGTGTGGAGTCCACCAATGCAGAGAGTCGTATGCCCGACTGGTAACCAACACTAGGTCTGTTAAATTTCCCTGAGCCTGTGTCCACTGATTTGCTAAGCACTCCTGGAGCGGGCGCATATGTAACCGTGCGTGAGGGACTATGAAGATGCAGGAGGCCATCATGCCTATCAACTGCATGAACACTCTCGCTGGAAGCGAGTGTTGTGGTCTGAACTTCTGGATTAGAGACTGCATGCTGTCTATCCTGATTTGGTTTGGTTGAGCCATGGCCGTCAGGGTATTGATCGTCGCACCTAGAAACTGCCGGACATGTGCCGGCTGAAGATGCGACTTTGGGTAGTTCAACGAGAAACCTAGATTGTGAAGGAGGTGAATGGTAGTCGACATGTCCGCGGCGCACTGTAGTTCCGACTTGGCTTGAACGAGCCAGTCGTCCAGGTAGGGGTAGACATGGATGTTCTGCCTCCTGAGGTGCGCTGCTACTGTCGCCAGACACTTGGTAAACACCCTCGGGGCTGTGGTGACTCCGAAGGGTAGGACCTTGAACTGGTAATGCTTGCCTTGGATAGTGAACCTGAGGTATTTCCTGTGGGACGGGTGTAGTGGAATGTGGAAATAAGCATCCTTGAGATCTAAGGTTGCTAAGAAGTCCCCTTGGTTTAACAAGGGAAGAATCTGTTGCAGTGTAAGCATATGGAAATGTTCCGACAGTATGTACAGGTTGAGGGGACGTAGATCTAGAATGGGCCTGAGAGATCCGTCCTTCTTTGGAATAAGGAAGTACAGGGAATATACCCCTGTTCCTTCCTCTCCCACTGGCACGAGCTCGATTGCGCCTTTTTGCAGCATCGCCACTACTTCCTGCTGCAATAAGTGCAAATGCTCTGCGGACATAGGCCGTTGCCTTGGTGGAATGTTGGGTGGAGTGGACTTTAACTCTAGACAATAACCGTACTGGACAAGTTGTAGCACCCATCTGTCTGTGGTGATGTTTCTCCAGACGGGCAGGAACTGCTGCAGTCTCCCCTCGACAGGTGTTAAGTGGTCGGGGGGCAGTGACAGAGAGTCACTGTTTGCTTGGGGTAGAGGAGCGGGAGTTGTTGTTTGCTCTGCCGCGACCTCTGTTGCTGTTATTTCTGTAACCTCCCTTGTTCTGTTTTGTGAACGAGGATTGTGCTCCGCCTCTTGAGAATTGCGATTGCTGACCCATTTGTCCTCTGGTGACTCCACGTGCACCTGAGCGACGAAAATTATTGCCACGAAACTGTTGTGATTGTAGGGCCCCCATAGATTTAGCAGTTTCCGTGTCCTTCTTTATCTTTTCGAGGGTGGTGTCAACATCTGGACCAAACAGTCTATCAGGATTGACTGGCTGATTAAGTATGGTTGTCTGAATATCAGGTTTAAACCCTGATATGCGGAGCCAAGCTTGTCGTCTCAGCATGACGCTAGTGTTGATCGCCCTAGCTGCTGTGTCTGCGGCGTCAAGTGCACACTTGATGGCTGCGTTGGAGATCAGTTTCCCTTCCTCAATAAGCAGTTTGGTGCCTTCTTGAAACTGTGGAGGCAGGTGTTGTACAATCTGCTCTAGGGTGTCGTAATGCGCCCTATCGTAACGTGCTAAGAGAGCTTGTGTATTTGCAATACGCCAAAAGTTTGCAGCTTGTGCCGCCACTCTTTTGCCCCCTGCCTCTAGCACTTTGGACTCTTTGTCTGGGGGAGGAGCTTCGCCCGTTGTCTGGGAGTTGGCCCGTTTCCTGGCATTTGCGACCACAAGAGAGTCTAGTGGCAACGGCCCCGAATGTATGCAGGGTCTGCAGGTGCTGGTCTGTACTTTTTCTCGATACGTGGATTGACCACTCTCGCTCTGGTAGGTTCTTTAAAGATGTCAGCTGCATGCTTGAGGACTCCCTTGAGCATAGGCAGCGTTTTCACAGTTCTTTCAGAGACTGAAAAAGTGTCAAAAAGAAAGTCCTCTTCTACTGGGTCAGCATGCATGTCCACATCATGATTAGCAGCTGCCCTCTCAATGAGTGCATGAAAACCTGCAGAATCCTCTGTTGGGGATGCACGTGCACTGAAAGGCTGTGGGTCTTGCCCCACACTTTGGGTGCCTTGGTCACCAATGTCATCATATGCATCTGGATGTGCATCTGGTTCATTGATGGGGAAGGTGTATTGGTCCTCCTCATGATATCCCTCACCCTCAGAGTGTTCTGGTGAGGGAGTAGGGCTTCTTCTTGGAGGAGGCTGGATAGGTTCTATGAGGCCAGAAGCGTCCAGAGGAACCCTTTTTTTCTTTAGTGGGATGACATATGAGTCCAGAGGCTCAGAAGTAATCCTCCTTTTGTATAGGGTTAATTTGCCAGTGTTGGCGTCGATGAAATGCTCAGAATCGTCCTCTGATTCGAGTTCTCGACCTGAAGGTACCCCCCCGTAGAAGAATCCGACTTCTTTGGCGTCGATTTCGTCGAAAAGGCCTTCGGAGCCTCTTTCGGCGGCAGAAGGAAGAGAAGCCTACTCTTAGGCTTTGCCGGCGTGTCCTTCGGCGTCTGAGGCGACGGTAACGGAGCCGACGTAGCAGCGGCCTTGTCCCTGATTCTCTGCAGCGAAGCGGCGATGGGGGACACTTCACTCACAGTGGCTTTTGGCGCTGACGAGGATGTCTTGACCTTCCCCTCGGATCCGACGTTATGGTGGCCTTTCGGAGTCTTGGACGCCGATGCAGTTGCCGCCGACCCAGAGTCTTTGGATCGATGCGCAGATGTGCCAACCGTCGATCCGTGTGCTTGTGTCGCGTCCGACGGACGGAGTCCCAGTCGGAACCGGAGCCGTGCCGCTGGCCTTGGCGTGCTTAGACGGTGTCGCAGCGGTTGATCCGTGCCGACCACCCTTCTTAGAGGATCCCTCCTCTGGCGCCGATTTTGACCCTGTGGAATCGACCGACTTCTTCGACTTCTGCGGGCCGGAGGTCGACGGAGCCGAAGCGGCGGCGGGTGCAGTAGCTTTCTGTTGGCCGGCCGCCATTTTAGGGACGCTCGAGTCCTTAAGTTTCAGTTTCGTTTTCGGGTCGGCCATTTTAGGCGTAGTCGATACCGTCGGTTTCGGTTTCGATCCGGCCTGCCCAGCAAGTATGTCCGTGGCCGGGCCTGAAGGCGGGGCCGTGGCTTGCGGTACGGGGTCTTGGGTAAGGCCACCTGGCGATCCCGTGACCCGATCGTGATCTTCGAAACCTTCGGGGCATAGCTCGTCCCCTGAGCTATCTGCCGCGGCCCCATAAATCTCTTCGACGTCCCCTACCTCGTCGACGTATTCAAGGCCTTGATCCACGACTCCGTCGTCGTCTTCCGGATCCGCCTCGACCTCCGTTTCGGGTGGGGATATTTGGAGATGATGACCCTGTTCATCTTCTTCTTGGTCGCCGAAGATGTTTTCTGGATCCGGGGCCGCTTGTCTGGCCTCCAGGCGCACCGCGCGCCGAAGCTTGAGAGTCTTTTTCGACCTGAATTGAGCGCAAGCCTTACACTTGCCGTCGTCATGGTCCGGTGAAAGGCATTTGTTACAGACCGGGTGCAGGTCTATATGTGGGTACTTGGACCCACAGAGCGGACAGTACTTAAACGGACTCCGCTCCATGCTGGAAATTCGTGGTCGTGTCGCGATGAGAAGGCCTCGATGTCCGAAGAGTGAAAAAACTCCGCTGAATCCGACTTCAAGAGTCGGAAGAACTCGAGACCGTGCGCAAACAATACCGACGCTATAAATACAAGGCCTTTTGGCCTTAAAAAGTTAGTTTTACTCGGTTCCGACAGAGAGAAGTCGAGACCGCATCCGAACCCAATGGCGGAAAAAAACAATCTGGGGATGGAGCCGATGCCCATGCGCACTGTAGTCCAGGGGAGGAGCCACCTATCTCAGGATACTTCGAAGACTCTTCCAGGACAACAATGTGCGATCATCCGGACCCAACACTAGGCGGCGATCTAATGCTAAGATATGAATTTAGCAGCCCACATGCCTCGAACACTTTGAACCAACATCAGAATATTTTCAAATATTGTTATTGACAGAAGGCAACAAACAAACAATTGTCCTGGTAAACTTCTACAACAATATCTCCAAGCCAAAGACTTCAAGGATTCTAGAGAACCTATTCCAAATCCTTATCAGCATTATCGAAGCAGATCAGACAGGTGACATATGTGTCATACTGGTTGAGGATTTTAATTCCCACTTATGCGCACATAGCCACCTGAACATCTGCGGCCTGGGTCCTGATAGAGAGGAAGGCACTAGATTTGGGGTTCATAAATGAACTGTGCCCCATACCAGTCCCTTTTAAGTCAACTTTTATCGGGAGGGGTTGCCAAACCATTATAGATTATGCCCTTATCTCCAAGCGGCAACCTGGGCGTATTCTTATTTATAGCTTAAGTGAGGTAGCCATGAGTGACCATCATCCATGTTCTTTATCCTTACTTCTTGTAGAGGCTGGGGGTAAATCAAATACCTTGACCGAAAACCAGTATAGCTATAAACTGACTTTGGCAAAGAAAAATGGCTATTCCCTGAAATGGAACAAAATAGAACCAGTAGCCTTTTTCGCAAGCCTTATTAACAACATGCACAGTGAGTTTGAGACTTGTCTCTCTGAGGACAAGGAAGACCCCCAATTATGCGAGGCCTTTTTCAAAATAACCGAAGAAATTCAAAATCTCCTTAGAAGGCCACAAAGATCGGATAAAAGCGTGGAAACAAATGGTTTAATAGCGAGTGCAGTAAATCGCACGCGCACCTAATGTCATCTTTAAAAAAAAATTCACGTAATCAATTAGCTATAAGATCTGCTAGAACAGCCTATTATCAGGCAGTAAAAAATCCCAAGCGAGAGTTGAAGGAAGAAGCTTGGCAGGCGTTACATAAAGCCAGCCTCACAAAAGATAATACAGGATTTTGGAAGGCCGTGAACGCACCGTTCTTCACAGATAAAGCATCAAACACTGTAGAAGTAGCTATTACAGAGAATACATGGGTAACACATTTCACTGAGCTGTACAAGAAAGATACCTCAAACGAGATTGAGAGTAGTGAGGAGATACTTGGAGCCCAGGATAAGGCACAAAAAACTTTCCCACTAAATGTGAAATTCTCTCTAGCAGAGGTACAACAGGCAATTAATAATAGTGCCGCTGGGAAAGCCCCGGGACCTGATGGGGTTCCAATAGATGTATATAAATCGAACTTAGAACTATGGGCCCCACTCTTAACAAATGTCCTAAACAGCTCCAATAAGAATGGGTTTTTTATTACATGGCAAGAGGCCATTGTTATTCCAATTTTTAAAAAAGGCGACCGTAGTGATCCAAAATGTTACAGACCTATATCTTTGTTGGATTCACTAATGAAGATCGCAGGGAGAGTCATACTTAACAGACTGCAGACATGGGTGGAAGATCAAGGTGCTCTCTCACAATTTCAATATGGGTTCAGGGCTGGACTTGGTACCACAGAACAAGGCCTGAATCTAGCATTAATTGTCTCCAAGTACACCATGGCCAAAAAGGAAAACCTGTTTTTATGTTTTGTGGATCTAAGTTCAGCCTTCGATTGTCTGAACCACAAAAAATTATGGTCCACATTAGCGCAATTGGGTGTAGAACCAGATCTGCTAGCCTTCATAAAAGAACTATATAGGGGAGCTGGGGCTAGAGTGAGGTACGGAATAAAGGGGGAATGTACCGACAAATTTGACATTCAAAAGGGCGTTAGGCAGGGATGCATCTTAGCACCCTTCCTTTTCAATCTTTATATAAACAGCGTAGCATCCCACCTCACGGAAGCCCAGTTTGATTATCCTAGGATCAAGAAGTCCCCATACTCCTATATGCAGATGATGCAGTCATCATGGCCAGAACCCAAATGGGCTTACAGAGAGCAGTGAACAAATTTTCTAGGTACATGTGCGAGAGAGGCCTTAAAATAAATATAAGTAAAATCTTCACAATGTCCTGTGCTACCAGGAAGCCCCCAAAATGCAAGGTTCGAAAATAGCCATGGCGGACACGTTCTCATATTTGGGAATTAACTTTGACAAAAAGGGGACGTGGACCTCGGCATTAGAGACCAGGAACATGATATTCACCAGATCAGTCGGGGCAGTGCGATCTTTTGCCAATAAACTAGGTGGATGCCCAATTCCAGTACTCCTGGACATTTTCAGAACAAAATGCGTGTCCACTGCGACCTATGGCGCAGGTCTTTGGGATATAATCGATCCTAAATTAATCCAGCTTGGAGAAAATACATTTCTTCGGTACCTGCTAGCTGTTCCTCGTAACACCTCAACGTTTGTTTGCCACCAGGAACTTGGCATAGATTATGTTTCCGACTTAATTAAAGTTGACCCCATTTTGTTGTGGTACAAATTGTGGTCAACAGAGGAGACAGGTCTCAACAGGAACATGATACTAGATTGCTTAGACCTAGAGGGGGTCAATAGGATTCCCTGGCTTAGCTATGTGAAGGGATTCCTGACTGATATCGGGCACCCAGAATTTTTTCACACCCCGGAGTGCCTAGTCTCAGTCCCCAGAAAGAAACTAAAGCATATATGCCTGCAGTTTCTTGAGAGTAAGCGCTGGTTGGCCGAGAAAAGCAAAATATCAGTGATAGATCATTATTTGATCCACCAAGGGCAGGGACTACAGCAATACCTGATTAAGGTGCAAAGCTGTTATGCGCGCATGTTATTGACTAGATTCAGGGGGGGCACTTTCTTTAGACTGATAACATTCCCGGTGCAAAATTGCTGGTCTAGAGATCTGGATCTATGCCCCTGTGACAATGTGTCAAAACAGTCCACCTTACATTGTACACTTTTTTGTAAATTGTTTACCTTGCCAAGAAAGAGATTCTTGATTCCACTCTTAAAATACTGGAGATTAAGGCACTGTAGGACTGCTTTGATGAAACTACAAATGCTAGAAGATGAATTAATTATGCACCTTGTTTCATCATTTTTAAAATCGGTTATCAAATACAGGAAACTATAAATTAACTGTATATAACATGTCATTATTACTTAGACTCCCCCTTTTATGATGTCTTTTAATGTATTTTTATAAATTTACGGTGCTTTTATGATTGCTTTTTATCAGAATCGAATAAAGCTGTTTTTGACTTTGACTTTGAACAAACACAGATACAACTGCATGTCCAGCTTGTGGTTACGCACTGGAGACAGTGGTACACAACCTTTTTTTCTGTAATGAATATCAAATGGATTTGCCCCATTTATTATAGATTGGGAATCATACAATATAGGGTGGCACTAAGGTTATTAAAATCTGACACCACACCACTATTTGTATTTGCCGTAAGCAGATTTCTGCTGAGTGTTTGGTTCAGGCACCAGAAATGTATGTCCCATGTTGTTCGTGAGGTCCCAGCGTTAACTGAAATGCAAGTGTAGCCATGACTTAAAATGACTACCAACCTAGGAACTCCTACAGAGTAATGCCGATGCTCTGAGACACACAGCACTATATGATTATAAGATAAATTGAGTACTACTATATTACCAACTGGTAGCATGGATTGACGATTATTGAGGCATTTAGTATTTTATAGGATTTAATGATGTAATATTGATATGCTTTTATATATGGATGCTTTATATTATTTATATGACTGTACAACATGGAGCATTGCTGATGTACGAGTTACTTACCTTCGGTAACGATGTATCTGGTAGAGACGATTCTAGAAGCAGATTCCTTCACGTAGAATTCTCCCCAGGCGTGAGACTGGATCCGGTAAACTTTTGTCACAGCATCCCTGCGTGCCAGGGCGACACCACGCAACTCCGCCCAGGCGTCGTCCGCGTAACGTGACGTCAGTGAGGTCCCATAAGACCCACCCCGGCACTCCTACGTCAGTTTCATTTGGAGAACTTTTCCGCACCACAATGCGGAGCCACCAGACAAAAAAACTGTGGGAGCATGGGAATAGTGTGAGAAAGAGTAGAAAAAAAGGAGAGACAAACGACATCATAAGGAACAGTGCAACACTGCAGTGTCCCAAGGCAGGGGCAGAAGAAAGAACAGAGCAGAGCCTCGAGCAGCCACCCTGCCAGTACATAGACAACCGTCCCCCTGAAACAAGGAACATGCGTAAAAAGCCATGATACACGTAACAGGCCCACCACCCCCATCCAGAAATAAGGAAGGGGAGCCAGTCCCAAAACAGGCAGAAACACAACCTCCAAGCCACCCTAGCATAGAGGGCAACCAGCCCCCAAGGAACAAGGGAAAACCTAGCCAGATGACCCCTATGCGGAGGTAGGCAGAGGGGCCAGGACCCTCAGCAGCAACAGTAAGGGAAGGGAGGACAGATATTGAAGGTAAACACTCCCAAACCTGGAGTAACCAGAGCAGCGGGGCACAGAAGCACTGTAACCCCATCCTCCAAGGAACCAAGAGGAGGAATGAACCGCAACCAGACGGAGCCACCTGTCAAGAGCAAAAGAAGGTACTCACAGGAGACACAGCCCCCCCCCATCAGGAGACGAGTACCGAAGACCAACCCAAGGGTCCTCGCAAACCGGGGAGGAAGGGCGGGCCGTGAAGGAATCTGCGGCTAGAATCGTCGCTACCAGATACATCGTTACCAAAGGTAAGTAACTTGTACATCAGATAGAGACTACCAGCCACAGATTCCTTCACGTAGAATAGATACCCTAGCAATACCCACAGGGAAGGAGGGTCTGCGAAAGGACCCCACCAGCCTGGACGGAACAGAAGGTCCCACAGGGGACCAGATCTGTGGGCTAGAGGAGAAACCTCATCCCTACCAGGCAAGAGGAACCCCCACAAGGAGAACTGACCACAGAGGGTGTGTGAGGAAAAGGAGACTGAAGAGTCCCGTACCATCACAGCAGAAGAATCAAGGGCAAGGCTAGAGGGGCCGAAGCACCCCACTCCCTTACAAGGCAACAGAGCTTCCATCCAATGCCAAGACAGGAAGAGGAGGAAGAAGAAGAAGAAGAAGCCCAGAGAGACCAAGGAAAAGAGGGAAAGGAAGGCGAGCTCCCTCCGGATGGAAGGCAACTGCCAGCCAGAACAGAGCCAACAGTCATAAGCTGCCAAAATCAAGAAGAATAGCCCAGGGCCCCAGAAAGACCGGGCAGTCTACGCCTGACAAGGGAGCACTCAGAATCACCCCAGCCCTCAGCACAGGGGCAGGAAGGTGAGAAAATGTCCTGCTACAACACTACTGGGGGCCGCGCATACAACCTCAAGAAGCAAAAGCAACATACAGAAACGCCATGGAGAACCAGCACCCGAAGGCGACCAGAACTCCCTGGGAGAGCGCAAGCTATGTAACAGCTACCTCTACCCCACATAGGGTACGTTAGGTCCCAAGATATGGGAACCCTCTTTGGAAGAACTTCTGCAGCAGAGGAAACAACAAAAAGACCACGGGGAAAAACACCCCGCAGAAGGATTGACAAGCAGCCCAAGCAAAGCAGAAGGCCTAATCTCAGGGCCGAGTCTGCGCAACAACTCCAGCAAACACACACACAATGGCAACAAAGGGCCGTCCAGCAGCCAACAATGCCAAAATCCCAAGGAGGACTCAATGCCCAGAAGGCACACTCCACAGTCAGAACAAGAGGCCTAAGAAGGCCCAGAACCAGCCCAACTCAGCAGTCACTGAGGAGGGGAAGAAGGAGGAGGATAAGGTGGAGTAGGACGGAGCCCCGCCAGGAAACTTTGGATGGCGGAGTCAGCTGGGGCATAGAACAACAGGCTGCCGTCAAACGGAAGATCAATGAGCCGCACCCGAATATTTTCATGGAACACACCGTCCCAGAGCCAAGCATGGCGACAGAGGACGACTGAGGAAGCCATGGCCCAGCCCAGCACCTCTGAGATGTCTAGAGCTGAGCAGAGAACACACACCGCTAGCTCCCGACCATCCACGGCATAATGTCCACCTGGACCATCTCTTGGGAGGCTGCGGATCCCAAAGACTCAGCCGACTCCCACAAACAAGAGGAGGCCCTAGCCAAAACACACAAGGTGTTAAGGGCCCGCAGGGCAGCGCTGGTCGAGGCGAACATTTAGCGCCCCCAAGAATCCAGCCAGCGGGCCTCCAGGGATGGAGGAGTCAACAGTGGCGGCAGGGAGGGGAAGGTGGTCTGCAAAAGCGGACCGGCAGCAGAGGGGTGGAGGGAAAGGCACGCCGGGTCAAGCGGTGCCAGAAGATGCCGGTACAGAAGGTGGTGAGGCACCGGGTCCGCTGAGACGGGACGCCTCTAAGCCCCCGTCAGGGAAGAAAGTAGCGAACCGTCAAAGGGAAGTAAGATCTCCCTCCCACCAGAGCCCTGGTGGAGAACCTCCAAGAGATGGTTCGCCGGAAAATGAGCAACTGGGTCACCCATGTGCAAAATGCCCACGGCCGTGGACACCGCGTGAGCAAAGGCTGCACCCGCCTCAGTAGGGCCCCGCGGTGGAGAAAGCAGCTCCTCCAAGGGCAACGGCTGCAAACTAAGGCGGCTGTCCCCGAAGTCAAGCGGGACGGGCAAGGGCCAGACCTGGAAGTCAGAAGGAGCTGAAGAATGAGGGACCTGCCGCTCTTCCGATGAACACCTCTGCCTCACGAAAGGCGGGGAGCCGCCCTTCGACGACGCCGGTGAAAAAGATACCACGCGGCGACCAGTGTCTGGGGAGGACAACACCAATATACAGCCTGCCTCTGGAGAAGACGGAGCGTCCAAAGACGAATCCACAGCATGACTCCTGCGCGAAGCCGTAGAGTCCGCCGCCTCGGGCAAAACGTTGGCACCACCCGGCGTCGCTGGACAGGGTTCCTTCCAGTCACACCTCATCGGGGACCGGAGTGGAGCCAGAGCCGAACTGGCCTCGGGGCCGTGCCGACTCAACCCCCACAGAGGCAGCCCCCTGCGCGGTGGAACGAGAAGGGCATGGGGAGTGACCAAAGCCTTCCGCAAGCCGCGGCCCAGAATGTGGCAGAGATCGTCAGGCAACCCATGGTGCAGCGCCAGGGACAATTCAACCTCCGACTCGGCAGCCGCCTGTGGGGAGGGACGAGAAGGTCCCAACGAGGGGTCCTCACCCAGCCACAACTCGGAGCGGGACAAGGAGGGTCCACGGACCCCTGTGCCTCTGCACGGTCCAGCCGTTGCCGGCGCCGTAGCGGCGTCACCTCGGCCTTAGACAGGACCACCTTGTCAAAGGACCGAGAGGGGATCGGGGTTGCGACCCGAGCCCCGGCGACCTCCCCGACACCACAGAGTTTGCCGCGAGGCAGATACGCCGTGATCTGAAGGAGGTGCCCCAGAGGAGCAGCAGCACAACAGCACCACATCCTCCAAGCCTGGATCCGAACCAGTCGGCGCCGGAGCCACCGGCAGCGCCGCAGAGGGCCCCGCGCAAGGCAAGGGATCCGCTGACGCCCCAGGAAGGGAAGGAGGAGGAGACGCCAGCGGGGCCTGCAAAGCAGCCGCGTATGTCTCCATTTGGACTCTCGAGGCCCCAACACCGGGAAATGGTGGATTGACCGACACGCGGAGAGCCCGTGCCCCCGGCAGGCCGGATACCAGTCCCCGGGGACAAACTGCTACACTTACCCACCGGGGAGCGACGCTCACGTGACATCAGAGAAGGGCGAGGACGACGACCACGGCAGTATCTGAAGCATTCTGCCGAAGCAGACCGAAAGGAGGAAGTAGACATGGAGAGCCGCGCCGAGAGAAGTTTCATCCGGCGCTCCAGCCTTGACTTCGGCTTCAACTGTTGGCACGCCGCACAATCAGTGGTGCCGTGATCCTCCCCCAAACACCACATACAAATGAGGTGAGGGTCCGTCGCCGACATAAGACTCCCACACGATGTGCAAGTCTTGAAGTCTGAAGGCATTCGCACACTGTTCCACAAAGAAGGGACAATGGAAGGAAAAAAGAGGGCACAAACAGGCCTGTAGCAAGGACCACATCCGCGTTGCATGCGGAAAAGGAAAAAACTGACGTAGGCGCGCCGGGGTGGGTCTTATGTGACCTCGCTGACGTCACGTACGTGGACGACGCCTAGGCGGAGTCGCGTGGTGTCGCCCCGCAGGGATGCTGTGGCAAACGTTTTCCGGATCCAGTCTCACGCATAGGGATAATCTACGTGAAGGAATCTGCAGCTAGTAGTCTCTATCAGATACCATTGTATAACAGATATATATGCAATATATTGCCTTTAAGATACGCTCAGGCTTTGGTGCTGTTGGACCTGTCTGCTGCATTTGACACGGTCGAGCATGATATTCTGATCGATCGTGTCGGAGCCGCGGGACTTAAGGGATCAGCACTCAGATGGATAGGGTCATTTTTGGAGGACCTCTCCCAGTCAGTCCGCTTGTCCCATTTCACAGCACCTAAAAGGAGTGTAACTTGCAGTGTACCTCAGGGTTCTCCGCTACCTCCTCATCTATTTAATCTTTACCTCCTCCCACTGATTCAATCCTTAAAAGAAAGGAAGGTGTGTACATTTAACTATGCGGACGATTTACAGCTTATATTCGCCATTAATAATTCCAAGCCACTATGCTGCATATTTGGAATTGGATGAATAATAATCAGCTGAAACTCAACTCGGAAAAGACCGAACTCATTCTATTAGGAGGCACCCAGAACCCTGGGAGTCAGTGGTTTTGGCCAAATAAGTTGGGCGCTCCCCCCACCCCATCTTCCTCAGCTAATAGTCTTGTGGTGATAATAAACCACGACCTCTCAATGAAAACCCAAATTACATCGGTTACTTTGACTTGCCATCATCAATTAAGAAAAATAAGGAAAATCAGCAGACTCCTCACAAGTGAAGCACTAATACAGGCTGTCTTAGCCCTGGTGATCTCTCACTTAGAATATGCCAATTCTCTATACTTTGGTATACCACTGTATCTCACCAGGAGACATGCAGCTAGTGCAGAACCAGGCTGCTAGGTTGATCTTTCAGCAACGCAGGTGGGAACAAGTCTCCCCCCCCATGAGGAAGCTACATTGGCTCCCCATCTTACAAAGTTCTGCTTTTAAAGTGGGCTGCCTGATTTTTAAGTCCCTGCATAGCCCAAGCCCCAAATTAATCTCCAACCTCATTAAAAGGCATATACCTGTGCGCAATTTGCGTTCATCATATATGAACCTGCTAATCACACCCTCTTACAAACTGACGCAAACAAGGTGGCTGCAGATTTGCAGTGTTGTCACCTGGATTTTGGAATTTCCTTCCATCTAACATTAGAGCATGTACGGACCTCATAAAATTCAGAAAACTTTTTAAGATCTGGCAATTTGCCCAAGCCTATGACTACATTAAGCACATGACAGACCAATAAAGCTCCAGCACATCCTAGACCAAGAACCAAGAAACCAATTGGTGTATGCGCGCTCTATAAATAATTTTTAACATAACATAAGAAATCAAATAATTTTGTACCAGTCAATTTTTAATGTACCCTGATTGCGTAGATCTGAAAGGTGGCGATGGAAGTTACCTTGCACACACTGGTTGATAAGTGGACACTATTCTACACAAATGTATTTTTTTTACTGTATATATCGATGTCCTTTTAATATGATTTTCCCAAAACTTTTTTATATATGTTTTTAACGTATTTATTACTGTGCACTTTAATGTTCTTATGACCGAATAAAGTTGAGTGAATGAATGAGCTGTTAGGACATGTCTAATTTAGCCTCTGCGATACCTCTGGGGATTCCCTGGACTCTGTGCACCCGATACCTTACTTTGGTATACTATATGCTGAGCCAGCTTACTATAGCATATAACTCTGGGCCTTGCCAAACAACTTGGCTTCCCGCTCTTTGATGGTCTACAGATGCATCAAAGAACAGGAGTCACAGGTTGGGGGGGTCATGTTCAGATCCTAGACACAACACACAGATGTCTTGTGGGTCTCACACGAACATCTGACAGCATCTGTGAATGGGTTTAAACCCTGAAAGGAGGAGACTTGGGAAGAGCCATTGGGTCTAACTTGTCGATCTAAGGGAAAAAAGTGGAACAGGAAAGCTTGAATTAATCCCAGACCTTGGTATACCAGTACATGGTGTGCTGCCCACTATGCCGCTTCAGACAGGCACCAGTCATGTGTAAAGAATCCTTCGCCCTGCTCCAATAATAACCGCCCAGGCCAACATTTTAGGGTAGGAGCCCTCTGAATAGGAACACACACAACTCCAGACTGATTTTGGCAAATATGGGCATTGTCAGTAGGTTGAATTTCGAGTCCTAAGGCACACACAGTGAGCTCAGAACCCGTGTCTGGTCTTACCTGTCGCATTTAAGGCATTACATGGAGAAAACCATAAAATCGTGACGTATAGGCTTCTTAGATTAATCTCAGCCACTGGTAATTAGCAATGACTGTTTCCCAGTCCATCGTTTTCTCACCCACCATGCCACTTGAGTCAGTAACCAGACATGCAAATCAGCCATGGTCCTTTCCAATACGAACAGTGCAGTCAAATTGCCATACCAGGTCGCCTCTAAATGAAAACATATGAAACCCCAAACTGAACCAGTTTAAAACTCTCCGAAGTATGGAATCTGGCAGGCAACGACTTACAGCATGGTAAACAGCGTGTAAGAAGCAAGACGCAGCAGGATGCAATATCTAGTTATTATTTGAAAGATGGTACTGCTATTTTGTGTTGGTTTTAAGATACCTAAGGGATTTAAAGGCCTCCAGATATTTGACTTAAGCAGCAAGTCTGGGAGTAAGCACTGATCACAATAATGCATCTAATATAGGGACAAAGGAGCAGGATCTCTTAAAGGTTTCTGGGCACAAACACAAATTACAAGTATACAAAAAGCATAAACTAGGCAGAATACAACAATAATGACTGATGTCAAAGGGGGGGGGGTCACAATGTTTCAAGGTATTTAATTACACAGAAGATCCCTTCATCAATCTTAAGTTTACTGTAAACGACCAACTTTGCTACTATTACCATCTGTCTACGATGGTTAGCAACATTAACACTGTAAAAAAAATGATGATTGCCACCTGCTATGCAGTAGAGAGGCTCCATATTTCAGAAAGATGCGCATCCTTATTGTCATTTTAACTCTGGTCACCAGAGCCACTGCGCACCATCCCATTTGGTGTATTATTGGATGAATACAATTGGTACTTATGCTTCATCTAATCATCCTCTGGCTGACTCTTTTTTACTTCTACTAATATGTATTTAGTAGAGGATTGAAATGTACACTATGGGTGTTCACTTTGAACACTGTGCAGAGCCAATGTGATTCTTTCATCTTGCAGGACAAAATAGCCTACACTTTATACTATCCCCTAACCACTCCCCTTCAGTGACATCTTAAGTTTGTCTTAGGCTTGTGTGTTTCCTCTTTCTCATCTCGAAACAACCAGGAAAAGCCCACTGTCTGCCTGTTGAGGTGATACCAGTGGTCCATCCATGAGCCCCTTTATTATGTACCACAACTCATGACTTAAATCTGGAGGGTAGTTAGGCATCCTAACCATAAATCTCTATTGAAGAACAATACAATCAATACAAATATGCATTCAAGGAATCAAGACTATGACTGGTGCAGAGGCGTTATTAGACAAGTGCAATCAAGAGGCAACACACATAGTAATGCTGACATATATAATCTGCTAACAAATATGATGACATGGAGTTTTAAACATTTAAATGGAGAGACAGTTGTAGCAGTGTCACCACCCTTGTTTCCAATAAAAACGTTCCAACAAACAAATATTTTGTTACTGTCAAATGTTATCGCCACATCAGCTGCACACAAAATATTTTTTTAATTGGGAATATTATGCTGTATCTTGGCAAAAAACATACCAGCAGCAGAAACCTGTGCTTGAGGTGCTTGTTGGGCTGAATACAACCATACTGTGGACCCTCGTTATAGATTGTTCCTGTGGGGTCAAAGAAAGGCACATATCCATCTTTTCCAGTGCAGAGGTACACCTTCTCCAGTTGCAGCTTGTAGGCAGAGTTCAGATTCTGGTCAGGATTCCACAGTACACGGCCATATAGGGTTTGACCTGTGGAGAGTAAATCACAAGGTGATACATTTTAGATAAAATAAGGGACTAAACACCTGTCAATTGATAACATTATATTGATTGTGCAAGATCAATAAGCTGACACTTACCAGTTGCTGAGATCCTTTTTTTTGTAACCAACTTTATTGAAGGTTTTGCGGCAAGACACATACTATCCCAGAGCGAAAGAGAAAACTGTGTGCATATAACAATACAGCAAGCCCAGACATCAATATTGCAAAACACTATAGAATCACATTGACAGTAAATAGCTACACCCCCACCTCCATATTTGGGCACCTGTCTGAGGACAGTCACAAGCCTCAAAAACCAGCTTTTCCTGGTGTGCACACAAGTCACACCCCCCTCCCCCCAAACACTACACCGGCACCTGTTTGTGGCTTCCAGGTACGAGCCACATCTCTTTTAGCAACTATACAAGCCACCCCCAATAAGACTCTCTCAGCACAGGCCCCCAAATAGCTTCACCAACCCAACAGCACATTCTGGGGTGTGAGTACCAAGGTGCATCCCAGATCAGAGGAAAGCACCAACCCACTCCCTCTCAGAAAGGCCTAAACACTGGATAGTGCCATGCTACATGGAAAAAATCTGCTGCCGGAAGCGTGCATCTCACACAGACGGCAGGGGCAATGGGGAGTAAGTGATGTAAATGCTGCGGGTGTGGTATGTTGGCTGTACATAGTTAAATTAAACCATATGCAACTGAGATAAAATCATCAGTTCTCAGGGCGCCATACAGGCCTCCCTTCATTTATCTTCATACGGTCCTCCCACCTCCACCTATCCCATTCAAGGCAGTCAGTGGCATGGATTACCCCCGAGTGATAGATCACAGAGATGGCCCCCTTACCCAGATGAGGCAAAGAAAACCTTTGCCTCCAGCAGACTAAACTCGGGTAGCGAAGCGTCTGGGAGATCATGGACCTGGAGGGCGTGGCTTAATTGGAGGTAACAAAAGAACTGTTGTAGAAAAGAGCCTCTATTTGCATCGTTACCCCCCTCATTTTGCCTGACACATGATGCACTTTGACTCAGTGTGCCCTGGGTCCTTGCCAATCAGGTTCCCACAGCCTGTGTTCTACTGCAAAGCTGTCCTTTGTACCAACAATTGGCACATCTCTGGCTACAGGTAAACCCCTTGAAAAAGGTACCATTGGTACCAAGGGCAATGTGACCAGGGAAGGCCTCAGGGCTGCAGCACCTATTGTGCCACTCTTAGAGACCCTGTACCTTAACATCAACACAATACAGGCTGCGTGTTTTGGTGAAAGGAAAAGTGAAGAGTCAACATGGCACACATCCCCAAGTGCCATGCCTGCAACCCAATATGTGGGGCCTAGATAAGTCATCTCTCTAACAGGGTGCACTAGTCCTCAGGTGAGATTACAGTGGCATGAGCTCTGTACCCCTACAGTGTCTAAGTCTAATCCTAGACATTGTAAGTGTAGTAAAGTCATAAAGAGTATATGGTCAGGGAGTTGGTCATTACGAACTCCACAGCTCTATAATGGCTTTACTAAAACCTGGGAAGGTTGGCAGCAAACTTCTCAGCACATTAAACCCAAACAATGCTGGTGTGGGATTTAATGTAAACTGCAATCTTAGAGATGCCCCCTGAAAAACGACCAGCCCTGGTGGGGTTCCTGAATGGCTGCCCATTAGCCACCACCAGACAGGTTCTGCACCCCTGGGTAGAGGCCCTCTGCTCTCTGGGTCCAGAAACAAAGTCCATCCTGGGCAGAAGTGTCATAGCTCCTCCCCAGGATGGGCGAGGTCTACAATGGGGAAGCTTCAAAGGCCTGCTGCCTTTGCAAGCTGTCCCTGCTTTCTGCTTCCCCCAGCAACTGGCTCCCACCGGTTATGCCCCCACGTTGGGCAGGAGAATCAGTAGAAAACCAAGTTAGGAGCAGTGTGCCCCTGTTTGCCAAATCAACTGCTCAGGTGGGGGAAGCGAAGTGAAGCACACATCTTGAAGATATGGGGACCCAGCCAAATAGGAAGAGGCTCATGCCCCCCCTCCCATCGGAGGGTGGCATAACAGGGGGTGTACCCACACGAATGAAGGGACTCATTGGTCCTGACCAGCACACCCCTGTAAACGCCCCAAAATGTTGTATTTAGGAGTGACCCTGAACGTTGCCTACTCAGATTCGAGGAAGAAAGAAGAAGAATGGGGTTGGGAGCACATTGCCTCATGTCCCAGCACAGTTCACCCCTTTGCATCCTGGTAAATTCAGTACACAGTTCATGCTTACTTCAAAATTAGCTGGAGTTTTTCACCAAAGTTAGTGCAGACATTGCTGTATATCTCTAGACACATCTTTCTAGGTTGAGCCCTTTAGTATTAGAGAGCAGCAGTATTAGAGAGCAAAGAAAAATCATCTGGGGTTTCTGGAAATGCTGCCACATGAACTGTGTAAATCATTTACCAGGATGCAAAGGGGCGAACTGTGCTGGGATGTGAGGCAGTGTGGTTTTCAGTAATGCCATCATGGGGCTTTGGAGCTCATAATGACCAACTCCCAGACCATACACTCTTTATGGTCAGAGATGTGACAAATGGGAGTACAAAGGTACAGCTTTGGGAAAGAACACAGGCCCTGGGAACCTGATTGGCAGGAACCCAGGGCACACCAAGTCAAAGTGCACCATGTGTCGAGCAAAAAGTGAGGGTACCCATGAAAAAGAAACACTTTCCTACAGTTCGTGAATGCCCGCCTGCCATTTGCCACTACCAGACATGTTTCTGGACCCCTGGGTAGAAGGCTTATGCTCTCTGGGTACAGAATCAAAGCCAATCCTGGGGTGAGGTGTAATGCCACCACCCCCAGGATAGGCTGGGTCCACAAAGTGGAAGCTTCAAAGGCCTACCTCCTTTGTTAGATGAGCCTCAGTCCACTCGATCTCGAAGATGATGGGGACCCAGCCAACCAGAGAGAGGCTCATGCCCACCTCCCACTGGAGGGTGGCATTATAGGGGATGTAGTCACCCCAATGAACTGACCTATTGGTCCACACCTGCACAACCCCTGTAAGGCCCCTAAATTTAGGATTTTTGGGGCGCCCCTGAAACTTGCCTCCTCAGATTGAAGAGGAAGAAAGAAGAAGGACCAAAGAATTGTGCGCAAAGAGGAAGAAGAGGACAACTACTGCTTCGGCTCCAGCCATACCGGCCTGTCCTGACTTTGACCTGCACCCAGCGAAACCCGGGCGTGTCCAGCAGCAGCAGCCATCCAGAACCCAGAGGACCTGCCCTGCCTTCTGCCTTCATAAACAGACTCTGTATCCCATGAGCACCGGACCTGCTCAACCAAAGACTTCAACCCAGAACCTGGATCCAGCCGAATCTGCAGTTCTGCACTACTGTGCACCTGATGCTCACGGCCCGAGTTCGAGTGGTCCAACAACACAAGGAGGTCTCCCCACCGATCGTGACCTGGGATATGGTGATCCCGACCTGCTTTGACTTTCTACCTGACGCCTATAGCCTCATCCTGAGGGGCCCTCCCAACCACAATCAAAGCTGGTAAGAACACCTGATGCCCAAAGACACCCCTGCACCAGACGCCTTACGGCCTTGGATGGCCCAACTGACGGTGTCCAGGCATCCCTCAACCCTCCAACTAACCTCTCTTGCCGGTGGTCCCCTCGGGAATCCTCCTTGACCGAGCCTGCAACACTTCTTTCGTGCCAGAGATCTTCCCTTAAACCAACATGGACATCAACGTCCTCTTGGCACTCCGCAACCGACTGCCTCAGTGCCGCTGGATATGCCGCTCTTGTGCGGATTATTGGCCCTTGCAGTGCTGATCTGAACCCAAGAAGCTTTACTCCCACAACCGAGTGGCCTGCCTATGAGTGGCCCCTGACCGAAAGCCCCCTAACCCCACTGACTAATTGTGGGCCTGTGCACTCTGCATCTGGCCGCCCTAGTACCGCTGGTAGTGCAACTTGAGTGCCTCTGTGAACCGTGGGGAACCTTGGTTCTAACCGCACAACAACTATTCTTGCAGGTCGTTTACTTACCTGCAAACCAATAACATTCTTCCCTTCCAAAGAAACTCATGTTGTGATTTTTCTTCCAAGAAATGTTCTAAGTGTTGAACTGACTTTTGTATGGAAAGCAAAGTAATTTTGCTTTGAAACTAGAATTGTCTTAGTTACTTGTCTTTTCTAAGGTCCCCAATGTGGCATCTAGGCATATCACCCCGAGAAGTCAAAGTAACGGAAAAATAATCTAAAAAGTAATCAAAGTAATCTCAATGTATCCTGCACTGTTTTAAAAGCAAATACACACCTGTAACAATTCCAATTTTAACCACAACTGCATTTCTGTGTACAGCCGTGCATTTGAAAGTATGTTTCACCTACCTGTGCCAAGTTCTGCTTGGTTCTAGAAATAAATCCTAAGGAAAATTCTACTTACCCAGTATGCATCTGTTCTTGGCATATAGAGTTGTAGAGTCATAAGCTGTGCATAGATTGCCATCTTGTGTTGGGTCTGTATGTGTACCCTTTGTTTTTCTTCGAAGAAGTCTTTCCAGTCACGATGTACGTGAATCCTTCTTTTGGTGATAGTGCGTATGGGCATCGACTCCATTGTTAGATTGTTTTCCCATCAGAGGGTGATAATCTAGTTAGTAAGAGTAGTAAAAGGAGATGTCCATGAATGCATGTATCTAAGTAAGATGTTACTGTAACAGATATAGGTACCCGGGGAGGCGGGCGGGTGGTGAATATGACTCTACAGCTCTATATGAACAAGTTACTTACCTTCGGTAACGATATATCTGTAAGAAACAGTAGTTAGTATTAGATTCCTTACCTTAGAATATCCCCAGGCGTCAGTCTGGATCCGGAAACTTTTGCGTAGCAGTACCCCTGCGCGTCGGTAGGCGTCGTCTGCAGGCGTCCCCTGCGGCTCCGCGTCGTCGGCGTCGTGCGCCGTGATGACGTCGCTGGAGTATATAGACGCCGCCTCCGCGCGCTGACGTCAGTTCTTGCACACAGCTTTTCCGCGCCAGAACACGCAGAGCCATGGGAGAACCAACACTGGTGCCATTTGAAACTAGGGCCCTGAAAGGGATGTCCTTAACCCTAGGTATCAGTTCGCAGAACGGGGAGGATGGGCGGGGCGGTAAGGAATCTAATACTAACTACTGTTTCTTACAGATATATCGTTACCGAAGGTAAGTAACTTGTTCATCTGAAAGAAACAGGTTAGTATTAGATTCCTTACCTTAGAATAGATACCCCAGCAATACCAACCCCGGAGGTGGGTCTGCGAACCAATACAACCTACACCAGAAAGTCCTGGAGGACCGAACGGCCAAAGAAGCCGTCCCTCCGGACTTGACTGTCCAGGCAGTAATGCCTCGCAAAGGTGTGCAGCGAGGCCCATGTAGCCGCCTGGCAAATGTCCTGCAAGGGGACTCCCCGGCCCAGGGCGGTAGTAGCCGCCGTGGCCCGAGTGGAATGGGCCCTCAGCCCAACAGGAGGCTCCTTCCGAGCCAAAGAGTAGCATGCCTTGATGCAGAGGACGACCCACCGAGAGATGGTCCGTTTCTGTACCGCCCTTCCCTTCTTCTCACCCACGTAGCCAACAAACAGTTGGTCATCCACCCGGAACTGGCGTGTGCGATCCAGGTAAAATGAAAGCGCACGTTTTGGGTCAAGACGATGGAGCCGCTCTTCATCCTTTGAAGGATGCGGAGGCGGGAAGAAGGAGGGCAAGGTGATGGACTGCCCAATGTGAAAAGCAGAGACTACCTTGGGCAGGAAAGAAGGTCTAGTCCGAAGAACCACCTTATCAGGATGAACAGACAAGAAAGGAGGTTGAATAGAAAGAGCCTGGAGCTCACTCACTCTCCTGGCAGAGGTGATGGCTACCAGGAAGGCCGTCTTTAAAGTGAGAAGACGGAGAGGACAGGAATGAAGGGGCTCAAAAGGAGCGCACATCAGGAAAGTCAGAACCAGGTTCAAGTCCCACTGAGGCATCACGAACGGAGTTGGAGGATACATGTGCGTGATGCCCTTCAAGAATCTTAACACAATAGGGGACTTGAATAAAGATGGCTGATCAGGGAGCCTCAAGAAGGCGGAAAGGGCAGAAAGATAGCCCTTGATAGTGCCCAGAGCAGAGCCCTGCTGGGCAAGGGAAAGGAGGAAGAGGAGAACCTCAGACAGAGGGGCAGAAAGGGGATCCACAGCCTTTGCTGTGCACCATGCCACAAATCTGTTCCACCGGCAGGCGTATACCGACTTTGTGGAGGGACGCCTGGCTGCCAGAATGACATCACAGACTTCAGGAGGCAAGTCAAATGGCCTCAACTGTCGCCGCTCAATCTCCACGCATGGAGGTGGAGACTGGACAGGTTCGGGTGGAGGACCGTCCCCTGCTGCTGCGACAGAAGGTCCTCCTGAAGGGGCAGGCGGATCGAGGGACCGACTGTCATGCTGAGTAGCTCGGGATACCAGTATCTTCGAGCCCAGTCCGGAGCCACAAGGATAACTTGGGCCCGGTCGCGCCTGATCTTCTTCAGCACTCTGGGCAGAAGTGGTATAGGCGGAAAGGCGTACAACAGACCGCAACTCCACTCGCGCCGAAAGGCGTCGCCGAGCGAGTGCAGTCTTGGAAACTCCAACGCGCAGAACTGATGACATTGCGCGTTCTCTTCTGTGGCGAATAGATCTAACCAAGGCTCTCCCCATTGCTGAAAGAGGCCTCTCGCCACGTCCGAGTTCAGACGCCATTCGTGATCCACCGAGCACCGACGGCTGAGTTCGTCCGCCCTGGCGTTCAGAGAACCTGCCAGGTGTTGAACCGTCAGAGTCACGCCCTGACGTTCCAGCCATTGCCAGAGACGCAGAGCCTCCTGGCAAAGGGTCCACGACCCCACACCGCCCTGTTTGTTGCAGTACCACATGGCGGTGGTGTTGTCCGTGAACACCTGCACTACACTCCCGTTGACAAAGGGGAGGAAGCCTTCAGTGCTAGGCGAATCGCCCGTAGCTCCAACAGGTTGATATGGAGCCGGGACTCCGCCGGAGACCAGATGCCTCTGATCTCCGCCTCTCCCAAGTGGCCACCCCAGCCCTGGAGGGACGCGTCCGTCACAACCACGTGCTCCGGTTGGGGAAGGGAGAGGGATCTGCCTCTGACCCAATCGCGGTCCGTAAGCCACCACTGCAACTGTCTCGCAGTGCCCTCCGAGATCAGGACATGGTCGGATAGGTTGCCCTGATGCTGGGCCCACTGAAACTTCAGGTCCCACTGCAGAGCCCGCATCCGCCACCTGGCGTGATGCACCAGTAGGATGCAGGAGGCCATCAGCCCCAGAAGCCGCAGCGTCAACCTGACCGAAACCCGGGATAACGGCTGAAAGATGGGAATCAGAGCCTGAATATCCCGGACCCGTCGTTCCGGGGGATAAACCCGAAACTGCGCCGAGTCGAGAACCGCTCCGATGAAAAGGAGCTTTTGAGAGGGACACAGGTGTGATTTCGGCACATTGATGGAAAACCCCAGCTCGTGCAGGAGGTCTGCCGTCATCTGAAGGTGGTGGACGACTGTCTGGGGCGAGCCCGCCTTCAACAACCAGTCGTCGAGGTAGGGGAAGACTGAAACCCCTAACCGGCGCAGATGAGCTGCGACCACCGCCATCACTTTCGTGAACACCCGTGGGGCGCTGGTAAGGCCGAATGGGAGCACGATAAACTGAAAGTGCTCGTGGCCTACCGTGAACCGCAGGTAACGCCGGTGGGCCGGCAGGACGGGGATGTGAAAATACGCATCCTGCAAGTCCAACGCTACCATCCAGTCTTGTGGGTCTAGAGCAGCCAAGACCTGAGCCAAAGTCAACATCTTGAACTTCTCCTTCCGGAGGAAGCCGTTGACGTTCCGCAGGTCCAAGATAGGACGCAGGCCTCCCTTGTCCTTCTTGGGTACCAGAAAGTAGTGGGAGTAGCAACCACACCCTACTTCTGGCCCAGGAACGCGCTCGATGGCCCCCTTGGCCAAGAGGGCCGTAACTTCCTCCTGCAGAAGTGTCAAGTGGTCCCCCGACACACGGTGGTTCTGCGGCGGCATGGCTGGAGGAGTGGACTCGAAGGGGAGGGCATAGCCCCTTCGAACGAGCTGCAGCACCCACCTGTCCGATGTTATCGCGCGCCAGCGGGAGTGGTGATGGCGAACCCTGCCACCCACTGGCGTCACGTGAGCCCGAAAGCTCGGACTAGGAAGGCTTGGATGCAGCAGCGGAGGGAGGCGTGGACTGACCACGCCGCTGGCCTCTACCGCCACCACGGCGGAAACCACGGCCGCCACCGCGCTGGGGAGCGTTCTGCGGCGCGTGGCTGGCAGCACGTGTGGGACCGCCCCTCCCTTGGCCACGAAAGGGGCGAAACGAACCCGTCTGCTGGCGCTGGGTCGAAAGACCCAAGGACTTGGCCGTGACCCTGGAGTCCTTGAAGCGCTCCAGCGCGTGGTCCGCTTTGTCACCAAACAGGCGACTGCCATCAAATGGCATGTCCATGAGTGTATTTTGGACGTCTGGCGAAAAGTTGGCAGATCTCAGCCAAGCATGGCGACGAATCGCCACCGTCGTGGACATGGCCCGTCCCAGTGAGTCGGTCGTGTCCAGACCACAACGGATCGAGTACCGCGCCGCATCCCGGCCTTCAACCAAGGCCCGGGTGAGCTTGTCCCGCACTTCCTGGGGGCATTGCGGCAAACACTCCTCGACCGTATCCCACAGGGAGTGGGTGTAGCGGCCCAAGAGGCACGCGGTATTACAAGACCGCAGTCCAGCGCTCAAAGAGGAAAAGACCTTTTTACCAAACTGGTCATACCGCTTTGATTCCCGATCGGGCGGAGCCGACGGAAATGCGGACTGCGAAGTGGAGGCCTGGATCACCAGACTCTCCGGGGAGGGATGGGTGGATAAAAAGGCAGGGTCGTCCGAGCATGGACGGTGACGCCTTGCAACATTCCGGTCAACCGGTGCACCGGAAGCGGGCCTGGACCAGGTGCCCAAAAGGACATCCGTCAGGGCCTCATTAAACGGCAGCAGAGGCTCCTGGGGGCATGACTGCGGTTTAAACACTTCGGTCAGAATGTTCGGTTTGACCTTCGCGACGGGGAGCTCAAGGTGCAAGGCCTTGGCAGCCCTCATCAGGACCACCGAATAGGCAGCACCTGCCTCAGACGCCACAGGGGACGGGGAGACAAACCCAGGGTTGGGCGACTCGTCCAGGCCACTGGCATCACCCAGATCACCTACCCAGTCCACATCATACTGGCAGGCACGGGATAAAGGGTCCTCAGACCCCTCCCAACCCTCTCCATACTCATCCTCATCATACCCATATTCTGGGTCGACGATATAGACATCGGGGTCAACGGGCCCCATCGGCGTCGGATCCGGCGTCGGCCGACGCCGGTCCGACTCCGTGTCCGGAGTCGGGGAGGGAATGGGGGTGGCGCCGCGCGGCGTCGGTGCCGGGGACCCGACGCCGGCCGGAGCCGACGGCGGAGTCGCTGCACCACGCGGAGGCGGTACCACGGGTTGGCCCAAAGGAACCGACGCCGGAGAGGCCGGGAGACCAGCCGGCGACGAACCTGAGGGACCCAGCGGCGCCGGGGCCGGAGCCACCAGCGGCGTCGGGGCAGAAGCACCCGAACCGCTCGGGCCCCCAGACGGGACCGACGGCCCCGCAGGCGCCGTAGGCCCCGCCGGAGGAGACCTCGCCCTCATAGCAATGAGGAAGGCCTCGATCTCCTCACGCGACGCGCCTTCCCCAGGGACCGACGGGTATGGGGTAGACGGCGTCGGTGACCCACGCGGGGCCGCGGGGGTGGGGCCACCCGAGCCCCCGGCCGCATCACGCGGGCGTCGGGGGGAGTCGGGGGTGCGATGGCGACGCCCCGACTTCTTGTGCTTACCTGACGAACCGGAGGAATGGTGGCGACTCCCGGAGCGCCCATGGCGGCTCCGCGATCGTTCCCTCGACCGCTCCCTCGACCTCCGACCGGACCGGGACCGCTCTCGACGCGGGGCCGACACTCGGAGCTCGAGAAGCTTGCGGGACCGCTCCCGCCTAGCTTTTCCAGTCAAGGCCCGACAGTCGACGCAGGACTCCACGTCGTGGTCCGCGCCCAGACACCGGAGGCAGAGTCGATGGTGGTCGGTGACCGACATCATGCGGTCGCACTCGTCGCAACTCTTAAACCCAGGCATCCTACCGGCACCGTAGAAAGATTAAGTTTTACAAACACTTGGTCAAAAGACCGGAGTACTGCTCTTCGGATCTGCGCTAACTGGCGCGGAAAAAAGAAGAACTGACGTCAGCGCGCGGAGGCGGCGTCTATATACTCCAGCGACGTCATCACGGCGCACGACGCCGACGACGCGGAGCCACAGGGGACGCCTGCAGACGACGCCTACCGACGCGCAGGGGTACTGCTACGCAAAAGTTTCCGGATCCAGACTGACGCCTGGGGATATTCTAAGGTAAGGAATCTAATACTAACCTGTTTCTTTCAGATGCAAAGAACAGGTGCATACTGGGTAAGTAGCATTTTCCGTTCGAGGCATATGAGCTGTAGATCATATGCTGTGCATAGACTATATAGCAGTTATAACCCAAAGCTGTAGCTAACCTGTATCTGTTGCAGTGGTCTAAAATAGTGTACGTAAAACTGCCTGGCTCACTCTAGCTTGTTGTCTTGCTAACACATCTACACAATAGTGTTTAGTGAATGTGTGAGGTGTACACCATGTTTCAGCATTGCATATGTCATCTATGGGTATATTTCCTAAGAATGCCATAGAAGCTTCCAGTTTGTGTGTAGAGTGTGCTCTAGGGGGAACTGTTAATGTTCATTTTGCTTTTGCATCGCATATTTGAATGCACTTGACTATCCACCTTGCAACACCTGATTTTGAAATGGGATTGCCTTTGTGTGGTGGAGCGAAAGCAACAAAAAGTTGATTTGTGTGTCAGAAAGGTTTTGTCCTTTCTATGTAATAAAGCAATGCTCTCTTCACATCTAATGTGTGCAGGGCATGTTCTGCCACTGAATCATCTGGTTGAGGGAAGAACATGGGTAACTCAACAGATTGATTTAAATGAAAAGCAGAAATGACTTTAGGAAGGAATTTAGGATTAGTCTGAAGAACCACTTTATTTTGGTGCATAAAGGGTTCCTCTATAGTTAATGCCTGAAGCTCACCTACTCTTCTGAGTGATGTGACAGCAACGAGGAAAGCAGCTTTCTATGTGGCAAATTGCAGTTCACATTTGTGCAATGGCTCAAAGGGTGGACACCCATTAGTCTGGTGAGAACAATGTTGAGATTCCATACTGGAGCAGGTGGATGTCTCAGGGAAATGACTCTTTTGAGTCCCTCTATAAAGGCTTTGATAGCAGGTACTCTAAAAAGAGATAGATTGTCTATTCTGGTGGTATGCAGCTATTGCATCCAGATGTAAGCATATGGAAGTGTGCGCTAAATTGGAACGTTGTAGATGTAACAAATAACATATAATGTTTTCTATAGAAGCATCAAGTGGGGTGGTGTGGTTGTTATCACAGTGAATGACAAACCGCTTCCACTTTGCTGCATAGCAGGCTCTTGTGGTAGGACGTCCAGCCTCTATGAGAATATTAATGCAGTCTGGCGGTAGATTAAGATAGCCAAACTCTAAGACTTCAGGAGCCAGTTCGCCAGATTGAGCTGACTCTGATCTGGATGTCTTATGTCTCCATGGCTCTGTATAAGAAGATTGGGTGTAAGAAGTAGTTTTTGGTGAGGAACCACTGAGAGTTCCAATAGGACTGTGAACCAAGATTGACGTGCCCATGTGGGAGCAACTAGGATTAGTGTCAGGGACGCTTGGTTGAGTTTCCAAACCAATAATGGAATGAGTGGGAGAGGCAGAAAAGCATACCAAAACGCCCAAACTCTGGACGCGAAGTTTGGGCGTTTTGGTATGTGGTGAACAGGTCTATGTGAGGGACTCCCCAACGTTGAAAGTATGGAAGGAGGACCTGAGGGTGGAGTTCCCAATTGTCCCAATCGTGTATTTGCGGTATCTGGTTGTTGACTCCTGGGAGATGTTCCGCTAGGAGATAAAATTCGTGGTGAATGGCCCACCTCCAGATTTCTTGGGCTAAGTGGGACAGTTGGAGCGAGTGTTCCCCCCCCCCCCTCCCTGTTTTTGTATGTAACACATGGCTTTCATGTTGTCTGTACAAATTAGGACAGCTTTGCCCTCTAGGTGAGTTTGAAACACCTTGAGTGCTAGGAATATTGCAAGCAGCTCTAGGTGATTGATGTGGAGCAACTTCTGTTGTTGGCTCCACAAGCCTTGCACTGTGTGCTGTTGTAGATGAGCTCCCCAGTGGAACTGGGTCTATGAACGGCTGTCCTTTTGATACATTTTGTGTGTTCCACCACTACAGAGAGCAATGAGTATGGCCGCTTACCAAAACTAGATCAGTCAGTAAACCTTATGACTGGTTCCACTGACTGGCTAAGCATTCTTGTAATGGAAGCATGTGCAGTCTGCCATGGGGAGTGATCATGATGCAGGATGACATCATTCCCAGTAGCTGCATGTAAAATAGAGCTGGAATCCAATGGTTGGGTTGAAAGTGTAGAACTAAAGCCTGAATATTTCGAATTCTGGCTGAGCTGGGAAAAGCTAGCGCTTTTTGAGTATCTATTGTGGCTCCTAGGTATTCCTTTGTATAGGTTGGTTGGAGATGTGCCTTTGGCACATTGATTGTGAACCCTAGTTGATGCAGTAACCGAATTGTCCTGAAAGTGTGCTGCAGACATTGTTGGTACATTTTGGCTTTGATGAGCCAGTAGTCTAAGTACGGGAAGACATGGATGCTTTGTCTCCTTAGGTGAGCAGCTACTATAGCCAGACACTTTGTGAAGACTATGGGGGCGGTGATGACACCGAATGGGAGTACCCTGTATGGATAGTGTTGACCCGCTACAACAAACCTGAGGAATTTTTGATGAGCAGGGTGAATTGGTATATGAAAGGAGGCGTCTTTTAGATCTAGAATACATAGAAAGTTGCATTTCTGTAGTAGAGGAAGTACCTGTTGAAGTGTCACCATGTGGAAATGGTCTGACTGAATGTAGCGGTTAAATTCTCTGAGATCTAAAATTGGTCTGAGAGAACCGTCCTTTCTGGGAATTAGGAAATAAAGAGTATACGCCCGGCCAAAGATATTGGGTGCCACAGGCTCTACAGCCCCTTTTAGAAGTATCAATCAATCAATCAGGCATTTGTTAAGCGCGACTAACCACCCGTAAGGGTCTCAAGGCGCTAGGGTTAAGGAGGTGCAGGTTCCAGTCCATCAAGGCTGGGGTCTGTCGAAGAGCCAGTTTTTGAGGTTTCTTGCGAAGAAGGGGAGCGATGTTGTCTGCTGAGTGTTGGAGGCGCGCCAAAAATTGGCTGCTTGAGAAGCTACCCTTTTCCCAGAAGCGTCAATAAGTTTTGATTCCTTATCAGGAGGTGGAGCCACTCCTGTTGTCTGGGAGTTGGCTCTTTTTATTGCATTGGACGCAACCAGGGAGTCTCGTGGCAATTGTCCCCTTATATATACTGGGTACAATGGTGCTGGCTTGTACTTCTTGTCCACTCTAGGGGTAAGAATACAAGCTCTGACTGGGTCAGTAAAAAGGTCATCTACATGCCTGACCATCCCTTTAGGCATGGGTAGTGTATGTGATGACTTCTGTGTGGTACGGAGGGTTTCAAAGAGGAAATCCTCTTCTAATGACTCCTTGTGTAGCTGCACCCCATGGTAGTTGGCAGCTCTACCCAGTACCTCAATGTAGCCTACACTATCATATGGTGGAGAGGGTTTGGTAGGGTACAGGTGGGGATCATTGCCCGTGGGCAAATTGGAGTAATAATCGTCCCATGGGTCTTGTAACGGTGGATCGCCATCCCTATTCTGATCATCATCCCCATCATCCTGGTTGTCAGGTGTATGTGGTAGTGAATGTTCAGATGAAATTGGTTGAAGCTGAGGGGAAGGTGGTGATGAAGGAAGAATAAGGGGAGAAAGAGGAGGAGAAGAAGGGTTAGTTCCAACAGATCTCTTCTCTAAAGGGATGTGAAATGCTTCTTCTGCATCAGCCCTTCTTTTAAGAGTTACGTTAGTGGGGATATGGCCAGTCTGTCGATGGCTATACAAACGTTTTTGTTTCGGATTGTTTTTTTCCATTGGGTCATCGGAACTGGTTTTTGTAATTGTTTTCTGCACTTCTGTCTGTTTCGGGCCTAAATTTTCGGTGCGGAGTCGAAACCGTTGATGTCTTTGGATCCAACTATTTGTTCGGGCCGAATGGATGGGATCGGTGGTCCGGGCTCCGAACTTGGTTTATAAAGAGTCTTTTTGGAACCAGAGGGCTTTTTTGTAGGCTTCGGTGCCGAGCCAGAGGGCGGGGCACCAGAAGCGTGATCTCGGTGCCGACTGGGGCCCGAGGGCGTAGGTTGGACCGGAGCCTTCTTTTTAATTGAATTTGTGTCTTGGGATGAGTGGGGAGCTGTACTCATGGTACGTTGACGATGAGGGATGTCCTCCTCTTGGTCAGATTCGAATACTGAGATGGCGACCGGCTCCTGCTCCTCCTCTGTTCCCATGAGCTCGCTAGGCTCTTCATCTGACTGTTGACCGAAGATGTCCAGAATGGAGCTTGTGTGCTGGCTCTGCATGTCGCGACATCTACAGCTCATATGCCTTAGACATATATCTTTTTTATACATACTTAACTGGTTTTAGAGTGTGTGTGCCATCAGTTCTTGTCTAATTTTGACTCTGTTATACCTCTGGGATCCACTGGACTCTGTGCACACTATACCTTACTTTGGTATAGTTTATACAGAGCCAGCTTCCTACACCGTGCCATTGTGGACTATTTTTCCCATAAAGCTGGAACCGCCTCGTCCAAAATCGTGCTGTGTGAGGCAATGAAACTCACCATCAGAAGGGTTGATATTAGCGGGGTGGAGGGGCAAGACTATAACTGGGTTTGGCCAGTACCAGGGGTGCTCTTGGAAGAGGCCAAATGCACATGGCGTGTCTCCCCAAGTCTTATATATCAATGGGGTGACGAGTTTAGTAAATTGTTACACAAATTGTCCGAATTCTCTCATGCCAGTTCAGGCTCTGGCTATCCGAGATGCCCTTGGGATGGTGGTTTCCGGCCAGAGAGACGGGGCCAGCAGTTTTGCTGGTTACTATAACACTGTTTATGCCTCAGGAACGCTTATGCTTGACACTGGAGTGGAAACAGTCTGCGCCCTAGGCCTGGAGCTGTCAATCCTGGAGCTCAGCTGCATGGGCCTGGCTGGAGAAGGAGGGGGCGCCCGCGCTGGACTAGACCTAGCTGCACGTCGCACAAAATAGAGAGAGAGAGAAAGTCCAAGCTAAGGATGCTGTCCACTGTTCTGACTTAACTGCGGGAAGTGGCTATTATACAGGGGAAGCCTGTTTTCTTGTTGTCGCCACACTTCCATACCTGAGTGAGAGTATGACCGAATCCCCCAGTGTTCTTTGCAGCTTGGGAGCCGTCACCGCGCTGTGAGCGTGCCAGAAGCCGCTTAAGAACACGCCAGGGCATCCTGCAGCAAGGTATGCCCGTTTTCTTGCTGCCCCCACATTCCCCTGCTGGAGGGGTAACAGGACCACATCCCCCAGTGTTTCCTGCAAGTTGGGAGCCGCCGCCAATGCTGTGAGCGCCCCAGGAGGCACTTAACACACCAGGGCTCCCACAGCGCAGGACACACGCGGATGCGGCCGGGACACGCCCAGGTCCGTCACTGACAGGAAGAGGCAAGGCAGGGCCACCCCTTTTTGTCTGTGGACACGGCAACAAAACTGAGTTCCTTATCCACCTTGCCTCTGACTTTGTCCATAGCTTCATAGTTGTCATTTGACTAGTGCTTCTGGTACTTGTTCCTTGATTAAGGGCTGCCTAGGGTCGATTGGCCTTTGTCCCAATCACAACAACCACATGTTTGACTTGTATTTGAGCCCTCACAGGGTTGACTCCTCATTAAGTGGGTGCAGCTATAATCAACGATCGTTAACACCAGTCTGATGCAGTTATGCATTGCTGGTGGCAATTCTTAGTTTTCCGAGTGTAAAGTAGTTTTTAACTTTGGCCGGGAGGGTTGCGGAGGTGTGAATTCAACAGCGCTCTAGCCCTATTTAAATCTAGGCCCTACGTATCATTATGAGGAAAAGAAAATCCAGAGATCATGAAAGTGGGGATGGAGGGGCTCGACAGAAATCTAATAAAACTAAGCAAGTTCGTAAGTCTGTAGGAGGTAATAGAGTTCTTTATCGCATAGATGATCTCGTCAAGTGCAAGACAATTTTAGCACCACATGGCGACTTACTTTTGACCTGTTGCTCTCCTAGTACACTTAATTCTAGTAGCTTAAAGCCAAGTCACCCTAAATGCATTCAAACGATGTTTCGGAAGCCCAAAACATGTAGCACAAAACATTGTTCCCCTAATCATGCAACAGTGTACCAAACACCAATTACAAACCCTGAAGAGGAGGCGGCAAGCCTTCCTGTCCTCCTCATTAGGGACACAGACAATGTCACACTTGATATAAGCCTAGCTACTGGCCTTTCTAACAGGTTCCTCCCACTCCAGCATATCCCCTCATTCCAATGGTAGAGGGGACAGGCAAGTCTTCCATCTTTGTTAGTGGGGTGAGGAAATAGGAGCCGACTCAAGGCCCCTAGGGCACCTAGTAACCCATGAGTAAGCACCTCCCTAATGACCAGTTCTTGAAGGGTCAGGATACCTTAAAGATTATAGTAGACATGAGGACTGAGGTAGATTTTTTTAAAAGAGCTGTATAAGAGCTAACGGAGCAAATTAAATCCTTAATAAATAATGGTGCCTTGGAAGCTCTTCCAACTAAGCAGCCACCTATAAAATCCTCGACTCTAACAACTCTGACAGTCCAACTGCCCCATCTTCAGCATTGGCTGAGAATTCCTCCTGTAAGAAAACATATGACCCCATTCCTAGAAATCCTACATCTTACGCAAAAACAAATCCGCCAAAACAATCAGTCTCACTTTCAGCCAGCGAGAGCAGCAGGAGTGAGCAGCAGCATCGCCGAGCTGGGTTTGAGCCACTGAGCTATCCGAGACCGGGTGCCTGACACCCCCGGACCCCGACAGACACCACTAACCTCCGAGGTGGTGCAGCGTCTAGACGTGTGTAGCTCAATCCCCACACAGCCTGCATCTGAGGTTACGTGCCGTGCCATCAGTGGTCGAAGTGGGGAAAAAAAAGTAGGGGAACTGTGGGCAGAGAATCAGGGGGCGGGAATAAACAGAGGATTGGATCAGTGGGTGGAGTCTGAGCTGTGGCTAGACATAGCAAAACATACCAATTGTTTGTATGTTTGGCAATTCACTGACCAGTTACAGCTTATAACGTTATCTAATTCAAACAATCGATAAACATGTTTATTTGAGGGTTAATATATAAGTTGTTTACATTTAATTAATTTACAATGTGGGACATGTTTCCAATCACAGAATATTACAAATACTCTTATAAGTGGAATCATAAGCCATTTGTTTCCTAGTCTTCTTATTTAACGTAAGCAGGTTCTGGTCTGGCAGGAGACTTAAGCATCCTTTGATTCTGGGCAAATCATTTTATCTCCTTTTGCCTAAAAAAGCAACACTTTGCAATGCAATAGGCATCACATTACTGAAAGTTCGAGCTTTTGGTGTTGCATTATTATTTGCAACGCCAATAGGTCAAACTTTCAGTAATGCAAGACCTATTGCATTGCAAATGCTTGTTTTAATAGACCACAACCCTAAACACAGACAAAGCTGTGGTACACATTAATAAAAAGACCAAAAAAACAGTAGATAAGACATTCAACATTTTCCGGTTATTTAAAAAAAAAAATGCACCAGGTTTTTTCCCAACTTGCTTGATGTTTGTGGAGTTCAGAAGCAGTCCAGGCTCCTCTTGCAGGCCCCAGTACAGAGAAAAGAGCAGAGCTGTAAAGGAGGGGCCGGGGACCTCTGGGCAGGCACAGAGAAAAATTCCTGGAGAGGCTGGTGGGGCTGGGTCAGCTGAGGGCCTCTTCTACAGCAGCCGCTGTCCCCCTATTTTTCAGTTCTGGCTGGGTGGAGAGCAGATTTACAGCAAGTCACAAAGTCCTCAGTGAAGCCCTTTTTAGGGGCATGCAAGGGCCTTTTGGAATCGATACAGTTTGAGAAGGAAACTTGAAGCCACGACCTTCTTTTTAATTGGCTTGCGTCAGCGTTTATGGTAAACGCTGACGCGTGATTGGCAATCGGGCTTTTGGGTTACCGCCTTGTCCACATTAAGGACGGCCCATTTGGACAGCCCGACAACACCTTTGTTCCCGTGACTTGGGAGGGTTCGGTGTGAATGTTGATGTCTCAGTCCTGCACGTGGAGTGCAATATCAGAAATGGAGAAAGTACGTGCCTGTCATAAACCTGCAGAATAGGCAATTATCTTAGCCGGTCTCGCATGGGTGTGTTCTATTTCTCTCTATACTACCTTGATCATCTTCTGCTTGCTTTGACCCAGGAGCTAATCTTTCCTAAAAAAGTTCTCACCACCATCATGAGCATATGGGATGCGCTGGGTGCTAAAGCTGTATGTCCTGCAGTACTTCATGCACAGCATATAAATTCTGCAACTTGCTTTACCACGCCAGCTTCACGATACGTTAGTTCTGCAGCAATAGACGTTCGATAGCTCTGCGATCCATCTTGTTTGGTTTGCATGTGCGCCTTCGGCTTTCGATTCAAACCGGAAATGCCTGAAAGGCTGGCTGCCAATCAACATATGAGCCTGTGGAGCAGTGGAAGGGAGAGAGATACAGCCGGTCGGGACACTTACAGGGAGAGAGATACAGCCGGTCGGAACACCTACAGGTAAACCAGCAGGACTAGTGCACCGAGCCCCTGCAACTCTGTCATTAGAAAGGTTAGAATCGTGCTGGGAATTGGTTGCCGTACACCTATTTTTGAGTTCTTTTCAGCTTGGGTATATATGAGCTTCTCCTTATCGCTGTACAGAGGTTCATCAATTAGGTCATTAGAGAAAATGTGCTGTTAAAACAGAGGAATTGTGGTGGCAAGTGTGCTGATATTTCTGAAGTAGCCTGTCTCTTCAGTAAAGGGATCAGTGGACACATTAAGCTAAGCATTGGTCGTTGTTGGAGAAGAAGCATTGACTGCATTAGATCTGCGACCACGGAGCTTCTAGACTGAACCGACACCCAACCTATCCAGGTCTAGTCATAACAACTACTATGATATCCCCAGGTATTGATGCCAGTGCAGCACCGCCTAATAAATTTGAGTGGAAGGATATGGTATATATTTATTTGCATAGTTAATTAAAACTGTTGCAAAATGCCAAAATCAAATGAAAAGAATACAATTTATATACATTTACAATGCATTCCTTCATAATTATTAATTTTAAAAGCTTCTAAAAAAATAAAAATAAATGAAATTTCTAAAATGAAGCCGCTTTAACAGTGAAATGTATAATTTCTGTCCAATTGCTGCTACAGCTTTCCAGACCATCCAACCAAACATTTTGCCGACCATTGACAAGCCCTTCTAACCTTGGCGAACCACCCCTCTTTTCCGTATGACATGCCCTCAGGTACTGTACTGACCGACCTCCATGTACTGCAGATGTAAAAGTTAATTTCTTTGAGGGGAATTTCTCAAGTGCACCGCAGGACATTTGCCCATTTGTCCCCACATAAATTCCTTATGTCTCCATTTCAGGCATTTTACTATCGCACAGTTTCAGATACTTCACCAGGCTGCAATTCAGTTGTGGATCATTCGGTACAAAGCATGCCAGTAGAGCTTGCCTCCTGGTGCGAATCACCCGCTGATTAAAGTGTCGCCTCAACAGTTGTTTCCGTTCTTTAAGCAGTTTTATGCAGGAGAACAGTAAATGCAGCAAATCTACTGATGCTGAACCACATAAGCGGCACGCAGTGCCCGCTTTCTCTCTTAACCAGGGAGGAAGATGTTGATTGCAGGGTGACAGCCCCAGTCTGTACTTCATGAAAGCAATTTTTATATTTTTGTCATACCCCAGATTGAAATAGGCTTGGGCGGCCGACTCCGTATATGTCTTTAGTGTCACCCAGCCATGGGCCCTTTTTGTCAATGTGGCCTTGTCCTCCAACTAGGAAAGATGTTTCACTGTTTTCCACACTAGTTTTTTTAAAATAATGGAGGTTGTTGATGTATCCCAAAGCTGACATGGGCCCAACCCATTTAAACTGCTATAAAGATATTCCGCAGCAGGTGATTTGAAATGTTGTCTATCTCCTTCCATAGCTGTTCATTTAGTGTACCATGTGGAGCTTTTCGTACTTTGTCCCATGCAATGATGAATGCTTCTTGCCTTGCAACGGTTTGTTTTTGAACACCGAATTCAAGTCTAATTTGCGCCGGTGAGGTGTGTTTGGGCAGCCCAAAGATGACCCTATTTACAGTTGTTACTACGGTGTTAAGCATTTTAGCGTCTCTGCCTTTCTGAGCTTTGCTGCCCTAGGTGATTGTTGTTAGCAGTTTTTCTCGAACTACCTCAATCAAAGGGAGGATTGATGGCCCCGTCAACTTTGAATTTAGTGTTTTTAAAGTGGAAGCCAGTGTTAGGCCTTTGTGCCAAATGCTATTCTTCTGTGGTGCGAAGCAACCCCCGCTATCCAACTTCACGCCCACGTATTTGTATTCCGCTGTATTCTCAATTTTAGTTTCCCCCCCAAAACCAGGCTCCAGTTTGTCTCCTTTTTTTCCTGATTATAATGGTTCTCGTTTTAGCCAAGTTGATAGTTAGGTCATTTGCTTTAGAGAAGTCCTGAATTGCCTTTAGGACACGTAGCCCTACTTTTGTTTTACCAATCAGGACTATGTCATCCGCATACAAGAGGAAGGGTATCAAAATATCTCCTCGTTTTGGGGCATGTGAGTTGCAGATGATCAGGAGTGGTACAAAGTCAGCTATATATAAGTTGAAGAGAGTCAGTGCTAAGACGCAACCTTGTTTCAGCCCTTTAACTGTTGGGATGCGCCTCAACAAGAAAGTTATGTCACCCAACTTCACCTGCAGCCATGTGTCCGTGTGCAAGTTTATTAACACATTTAATAAGGGCCGTAGCAGCCCCCATCTGTGCACCTTGGACCATAATTTAGTGCCATTGACATGATCAAATGCAGCCTTATAGTCAATAAAACATACGTATAGAGGTGTCTGTGTGTCTTCAGCCTTGTCCATAAGCATTGCCATGCTTAGAAGGTTGGTTGTAGTCCCGACTGATTTTACAAATCCAGTGGGAGGATATGGGTAATGTAGGATGGAGTCAGTGACAGCCTCTGGGCTGTCTGTACAAATGCTAATATTTACATATTCAACCACCCAAAAAATTAACAAATAGAGGCGAACCGTTGCAACACAACTCTTCGGTTTACTTATTGATGTAACAAGCAGATCTTATTTTATGATAATGGAGGGTTACACAGAATCCGCCCCTGGGATTCTTGTGTGGATTGGGATATAGTACTTTATAGAATTTATGAAATGTAATCAGTTTATCGTTCGCGAAAAAGCAAAAGACGGTTCATTGTCTGCAAATACTTACCTATAGAGAGTTTGACTATGACGCCTTAAACAAAAAAAATCTGAAGTTGAACCATGCAACTGTGTGCACTTCATAGAGTCATATGCTCTTTATCATCGTTTAATACTCTGTTACACATCGTCTGTAATAGATTGGGATAAAAAATATGTATACAAAACTGCATTGTGGGCATAATGCTGCATTTCTTAAGGAGTTGAGATTATTTTATGTGTTTAAAAAAGCACACTTGCATGACTGACTACAGGTGGGGCATCTTTGTCCACTAATGCAAAAAGAACTATTGATGGACAGAATGCAGAACAATGTCGTACATTCACCCCAGAACAGAGATCTGGGCCTAAATCCATCGTTTTTTTGCTCACCATGCCATTCCAGTTTGGGCCCAGCCATATGCAAATCAGTCTTAACCCTGCGCCCAATGGGAACAGTCTGACCCGAACTGCCAGGCCAGGTCCTCCCTGGACTGAAAACAAGCATCCTAGAACCGGTTTCGGGGTTCAGCTAGGATAGCTTGATTCCCTTTGGTATAGCTTTGTTCGCCTTAAGTTGGCAGGGTATGCCCAGACGTGGGTCCCTTGCTCACTGTACCACTGGATTCAAGCTAGCCTGGCTGATGACGGCTGATCAGCCAGAAACCGGTCCCAGGATGCTCGTTTTCGGGCCAGGGAAGACATGGCTTGGCAGTTCGGGCTGGACTGTTCCCATGAGGCACTGGGTCAGACTGATTTGCATATGGCCATGTCTGAACTGGGGTGGTGGAGTGAGCTAAAGAATCATGACGGATTAAACCCAGATCAGTTGACTGGGGGTGAGTGTTTGATTTGCTCAAACACTCCGTCCATCATCCCCTTTGGAATCATCTTTGTCCACTAAGACTGTTAAAAACCAGCCTTGGACCTTGTTTAGTACACATTTTCATTATAGCTAGGCTCAGTATTTTCGCATACATTGAGTGAGCTTTGCATTATTGAGAGGCAGTTTTGATACATCTCAACATTTGTGGTTACACTACATGATCCAGACCCGCTTGATCAAGGACCTTTGCCTCTGTTACTCCCTTATATTGGATTAAGGCTACTAGCATTTTATACCCTTTTGTGGAAAAGTGAACAAATTATAGACATATTTATGACCCGGTGATACCAGCTATTTGGAAATTATCTGTACGTTCAACTATGGTTTCCGGCTTGCAAAATGATGACAAAATTAAGAGAGTTTTATTTTCTCAAGTGGAATCTTTCCTAGGGTTTAGGGAGAATCAGGCCTGTGTTGATGATAGACCAGCAGTAACTCTTAAGTTGTTAATACATTCCACATAAATTTGATGAAGTTATATTGAAAAAACATATCTGTGGCTTTTGAGATGTGTGAGATTTACGTCTGAATTTTAATTCCAATAGACTGTTAAAATGGTAATTGTTTTAGTTTTAAGTACAAAACTATGATACTAATTTTAATTTCTAAAATCATGGATACCCTCGCGTATAAATATACCAATTACAAGAAGATCACACTGTATCTGTGTCACTGCGGGGTTGGAGTCCTTCACCCATCTCACGCTACTATCTGTGTCTCAGCTGCTTATCGTTCCTGCACGTATTGTACTCTTCCAACAATACTATATTCCGCTACTCAGGGCACTTCTGATCAGCAAAATAGCAGTGTGCCCATGTTGTTAACTATTGCTTACGTTTTTAACCACTGTAATAACTAGTGTTTGTGCTGCCTAGCTCAATAGTATGCTTTTTAGGTCTCCGCCTAGCGAAGGCTGCGCTTGCGCAGTTTTTCGCTGGGGAGAACTGATGTTTTTCAGAGTGGGGCTTGAACCCGCCCCTCTTTTCCATTGCCTGGCTTCCTAAACGGAGGCCACCCATATGAGGAGAGGGGCATCACTCCGTTTAAGCCCCGTCTTTTTGGGATTCGGGGGGTGTTTTTTACTTTCTTTCTGTTTTCTTTCTCTCCTCTTCCCATTGGCTGGAATGTTACCTTCCAGCCAATGGGAAGAGGAGAGTGTGGAAAAGTAAATTTTGCCATGTTGTATGTGCCTACGTGTTCCCCATCTTATGCTATGTGTGCATGATCGATATGCATGTATCCCCCTCTGATCGATTAAAGACGCAATTACAGTTGTGTCCATCTCTAGTATGCCAGTTTCCAGTCCTCGTGAATACAACGAATATTTGGCCTATGTAAAGCTACGTTGCCACGTTTTACAGTGTGCGCGTTAATTCATTGAATCGTCCCCGTTTCTAGGCCTCAAAAGGGCCTGGACTCAGATTCAGCTCCTGTTTCCTGAACCCTCTCCGAGGAGCGATACAGCCCCCACCTGTATCCCTGACCCTTAGCTTACTTCTTGCCACGCAGTGCCCGGCCCGGCCTGGCTCTGCCTCCCAGTCTGCCAAGATTATGTTATGTTTCTAGTTATCAGTGCAGCCCTCCTTCTCTGCATTCCTAAGCTACTGAATCGCATCAATAGTTTCCATCATGGTCTAGCCTTTATGTCTCCATGTAAGAGAAATACTGTATTAATATTCATAGAATATTCCTCGCACACGCAATACATGTAGAATTATGCATGCACTAGTCTTAATGTCCGTTAGCCTTTGCCCTGATAACTTTTGGATTCTATCAACATGTACTCTAAACACCAGATACTAGATATGCCTGGGTACATGTCGCTCTGACACTCCAGACTTTAGTCTCCTCTTCTAGCGCAGAAGTCATAGCCCCCCAGTTCTCCCTGGTAACACGTCATTGTCAGTTTGCGCGCACCACTAGGTTAGAGGTCCCAGCTGCTCAGGTAGCCCCCTCCATGTTTCCGCCCCGTTTATGACATATTCTGTTACGTTTGCATCACATGTCTATGTATACGCCCTGTACACGCCCTCTTGTTACATCATTTTGCCCTTATCTTTCGCGACTGCTATGAGTCACGCCTACTGCTACGCCTACTGTATTGAATGTAATGTATTTTGTTTAACTATATATACTGTACACTGTTATTAAATGTTACCCATTCCCATCCCCATATGCGCATTATTCCCAGATCCTGCCCCCGGCAGCTGCCATCCTATTCCCATGCAGGCTGTCCTGTTCCTGTCCTTTTATGCCTGATTAAAGCCTGTAAACTTCAGCTACCTCGAATCTTGACTCTTATTTATTGAGCTACCTGTTTATTGATTAATTCCGAAAAATAGATCCGGTAATAATTTATTTACTTACCACATAATGGCGCCCGAACAGGGACTTGCCCTTTCCCCACGCGCCGGAGAAGCCACGCAGGCCCCCTGATCCTCTGCAGCCGTGACGGAACCATACCGTGCACGTGCAGATATTTCTGCTTCAAGTATCCCTCAGGCCCACGGAGGAGACGGAGGATGCGGTCCAGCGTCCAGACGAGGCGGTGAGGAACGCGGCGAGTCCCGACCAGAGCCCGAGCCGAGAGTCCAAGGTCCGAGGTATCCGGAGGCCCACCTGTAACTGAAGTCCGAAGTTCGTCCGTCCGTCGTCGTAGCAGTCCAGTCCAGTCCGAGGCCTTCCGTTCTTGCTGCCCGGTGAGTACCGTTGCTGGGGTAGTATCTAGACAGGGTCAATTAATTTTGTCTCTGGTCCGTGGGTTTGGGTACGCAAATCCAACACGAAGTGTTCACTTAGGTGGGCGCGGGTCCTGACGTGTCTCTTTATGGGACCGGTAAGTTTCGTACTGTTTTAGCAGTGCATCCAGTCATTCTAGTAAGTTTCTGTTCTAGTAAGTTCTGTTCTCGAGAAAGTCATGTGTTCTGTTTTCAGTATTTCAGGTAATATTCTGTCCGAACTGTTATTTTAAATGTTATTTCATGTGTCTTCAATGTCGTGGTATGAGTGATTTGTTTTCTTAAATTATTATTGTGTTTATCGTGTATTGTATTGTGTCCAGACTCCAGCCTAAGTTATGCCTCTGTTCACGAAATTACGTCAGTTAAAAACTAGAAAAGGTCTGCTCGAGGAAGCAGTTCCTGTCCCGCCTAGGGACAGTCCAGGCCATTTTATGTATCATAAGCATGGCATAAGTGCCACATTATACCTAGACTTATGGGTGGAGTACACCAAGGAATTAGAAGAGAAATATAGATGGCCCGTATCAGGTACATGGGATGCCGAGTGCATCATGCGAGTAGAAGAAGTATTATGGAAAAAGAAATCTAGACAGTCCCAGAAAGATGCCATCGAGTTATGGCGCAAAGAATCTCATAAAAGAACCGAAAAAGAAATCAGAAAGTCAGAATTAAGTAGAGAATCCTCAGAAAGAGCCCAAGAAAGGGAATTAATCGAAATAGGTGAACGAGTTAAAGTCGAACAGTCAGACAGACAGAGAAATGCCCTCATTAAGGGTATGTATCCTCTTCTTGCCGAGGGCTTGCCGAGAGCAACCCCGGAAGCACCATGTAATTTTCCGCCGCCATTAGTTCCGATTAAGCTACGTCACAAACCGACCGCAGCTGATATTTTTCTCTCGTCCTATTTGGACGACACAATCCCAGAATATGCAAATCCTGTTCCGCCAGCTCCTGTAAATAATGTAATTCCTGTTCCTCCAGCCACCGGGGCGCCTGTTACAGCACCTGTTACGGTACCCCCGGTCCAGCCCACAGTACAAGTACCCGCTACATCAGTCACTCTCCCAGCACGAATAGTACCCGTCGACGATTCTAGTTTAGGAGCCGCGGGGGTGGAAGTCCTCCTTGTACCCCGCCGCAACACAAACGTCCGTCATTTCTCGAGTTACATGAACGTGCGTTACAGCGTACGCCCAGACCCCAGTCCGTTGCAGATATCAAACAAGCTCTCACTGAATGCCGTTATGATCCAGTCCCAGGCGACAATGATATGGTCATATATTCAGTGCGTGTAAGACGAGTAACAGAGTATTTGGACACCCTACCGAATATGAAAGAAGATCTAGATAGAATATATCGTTTCATCCGTACAGGAGATGATCCAGAAAGTATTGGCGAAGCCATGTCTCTAAGGAAAGCTGAGACTCAGCTCATGCTATTAAAGTTTCTAATTAATTGTTTAATAAGGGAACAAGATTATCCGACTAAAGATCCGATCGAAATGAGAGTTCTGACAAAGTGGAGTGATCATATAGCCGAGGGAAGACACAAGACACTCAGTAGTATAGAGAGTATGTACAAGAAAATTCGTAAGGAAATAATAAGGTTACATGAGAAACGCAAAGCAGCACAAGTAAGCGAGAAAGAAGACGACTCTTCTACTGAAGAGGTAGACGACGAGAATCCCACCAGAATAGCGTATGTAGGTAAAACTAGACTTCCCGACCGACATTCACGTCTAGAACACAAGAAAGTTTTTCCTCTTCCAGCACCAGAACAAGGTTCTCTTGAGCAAGTATTTCAAGCTACCGATCACATTCTGAAATCACGTATCGGTTATAGTGAACTTAGTACCATGCATGAACAAGAACTAGCCCGATCAGCAGTCCGATGGATTACTGATTCTACCACTTTTCCAGACGAAATAGTGGCACAAATGTTTCTGAAACTGCCCCCAGCCGAGCAGCGACTGGTGGGTATGTATATGATCCAGTACCTCATTACACTGTATGAGGGACAACATTCCGATCCAGGTCCGTTACATGATGTTCTGAACGAGTTACTCCAATATAGATGGAGAGGTTTAGGTACCGATTTAATTAGTGTTATTCTAGAACAGCGCCACAAATATCGAACGTTTCTGAATCCGCATTTTGTTCACGCCTCACCTCCAGAAAGTAAGCCATTTTACATAGATAGACAGCATCCGTTACGAGAAGTACACCCAGTTAGGACAGCGGGTGGTGAAATGCAACGAGTATTTGTTTACACTCCTATCACAAAGATGGAACTCTTAGAGATGAAGAAGTTAATTCCCTGTCACGACAAAGATCCAGCAGGGTTCCATCGAGAATTAAAAGACATGCTCCGTATGGGAGAATACACGTATCCAGATATCATTAAAATGCTAAAGGTCCTGTTGCCCGCAGGGGTATATGAAAAACTCAAGGAAAAAGAATGGGAGGTGGGAGAGAAAAAGATTGATTGGACAGCTCTGGAAGCTGAAGATAATATACGAGTACCAGGTACCGGTCTTGGGGACAAATGTAAAGAATTGCCCGAGTTATTGATACAAGTTCTGCCAAGGTTACTAGCCACGAAAAAGGAAGATTGGGATGCAATCTCAGCATGCAAACAGAAACAGGATGAAGACACTAGTGATTTTTATTCTAGATTTGAGAAATGTTTTATTATTAACAGTGGTTTGAAGACAAGTAGCGAATCGTACCCTCATCTTTTTGTTACTAAACTAGTCGAGAATTCAAGTCCACAAGTTAAAAATCGAGTATTGAAAGTCGAAAGTACCTGGCAAGCTAGTACCCCGTCACAAATGCTCCAGATGCTCCAGTATCACCAGAATAGAATCAGGGAAGAGCAAGAACACGAAAGGAGACGTATGAAAGATACGAAAATGAAAGTACTAGTTGCACAATCTGTTCCACAAGACAGTCAGAAGAGGGGTCCGAATCAAGTCAGTCATCCTGCAGCTCCCGTTAAAGGGACATGCAATTATTGTAAACAGCCAGGTCATTATATAAACGAGTGTGCAGTTCTGAAACACAACATAGCTACTGGTAAGACTAAAGAAAGACCACGTCCGTCTAGACAAGAACAAGTTTCACAGACTTCTCAGTCACCACAGAATGCACAACAGACAGTTCCAGCACCGCAGCCTATCGCTGCAACACAGCATGTTACACAGCAGATGTACCAGTATGCCCAGTCAGAGTATCCAGAGTATCAACAGTATTCATGAAACAGCCTAGAGAGGGAGGTAGGCTTGCCTCTCATCGAGATACCTGTAGATCAAGAGGGTCCCTATGTACACAGTCAAGTATTAGGGAAAGACAGAAAGTTTTTGGTTGATACAGGGGCAAGTAGGACTACTATTAGTCATGACGAGGTTCCAGGGGCTCCGCTCTCAGGCTCTAGAAATGTTTCCCTTGGATTTTCAGGAAAGCCTATTGTTAACGAGATTTCAAAACCAGTTACTCTAGAAGTTGGTCCATTGTCCCGAACTACTGACTTGTTACTCACGAAATCATGTCCAGAAAATTTGTTAGGCATTAAAACACTGAAAGAATTAGGTGCAGTTATTTGCTGCTCTCCAGAAGGAATCCGATTGTTTTTGCGTGACTTTAAAGGTCACTATGTATTACGTGATTTTGATCCAAGACTATCAAATGTACCGCAGCATTTATGGGCGCAAGGTCCAACTGATGTAGGTTTTATGCAAATCACACCCCATCGTGTGACTCTCAAACAAGGTATAGTTTTGCCACGAATCAGACAGTACAGATTGCCACCTGAGGCTGTAGCAGCCTTATCCAAAATTATTGACGAACTTATTGCTCAAGGAGTGGTTGTAGAAACTGACTCCAATGTATGTAATTCTCCTATCATTCCAGTCATGAAACGTACTGATCCAAATGCACCTCCAGTATATCGATTAGTGATTGACCTTCGAGAACTTAATAAATGTATCATACCCCAGTATCCAGTAGTCCCAGATATTTCATCCCTATTGACAGCTATTGATTCTGAAGCTACATTTTTCACTGTTATTGACCTCAAGAACGCATTTTTCAGTGTCCCGATTCATCCAGACAGCCAGTACCTTTTCGGTTTTTGTTTAAATGGAAGGAGCTATAAATTCACACGAGCTCCTCAAGGTTTCACAGAAAGTCCTAGTATTTACAGTCAAGCACTTAAAAGACAACTAGACAATATTCACATGCCAACTGACACTGCCCTGCTCCAGTATGTCGATGATCTACTGATCACAGCCCGTTCTGAACGTGACTGCGAGCGTGCGTCACTTACGGTCCTGTATTTCCTAGCCGAGATGGGGCACAAGGTGTCCCCTTCGAAGCTTCAGTTCTGTGTCCAGCAAGTGATCTACTTAGGCCACTTACTGTCCAAGTGGGGTAGGCAGTTGACACCAGATCGTATCCAGTTAATAGCGAGTCTTCCACAGCCCAAGACACAGAAGGAGGTACGTGCTTTTATTGGCCTCACTTCTTACTGCAGACAATGGATTCCTCGGTATGCATTTCTAGCCAAGCCACTGATACAGTTAACGACACAGGAGGCAGCCGTATCGACTGTTCTCCCTTGGACATCTGAACATACACTTGTTTTTAATGAATTAAAGAAAGCTTTATGCCAAGCACCTGTTCTAGCAACACCAAACTACAGTAAGCCTTTTACACTTTTTGTCACAGAACGTGATGGTACTGCATTATCTGTTCTCACACAAGATCAAGCAGGACAGTACAAGCCTTGTGCTTATTTTTCGAGCACATTAGATCCAGTGGCCCAGGCTCTGCCTGCGTGCCTCAAGTCAGTTGCAGCCACAGCTCTAGCTATCAGACAAAGTGATTCCATAGTATTAGGACACTCCCTGACAGTACAAGTTCCACATTCTGTGGAAGTTCTTTTAAACCGAACCCAGACTCAGCACTTGACAATTGCACGTTTAACAGGTTATGAACTGACATTGTTCCAGCCACACATAGAAATCAGACGCTGCAACATTCTAAATCCTGCTACACTGTTACCGTCAGTTACTTCAAATCCTGCCACACATGACTGTGTGGAAGTCATTAACACTATGACTAAGCCAAGACAAGACCTGACAGACATTGCATTACCTGATCCCGACCTGACACTTTATGTGGATGGTTCATGTATGAGAACTAGTACAGGAGAACTAGTAGCCGCGTATGCAGTGACTACTGAAACTGAAGTTATAGAAACACACCGTATTGACACCCTGTCTGCTCAAGCAGCAGAGCTAGTTGCTCTGACCCAAGCCTGCATACGTGCCAAGGACCTGAAAGTAAACATATATACAGATTCACGTTACGCATTCGGAGTTGTACACGACTTCGGAGTGCTCTGGCAGGAGAGAGGTTTCATGACTTCTCATGGAACCAAGATTCAGCATGGTCTCCTCATTCAAGCTCTGTTAGATGCAATACATTTACCGACAGCTATCGCTATCATGAAGTGCAAGGCACATACGAAAGTTACTGATATCATTTCCCGAGGTAACGATCTAGCAGATCGAACAGCCAAGCTTGCAGCTCAGACACCAGACATTCCAGTTAACAAGACACAGACATCCATTCCAGAACAGACTACTTGTATGACAGTTAAGGACCCTACACAAGATATCATAGACATACAGTTACATGCTACTCCCGAAGAAATCAAGAAATGGTCCGAACAAGGAGGGGTCCAGACAGATCAGGGATGGGTGACGAAGGGAAAAGCCACATGGTTTCTCCCCGACTCTATGGTTCAAGTCATTATTAATACCGCACATAGTCCAGCACATTTAGGAGAAAAAGCTATGTTAGACAGTATACAGAACCTTTGGTTCAACAAGCACCTACGAGCTGCAGCCAAGCAGAAAGTCCGTACCTGTATGATATGTTGTCAATTCAATCCAGGTAAAAGTGTCCCGGTGGAACAAGGTGGATTCCAACCTCCTGACCACCCTTTTGAAGTCCTCCAGATGGATTATATTCAGATGGAGCGATGTCGAGGTTTCAAGTATGACCTCGTAGTTGTATGCGCTTTGTCCAGGTGGACAGAAGCATATCCAGTTCCAGATTACACAGCCGCGACCACTGCCAGGCAGTTGGTTCGTGAATTCTTTCCCCGCTATGGACTCCCTAGGGTCGTGTATTCTGATAACGGCCAGCCATTCTCATCTGAGTTAATGAAACATGTTTCCCTTCTGTTAGGGTACCAGTGGAAGTTCCATTGTGTGCGCCATCCTGAAGCAGCCGGTCTCGTAGAGAGACATAATCAGACCTTGAAAGTCCGTATTGCCAAGACATGTAAAGAGAAAGGTGTAGACTGGCTAGTTGCCCTGCCAGTTGCTTTATTTTTCATGAGGATGGTTGCACATTCCAGATCAGGTCTGTCCCCTTATGAGGTCGTATTCGGCCGCCCCCCAAATATGTGGGGTACACCTAGACCCCGCAGTATTACAGATGTTTCCAGTAATATGTTGACAGATTACCTAGCTTCCTTGATGTCTGCCCTACACTCTTGTCGTTCACAGGTTGCCGCCGCATTTCCAGACAATACTGAAGTGAAACCACATGAGGTCATTCCAGGCGACCTAGTGTTCGTCAGGAACTTTGATCGTTCAAGTCCGCTGGAGCCTCGTTGGAAGGAGCCGCGACTTGTTCTCCTGACCACCCGCACGGCCGTGAAGTTGGAGGGCCGCAAGGGATGGGTCCATCTGTCCCATATAAAGAAGTTCCATGGAGTTCGTGAAAAGACATTTTCAAAGGACATTTCTAAAGACTGCCTGAATCCAGACTCTGAACTTAAATATGAACTGAAAGTTCCTCTGTTAGAGAAAACTCCGCAACAGGAGTATAAGTTGAAGCTTCGGTCTAGTAAAATAAGTCAGCCAGTTTAATTGTCTAAGTCCCTCTCGGGTGAAACGGTTAGACAGGTCCCTGACATGTATGAGATAGACCCCCATAGTGAGAGAGTTAGTCAAAACTCTATAAGATGTATCGTTTTTCTAAGTTTCTTATTGTTTCTAAGTTTAATGGTTACCTGCACAAGTTATGCATTACATTTATGTTTTCCAATTTCTCATGTAAATAAGTTTTCTAATGCTACAGTAGAGCACACTTTTAGTGATCTGCCTCCTCACGAGTTATCCTATCGTCTTGCCATGAGAAATAATACATTTATAAGAATGTTACATTATTCACACCAGACCAGCAATGCCACTAATTGTTGGGTGTGTGGTCGACTCCCCCCTTTCCAGACACCGAAGGGAGTTCTGCCACTCTTTCCTTATCCGTTTTCACATAATGGTTCGTGTGGAGCATGGTCCACTTTAACGTCATCCTCCAATGATATGTCCCTTCTGAATAGAACATGTTTTCCAGACAAGCAAGGTCTCTCCCATAGAACAGGGTTAGATCTAGAAAATGAAGTATATAATTTAGGTAATTATTCTTCGAATTTTATGGTCCTGAATGTTCAGTCTGATACTACTCCAGATTTGCCTGCTATTTCAGTACTACCAGTCAAAGGCGAATTATGTGTCCGAAAGAATGGTTCCGCACATGTAGGACATAGTGATTGTACTATTACTGTCGAGTATAGTGACAGTGGGAAATCTATTTTTAAAGCCTCACGTCATTCTTATTTTGTTTGTGGTCAGACCGCATATGTTCGTCTGCCCCTTGATTGGGATGGAACATGTTACTGCCACCAGTTTTTCTAGCCCCATCTGATTATCACAGAAACACACATCTAGTACACGTCAGACCTAGAAGGGAGATCGAGTCCCCGATTGTCGATCAAACTGAAACTACTCTAGAACAGTATCAAGACTTCAATAAAGGTTTCTTCTTCTTTATAGGACCTGTCCAGAATAGTAAGTTAATACGTAGACTAACCAGAACCCTTGAAGCAGTAGTGAATGAGACTACTTCTGCTCTAGGTAACTTAACTGAAGAACAATCTGCTATGAGATTTGTCGTGCTCCAAAATCGTCTCGTTCTTGACGTCATACTGGCCGATAGAGGAGGAGCATGTAGAGTCATCGGCTCTAGTTGCTGTATTTTCATTCCTAATAACGCGCCGTCTGTTTATTCAGCTATAACCAGACTTCATAAAATTGCCCATCAGTTACACCAGAATCCAGGCACCTGGACATGGTCCGGTTGGCTCTGGAGTATTATATCTGCCTGGGGATGGAAAGTATTGTCGTTCCTAGGTATTGCAGTGATGATCATATTCAGTTGCTGCCTCTGTATACAATGTGGCCCTGCGATTTGCGGCATGTGCGCTACCTCTTGTATTCCTAGTCCTAAGTCCCGTTCCAAGACAATTCGAGACGAGCAAATGATGCTATATGAAATGATAGATGGTATCATGAATATTGATGTTTCCTGATGGAAACGTAGGGCACAAGGAGGGAATGTGGAAAAGTAAATTTTGCCATGTTGTATGTGCCTACGTGTTCCCCATCTTATGCTATGTGTGCATGATCGATATGCATGTATCCCCCTCTGATCGATTAAAGACGCAATTACAGTTGTGTCCATCTCTAGTATGCCAGTTTCCAGTCCTCGTGAATACAACGAATATTTGGCCTATGTAAAGCTACGTTGCCACGTTTTACAGTGTGCGCGTTAATTCATTGAATCGTCCCCGTTTCTAGGCCTCAAAAGGGCCTGGACTCAGATTCAGCTCCTGTTTCCTGAACCCTCTCCGAGGAGCGATACAGCCCCCACCTGTATCCCTGACCCTTAGCTTACTTCTTGCCACGCAGTGCCCGGCCCGGTCTGGCTCTGCCTCCCAGTCTGCCAAGATTATGTTATGTTTCTAGTTATCAGTGCAGCCCTCCTTCTCTGCATTCCTAAGCTACTGAATCGCATCAATAGTTTCCATCATGGTCTAGCCTTTATGTCTCCATGTAAGAGAAATACTGTATTAATATTCATAGAATATTCCTCGCACACGCAATACATGTAGAATTATGCATGCACTAGTCTTAATGTCTGTTAGCCTTTGCCCTGATAACTTTTGGATTCTATCAACATGTACTCTAAACACCAGATACTAGATATGCCTGGGTACATGTCGCTCTGACACTCCAGACTTTAGTCTCCTCTTCTAGCGCAGAAGTCATAGCCCCCCAGTTCTCCCTGGTAACACGTCATTGTCAGTTTGCGCGCACCACTAGGTTAGAGGTCCCAGCTGCTCAGGTAGCCCCCTCCATGTTTCCGCCCCGTTTATGACATATTCTGTTACGTTTGCATCACATGTCTATGTATACGCCCTGTACACGCCCTCTTGTTACATCATTTTGCCCTTATCTTTCGCGACTGCTATGAGTCACGCCTACTGCTACGCCTACTGTATTGAATGTAATGTATTTTGTTTAACTATATATACTGTACACTGTTATTAAATGTTACCCATTCCCATCCCCATATGCGCATTATTCCCAGATCCTGCCCCCGGCAGCTGCCATCCTATTCCCATGCAGGCTGTCCTGTTCCTGTCCTTTTATGCCTGATTAAAGCCTGTAAACTTCAGCTACCTCGAATCTTGACTCTTATTTATTGAGCTACCTGTTTATTGATTAATTCCGAAAAATAGATCCGGTAATAATTTATTTATTTACCACAAGAGAAAGAAAAACACGCCCCCGAATCCCAAAATGACGGTGCATTTCTCTGAGGCATTTCTGCTTTGCCTCGGAGAAACATGGTGGTGTTTCCATGTCGTGGGAGTCCCCAGTCTCCCCCCCCCCCCCCGTACTTCGGCTCTTTCTGGAGCTGCTGATTGTCCTTTCCGTGCACCAGGCACACAAGAGTATGGTCAGCTTGTACATAACTACATTCCTTCTTTTTATCGTTCTTTTCTTTTGCACAAGCTACACTTGTTCACATGATTGTCCGTGTTTACGTTTGGTACACACTATGATTACACAGGGACACGCTGTGTAGAAAGAAGTAAGACCACGTTAAATTTTGGCATAATCTTGATAAACACATTAGAGCTGGTGACTCTCTGATTTCACTTTACATTTCCACACGTGATATGGACTGTGACTCTGAAACAGCACGGGTGATATTCAGTGCATTGGTTGCATCTCGGTCGACACTTCAGGACGGGGCAAGGCTCCGAGAAATAGAAACCGCGAGAGTTATTTCATATCAACTCTGCATTGCAACACAGCAGTTGTGTGTTGCATTTATTTTACCACAGTGGAAAGTAAAGTTTATTTTTTTACGTAGTGCCCCAGTAGCAGTATACTTTGTTTTGCTATTTTCAACAGCCCTAGGACTTCTTCTCCCAGCATTCCCCACATGTCTGTCACTATTGTACAGTCCTGTGTCTATCTCGAGAGACTAACAGCGGCGCCCCGCAGTGCAGGATCGCAGCAGGCTGAATAACAGTGGAATTTCAAGGCGTTCATTGGGGATTTGATAACCAGGTAACACATATTCATAGGCTAACATTGAGCTCTATAGAGGTAACGGCCAGGAGTAGGAAATATGTTTAAAGATATCGTTGGCTATTTGCAGATGCCAGCTTTTTTGCGGTGAGGACAAATACACCCTTGGTCTTCAGACTTGCTACACCCGGGGATTATTAATCTTGGGTGCTTTGGTGAGTGCAGAATAGATATTTATGGAACGCCCCTGTTATTGTGATAAACGTACAAGTATATATGTACGAAAGCAGGTTGATTTAATATTCATAAGCAGGCGGAGATCAACTGAGTGTGTACCGCGTTTAGTTCAAATCACTGGGCAGGTGTTTTTTGATAGCATGCAGCAAAGGCAGTGATTATATGTATAACGGAGTGTCCCATAGGGATTTGCTAACAGGTAATTTATTTACTACAGGATTCGATTTGTGTTTTGCGATATACACGGTCTCTGGTATACCGTAAACGGAGCGCCGCAGGTAGGAGCATGTCCACACCCAGTTTAGATTTATTGCACCCTGCACCTTCCACCACGTTGACGCTCATATCTTCATCACGTTGGATTTTTATATGGTTTGGTCGCCACAAAACGAGGCTTGATCTATAACACAGTGATGATCAGTATCCTTCAGGTATTCACTCCAGGTCATGAGATCTTTACCACTTCATTTCTGTTAATTTCTGTCATTCCTCTGATACTGTTTGTATTTGAATTTACTTTTCTCATTTACACTGGAAATGGGACTTTCCTCATGTATGTAGCATTTATGTAAATATGCAGTATGTGAAAAACATAAGATAATTATTTTCTTGTTCACAGAGTATTGCCCATGATGAAGGGATTTGCAAGTCCCGAAATGCATTGGGCTTCACGACATTGTTGTATTTCAAAATCATGAGCATTTTAATACATAGTTATAGCAAGTACTCTGTATAGAATCCAGTTCTTCTTATTTGTTTTCCTAGATGTATGGAATCATTATGTATAGGCAAGTTTCGTATTATGTGCAATAAGATGATGGTGCACACAAGAATTGTACGATGATATATGATTTACTGAAATAACAGAACAATTTTTTGAATCATGTATTATTGAGCACAAATGGCTCCGCTCGCCCCTCCCCCTTCCCTCTGCCTGCAGCCCTCCTCCGTCCCGCTCTCGCCTGCCCCCTTCCCTCTGCCATACTTTGGGACGAGTTTGCGCTGCCGACTCTTGTGCGGGAACCAGGGTTCGAGCCTCGGGGGTCGCGTTCACGTCTGGTGTTTCTGGGCAAAGCTCTTCTCTCGCGTGCCTTTTGGTGCTTTGTAAAAACTGGGCTCATGTAAGCGCTCCTTACGTTCGGGTCTTCCCCCCGCCGTACTTCGGCTCTTTCTGGAGCTGCTCGGCTCACTCGCCTCCCCCCCCCTCTCTCTGCCATCCTCTGTCCCCCTCTCGCCTCCCCTCTGTTGTTGAATGCGCTTGCAATGACGGGATACATATGCTTTGGTCCCTTAGTGTGTCTCTTTGAGCACTGGCACACACACAACCTTTAGATTTTTTAGAGTGTGGGTCATATATGGCTTCGAGTCTATACAAACTCCGAAACTAAGGACTTTTTGTTCTGAGGCCAGATCGGCTCTTCCACTGATGTGTGACCATCAAACGGCTGGTGATCTCACCACTAGGCCAAATCAAATTGTCTGCAGCTTTCGGTCATGTGATATCATAGTTGACAAGCATGGATGTGTGCATCTGGGTTTGGGTGGCTGGTGAGACAGCACAGAAAGCTTTTATTGTGTGATAAAAGATGCACAAGTTGAGCAGGTCCCATGAGTCTCCCGAAGTCTCACATAGGGTGAGTCTTTGGTTTAGAACCTCAATATGTTGACATGTTTTTCCTTCCGTGGATACTGATCTGGAATGTTGGCATGCCGTAGACTTAGTATGTCTTTCTGGCCAAGTTTAGGTAAACAGCTTCAAGTGTGTTTTTTTACTAATGTGATATTCTGTAAAGTTTGAGTGGATTTAGGGTGCAGATCTGGTGCTTGGGAGCGGTGCAGGTTTGAGTGCTGGCCCCTGGGTGTCTCCTCTGCAGCACAAGCTGATCGATTCTCCAACAACAGAGGGATTGCGGTCTGGAGGCACAGTCATCTGTTGATCTCTCTGGATGGCAGCCAATAGGAGCAACCAACCCTGTTTCAGTTGTGATGGAACTGTGTAGCAAATTAAGACAAAAATATACACAACGGAGCAAGGAAAACAATTATACAACCGTGAACAGAGACAGCTATTGTTGTGTGGGAGGAGGGTTTCTGTCCACTGAGGAATTTCAAGGCAGGCAACTCGCAGTAACATGCTTTTGTTGGTTCTCACTTTATGCAGTTAGTCAGACCCATGGGGACTTTGCATGGCTGGCTCATGATGTCTGACTGAAGCAGTCCTGGAGTTTGAGTGCCTGTCTCAACGGTACAGCTCTCAATAGTACAGCAGGCGCAGCGGCACCAAGGCCCAGTAGAGTGAAGGCCCCACTGCGGCCCAATTACAATTGTCCTTGAATATCCAGCGGGTCTTCAACCCGCCGTACTTCAGCTCTTTCTGGAGCTGCTCGGCTCCGCTCGCCTCCCCCTTCCCTCTGCCCACAGCCCTAATCCGTCCCGCTCTCGCCTCCCCCTTCCCTCTGACCGCAGCCCTCCTCCATCCCGCTCTCGCCTCCCCCTTCTCTCTGCCCGCAGCCCTCCTCCGTCCCACTCTAGCCTCCCCCTTCCCTCTGCCCGCAGCCCTCCTGTCCCACCTCCTCCTTTCCCTCCGCCCGCAACCCTCCTCCGTCCCACTCTCGCCTCCCCCTTCCCTCTGCCATACTTTGGGAAGACGTCCCTTACCCAGAGTTAATGAAAACCTTAAGGTTACCTTACTCCTGTTCACTGTAATGCACTTTATTTCTACCAAAATAATTAGCTCATTATTTAATTGACCTGCATTTGTTTTGTGTCGAAATTATTTTATGGAGCTGCTTTTTTCAATATTATTTGTTACTATTTAGTCAAAGGTCGAACGCTGCCGGTACAAGCTGTGTTATCCTGACAATTTCCCTTGGTGTTCCTCGACTTATTTTGGCTTGTTTATGTGGCTCATAATCTAGAGAACTACTGAGACATTGAGTTGCCCATCAGAGCCCTTGACAGACAGCTACTGACAACCGCTTCTTTTAGATGTGCCAATAAAGTAAGAGGCACGCTCCAAGTGACAGGCCCGGCTCCCCACCTCCCCCGGAGCTGACCCTGTGTAGAGCCAAGATCCCCGCCTGCCCCAGCCCAGTTAGAGGCTTGCTTCACCCCCCCATCCTGTCGGTGACAGGCCCCCCCCCCCCGTCCGGGGGCAGGCCATAGCCCCCAGCCACCTCCCCATGGCGAAGAAGATTCTGACCTGCTGTTGAACCTGCTGCTCATCGGCGACTCAGGGGTGGGCAAGACCTGTGGCTCTTCTGCTTCTCCGACGATGCCTTCAACACCACCTTCATCTCCACCTTAGGTGAGTGTTTGTGGTACCTGCGTGGTGGGGGGGTAACTCTGAAGTATTGGTCCTCCTTCAGTACCAGCTGCTTGTGTTGTGTCATGGGTGGGAGTGGAGGTTTGATGGCGGTGATTGCCTTAATAACAATCAGAGGGCCATCACCATTGATTTGGGGCTTGGAGGGTAAATTGAGAAAGTATGTCATTGCTTTAGAACCACATCTGCTTCATTACGTGTATGCACCAAAAATATAAAATATCTTGTTTTCAGTATCTGCTGTTGATCCAGATCACATCATTCTCGCGCCCATTCTCTTGCAACTTACAAAATATCGCACGTGTTTGCCACCACTTTACACAATAGTATAAATCCTACAAGCAGATGTGCTGCTTGCGTCAGAGCCTCAGCTGTGCCGCATCCTGGGGAGCCCCTGTGTGTGTGTGTGTGTATGTGTATGTGTGGCTCTGTGTATGTGTGTGTGGCTCTGTGTATGTGTGTGTGGCTCTGTGTGTGTGTGTGTGGCTCTGTGTGTGTGTGTGGCTCTGTGTGTGTGTGGCTCTGTGTGTGTGTGTGTGTGTGGCTCTGTGTGTGGCGTTGTGTGTGTGTGTGGCTCTGTGTGTGTGTGTGTGTGTCTCTGTGTGTGTGTGTGTGTGTGGCTCTGTGTGTGTGTGGCTCTGTGTGTGTGGGGCTGTGTGTGTAGCTCTGTGTGTGTGTATGGCTCTGTGTGTGTGTGTGTATGGCTCTGTGTGTCTGTGTTGTGTGTGGTTCTGTGTGAGTGTGGCTCTGTGTGTGTGTGTGGCTCTGTATGTGTGTGTGGCTCTGTGTGTGTGTGTGGCTCTGTGTGTGTGTGTGGCTCTGTGTGTGTGTGGGGTGTGTGTGTGGCTCTGTGTGTGTGTGGCTCTGTGTGTGTGTGGCTCTGTGTGTGTGGCTCTAGGTGTGTGTGTTTGTGGCTCTCTGTGTATGTTTGTGGCTCTCTGTGTGTGTGTGTGTTGCTCTCTGTGTGTGTGGCTCTCTGTGTGTGTGGCTCTCTGTGTGTGTGTGTGTGTGGCTCTGTGTGTGTGTGTGTGTGTGTGCGTATGCAAATGCAATAGGTCTCGCATTTGCGAGAGATTAAGCTATTGGCATTGTAAATGACAATGCCATTTATTTATCTGTTTTCAAAACCAACACATACATAAAAATTTTGTCATTTACAATGCCAATAGCTCTAACTTTTGCAGTGGCGAGACCGTTGTATTGTAAATGCTTGTTAATCAATCTTCCAGGAAATATGAAATAGTCCTGCAGTATTTTTATTTGAATGACTCACCTGCTTGGTGTTACATTGTTATCTACATAAACCTTTTTGGACCTGTTTTTGCTCATCATTATATTCCAAATATTAATAATTAGTTAAGTTTACTTATCATTAGGATTCACAGGTGAGGTTTTGCTAATAATTAGTTTGTTAAAACCCACACTCAGTTGCTTCCCGTTCTAGTCAACACTTATTATTTTCTTTTCACAAGGGAGTGAAGAGATGTCCTGACATCATATTAACATCAAGAACAACAAGCATTGACATAGCCAATAGGTCTCGCCTTTGGGACCTTAGAAGTGTTTAGCCACGCAACAGTTGATGTTGTTGCACCAAGGATATTGTGCTGCATAACTAAATACTTATAAGGTCCCAAATGCGAGACCTATTGGCCATGCCAATGCTTGTTCCTCTTGGCTTTTATATGGACACTGGAATTGTTTGCACAATTTATTGTAAAGCTAAAGCTGGTACGTATGAGTAGCTCGCACACAAAGTGTAAATAACCTGAGTGTATTTCACACGTTGATTTATTCCGAATTTATTGAAGACCGAGAAAAAAGCTGACGCTCATCTATGCGGCCGGGTAAGCGAACGCTGCTGCTGCTCACAGCGACCTCTAGTGATGGTAAATGTGTATGGCGCCTGTGAAGCTCGAGACAACACCGACCTTTAAACTTGGATTCGCCTACTATTAACACAAGCATTTGCAATGCAATAGGTCTCGCATTTATGCGAGTTTAAGCTATTGGCATTGTAAATGACCATACCTTTTATTTATATAAAAAAAAAACTAAATAAAAGTCATTGCCATTTACAATGCCAATAACTGAAACTGTCGTAAATGCGAGACCTATTGCATTGCAAATGCTTGTTTTCAACACAGAAGTTATAGATAATGAATGGGATAGAGGCGCCTACGTTTTTTTCCGCCCCCAGCGCTCTCTGGGTAAAGTGGTTATACGGTATCGTTCTGCTGTATGGACAAGAAGCCAATCGCCGTCATGCCTGTAAAGATGACCCCACACACTTGGAAGAAGGAACAAGGTGAATAGTCGGTTAACCACTTGGAGCAGAAACACCAGAAAACACTGCCCCTTGGCCGCGTTCCTCTACTCCTGGTTGTAGGCACCACCTTACCCCCGTGCACGCTGGCAGCACACGCCTACATGCAGCTAAAGGATACAATGTCGGTCGGCACTGGGGAGAGATGCCTCAGGAGCACCCCCAGGCGGGCGGCCCCCGGACTGAGGGTCTCTCGTACCGGTCTCAGCATGGCCACGGCAAACTCGGCCGGACGGTGCAGCCTCGACAGTGACAACAGAAAGCTGTCAAACTGTGCTTGTAATTCTGTATCCGCCCTAGTTTACAGTGCGCCTGCGCTTAGAAATTACGTCAAACAGGGGAAGGGCGCGAGCAACGTTCACGGTTCTTATTCTAGCTGCCAACGCCTGGTACCTGAGGTTACTGAGTAAAGCCGGTGGTATGGCAAGCCAGGGGGTCAATGTCCGCCTTCCACCACTCGGGGGCAATGTCCATAAACCTCGCTGATCACGTCCACAGGCGCGAGACAGGTCGTGGGGAAAACCATAACCGCGACTTTCCAGTAATACCGATTCACTTCCGAACACATAGGACCACAAAACCAGTGCTCGAAGTGGGCGGGATCCTAGCTGCACCATGCGTACATGCTTTTTACATTTAAGAATAAGCGCAGGCTGGTGCATACTCTATCTGAGTGACTAATGCAGTTGAAATTAGTTTCCCATCTTTTACTTTTGTGTAACAGTCTTTTAAAGGACACTTAACACCTTATAAAACTTTGTTAAGTGGAAGCTGCCCTACAACACCGGTTACTCTTATCAAACAATTCCCCGCCAGGCCGCCGCGGTGCCTGCGACGACCCGGAAGCGGTTGGGCAGCCGGTCAATCCCATCGCGGCCCCAACCGGAAGTCCCGCCCCATCGCGACGAGAGAGGGAGAGAGAAACTGCTGCCCGAGGAGCCACGAAGGCTCCTGATTGAGTCCCGGTCCCGAGATGGGGGACCGGGTGAAGAGCGGCCGGGCGCATGGGGAAGGCGGGGCTCTCATGTGGTGAGAAAGCGCTTCCGCCGCCCGAGAGGCAGAACCGCCGCCGAGCACCGCCAGAACAGGTGAGTGTGTTGAGGGAGAGGAGGGGTGTGTGTCTGTTTGAGTGTGTGTGTGCGTGCGTGCGTGCGTCTGTCTGCGCGTGTGTCTGTTTAAGGGGGGTGCGTGTGTGTATGCAGTGTGTGTATGGCTGTGTATGTGCGCATGCGTGAGTGAGGCTTTGTTTGCGAATGGGAATGTGAGGCACGGCGACGTGCGCGCTCCCGAGGTTAAATCTCGGCCAGGAAAAGCGCGTGGAACTCTGCTGTCCACATTCCCCCAAAAGTAACTACATAAGTTGTCTCGCCATAGACAGCAAAGCTTCGCTTTGCTTTCGTCTAGGCGAGACCTAAAAAAAGCAGTATTTTAATAAACAATGTTCATAACTTTGTTCGCCCTCCCTTCCACATCGCTCACAAAAACTGCAGGTTAAATCGCTAACAAACACCTTTGCATTCTTCACAGCACACACGCTAGCACTGTTATAATACAGTTAATAAATAAAATTATACTCCTCTCATTCTGACACGTTTTATCAAGCAGAAAACCTACACAACAAAAACCGGCAGAATAAGCACTCCACTGCAAACAAAAACTCCTTATTAACAACGCTAATACCGCTAAGTATCAGAAATGCGAGACTTATTGCATTGCAAATGATTGTCTTCTTTTCTAGGTGTTGTCCCTCAGTCTGCATGAGCCCGCAAATAAAGGGCATGGGAGGTCAAGAGCGGGGACACCAAAGTATCCTGCTGTGACCATTGTATTGGTCACAGTGGGCACAGGCAAGTAGCCTCCTCACTAAATGAGGTGTGAAACACGGCAGCAGCAGCACCATCAGAGGTAGCCATTTTCGCGCTATGCTAAGACTGATAGCCCTTTCAGTGTCACTTTGCAGGCCCCTAGACACAGAGGGGAAGGGGAGGAGGTTGGGCGCACTGCAGAGGCCTTCCTCGATGTGCACGGTGCACCACACAGGCTGAAAAATGAAGATGTAATTTTAAAGTAGTGCTATTCCTGCAGTCCTGGTACGCTTTTTTAAAACAAAGAAGTAGGGGAACGGACTGAAATAATTTCTAAAAGTAGGGGCACACCGTGCCCTTCCGATCGTGCCCACTTCTAACACTGCGTGCCGTGGGGGTGGAGACAGTGCAAGGGAGCTCAGGAGTTCTGGTCCCGGTTTCGCTGCATCACCAGGTGGACTTTTGCTGTACAGCCCGCCCGAAACCATACTGTACCCTGAGTCTCGCAGGGTCCTGGAGTGCAAGGAAAATAGCGGGAAGGCGGCGAGGAGGAGAAACATTAACAGACAGCCGCAAGGGAGTCTCGGCGGTCTGCGGAGGTGGCCTGCCAGGATCGGGCACAGGCTCATTGCTTAACCCACTGCTTGGTCTACTCGCTAATCCCCGCTCATCCGCCAACACAGCAGCAGGAGCGGAGAACGGGCCCAAGAACTACCGGCACAGCACAGCTGCAAGAAAAGCAAGAAGAGCAGAAAAGCAGCAAGTTAACAGTAAAGTGGCAGCAGGGTGCTGGTGCATGTGACTGACTGGGGTCTCCTAGCCCAGAACCTCCGAGTGCGAGAGCCCTCCGATGCCAGTAACAGAGCAGCAAGAAGCGCGGGGGGGGCCTATGAAGCAAACATAGCCAGACCACCAGCAGCGTCCCCCTAAGGCAAATTAATAGGAAAAGAAAGTCAAATACAGGCTCTCCTGCGCCTACTGCGCCTTGGACTGGAAGGAGGTGAATAGGTGCCAGAACACCGCAGGGAAATCAACTAAAAGTGCTACTAACTAACTACTCTGGCAATTATTCAGGTAATTACTCGGGTTACCACACAACCTTAACCCTCATATGTGCGCTATGAGGGCGAGTAAAGTAAGGAAAACAACCAACACGGCGCCGGCTAAAAGGCAAGGAAACAGGAAGAGCAACTCTCCAAGCAAAACAAATAAACCACTGGCACTGGTGCTGATGCTGGTAGAGACAGATTCCACCACCCAATACAGAACAGCACTAAGGTCTTTCAACTAAAGATTTACTCAAAATTTTCATTCTTGAAAGGGGATGTAACAGGAACCGCACCACTAGTTCACAATAATGCCTCTGATGACAAAAAAATGGAAAATGGAACGCAAGACAAGACGAAAGATGCAAGAGGTACTTCAACAGGGGCTGGACAAGGACAAGATCAAGGATGTGGCATTGAAGGCAAGGAACTGGCAGAGGGCATATCTAACACACTTATACCCACGCTTAGCCCCACCCAAGCAGGAATGGCGATCACAAATCTCCGTGAGGGAAACTGCAATATTGGAAGCAGAGGCCTTTATGACAAACAGGATCATCCGTTCGAGCCAAGTTTCAAGTTTTATTTATTTATGATAACGGAACTCTATCGAGATCCACATAACAATATATCAGACAAAAGGAAGGACGAGAATGATTACATAAATCAATAAAAGTGTCAGTAAAGTGTTAGAAAACATTTAAAGAAGGAAAACAATTTATAACAAAACATTTCGTTCGGGGGGTTAAACATGGCTACAATAAAATCATAAGCGGTGAAAATACCCAACTGAAAACACAAAGGTTTTAACCATTTACGCCTGTGTACCATAAGGGCTGGACAAACAAAAACAACATGGTATAAGTCCTGGGAATAAAGTTTACAAAAATCACAGATATCTGTACCACCATGCCATTTAAACAAGAGGCAGTTCAATGGGAGTAAATCATATCTTAACAAAAGAATAAATCGCCTAACTGCATGAGGAAGATTCCAACCTAGATATGGCTGAAGTTTTTTGATTTCACAGGAGTTACCAAAAGGGATCATTCCTCTCTTAACTTTGCGGGTCCTACTATCTGCTCTAAAACTCAACTCCCAAGATGTGATCTTTAAGGAAAACTTTAGTTGGGCAGTTGAAGATGAAAAAACACTTTGATCATCTATCTGTAGTAAAGTAATTGCCTGTCTGAAGTTCCTTACAATAGAGGAGTAGACATTATAGGAACCCAACAACTCATTTTTTATTTGAAATCTTAGTGTGCCAGACTTTCCTTCAGCTATATTAAAAACCCAACGCACCACACTCGCAACTGCCTGAGACCGTGCACTGCGCAGGCCAAATTCTTGTCTTAACGAAGACGTAGAGCTAGCAGTATTTACAGAGGCTAAATGGCGAAGAATTCTACCTTCAATAGAGTCCAGAAAATTCCAGCATGCCATGTCCACTATTTCCAGTCCGTAGATTAGGGATGCGGGGATTTTTGCCCGGTAAACTTCGAGCAATATGGAAAAATGCCTCCGACCTGTCGCTTTATATAAGGAGATAAGACTCTTCCCTTGAGCAAGAGCTTTCCTACTATTGTTCTCTGTATGGGTTTTTTCGGATAGGTTGCTCGTGACTATCTTTCCAAGAAAGGGATAGGATTTAACTACTTCTAGTCTTTCGCCCCCAACAGACCAGTGATAATCAATGTATTTAGGTTTTCTCCTTCCACAGAAGCACATTATTTTACTTTTTGAAATGTTAATTTTTAAAAAATGAGCCTCAGAGTAGGAGTTCAAAGCTTTTAAACGATGATTCAAGCCCTTTGGGGTGAGATCCAGAATTAAAATATCATCAGCATACATTAAGCATGCAATGGGTAATCCCCCTAGTACAGGTGCAATACCATTGCTGATGGATAGTATGGCTTTGGGTAGATCAGCAATGTATAAGGAGAATAACAGGGGCGCCAATAGGCAGCCTTGTTTAAGCCCATTATTTGTAGGTATTATCCTGGAAAGACCTCTCTCACCACCCATTAGAACTCTGCACCAGGTGTCTGTGTGAAGTGCGATAACTAGTTTCAATAAGCTTGGAGGCATCCCTAACTTTAGTAACTTACTCCAAAGCAAGACTCTATCCACCTTGTCAAAGGCCGTAGAGAAGTCGATAAAAGCACCATAAATACCTCCTCTACGGACTGTGACATATTTTTCAACCAAGATTTGAAGAGCGGTAAGATTATCTAGGGTACCGTGTTGTTTTCTAAAACCGGTCTGCTCTAGTGGGAGAATTGCGAACATAGACACTCAGTCATTAATAGAATTCAGTAAACATTTTGTGAAAACCTTGCCTATGGCATCTAGGAGTGCTATTTGTCTATAATTTTGGGGTAAATCCCTAACGCCCTTTTTGTAGATAGGGATTAACAAACTCCCTTTCCAAGAGTGTGGGACGATGCCATTGGAATAACAAGCTTTAAAGACAGGGTATAAGATTTTTCCCCATAGGGTACTATGAGCTTTCAGTACTGAAATTGGTATTTCATCTGGGCCTAATGCACCGGACGAGCGGAGAGCTTTGATTGCACCAGCGATTTCTAATGCAGAAGGAGGATCGTAAGGGAATAAATCTTCCTGCAGTTCATTGGGGTCAAACTCCTCACCATTACTGCTATATAGACTCTGAACAAAATCTGCCCAAGTCAGCTCATTAATTGATATCGGAGAGGGTCTGGATCTTACCCCACATCCCTCCCCGATTAATGACCAAAAGGTCTTGGATTGGCCACTCTTAGCTGCTTCCCGAAGTTTACTCCAGAGAGCGTCTTCTTTCTCACATTTTAATCTAACCTTCAACCTGTTTCTTCTTCTCCTCCGAAGTGTGATTCTTTGTCTACGGTCTGGGGTAGGGGAAAGTTATTGGGCTCTGACCAATTTATTTATTTCTTTATTTAGGTTACGAAGATCCGGAGGAATTTTGGGCGTTATCGTAACTAATAGAGGCTTCCGAGCTTTTAGTTTTAGGGTTTGTAAAAATGACGTAAAGCAGCCTAGTTCTCTGCCTTCCCATAAACCTAAGTTATCTACTGTATATTCTAATAGATTAGTCAGGTTTTTAATGGTCCCGTGATTCCAGTGGCATTTCCTTTTTTTAGTATTGAGGTTCAATAGGTCATCCCCAATATTCCATACATCTCTTTGAGAAGATGATACGTTCAATTTTACAATTAAAACATTGTGGTCACTAAGATCGGTAACATATACTGTCAAATCCTTCACAAAGCTAAAAAAAGTACTATCGACTATCACGTAATCCAAAATCGAACCACCATTCCCTGATTTGTGTGTTAGATGGGCAGGACTATCAGAAGGGAACCTTCCGTTAACTATGATGCAATCTGCCTCGATTAAACTCTCCAGAATTAATTTCCCTCTTTTATTTGTTTTAATATTTTTTGGGAATATAGCTTTAGGTATCTGGAACATTTCCTCCTTTACTTTGTTTCTAAATAACTCTAAAGCTCCGTTAGATATTTTTCCATCACCCACCAATATGATATGGGGGGGGGATAGGATTCCTGTAAATTGAGTATAAAAGAACAGATCTTCTTAATTCCACAGTTATAATTTGGGTCGGGAGGTAAATAAGCATTTATTATTATGACTGATTTATTAGAGCCATCATTAACATAATTTGTTAAGGTGATCGCCTGAAATAATTTGTTCGGATCTACAAGGTGAGTAAAATTCCATTTAACTTTGTTTGATAGAAGACAAGCTAACCCACCTTTCGCTCGGCCTCTTATAGAGGGAATGGCGTTACTCTCAAGCACATTCGAGCCAAATATCGTAATCCTGCCAACTCTGTGGCCAACAACCGCAGAAATAGGGGCAGAGTATAACAGTCATGTGCTTACCAAACATGAAACATCAGACTTACCTAGTTCACTGATCAACTTTGAGCCACAAGCCTTAAGAAAGCCACAAACCATGGACTTTGACGACTTGGTTCAAACAGGAGAAACCCTAGGAACCAACGTCAGCAGCCTGGCGGCAAGCCCTACCACAGACCAGGCCCCATACCAGCTTAATCAACCTGACCATGCTCCAGAGGGGTCATAGAAAGAGCCCGCGAAAAGTGCGACAACAGAAGAGACAAGAGTACAATTCAACAGAAACCTCCAAACCAGGAAACACCTAACCTTACAACAGAGGAGTGGGAGAGACTAGTAGCCTCATATTCCCCAGTTATATCACAGGAGGAAAGCAGCAAGCGAGAATAAAACATAAACTCGGCCACAGAAAAGTCTCCAAAGGGAGTGGAAAACTTATGGTCCTCCTTACTAAACACCCTACAGCTATCAATAAAAGCCATGCAGTATCACTCCGACAAAACGAATATTCAACTATCCCTCCTAAAATTCTTAGCAGTACATGTGTCTAGCATTGAAAACAAGTTAGCAGATATGAATCGCATGAGCAAGAAGATCCAAGCAGAAACAAAAATAACGCAGCCGAGCTGTACTTGTCACACTATCATGGATAAACTCAGAACAATTCCATCATTACTGGGGGACTTCTGTCTGACTTAAAAAAGGCAACCAACAATATAAAAAAAGAATCGCACCCTGGGTTCGTGGAAGAATTGACAGATCCATACTCCAGCTATCCAGGAGGCTATTTTGGGAGCTTAAATCAGTAGAGACTTGTATGAGAAGCCCCAGCACTCCTTGTTGCGACAAAAATACAACAGAACAAAGATGCAAAATGTCACTCCAACAATCATGCAGTACAGGGCCGGCAAAAAAGGAGAGTCGGACCCAAGCTACAGCAATAAGGCCCGGAGACATTAAGAGGCTAAAGTACCAAACCTACATGGGGGGGGACAGGAATAGCACAAACCCATCGGAGAACACCAGTTGCAGGAAATGCCCCAAAGCAGTCTAGAGAAACACAGCAAGAGGAATGCCTTGAGCATTTAAACACGCAGCAGTGAAACACCCAGTGCAACAGGAGAGTGCTCCAGAAGACACCGGCCACCAAAGCCCTCGGGGTCAATGCATGAGGAAAGGAAGCCCAGAAAAATCTAGGGAGCAAACCAAAAGATGTCGAAAACAAAAGCGGAAAGGGAGAAAAAAGACCAACAACATAAGAGCATTCTTCAAAGCTAGAACAGTGACCCCAGAAGAGGAAGAAGATACAGACAGGCTATCTTCGGCCATGACAACTCCACAGGCCAAGGAGACTGCTGAATTTCAGGAGCCTAAAAACATAGATAAAGGCATAAATCACAAAGGTCATACTGGGAGCAATCACCAGCTAAACAATCCCGCTAGTCCAACAAAGGGGGCTAAAATCACTGTTGATCCAAATGCAAACGAACGGGAACACCACTGTTCGGCAGAGAGAGCTTCCTTGAACCAGGATTCTCCGCCGGCAGCAGAAATCAAGGTATCAACACTGCAGGCAGAAGCACCACCATTAAAAGGAACAAAAAGAGCTGTCTGGACTCAGGAACAACCGATCATAGTAGAACCTAAATTAAGGGACTGCATCCAGGAGGAGGCAGATAGCTGCACAATCCTGCTCATCCCAGAGTACAAATCAAGAGGTAGGGGGAACATCCTCAATTGAGGCAATATTCTACGATTACTACCTTCCATCAGCAATTTTAATGACATAAGCACAAATGACTTGCAATCTGTTGAGTTCGAACACTTCAATGACTTGCCAGATCAAGAGGTCACAAAGACAACATGGGCCACACAGGAACCTGCTGAGAGAATTTTGAAGAAGGAACGTTGTTTTCATGGCTGGGCGATACGACTAAAACTACATTAAAAAATGGGGTATCCAGCTCCGCTGTCCAGAACACAGCAAGAGAGCGATGGCGGCAGACTGTCAAATGACCAAAGGACAGGCAAGACACCCTGTGTGCTGAAAGGGGCCCGAAGCACATCTATTTCGCAGACGGAAATCAATCTACGGAGCCCATAGCAAGCACAAGGAACATTCAGACAAAACGATTGGAAGTGGATAGCAAGGACCATCAATACACGGGTCCTGAAAACGTGACAAGACACACAACAAAGCCCCACAACAAAACATCAACTAAACCTATGTTCCTGGAACATAAATGGTCTAGGAAATAAAGTCAAAGACACACAGTTACTATTATAGTTTCATAAATTTGACTTATTGGCCCTCCAAGAGACCTGGTCATACCAACATCATCAAATACAGGGCTTCAAAGTGTGAGAAAGTACCCTCTTTCTTGCATGGTATGCCCCCACCTTTTGCTGAATTGCTGATGTGCTTTGACTGAGTGTGCCCTGGGCTCCTCACAATCAGGTACTGAGGGCCTGTATTCCTTCCCTAAAACCTGTATTGAAGCGTAAACCCAATTAGGATCTCTGGCCACATGTCAGCCCTTGATAAATGGTACCATAGGTACCCAGGGCACTGTGACAGGAGAAGGCCCCTAAGGGCTACAGCACTTATTGTGCCACCCTTAGAGGCCCTGTGCCCTGACACACACACACAGTCTTTGCAGGCTGCGTGCCTTGGTGCAGAACAAAACAGAGTCGACATGGCACACATCCCTGTGTGCCATGCCCACAAAACAAAGCCCTGGCATACATCAGTCACCCCTCTAGCTGGGTGCCCTATGCCAGTGGTGAGGGTACAGGTGCATGAGCCCTGTATCCCTACAGTGCCCAGGCCCATTCCTGGGCACTGTAAGTGCAGTGCTGCCATTAAGAGTATGTGGTGCTGCAAGTTTGTCATTACGAACTCCACAGCACCATAATGGCTACACTGAAGACTGAGAAGTTGGTATCAAACTTCTCAGCACATTAAACCCACACTGATGCGAGGGTAGGATTTAATGTAAAATGCACGGCAGAGGGCATCTTAGAGATGCCCCCTGAAACTCGACCAACTCCCAGGGCCCTGACTGAGTTGCTGCCTAGGCTGCAACCACCAGACATGTTTCTGGACCCCTGGGTCGAGAGCTTGCTGCTCTCGGGGGCCTGAAATAATGCACATCCTGGGATGAGGTGCCAAGCCTCCTCCCTCAGGATGGGCAGGGTTCACGAAGGAGAAGCTTCAAAGGCATTACGCCTTTGTGAGCCTCTCCAGACCACTCGCTGTACTCAGCAACTGGACCCTACTGGTTCTAACCCCCCTTTGGGTGGGAGACCCGGGGGGAAAAATAAAGTGAGGAAGAGAGGTGTGTCCAACTCTGCCAACTCCACCTCTCAGGTGGGGGAGGCTGGGTGAAGCACAACCTCGAGTTCCCGCCATCTTGAGGATGGGGGGACCCAGCCAACCAGGGACAGGCTCCTGCCCCCCTCCAACTGGAGAGTGGCAGAATAGGGGGTGTACCCACCCCAGGGAAGGGACCCATTGGTCCCTGACCTTTACCTATCTGTAACACCCCTAAATTTAGTATTTAGGAGCACCCTGAACCTTCCTTCATTAGATCCAGCAACCACAAGAAAAGAAGAAGGACGAGAAGCCGTGCAGCACTAACAAGAGGATGACGCCCACTGACTTGGAACCAGCCCTACAGGCCTGTCTCCCCTCGAACCTGCTCCTGTGAAACCCCGACATGTCCAGCGGCCAGCAACCTCAAAAACCCCGGAGGAACTACCTGCATACATTTTCCAAGCTGTTTCTCCACTGAACATCGGACGTCTTCAAACTGCAACTTCTGGTGCAAGCCAGAAACCGCAAATCCAGCACACTCTGCACCCACCGTGCCCGACCCCTGTTTGAGTGAACAAACACCACAAGGAGGTCCCCCCGGCGATCCTGACCTGAGATCTGGCGATCCCTGCCCTGCCTCAAGCCTCCAGACGCCTGCAGCCTCAATCCAGAGGACCCCCCTACCGCGACCAGAGCGGGTAAGAAAATCTGACGACCAAAGGCACCCCTGCACCCGACGCCCCACGGCCTTGTGTGCCCAACCCAGCGGTGCCTAACAATCCCTCTACATCCCAACTTACCCCTTGAAGTGGTGTCACTCTGGAAGATCCTCGTTCCCGAGCCTGCAGTGTTTCTTTGTCCCGGAGAATCCCCATTGAAATCAACAGGGCACCCAACCTCAAAACAGCACCCTGCATTCGCTTGCCCTAGCGCTGCTGAGGGTGCCCCTTTGGTGCTAACTTGGTCCCCAACTTACCCTGAGCTTAACCCTAGGAGCTTTGCTCCCACAACCCTGTGGCCTGCTTGTTAGCCGCCACCAACCGGAGCCCCCCTATCCTCCATAGGATAACATTGGGTCTCAACACTCTGCACCCGGCTGCCCGAGTGCCGCTGAGGGTGCAACAACAGTGTATCACTGATCCTGGGAGACACCAGAGTCTAACCCCAGAACCCTAACTCGAAAGACCGATTACTTACCTTAAAACCGATAACTCATTTTTCCTCATAGGATAACATTGACACTTTTTCTCCCAAAAAGTTTTTACGTGTCGACTTTTAAAAACTACAAATATTCCTTAAAATCAGCCAAATAACCAAAACGCATTTTCTCAACTGTTTTCAGGAAATGTCCCAGTTCTGAATCCAGGATCCAGCACTGAGTGAGAAAAAGTAACAATAACATAACTTACCTGCAAAGTGAATTTCCTCTCATAGGATAACATAGGTGATTCTATGTGAAAAAGTTTTTAAGTGTCAACTTTTGAAATGCAATAATATTCCTTAAAAATCGTACCTTTAACCAAAACACATTTACTCACCTGTTTTCAGGAAATGTTCCAGGGCTGAATCTAGGATCCAGTCCTGTGTTAGCAAAAGTAATCTGAAAGGTAATGAACTGCACTTTACTTAATAAGCCCATTCAATTGAAAGTACTATACCTGCAATATATTGCAAACTGCTTTCTTAAAACTGTAACCAAAACCAGTACAAGCTACACTGCTATTTTGAACTGTGTTCATACAAGTAATTTACTACTGAAAATTATTTTTATGCTTACCTGCACCAGGCTTGCGCGGTTCTAGAAATAAAACAACAGTATATTTTTTATACAAAACAATTGGCCTAGAGTTCAGTTCTAGAGAGTGTGAGACCATTTGCTGACTGAGTGTGTACATCAAATGCTTAACACTGTCCTCTGATACTGCCTTACGGCTCGACCAAGCTACCACTTTAGCGAGTAAGGTTCTATCTAACTTTAGCCTCTGCCAAACCTCTGGAGACCCGTGGACTCTATACACACTGTACCTCCCTTTGGTGCAGTATATATAGAGCCAGTTTCTTACACAATGCATACCACCTACCAGTGATTAGAAATGCCAAATACGGCCATTTAAAAGGAGGTCAAACAATATACTCCTCATTAAGGAGCATAAATGAAATAGAGACTTTAGAAGTTCAACAGTCAGCAAACATTGCATGAATGCTATAAAACTGGATCTAGGGGGAAATAACCGCAATCAAAAATCATTACTGCTAAATATATACCTGCACCCTCATGAGAAAAAAGCAGGGATGAAACTCTTGATCGCAGAATTGTCAAAAATGCTGTCAGAGGAGTCATCATCTAACATCATAACAGGGGACTTTAATATGCACCTCGCAGGGTCCCTGACAAGGGATCCACTTCTGGAAGAGCACTTTTTAGCATGGGACATCCCACAACAGGAGGTGTGCAAATGGAGCAAACAATGTAGACTAGCAAGGGAAAGCTTAAAGGACCTAGAACATCTTAATCTAGCAACACTAAATGGGCGCTTCCCATACGATAGTCTGCCGGCAGCCATTTTTCACAACTCAACAGCAAGTACAACCATAGACCATACATTTACATCATTGTCACTGTTCAGTAAAGTCTCTGACATCCGAATAGGAACAATAGACACCAGCGGTCACTTACCACAAGAGATCACTCTGAATATTCAAGGGGCAGTGTCAACTTTGCCAGTAGCAAATCTCCGATCTTCGCTCACAGTTATACATAAAAGAATAAAATTCAATATGCACAAAAATCCTTTGGGGAAAAAAGCATAGCGATTCATATTGATAACTTAAGACGCTGGGAGCTATTCACCAACAGCCTTGGTGCTGCACACACAAAGGGAAAAAAGGATCAAACAACAACTGAATCTCAACAGCAAAAAGGCCCTTCACCCGAATGTGCGGAAGGCCATGGCTGATCAACAGAGCAAAAAACCAACCTAATGCTCCTTAAGAGAAACATTAACAAACTACTGCGGTGCTTACTCCAAGCGGGGCCGGACAAGGCTGTTCAAATGGAATTACAAAATTAAAAAATCTCCAAAAATAAATGTATCTGGCACTCAAAAAGGGAAACGGAGGAAGAGCTATGGGCCAAGTTGCACCATGATGTGAAAGGAAACAACAGCAGAAGGTTCTGGCTAACTGTGAACAGTCTTCAGAATCCAAGAGCACCTTGCATTAATTCGCATCTAACAGAAGAAGCTTGGGCTGATTACCTTTGGCATCACTTTTACGCAGCACCAAGGGACAAAACAAAAGAGCCACCCAAACCCACTAGAAGCTCATCAGATCGGGCCTTATGAGCGACCTAGTAAGGCCTTCACGGAAAAACAAATTATAAGAAAGATAGCGAAAGGCAAGACAGTGGGGGCACTAGGTCTAACGGTATTCTCCCCATCCTGTACAAGTGAGACCCGGAATATTGGGCCACGGCCTTATTACCGCTTTACAAACAGATCTTAAAAATGGAGATAATTCCCGATTCGTGGGAGGGTTCAATAATAGCCCCAATCCACAAGAAAGGCAGCATAAACAAAGCAAAAAATTACAAACTCGTGGCCTTAATAGACAACAATGCTAAATACTATGCTGGCCTTCTATTAGAAGAGCTTACGGACTGGGCTGATGAAAATGCAGTGATCCCCATCAACCAGACAGGTTTCCGCAAACACACAGGAACAACGAAAAATATCCTGGCCTTCACACTCCTAATAGATGCCGCCAAATCTGCCAATCATCCACTCTATGTATGCTACATCGATTTCACCTCCACCTTCGATAACATCAACAGAAATACATTATGGGAGAAGCTGTCCAACAAAAAAAATGTCATCAACCTTACTATCGCAACTGATGCTACTACATACGGACACGTGGGTGCAAATCAAGCTGGGATTAGGCGACTGCTTGTCAAGAAAAATACAGATGACCAAGGGCCTCAAACAAGGGTGCATCTTAGCCCCGACCCTTTTCAACATCTTCATGTCCGACCTCTCACCAAACGACTGCAACTCTCATGCACCCAAGCTAGGAGGTCTCAACCTCTCAAACTTAATGTATGCGAATGACATTGTTTTAATCAGCCGTACGCCGATTGGGTTACAACATCTAATCGATACAACATATAAGTACTCGGCAAAAAAATGGTTTAAGCATAAATCACTCCAAAACAAAAGCGATGAGAAAATACTCTAAGAGGTCTATGCCCAGGTTCCTCTGGCAACTGGTAGGATTATCACTGGAATTGTGGATGAATACAGATATTTGGGTGTAATAGTTGATAGTAAAGGGACATTCCAAACACAGAAAGAAGCAGCAGCAAGTAGAGGGATTGCAACAGCAGTCGCATTGAAAAATCTCAAATTGAAAACGGCTGGCTCCAGCTTCACCCCTCTGCTACAGGTGATCCAAGCTAAACTTCTACCGGCCATCACCTAAGGAAGTGAATGCTTACTAGGTAGTGATGCACGGACTTTGGATAATACAGTAGCCAGGGCAATGCAAATTATATCTAACCTCCTTAAGTATACATCTCAGGGACAAATAAGGCTTGAATTTGGTCTGAGGAACCAAAGAATAGCACGAATAGCCGCCTACGCCAAATGCTGGCATAAAATATAAGGAGCCGAAGTAACAACAATGGATCACTATCTCTGGAAGGAGTTAGAATGAAAACAAGCATTTGCAATGCAATAGGTCTCGCATTTGCAAGGGTTCCAGCTATTGGCATTGTAAATGGCAATGCCTCTTTTTATGTGTTGATTTTTTAAACAGATAAATTAAAGGCATTGCTATGTACAATGCCAGTAGCTTAAACTCTTGCGAATTCGAGATCTGTTGCATTGCACATGCTGGATCTGCACCCCCCATGCAGACTGCAGGCTGCAATGTTGTCACAACTATGCAACCAGTGAAAGTTAGGAGAACACAAAAATTATAGTTATGCATAGCTGGCAAGGTTTCAGGTTGATATGTGGGACATTAAAAAAAAAATCAGTGTAATTATGAGTGACATTTCAATGACTATGAGTGACACTTTCTCCCGATCAAAATGAAGACGAGACTGATTTGCAGAAACCATGTATAAAATGTGTGCAAACATTCCTTATAATTTAAAATGTTACCAAAATAAGCTGAACGGGTTCCCATATGACCCAGTCCTCTGGTTTAATTTAGAAGTGGCGTCCAGTAGGCAGGTGAAGACAAGGTTTTAAATATCTATTATAATCCGACTAGTGGGGCCCTTTCAAAAAGCGGTCAAGGGGGCCTACTGACTCAAGACCATAGTGTGACGATACCAGTAGAGCAACACCCCCATCTCAATGCACAAAAAGGGGTGCCTTGCAGCACCCCAGATCTGCAGTTGATCCTACAGATGCTACAAACATCTGTCAAAGGAGGATTTCCTGGGGAACCTTGAAAGAAAGGAAGGAAAGGGAAGGGATATTAGGGCTGCAGTGATGGCGGGGACATTTGTCCTAACAGAAGGATATCAACAAGTGATATTAAGTAAAAAACACAAAGATTTGCACGGTATTGTTTCAGCATTCAGTCATGCTTAGCACGACATCAGATTTCTAATGGTGATCAGTTCACTGCTTAGCCTTAATGGGCTGCAGACCACCGCTACTGCCCCCCAAACAGGACATGAGGAGTCATGCTTCGCACACCGACGCCGATAATGTCACCCAGAGCATGAATGCACCAGTGCTGAGCCTTCTACTAAAGACCAGCTTAGCAGAGGGGGCAATATTTCTGCGTCCCTTTGATCAGACTGTGGCCTCTACACGCCGCTGCAGTGACCGGCTTTCTTGTTCCCAGCGCTTTCATGTTTGTGTGAAACCTTGTGCTCTGAGGGTTCGGTCCTCTGCAGTCAGGGATTTCACAATGAGCTTGTATCTTTCTGTGAGGGGGACTCAGCACCATGAGCTCATCAGCTGCAGGGCGCTTGATGCATTGCAGCTCTACACCCTGCCATCCACAGGCAATATCTTACCTCGGGTACGACTCTCTGAATACAATTTCCATTTTTCTGTGGAAAGTCATTAGTGTGAAGGTAATTTTAAATGGAAAACATGCACAAGCATAAATGAGAAAGAAGAAGTGTGGCGACAGAGAAAGACTGTAGAAAGAGGTGCAGAGAAAAGATGTGGAGAAAGAGAATGGAACTGAATAAAGGTAGAGTGGAGAAAAGGAAGAATGAAGAAAAGAGCGAGCAGAGAAAGAAAAATACTGAAGAATGTAAAAATAGATAACAAAGAAAGAGAAGAACACAAAAGCAAGATTGCAAACGGTGGAGCTCGAGAGAGAGGGGAGTGAGATTGAAAGGACCACTGCTGTGTACTTTTCACAACTTGACTCCATTTTCTCTCCATGGAAGTACAGACCTGAAAGAGCACGGGGAAAGAAGTGGATTGTGCAAGACTGGTGAAGGGCATGTCATGGAGAAAGCAATAGAGAAAGGGCAGGTGAAGAAATAGGAGACAGGAGGAGTGAGTAGTGTAGACATGGGAGACTTTAGAAAGGATGGAGAAAGGTGAAGTGTGGAAAAACCGCAACAAAAAACAAGCCCGGGAGTTGTGTGCGTGCTCGAGCTAAAATTAACAAAAAAAAGGACGCGAGTGGTGCGCACGCGCAATGGAAAGTGAAAGCAGGCTGGCGAGTGGTGTGCGATATGCGCGCACCATGACGAGAGAGGAAAACCAGATGGCACCTCTGCTTGTCATTGTGAGCGTAACCGCACGCTCTATGCCACCCGGTTGGACTTTTGAAAGCCCACTCACTAAGGGCCAGATGTAGGAAGGCAAATACCGGTCGGTAACGGCCGATTTCGGCCGTTACTGACCGGTATTTGGAGTTTGGGATGTAGGGGCATGTTAAAATACAGATTCGGTAATTTTACCGAATCGGTATAATTACCGAATCTGTATTTTGACATGTAGGTAGCACTGTAATCAGTGCTCCAGGGGTTTAAGAATTCTTAATTTACCACCAACTAGAAGTTGGTGGTAAATTATGAAAACCCTTTAAAAAGCATTTCTTTTGTTTTTGAAACAGTGCCATGTTGCAGACATGCATGGCCTAAGGGCATGTATGTCTGCAACATGTGCACCCATGCACAATTGAGGGGTGCAACAGGGTGTCAAAGTGACACCCTGCCACGCTTCAATGTTTCCCCCAATTACCGAACCGGTATTTACCGATTCGGTAATTGACATTCATTCCTATGGGTCTCCAGGCCCATAGGAATGAATGGCAATTACCGAATCGGTAAATACCGATTCGGTAATTAACGAATCATACCGATTCAGTAATTAAATCGGTAAAATTACCTACATCCCGATTGCGAGTTCTTAAATACCGAATCGGTATGATTCGGTATTTAAGATTCGGTAATCTGGGATTACCTACATCTGGCCCTGTATGTCTTGCCAGAGCAGTGCATGCGCTGGTTCAGGTGAGGCTTAACAAGGGAGCGCAGCTACAATCTACCTACAGCATTCAATAGACACCCTGGATCTACGAGAACTTTGGGAAAGCACTGGATCGCACAATACGCTCAAATAACTGGTAAACAAATCAGTAAGGATCATCTCGCAAGTATAGGATAAAGCAACATTAATCGACTGGGCCCTTGGCGGGACGAGAACACGAGGGAACAATTTTTGGTTCCACCAAGCTAGCTGCACAGCCCCAAGACTGGCTGAATCCAATGAATCAAATTCATATAATTTAACATTCTGTTTTCTCCATTTATTCACCATTGGTTTATTCATTCATTCATGTATTTATTTATAACTCCTTCTTTCTTCACTTTTTCTTTCAATTCATTTTATCTAATCAATATTTTATGCCGATTCACAAAAGCTCAGGAGCACTAAATGGGTTCCACATGTCTTGATTTTATTATAACGACCCAATGCATTTCGGGAAAAGTTTCCCTTCATCAGGGGCATCTACAAATACAAGCGTATGTATGTTTTAGCCATCTTTGTCAACAAAAATAAAGCACTTCACTAAAGTTTAAACACAAATTCCATCAATTATACACGAAGGTAATGGTAACGAAAAAACATTTGCTAGTTAATCTGACCTGTACTCAAAAAGGTTACCACAGGCATACTACCTTCAATCCTTACTTTACTCACATATCCAGCATAGCGTATTAATTCTAAGTAAATCCACCCCTTTATACAGTAAAAATGATAACACTTATTCAAAAGTGCAGAAACTACTGTCGACTTGTACATGCTTACCATGACATACTGATCAATCCAATATCTTCAAACATTGATTCCAGAAATTAAAATCCATTTAAAACCATATGCTGAGTTCTGTCGCTCAATATTCCTGTTTTCAAGCGTGCGAGGCATGCGTATCGCGTTCAGATATAAACTGAATCTCTCGGTTAACAAACCTCTTTTATGTGTTTCCACCCTTGTTAACTACCCCCAGGGGTTTAATTACATGTGTTTCTGTCAAGGCTCTACCCTGAACTTAGAAACAGGCTATATGTGCTACACTTTCTTTCTCATTCTCCATTATGTTTAACAATACTACTACATATCCCAAAATGCACTGTGTCCCGTCCTTTTCCACATGGTATTTCTTACAAACCCCCATTGTCTCACCAACGTTTCCATGGCTGGACTGTCATTCAAAGCGACACAAGTGGCTCCCACAACCCTATTTAGGTATTGGCTTCAATCGGATTATGAAGGAGAAGCTCCTGCGACTACGGCTGAGCATCCTTCCATCATTGTAGCATCTGCCCCAGTGGAAACGCCCATAAACAATAACGAATAGTTTCTTACCTGTCGGTGTAGTTTTGCATCTTGAAGTCTTTCTGGATTCACTATGCTGTGCATTATTCCGCGGTCTAGTGGTGGGTCCGGAATCGTAGTCTTTTTTCTCTTCTTTTTTTTCCCCCCCGTGGCCCAGGTGGGCGTTGACGTCCCACCATTTGGTTTCCTCCTGTGACGTCGGCGTGCTTCCCCCGGAAGCTCCCACCTTTGGGCGCCATCTTCGGATTCTTTTTTTCTTGTTTTGTGCCATATTTGTTTATCCTTTTCCTTTTTTGAAGGTCTTTTTCCATTCTTATAAATTTATTTTAAATCCCCGGTTCCTCCTGTCTCATCTTCTTGGCGGAGGTGGGTGGGTTCGCTAGTGAATCCAGAAAGTCTTCAAGCTGCAAAACTACACCGACGGATAAGAAACAATTCGTTTTGCAGAGTGAATCTTTCTGGATTCACTATGTTGTGCATAGACTTTGCCGCGGTTTGCTAAGTTTGTGGCGGCTGGGTGGAAGATGAGTGTGGGTTGTTGAATATATGTTGAAGCACCTTTTGTCCTACTTGTGCTTCCTTGTTCATCTGTATATCTACGCAGTAGTGCTTAGTAAATGTGTGCACTGAAGCCCATGTTGCCGCCAGGCAAATGTCTTTGATGGGTGTGTTTGCCAGGAAGGCTATTGTTGCTCCCTTTTTTCTGGTAGAGTGGGTTTGTGCCGCTCCCTGTAGTTCTTTACCTGCCTGCTTGTGGCAGAATTGTATTGTCTGTGCGATCCATCGTGCAATGGTGTTTTTTGTTACCGGTTTTCCCAAGAAACTACTTGCGTAAGACACAAAGAATTGCTTTGTTTTCCTACAATCTTTAGTTCTCTCAATGTAATGCATTACTGCTCTTCTAGCGTCCAGAGTGTGCAGTGCTCTTTCTGCGCTTGTGGATGGTTTCTAGAAGAAACTTGGTATCTGTATTGTCTGGCTTAAGTGGAACCTTGACACCACCTTTGGCATAAAGTGTGGGTCCGTTCTCATTACCACCCTGTCATTGTGAATTTGAATGTAGGGTTATTGTAGTGTTAGCGCTTGCAGTTAGCTTACCCTGCGTAGCGAGGTGATTGCTACCAGAAAGGCTGTTTTTATTTTGCGCATATGTGGAGAGGACTTGTGAATGGGTTCGAAGGGCGCCTTCATAAGTTGTGTGAGAACTACATTGAGGTTCCATGCTGGTGGTGGTACCCTTTTTGGGGGGCGATTCTTTTGGCCCCTTCCAGGAATCTTTTTACCACCTTGGATGTAAAGAAACTTTTCCCCGTTTCCCCTCTTGTGTAGGCTACTATTGCTGCTAGGTGTACCCTCAGTGAGGTGTAGCTTAGGTTGGTCTTTAGCAAGTGTGTTAAATATCTTAGCAATGTTGATTCCCTGGTGATTTTCTTCTGTAGCTTTTCCTTCAGGCACCATTGGGTGAACCTCTTCCATTTTGCTACGTAACACTTCCGTGTGGTAGGTCTCCTCGCCTCCCGCAGCACCACCAGCGTGTTCTCTGGGAGTTTTAGGTGTGCGAATTCTAAGTCTTCAGGAGCCAAGCTGCTAGGCTGAGGCTCTCCGGTTCTGGGTGGAGTACCCTTCCGTCTTGCATTGAGAGCAGGTCTCTTCTTTTTGGGAACTTGTGTGGTGGCCCCTGCGCCATTTCCACTATCTGTGAGAACCAGGACTGCCTGACCCACTGTGGTGCTACCAGTATCAGTGTCATGTTGCTTGTTGTGCACTTGCTGAGCACCCTATGCATCAGCGGCATCAGGAGAAAAGCATAGGCAAATGTCTTCGACCAGCTTATCCATAAGGCATTTCCTTGGGATTGCTGTCCTGGCTGTCTGGATGCGAAGTTTTGGCATTTTGCATTCTGGTGTGTTGAAAACAGGTCTATTTGTGGGGTCCCCCACTTTTTGAATAGCTTTTGCGTCTCCTGCGTATTGAGCTCCCACACGTGGGATGCTGATCTCTGTCTGCTTCCACATTTTTCTTCCCTGGTAGATGTATTGCCAGGAGGTCTATTTCTAGTGGAATGGTACACTTCCATATCTCCTTCGCTAGGTTTGATAGCGCCACAGATTGTGTACCTCCCTGCTGGTTGATGTAGAACATCGTTGTGTTGTTGTCGGTTTGTAGCAACACCCTCGTACAGTTGTCTCTGGAAGGCTTTTAGGGCAAGGGACATGGTCTTTAGTTCCAGGTAGTTGATGTGTCTGATCGCATCTGTTTGTGTCCACAAACCCCTCACTTTGAGCTCATGTGCGCCCCCATCCCATTTGGGATGCGTCTGTTGTGATGGTCACTGTTGGAGTTAGTGGTGTAAATGGTTTCCCCTTTGTTATGTTCATTTTGTTCCACCATGTGATCTCCTCTTGCACTGCGTGCGTTACAACAACTAGATCCTCCCAACTCCCTTCTTGCCTGTGACCATTGCTGCTGTAGCCATTCATGGAATGGTCTCTTGTGGAGTTGGATATTGGGGACTAGGTGTATGCAGGACGCCATCATCCCCATGAGTTTGCTCACTGTCAGATGTTGACCCTTCCGGTAGTGACATGTCTCCTTCAGCAGTGCGAAGGTTCTCTTCTCGCTGGGGAACACCCTACCCTGGATGGTGTTGATCTGTGCGCCCAGGAAGATCTTCACCTGTTCCGGTTCTATTGAATACTTCCCCCAGTGTATCGAGAACCCTAGTTCTGTCAGCGTGTGCGTTACCCTCTGAGCATGTAGTTTGCTATGAATTCGCCTTCACCAACCAGTCGTCCAGATAGGGATATAGATTTAGTTTATTTATTTCAAAAGTTATTGCAATCCCTGCCTTTGTAAGTGCGCTGCTACCGCAGCTAGGCATTTTGTGAAGACCCTTGGTGCGGATTTTTCGTCCAAAGGTTAGGGCCGTGAACTGGTAGTGCGCTCTGTTGATGGCAAATCTCGGTAGATGTTTGTGTTTTCTGTTCTTGGGAATGTGTAGGTAGGCATACTTGAGGTCTATAGTGGACATAAAACCCCGTCCCTTAATTGTGGTATAACTTCTTGTAGGGACGTCATCTTGAATTTTTGTATATTGGTCTAGGAACCGTAGGTCCAGGATGGGCCTTAACGTTTCGTCCACTTTTGGTACGAGGAAGTAGTTGGGGTACACTCCCTTGTTTCTTTCCTTGAACAGCACTGTTTCTATTGCCTCCTTGTGGAGGACTTCTTGTGCTTCCTGCAGGAGCGCAAGCTCTTTTGCTGAGCACGTTTTGTTTTTTTGGCCTCCTGTTTGGTGGCCTTTTTTCCAGTTCTATACAGTATCCCAACTGTATGATGTTCAGTATCCATTTGTCGGTTGTTATTTTCTTCCATTCCTAGAAGAAGTGTCTTAGTCTGCAACCTACCGGTGTTATATGTCTGCAGAGATGTTGTGTGGGTGTGCACGTTTGATACAGCGGAGTCACTTGGGAGGTGGGTTGCTGCCCCCCTCCCCTCTTCTCGTTTGTCCCCGTCCGTTCGTCACACTTGAAAGGACTGGCCCCTAGGTTGGTACTGACAGTTTTGCTGTTGCTGACCTTGCTGTGCCTGGTTGTTACTCTGGTAAGTTTGCTATAAGGTCTGGTGCGACGTTCCTGGCTGGTTTCATCCTCTGCCGTTCAACCTCCTTGAGGGGGTGCCCCTTCTCATTCCTCTGAACTGCAGCGCTCCCATGGACCTCGCAGTTTCATGATCCTTTTTTAGCTGTGTCAGCTTCTCGTCCCCTGGTGTGCCGAACAGTTGTTCCCCATTGAAGGGTGTGTTCAGAATATTGTTCTGGACTTCCGGCATGAAACCCGAAATCCTCAGTCAGGCATGCCTCCTCTCGGTCACCCAAATCATCATAAGCCTGCTGGATGTGTCTGCCGCATCCAGGGTCGATTTTAGGCAGGTGTTGGTCATATTCTTGCCTTCCTTCACCAGATGTGTTGCCCTCTGTTGGTACTATACTGGCAGATGTTTGAGCAGCTGTCCGACCTCATCCCAATGTTGGTACGTATGTCTGTTTATTAGGGCTTTGGAGTTCGCAATGCGCCAGTGAATTGCTGCATTCCTTTTTATTTTCCTCCCTGTGAGGTCTATCCTCTTACTCTCCTTGTCTGGAGGTGGCCCCGAGTTTGTGGGAATGTTGGCCCTCTCTCTGGCTGTTGCTGTAATAATAGAGCTAGCTGGCACGGATCCCTGGATACACGCTGGATCCTTTGAGGAATGCTTATATTTCTTCTCTGTTCTAGGGGTGACCGACCTGCAGGTTGATGGTTCCTTGATAGCTTCCCTGCCCTGGTCCAGTACACTTGGAAGCATGGGTAGGAATTGGCTCCTAGTTTGAGTGGGGAGCAGAGTCTCTAAGAGGAAGCAAGCCTTTGGTTTTTCTTCCTCCAATTTTACCCCATAAGTTGTTGCTGCATTTTTGATGACCATGTTGTAGATGCCAATGTCGTCTTCCGGCGAAGGCCTCGCCGGATATGACTACGGCTTCTTCTGGGCTTTCGGCGTCAAGGTCCTGCCAATCCAGGTCCTGCGCCACTGAGGAAGTCGATTCCAAGTTCGTTTCTCGATCTTCCCTGCCTTGTCCCTCGTAATAATACAGGCCCTCATCGCCCTGTTGTTCTGCTGGCTCTGGAGTTCGGAGGGTCAGTGAACTCCTCTTTGACTTCTGCTTCGACAACCGTCGAGGGCTTCGAAGGGATGGTGTATCTGCTCATTCGTTCGGCTAAATCCTTCTTTCTCTGGTGGGTAATGTCCATTTCGGCCAGGAGCCTTCTTTTCTTCCTCTCCATTTCAGCCACTTGTTTGGCGTCAAGAGTTTCGGCGTTTCTCTTCGATGTCGTCGATGTTGACGTCGAAATCCCCTTTGGGTCTTTTTCCTTCGGCGTCAAGCATGCTTTTTCGGGGGCGTGCTTCGACGACCTAGGTTTCTCTTGAGCTTTTGCCATCTGAGAATCCTTTTCGAAGGATCCATTGGGCTGTTTGTCCATGGATGCAGCTGTGGCTGTCAATTGCTTCAACGCCAGTGCTCCTTTCGAGGACTTTGGCTCCGTTTTTCGAGAGTCTGTCAGGGTCTTAGGGGTCGACGTCTCTCTTAGCTCCTTTGTCGACTTCTTATCGGTCTCTGCGACCGTGTAGTCCTCTGGTCGCTTGGCAATGTTGTCCTCTTCTCCACTGGAGAGGCCTAAGTACCGGAGCGACGGGGTTGTCCTTGCCCCTGTATGGTGTAGTTCGCTATCCTCTGTCTCTCCCTTACTCTGAGGGTCTTGGGGGTGAAAGCCGAGCAGGTGTTGCAATCCTTGCTTTCGTGGTCGCTTGGCAGGCAGAGGTTGCAGACCGGATGCTCGTCCTTCTGCGCGTACTTGTGGTGGCAATTATGGCAACATTTTGAATGGGGTTTTTGTGAGAAGTTGGCCTGGCATATGATGTCCACTATTCTAGTGAGCACCTTGCACCAGTCCAAACTACCCTTATTGATGGTAGGTTTAAGACAACCTTTATAGAAAGCTATCCTAGTGGTAGCTGTGGAGAGCAGCCTTCAGGCTAAGTCTTGAAGGAATGTAAAGCAGCTTGTTTTACCAGTCTATAATCCCTTGAATAATCAAATGAAAGTATTCCAGTTGATATGGAATGTCGAAGGTCCAAGATTTGTGTATCAGAGTTTCGTTCAGGGTAATCTAAAGTCTTAGGGACTGGGTTCCTATACTTATACTAAGTTTAGGCAGCAGGAGGTCAGACTTGTGTCTGTGGCAGCAGCATCCACTTTGTGATGCTGGGCTCTTTTAAACTATTACCGGGAAAGTAAAGGTGTACATGTCTTTTCCCTCTAGACGGTTGGAATGCTACCCTGAATTAACAGTGAGGATGATAATGCACTTAAGACTATATGGCTATATCACAGAACAGCTATAAGGAAGGGATTCCGAAAGCTGCAGAGGGGCTCAGCTCATGCTAGGGCACCCTCTCACACAAAACCAAGCACTCTGCCTTCAGGATTGTCAAGGCCTGCCAAAGGAGTGACTTATAGGTTTCTATGTGTCTGTTTTAAAAGGTAGATATAGGTATACCATATCTCGGTAAGGGGTGCTTACACCACCTTACCCAGGCTGCAAGTGCAGACCTGTGGCGCCATTTTGGAAGGCTTCCCAGGGGTGGCATTATTATGCTTCAGCCCATGGTAGGCCTTTGGGGTACCTATGCCCTTGGTACCTAAGGTACCATATACTAGGGACTCAGAATCAGAATCCGAAATGAGCTTTATTCGATTTTAAACGTTAAAATCATAAAAGCACACATACAAAGGATATATACATCATCATGGTTAAAATGAAAAAAGTTCATTGATACACAGTTATCACAGGTAAACATCTAAGAATTCAGTGTACATGTCAACATCTTCTAATTACCCAAGACAGTCCTAAAACAATCCGTTTGACACTTAAAAGGTCCATCTCATTACATATCTTGTAATTCAATTATTTAGGGATGTCCTAGCCCTCAACCCACTCTTTAACCCCTTCCATGCTCATGACGAGCTCAGCTCGTCATGCAGTACACTGCTCGTGTGCTCATGACGAGCTGAGCTCGTCATGAACAATGGGAATAAATGAGTTTCAGCACTGACGGGAAATTGCTGCAGCATTGATGGTGTTAAAAATAACCTACCATTGAGCCAATACAGTAAAAATTTCCCAACATCTGTAAGTGCATAAAGGCAGGGCAACATTGCCTCCATACTCCCTGTTTTAGTAGGGGTATTATCCATCTACGCCTTTCGCTACTATAGAACGTGCAAAATAAAATTGCTTGTATGGTACTCTGCAGAGAAATATTGTCGCAACGGCAAAGTTCCCTTGACCAGTCGTTAATAACAGGGTGCGTAATCAAGTAATGGAAAGTCCCGAATCTAAATCTAGTCAATAGGTATCTAGCGTATCCATCCATAACATGTAACAGGTATGGTTGGATATCACACTTGATGGTAATTATTTGGTGTTTAGCTACCATGGGTTTATTAATCTCGAGGGTTAACCTGGTTTCTTCCAGGTGGATCAAACAAACTTTTTTAAACTCCTTCCAATTAATAGACCTCATGTTGTCAGGGGAGGTGAAATATTCTGGGTGACCAATACCCTGCATAAAATGATATTTTAGGCATAAAATATTGTGGGCATTATCTAGACTCATTGCAAAAGACTTTATAAAAAGTAAGCTCCTAGCCTTAACGGCTGGAGACCAAGAAGCAGATCTATCAAAAAGGACATTCAAATAGCTAAATGAATTTATTGTTTCCACCACACTCCCGCCCCGCCTGATAACTTACGTTCTTGTTGTTCCCTCTCCCGCATGACATGCCAAAACGTTTCTTAGCGTTCAATTTTAAACCCAGCCTATCCAAAACTAGAGTAAAAGGAAAGCGCCCTCTGCAGACCAATCTGGGTGCGGGCCATTAATACTGCGTCATCGGCATAGAGGAGGGAGGCTTTTGGGCAGGTATTTACAGTTGGGGGATCCCTGGTATGTGACACCAACTCTTGTTCCAAGGCATTCGTATATAAAGAGAACAAGAGTGGTGCCAAAACACACCCCTGCCTCACACCCCGTTCTCCTTTAAATGGAGCGGTACACTCGCCCTCTACTCCATAACAGACTTTAGTTTTAGCTCCAGAGTATAACTGCTTTAAAAACTTAATTAAAACAGGATCAACCTTTAAATCCTTAAGAACACCCCACAGCTTGTTATGGACAACACAATCGAAAGCGGCTGTGAGGTCTACGAAGGCCAAATAGAGTTTCCCTGTTTTGGCCTGCGTGTATTTACTAATTAAATATTAAGGTTCAAAATCTGCTCGTTGGCTCCTAACCCAGCTCTAAAACCCTACTGGACATCACTTAAAATAGCCTCTTCCTCAGTCCATGCCTGTAGTTGATCTAGAACAATCCTGCCCGCTACCTTCATTAAAGAATCCAACAAAGATATTGGTCGGTAGTAAGCATGATTTTCCCTCTCACCCTTTTTAAAAACGGGGACTATAATTGATTCGGACCATGTACTTATAAAACCTTTTGCACAACACGCTTGTAAAACCCTAGTTAAGACTGGGCCCCATACCTCCAGATTTGACTTATAGAGTTCGATTGGTATCCCATCGGGACTGGCAGCCTTGCCACTCTTGCTTCCCTTGACTGCAGCATTAACATCTTGTAGTGAAATGTGAAAATTAATAGGCGTAAAATGCTGGCCTGCCTTGACAATGTCATGGCTCTGAGATGCTTCTTCGCTGGTCCTCTGTTTCGAGTAGACATTAGTAAAAAAGTCGATCCAAATTCTTTCTTCAATGGCCACCTCAATTGATGGTGCATCTATTTTATTATTGAGGAATGGGGCATTTACTGCCGCCCAAAAATTCTGTCTGTCTTTGCGCTCGGCGGCTTCACTAAGAGTCTTCCAAGCCTTATCTTTCAGCTCTTTCATCCTGTTTTTGCTAGCTGCTTTGTACAACTTCCTACAAGCCCTAATCTCTCAGTTGTCTCTCACCACTCTGTGTAGGGCGTTCTTTAAATTTGAATACCTTTTGGTACAATCTTTATTGAACCAGCGCTTCTTAAAATTGCGCCGGCCTTTACGTTCTGATGTCAAAGTGTTGTTAACCACCTCAGTAATACTACTAAAAGCATTTAAAACTTCTTCATGAGTTGGGCAATCACTTAAACATATTTGAATTGGGTCTAATGCTTTGGTAACTATTACTTGACTTACTACGTGGTGTCCCGGCTCACCCAACGGATAGTATACCCATTTTTTCTACCCAATTATATGCTCTTAACCTATGCTGTTTTATTATATGATTTCCCCGATATGCTCACACTAATTGCCAGGTGATCGCTCATTAGATTTTGATGGGTGTTCTAAGCTTTTACATGGCTTGCATAGCGAGTTGGCATGATAATAAAGTCAATAGTTGGCTTAGCACCTCTTCCTATAAAGGTGTATCCAAACTCTGCTTTTGGTGTACGTAAACAATTTGAAAATCCCAAGTCATATTTAAACATTCATTTCATTTAACATCTCCCCTTTGTCTGTATGTTGAAAATGAATCGGCAGATCATCCTTGTCTAAAGTTAGGCCACACTTCCCTATTTCAGCGAGCGGACACGAGCTAGTATTAAAATCCCCACCCCAGATTGGAATTATCTCAAGTTCATCTTTCGAGTTTAGACTACAGATATCCCCACTAAGCTTCTCTAAAATAGCTCCCAACTGGCCTTTTTCCACATTATTATAAACGTTGATGAAAGCCAGTGTACTGCTGACATCCATATGTATCAAAATAATTTGATAATACATTTCAGAGCTAACCATTTCAATAGTGTGTGCCCCTAGCAAATTCGAAATATAGACACATAGTCCCCTTTTTGGCCTTCCACTATATGATTGAACTGTAGGGGTATGATATGTTTTAAACCCATTGATATGAACACAGTCAATGACCCAGGTCTCTTGCAGACATAAAACATCAAATTTACAGATAAAATTTTGCCACTCCAGGTCGTTCATTTTACTCTTTACTCCTGCGACATTCCAAAAAAGGATTTTGCATACCCCTGACTGATGGTCGTTAGTTTTCGTATGGCCTCCCCTCTAGAACATCAACAATATTTAAATTGCTTGCTCCTTCATCCACTAGCTCATCCAGGGTCAAATCCCTTGGGGCAAGCACATCTATATTTTCAATAATGACAGTATTCTTGCACCAGGACGGATACCTGCTCGTTAGTTGTCAGTCGTTCTCATACAAAGTAGCTAGGGGTCCCAATCTAGTTGACACGGCTAGGTTGTAACAGGGGCCATCCCGTGTCCGTCTGAACATACCAAAACTTACTGATAAATTTGTAGTTTCTGGTTGATAAAAGAAGCCCAGTGGGTGAACTTGGATGCCTGTATTAGGTATATTTAAATTGTGCATTCTCGTTAGGATTTCCCTGACCAACGCTGGTGAACCTAACAAGAGAACTATGCAATCACCTTCATAGAGTTTACTGCTGTTGCCCACCCAACCAGTTCTCCTAACCATCTTGAATTCCCTAAAGAGAGCCTTTGTTAAATCTAACCTATTTCCCAACCAATTTAGGGTTTTGTTTCTAAGGGCTTGCCAAGTTTCCATTGTTGTTTGGGGAAGCTGGGGGACATTGGCTAAGATGATAGTACACGGTGTAGCTGCTGGTGGAAGGCTAAACGTTTGTATGCTATGCCTTGACCCAGTAGCGTTATTAGCCACTGTCATTAAACTTTCCCCATTCTTCCATTCTTCATTTGATTTAAGGCCTTCCCTACCTGATTCTTTGGGTCTATATGCCTTGACTTCTTTTGTGGTGCCTTTTCCTGCAATCACAGGGACATTTTGGCTGAAATCCTGGTGCCCGCCCTGTTCGCTTGCTATAGGTAGTCTCTTGGCTGTTGCTGGGATCGTTTTTAGGGCTACCTTTTCTTGTTGCTCATGATGGCCCAATGGTGCCTGATATACTACACCATTTTCTTGTGCGGGCTTATGGTGAACAGCTAGAATTTTATCTATATCTGTTTCAATTTTATCAAGTCTACTCACAAGGGTATTGATGATTGAGTCATATACTCTTTCAAATTTTAATTCTGTTTGCAAACTAATCAGTACACTTGGGGGTTCAGGACAAGTTGTTTTCCCCCTCGTGGTGCTTGTAGTGGCCACTGCCTTCTGTGTTTTATTTTTTAACTCCCTGCGATTTCCCCTGTGTCTTTCTTAATTGAGTCTTAGTTAATCTGGGGCTGCAAACCGGGGTCGGGTGAATTATGACTGTATCTAATGTTGTGTGACTGGCTACCATCGATTTGGGTGGATTATAAGGTTTTTCAGAAGGTAATAGTTGATCACTATCTATTCCCCCATCGAGAATATCATTGGGAATTATCTGTACGCAGCCATTATTGGAGTGCGCACGGGTAACATTTTCAGCTGGCTCTTTCTCTCTCACACTTGCATCTCTTACTTCGCATATCGCTATGCTATATGTGTTTTTTGTTGTGATAGCGATGGGCCTATCGTTTCATTATTTAATGTTTCCTCTACTGTAATGATCTGTCTTTCTAATTCCCCGACAGCCCCTGTTAGATAATTCAATAGAGTCGTGTTGATTTTCCTATGCTTGCTTGACGCTTTTGGTGTATGACTAGTGGCCTGTTCCTTTTCCCCATTCTAATCCATCGCTAGCGGACTTTTAACTCTTAGGGCTTTTAAAGCCATGATACAAAAGTCTGACGGAGATGGCCACCTACCCACTCCGCTAGCTAAATGCTTTTCGCGGCCCACTAAGTATAAAGTGTAAGGCCTAGGAACTCACAAGGGTAGCCCAGTAACCAATCTGGAGTGTACCTAATGTACATGCAATCAATTTAGATAGAGAACAGCTAGACTGGGGTCCTGATTAGCAGGGCCACAGCCAGAATAAAGTTGATAAACCAGTGAAACACAGCAAATAGTGGGGGTAACCATAGTAAGCAGATCCTAATCTCCTACAGTTTTGTCCATATCTGCGCTTAGAGGCCCCCCTGTGGGCGCATTCTCCGTTGGACGTTCTTTTTCTTTTTCGCCTTCTTCGTCGTTCCGGCTCTGTGTTCCTGGTCGTGAGATGAAAACTCCAACTTTTCGGTGGTTTTCTGTTGATTTTTTCCCTCTTTTTTCCAAAAACTCTGGAACTCCTCTGTGACGATCAAGACCCAACGGCGGAAAAAAGAATCTGAAGATGGCGCCCAAAGGTGGGAGCTTCCGGGGGAAGCAGGCCAACGTCACAAAGGACACAAAATGGTGCGACGTCAACGCCCACCTGGGCCACAAAAAAAAAAAAGCCTACGATTCCGGACCCAACCACTAGACCATGGAATAATGCACAGCATAGTGAATCCAGAAAGTTTCACGCTGCAAAACTATCTGTCGCCTATGTGGGGATTCAAAAGAGAATATTCTTCATCTACATTTGCAAGGAACTGGACAAGGAGCACAGATCCCTATTAAAACCTGCCGTAAAGGAAATGGGAATAAGAACATACAGGCAGGTGGTTAAAGCTCGCTTTGACAGCGAAAATATCCAACAAGCGTGTCTCCTTGTCAAATTTCAAGATAAAGCAGAAAAAAGCTGGACTCTAGTAGGGAGCTATCAGACGATGACATTTTATGCCATAATTAAGACTCCCTGTCTTTAGCAAAAACCAATGGAAAATCAGCATTATCTGAAATCATATAAACGCAAAACTTTGAACTCTTCTATCTTCTATTTTGTTTTAGCAGACCGCTTTTCAAACCTGGAGACTTATAAAAACAAGCATTTGCAATGCAATAGGTCTCGCATTTACGAAAGTTATAGCTATTGGCACTGTAAATGACAGTGTCTTTTATTTATGTGTTGTTTTTAAAACAGATAACTAAAAGGCATTGTCATTTACAATAAACATAGCTTAAACTCTTGCAAATGCGAGCTCTAAACAATAAAGTATGGATTATGGTGAAAGAATAAAAATAATGGCACACTAGGGAAAGATAGTGGTAAAATAACAGCGAGACTACCAAAAATGGAAACAAGCATAATCCTTAAGAAAAACATTGTTAAAAGTCAAAGATAGAAATGTCGTATTAAGCATTACTCCAGGAGAGAATTTAGGGGTCACACTAAATCTGGATTAAACGAAATCGGGCTCTTTGAAGAAGGAGAAAATCTTAAATCAAAAAGTCAGGGGTGTAAACATAAAAACGTGCGTTTTGTCAAAAGTGCATTAGGAGTCCAAGGTAAAACGGACAGTAATTTAAAGAGATACACTTGAAAATAAAACTGAAGTTACACAAATGTGACATGTCTTGTTGTGGTAGGATTAGGATTGTCAAATTAAATGTGTTCTTTAATCGCGAGAGAAGGCTCCAAGGGAAACAAGATGCGCGGCTGCCATTATTTAATGTTAAAAAAAAGACAAGTAGGAAGTAGTGCTTGTGAGAGCACAGCGCTCTAAAAAAAAAACAAGCGATGCGCGCTCTGTGCTGGGGGAGGGGGAGAGCCATTAGCCTGTAAGAACTCGCGGCAAGATCAAAGGAAGGGTGGGCGGGACATTGGGGAACAGATGGCCATGAAAGTTTATGGGCCAAAAGCGGGTGCCTGTGGCCACGTGAACTCGAAGAAAACTGCACGAAAAAAGTGGTGGTTTCACGAGGATTTTGAGCACTTGAATTCTCGCCATTTCCCATTCCTTCGGAATGGAAAAGGCGAGACCTAATGATACACGCTACTCCACAAGCTAAGCCCTGACCTTCGATCATTCAGCTCTGCCCATTTTACCACAACACCCCACACCCTTTTTAAACATGTTTGTTCATTTGAAACTGTTTTTTTCTTTCGTTACATTGATTTTATGGTTGCAATGGTTTTAAGGAATCACGCAATAAAGGCTATTATTATTATTATTACATCTTACGCTAACACAGTTCGCTGTACAACACCAGGCCTGCTACCAGCCAGAGGCCCACCACTCTTTCCCCCCACTGACGAATGCTTTAAACGCCATCTATGTGGTAGGCGAGATAAACCCAGAGGGCCCTCCAAGAGCATTTATATGACCAAAGTTCCCAGGGTGTCAACACACGCGAGGCAGAAAAAGAAGACTCTTTAATCAACAAATGCATACATTGGATTCGCCATGTGAGGGGGTGCTGCTCAGTGATCAGAGAGGATATCCTAGGTGTGAGAAGTTAGCCTGCCATATGGAATGTGAGAAGTTAGCCTGGCATATGATGTCCACTAGTTCTACTAGGCACCTTGCACCAGTCTATTCGACCCTTATTGATGATGGTTGTAAAGTCAACCTTATAGAACGCTATCCTAGTGGTACCATGGACCAGCAGTCTTAGGCTAAGACTTCTGTAGGCGAGTTAAGCAAGTTGTTTTACCATATATAATCCCTTGAATACCAAATGAAAGGACACCACACAAGGTATATATCAAATATATATGTATTTAATCTAAACACAACCCCTCTGCACTCTTTATGAGGTCAGAGGTAAATATACAATACAAGTCACACAGTTAATATACGATAAGTTGCAAAGTATACGTTACGCCCTAGGGACCCACAAACCATATACTAAGTTTATAAATAAATAAAATAAAATAAAGTGGTATAAGTACCACGTGAGAGTTAGAAAGCAGGACTAGGGCCTGTAGAATCGCTGGGGCTACAGTAAACAAGCATTTACAATGCAATAGGGCTCGCAGCATTAAAGTTTGAGTTATTGGCATTGTGTATGACAATGAGTTGCATAAATTTTCCGAAAAATCTGAATTGGTGTATAAAGATGATTTGCAAACTGTCATATGTTGCTCAATTATAAGGAGAGTTGGGAATAATTATGCTATGCTATCTTTTGCTATCCTGTGCTTTTTTATTATGCTGTGCTGTGTTTTGTTATGCTATGCTGTGTGTTGTTATGCTATGTTTTGTTATGCTATGCTGGTGAGGGTGTGTGAGGGTGTGTGAGGGTGTGTGAGGGTGAGTGAGGGTGAGTGAGGGTGAGTGAGGGTGTGTGAGGGTGTGTGAGGGTGTGTGAGGGTGTGGGGGTGTGAGGGTGTGGGGGTGTGTGGGGGTGTGAGGGGGTGGGGGGGTGGGGGGGTGCGGGGGTGAGGGGGTGTGAGGGTGAGGGGGTGTGAGGGTGAGGGGGTGTGAGGGTGTGAGGGTGAGGGGGTGTGTGAGGGGTTGTGTGAGGGTGAGGGGGGGTGAGGGTGTGAGGGTGAGGGTGAGGGCGTGTGAGGGTGTAAGGGTGAGTGAGGGTGTGTAAGTTTGAGAGGGTGTGAGGGTGAGGGGGTTGTTCAGACTACGTATAGATAGCTACTGAGGGCAAATACCTCAGGAGGGAGCTTGTATCCGACGGAAGGATTCGAAGGGCTACTTTATAGTGTCTCACGCCTAGCAGGTGTTTCATTATTTTGTTTGGTTTTGAGGTGCTACAAAATACAATTTCATTCCATGGAGGGACAAGCTATCACCCAGATATGGCCTGTCATCCCTCTGGGGCTATGGGCTCCGCCCTAAAGAGGCAGGATATTTGGCATGCATTGGCCGCCTCTGGCCCCCAGAGCAGGGGGCGCTTTGTGACAATGATAATGCCTGTCGCCGCCGAGGAGTGCGTGACCCGAACACGCAGCAGTAATGGACACAATGACCGTGACCCCTGCCGGCAAGGTCACCGCGGGCTGGAGGACAGCTGCTCATCACGACAATAATAAGAAGCATTTCCATCGGCTTCTGTGTGCTCATTCATTTATCACGCACTTCGTAAGTTAATAACTCAACGGGTGGGTTTAGAACCCAACCCTTATGTCTCAGTTACACGTCCAAATGTACAGAAGTTTTTTTATTATTCATTTTAAACTATATTGGATTGCATTAGTAGTTTAACTTTTCTTGCTCGCTCCACAATACTGCACAGTGCGAAATACATCTGCGGCAAGCCAAGCCAGACAAGTACACACAATCTTGTGCGTGCTTTTTAAAAGCCTTCCTTTCCAGAGCAGGAAGTACAGAGTAAGCAGAGCATTTTTTTTTAAATGAAGAAATACACTGGGTCAAGTTCTGCTTAAAGAAATATGTTATGTTATAAGGATTTATTGAGCACGAACAATTACCCGTCCCGAAGGTGTCAAGGCGCGAGTCCAAGTGAGAGATCGACAAAGGAAGAATGTGAAGTGATGCTAAGATAAACTAAATTAAGAACTGCTCATGGGCAGGCAGATGAGACAGGTACCAATGGGCCTTCAGGAGGTATTCAGTAGAGAGGCCAGAAGCACAGATGCAGATATGACACTCACAGCCCAACATAAGTCAGTCATTCATTTGTATTCCTGCAGCAATCCCCCTCAGACAGGCAGATGCTCGAGCTGCGTTATGCAAAGTGCCATTAGCCATGCAGCCGGGCCACCGATGACCGCTTACTGATGAACAGCATTGCTCAAGACACCTAGTGGGATCAGAGGGCAGGCTGGGTTCATTTCAGATCCTCTGTCCAGGCTAGCTGTCCATTTGTCAACCAATGCTGTCGCTTGTCAGCGTTGAACATTACCCTGCCATGCTCAGCACTCAAAGGTTCTTTCTGCTCATAAATCACCCACTGCTTGGATACACGAGAGGCTCAACTGCAGCCCGCCACTCTACATTGCACACCCCTGGCAAACGGGTAAAGTTCACGCTATATAAAATCGCATAAATAAACGAGCCCAGCAGCCTCACCGGAAGTCAGGCAAAGTCGCCTGTGACGGGGGCGGGGCTGCATCCGGACCGGAAGAGAAGGCGGAGTGAAAGCGTCTCGCGACGCCAGAAGGAGAGCGGAGTCCCTCAGAATTCACCTGGTAAGTTGAAAAGGGCTGGGGCTCGGTTCCCTCGTTGTGTGTGTGTGTGTGTGTGTGTGTGTGTGTGTGTGTGTGTGTGCGTGCGCGTGTGTGTGTATGCATGTGTGCGACGGTGGGGGAGAGGGGGGGTGCACTCGTGTGTGTGTGCGCGCATGTGTGTGCGCTGGGGGGGGTGTCTCTGTATGTATGTGCGTGCGTGGGCGCTTGTGTGTGTGTGTATGCGCATGCGTGTGTGCTTCTCAGGAGACAGCGCCTGGCCGCAGCGCTCGTTCGCGTGCGCGTGTCACTTTGAAATCGCCTTCAGGGCGATGCGCGCGGCCAGGATTGTCTCCTGGGAAGCACACACGCCGACAAAAGAGCTTCGGCGGAGACGCGCTTCCGCGCGTTCAGCCGAGCCCTAAAAACCAAAGGTTAGGAAGTAGGAGGCCCAGAGGAGACGCGTGCAGTGTCTAAACACAGCCGCGAGTTACCATTGACTTTCTATGGTGTTCGTAAAAGTTACAAAGTTAAAGATTAAGGACACTTCCGGATGGACTTGGATGGATCCCTTTTAAAGTAGGACACTTGAAGAGTCAATACCCACGGGAGCACCGAAGTACTCAATTTACCTCACCCAGGGAAGCCGGGTGCATAGGTGTCTTTTCGTGTCAGATTTCGTCGTCGTTTTCGATGGAGATCTGCAAAGAAGTGCTGCAGGCGACAAGAGGAAAAGTGTCCGGGAGGACCCAAGGGTGGATCGGTGATGTGAAGAACCTGAAAGCAGAGGGGACAGAGTCTGGGTCACTAGCCAGTGACCAGGAAGGTACCAGGCGATGTCACATGCTTGAAGGTGAAGAAGGTGAGTTTTTCTCTTCAGCCACGAGGTCCAGGAGGGATCGACGATGACCAGGAGCTGGATACGAGCTGTCCCACGATGGATCTAGTTGACTGCAGTGTCGGTATCCGGATTGGACCCAGCAAGCCTTGGCAACCGCAACCCACGCAGGATGACGAGATTGGCTCTGTTGCAGACCAGCAAGGTCTGTGGGACTTCTCCTTTGTAGGGAAGCTGGGGCGAGCCTGGAACAACCAGGATCACAAGTTAAATTCAAGATGGTGACTTCAGGGGGCTCACTAGCCAACGGGCAAGGAGCCGGGAAGACGCGTCGAGCACAAATGTAAAGGCGATGCCCACGGGACACTGAGGAGTGTGGGGGCCTGGGCTTCAAGTCAAATGATGCTCGGGTCTGGGGCTTCTTGTACCCCAATGCACAACTTGCTGGGGCTTCAGGAAAGGAGTGCAGGTAGCAAAATGCAGGATGTCCAAGATGATACACCCCTTTACCATTGTCCAGTTTCGCGCCACAGCTGGGGCGCCCCCGCAACTGGTTTGAACCGGTCTATGCATGGAGCACCTTGTGTGCCCCAGGCAATGTCTAGATGCATTCACCGAATGCAGCCCTCCCTGCCCCAATACACATAATCCCTGTCTGGGGAGCTGCTGGCACCTCCCTGGATAGGAAACCTATTGTCCAGGCCGCCCTTGCTGGAGTTTTCCCCAGCACCAGGTGGTCAGACTCGTGTCTGTGGCAGCAGCATCCATTTTGTAATGCTGAGGCTCTGTTTAACTTTAACCGGGTAAAGCAGTAACATACATGTCTTTTCCCTCTAGAAGGGTGGAATGCTACCCCCGCTGCCAGAATTGGCGGGGGTAGTATTCCAAAGTGTTTGACACCTTACACAACATGTTTTGATAAAGCCAAACCAAAGTTGCCATTAACCGCGAGGATTATAATGCACTTAAGAGTATATGGTATGGCTATATCATAGAACAATTATAAGGAGATGGTTCAGAAAGCTGCAGAGTGGCTCAGCTCATGCTAGGGCACCCTCTCACATAAAACCAAGCACTCTGCCTCCAGGATTGTCGAGGCCTACCAAAGGAGTGGCTTATAGGTGCATATGGGTCTATATGTAAAGGTAGATATAGGTATACTATATCTAAGTAAGGGGTGATGACACCACCTTACCCAGGCTGTGTGAACAGGCCTGTGGTGTAAGTTTGGAAGGCAAGCCAGAGGTGGCACAATACATGCGGCAGCCCCTGGTAGGCCCAGGGTACACCTATGCCCTGGGTACCTATGGTACACTATACAGGGGCTCACAAGAGTGACCCAGTAACAAATCTGGTATGCACCTAAAGTGCATGGTATCAATTTAGAGAGAGAACAGCTGGGCTGTGGGTCTGATTAGCAGGCCCACAGCCACATTAAAGTCGAAAAACCAGAGAATCACAGCAAGCAGACCCTACTCTCCTACACAATCCCCCCCCCCAAACGCAGGGACATTAAACTAACCTTGACCAGTTGAGTCTTCATGTTCTAAGTGGAAATATCTGGAGAATCCATCTGTATTGGCATGGTCAGTCCCAGGTCTATGTTCCACTGTAAACTCCATCCCCTGTAGGGAATTGGACCACCTAAGCAGTTTGAGATTTTCACCCTTCATCTGATTTAACCACAAGAGGGGCTTATGGTCTGCCTGAATCCTGAAGTGAGTACCAAACAAGTATGGCCTCAGATTCTTCAGTGCCCAAACCACAACAAAGGCCTCCCTCTCAATAGCTGACCAACGTTTCTCTCTAGGGTCAGCCTTCTGCTAATAAAAGCTACTGGCTGGTCTTGACCATCTTTATTCAGTTGTAAAAGCACAGCATCTACCCCCAACTCAGAAGTATCTGTTTGAACAATGAATTCTTTGAAGTAGTCTGGACTTTGCAGAATAGGAGCAGTGCACATGGCCTGCTTCAGGTCATCAAATGCCTTTTGAGAGCTTACTGTCCACTGAACGTTCTTTGGCATTTTCTTGGAAGTGAAGTCATTAAGGGGTGTCACTGCGGAACCATACCCCTTGACAAATTTCCTGTAGTACCCAGTCAGGCCCAAGAGAGCTCTGACCTGTGTCTGGGTGGTGGGAGCAGTCCAGTACTTTATGGTCAGGATCTTGCTCTCCAATGGTTGAACCTGACCTACACCTACAAGGTGGCCCAAGTATACAACCTGACTCTGCCCTATCTGGCACTTGGTAGCCTTGATACTTAGGCCTGACTTCTGCAGGGCCTCCAAAACATTCTTCAGGTGGATCTGGTGATCTTCCCAAGTGGAGCTAAAGACCGCAATATCATGAAGATAAGCTACACAGTAGTCATCCAGACCTGAGAGGACTTGGTTCACAAACCTTTGGAATGTGACAGGTGCATTCTTCAAGCCAAAGGGCATTACCACAAATTGATAATGTCCTCCTGGGGTTAAAAATCCTGTTTTGGGTTTTGCATCATCAGCTAGTCTGATCTGCCAGTAGCCAGCTGTCAAGTCAAAAGTACTCAAAAACTTGGCAGATGCCAATCTGTCAATGAGTTCATCTGCCCTTGGTATTGGGTGGGCATCTGTACTAGTGACATCATTGAGGCCTCTGTAATCCACGCAAAACCTCATCTCTCTCTTACCATCTTGGGTGTGAGGTTTAGGCACCAGGAACACTAGACTGGCCCAAGGGCTCTCTGAGGGCTCAATGACTCCCAATTCCAACATCTTTTGGACCTCTGTCCTGATACAGTCCCTGACATAATCAGGTTGCCTGTAGATTTTACTCTTCACAGGCAGACTGTCCACAGTGGATTTTGGAAAAAGGGGGTGGTGATGGACAGAGTCTCTGAATGATGCAGAATACTCTTACCAAGTCAAGAGATCATGGTTTTAATCCATCACCTATTTTTTAGCTCATTGCACCATCCCAGCTCAGAACCTGGCTATATGCAAATTAGTCTGTTCCTGTCCCAGTTCCTGTACCTTATTATACCCACTGTCCACAGTGTCCACTTCATGAGTGCACCAGGTAGTCTGACTTGGAGTCCGAGAAAACATATGTCTGTAGGACTGTAGAACTTGTCTGCAATCCTGTTGCTGTTGGTGTTGGCCAGTGAGGCTGCCTTCCAAGGCTACACCATCAACTGAACCATCATCAGGGTTCTGAGAAAGCAGGTCTGGGAGAGGGTCACTCTCCTCCTCCTGTCCCTCAACTGTAGCCATGAGCAGGCCGTGTCTGCCCTGTCAACATTTGGTTTCAATCTGTTGACATGAAGCACCCTGTGGGGGCTCCTGGGAGTTCCAAGGTCAACCAAATAGGTAACTTCTCCCTTCTGTTCAACAATAGTGTGGGGTCCACTCCATTGTTCTTGGAGAGCTGCTGGGGCCACAGGCTCCAACACCCACACTTTCTGTCCTGGCTGGTAAACAGTCAGCACAACCTTTTTGGTCATGCCAGGCTTTTTGCAATTCCTGGCTAGCCTCAAGGTTTTTGGATGCCTTTTTCATGTACTCAGCCATCCTGGAGCGGAGACCAAGTACATAGTCCACAATGTCTTGCTTGGAAGGTTTGAGAGGTAACTCCCATCCCTCCTTCACTAGACAAAGGGGTCCTCTTACAGGGCGCCCAAACAAAAGGTCAAAAGGGCTGCAGCCAATCCCCTTCTGGTGGACCTCTCTGTAAGCAAACAAAGGCAGGGAAGCAGGATGTCCCATCTTCACCTAAGCTTTTCAGGTAAACCCTTAATCATGCCCTTTAAGGTCTTGTTGAATCTCTCCACCAGACCATAGGCATTGTGGATGATAGGGTGTGGTGAACTTGTAGTTCACTCCACACTCCTTCCACATAGCAGTCAAATATCCAGACATAAAGTTTGCACCTCTGTCTGAGACAGCCTCCTTCGGAAAACCCACTCTTGAGAAAACTCCCAGGAGGGCTCTTGCCACAACAGGTGCTGTTGTGGCCCTTAGGGGAATAGCTTCTGGGTATCTGGTGGCATGATCCACTACCACCAGAATAAACCTTTGCTCAGAAGCTGTTTGGGGATCCATTGGTCCAACAATGTCAATCCCTACACGTTCAAAGGGAACTCCCACCACAGGTACTGGCATTAGGGGGGCCTTTGTGGTGCCACCTGATTTGCCACTGGCTTGGCAGGTGACACAGGAGCGACAAAACTCCTTGGTATCGTCTGACATGAGGCCAGTGAAAGTGTGGTACAAGCCAGTCCCAAGTCTTGTTCTGGCCAAGATGTCCTGCAAGGGGAATATCATGGGCTAGTGTGAGAAGGAAGCCCCTGAATGCCAAAGGTATGACCAACCTCCTGGAAGCACTAGGCTTGGGGTCTCTAGCCTCTGAATACAGGAGCCCATCATCCCAATAGACTTTGTGGGTCCCACTAGCATTCCCTGCAGCCTCAGCAGCAGCTTGCTGTCTGAGGGGTTCAAGAGAAAGGCAGTCTAACTGCACCTGCCTCAGATTTGCCCTGGAGGGTCCCCCGGACCCAAGAAACTCGACCTGATCAGGCTCAAGCTCTTCCAGGACAGTTTCCTGCTGGTTCTCACAATCAGCTTCATGGGAAGTCTGACTCTCTTCCTGAGGCAAGGGGTAAGGCACTGCCTAAACCCTACAGCTTCTCCTCCTGGTAGGAAACTGGTCCATTGTTTCAGAATCCAGTGCCAGTTCAGTGTTGCTATTTCTGACCTGTGACCTAGTCACAGCAAGGACATGTGCTGGTATTCCTAACATCTCTGCATCACTTCAGCCCACGCTGAAGTCTCCAGGTCATTGCCAAGCAAGCATTCCACAGGGTGGTCTGAGCTAACCAAAACCTTTTGAGGCCAGTTACCCCTCCCCAAGAGAAATTAATAATTGCTAAACTGTAAGTGGTAGTGACATTGCTAGCATTGGTCACTAGGTAATTTTCACCTAGCATGATCTGTCCAGGCTCCACAAACCCAGGTGTCACCATTGTGACACTAGCACAGGTGTCCCTGTAGGCCTGAGCCATTTTGTCATTAATTAAAGGAGTCTGTCTGCACTTGCCCAAGTTAATGGGCCTCACAGTAGAGGACATATCCATGTCCACATCACAGACAAGAACAGCTTGAGTTGGTATTTTGACTAGGCCAGAATCCATCGGATAACCCTTCTACACCCTTCTGTTGAGAACCACCATTTGGAGCTGAACTAGGGGGAACAGTTGCCTAAGGGGCAATGGTGACTGGAGCTGCCTCCTTCTTGGTGCATTTACTGGTCCAGTGAGTATTTACCTTACATACTTTGCACCATGGTTTCTTAGGACCGTCTTTCCTTTTTGATTGTTGGGGACCCTCACCATTATAAGCTTTTTGGGGACCTTGAGAAGACTTCTGGTCTTTTTGTTTCTCCCCACCCTTTTGGTCTTGCTTTGTTATGTAGGAATCTAGGACCCTAGTGTAATTTTACCGACTCATGCCCATATATAGGTATAATTCACCCAATCCTTATATAGGCATAGGAATCATTACATTATTTAGTCTTAGCCTATGCAGCCCAAATACGGCATGGCTACTTCCACTAAACTCCGGGAATCCACAACAATTTCTTGGAAAAACCCGCCTTCAGCAGTCAGGGAGTTCCCCCTGCTTGAATATTAATGTATCCAAGAACTCCTGAAGTTTTCAAGCAACTGAGGCACTAGTAACGATATTATGTCCAATATTATGTCAAACTCGGCACCTTCAAAGTATAAATATGCCTACATTTGCCCAGTCAAACACATGGTGGTTTAGGAGCAGATCGACTATTTGCCCGACGCCCTGGCGCTGCAAGTGCCGAAGGAAGTCGACCCTCCAACTGACGCACTAAGAAGACGCTGTCTTTTCTCTTGCCGAGAAATCCAGCTCCGGTGTTTCCAGGCTGCCCTTGCGGGTTGCTTGGAGATCGAGTCCTGAGAGAGAGATACAAGACCTCTATCATTCTAAAACCAAGGTACTGAGCTGATTAGACTCTTAGAGAATTCTTGGAACAGATTCTTGGCAGAAAATTACTAGACTTAAGCTACACCACACTTACTCCTCCCTTGTACTAGACTTAGGTTAGGTACACCAGGGTAGGCGTATTTTAGAAGCACCAGTTGAGAACTTTTAGCCACTATTTTATCACTGTATGTATTTTATGCATTTTATGTATTTTATGTTTATGGCTTAGAAAACATATCATGCTCCTACAGTACTATTTTATAATACTATTCGTGTTATATGCATTGTACTTAACTATCATTTTAATTGTAGCAGTGCATTTCTTATGCTTAAGAAATAAGACTGTCCAATAAATACTTTTATTGAAAACGCCCGTCTCTCTATTTCTGAGCAACTCTGGTGAAACGAAGCATGCACATCTGACTGAGTGAAATAGCCGTCTATTGTTTCCGCGACTCTAGAGATACGTTTCATTCTGGGGAAACAAAGTTGTCATGTTATATGGTTGTCAGAGACTAATCCCCTCTTGTACTTTCGAGAAAGTTTCTAGTGACCTCTGAGCTAGTTGGCACTCACAATTAAGTCAAATATTTTCGGCAGAGACCTAGTCGACATAAGTCCTACGTCTAAGCTGCAGGATATATTATTCCAATGCGCAGAGCCTATTGGGAATATAGGAAATACACTACAGGTTCTTCTGATCACCACCTTGGTTCTGTACCTTCTGCTTCACCCTGGTTCGGACCCATTTGTCTGCCTTCTTTCCCAATTCTTGGGGAGAGGTCAGATTAGAGTCAACCAGGTGCTGATGCAATAACTGGTTCTGACAGTTGTTAACAATTTGTTCTCTCATGATCAAATTATAGAATCCTGTATAGTCATTAACCTTACTGCCGAGTAACCAGCCTTCCAGAGCCTTAGTAGACAATCTACTAAGTCAGTCCAGTCCTGAGTCTGTGTCTTCTGGGTATCTCTGAACAGCAACCTGTACTGCTCAGTGGTCAAGCCAAACCCATCTATCAGAGCACTCTTCAGGACATTGTAGTTGTCAGCATCCTGTTCACTAACTGTCAGGAGCATATCTCTGCCTTTGTCTGCAAAGGAGAGCCACATAATTGCTGCCCACTAACTCTGGGGTACCTGCTGTACTTTGCAGGCCCTCTCCAAAGCAGTTATCCACTTGTGGATGTCATCCCCACACTTGTAGGGAGGGACAATTTTGCTCAGGTTTTTATGGTCATAAGACCTTTCCCTATCTCTAGTTACTGTGCTGCCACCAGTGGGCTCTAGCCCACACAACTTTTTCTCTCTTTTAAGAGCCAGGGTTTCTTTTGCAAGGACAACTTCGTGCCTTTTGATCCAAAGCTTGACTTCCTTCATTCTAGCTTTGTGCTCTCTCCTCTGAGGGGAAGTCATCCTCCTCACAGCAGAGGCACTGGACCCTACTGAGGAATCAGAATGATCAGAACCACTGGAGTGGGATCTGTGCCTTCTGTTTTCTGTGTTAGGCCTACTGGGGTGAGTGGAGGGGGGCCACCCTTTGACCTCTCCACCTCCAGATAGTCCTAGCTTGCCCAGGGGCACTTCATCAGCTGCATCCTGGTCATCATCCTCATCTGAGACCAATGGATCATCTCCAGTGGAATTTTCCTCTGCTGAAAGATGCCCCCCTCTCCACTACCATAGTTACCTGGGTCTGATGCATTCTCTACATCATGAGCCACTAAGATATCTACCAGGTGGTTAAAGGTTGGACTCTGTCCTTGTCTCAACTTTCTGACTGCACACAGGCTTCTCAATTCATGAAAAGTGAATGAGTCATATTTAGAAGGTACCCTATGGGTTTCTTCTTGAAGAGGTCCACTAGGGCCTGCTTCCAAGGACATTTTCTAGTGAGGTGTGGTGTGTGCACCTACCTACACTAAATGGTTTCCTACTAGAACCTCTCTAGGAGTTGCAGTCAGGGTGTGCTAGCCCCTTACCACCTACAACTACTAAGTTCAGTAGAACTTATGTATATCTAAGACTTGATTTATATGTACCTACAGGTACCCTGATATGATCTTTCAGATGATATTACAAGATTATTTGGTAAAACAAATTGCAAGCTCTTATCCCAACCGCTGCACACCAATGTGAGAAGTTAGCCTGGCATATGATGTCCACTAGTTCTAGTAGGCACCTTGCACCAGTCTAATCAACCCTTATTGATGATGGTTGTAAAGTCAACCTTATAGAAAGCTATCCAAGTGGTAGCATGGACCAGCAGTCTTAGGCCAAGACTTCTGTAGGCGAGTTAAGCAAATTGTTTTACCATATATAATCCCTTGAATACCATATGAAAGGACACCACACAAGGTATATATCAAATATAGATGTCTTTAATCTAAACACAACACCTCTGCACTCTTTATGAGGTCAGAGGTAAAAATACAATACAAGTCACACAGTTAATATACGATAAGTTGCACAGTATACGTTATGCCCTAGGGGCCTCACAAACCATATACTAAGAAAGTGGTATAGGTACCATGTGAGAGTTAGAAATCAGGCCTAGGGCCTGTAGAATCGCTGGGGCTACACTAAACAAGCAAAGGTTAGGAAGTAGGAGGCCCACGGGAGACGCGTGCAGTGTCTAAACACAGCCGCGAGTTACCATTGACTTTCTATGGTGTTCGTAAAAGTTACAAAGTTAAAGATTAAGGACACTTCCGGATGGACTTGGATGGAACCCTTTTAAACTAGGACACTCGAAGAGTCAAAACCCACGGGAGCACCTAAGTACTCGAGTTACCTCACCCAGGGAAGCCGGGTGCATAGGTGTCTTTTAGTGTCAGGTTTCGTCGTCGTTTTCTATGGAGATCTGTAAAGAAGTGCTGCAGGCGACCAGAGGAAAAGTGTCTGGGTGGATCCAAGGGTGGATCAGTGATGTGAAGAACCTGAAAGCAGAGGGGACCGAGTCTGGGTCACCAGCCAGTGACCAGGAAGGAACCAGGCAATGTTGCGTGCTTGAAGGTGAAGAAGGTGAGTTTGTCTCTTCAGCCATGAGGTCCAGGAGGCATCGACGATGACTAGGAGCTGGATACGAGCTGTCCCACGATGGATCTAGTTGAATGCGGTGTCGGTATCCGGATTGGACCCAACAAGCCTTGGCAACCGCAACCCACGCAGGATGACGAGATTGGATCTGTTGCAGACCAGCAAGGTCTGTGGAGCTTCTCCTTTGTAGGGAAGCTGGGGCGAGCCTGGAGCAACCAGGATCGCAACTTAAATTCAAGATGGCAACTTCAGGGAGCTCACTAGCCAACCGGCAAGAAGCCGGGAAGACGCGTCGAGCACAAATGTAAAGGCGGGGCCCACGGGACACTCGCGGAGTGTGGGGGCCTGGGCTTCAGGTCAAATGATGCTCGGGGCTGGGGCTTCTCGTACCCCAATTCACAACTTACTGAGGCTTCAGGAAAGAAGTGCAGGTAGAAAAATGCAGGATGTCCAAGATGTCCGGTCCCACGTCTCTCGTGTCCGCCACGGGTCTCAGCTTTGCTGTGGAGGTGGGTCGGGTCAGAGAAGTCTGGAAGTCCAGTTCTTGAGTCGCAGAGTCTTCGGGTTCCGGCGGGAGCCTTGAAACTGCAGACCGGCAACGTTGCTGTTGGTGCCTGTTTGAACAGGGTGGTCACTCCTTGACCACAAGGGAGATGTCTTCCGTCTTCTAGTCCGAATTGAATGTCGAAGGTCCAAGAGTTCTGTACCAAAGTTTCGTTCCAGGATAATCTAAAGTCCTGGGGACACAGCTCCTATACTTATACTAAGCTAAGGGGATGGATTACCTGCCTAGGTCCCTCCTATGGGTGGACCTGAGAAGGCGGTGGTTACACCCCTCTCCCTTTGTCCAGTTTCGCGCCAGAGCTGGGGCTGGAGTGCCCCAGCAACTGGTTTGAACCGGGCTATGCATGGAGCACCTTGTGTGCCCCAGGCAATGTCTAGATGTATTCACTGATTTCAGCCCTCCCTGCCCCAATACACATAACCCCTGTCTGGGTAGGTGATGGCACCTCCCTGGACAGGTAACCTATTGTCCAGGCCGCCATTGCTGGAGTTTCCCCCAGCACCAGGTGGTCAGACTCGTATCTGTGGCAGCAGCATCCATTTTGTGATGCTGAGGCTCTGTTTAACTTTAACCGGGTAAACCAGTAACATACATGTCTTTTCCCTCTAGAAGGGTGGAATGCTCCCCCGTTGTCAGAATTGGGGGGGGGGGGCGTAGTATTCCAAAGTGTTTGACAGCTTACACAACATGTTTTGATAAAGCCAAACCAAAGTTAGCATTAACCGCGAGGATTACAAAGGCACTTAAGAGTATATGGTATGGCTATATCATAGAACAGCTATAAGGAGATGGTTCCGAAAGCTGCAGAGGGGCTCAGCTCAGCTAGGGCACCCTCTCACATAAAACCAAGCACTCTGCCTCCAGGATTGTCGAGGCCTACCATAGGAGTGGCTTATAGGTGTATATGTGTCTATATGTAAAGGTAGATATAGGTATACTATATCTAAGTAAGGGGTGATTACACCACCTTACCCAGGCTGTGTGAATAGACCTGTGGTGTCAGTTTGGAAGGCAAACCAGGGGTGGCACAATACATGCTGCAGCCCCTGGTAGGCCTAGGGTACACCTATGCCCTGGGTAGCTATGGTACACTATACAGGGGATCACAAGAGTGACCCAGTAACCAATCTGGTATGCACCTAAAGTGCATGGTATCAATTTAGAGAGAGAACAGCTGGGCTGTGGGTCTGAATAGCAGGCCCACAGCCACATTAAAGTAAAAAAAACTGAGAATCACAGGAAGCAGACCCTACTCTCCTACACTAGGGGCAAAATGGATCAACAAAGTTAACTCCCAGACGGACCGTATAGAGTTGACCTAGCTGATGTGAACCTGGCCCAAAATTTAATAGCATTGGAGGCCAGGATGAATCCACAGACCCACACTTGTGTACATTTGAAATATTGCCCACTTACGCGACCATTGTTGTTAGCCACCCATTGTCTGGTATCTCAGAAGGGCTCTGGTTCGCTCGTTGACACAAAAGATTGACTTGTACACCAAACTTCCTCAATTGGTCCCACAATGTACACATCTAACCCAAATACTCTTTTAGCTAAGACTAGCCATCTTGATGGCGCAACCCTACCAACAGACTTAACCCCCCGCCGTATGGACATCGAACAGCGTTCGATCACCACTAATAGTTTTAAAGAGTGGGGTTGTCTACCTGGACTCCGGATAGGAGCTCCTGTTGGGGACTTAGGAAAAGGAGAAAATTCCCTCCCTGTAGAAGATCGAGCCCATTCGACAAAGCTCGCCTTATTATCATTTGAATGTGGTAGGGTAAGGTCAAAAGTTACCCTTGCACATTGGATCCAATACATAGAAAAATATGATATTTGTATCCTCCAAGAAACATGGTCTCCAAACTCCACCTTCATTCCCGGGTACTTTACTTTTCACCGCCCTGCGATCACCAACAAGTTTGGCCACCCAGCTGGGGGTTTATTGATCACAATAAAAATGGAGCTCCACTGCTCTGTTCAAGAGTTTAAGACCAACAGTCCAGAGATATCAACGGTTCAGATTAGGGGGGAAAATGGGCTAGGGGTGGACCTTCTTAACATCTATGCCAGAGGGACCCACATTGTCCATTCTTCAGGAGTTGGAGAGCCTTCTTGATGCTAGCAAAACACAGTCCCCTCTAATAGTTGCTGGCAACTTCAATGTCACCTTCAAACCTCTAAAGCAGGAGGACTTGTGTGAAAGCGGAAAGGAGGAGGAGCTGTGGCTCATTCTCCCTCTAGACCTTACCCCATCAGTAAATGGCCCCAAATGGCATTGCAACTCAATCCACTCACCCTTAAATTTGGCTTGAGGTCTACAAATGGTCGTACTATTTCAGACAAGTCAGGAGCAAATACCTACAACCGAACCATCTATATGAGTTGAATAGACTATTTTCTGCTGAACAGGAGATTGTGTCGCAAAGTAATTTACATGGTTGTAGGGACTACTACGAACAGTGATCATAATCCCCTTGAGCTTACCTAGATTTCACCTTGGGCCAGACGCTTATATCCTCCAAATACTATTCTTGCAACCAGGGTGGTACGCCCTACCAATGATAACAGGTGTCTTAAGTGGACACGTGTACCCATGGACCATGAGAAGCCGCATCTAATTCTAATCAATACCAATTTGGAGGCTAGTACCAGCCAGATGCTTAGTCTGCTAGAACCCCTGGGGTACTTGGCTAAGATTGCTAACTGACGCACCAACTAGTTGGCCTCTTATTTTAAAATATCATGAAGCACGCAGGGTGGGACTAAAAGTTCAAAAGCACAGTTTGCCTTGTTCAAGCAAGAGTGCAGGCTTCTCAGATCTAAATTGGCTACTGCAATTAGAACAAACAATCTGGCCGTAGTGAGGGACACTAGGAGAACTTATAAGAAAGTGTTAATCGAAGTTAAAAAGGAATGAGAAATAGAGCACTGGATGTTGATCAGTGATGCTTGCCTCAAAAACGAGACAACGATTTTGGCTCCTAGTAACAAGGGGAGATGGAGAAAAACCCCAGCCACCAGACAATAACATTGCCATTAAGGCTTGGCTCCTTCATTTGTCCTCACTATACACTGGAGAGTTTGATCACGCTAATGAAGCCCCTGTAACGGAGTCCCCAAATCGATGGGTTTTTCACCATAGCCAAAATAAAATCCAGTATCAATTCAATTGTCAGGTCTATAACCCCTGGGCCGGACACCATTCCTGGCGATGTATTTCTTAGTAACATTGGTCGTCATATATTCTGGCCTTTGCTAATAGAATTGCCACTGGCTCCCCAATTCCGTCTACTTGGAGGGGAGCAGAGGTAATTCTGTTGTACAAGAAGGGCAACCGTTCGCTGCCCTCGATTTACAGACCTATTAGCCTGATTTACAGTGCTCATAGGGACTTTGCCCGTGCACTCCTTACGAAAATTCAATCTTGGATAGGCGACAATAATATTCTGTCCCCTTTCCAAGCAGGGTTCAGTCTTAAAGTTAGCACTGTCACTCAGGTTTTTCGCTTCCTATTACTGGCTTGGAAGACTGTGACTATCTGTCATGGCAGCTTATACGTAGCTTTCATTGACTTAAGGTCTGCATTCAACCTCATTTCCAAACTCTGGTGCGTCTTGAAGGAAATGGGTCTTCCCCATGAAATGTTAGCGTCAGTAGTCCACCTCCTTGAGAACAACTATTATAGGGTTCGCTGGGGTAGCCAAGGCGAACTGGCCGACCCGATTAGGGTGGACTTGGGGGTCTGCCAGTGGTGGGTACTGGCCCCCACTCTTTTTTCACTTTTTATTAATGGAGACGTTTAGTTCCTTGTTGAGAGCCTAGCTGAGGCGCTGACTCTGGGGGGGTTGACAACTCTACTCTTTGTTGAAGACACACTACTAGTTTCCAAGACCCCTAGTGGCCTGCAATTGCTGTTAAAACGTTTTGAGTCCTTCTGTACAATGAAAGGCCCCGAGATCAACACCTAAAAGACCTTTAATGCTGAATCCACATAGATCTGTCACGGTAAAGTTGTTCCTAGATGGGATCCCCTTTGAGAGAGTGAGCACCTTTGATTATTTGGGCGTCACTCTCTCCAACGACCTGTCTTGGAAAAATCATGTCAAGAGGCGGAACCTCTAGCACAGGCGTATTACAGGGGCCCTGAACAAAGAGCACAAGACTTAATCGAGCAAGCCAATAGCTGCCCTTCTTTGTATTTATGATCACAAATTGGTGGGTGCAGCTCCATATGGGCCGGAACTCTGGGGGTTTGAAAAGCTGGAGGCGCTACTTGCAACTGAAAACAAATTCTTAAGATCATTTTGCTCACACCCCCAGAGTGCTCCTCTTCACCCGTTGAGACTTGGAATGGGCAGAACCTTGATTGTAGCAAAATCACAGTTACACTCACTATTCTTTTGGTTACATTTAAAAACGACCCCGAGCTACACACCAAGGATGCTGCCCTGGCTGAGGTTTATGCGCTTAATCGCCATAGGAAAATTGGCTGGCTCACCAAAGTCAAGTCTCTGATGATTACTTTAGGGCTGGAAGGTGTCTGGGGCACTAAAAATCCAGGAACGTTACCTAGCAAACCACTGATCCAAAAATATTATATGGACTGGGTGGCGCGGTCCTCTATTTCTTATCCATCCTGGGGCTGTCTGACACTCGACTTTATGGAGTTTAAATTGAAAGGTGTTATTGGTCTATATCTGGAGGATATCACAAATGCGCAGGATAGAAAGCTTTATATGCAATTTAGATTGTTTTTTTCTGACAGACCCTGCGGTTTCAGGACTGCGAATTTTGAGAATTGTGTAAGTATTTGGGGATACGCCTGGGTTCTTCATTAATTTTTAAGTCGGTACTGTTGCTGCTGTGAGGAACGTCGAAAGATACTGTGTGGGCTACCGGGCTATCTCGTGCAGAGGACAGCTTCCACTACCTTGGAGCATACTTATCATGGGTCACAGTGGTTTCATGGGTCTGCAATTTGGCCCTGCTGTTAGACCCCGTGAGGGCGGGAGTCAGGTCTCGATCCCAACTACCTTTATCTCTTTATTGTCAGTCAGCCATCTTCAAGATGGTCTTGCTAGCTTGTTTACTGTATCAACTTCAGAACTATACGCATCTTTTTCTTACCACTTGGTTTCGACAGATCAATCCAATATGGGGTCAGCTTTTCTGGGGTGGCGGTGCCTTGCGTGTGGCCCTCCGAACCTGCTTTCAGTTCACATACTGCGGAGATAGAGCGGCTGCGGATATTCAACCCTACCATTTCACCTCCCACTTACAGGTCCTGAATGAGTGGTAGTACGGTCCACAAGATGATCCAGCCTACGCTCTCGAGAGATGGGGCTGGGCAAGGCATCGATGCTTACACAGTTATACTGTCAATCGGTCGTTAGTACGCTTCCCCCAACAGCCAGCATAGTGAATTTGACATGGTGGCAATCCCTGCACAGAATGGGGTGGTGGGGACGCCTAACGTGGGAACCTGCTGTGGCGGGCATGCTCCGTCCGCAGGTTGTGGGGTTGGGAGGCTTCCATGGATGGGACCATATTGGCATTTTCATCTGAGGTGATGTTATGCGCGACCTTGTGTTGAAGTCATTCCAAGAGTTTCAATCTGAATATTCAATGCCCAATAGCCAATTCTATAAGTACTTGCAGTTGCGCATTGTCCTATCTCTATATACATATATCAATCAATCAATCAAGGATTTGTAGAGCGCTACTCACCTGGACCGGGTCTCAAGGCGCTGAGGTAGAGGGGGCAGGGGGGGTCCACATATCCGGGAGGTTCACTGAGTTCCATCGAAGACCCAGGTATTGAGGTCCTTTAGGAACTTGGGAAGCAATGCCGTCTGTCAGAGGTGTAGAGGGAGGGAGTTCCAAGCCTTGGCTGCGAGGAGGAAGAAGGAGCACCCTTCTGTTCTGCTTTTCTTGATCCGAGGTACTGTTGTGAGGGAGAGCTGTGCCGAGCGTAGAGAGCGTCGGAGAGTGTGGAACACGAGGTGGTGGTTCAGATTGGCAGGCCCAGTCTTGTGGAGGGCCTTGTGTGTGTGGGTGAGAAGTTGAAAGTGCTTCTCTTCTCTATGGGAAGTCAGTGTAGGCTCCGTATTTGCTGACTCATGTGGCAATGGCATGGTAGGTTGAGGACTAGTCTGGCGGCGGCGTTCTGGAGTTTGCGTGTGAGGTTCTTGCAGATCCCGGCATATAGTGTGTTGCCGTAGTCAAGTCTGCTACTAATGAAGGCGTGTGTGACTGTTTTTCTGTGTTTCGAGGGAATCCACTTGATGGTCTTGCGGAGGAGTTGTAGGGTGTGGTAGCAGGAGGAGGTGATGGTGTTGATCTGGCGGTCCATTTTGAGTTCGGAGTCCCGAATGATTCCGAGGTTGCGTGCATGGTCCGTTGGGGCGGGAGGTCCCTGAGGGCGGGGGGCCACCAGGTGTTGTTCCAGGTGTTGGGGTGTGGGCCCATGATGAGTATCTCAGTTTTGTCCGTGTTGAGTTGGAAGCAGCAGTTCTTCATCCATCTAGCGACAACTTTCATTCCTTCTTGAAAGTTGCGTTTCGTGGTATATATCCACACTTCTTGTCCCTTCCAGACTTTAATCCACTCGAAGGTAAATTATTAATGGGGGACCTGCATTTAATCCAATTCAAATATCTTCATTGAGCCTATTATACAAGACACTGTCTATGGCATATGTGGTTTATTGGCTCCCCTATGTGCCTGCGGGCCCGGACCGATGAGGGCACATTCTTGCACACAGTTTGGGACTGTAGGGTTCTTGCCCGGTGCTGACGGGGGGGTCATGTCCTTATTAGCTGAGGTACTTGCGTTGGATATCCTGAGGGTCTCGAAACTGCTCCTCCGGCATAGCACTGAAGGTATAGATGGCAATAGATACAAACGTCATCTGTTATTTCTTGAGCTTATCTTGGTCAAGAGAGACACAGTACGACAATGGAAGACTAGGGACACACCGCTCCCGGATGTTTGGAAGCAGGGTGTGGACTTCTGTATGGGCTTGCAGGTCGCAGCATTCCAGGCGAGGGAATGCCTCCAAAACATCCTAAGATCTGGCAAAGATTGGCAGATCATCGTGGTTTGACCCTAGAGCCTGTACACACTGTCGAACTGCACACAGATCCTGAAATCAGGCACTTTGGCCAGGACGTGCAAGTGGATTTTTAGATATTATATATTAAACACGTATTGGACATTGCTTAGGACAGGACGGGTGGGCAGTGGGGAGGTAATGTGCGCAAGCTAATGTTTCTGTTTAAAGATTACTTGATGGGAATTAAGCCATGTTGTCAATTAAGTGGTATGATGTATCCTATCAGCCCGTCTGGGTCGGGTTTTAGCAAAAACGTATTACATGTTGTTAAGAAAAAAAATATCTGTGTATTGCCTCATAAAAGTCCTTAAATGGGTTGGAGGTGGCTAGGGGCTCCTGGAAATTCAGGGAGGCGAGGACATGGCACAGGCAAAGGCTCCACCACAGACCTAACCCTCGAGTGTCGCACGCCCTGCAACTCATCCGAAAGGCATGCGTGGTGAAGTCAAAGTCCTCTTCGACTTTTTTTATTTATTGTGAGACTTACCCAAAAATTTGTAGTGGGACGATGATTGCTGGGTACACAAACTATCTTGGGACCTTTCTCGCAATCGAGACCTGGAACGTTGCAGGGACAATCGACGTTGGGCTACAAAGAACTTAAGGTATCACTCTCTCAGCGTCTTAGGATGCATGGCGTGGCAGTACTCACATGTCTTGGCATTATGTCATGCTCAAGACACCAGAGACAAACCAAACGCGGGTCTTTCACCGATATCTGTAGCTAACAGGCGCCGAATGGCTTTAAACCTGCCTTTCTGGTGGACATCCTTAACACCAAGAGGGTAATTCTTGAAAAAAATATTAAACAAAGAGTTGAATAAGAGTCAGTCAAACTAGATTTCCAGGGGTAGCTCTTCTCTGGATCTGCGCTACCTGTGGCATGAAAGAAAAGAACTTTCATCAGTGACCTGGAGTGGCACCTTAATAGGCAATGCACATGTCACTTACAGTGTGGAAGATGCCACAGAGAGCTGTCCGACGCCATCTACCAGTGCGCTGAGTTAATGCTCACAAAACAATATCCGGATCCAGCCTGGTGAATATTCGAAGATATGGAATCTGAAGCTAGCAATCTCTATCAGGTTAAGGCAGTAGTGCTTTGCAAATATGCATACCAAAGCCCATGTAGCTGCCTGACAGATGCCCAGGAAAGACACGCATATTAACACAGTGGTAGCAGCTTTAGCCTTGGTAGAAAGAGTACTTAAGCATTCTGGGAGCTGTTTTCCGCCAGTGCATAGCAGATATTTATGCAGAGAACAATCCACTGAGAGATGGTATGTTTTAGCACTGCTTTAACTTTTTTTTCTCACCTGAAAAACCTTTCAAAAGCTTATTGTCCACTCAATGTTCCTTGGTACAATCAATGTAGAAACTCAACGCTCAAATGATGGAGCCTGTCTTCCCCCTTAAACGGATTAGTTGGAGCAATGAATGCGGGAAGGGTAATGGCCTGGTAAAAATAAAAAGGAGTAACCACTTTCTGGTAGCTCAGGTCCTTAAAACCAACTGATTAGGGAAGAAGGTGGTGTAAGGTGGATTTACACTGAGAGTCTGAAGTCCGTTCACACATCTAGTCAAAGTTATGGCGATGAGATAGACTGTCTATAAAGCCAGACGTCTCAACAGACACCTGAGCAACCGATGAAAATGAGTGTACATCAACAGAGTGGGGACACATTATAAGTCCCATTGGGGTCATCTCAAAGGGTTTCAGTCGAAACAAATGTTGCAAACATTTTAAAAACCACATCCCAACTGGTTATTTAAATAATCAAGGCTGATCCAGCAAACACAAGAAAGCCAAAAGAGCTGACTAGGAGCTCTAAACAAGGCCCAAGGCAAGTCCTTAATTAGTTAGAAGCAAAACAAACAGCAAAACTTCAGGCAACTTTGACTGTAAATGGTCTGTGTGAGTGCAGCAACAATCCACAAATGTATCCCAATGGCTGGTATATACTGATATAATGGAGGGACGCCTCGCCACCAAGATGACATAAATGGCCTCAGGTTGTAGATTGAAGGAGGTCAACTGTTATTGCTCAATCTCCAAGCATGAGGTTGTAAAGTATGCAGGCCTGAGTGAAACACCTTTCCCTGATGCTGTGATAGGAGATCCTCCCAAAGTGATAGCTTGATGGGAGGACAGTTGCTCACTGCCAGAACATCACACTCTTGTGGCTCAAACCGGTGTCACTAGGTTGACTTGGGCCCTGCTGTTTCTGATCTTATTCAAAATTCAGGGCAGGAGAGGAAATGGTGGACAGGCATACAGGAGTACTCAGCTCCACTCAAGATGTAAGGCATCTCCAAGCAGGTGCTGAATCAGAAACTTCAGAGAGCAAAAGTGCTGTCATTGCGCTTTCTTGGCAGTGGCATACTGTATCCAAAATGGCTCTGATTAAAAGGAGCATCCGCAAGGGACTCAGGTGCGACTTTGGCTCGTTGATAGTGAAGCCCAGACATGCTAGGAGGTTCACAGTTGTTTAGAGATGGCTGATGACTGCCTGGGGCAAGCCCGCCTTTAACAGCCAGCTATTAAGGTAGGGAAAGACTGGTACCCCCAATCTCTGGAGATGTGCTGTGACCACAGCTATCACTTTCATGAACACTCGAGGGACACTGGTGAGCCCAAAGGGGAGCAGTGTTAACTGAAAATGCTACTGGGCCCACCATGACCCGCAGGTAGCGCCGATAGGTCTGCAGAATGGGTATGCGGAAATAGGCGCCGAGCAGGTCCAGCGCCACCATCCAGACTCCAGGGACGAGGGCAGACAAGACATGAGTCAGCATAAGCATTTAGAATTTCTCCCTCTGGAGGAAGCCATCGAGAGAGTGAGGTATAAAATCAGACAAATTATGTTAAAAAAACACCCTGCACTTCCAAAGCCACCATCCAGTCCCCAGCCTACTAGGCAGACTGGACTTGGGCTAGCATAAGCATCTTGAACTTATCCTTCACAGAGTATCGTTGAGAGGGCTAAGATCCAAAATAGGACGATGGCTTCTGTTCTTCGACAAAAGGAAAGAGTGCGAGTAGAAGAGTTACTACTTTCAGGGCCAGAACCTTCTGCATGGCCCCTTTGGACAAAAGGGCTAGCATTTCATGTCATAAGACAGAGACGCCTCTACCTCAGCCCCCCTGTGAGGCAGAAAGAAAGGGAAGGGCATAGTCCTGGCAGACATTTTGTAGGATTCACTTGTCCATCGTGATGGCCTGCCACCCTTGGAGGAAATATTAGATCCTGCCTCCGACAGGGTGGCTGTGTTGCCGACAAGGACACACTACAGTGGTATGTATTTGCGGAAGCTGGAGGGTTGGGAGACTCCGCTGCACATTGTCCCTGCTACCCTCTTTGTCTCTAGGACCCATGGCCTCATCCACAAAATGTCTGAAAGCCTGGTGTACTGGAGGAGAGGTCTGGCATTGATGGATGGGGAGAACTCTACTGTCGTCATGAAGGGGTCGACATTGCTGGTGAAACTGTCTTGTGAAAAAAGGCAGGCCCAAGAAATGCAATGTGGCTCTGCTCTGTTAAGAGCTCCAAGGCCGAGTACACTTTATCCCCAAAAAGAACAAGATCCTTCAAAAGGCATGCTCATAAGGGTGCCTGGACATCTCCGAAGAAACCTGTGGACTGCATTCAGGCATAATGGAGGAGAGCCACACTGGATCATGGCATGTCCTAAGTAATCAGTCTTGTCAAGTCCTGAACGTATTACAAATGTCACGCATCACAACTGTCAAGAATAGACTGCATGAGAGATGCCTGAAGGTCGTCCAGAACCACCAGTAAAATTTGACCTACCGCATCCCGAAGGGTACGGGAATGATGGCCGGGGAGACAGCTATCATTGGCTGATCATAGAACAAGGCTCCATGAGGAGACAATTATTTTATCAAAAGTCTCTTTTCATCCGGACTCATGGTAAGGGTTGAGTGGTAGGAAAAGCATTCTGATTGACACTGCACACGTTAAAACGTCTTTGGAGGACACTGGGCTATCCAATCTTTTTTTCTCCCCTTAATCTGGTCAGGTTGCCCATAGGCTATGCTTAGAAAGAAGCTTCTGACCAAGGTTACCATAGACAGGAAAACTGTAAGTAAGAAGAAGCCTAAAGTATCTATGTTCAATCAAGATTCATAAAGCGTGGCTAATTCATGCCCTGGAGACTTATTCTCACTGCCAGGTCCTGAGGTCCATTCGAACAATCAGGTCATCATACAGGATGTCACCCAATATTATTTAGCCTCTATTCAAAACTTACAACATCATTTTGTTCTGGGTGTCCAGCGAATTGTTATTAGGTGTCAGGCCTGGCCCCCTGTTCTTGTGATGGTGTATCGAGCCAGTTGAATTTGCAAATTGTGTTTTTTTGCCATTTCTATAGGACACCCACAGGAAAAAAATATATTTTACCACTTTTTAAATTTAGCCAGTGCAGACCAGCGCTATTTTTCCCTAAGCAACTGCATTGTCCTCTGGTTTGTTTTTACATGGAGAGTTTTATATGGCAAATGATAAAACTAAGGCGGGCTGCAGTCTGCTGTTAGGTTGACTATGCACTGTTTTATGAATTGTACTACTTTGTGTGACCTTTAAAAAAAAATAAAAAAATGTGTATATAGATATATATATACAGATAGCTGTATCCTGACAGCCTTGTGTACGTGCCTTCTTTCTTCGGGAGCAGGACTGGGTTTACAGATATATATATATCAGCTTCCAGAACACCAGCCTGCCGCACTCTCGAGCAGGTGCTCACGTAACGGGTGTGTACCCGTTAAAAGTATATCGCTCACAGCATCCACAGGTCCTCGCCCTGTTTTAATGATCGCAGCACTCGTAGGGGTAGTGTAACAATTGACGAAGGCCGATGCCGAAACGCGTCTTACTATGCTGTAAGGTTTGCGAATAAAATTTGTTTGTGAAACCACCTCCACGAGTGCTGCGATCATTAAAACAGGGCGAGGACCTGTGAGCGATATATATATATATATATATATATATATAAAAGCTCCACTAGCACCTGCCTGTCGCACTCCTTGGCTGGTGCCTGCTAGTCGGGGGTGCACCCGACAACAATATCGGCTCAAAACAACAGCAATAGCCTCAAAATAATCAGCAATCCAGGAATGGATAACAGGGAAGACGATTTATTAAATATAGGTGACGCGTTTCACTCTACAAGAGAGATATATATATTACGCCACTCCACTTCCATGAGCAGTCGCTTGCGCTTTTCCTTCAGGAAAAAAACGTGGAGCACAGACCCAGGCAAGTGCTTAAGATCTTCTTTATTTAGCTGTTTAACATGCCGGCCATTACGCGTTTCGGTACACAACGTACCTTGATCACATGACAGAGTAGTGTCACCTGATCCCTTAAATGCCAACAAACCACTTTTTTTCTATTTTGGTGATGCAGTGTTAAAGTGACAGTGCTCTTTTGTGCATAGAAACAGTGCTACACGGTAATCTTGGTGGTAACAGTATCGGTCTAGTACCTTAATTGACCAGTTTCTTGCAGTACAATACATGGGAAACCTTATATATTGGTTACATATTTGACAAAAATAACTGTGCAAATACGCATTACAGTACATATTTTTGTGCAAATCTCTGCTCTTAGCTGCTCAGTGTGCAAATTATGCTTTACTTGTAAACAAACACCACTTTTATGTGCAAATTTACGCTGATGTGCAAAGCTCGCATTTGAATCACGGTATAAATACCCTATGTGCAAAATCATGCTATTTTGTGCAAACTTATGCCTTCATTATCATGGTATAAATACCATATGTGCAACCAATATTTTTCTGTGCAAATGTACAACTGTATAATACAAATATTTCCTATAATAAAATATATATGTTAAAACACAATATCCTCTATATATATATATACATACTTAAAACCATCATTGTACATGTATCACATGTATTGACACCAGCTTGGTCTTTACTCTGTTTCAACAACCACTCACATCTCGATGACATTGTTACCATTATGTAGCTACATGTTTTACCAACCAGAAGCCTCTGGTGGTAATGTGATGTGTCCTCTAAAAACTTACGTGATTAAAAAAAAGTGAAATTGGATTAAAACATTTTTTTTACAAGGATCACTGGTGATAAGCTGGGAATAAAACCTTTTTTTTATTTAATTTAAAAGGATGGTATCAAAAAAGTTTCATAGTTTTTGTTTATTCCTGCTTTTTCCCAATTCGTGAGGTCTTTATTTGTGTGGACTCATTTGCACAGGTGTTGGCGTATCTCCCCTAATTACATTATTTAACATTTTCTGACTGGGGGGCTTGTTTTACACCTGTTTTACCTAAGTATTCTTATCAGTTTAGAGACAGATGTACAGGTCTTCGGTAGCGTTCAGACCATGCGGATGTTTAGAATCTAGATCCAGGATATATCTGGTTTCTAATCTACGCAATTTTTCATCCCTGTCCCCACCTCTCTTACTTGGGGGTATCATATCTAATAAAAAATACTTAAGTAACTTTACATCGCCTTGATGTTTCTCATTAAAATGTCGGGCAACTGGGTACGTGGGATCTTTATTCTTAATTTGTACGGATATGTTGTAATATTCTTTTATGCCCCTGCAGCTTTGTACTTCCCACATACCTCAGCTTGCAGGGGGATTCCAGAACATAAATTATGTATTCCGTTTTGCACGTTAGCATTTGTTTTATTTGGTGTTCACCCTTGCCAAATGCTAACACAACACTCTTTGTATTTACCCCATTTAAGCACGCTTTGCACACTTGACATTTATAGAATCCTTTTCTTTGGTTGAACCAATTCTTTTTGGGGAGTTCTATAGGGTTATTTACCACCAATCGATCTCTCATGTTTGGTGCCCGCCTGCTAGTGACCATTGGTTTACTAGGGAGGTGATTTCCCAGTATCGGGTCATTTTTTACTAGAGACCAATTCCTCTGAATTATACGTTTGATCTCTCTGTGCTGCTTGTTATATCTTACAATCATCCTGAAGTTCTTATCAGATTGTACAGGGGGGTCAATTGTCTCATTGGTCGTCGGTGTTTGTGCTAGGGCTGAGTGTAAGAGTGTTGATCTCGTTATTTCATTGCTTTTTCTGATAGCCGTGTCTATGCATGATGTTGTGTACCCTCGCTGCAGAAATCTGATTTTGCTGGCCTTTTGTGCAATTTCTAATTCCTGGAGTGTGCTGCATATGCGCTTTAGTGTAAGCATTTCCCCATAGGGGATGCTTTGCACTAGGTGTCTAGGGTGATGACTATTGGCGTGCAGTATAGAATTTACTGCAGTGGGCTTCCTATGGATTTTTGTTTCTAGTTTCCCACTTTCTATATATAGCTCAACATCCAGGAATGTTACATTTGTTGGGCTTATTTCCGAAGTAAAGTGCAAGTTAATTTCATTCTGGTTCAGTTTGTCAATAAATATTTCAGCCTCTCTCTTTGTGCCCTTCCAAACAATAAATAAATCATCAATATATCTCCACCAACATCTTACATGTTCTTTGAGTGTATTCTCAAATTTTCTATGGAGGACCAGTTCCTCCCACCATCCCATATGGAGACAGGCGTAACTCGGGGAGAAACTGGCCCCCATAGCTACACCCCGTATTTGCTGGTAAAGTACATGTTGAAACAGGAATATATTATTGTGCAGTCAGAAGTCCATCATGTCCAAAAGCATTTTGCTATGTTGTTTATGGATATCTGGTCTCTGTCTAAGATAAAATTCTGTTGCCCTCAAACCATCTTTATGGCTGATACTTGTATACAATGATGTTATGTCCATTGTTATCAATAAATAGTCTGATTGCCATTCTATATTATTGATTTTTGCCAAAAAGTCACCGGTGTCTCTTACGTATGAGGGTAATTTATGCACAAACTCCTGTAGAAAATGGTCGATATATTGAGACATATGTTCCGTCAAGCTATTCATTGCCGAGATGATCGGTCGTCCTGGGGGGTTTAATGGATTTTTATGGAGTTTCGGTATAAAGTATAACACCGGTGTTGTGGGTCTTTCATTCTTCAAAAATAAAAACTCCTCTTTACTTATTAGATCCAATCCTTTCCAGGCTAACAGTTTACTGTATAACCGATCATATGTGTTCTTTAATGTTCCCTGATCACATCGGCAATAGCAATTTCTGTCTGCCAGTTGGTTTTGGGCCTCTTGTATATAGTCAGTCTTTTTCCAAATTACAAGGTTGCCCCCTTTATCAGCATTGCGTACAACAATCTGTCTATTTTTTGACAATTTACTCATCAACTGGTTGTAGCTTTTCTCCATTTTCCTTTGTTTCTTTTGTTTGGGTTTATTTATAGCTATGTTCAAATCCTTAAGATCTTTGGTGATTTGTTCGTGGTATATGTCAATACCATCACGAGGCATAATTGGAACAAACTTTGACTGGGGTTTGAATTTTGTGATGCATTTTTCTGGTTTTGAAACACGGTGATTGGTTCATTCTCTCCTTGCGTCATGAGTTCCTGTGTTTGTGTAGATCTCATGTCATCTAAGTCTTGAATGAAACCTCTTTCCTGTGTGTTGAACATTAGTTCACTTTGCATCGGATCATCAGGGGCAGATTCACTGGTGTTATTTTGCTCTGTATTGTCTTTGAGTAGGTGGTATTTCTTCAGTTTCAATTTTCGAATTCCTTTGTATATATCCATTCTTGTGGACGCGTAATCAAATGTGCTTTCAGGGGCAAAGGACAGTCCCAGAGATAAAAGTTGTAACTCGGCTGAATTTAACGTTACCTCTGACAGATTGGTTACTGTTATGTTTTTGTTTCCCTTGTTCCAAGCACTTGTTGTTTGGCTTATTTGCGGTTCCACCTCCGTGGATATCTTCTGCTGCTCTCTCCTTTGCCTTGCCCGTCGCCTTTCTCTGCGTTTGCGGGTACGGCTTTTGGTTTTGAAGGTGTTTTTGTTGTTTGGCGTTTTGGCCGGAGGGTTTGATTCTGTTCCTCCACCAAAAAACCCACTTCTTCCACCAGTGAAATGGACGTTGGTACTCTCCCTTGTCGAGCATCATCAGTATCACTCTCAATCGCTGAGCTTAGACTCGACGCAGAGGAGTGTCCAGCCTTAGTATGGAGATCCCCTTTATTCGCATTTTTGTTTGATCCACTAAATTTAGAGATTTTCATATTTTCATATTTTTTAGCAAAAGTAAATATTCTGCCGCATTCATAGTCCATTCTATCTCGATGGTACTTGTATGTCTTTCTCTCCCTGATTTTTTCCTCTTCCCTTTGTAATCTGCTTGTCATGTCTTTTCTTAGTTTGTTCTCTTCTTCTGGTTACCCCATAGCTTGTATATCTTCATTGAGTTCCTCGATTTTTTGTTGCATTTTTTCGCGGTCCATTTCCGCATATCTTACCAGAATTACTAATAACTTGCGAGATGACTCCAAATTAGTCTCTGCCCATTCTTTTAGCATATTGGGGTCGTGTGTCATATAACTAGGTGCTAGAAGAATGTGTAGGCCTCTTGGAACACGATTTACATCTAGATAGCGCTGTAATGATCTCCCCTCCCACCATTTACTTTGTTCCTGCTTGCACAGTTTCTCTAGTGCCCGAAATTTTTCTTTAAGAGTCTCACATTTTGCTCCTGAGGTCCCAGGTGCATTCTGGGACTTGTTGTTTCCTTGCGGGGCTGATTCATCATCGAACATTTCCACCGCTTTAGCCTCACGATCTTTGAGCGTGTCTGCCGACATGACTACAGCTGAATTAATCACTTCCTAAATACAGACACTACCGATGCCCGGCTGCGTTATTAAAAAATTTTCTAGCAGTACCGGTCGCGTGTCTGTTTAAAAAATGTGTATATAGATATATTACCTACTGGCGGTCGCCAGTAGGTATATATAGTTAGGATTTTTTCTCTATGGGATTTTTGAAAATTCTATGTCAAATAACTTTGGCGTTTGTGGACGGAATTGGCTGAAATTTTCAGGAAAATGGCACATTTTGTTTCTGAGCAGCCCCTGAAAATTGGGGGGGGGGTTCGGCCAGGGGGGGTCGAGAAAAAAGGGGGGTCCCAAAACGTGTTTTTAACATTGAGTTTTCCATAGGGCGGTTGGCCTCACTTTTAGCCCGAACGGCTGAATGGATTTGCACGAAACTTGGCAAAATTGTAGGGACTGGTAGCCCGATGTGCCTTTTGTAGGTCTCAATATATGTGCTACAGTGGATTTTGAGAAATTAACGTTTAAAAAAAGATATATATCTGTAACAGCGGACCGGGCAGCGCTCCAGTACGCGTACTTTTCGCGCAACGGAGCTTTGTGAAGCGAAGCTGATTGGTTCTCCGGCGTCTGTAAACATTCCAAACAGTCCGTAGCGGCCGCCATCTTGTCTCTCGGTAGGATCGAGAGACAAGAGGAGGCCAAAGCGAAGGGGCAAATGACCATAAGGGGGCATAGTAGATCCTCGCTGACCCCCTAGGTTTGATGTGGAGGTTTTAAAAGGGCCCCGCGGGGCAAAAAAAAAAAATAATAATAATAATCGAACGGCTGAATGGATTTGCACGAAACTTGGTAAAATATTAGGGACTGGTAGCCCGATGTGCCTTTGCTAGGTCTCAATATATGTGCTCCAGTGGATTTTGAGAAATTAACGTTCAAAAAAAGATATATATCTGTAACAGCGCTCCGCTTCGCGTAACGGAGGTTTGCGAAGCTGATTGGTCATTCTGTCACTGGGCTATAGTTGGGCTACATCTGGCTGATATTTGGGCTACATTTGTTTTTTTTGTCTCTGGCGGCCATCTTTGGGCTACATTGGGCTACATTGGGCTTCATTGGGCTTCATTGGGCTACATTGGGCTACATTTGAGCTCCAACACATATATAGGCCAATGTAGCCCAATATATATTTTTCAAAGTTAATTTTCGTAAAAACCACTGGAGCATATATCTTGAGACATAGCAAAGGCACATCGGGCTACCAGTCCCTACAATTTTGCCAAGTTTCGTGGAAATCCATTCAGCCGTTCGAGCTAAAAGTGAGTCCAACCGCCCTATGGAAATGAAGGAAATGAATGGGTAATTTGTAATTAGCAAATAGCTCATCGCAAACTAGGAATGGTAAAGAATCGCTATTTATTCCTTAAAGTTCGCTATTTAGGAAATGCAAAAAACTTTGATGATACATATGGCGGTTCATCTCTAACAAGATAAGAAGCATAGGGATAGATTTATGATGACTGGCGCATCACCAGGGATGTGTTAGTCATTCTGTGCCGCTGTTCCGTCACCTATGGTGTGCTGCATTTACAATGCGGCGCATCATGGGGCAAAAACAGCACAGATGCGTGATGTATCTGTGCCGTAAAGGTGGCGCATTGCTGGAGTTGTATCGCAAGTGTGATGAAGCTCCAGCAAGGGTCGGGGGTGCCCCTGTCGCAGGGTTTCTGTTCTCACACAGAACTGTGGACAGAGGATTGGAACCTCGGCGAATTAGGGTGCCCCAAAACTTACCTTAGTAATCAAAAACCCCTTAGCAAGCTAGGTACAGTGTCACATTGGATATAACAAACTCTCAATGTTTAGACAATCCAGAATATGAACTTATAGTACCTCAGGATACGTGGAACTCATGAACAGTCGGTCGTTATATATTTCTTAGAAACCAGAACATGGAGTTAAGAAGAACACATGTGTATTTGAAATGTTTATTTACTAATGCCGTCTTCTCAGGCATAGTATCTTAGATAATACAAGTACACATATTATCAGTAGCAAAATTACCAGCATAGTTACTAGTACATAAAAAGCGAATGGTGACAGTATGTTAACATGCTGTAAATGAATAAGAGTTAGCAACACTTATAAGCAGCCACGGGCCGTGGAGGGAGTTACGGTGGGGCAGGGAGGCGGGGAGGGGGAGGGGCAGGGTGGAGAGGGCTCCACCCTGCCCCTCCCCCTCCCCGCCTCCCTGCCCCACCGTAACTCCCTCCACGGCCCGCGGCTGCTTATATCTCACCCTCCCTAATACACATATTATATTATTTGCTAAGAAGGTCTGTTTGTGTTGGTTTAGGGCGTGCCCATACTTTAGTGTCTTAGATTTGAAGGAATCACATCAGCATACACCAGCTCTCTCTTCATGTGAACCGCATCAACTGTTGTGTATGTGTGTTCGGCAAAGCAATATAAAACCCACCTCATGCCCAGAATTGGCAGAAGCTGCACTTATGTTATGAGTATGAAGTCGTGGAGATCAGACCTCATAACAATTCTGTATCGTGTTGTTCTTGAAACTTCAGCACTCGCTGTACAGATATAGTTTAACAAGCAAAGCAGATAGTAGAGCAATAACATATTATTCTCATGTAAACCACGATGAACTACTAGGTTGAAAGCTAAAGCAACAACTAAGTGTCGTGTGCAGAAGTTGCAAAAAAGGAAAAATGGCGTTTAAACCGGTAATGAGCCCATGCTAACTTAACACGGTGTAAAGATATCCAGGACCTAGATGACACCTCCCCATGATCCGGAAACGAACTGAATAAGATAATAGAAGTGCCATCTCATGAGAGCAGATTGCAACTTTATATGTGGACGGTCCGCAAGGTAAAACATTAAAAACTAGGAAAATTTAATGCTAAAGAAAAATAAAACAGCCAAGTACTTTATCGAGTCTTAAGCCAATAGGCAAGCTAAATAATAAAAACTTGACAAATAAGTCAATGAATTGTCAATGAAATGCTAGTACTCAGCATATCAAACATGAAAAAGGTCTATGACATAACTGTGTATGCAAAATAAGCTGCAACAGCCTCCAATAGGAAGTCACCGTCTTCATCCGAAAAGAGTTCAGCCATCCAATTTAAAAGCGGAAAAGAACATACGTGCTCTCCCAGCACCGGATCCTCTATCACCATCAGAGGACAGCTCGGTGGGTTTTCAAGAAAGCTCTGTTCCAAGAAAGACTGTGTTGCCGCCAGTAAATTCCAGGGACCAATTAGTCCATGCATCAATGCCACAGCCATAATCCTTTCGCCAGGACAAACCAACTCGTGAGTAATGATAGGAGTCATCAGCTCATTAAAGTCGACGTCAGGAGAAACCGGTCCGCAGAGACACAAATCAATGGCCCAATCGAAATCACAGGTCAGGCAGCGAAATACAGGCTGGACACAGGTGAAGTAGGAGAATCGAAAAGATAATCCATATGCCGTGCTTAATATCGCCAACGGCATTGTGCCATAATATTCTAGCATGCGATTGCGGAACAGTGTCAGCAGCTGCAGGGCGGGAGCTTGCACAGGAGGGACATCCATATTTAAAAATGTAAAAAAGCACAAGAGCGTCCGCTGGTAATGCAAGTAAAAATGGGAATCCACGAAGCACAGTGGAAAAAAATAGAATGAAAGAAAGCAGGGATGACTCCAAAGATTTTCTCAAATGAAGTCACGAGACCACTGGTAACAACTTTAAAAAAGTGCGCCAGGCCCTTTGTGGAGGACGCGTTAAAGATAGTCCGAACCATCTTGCTGAAATGGAAAGGCAAATCTGTATTTAAAAGGGTCTGGACCTCTGTACGGGTGTTCGCTATGTGAAGCACGAAAGTTTCACGGGCCGAACTCAAGGCCACCTCTCTCTGAGACAAAAGAGCTCTTATTCTTGCCATGCCGTTGAAATCTGCTCCCAAGGTTGGTATTTGTGGCCAGATTGAAAACTCCCTATGTTCATGTGTGGGAGGAAATAGAACATTTCTGCAGCAAATAACCCGTTCACTTACTGTTACGATAAAAGGAATACTTTTAATTAACCCAGAACAATCTTCATTATTGAGCATCAAATAACTACCATTTTCCAACAACTTGAACGTGGGGATGATAGCAGGAACTGGCGTGCCTTGCAACACGCAAGCCATATTTGGTCGGTGTTTGTTGCATGAACCGTGTAACTGTATGTGCCTACACATTAGTGAATGATCTGGCGTCTCAGTGCATTCCTCTTCATTCAGATAAACTTCTTGATCATCTTTGAAACATCTGTATGTGTATGGAAGCGACCAGACCTCATGAAGAAAAGCACTACCTAAAGGTTCATAACGACCTATTGGTATATATTTCATACAATTTGAAAACTTATATAAAGCAAAAGGCAGCGTTATTAAACCGTGGATAAGGCACGTTGCCAAAAAACCCGCAATCCTCTGCTGATGATGTCACTGAGCATGTCATGAATGATGTAATATGTGACATCATCAGCAGTGGATTACGGTAATAGTATCTCTAGTTTACTCCCCTATAGCTGTCTTTCTTTTAACATAAGTGTCTGTTTCCTTCCCTTATACTTACTGTTCTTTTTTTTAAAAAAAATTTTTGGTTCACTTCCGGTTCGCGTACCGGCGAGCGAACTGGGAAGCGAACTACGAGAAATAGAGGTTGGCACAGTTCCAAATATTGTACCAATTTTTTAATAACGGGGAGGTAGTTCTGAAAAGAACTTTTTTTTTTTATTGTTTTTGTTGTTTTATATTTTTTTTATTATTTTTCTGAACATTTTTTTACTTTTTTTGAATTTTTCTGAACAGTTTTATATTTTTTTGGGTTTTTCTTGCAGGGGGCAATGAAAACTATTCATTGTAAAGGGCTCAACAGGAGCAACAAAACAAAAAAAAAGTATTTATTATTTGGGGCGTTTCGTACAAACTTGCATATGATAGTCAATAGCTCTGTTGATCTGAGTGATGCTTCTTTCTCCGTAGCAAATGAATCCATTGCAATGTACGCAGACGTGTTTTACTTCATGAAATCTCGTTTGAATATTTGGCACCATCTCCCTGCCCTCTGGTCCCGTTACTTCCGGTACAACAGATCTTCTGGCCATAATAGGGAGATTATCTAGGTCGTTACGAAACTGTGCAGCACTGTAGTTGTTAGGATGCCACCTAGTCATATGGCGATGCATTGTGTAGTTTCCGAAACTGTATTTTTTGTCGGTCCCTCTGGACAGTCTATCTTGACATATAAGGCAAGTTACGTATCTTGCATTTAAATGAAGTTTTCTTTCCGGTGAGACGTCCTGGGCTCCTCAGGCAAAAAGTGCCTCTCTTCGTGCTCGTCGTCCTGTTCCTCTTCTTCCTCTTCTTGCTGAATTATAACTTGAGCAGGTGGTCCACTCTTCCTTGGATGTGGTGGAGGTGGTGGGGAAGCACCAGCTGAAGCTACTAAAGAAGCCATTGCTCACTGGTAACAAAGGGTCTTTCTCTCACAATGATGAAAGTCAGAGTGAGGAAAGAAGGAGGGATTTTCATCATTTGGGAAAAACAATAGTTCTCAACCAATGAAAAGTGTTCATTTTAGATTATATGACCTAGTCTTACATCATTAGGAAACCAAAAGTGAAATGAACCAATGAAAAGTGTTATTACCAAGTCACATGACCTGCTGTGTTTACGTTAAGCGCTTTGCAGGGCCTCCCGGTTTGCTTCCAGAAACCTGTGCTTTGCGACTCGGTAAGCGTACCAGTTCGCTAACGTAGCACGTCATATGACGTATCACGCGACAACGCGAAACGTCATGCGGACGGGAGGCGTCACGATGTTGTTTTCTAACGCGGCAGTTGCGGTAAAGAAACGTTTACCGGCTCGCGGTCTATTTCGCGGCATCAAGGTCAGCTAACGGGAAGCTTCCCGATTCGCGAAGCGGGAACGAAGAAAAAAAAATATTTTAAATTTTTTTTATTAATAAACATATAAAATATATTTTTGGATTTAAAGAAGAATACATTTTACAGCTACAAATATTAGCTGTTAAAAAACCAATGAAATTCACTGAAAAAACCATAGGTTATAGACCATATATAGTTAGGAATTAGCATTTACAAAACCTTGAAAATTCACTGAAAAAACCATAGGTTATAGACCATATATAGTTAGGAATAAGCATTTAGAAAACCTTATTTTACTCACACAAAACCATTGAAATTCCATATATAGTTAGTTGCACTAACTATATATCGCGCACCCGCAATCCACTGCTGATGATGTCACATATTACATCATTCATGACATGGTCAGTGACATCACTGATGACATCACTGATGACATCTCAAATGACATCACTGATGACATCACTGATGACATCTCAAATGACATCACTGATGACATCATGACACACCAATACCAGTTACTACATACGCACTCACTGATTCGTACGTCTACACACACATTCACTCATTCACCCATACAATTACTCATACATACAGTCAGTTATTATTAGAACACTATCATATGCACTCATACACCTAGTCAGTCCTGTGAAGAATCAATCACACTTCGATTTCCTCATCTATAGTTAAACACAGAACACCATACTTTTCACACATATACTAACACATACTTACTCTCTTATACAATCACTGATACAAGTACACATTGATATGCACAGCGTCACACACCTCCCAGCCAGCCACACACACACTCAGTCTTCCATCCATCTAGTCATTCTTCAATATGTAAAACGTATTTAAACTTTACAAAAACACACAGACACTAGATGATGTCATCAGTGATGTCACTGACCATGTCATGAATGATGTAATATGTGACATGATCAGCAGTGGATTGCGGGTGCGCGATATATAGTTAGTACAACTAACTATATATGGAATTTCAATGGTTTTGTGTGAGTAAAAAAAAGGTTTCTTAAATGCTAATTCCTAACTATATATGGTCTATAACCTATGGTTTTTTCAGTGAATTTTCAAGGTTTTGTAAATGCTAATTCCTAACTATATATGGTCTATAACCTATGGTTTTTTCTGTGAATATATATATATATATGTATATTACCTACTGGCGGTCGCCAGTAGGTAGTTATAGTTAGGACCTAGTTTCCATAGGAAATCTGCAACATTTTATTTGGAATAACTTTGGCGCCGGTTGAGGAATCTTCACGAAATTCTCAATGAAGATGGGGCGCTCCGCTCCTTCCCTGAAAGTTTGAGGGTGATTCGTGAAGCGGGGGCCGAGAAAAAAGGGGGTCCCAAAACATGTTTTCCCCATGCAATTTTCCATAGGGTTCTTTAAGTGAGGCTACAGCCCAAACTGCTGAACAGAATTACACCAAATTTGGCAAAAAGGTAGAGTTTGTGGGAGAGGAGCCGCGCGGCCCCCCTCCTGGAGCCCTTGATGGCCCTGGGGACCGCCAACCCCCAGGGCCGGTTCCTGCAGTGTCCCGGGGTGCCTACCCCCAGAATTTTGCTGTTTGCTATGGTAGGGCAGGAACCTCGCGGCTCCCGCCCTACCATAGCAAACTGCTTTGGTTTATGAAAGAGAGAGCAGGAAACCTGCTCTCTCTTTCAAAAACCAAAGCGGATTACTTTTCTGCATGGGGAGTAGCATGTTAGCTGCTACCCATGCAGAAAAGCAATGCCGGCTCCCGCAGATTGCGGGGAGCCGGCAGAGACCGTGGGGCGCTTGGGGACCCCCCACGGTCCCCAACGGAAAGGGCAGGCCCTGGGGAATGGGGTCCCCAGGGCCAAAAAAAAAAAAAAAGAAAATTAAGGGGGGCTACACAGCCCCCTTCTTAAAATTTCTTTTTTTTTTTTAAAAAGGGATCGGGAGGAGGCCACGCCCCCTCCCTGCACCTCTTTGCAAACGCGCCCCCCCCTGGCGCGTTTGCAGAGGGGGAACTAATTCCCCTTGCATACTGGGGGTCCCTGGGGGCCAACTAGCCCACCAGGAACCTCCAGTATGTGCCAGGGGGCTGCATTGCAGAGGGGTGTAAAAAGGGGCGTGGCCTCTTTACACCTCTCTGCAACGCAGCCCCCTGGCGCATACTGGAGGTTCCTGGTGGGCTAGTTGGCCCCCAGGAATCCCCAGTATGGAAGGGGAATTAGTTCCCCGTCTGCAAACGCGCCAGGGGACTGCGTTGCAGAGAGGGGTAATGAGGCCACGCCCCTTTTTACACCTCTCTGCAACGCAGCCTCCTGGTGCATACTGGAAGTTCCTGGTGGACTAGTTGGCCCCCAGAGACCCTCAGTATGCAAGGGGACTTAATCCCCCAACTTAGAACACGCTACGGGGCGCGTTTGCACAGTGGTGAAGGTAGGGGGTGGGGCTTGAGGTGATATGAGTGCAAACATGCCCTGTGGCGTGTTTTAAGTTGGGGAATTAATTCCTCTTCAATCCGGAGGTCCCCTAGGGGCCAACTAGCCCAACAGGTACCTCCAGTAAGCGCCACGGAGCTGCGTTGCAGAGTGTTGTAAAAAGGGGACGTGCCCTTTGAACCCCTCTCTGCATCACAGCTCCCTGGCACATACTGGAGGTACCTGGTGGGCTAGTTGGCTCACAGGGTACCTCAGGATTGAAGAGGAATTCATTCCCCAACCTAAAACGCGCCAAAGGGCATGTTTGCACACATATCACCTCAGGCCCCGCCCCCTTCCTTCACTATTGAGCAAAATAGTCGTCTAAAATCAGCCGAACTACAAATTCAGCCACGTTATAGTTCGGAATTAGCATTTAAAAAACCTTGCAAATTCACTGAAAAAACCATAGGTTTCACACACGTTATAGTTAGGAATTAGCATTTAAAAAACCTTGCAAATTCACTGAAAAACCCATAGGTTTCACCCGTTATAGTTAGCTGGACATTTCACTCATACAAAACCATTGAAATTCCCCCGTTATAGTTATTTCAGCTAACTATAACTAGCGCGCCCGCAATGCACTGCTGATGGCGTCACATATTAATACATATATCTGAAGGTGTTTTCATAATTTTTATGATTTTTCGTAGAACAATGGTGAGTTTACTAAGTTGGTATACCACCATTTGGATATGCATTCTCTGTTTTTATCCTTTTAGTGGAATTATCCGTCCCGTGTCAACTTCTTGGCATTGCGACCCTTGCACACTATTGTATGTAATTTTATTTCGATCTGTTCTTTTCTAATGCAGAAATGCAGCAAACAAAGATTTTGACTGACTGACTGACCCTGCTCTCCGGAATGGAATGTTGGGTTAAGAAGGCAAGATTGCCAGGGGTACAACGATGACAACGCGAGACCTGACTATTAACGGGAGGGCCTAAACAGGGATTGGCCAAGTGAGTGGCTCCTTGAATGATAAGAGGCTTATTGGCAGCCCGGCCAGGCTGAAAAACGTCAGCCAAAACATAGGTTTTCACTTAAATGGTTGGCAATTGTAGGTCCAATACTTCAGCTGCCCTTTGCATCACAACAGCTGAAGAAGCGCTTTCCTCTGCAGCATAACTCGAAGGAGACTGAAGGCCAGAATTCGGTGAAGTGTCAAGCTAACGGTCCTTAAGATATTCGGGAACATATTCTTACCAGTCATCATAGTAGTTTTCAGAATCCTTGCCAAAGAAAATTTGTGAAGTCTGGAACCTACCATGTGGAAATACATTAGATACATTTTGAGGAAATATCTGGTCAAAGACTAGGGAGATGCTCCAGAACAGCGTCTGCAGGCATGGAAAGAAAGAAACTGATGTATGTGGTTATGCTTGTCAGTTCTGGAGAGAAACAATGTTGGTGTGTAGAACCTAATGATGCAACCTACCGGAATGCAGAGTTACTGCTGAAAAATGTCCAGATGCAGTCAGAAGCCTGGGTAGTATTCACAAGCTGAGGAATGTGTGGGTTGAAGTGTGCATCAGAAATAATACATTATGCACATATGTTAATTTTGTGTCCTTCTTGTTTGCTACAACAGTTGCAGAACTCTTGGGTTTGATTATAAACTGTCAGAAGTAGAGGCCCTTCTCTTTTGGAGAACTAGCAGGTATGGAAGTTTATACACTTCCCTGATTTGGGTCAGACACTGGATCAGGGGACCTTAAAAAATTTAGGAATCCAAATTACAGATACAGACAAAAACACATTAGACCTTTCTATTAGTAGGGTTATGGCAGGTTTTAAAAGGTCAAAACATTCTGAGGCGCAGTGCCATTGCCATGATGGGTCATGTCTCTTTTGTTAAAATGGTGATGTTTCCACACTACCTTTATGCTTTACATGATATAATGTGTAAGGTCTCAAGGTTAGTGTGCCAGACCTTAAACACTATTATGATATCCATACTGTAGCAGTGGAAGCAGACAGGTAAACTGGAGACTTTGCAAAAAACAAATGAGAAAGCATTGCTTGTTCTCTCGATTTGGAGCTGTATTAGTTGGCTTCCTCGCTGCCACATGCAACAGAGTGGTTGGGAGAAGCCGAATATACTGGAACATCTTTATTAGCATTTACATATGTCTGAAGAGCTCAACCAGTTGTTGATGCTGGTGCCAGAGACCCACTTGCTAATCTCCTAACTAGTTAAAATAATGAATGCCTGAGAGAGGTACAGAAGGAGAGCAGCATTTCATGGGGAGATATACTGTGGGAACTCCCACTGTTGCTTAGGGTGGAAAAAGAACACTGTTTTGTGAAAATTCAAGGTAAGTTTACTGTGGGGAAACCTTACAAATATATTAGGTTTTTGGACTTTGCTACAGCCAAGGAATAGGTTAAAACGTGGGTAAAGCAATTTCTGCTACACACATCACTAGCGACGGCTGCACGTTTTACGTTCAGGGAGAAGGGGTAACTTTCTGGAGCAACACACGGAGTCGCCTATATTAGGTCCTCAACTGGATGTCAGATGGACCTGAGGGAAGTATTACTGCTTTATAAAGAACAGAGGGCTGACTGTCGGTAGCCCCTACTACTGGAAACAGCCAAGTAGTAATTAGACTCAGATAGTGTTAACTGTTAAAAACGTATCAGGAGAGATTTTAACGTTTACATAGAGTACACTTGACACTGGTTTTCCTTTACAAGATATATCCAGAGAGACATGACACATGTCCGAGGAGACATAGGCGTGCAGATTTTAAACACATGGTCTGGCAAAGCCAAATGAAACGCAAAACTTACTTACTTTTGGTAATGATATATCTGTAAGAAACATTATTTAGTGATAGATTCCTTACCTTAGAATTATCCCCAGGCATCAGACTGGATCCGGAAAGTTTTCGTCATCAGTACCCCTGCGCGTCGGAAGGTGGTGTTGTGCGGCTCCACGTCCGTAGTAGGCGTCATGATCGCCGGGATGTTGTTGTGGCATCTATTTAGACACCGCCCTCGCGTGCCGACGTCAGTTCTGTACACAACATTCCGCGCCAGGAACGCAGAGGCATGCAAGACACTGACCACTGGTGCATTGAAACTAGGACCCTGAAAGGGATGACCTTAACCCTAGAAATCAGTTTGCAGAACGGGAAGGATGGGTGGGGCGGTAAGGAATCTATCACCAACTAATGTCTCACATATTCATCGTTACCGAAGTTAAGTAACTTGTGCATCTGAAAGAAACACGTTAGTGATAGATTCCTTACCTTAGAATAGATACCCCAGCAATACCAACCCCGGTGATGGGTGTGCGAACCAAGATCACACCAGAAAGTCATGGAGAACAAAACGGCCAAAGAAGCCGTCTCTCCGGACTTGGTTGTCAAGGCAATAATGCTGAGTAAAAGTGTGCAGCGATGCCCACGTGGCTGCCTGACGATGTTTTGCAGTGGGACAACACGTCCCAATGCAGCATTAGTTGCTGTCGCCCTAGTCGAATGGGCGCACAGCCCCACCGGAAGTTCCTTTTTTAGCCAGAGAATAACAGGCTTTGATACACAAGACGACCCAGAGGGAGATAGTCCTCTTGTGCACAGCCCGGCCTTTCTTGGCACCTACGTAGCCAACAAAGAGAGGGTTATCCACCCGGAACTTAGAATGCGATTCAGGTAAAATGAGAGCGCACATTTTGGGTCCAGACGATGGAGCCTCCCTTCCTCTCTAGAAGGGTGCGAAGGCGGAAAGAAAGTTGGCAAGGTGATAGTTTGCCTGATGTGGAAGGCAGTAACATCTTTGGCAAGAAGGAAGGACGAGTGTGAAGCACAACCTTGTCTGGATGAACAGACAGAAAATGAGGCTTACAGGAAAGAGCCAGGAGCTCACTCACAAGTCTAGCGGAGGTGATGGCCACCAGGAAAGCAGTCTTTAAAGTTAGTAAATGAAGAGGACAGTTGTGAAGCGGCTCAAAAGGAGCGCATATCAAATAAGTAAGAACCAGATTTAAGTCCCACTGTGGCATCACAAAAGGAATAGGAGGGAAAAGGTGAGTAATGCCTTTGAGAAATTCATTTACAACAGGGGACTACAAATGAAAGGGCTGATCAGGGAGCCTGAGAAAGGCTGAAATCGCAGAAAGGTAGCCCACTAGGACTTCTGAAAGAGGGGCAGAAAGGAGATCCACAGCCATCACTGTGCACCATGCCACAAATTGGTTCCACCTGCAGGCAGATACCGATTTAGTGGAAGGATGCCTGGATGCCAGAATGACATCACAGACTTCAGGAGGCAAGTCAAAAGGAATCAACTGTCGCCGCTCAATCTCCACGCAAGGAGGTGGAGGCTGGACAGGTTCGGGTCGAGGACCGTCCCTTACTGCTGCGACAGTAGATCCTCCCGAAGAGGCAGTCGGATAGGGGATCCACGCTTATACTGAGTAGCTCAGGATACCAAACTCTTCGAGCCACAAGAATGACTTGGGCCCATTCGCGCATGATCATCTTCAGCACTCTGGGTAGAAGTAGTATAGGCGGAAAGGCGTACAAAAGACCGCAACTCCACTCGCGGCGAAAAGTGTCGCCGAGCGAGTGCCACCTTGGAAATTCCAATGCGCAGAATTGATGCCATCTTTGGTGGCGAGTAGATCTAACCAAGGCTCTCCCCACTGTTGAAATAGACCTTGCGCCACCTCTGAGTGAAGATGCCATTCGTGTTCCATCATGCACCTGCGGCTAAGTTCGTCCGCCCTGGCGTTCAAAGAACCAGCTAAGTGATGAACCACCAAGGAAATGCCTTGAGGTTCCAGCGATGTCCAGAGACACAGAGCCTCCTGACATAGGGTCCACGGCCCCACCCGCCTTGCTTGTTGCAGTACCACATGGCAGTGGTGTTGTCTGTGAACACCAACACTACTTTCCCCTTGAGACAGGGAAGGAATGCCTTCAGTGCAAGTAGAATCGCCCACAGCTCCAGAACGGTTGATAAGGAGCCTGGACTCCGCCGGAGACCAGAAGCCTCTGATCTCCACCTCTCCCATGTGGCCGCCCCATCCCAGGACGGACGCATCCATCACCACTGTGTGCTCCAGTTGGAGAAGGGAAAGGGATCTGCTGCTGACCCAATGCTGGTTCGTAAGACACCCATTCAAGTGTCGTGCAGTGCCCTCGAGATCTGGACGTACTCGGACAGGTTCCCCTGATGCTGCGCCCACTGGAACTTCAGGGCCCACTGCAAAGCCTCCATATGCCATCTGGCATGATTTGTCAGCAGGATGCAGGAGGCCATGAAGCCCAGCAGCCTCAAGGTCATCCTGACCGAAACCTAGGACAAGGGCTGAAAGATCGGAATCATAGCCCGAATGTCCCGGACTCCCTGTTCGGGAGGATAAACCCGAAACTGCGCCACGTCCAGAATCGCTCTGATAAAGAGGAGCTTCTGAGAGGGAATCAGGTGCGACTTCAGCACATTTATGGAGAACCTCAGCAAATGCAGTAGGTCGGCCGCAGGCTGGAGGTGGGAGACAAATGCCTGGGACGAGCCCGCGCTCAATAACCAGTCGTGATAGGGGGAAGACTGAAACCCCTGATCTGCGCAGATGAGCTGCAACCACCGCCATTACTTTCCGAGGGGAGCTGGTAAGGCCAAAAGGGAGCACGGTGAACTGAAAGTGCTTGTGACCTACCGTGAACCGCAGGTAACGTCGGTGGGCTGGCAGGACGGGGATATGAAAGTAAGCATCCTGCAAGTCTAACGCTACCATCCAGTCTTGTGGGTCTAGGGCAGGCAAGACCCGAGCAAGTGTGAGCATCCTGAACTTCTCCTTCCGGAGGAAGCGATTGATGTTCCGAAGGTCTAAGATAGGACGCAGGCCCTTGTCCTTCTATGGAATTAGGAAGAAGTGGGAATAACAACCACGACCCACTTCTGGCGTCAGAACGCGCTCAATGGCCCCCTTGGCAAGAGGGCCGCAACTTCCTTCCTGTCTGGCACAGTCTCCCTGACGGGGTGGAAGCCGGGGACGACATCGGCCTGGTGGCCGGCCGGAGGCGGCGGAGCCGTAGACGTCGTTGGAGGTCCAACGAGGCCAAGGCCGAAGCCGTCGACGACGAAGGGCGAGGACACCCGGGGATCGATGGTGCGCCGGCATGGCTGGACTGACAAAAGAGGCAGGCTATGGCTGACAGGAATTGCTGCAGCTGGGCAGGAGTCACCGACGGACCCAGGAAGGGTGGCTAGGCCGTATGCAACTGTGTAGGTTCCGCCTGAGCCGTAGGGGTGGCACCACCATCACCCTCAGCCATATTGCGCGACAGGCTAGGTTAAGAGCGATGTCACTTCTTCAACTTCTTGTGCTTCGTCTTACCTGATCCTGAGTGCGAAGAATTTGTAGAACAATGGTGGAGTCTCCGAGACCGGTCCCTCGACCTCCCACGGGACCGGGACCTTGAATGGCGCGGAGCGGACTCCCGGTCCTCGAGCAACTTTCGGGACCGCTCCCGCAAAGTTTTCGGAGCCATGCTCCGGCAGTCGGGGAATGACGTTGGGCCGTGGTGGCGCACCAGGCAGTAGAGACACTCGCTGTGTGGGTCCGTCACCGACATCATGCGGGGACAAGCCTCGCAAGGCTTGAAACTGGTCCACCCTATACACCTGAAAGACATCTAGCCGCAGATTTCTTAACCTAGAATATCCCCAGGAGTCAGACTGGATCCAGAAAACTTTCCGCAGCAGTACACCTGCGCCCCGGGGGCGTCGCCGCACGGCTCCGCCTTGACATCGTCCATGGACGTGACGTTAGTGAGGCCATATAAGCCCCTCCAGACGTGCAGACCGCTTTCTTCTTTCCGCGTCCCAACGCTGATCCAGGAAAACCAGCGGTTTCTTGGCCTGTTCTTCAGGTCTTCTCGACACTTTCGTTGTCACGGAACAGTGTGCGATGCTTTTGGGCTTTAAGGCATGTGAGACCTGTACGCGACAAATGTCTGTCACGGACCCCCACGCCATATGTATGTGGTGCCTGGGAGAGCACCGCGACTCCGAAGAGTGCAACACCTGTCAGCAGATTAAACTAAAGTTCTAAGGGAGCGTCGTATGAAGCTGCTGGCCACCCGGATGTCCGGTCCTGCGCCTTCACGCTGCCGATCTCGCTCTCGGGAACGGGCCCGCTCACAAGGTTGTTCCCGCGGATGTCGTTCGGAGACAGGTAAGCACAAGCATAAGTCCTGGAGGTCATCCTCCCATAAACGTGACGCTGGGATCCACTGCTCTCGGTCTTTGTCAAGCACAGGCGCCCAGCAGTCGTCTACCCCATACCCTCCCTTTCCGGGTGTCAGAGCGACAAGGGTCCAAATGGAGGACTATTCAAAGGCTCTCCAGTCTTTCTTTGAGTCAACCCCTCTCCCTGGGGGCGCCTTCGGGTCCCACAGAGGAGGAAGACACCCATGTCGGGTCTTCACCAGCAGATTTGTCCTTGGCGCCGGCTGCGTGCATCGGTTCCGGTTCTGGAGTCGATACGACGTCGACTGGACACGACCCGGAGGGGCATCCCAGTCGTCCAACCAGCCCACCCGTCCAGTCGCCACATAGCCCTGTGTGGCTTCCTGCGCTGACGTCGGCTGCAGCACTGAGTTCGACGCCCTGTCAACCCCTTCCCTCCCCGCAGGTGGAGGTCGAGTCGCATTCGGACTGCGCCCAGGCTGAGTTCCCTCTGGAGGTTCTCGACCTCAAGGCGACGCCGTCTCAGCGTCGGTCGACGCTGGCGCCTACGGCACCTCTGTTACAGGAGGATGAAGTCCCGCTGGGCTACCCATGGCGAGGGTCATTTCGGTGCCCCTTGATGCAGGTGTCTAGCATTCTATGGCCTTTGGATCAAAGTCAGGCTCCTCCACCTTTACTGTCTAGTGGACGAGTTAGCTTCCAACTGTCCACGACCAATGGTTTGTTGTCCCCCCCCCAGAATGGCGACAGAGGCTAGTGCGGCTTTCACGAGGGCTGTTCGCAGGGCTGCAGATATTCTTCGCTTGCAGCCCCCTGAGGTTTCCCTGCCCTCTGATCCTTTACTGGATCTCCTCCACATGGAACCTGTGGACGTGGATCCTTGGTGGGTCTTTGTTTGACATCCTGCTTGGTACCTGGGCACGGCCCTCCTCTGGTGACCCTGTTGATCGGGCCATTGCTCGCCGGCATTGTCCGGCCCCAGACTATCCTCTCTGCTTGTCCCTTCAACCTAGAGCTCAGGGTCTGGTTGTCCAGGCGGCTTTTGCTTGCAGCCTTCTTCCACTCTGCCGTTGCTACCTCCCACTAGGGAATCTCTGTGGATGGAGACATGGGGTCACCACATTTTTGCCTCCGCCAGTGCGGGCATCCGTGCCTTGAACATGTCTTGTATGTTCGCACATGCTCCCTTTGCCCTTTGGGAATTGGTTTAGCTCCTTCTTTCTTCTTTCCCAGAAGGGCCCCGGACTGACTTGCATCGCCTTCTTCTTGATGGCAGGGGAATGGCACCATTTTCCCTCCGATCGGCCCTGGACACTACTGACTCTGTGGGTAGGGCACTGGCCTGGTCGGTTGCTTTGCGCCCCCATGCATGGCTGAGCAACAGTCATTTTCCAGACAATGTTCAGGACGCTCTTTGGGATCTGCTATTCAATGGCGTGGACTTTCTTGACTGTCACGCTTATTCAGCGTCTCCCGCCTAGTGTGTGGTCTCCCCTGATGTTCTGGCCCTTGCGGCCTGGCTTTCTACCTTCTGGCTATCTTTTTCTTGTGCATAGGCAGCGTTGCCTTGTTTGCTTTGGACCCTGGGTTCATGACGTAATACCCAGATGGTTTAGGCGGCTACTCCACCAGGTTTGCCTTTGTTCAGTACAGCTGGTGAGCTGGTTCTGTCTTCCTTTCAGTCCTCTGACTGTGAGCTTGTCTCAAGAGGAGCCCCCTTGCCGGGGTTAAGACTTACCCTATGTGGGGTATTTGCTGGCTATTGTGTAGCTGCCTTTCTACAAGGAAGGCTTGGTACGCTCCTGTGGAGTCTTTCCCACAGAGATTCATCTGTGGATCAGTCTGTTCTCTCTTTCTGCTGTTATGCGACCCACAGGTTGGTGTCGCTCTATTCCACTTTCAGTTAGGGTTGGGGTCTTCGATTGTCCGTAGTACTTCAAAGCATCGGTAGAGATTCCCTACCGTGAGGCTTCTGCCTCGTATGCCTTTCTCAGGTGCTTTTTCGGCTTCGCTGTGCTCCTCTTTGTCCATGTTGGCTGCTCTTCTTTTAGCCAGCCACTGTCCCTTGGGACCCCTTCTTCTTTCCGTTCCGGCAGTTCTTCTGCGGTTGACACCCTGCCATCATGTAGCGCCAGAGCCGAGCTGCTGCGCAGCACACTTCTTCAGTGTTTGCGCATAGTGTGGATGCACCCTGGTATGTTTGCTTTCATGGGGTGCCTGCATTCTTTCTTCCGTTTCTGCGATGACTAGTTCTACCCTCCACTCTCTGGGGTGGGTAATGCTTTCTCGTACTTCAACTCTGTCTGGACTTGTCTATAGGCGGTGGCGTTTTCACCATATACGTCTATGCTGTACACTATTCACTGCCTTGTGCCCTCATTTTCTGGGCACTTCCCAAACAGGAGCTTTTTGTTCCTCTTTCTCTGCTGCTTTCCGGACAGGTGTTTTCCACGCTTCTGCTTTGGGTTCCTGCTGTAACATTCTCAGGGGTAGTGTTCTCTTCAGGATACTCGCTTTCATGGGTCCTAGGCCATTAAGTTGGTTCAGACTGTTTCCACTTACGTGTCCCGCTCCATCTCCACATCTGTCTTGCGGGGGACATTGGCTCCTCCCGGACGGGTAGCTGATGTCACTTACAGATCTGGACATTGCCCTGTCCAACTCTGCTTCAACAGAACAGAATCCTCCCACCGAACCCACCGACCCTGACTCCGCAGCCCGCAACCTCAGACAGTGGATCAACGACTGCGCCAACACCCTCGCCCCACTGAAGAAACCCCCCAGCAACCACACCAGCAAGAAAGCCACCTGGTTCACCGACGAGATCCTGGCCTCCAAACACGCATGCCGGACGCTGGAAAAGGAATGGCTCCACGAACGCACACCAGACAATCACGCAGCCCTCAAGGACGCCACCCGCAGACACCACCACCTCATCAGATCAGCCAAGAGGTCCGCTTTCAAAGACCGCCTGGATAACAACGCACACGACAGCAAAAAGCTCTTCCGCATCGTGAAAGAGTTAGCCAACCACAGCGCCAACATCAACGACACCCGGCCCTCACAGGATCTATGCAACTCTCTGGCAATCTTCTTCCACCGCAAGATCGCCGACATCCACGACAGCTTCAACACCATGACCACGCCAGTCCCCACCGCCCCCCCGAACACAAGCAACATCAACCACCTTACCTCCTGGTCCAACGTCAGCGACGTCGAGACGCGCAAGGTCATGAACTCCATCCACTCAGGATCCCCGACAGGCCCCTGGCCCCCACCACATATTCAACAAGGCAGACACAGTCATCGCCCCCCAACTACGCAAGATCATCAACGTCTCCTTCGAACCAGCGACATTCCCGGAAAGCTGGAAGCACGCCGAAATCAACGCCCTCCTCAAGAAGCCCAAGGCAGACCCCAAGGACCTCAAAAACTTCCGATCGATCTCCCTACTCCCGTTCCCGGCGAAGGTCGCCGAGAAAATCCTTAACATACAACTAACCCGCCACCTTGAAGACAACAACATCCTGGACCCGTCCCAATCTGGATTCAGACGGAAACACAGCACAGAGACCGCCCTCATCGCCGCCACAGATGACATCAGGCGCCAACTAGACAACAGCGAAACGTCTGCCCTCATCCTCCTGGACCTCTCAGCAGCCTTCAACACGGTATGCCATCACACCCTGAAGACACGCCTCCAAGAAACCGGAATTCAGGAAAAAGCCCTAGACTGGACCACATCCTTCCTCTCCGGCAGAACCCAGAGCGTCCGCCTACCACCCTTCCTCTCAGAAGCCACTGACATCATCTGCGGCGTTCCCCAGGGCTCTTCCCTCAGCCCGACGCTGTTCAACGTCTACATGGCCCCCCTCGCACAAGTGGCCCGCCACCACGACCTCAACATCATCTCGTACGCCGACGACACCCAGCTCATCCTCTCCCTCACCAAGGACCCCCACACCGCCAAAACCAACCTCCACGAAGGAATGAAGGCAGTCGCAGACTGGATGAGGAGCAGCTGTCTGAAACTGAACTCTGACAAGACGGAGGTTCTCATCCTCGGACCCTCCCCCTCAGCCTGGGACGACTCCTGGTGGCCTACCACACTGGGAACAGCACCAACCCCCACCGACCATGTACGCAAGTTGGGATTCATCCTACACTCTTCCCTCTCCATGTCCAAGCAAGTCAATGCCGTCTCCTCCTCCTGCTACAACACCCTCCGCAGGATCTACAAGTGGATCCCGACCGAAACAAGAAGAACAGTGACACAGGCCCTCGTCAGCAGCAGACTGGACTATGGCAACACACTCTATGCAGGAATCCCAGCCAAACACCTACGACTACTACAACGCATCCAAAACGCCTCCACCCGACTGATCGTCAACGCCCCCCCACCGCAGCCACATCACCCCCCATTTGAGAGACCTACACTGGCTCCCCGTCGACAAGAGGATCACCTTCAAGCTCCTCACCCACGCACACAAAGCACTCCACAACGCCGGACCAGCCTACCTAAACAGCAGACTCAGCTTCTACACCCCCACCCGCCAGCTCCGCTCCGCCAGCCTCGCTCTCGCCACTGTCCCCCGCATCCAACAAACCACCTCCGGCGGCAGATCCTTCTCCTACCTCGCCGCCAAAACCTGGAACACCCTCCCCACCCACCTGCGACAGACCCAAGACCTACTCGCCTTCAGAAGACTCCTCAAGACCTGGCTCTTCGAGCAGTAGCAGCCCCCCCCCCTCCCCATAGCGCCTTGAGACCCTTGCGGGTAAGTAGCGCGCTTTACAAATCCTATGATTGATTGATTGATTGAACATGACTGTTGGTACTTATGGCGGACCATTGTCTTGTTTTATGCAACACATCCTTTTAGATGTGTATCTTTCTATATATATGTGCTCTTCCCAAAGCGGAGTCGAGCTGGCAACGTACCCTGCTGCGGTGTCCGTGGTCTTTGCCCCGGTCTGCTCATGGTGCGAGCTCTTGTGTGTGTGTGTCCATTTTGCCAGAGGCCACTTTTTGCCGGTTGCCTACCTGGTGATGAGTCCTTCACATCTGGGCTGCTCACGCTACTCTACAGGGGGATTTCCTATGCTTGGTGTGGTTCTGCCGTCCACACTGTATGCTTATGTGTGTTCCTGTACTCCACATGAATACAAGTTTTACTGTGGTGCTGTTCTGGGTGCTTCGGCTTGATGCGTCCACCCGCTCACATATTTTTGTGAAGGAGCGACTGCGTACTGGACTGCCTTCTGTTTCTGGTAATGCCGGCACTTTCTGGCCATGGGTCGGCATCCTGCCGATGCTGCCACCACGTATCTTAGCTGGTGCAGGTTCAACAGTGCTTTTTCCTCTGTTGTGCATGTTCGACCGGTCAGCACTGACTCTGTCATACCTTTTTGTCCTCTCTCTGGTTTTTGCTTCCTGTCAAAACATTGTATCCTGCAGATCCATTGGACGCTATGCTCAGTTCATCTTCTTTTACGAAGCCATGAACTCTCACTTCCGCACCGGCATTTCTGGCTCTGTGCTTTCTTTCTCTCCACCCAGTAATCACACAGGGGTTTTCGTGCTGTTCGTTGACATCTTGTGGTGCCTTTGCCTCCCATTGTTTTCCCCTCTTTTCAGAGCTTCGGGGTCTGGTGTTGGCTGCGCTGGCATTGCAGTCTGCATGGTTCGTCGAGTGAGGGGTCTACTCATGTTCCTTCCTTTTTCAATCGCCTGGGGGTCTCTTACCTCCCCTGAAGTCCATTGGTTTGAAGTCGATTGGCTCTGCCTCGGTCTATCGGTGTCTTACAGGGGATACAGTGTCCCTTTCTGGTGCTGACTTGTGGTGGATTGTCAATGCTCCTGTGTTCCGGACTGGTTGCCCTTCACAGTTACATATTGTGGTTGCAGACTTTCTGTCATCTGCCATGATGTTTTTTCACACCTTCTGCCTCCGGGGAGGGTTTAGCCTTCGCTTTTGCGGGGTTGCTTTTCAGAGCGGTGCTCTGCTCTTTCCCTTTACTATTTTTCAGTATACAGTGCCTGGCACTGTACTTTATGGTGCTGTTTTTCATTATTCACTTTCTTTTCTTATTAATCTTTTTCGCACACTGTTCCCATACCCTCACAGTTCTTGGTGGTGGCTCCGCGATGTGGCGCGGAAAAGTTTCTCCGACGAAAACTGATGTCAGCAGCTGGGAGGGGCTTATATGACGTCAGGGCGGAGCGTACGGCGTCGCCACCGGCGCACAGAGGTGCTGCTGTGGAAAGTTTTCCGGATCTAGTCTGATGCATGGGGATAGTCTTAAGTTAAGAAATCTGCGGCTAGACTGTGTCCCTACCAGATACATTTATTTTATTTATGTTACCGAAGGTAAGTAACTCGTTCACCAGGAGTCAAAGACTCAAAAGAACAGAGAAAAAAGTCCCCAAAAACTCAGTCAAAATTTGACTGGGGGTACCGCTATCTCCGGATCTGAGCTTGCTGGCGTGGAAAAATAAATAACGGACATCAGCGTGCGAGGACAGCGTCTAAGTAGCTACCGCAACGTCATACCGGCGATCGCGACGCCTACGACGGACGCGGAGCCGCACAGCGCCACCTTCCGACACGCATGGGTACTGCTGACGAACATTTCCGGATCCAGCCTGAAGCCTGGGGGTAATTCTAAGGTAAGGAATCTATCACTAACGTGTTTCTTTCAGATAAACATGTTAGAGAGATGTCCAAAAAAGGTCAAGATAAAACAAAAATTGACAGCATTAATGAGGATAGCTATCCATTGGCTGCAGTAAACAGGCCTCTATCTGGAAGGCTGGCAAAATGAAATAATGGATTGGGCAGAGGAACTGCATATGCTTGAAACTCACACAGACTCTAAAGTTAAAAATAAAATACAGTACAGAGAATCTTAGAGAAAACCACTGGTGCCACACTTTGCCCACACCCCTTTTAGAACACGCCTCTAAACAAAATCCCACTTAACATGAAACACCAGGAGTCACTGAACAGAATATAAACTTACCTCCAGGCACAGTTCAAGTACACACTGATCAACATATACACTATTATCTTTTAAACTTTTTTAATATAGCATATAAAAAAGACGTACCTTTGGAAAAAGCACCTTTGTAATCCATTTCAGCCAGAGACATTTCAGACGTTGTTGGGTCCATTAAGAACATTTTTTCATTGTTGCAAAGTTGGAACTCTGTGTTCAGCGAGTACACAATAGGCACTGGACGGTTTGTTTGCTGGAAAGCTATCGGTATCAAAAATCTAAATAAAACAAAATAGACGGAAAATAATTTTCTAGACATTGGGAACTGAAAGCGAGGATAATGTAAATTACCAAGTAACCATCTGTTCTTGGCATGTAGAGATGTAGAGTCATACTCTGCCATCTAGTGTTGGGTCCGGATGTTTGCAAGTTGTTTTTCTTCGAAGAAGTCTTTCCAGTCATGAGGTAGGTGACTCCTCTATTTGGTGATAATGCGCATGGGCATCGACTCCATCGTTAGATTGTTTTCCCCGAAGAGGGTGAGAATGGAGTTAGTAAGAGTAGATAGAGATGTCCATGGGTATGTATATAAAGTAATAGAGAGAACTGCAACAAGTACAGGTACCCGGGGAGGCGGGTGGGCACATGTGAATCTACAGCTCTACATGCCAAGAATAGATGCTTTATGGGTAACAAACATTATCCATTTGAGGCATGCTTTGCACAGACTATACAGCAGTAGTCTCCCAAAGCAGTGGCTAACCTGTAGCAGTTGTAGTTGTCTGAAAAAGTGTTCTAAATACAGCCAGGCCCACATAAGCTTGTTGTCTTGCTAACACATCTACACAATAATGTTTGGCGAATGTGTGTGGTGTACGCCATGTTGCAGACTTACAAATGTCAACTATGAGGATGTTTCCTAAGAAAGCCAAAGTAGCCCCTATTTTGAGAGTCAAATGTGTTCTAGGGGCTTTTGCATAACAAGTCTGAATACATTTAACAATCCATCTAGCAATACCTGATTTGGAGATAGGATTGCCCGTGTGAGGTGAAGCAAAAGCAACAAAAAGTTGTTTAGTATTATAAATGACTTTGTTCTTTCTATGTAATATAAGAGGGCTCTTCTAACATCAAAAGTGTGTAGAGCATGTTCTGCCTTTGAATGTGGTGGAGGAAAGAACACAGGTAACTCAACAGATTGATTGATGTGAAAGGCAGAAACTACTTTAGGTAGAAATTTAGGGTTGGTACAAAGAACCACTTTGTTTTGTGAAGCTGGAAAAAAGGTTCTTCTATGGTTAGTGCCTGTTGCTCACACACTTTCCTCAGTGAAGTGATTGCAATGAGGACATCGATTTTCCATGAGAGAAAATGCTGTTCACATTTATGCATGAGTTCAAAAGGTGGGCCCATTAATCATGTGAGGACTATGTTAAGATTCCACACTGGGGCAGGTGGAAGTCTTGGTGGTATAACTCTTTTTAGACCTTCCATAAAAGAGAAATAAGTGTTGCCTGTTTTGTAGATATGCAGAAATTGCAACAAGATGTAAGCGGATAGATGTGTTAACTAATTCTGACTGGTGTAAATGTAACAAATAACATATGATATTTTGTATGGAAGTATCAAGGGGATTGATGATGTTGGTATTACAATAGAGAACGAAACGCTTCCCGTTCAGCTGTGTAACAAGCTCTTGTAGTAGGTCTTCTGGACTCTCTAATAATGTTCATACAGTCTGGTGGAAGTTTTAGATAACCAAATTCTATGACTTCAGGAGCCATATCGCTAGGTTGAGGTCTTTGGGATCTGGGTGACTGATTTCTCCATGGCTTTGTGTGAAGAGATTAGATGTGAGATGCAACTTTTGATGCGGAGCTACTGATAGCTCTAACAGGGTCATGAACCAAGGTTGATGGGCCCATGTGGGAGCTACTAAAATCAGTGTGAGGGATGCTTGCCTCAGTTTCCGAACCACTCATGGAATGAGTGGGAGAAGCGGAAAAGAGTAGGCAAATATCCCTGACCAGTTCATCCATAGTGCATTGCCTTTGAGGAGCGGGTGTGGATACCTGAGGGCGAAGCTTTGGCATTTTGCATTTTTGTGTGGCGAAAGATCTATTTGAGGAAAGCCCACACTTTGAAAGTATGGGATGAGAACTTGAGGGTGAAGTTCCCACTCGTGGATTTGCTTCCTCGTCTGCTGAGGTCAGCAATCTGATTGTTTACTCCTGGAAGGTCTTCTGTAAGGAGTTAGATTTTGTGGTGTATGGCCCATTTTCAAATGTCTTGAGCTAGGTTTGACAGTTGGAGAGAGTGTGTCCCTCCCTGTTTTTGTATGTAAAACATAGCTGTCATGTTGAATGTGCGAACTAGTACAGCTTTGTCTACAGGGTGAATTTAAAAGGCTTTGAGCGCTAGAAACACTGCTAGCAGCTCTAGGTGATTTATGTGGAGAGCTTTTTGCTTTTGACTCCACAAGCCTTGAATTGTGTGATTCTGTAAATGAACTTCCCAACCAGTGAGCGAAGCGTCTGCTGTTAATATTGTCTGTGGGACAGGGTCTATAAAGGGCCATCCTTTTGACAAAGTTTGTGGGGTCCACCACTGCAGAGAGCGATGAGTACGGCTGTTTACCAACACAAGATCGGCTAGGAGACCCTGCAACAGGTTCCACTGACTTGCTAAGCATTCCTGAAGGGGATGCATGTGAAGCCTGGTATGGGGAACAATCATAATACAAGAGGCCATCACTTTCAGCAGCTGCATATACACTCGAGCTGGTAGTGAGTGACTGAGCTGAAACTGAAAAATTTGAGTCTGAATATTGCGAATCCTGGCTGCATTGGGAAAAGCCAGAGCTTTTTGAGTATCTAAAGTGGCTCCTAGATATTTTTGAGTGTTGGAAGGATGAAGATGTGACGTCAACACATTGACTGTAAATCCTAGTTAGTGCAGTAACTGCAGAGTTATGTGAGTGTGGTGGAGACAATTTTAGGAACGTACCGGCTTTGATGAGCCAGTCGTTGAAGTACAGGAAGACAGGATTGTGTTGTCTTCGCAGGTGAGCAGCTACAACTGCCAGACATTTTGTAAATACTCTGGAAGCAGTGGTGACTCCGAATGGGAGTACCTTGAACTGGTAGTGCTGCCCACTACCACAAATCTGAGAAATTAGGATGTATTGGAATGTGGAAATACGCGTGCCTTAAGTCTACGGTAGAGATAAAGTTGCCCTGCTTTATATGAAAATGATCTGATTGTACGTAAATATTTAATTCTCTGAGGTCTAAAATAGGTCTGAGAGAACCGTCCTTTTTGGGTATGAGCAAGTACAGGGAGTACACACCCGACCCCTGATATTGTAGTGGTACGGGCTCTGAACCTCTTGTTTGGGGAGGTGTAAATGGTGTGGTGACATTTTGTGTGAATGTGGGGGAATAATTGGAGGATTGTTGGTAAACTTCAGTCAATAACCAGAACAGATAATTCCTAGCACCCATTTGTCTGTAGTTACTGATAGCCAGACCGGTAGGAATTGTGAGAGACGTCCCATGACAGGTGTTAAATGATCAGGAGGGCGTGTAGGCAAGTCAATATTTGTTATTTGAGGGAGAGGAGCGTGTGTTGGAACGTCTACCTTTGCCATTGTTGCCTCTGTAGTTTCCTCTAAAGAAACATTTGGAAGCACATGGCTGATTGTTGTTTTTGTACGGTATAGAGGGAGTGTCTGAAAAGATATTTTTGGACGCCCCACAATAGAAGATGGGTCGAAAGGAACCACAACCAAAAGGGAACTGTAGAGCTCCCATAGAGATTGCCACGTCTATGTCCTTTTTCATTTTCTTCAAGGACGTGTCTACTACAGGACCAATAGTGTGTTAAGAATAGAAGCTTGAACTTGTGGTTTAAACCCTGAAATTCTTAATCATGCATGTCTTCTTAGTAGCATGCTGGTATTAACGGCTCTAGCCACAGTGTCAGCCGCATCTAACGCGCACCTAATGTAAGAATTAGAGATGAGCTTTCCCTTGCACTAGGTCTTGGGCTTTGGACTTATGCTCATCCGGCAGGAATTGGAGCAGTTACTCCATTTCATCCCAATGTGCCCTATCGTACTTGGCTAAAAGGGCTTGGGTATTAGCAATGCGCCAGTAATTTGCAACTTGGGAGGCTACTCTCTTTCCACAGGCGTCTATCAACTTAGACTCTTTGGCCGGAGGTGGAGCATCTCCTGACGTTTGAGAATCAGCCTGTTTACGGGCATTAGAGACCACTAAAGAGTCTAATGGTAACTGACCCATGATAAAAGCTGGTTCTGATGGTGCAGGTTTATATTTCTGGTCTATCCTGGGGGTGAGAATACGTGCACAAACAGGATGGCTAAAAATGTCATCCAAATGTCTTAACATACTTTTGAGCATGGGAAGTGTGTGTGTGGATCTTTGGGAGCTACTAAGGGTTTCCAAAAGGGAATCCTCCTCTAGGGAATCTTTATGTAATTGTACCCCATGATATTCAGCAGCTCTGCTTAATAGCTCTATGTAACCTACGTTATAATCTGGTGGAGAAGGTTCAGTAGGCTAAAAGTCAGGATCATTATCTGTGGGAGAGTCTGTAATATAATCCTTCCAGGGGTCTGTAGTTGGATGATCATTGCCCGTATCCCCTTCCCCACTCCCCTGATCATCAGGTGTGTGTGGTGGTGGGGAATTAGTAGGAGTAATGAGCAAATATGTTTCTGGGGAAGATGGTGATGGTGGAGGACGACACGGGTTAGAACCAACATGTTTCCTTTCTAAAGGAATATGATCAGCTTCCTCTGATTCAGGTTTGCATTTAAGTGGCAATTTGGTCGCAATATGTCTTGGGTGCAGAGGATTTTGGTTCAGAAGACGGTTTCGGCGTCAGAGGAGTTGGGCCTGAGACAGGATTTGGTAATGACCCCGAAGGTTTCGGCTCGGAGCCCAAATGTGGATGACTCAATCCTGAGCCGGAAGGCTTTGACGTCTGTTTCGGTGTCGAGTCCGAAGGCGAGGCATTGGAAACATGTTCTGGGTGCCGACCATGGCCCTAAGGCAGAGGTGGGACCGGAGCCTTTTTCTTGGGCTGAGTTTGACTCTGGAGCAAGGGAGGATTGGTACTCACGATTCGCTAACCTTGCAGAATGTCTTTGTCCCCATGGGAGCCAGATTTGGAGAAGGAGATAGGGTCCTCTTGTTCTTCCTAAGCCCCTCTGGCATAGCCAGTTTCTTTTTCAGAATCTTCTCTGAAGAGGTCCGGAATGGAGCTGATGTTCCGACTCTGCATGTTGCGACGTCGAGTCCGACGGTCACGAAGCGTCTTCTTCAAGCAGAAAGATTTACACGTGTCGCAGTCCTGTTCGTTGTGCTCTGGAGATAAGCAAAAGTTACACATTTCGTGTGAGGGGGTGCACGGGAACTTCGCGTGGCACTGAGAGCAGAATTTTAATGGAGTCTGATCCACTGACTGCGAGGCGAACGACACGGGTAGGCCTAACGGGTTCCATGAGTTTTCTGACCGAAAAGAGTTTTTGTATTGACTACGATACGCGAAATACGCGATCAAAAGCAATACAGTCGATTGTAAGCGGATTGCGCACTAAGGGGAACCCGAGAAACGGTGCCGAACCGGAGAGCAGCAATTCACGTCTGAAGCCGATGGTGGAAAAAACTATCTAACAATGGAGTCGATGCCCATTCACACTATCTCCGAAAGGAGGAGTCACCTACCATGTGACTGGAAAGACTTCTCTGAAGAAAAACAACTTGCAAACATCCGGATCCAACACTAGATGGTAATAGTATGCAAAGCATGTGATCTACAGCTCACATGCCTCAGACTGATATTATGGGACCGATTTAAAGTTTGGTGGTGAAGGTACTCTATCGCAACTAGTGGTAAGTGACAATAAAAACATTTAAATGACCCCCATACCATGGGAAACAACTACAATAGTGTGGGCGTCATTACCTTTTGATTATTCGTAAACAAACTTCCGATTTGGTAGTTGAAATTTGAAAAAACAACAATCCTATTAAAACTTTGACAAATGTCGACAATACAATGGTACTTTTAACACATTGAGAGGAACCACCTTGATAACAGTTTCTACCAAAGACTAGAGATGTCTGCAGGGCAGGCAGACATTGCTAAATGTGGAGGATGGGTATTTCTTCAAGGCAACTGTATTTTTATAAGAATGTAGTCACTGAAACGTAAAAAGATTCATTTGAGGGTTCTGAAGGTATGGATTTTACAAGAAATAACAAATTACAGCCTTTCACTCAACTTGGAACAAGCCTTGGCAAATTCAACATTTTTTTTTTTAAAGAAACCTTGGGCAAATGTTAATGCAGTCTGGTAGAGTTAATTGGGGCATCCAACTCTGACAGGGAGCTAGCCAGGGGGCCAGCCAGGTTCTCAGAAACAGTTATCTTCACAAAAGAAGCAGTCCTCACACAGTTCCAGGAACTTTATCTGCATTGCACAGGATTCCAATGGAGTCGTTCAGATGCAAGAGATGAAGGATACTGAAGATGCTCCAAGAATGCTGTGGAAGCAATTAGGTGGTCTTGTTGCACCTACTCTTTGGTCCCTGAGCTGGGTGAGGAGGCCCTGGTCACAGGGTCAACGTACCACAAAGCCCTCTCCAGGCTCGACTACCAGTTGCCTAGTCTGGAGGTCACAGGCCAATCATTCCTGAGTTGATAGCTCGTCCTGAGAAGGTCCCAACACCTATCCGACTGCACTTCTGGCCTCGGCAAGCTTAGTGCATTGGGTTTCGGTCGCTAGTGCTGCACAGTAGTGGTGGTAGGGGTTGAAGACGGTGGGCGACCACTTTGCCCAAGCACTCTTCTTCACTGTGCTGCGAACAGGAGGCCAGTCAGCTGGCTCTTGGGAGTCCCTTGGCTGTGCTGGGCTCTGGAGAGGACTTTTCCTTGGGTAGGACATGGCAGGCACAGTCCCTTCCTTCTATCACCAACAGGTGCAGTCCTCTTCAGTATAGCATCTTTTTGTTGGTCCCTCATTACAGTAGGGCAGTCTTTTTTTGGTTCTTCTTCCAGTCAGTAGGGATCCGAGTGCCAGGGGTGCCCTATTTATCTTCAGAAAATGCCCTCAGGGTTGGATGCATTTGGTACCAATGGGCTATAAGGGTCCCTCGCTCCTGATGACCACTTCCTGGGATGTGCCTCATATAGCTATCCCAGGATGCAGCATCCTGCACGATCCCAACATGGGGAGACTCCTCTGTCGACACTCAGAGCTCCTTAGACCTCTTGCCACCCCCGGAAAAAACATTTTGACAACTGGCCTCTACCCGCCCATCCCCAGTGTCAGCCTGTCTGCCTAAACAATAAAGAACCACTCTCCTACATTGTATCCATTTGCCCTTCAAAGGTGGCTTCTGCTTTGAAGCTTGCCTTGTGGCCTAAAACCTGTGTGGCTTCCTGCAGGAGGGAGGTAACACCTCTCTTTCACGCAGACCCAGATTGTGCTTTTTTCTGGGAATCTTTAGCATGTCTTCCCAGGAGGACAGAAAGCTGTCTGCAGGACATCAGTAAACGGGCATGGGAACCCTTGGCAAAGTAGAGCGGCAACTTCTAAAGTTGCACTATGTCCACCAGTGACTTCAAATTGTAGCCTGTAACCCTGTACTTGCACATGGGGCTATTAGCCTTTCCACAGTAAAAACAATATTTCAGTGATTTTACTACTGGACCACGTAAAAGTACAGATTCCAGTTTTTAAAGTACAGCATCCTGCCTTAGGCCTGCCATAGGGGTGAGTTGCATGGATTGACAAGCATTTGCAATGCAATATGTCTCGCGTTTACGTGAGTTTAAGCTATTGGAATTGTAAATGACAATGTGTTGTATTTATGTTTTAAAAACCAAAACATAAATAAAAGGCATTGTCATTTACAATACCAATAGCTCAAACTCGCATAAATGCGAGACCTATTGCATTGCAAATGGTAGGCATCATGGACAACGGGAGGGAGGGCGGGGAGGGAGAAGACACGGACATCGGGAGGGAGGGTGGGGGGGGTTAAAGAAGGCACAACAACGAAAGGGGGGTAAAGAAGGCACTATAGAACGTCGTTCCTGCAGTAAGAGAAACTGAATAAAGAAAATAGGGCTCACAATCTAAATAACACGCACCTTGGAACAACCTAAGTAAAGGGGCCAGTCGCCATGGGAGGTATCAAATGAAGAGGAGGCAGTACTGAGGAGGGGGTAACACGCCTGTTTATGAATCAGAAGCCAGCATTTGGGACACACAATGACACAAGCCAATGGCAACTATGGGTGGAGGTACACAGACAAAATATCGAAAATAAAATATCGGAAAGACAAAAAAATCGAAGTTTAAATATCGAGATACAAAAATATCGAAGGTAAGTAATATCGACAGTCTAAATATCGATATTGGCATGATATCAGTAATATCGAAGTTGTAAATATCGATGTTAATAATATCGAAATTAATAACTTTGATGTTACTAATATCAAGTTTTAAATAAATTTAGTGTATATTATATTGTATTTATTATGTTTTAATATTTATTTTTAATGTTATTTTATTAAATATTGTCTTTTACTACTGTAGCGGGTTGTGGGTTTATAGGGGAATAGGGTGGGAAGTAATTTAATTATGTTAAATTAATTATTAATTAGTAGGAATTATTAATTAATTAATTGAGAATTAATTTTTAATTATTTTTAATTAATTTATTAATAGATAAATATGTTCTGTAGCGGGTTATGGGTTTATAGGGGAATAGGGTGGGAAGTAATTTAATAATAATTAATTAATTGATATATGTTTGTACATATTTTAATTAATAATTAATTGGTCATTAATTTCTATTAATTAGTTATTTAATTATTATAATTTTTACATATTTATAATTATTAATTAGTTGGTAATTAATTATTATTAATTATTTAATTACATTAATTATAGTAATTTTTTTATATATAATTTATTGTTATTCTTAATTAATTAATTGTGCAAAATAATATTAATTATTAAATTAAATTGATTACAGCAAATGTGCTAATATATTTACTTTATTGTTATTGTTAATTAATAATTAATTGGTAATTAAATAATATTAATTAATTTTGGGTACAGGGGTATTTTTAGGGTTCAGGGTCAGTTTTCAGTTCATGGGTACAGGGGTATTTTTAGGGTTCAGGGTCAGTTTTCAGTTCATGGGTAAAGGGGTATTTTTAGGGTTCAGGGTCAGTTTTCAGTTCATGGGTAAAGGGGTATTTTTAGGGTTCAGGGTCAGTTTTCAGTTTTTGGGTAAAGGGGTATTTTTAGGGTTCTGGGTCAGTTTTCAGTTCATGGGTAAAGGGGTATTTTTAGGGTTCAGGGTCAGTTTTCAGTTCATGGGTAAAGGGGTATTTTTAGGGTTCAGGGTCAGTTTTCAGTTTTTGGGTAAAGGGGTATTTTTAGGGTTCTGGGTCAGTTTTCAGTTCATGGGTAAAGGGGTATTTTTAGGGTTCAGGGTCAGTTTTCAGTTCATGGGTGAAGGGGTATTTTTAGGGTTCAGGGTCAGTTTTGGGTTTTTGGGTAAAGGGGTATTTTTAGGGTTCAGGGTCAGTTTTGGGTTTTTGGGGTACAGTCGTACAGGGTAAAAATAAAATTAATTTAAATTAAATCAATTAAATGAAATTAAAAAATATAAAATTACATTACATTATTAAGTTTTTAATTTATTTTAAATGTATATGTATTAGTTTTAAATTTTTAATTATGTTTTAATATTTTTATTTAATATTTGTAACATTATATGTATTTTATAATTATTTTTACATTATTATTAATACATTTAAAAAAACGATATTTTTAAATACGATATTTTTGTACTACGATATTATTTTTTCGATATTTTTGTACTTACCTTGTTAGGGATAGGATTCCTATATTTTTGACTTCGATATTTTTGTCCCGATATTTTTGTATTTCGATATTTTTGATTTCGATATTTTGTCAGACATTCATGGGTGGAGAGTGGGCAGGCTTCTATTCGCTACTCAACTACAAGTATCGCAGAGCAGCGCCTGCGCGCTGGCTCCTAGCTCAACCTAAAACATTTTTACATTATGTTAAAACATTTTATAAAACAGAAATACAATAAAGAAAAAAATAATAGAGACTAGAAGTAAAAGTAGTACAATGATGTTTGTATGCTACATCAGAAGCCAACTGAAATGTTTGTCGATTTCATACAAGACAATTTAAAGGCAATGTAGAGTAGGTCGGCAGAAATCACTGGATTAGTCAGATCAGGAAAATGAATTGGGTATTACACCTGCCAAAGATAGCTCTCATGGTTAGATGGTGGTCTACTTCTCGTGTGAAAGGAAAGAAGAGTGAAGAGGACAGTTTAGGTAAGAGGAAGGGTTAGTAGCATTGGAATAGGGTGAAAGAGGAAGGGGGATATCCAAAGCAACTAATTGTGGGAAAAGGGTTGGTAGATGGGATTTAGCTTGGTATTCTTCTCAGAGCCATCTTTTCCCTTGTCAAACTTGCAGAAATACAACTAGTGCTGCAGTCCACAAGAGACAACTCAACTTACTGGCCTTGGGTACCCCTGGTACATATACTAGGGATTTACAAGTAAGTAGGACGGTGTACAACCTTTACAACGCAACTTTTACCACGCAGTGCCTTTACGACGCAACTTTTACAACGCAAACCATTACAACGCATTGCGCTGGGGGGCGCTCTAGGATAGGGAATGTATTTAATTTACTATCCAACACCTTCCCTACTATCCACGGGGACTGGAGTTGGAATAGTAAATTAAATAAATCACTATCCAGCGCCTAAAAGCACTATGCGTTGTAATGGTAGTCATTGTAAATACCGCGTTGTAAAGGCATGCGATGTAAAAGTATGCGTTGTAACGTCATACATCCAAGTAGGACTGTGCCAATTGGGAACAAGCCAATTAAACATAAACCATTTTAAGGGTCAGAGCACGAGCACCGAGTCTTGTGCTCGGGTTATTTCAGAGACATTACACTAGAACCTAGTAGTCAAAATGGGGAAGTGGGGGGAAAACCTGCAAAAAGCCTGTTTGCTTACACCGACATTCTCATTCTCATTCCCTCACACTCCTAGATTTTCAACTGATCATTCACTAATTTTCTCGCTCTCATTCATGCTCAATCACACTCTCTGAAAATCCTTTTCACATATTGATTCACACTTTTTCTCATGGTCACTCTCACATGCGTTCACATTTTTTTTTTCATTCAGTCTCACTTATTCTCATTTACTTACTCATTATCACTTACAGACAACTGTCACTCATTCTCACTAACTTGCTCTCTTTCACACACTCATAAAGAAGCTCATACATACAAATACTATCATATAGTCACACATACACATTTGAAAGTTAAAACAAAAATTACTTTCAGCTGTCTCCGCGAGCCCGCTTCAGGTCCACAGCTGCCGGGTGTTCCATGAATTCTTGGGCAGGAACATGGCTCATTTTCGCCTCAAGCAAAAAAGCAGGAAGCTGAAAGCTCACTCCTGCGCAGTGCATTCGCCATGTTGATGCACTGTGCTTGCTCCAGTTCTCACCCTCTTGCTTTTTTACTTCACCCTGTTCCAACTCAGAGGATGGGGCGAGTTAGTGACCCGGGGTGAGATCAGTGAGTCTCTGGACTCTAGCTCACCCAGTGACAAGATGAGAGAGGGTATGATGGCAGCCCATTTGGCATGCAGACCCAGGAATTACAGGACTGAAGCCTAAAGGGCTAGGAGATACCTTGGAAAGTTGACAGTACAGTGTGTCATAAATTCAGTGGCATGTGGGCGCCAGAGGCCAGGGATGGGACTTTGCCAGCCCTGGACAATCTGGCTGATGCAGGGGCCTTATAGAATATGTACCAGATAGATTTGCTTCCTCTCACTGCTTGTTTCTTAATTCTTGCTCAGGTTAGAAGTTATTTTATTATACTAATTGTTAGAAATGGGATTTCTGGTTGGCTAAGGTTTGCACCAAAGCCAGGCAGGAACCACCACTCTAGTCAGGATAAAGGAGTTACACTCCTAAAATAACCCCTGCTCACCCCCTTGGTAGCTTGGCACCAGCAGGCACGCCTATCTCAGAGGCAGTGTGTAAAGCATTTGCACATAACCAACAGTAATACAGTGTAAGCACTACAAACTGACAACACACCAGTTTAGAAAAATCCAATATTTTTATATACATAAACAAGACCAAATACGATAAAGAACCACAGTACAATACTTTAAAAATAGATGCGTTGCAAAATGTCTTTAACTTGCCAAGATACATTGAAAACACAGTTCCTTGATGTCGATAGCTGATAGCGTCCTGGCTATCACGGCGTCGTGAACAAACAAATCCAAACAGTTGTGGCTGACCGCCGCGTCGCGGGTCATCTACGGTGTCGGGAAGACCCGCCAACAGTACCTTTCAGAGATGCAGGTCATCGATGACCTCTCGTTGTCAAGCCCGTTGCAGGTCGATCTCCTTTTCTGATGGAATCCGGAGCGTTGGCGTCGGGTGCTGCGGTGCCAAGTGCAGTGGTGTGGCATGCGGTGCCCTCAGGTCGCGGTGCGAGCAGTGGCTCGGTGGCGGTGTCAGGTGGCGGCGTCGGTGAGACCAGGGTCGAGGTGTGAGATGAAGGCGGTGCTCGTCACGGTGCTGGCAGGTAACTGTACAGCAGCGGCGTCGCTAAAGCGCTGTCGCCGGCTGACAACTGGAATCGATGGAACCGGCGTCGGTAGGCCAAGGCTGCGGTGCGGGACGAGGGCGGTGTGTCGTGTAACTTTACGAGTAGTGCCCTCGAACCACGGTGCAAGCAGCGGCGTCAAGTCCGGCGTGGAGTTGCGTCATCTGGGATACCACGGTGTCGTCGTGAAGCGAGGCGGTGTGGAGTGCGGTGCCCACAGGTCGCGGTGCGAGCAGCGGCATAAGAAGGCGGCGTCGGTGAGATCAGGGTCGAGGGGCGGATTTGCAGCGGGGCTCTCTGCTGTGCCTTGTCGGGCTTGAAGTCTTTGCTGTTCCTGAGACTTCTTGAACAGGGGGCAAGCTCTAACTCAAGCCCTTGTAGATACTTAGCACAAGTAGAGGAAGTTCAGTCCAGTCCTTTCACTGCCCAAGGCAGAAGCAGCAGCTGCAGGCCAACCACCCAACAAAACAACAACACAGCAAAGGGGCAGTACTCCTCCTGGCAGCTCTTCCAGCTCTACTTCTTGGCAGGTTCCTTGATTCAAGCGAGTACTAAAGTCTTGGGGTCTGGGCCCCAATATTTATACCAGCAATTCCTCTGTCCTCTGAAGGCAGAGGGTCCTGGACCTAGTTCAAACCAGTTTGGGGTGCATTCGGCCAGGGTGCACCTTCTTCCTTTGTCAGTGTGGGCCAGGGTCCTCAGACGCACCACAGGAGGTGGAGCCAGCATTGTGGAAGGTGAGCCCAGCCCTATTCAGACCTAGGTGCTACTCTTCCCACCCATCTATGTGTAGATGTGCCTATTCAGACTGGCTGACTCACCCTGTCTCCTGGAGTCTCCCCCAGCCCCTGTTACTCACAAACCAGACAGCTAATACATACGCTAGCAAAGGCGGGCTGGATGGTTAGGTCAGAAAATACCTACTTTCTAAAAGTGGTATTTTCAAACACAGACTGTTATAATCAACTGCACTAAAAGATGTATTTTATCATTCTGGGTTTAGGCATACGAAACTCAGATTTCCACCATGTTCTCTGAGTCAGTTAGGATCATAGGATGTAATGATCAAACTGCCCATTCTGGCCTATGGAGAACAGGTAGCCTTGCAATAGTGAAAAACGAAGTAGGCTGTAATTCACTATCAGGACATGCCAAACACACCACGGCATGTCCTACATTTTACATATAATGACTCCCCCAATTGGGATACCCTGGGCCTACCTTAGGGGCAACTCACATGTTGAAAAGGGAAGGTTTAGGGACTTGCAAGTGTGCCGGAGTTACACTTTACGGGCTGTTTGTGTGTGTGGCACAATCCAGTGCTGCAGCCCACCAACAGCATCTGATTTATAGGCCCTGGCACTCGCAGTGCATTTTACTAGGGACTGATACATAAATCAAATATGCCAATCATAGAAACACCAATCCATAACACATTTTATACGGGAGCACTTGCACTTTACCACTGGACAGCAGTGAGGAAAGTGCACAGAATGATCACACCAGCAAATACAGAGTAAAAACCGGGAGGTCAAAAAGCAAAAAGTCAGGGGAACACGCCAAAAGACATAAAGCACAAGTTACTTACCTTCGGTAACGTTATATCTGTAAGAAAACAATAGTTAGTGTTAGATACCTTACCTTAGAATATCCCCAGGCGTCAGACTACATCCGGAAAGTTTTGTGTAGCAGTACCCCTGCGCGTCAGTAGGCGTTGTCTGCGGCTCCGTGTCCGTCGTCGGCTTCGTGGTCGCTGGGATGACGTCGTCGGAGAACTTAGACGCCGCCCTCGCGTGCTGACGTCAGTTCTTGTACATAGCTTTCTGCGCCAGGAACACAGAGCCATGCCAGAGACCGACACTGGTGCCATAAAACTAGGGCCCTCAAAGGGAAATACCTTAACCCTAGATATCAGTCCGCAGAACGGGGAGGATGGGTGGGGCGGTAAGGAATCTAACACCAACTACTGTTTCTTACAGATATAATGTTACCGAAGGTAAGTAACTTGTGCATCTGAAAGAAACAGTTTAGTGTTAGATTCCTTACCTTAGAATAGATGCCCCAGCAATACCAACCACGGTGGTGGGTCTGCAGACCAAGATCACACCAGAAAGTCCTGGAGAAAGGAACGGCCGAAAAAGCCATCTCTCCGGACTTGGCTGTCCAGGCATCAGCGTCTAGCAAACGTGTACAGCGAGGCCCACGTAGCTGCCTGACAGATGTCCTGCAAGGGAATGGGCCCTCAGCCCAACAGGGGGCTCCTTTTTAGCCAAGGAGTACCAGACCTTGATGCACAACACGACCCGCCAAGAGATGGTCCGTTTGTGCACCCCCCGTCCCTTCTTCGCGCCCACGTAACCAACAAAGAGCTGGCCATCCACCCGGAACCGGCGTGAGATCAAGGTAGAAGGAGAGCGCACGTTTTGGGTCCAGACGGTGGAGCCTCTCTTCCTCTTTCGAGGGATGCGGAGGAGGAAAGAAGGTGGGCAAGGTGATGGACTGCCCGATGTGAAAGGCTGTAACCACCTTGGGCAGGAAAGAAGGACACGTTCTTAAAACAACCTTGTCCGGGTGGACAGAAAGAAAAGGAGGCTTAGAAGAGAGCCTGGAGCTCACTCACTCTCCTGGCAGAGGTGATGGCAACCAGGAATGCAGTCTTGAGAGTCAGAAGACGAAGAGGGCAATTGTGAAGTGGCTCGAAAGGAGCGCACGTCAGATAGGTTAGAACACGGTTCAAGTCCCACTGAGGCATCATGAAAGGAACAGGAGGAAACATGTGCGTGATGGCAGAGAGGTAGCCCTTAAGTGGAAGTAGCCATGCCTGTATTTGGACTGCATGGGCTATGTCTAAATAAGGTTATGATTTCTATGCCTTATAAGGACAAGGTGATTATACCTATACAAGGGCATGAATCGGGAAAATTACACTAGGGTCCTAAAATGCTATACAACACCCACTCCACTTTATTATGTTCGACATTACTAAATTCAAGCACTAAAACACATCTAAAGAATGTGTTTACAATCCCACCCAAAAATACATAAAATGCATTTGAAATGGTTGTACAAGAAAAATGAGCATTTGTATTGTACGCATTTGGAAGCAATGATTTCATTTTTTTTTTTTCCTTCTCAAAGACCTTTATTGAATGTACTTACAGAGGAGATAGATACATATCAGGGCCTACAACCCATCGGGCCGGTCGCCTCAGACGTACTCAACATCCAAACTGTACATTAGTACACAGCCATATGGCCGACAACCTTGGGGCCCGGCAGCGCGCCATAAAATCATCTCCTACATAACGTCCTCTAATTCGTGTTTAACAATCGTTAGGTCTTATCATTTTTAATATTCTTTTTGTCTATGCCAGTTACCATAACTCAAAACTGCGGCCCAGATAGTTATTCACACTCAACGGCTATTTCCAGGTCTACCTCTATCCACTGATTAGTGCCTTCGTATACCTCGATGTAACCACCAGTCATGTCTCATTCACGGTTTCTCTCTTAGTTCCTCAATGATTTCATTTTTAGCATATAGTATGATATTGGCAATGCTAACCGAATGAATCATGAAAATTACATTTATGAAATGGCTCTTAAAATACAGAATAAAAAGGTCGAGACCATCCCATAGCAGAATATATAAACTGTTTTGTTTTCTTGATAAGGTCAATATTGTCTCTAGGAAGTATTCAAAGAATTCTTGTTCTCTAAGAATAGTTGTACTTCAAGCAGATTACTTTGTGCCCCCCCAAAAAAGTTCAATTTTGGAAAAAAGTCAAATCAAATCGTAGAAAAATACAGTTCCAAAGCTAGAAGTTTTGTTTTCAAAAAGCGAAGGTCGAATTCAGAGTTCATAGAATGCTGTGTGCTAATCTCAAAAGTTATTCTCGGTGTCAGGAGAAAACATTAAATCTTCTAAGCTGGCAAAGAAATCGTCTACCACAGTAGGTGAAAGTTGAACCACTTCATTGAGTAGATCAATCGTACAGAGATGAGAAGCATCGCCGTCAGCGTCAGTCGCTTTAGCAATCTTCGCAGTAGATGGTACCTGTGTGCCTGTTGGTCCACGTATCTCACCTTCAGCTGGAATTGCTGGCGAGATCTCAATGAATGCCGTCGCACAAGTTACTACTTGTATAACAATATATCTGTAAGAGACATTAGATAGTGATAGATTCCTTACCTTAGAATACCCCCAGGTGTCAGACTGGATCCGGAAACTTTTGCGTAGCAATACCCCTGCGCGTCGGTTGGCGTCGTACGCGGCTCCGCGTCCGTCGTCGGCGTACTTAGACGCTGCCCTCGCGTGCTGACGACAGTTCTTATACACAGCTTTTCCGCGCCAGATACGCAGAGCCATGATAGAACCAACACTGGTGCCATGAAACTAGGGCCCTGAAAGGGGATGACCTTAACCCTAGATATCGGTTCGCAGAACGGGGAGGATGGGTGGGTCGGTAAGGAATCTATCACTAACTAATGTCACTTATAGATATATCGTCACACAGGTAGTAACTTGTGCATCTGAAAGAGACACGTTAGTGATGCACAAGTTACTACTTGTGTAACAATATATCTGTAAGAGACATTAGTTAGTGATAGATTCCTTACCTTAGAATATCCCCAGGCGTCAGACTGGATCCAGAAATTTTTTGCGTAGCAATACCCCTGCGCGCCGGCAGGCGTCATCCGCGGCTCCGCGTCCGTCGTCGGCGTCGTTAGCGCCCGAATGACGTCGTCGGAGTACTTAGACGCCGCCCATGCGTGCTGACGTCAGTTCTGATACACAGCTTTTCCGCCCCAGATGCGCAGAGCCATGATAGAACCAACACTGGTGCCATGATACTAGGGCCCTGAAAGGGGATGACCTTAACCCTAGATATTGGTTCGCAGAACGGGGAGGATGGGTGGGTCGGTAAGGAATCTATCACTAACTAATGTCTCTTACAGATATATCGTTACACAAGTAGTAACTTGTGCATCTGAAAGAGATACGTTAGTGATAGATTCCTTACCTTAGAATAGATACCCCAGCAATACCAACCCCGGTGGTGGGTCTGCGAACCAATGATCACACCAGAAAGTCCTGGAGGACGGAACGGCCAAAGAAGCCATCCCTCCGGACTTGGCTGTCCAGGCAGTAGTGTCGGGCAAACGTGTGCAGCGAGGCCCACGTAGCTGCCTGGCAAATGTCCTGCAAGGGCACTCCTCGGCCTTGGGCAGTGGTAGTCGCCGTGGCCCGAGTGGAATGAGCCCGCAATCCAACAGGGGGCTCCTTCTTAGCCAGGGAGTAACATGCCTGGATACACAAGATGACCCACCGCGAGTTGGTCCTCTTGTGCACCGCTTTCCCCTTCTTAGCGCCCACTTAACCAACAAAGAGTTGGTCATCCACCCGTAACTGGCGTGTGCGATCCAAGTAGAATGAGAGCGCACGTTTTGGGTCCAGACGGTGGAGCCGCTCTTCCTCTTTAGAGGGGTGCGGTGGCGGAAAGAAGGTTGGCAAAGTGATGGACTGCCCGATGTGGAAGGCTGTGAAAACCTTGGGCAGGAAAGATGGCTTAGTATGCAACACAACCTTGCCCGGATGGACAGAAAGGAAAGGAGTACAAGAAAGAGCCTGGCGCGCACTCACTCTCCTGGCAGAGGTGATGCCAACCAGGAAGGCAGTCTTCAAGGTCAGAAGACGAAGAGGACAGTTGTGAAGTGGCTCAAAGGGAGCGCACATCAGAAACGTAAGAACAAGGTTCAAGTCCCATTGAGGCATCACAAACGGAACAGGAGGGAATGTGTGTGTGATGCCCTTCAGAAATCGATTTACAATAGGGGACTTGAACAAAGAAGGCTGACCAGGCAGCCTTAGGAAGGCTGAAAGGGCGGAAAGGTAGCCCTTGATAGTGCCCAGAGCAGAGCCCTGCTGGGCAAGAGAAAGAAGGAAGAGAAGAACCTCAGAAAGAGGGGCAGCAAGAGGATCCACAGCCTTTGCTGTGCACCATGCCACAAACCTGTTCCACCTGCAGGCGTATACCGACTTAGTGGAGGGACGCCTGGCTGCCAGAATGACATCACAGACTTCAGGAGGCAAGTCAAATGGCATCAACTGCCGCCGCTCAATCTCCAAGCATGGAGGTGGAGACTGGACAGGTTCGGGTGGAGGACCGTCCCCTGCTGCTGCGACAGAAGGTCCTCCTGAAGAGGCAGACGAACCGGGGGATCGACTGACATACTGAGTAGCTCGGGATACCAGTACCTTCGTGCCCAGTCCGGAGCCACAAGGATGACTTGTGCCCGGTCGCGCTTGATCTTCTTCAGCACTCTGGGCAGAAGTGGTATAGGCGTATAACAGACCGCAACTCCACACGCGACGAAAAGCGCGCCGAGCGAGTGCCGCCTTGGAAATTCCAACACGGAGAACTGATGACATTGCGCGTTCTCTTCGGTGGCGAATAGATCTAACCAAGGCTCTCCCCATTGCTGAAAGAGGCCTTGCGCCACGTCCGAGTTCAGACGCCTTTCGTGATCCATCATGCACCGACGGCTGAGTTCGTCCGACCTGGCGTTCAGAGAACCTGCCAGGTGTTGAACCACCAGGGTCACGCCCTGCTGTTCCAGCCACTGCCAAAGGCGCAGAGCCTCCTAGCAAAGGGTCCACGACCCCACCCCGCCCGGTTTGTTGCAGTACCACATGGCGGTGGTGTTGTCCGTGAACACCTGCACTACACTCCCCCGGACAGAGGGGAGGAATGCCTTCAGTGCTAGACGAATCGCCCGCAGCTCCAAAAGGTTGATATGGAGCCGGGACTCCGCCGGAGACCAGAGGCCTCTGATCTCCGCTCTCCCATATGGCCTCCCCAGCCCTGGAGGGACGCGTCCGTCACAACTACGTGCTCCGGCTGATGAAGGGAGAAGGATCTGCCACTGACCCAATCGCGGTCCGTGAGCCACCACTGCAGCTGTCTCGCAGTGCCCTCCGTGATCAGGACATGGTCGGAAAGGTTGCATTGATGCTGGGCCCACTGAAACTTCAGGTCCCACTGCAGAGCCCGCATCCGCCACCGAGCGTGATGCACCAGAAGGATGCAGGAGGCCATCAGCCCCAGAAGCCGCAGCGTCAACCTGACCGATACCCGGGATAAAGGCTGAAAGAGTGGAATCATAGCCTGAATATCCCGGACCCGCTGTTCGCGAGGATAAACCCAAAACTGCGCCGAGTCGAGAACCGCTCCGATGAAGAGGAGCTTCTGAGAGGGGCACAGGTGTGACTTTGGCACATTGATGGAGAACCCCAGCTGATGCAGGAGGTCTGCCGTCGGCTGGAGGTGGCTGACGACTGTCTGGGGCGAGCTCGCCTTCAACAACCAGTCGTCGAGGTAGGGGAAGACTGAAACCCCTAACCTGCGCAGATGAGCTGCGACCACTGTCATCACCTTTGTGAACACCCGTGGGGCGCTGGTAAGGCCGAAGGGGAGCACGGTAAATTGAAAGTGCTCGTGGCCAACCGTGAACCGCAGGTAGCGCCGGTGGGCCGGCAGGACGGGGATGTGGAAATAAGCGTCCTGCAAGTCCAACGCTACCATCCAGTCTTCTGGGTCCAGGGCAGCTAGGACCTGAGCTAGTGTCAGCATTTTGAACTTCTCCTTCCGGAGGAAGCCGTTGACGTTCCGTAGGTCCAAGATAGGGCGGAGGCCCCCTTTGCCCTTCTTGGGTACCAGAAAGTAGTGGGAGTAGCAACCACACCCTACTTCTGGCCCAGGAACGCGCTCGATGGCCCCCTCGGCCAAGAGGGCCGTAACTTCCTCCTGCAGAAGTCGCAAATGATCCCCCGATACTCGGTGGCACTGCGGTGGCATGGCTGGAGGGGTTGCCTCGAAGGGGAGGGAGTAGCCCCTTCGGACACTTTGCAGCACCCACCCGTCCGACGTGACATCGCGCCAGTGGAAGAGGTGATGGCGAACCCTGCCACCCACTGGCGTCACATGGGCCTGAAAACACGAACTAGGAAGGTTTTGCGGCAGGTGCTGCGGAGGGAGGTGTGGACTGGCCTCGCCGCTGTCCCCGACCGCCGTTACGGCGGTTTCCACGGCCTCCACCGCGCTGCTGAACATTCTGTGGTGCGTGGTTGGCAGCTCGTGTGGGGACGCCCCTTCCGTGGCCACGAAAGGAGCGAAAGGCACCCGATTGCTGGCGTGGGGCCGAGAGGCCCAAGGACTTGTTCGTAGCCCTGGAGTCCTTGAAACGCTCAAGCGCATGGTCTGCCTTGTCGCCAAAGAGGCGACGGCCATCGACGGCATGTCCAGAAGAGTGGACTGGACATCGGCCGAAAAGTTGGCGGTCCTCAACCAGGCGTGGCGTCGAACCGCCACCGTCGTTGCCATCGCCCTGCCCAGTGAGTCCGTGGTATCCAGCCCACACCGGATGGAATATCGCGCTGCATCTCGACCCTCCGCAAGGGCTTGGGCGAGTTTAGCACGGACCTCCTCCGGGCATTGTGGCAGCACGTCCGCGACCATATCCCACAGGGTGTGGGTGTAGCGGCCCAAGAGGCATGCGGTATTGACAGACCGCAGTCCCAAACTCAGGGACGAGAACACCTTCTTCCCGAACTGTTCATACCTCTTGGATTCCCGATCGGGCGGGGCCATCGGGAATGCGGTCTGGGAAGTAGAGGCCTGGATGACCAGGCTCTCGGGGGTGGGATGGGTGGACAAAAAGCATGGGTCGCCCGGAGCTGGGCGGTAGCGTCTGGCCACGTTCCTATCCACAGGCGGACCTGAGGCGGGCTTGCAGCAAGTGCCCACAAGAACGTCACACAAGGCCTCATTAAACGGCAGCAGTGGCTCACTGGAGCTTGCCTGCGGTTTAAGGACCTCAGTGAGGAGGTTAGTCCTCACGGCCGCGACGGGGAGCTCAAGGTTTAAGGCCTTGGCCGCCCTGGTCAACACTACACTGTAAGCAGCCCCCTCCTCCGTAGCCACGGTGGGAGGGGAGACAAATCCAGTGTCTGGCGAAGTGTCAATACCACTGGCCACCCCAAGCTCATATGTCCAGTCCTCTTGAGACTGGCATTCCTCTGCCAGAGGGTCAGCAGACCCCTCCCAATCTCCCTCGTCACCCATCTCCTGTAGAACAGGATCAACAGACTGGGCCTCCTCATGGAAATAAAAATCCCCAAAGGCCGTCGGAAGCGGCGCCCAACGGCGCCGTTCCGGCGCCAGAGTCGTATCTAAAGGAACATTGGGGACGGCGTCCACAAGGGGCGCCGGGGGTGACAGCCGTGGGGCCGGCGTCGGTGAGGTCGACCGGCGACGACCCGGATCCGGAAGCGGATCCGGTGAGGTCCTGCAGCGCCGGGACCGAAGTCGCCGGCGGCGCCGGGGCCGAAGCACCCAACGGCATCGAGGCCGAAGCACTCGACCCGCTAGGGCCTCCAGCCGGGGCCGCTGGGCCCGAAGGCGCCACGGTACCCGGCTGAGGAGGGAGGGACCTCATGGCCATGAGGTACCGCTCGATCTCCTCCAGCGTCATGCCATGCCCAGGGACCCGAAGGTGTGGGGCAGGTGGCAACGCCTGCGACTCAAGCGGAGCCGCGTGGGTGGTGTCACCCGAACCCCCGGCCACATCGCTCGAGCGTTGGGGTGAGTCGGAGGAACGATGACGCCTCTCCGACCTCTCATGCCTCTTACCTGAGGACTTGGATCCCGACGACCGATGTCCACTCCCGGAGCTGCGAGGACTCCGACCTCGCGACCGGTCACTCGACCTCCGGTGGGACCGGGACCTGGAGCGGCGCGGGGCCGACTGCAGTAGCTCGAGCCGCTTACGGGACCGCTCCCACCTACCTTTCGACGTCACGGCCCGGCAGTCTGAGCAGGTACGGTCGTCGTGGTCGAGGCCTAAACACTTCAGGCACCGGCGATGGGGGTCGGTAACCGACATCAGTCGGTCGCACTTGGAACAGGGTTTGAACCCGGGCATCCCTACCGGCACCGTCGGTGTCGAAGACTCGTACTAGAAAAATGATCAAAAGATCGAAAAGTTTTAGTCAAAAAAGACTAAGGGGTAGAGCTTCTCCGGATCTGCGCTAGCTGGCGCGGAAAAAAGAAGAACTGACGTCAGCGCGCATGGGCGGCGTCTAAGTACTCCGACGACGTCATTCCGCCGCTAACGACGCCGGCGACGGACGCGGAGCCGCGGACGACGCCTGCCGGCACGCAGGGGTATTGCTACGCAAAAAATTTCCGGATCCAGTCTGACGCCTGGGGATATTCTAAGGTAAGGAATCTATCACTAGCGTGTCTCTTTCAGATAGATTCCTTACCTTTGAATAGATACCCCAGCAATACCAACCCCGGTGGTGGGTCTGCAAACTAATAATCACACCAGAAAGTCCTGGAGGACGGAACGGCCAAAGAAGCCATCCCTCCGGACTGGACTGTCCAGGCAGTAGTGTCTCGCGAACGTGTGCAGCGAGGCCCATGTAGCTGCCTGACAAATGTCCTGCAAGGGGACTCCTCGGCCCAGGGCAGTAGTAGTCGCCGTGGCCCGAGTGGAGTGGGCCCTCAGCCCAACAGGAGGTTCCTTTTTAGCCAAAGAGTAACATGCCTGGATGCACAATACGATACACCGAGAGATGGTCCGCTTGTGCACCGTCCGTCCTTTCTTAGCGCCCACGTAACCAACAAAGAGTTGGTCATCCACCCGGAACTGGCGTGTGCGATCCAGATAGTAAGAGAGCGCGCGTTGTGGGTCCAGACGGTGGAGCCTCTCTTCCTCTTTCGAGGGATGCGGAGGCGGAAAGAAGGTGGGCAAGGTGATGGACTGCCCGATGTGGAAGGCTGTGACTACCTTGGGCAGGAAAGAGGGTCTTGTCCGCAACACAACCTTGTCCGGATGGACAGACAGGAAAGGAGGTTTGGAAGACAGAGCCTGGAGATCACTCTCTCTCCTGGCAGAGGTGATGGCAACCAGGAAAGCAGTGTTCAGAGTAAGAAGGCGGAGAGGACAGTTATGAAGTGGCTCAAAGGGAGCGCACATCAGATAAGTAAGTACAAGGTTCAAGTCCCACTGAGTCATCACGAATGGAACAGGAGGGAACATGTGTGTGATGCCCTTCAAAAACCTGTTTACAATTGGGGACTTGAACAAAGATGGCTGATCAGGTAGCCTTAAGAAGGCGGAAAGGGCAGAAAGGTAGCCAATGATAGTGCCCAGAGCAGAGCCCTGCTGGGCAAGAGAAAGAAGGAATAGGAGAACCTCAGAAAGGGGGGCAGAGAGTGGATCCACAGCCTTTGCTGGGCACCATGCCACAAATCTGTACCACCTGCAGGCGTGTACCGACTTTGTGGAGGGACGCCTGGCTGCCAGAATGACATTACAGACTACAGGAGGCAAGTCAAATGGGCTCAACTGTCGCCGCTCAATCTCCAAGCTTGGAGGTGGAGACTGGACAGGTTCGGGTGGAGGATCGTCCCCTGCTGCTGCGACAGAAGGTCCTCCTGAAGAGACAGACGAATCGGGGGATCGACAGACATGCTGAGTAGCTCTGGATACCAGTATCTTCGTGCCCAGTCCGCAGCCACAAGGATAACCTGGGCCCGGTCGCGCCTGATCTTCTTCAGCACTCTGGGCAGAAGTGGTATAGGCGGAAAGGCGTACAATAGACTGCAACTCCACTCGCGACGAAAAGCGTCTCCGAGCGAGTGCCGCCTTGGAAATTCCAACGCGCAGAACTGATGACATTGCGCGTTCTCTTCTGTGGCGAATAGATCTAACGGAGGCTCTCCCCACTGCTGAAAGAGGCCTTGCGCCACGTCCGAGTTCAGACGCCATTCGTGATCCATCATGCACCGACGGCTGAGTTCGTCCGCCCTGGCGTTCAGAGAACCTGCCAGGTGTTGAACCACCAGGGTCACGGCTTGATGTTCCAGCCACTGAAAGAGGCGCAGAGCCTCCTGGCATAGGGTCCACGACCCCACCCGCCCTGTTTGTTGCAGTACCACATGGCGGTGGTGTTGTCCGTGAACACCTGCACTACACTCCCCCGGACAGAGGGGAGGAATGCCTTCAGTGCAAGTCGGATCGCCCGCAGCTCCAGAAGGTTAATGTGGAGCTGGGACTCCCCCGGAGACCAGAGGCCTCTGATCTCCCTCTCTCCCATGTGGCCCCCCCAGCCCTGGAGGGACGCATCCGTGACAACTACGTGCTCCGGTTGGGGTAGTGAGAGGGATCTGCCGCTGACCCAATCGTGGTCCGTGAGCCACCACTGCAACTGTCTTGCAGTGCCCTCCGAGATCAAGACAAGTTGCCCTGATGCTGGGTCCACTGAAACTTCAGGTCCCACTGCAGAGCCCGAATCCGCCACCGGGCGTGATGCACCAGAAGGATGCAGGAGGCAGACAGCCCCAGAAGCCGCAGCGTCAACCTGACCGAGACTCGGGATAAAGGCTGAAAGATCGGAATCAGAGCCGGAATATCCCGAACCCGCTGTTCGGGAGGATAAACCCGAAACTGCGCAGAGTCCAGAACCGCTCCGATGAAGAGGAGCTTCTGAGAGGGACACAGGTGTGACTTCGGCACATTGATGGAGAACCCCAGCAGGTGCAGGAGGTCAGCCGTAGTCTGGAGGTGGCTGACGACTGTCTGGGGCGAGCCCGCCTTCAACAACCAGTCGTCGAGGTATGGGAAGACTGAAACCCCTAACCTGCGCAGATGAGCTGCGACCACCGCCATCACTTTCGTGAACACCCGTGGGGCGCTGGTAAGGCTGAAGGGGAGCACAGTAAACTGAAAGTGCTCGTGGCCTACCGTGAACCGCAGGTAACGCCGGAGGGCCGGCAGGACGGGGATTTGGAAATAAGCATCCTGCAAGTCCAACGCCACCATCCAGTCTCCTGGGTCCAGGGCAGCTAAGAACTGACCGCCAAAATACAAATGTCCTAGTGTTCAAGGCAGTTCTCGTCTAATGATCTAAAGACATCACTAGTTGTACATGAATTACAACAAACCTCTCTTCTTACAAAGATTTAGAGTAGGGGATGTCTCAGTCTACTGCCGTTATTAAAAAAAGGAAGCCCAACTCTGATCAACAAACTTAGATAAATACAAAACCCACATTCACCTAAAATGACAACAGAAAAAGGTGAGAAAGGCGAGATGGCACCTCATGGGCACACCACCAATGGGACCCCTGGCTGGTAATCACCAGGATGGCCCTGTTATCATCATTGGTGCCATCAAGCCGTAACGGAAACGTGTCCTAAACCCAAAGAAAAGACAGTGAGTGGTGCAGTGAACACAAATTATATGTAACAAAACGTACAACACTTTAACACTTAACATATAATCCACTGTGCAACCAGGACAAACACTTTACTAGTGTTCCTTTCTTGTTGCATACAGTACACATATAAACAATAAAAAGAAGGATGTGAATACTACCAATCGATTCACACCCTACTTACAGCCGACATGTTTCATTGCCTTGGTTTCTATCAGGCAATTTCCTCAGGGCAAACCAATTTAAATGCCACTGCAAAGGACACTGGGCTTTGCGTGCTGTAATAAAACATAAAACATGCATAGTCGAGGTTACCTACTATCCACCCTTGTTCAATTCCCAATGCTATTTTGCACAGTCAAACAAGCATGATGCTGTATATAATGCAATAGTTACCCCTCAGTTAGCCTTGCCTCTCATACCAGCCAAGAGGAATTTAAAAGGAATACAGCCCCCCTAGGTGAGCTGGGTCCAGTCTCCCTTCGTTTCTGTTGCTAAACCAAACAACAACAAAAACCGGGGTTATGCTTTAAAGGAATATCCTTATACCTTTGATTAGAAGCTTGCTTATCAAGGTTACACGCTGCAAACCCCATGCAAAGATTACCGGTGGAGAATAACTGTCCGGCGTCTTCTCAGCACTCGAACACCGGCACATTTCTCAGCTGATCTCTTTAGAGTGTGCGCTGCCGGTTTTCGTGCCCTCTGATTGGCTTGGATAATCATGTGATACCCGCGGCCATTTTAGAGCAGTCTCAGGCCAATGTTATGTATGTAGCCTGCGAGAGTCAGAGGAGCCAGGCGACAACAGCAGAGGCGAACACCATCAAACTGGACGTTCGATAATACGTCCAGCGAGGAAGAGCCTTTGCCAGGAACAAGTGCAAATAGAGTGAGATTCAACCAACCGGAGGCTTCCAATTCAGATCTGAGTACATTACTGTGGAATTTTTTAATACAGGCACAAGCAACAAACAAGGGACCCGGACAACAAGGCAGAGGAAAGGGACGTGGCAACCGACCCCCACCACAATGGCAAACATTCTCCCCGCGACAGACGCGGAGCAGAGGGAGGAGACCAGTCTGAAAAGCATTGTGGTTAATTTATCCGACCATCAACTAACACTGAATGAAGAAAGGGTGCTCAACAAAGGGTTGGGCTTTGTTCCGACTCCATCCCATGATGCCTTTAAATGCCGCATCGAGTTTCATGAGACCGTGAGAAAAATTAAGCTAAACATTTTTTTTGCTAAAAAACCTTTTGAAGAAAGTAAGGGGTTTAATACCAACTTGAGAAAACCCTCCAATTTTTGTCCACCAATGGGGGCGGTTGGCCTTGAAGTGGCGGTTTTTGAGGCTAAAGTTCTGGAAGAAATCGGGAAGATCGAAAGTAACAACAGAGAGAATGGGTTCAAAAACATGGCCAAAGGAGATTGGGAAGCTGTGAAGTCCCTCCAGAATAATAACAACATAACAATAAAGAGCGCCGATAAAGGCGGCACTCGCTCGGAGACGCTTTTCGTCGCGAGTGGAGTTGCAGTCTATTGTACGCCTTTCCGCCTATACCACTTCTGCCCAGAGTGCTGAAGAAGATCAGGCGCGACCGGGCCCAGGTTATCCTTGTGGCTGCGGACTGGGCACGAAGATACTGGTATCCAGAGCTACTCAGCATGTCTGTCGATCCCCCGATTCGTCTGTCTCTTCAGGAGGACCTTCTGTCGCAGATCATTAGACGAGAACTGCCTTTAACACTAGGACATTTGTATTTTGGCGATTTACTGAGTGGAGGGCGTCCTAGTTTTCTTTTCCCTCTATACTCCTATCTTGTTCTCACATTGTGTACGGCGGCTCAGCCGTGAGAATATTTTCGAGTAGCCCTATTTTCAACTCTGATTTTTAATTTGAGACTGACAATCCCTGCTTGATATCCACAACATAAACCATTCCTGCTGCACAGTCAAACCGTGAATAAGTCTGTAATGCCAGAATGGACAAAAATTGTCTGGCCTTTACGGACGAACAAATCGCTGCTATTCTAGCTGGTCCTTCACTGTTTGAAGGCAATCCCCTAACAGGTAACAACACAATAAGGGAAGAATGGGAGAAACTGAGCAATTTAAAGAAAAAACATATAAGGATTGCCCTTCATGGGGCTCTTATGTCCGAGTATTATCAAGCCGGAGCCTCCCCTGCGAGTTTAATAGTTAGGATCGAACCGCGTATTTTCCTTGACGACAAAAAGTTCCGCCTTGACTGGAGCTACATTGCAAACAAATGCACCAGAGATTGGTTGATTCTTATAATCAGTACAGCCCAAAGGTTAAGTGAAGAGGTGCTAAAAGAGATTATTGAACTTGAGGAGACCATTAGTCGGGATAGTAGCTTTACAGACGCAAAAGAACATCTACAAAAAATCAAAGATCTAGATGAATACAAACAATATATGGTGACCCAAAAAATCAGGGGGTTACAGCGTAATTTGCAGCGCTATACACACGAATGGGCATTTCCCTATATAAACGACTCACACTATCAACCTGCCCAAGAACAACAATTTGGAGGGGCGAGAAGAGGAAGAGGAGCCAGGCGACAACAGCAGAGGCGAACACCATCAAACTGGACGTTCGATAATACGTCCAGCGAGGAAGAGCCTGAGCCAGGAACAAGTGCAAATAGAGTGAGATTCAACCAACCGGAGGCTTCCAATTCAGATCTGAGTACATTACTGCGGAATTTTTTAGAACAGGGACAAGCAACAAACAAGGGACCCGGACAACAAGGCAGAGGAAAGGGACGTGGCAACCGACCCCCACCACAATGGCAAACATTCTCCCCGCGACAGACGCGGAGCAGAGGGAGGAGACCAGTCTGAAAAGCATTGTGGTTAATTTATCCGACCATCAACTAACACTGAATGAAGAAAGGGTGCTCAACAAAGGGTTGGGCTTTGTTCCGACTCCATCCCATGATGCCTTTAAATGCCGCATCGAGTTTCATGAGACCGTGAGAAAAATTAAGCGAAATTTTTTTTTTTGCTAAACAACCTTTTGAAGAAAGTAAGGGGTTTAATACCAACTTGAGAAAACCCTCCAATTTTTGTCCACCAATGGGGGCGGTTGGCCCTGAAGTGGCGGTTTTTGAGGCTAAAGTTCTGGAATAAATCTGGAAGATCGAAAGTAACAACAGAGTGAATGGGTTCAAAAACATGGCCAAAGGAGATTGGGAAGCTGTGAAGTCCCTCCAGAATAATAACAACATAACAATAAAGAGCGCCGATAACGCGGCGCAGTGGTAATATTGAACACCTGTGACTACGAAGCTGAGGTACTCCGGCTACTAAATGTGAGAGCCAACTACCAACCTCTAAGGAAAGACCCCACTCCAGAATTAATGAGAATGATAACTGAATTGGTTGGGAATGCTAAAGAGAAGAAATGGATCAGTGTGAAGGAGGCGGAGTTCCTTATCAATACCAACCCTAGGACTCCGGCCTTCTACATCCTTCCTAAGATTCATAAGCCGGCCGGCCGGCCCCCCCCCCGGGTCGGCCGATTGTATCTGGCATTCAATCAATATTGGAACCATTATCACAGTTCGCCGATTACTACCTTCGCGAATCTGTGATAACACAGAGATCCTTTTTTTTTTTTTTTGTGATTATAAACTTTTATTTGACAGAAGTACATACACACAGCTCCTCGCCTACAACCCTGGGGCCGGCAGCAAACTGGGGCAATCACAGTAATGAAATCAAGAACAACATTCTATAGCGCCCTGTCCGGTCTGTGCCCCAGGCCTGCAGCCTCCCTTCACCCCGCCTCCCCACTCCACGAGAGCGTGGAGCGACGGTCGCTGTGTTACCTTGTAGCGTGTGGCGGAGTGTGTGTGTCTGCCACCCTAACTCAAATCTAACTGAACTCCCGTTACAATCCCGCCCAACCCCTCCCCTTCCCCCGGACTGCCTATGCGTCTACCTCGCCACTACTCTACCACGTAGATTCAATGCACCCCTCTGCTCGCCTCGACACCTACAATATACCTACCCTTCCCATCGCCCATCCCCTCCCGCCAGACCCTCCGCACTATGTACCCCCTGTGTCAGTGTTTGCTATATGTCGTGTGCCCCTCTAGCGTCTCACAGGATCCCGATGCGTCAACAACCATCCCAATCTGGCTCTAGGGGATTGTACACCCGATCCTCCTGGGCCTCTTCCCCCTCCCGCCTCTCCTCCATCTCCTCCTGAGCTGCATCCGCAGCATCTTTAGTGGATCTGTAAGTCAGGTACAGGTCCCAAAAATGTTTTGGTCTACTAACTGGGGGTTGTAGCTCACTATACAGCTGCGTCTGAGTGCAGCTGTACAGCATATCCCTGGCCCACCTATGTTTGGTCGGGAGTGGACCTCGCATCCAGCATTGCGCCACCGCTCGCCGAGCCATCAGTAACCCCATATCTGCCATGCGGCGTGACGCCGGAGGTAGGATCTTTGTGTGGCCCAGTAACGCCAGCGCCGGGTCCACCTGGAGTTCCAGCTCAAGTATCTGCCCTAATTCTAGAAATATGTCTTCCCAGAATTTGTTAATACCCAGGCAAGACCAAGCCAGATGCATAAAGTCAGCCACCTGTGTGTGGCAACGTTCGCATTCAGACGTTTGTCTGAGCCCATATCTGTGTAAGCGTTCTGGGGTGTAGTACACTCGCTGCAGAAATTTAAAATGGATAAGTCTATGCCTGGCGTTGAGCGACACCTTTCTAGTGTTTATGCAGCAATATTTCCACATTGTGTCATCAATCGATGTGTCGAGGTCTCGTTGCCAAGCCAATCGGGCTTTCGAGAGCGGGAGTCTCCCACTATGCTGTCCCACCTTATAGAGCCGCGAAATCAAGTGGGTCGGCGATGGCGTTTTTATGACGTATGTCAGTTCTGGAAGTTCGGGCGGCTCGGCCATGGCTGGCCCCAGCAGCTCGTGTAGCGCTGCGCGGACCCTGCGTAGGTGAAAGCGGTGCAGCAACGTCCCTGAGTTTCGGGAAGAAGCAACCTGTTCCCATGTAACGACCTTCCCGTCTCTGAACAGGTCTCCCAGCTTCAAAATGTCTAAGTGTTTAAGAGCGCGCGTGACCTCTTTCTCCCGTAACGGCGCCAGCCAGACAACCCATTCAATCGGGGCAAGTGGGGAATATAGGAGAGTGCATTCCTGTCTCTTGGCCAACGAATGCCATGCATGGTTAGTCGATGAGATCGAGTCCAGAAAGCCCACCCGACGCGTGGCCGGCTCGAATACTGTAGCCGGTGGGGGGAGGGGGTCCGTGAATAGGGTCTCGAGCACCACATGTGGAATATTACGATCTCCATGTATCCATGTGTGTAAGTGGGTCGCCTGCGCGACCCTGTAATACCTCCCATATCCGGGGCGCCCAGTCCTCCTTGTTCATATGGTAGCGTCAGGACTTGCCACTGGACCCGTGGCTGTGCACCTCCCCAAGCCAACCGCGTGAGAGTCTGTGTCAACATTTTAAAGAAGGCTCTAGAGAGTATCACCGGTATATTGTTGAACAGGAATAAAAACCTCAGGAGCACGATCATTTTTATTAAGGCGATGCGGCCCACCAGGGACAATGGGAGTTTACACCATCTGTCCACATCCTCGGTTAGTTTATGGTAGGCGACTCCATAGTTTTCCCTCACCAATATATCTGGGTCCGGATGTAGCTGTACTCCCAGGTATCTGATCGGGTCTTCGGACCACTGTAAAGGGTAATCCATAACAAATGTTTTGGTTACCGGGGACAGAGGGAATGCTACCGATTTCGTCCAGTTCACCTGTAAGCCGGACAGCGCGCCAAACTGGACCACTTCCCTCAGTACTGGGGAAAGGTTGAGCTCCGGGTCTCTGACATATAGGAGCGTATCATCCGCGTATGTGGAGACGCAAATCTTGTAGGAAGGGAAACTGATGCCTTCATGACTATGGTATTCCCTCAGCGCACATGCGAGGGGTTCAGCCACCAGAGCATATAATAACGGTGAAAGGGGGCAGCCCTGTCTAGTGCCTCTGCAAATATCGAAGACGTCCGTGACTTTATCCACTATACGCAGCCTGGCCGTTGGTTTGTAGTATAAGTCACCTATCATTTGTAGGAAGGGCTCACCCAACCCCATCTTCCTGAGCACTCTCGACATGAAGGGCCACTCCACGGAGTCAAATGCCTTCTCCATATCGAGGAAGACTGCCAACGCTTTGTTCTCCGGTTTCACATGCTGCATCGTTCCTAGCACCGTACGTATATTGCACGTGAGGTTCCTGGACGGAATAAATCCGGCCTGCTCCGGAGCCACCAGCTCCGGGGCGAGCAATGCAAGACGTGTCGCTAATACTTTGGCATAGAGCTTCGCGTCAACATTTATCAGGGACAGCGGCATATATGAGCCACACTACGTGGAGGGTTTCCCAGGCTTCAGAAGCGTCACAATGAGAGCTTCCCGCATTGTAGCTGGCATGCTGCCTTCCCTGCATATGTCGTCAAAGAGCGCAGAGAGGTGAGGCACCAATTGGTCTTTGAAGGCTTTATAGAAGCCCACAGTTAGCCCATCAGCCCCCGGGGCACTACCAGATCGCATGCCCTCAAGCGCCTCCACTATTTCCTCCTTTTGAATAGGCATCATGAGGAATTCTCTCTGCGAGTCGGACAGCTGTGGCATTTTTATATAACTTAAGTAGTCGTCCATTGCCTCTTCCATTCCCACCGACCTTGACTTATATAGAGTGGAGTAAAATTGCCTGAATTCCTCAAGTATCTGCCCCTCCTCAGTGAGAGTCTCCCCTGAACTTGACACCAGTTCACCCACTGTCAACTGACGCCTCTCGCTGCGGACTATTCTGGCCAGGAGAGAGCCAGGTCTATCTCCTTCTCCATAAGTGCGGGCAGTGGCATATTTACCCATATGACGCACTTCCCTATCTGCTTCTTCGTTAAATTCCATCACCAGCTGTTTAATGTGCTCCGAGGCATCACCCTCCGGCTCCGCCCGCTGCCTCTCTTCCAGTTCAGAGAGCTGAGTCTCAAGGTGTTTGAGTCTCTGCCTAATCGCTTTCAGGACACCGGAGTGTTTGGCCATGGCAATCCCACGAATGCATACCTTGAATGCCTCCCAACGCGTTTGGACGCTTTCCACCGAGCCCACATTAGTCTCAAAGAAACTGTCAATTTCGTTTGCTATTTCACCTCGGAAAACCTCATCCAATAGGGAGTACGGGGGGAGACGCCACGTAAAGGGGGGGATTCTGTGTACCGGCGTCTCCAGAATCAGGAGGAGAGGGGAGTGATCAGACAGGGTGCGTGGCAGTATCAGGCAGTCTCTTACATTATTGGAGAGGCGGTGTGATGCTAACCAGTAATCTATTCGGGTGTGGAGTGCATGATAAGCGGAGTAATGTGTGTATCCCCCTCTAGAATGGTGCCTACTTCGCCACACGTCAAGGAGATCCAACTGTACTAATTCAGTCCGGACCACCTCCGCAGCTGCCGACAGGGCCCGAGGGAGTCCCGCCGATCTGTCGAGATTTGGGTCTAACACTAAGTTGAAGTCCCCACCCCAGAGCAGGTTAGTGTAGTCATATGATTTGCACTTCCGGGCCAACTCTGTGTAGAAATCGGGACAATCGTAGTTCGGACCGTATACATTGGTCACCAATAAGTCATGCCCTTTTCCACGACACCTGCATATTACATAACGACCTTCAGTGTCCGCCTCGAGGAGCGTCAGTGTGAGTTTGGAGCGTGGATTGGCCCATGTGAGTGTCCCCCTTGCATGGGTAGTGAAGCCCGCCACCACACTACAACCCGCTACGCCCTTATGGGACAACATCTTGCTGGTAAGGGGCAAATGAGTCTCCTGTAGGAGAGCGAGGTCTATGCGGTGTCTGCGCAGATAGCTAAGAACCTTACGTAGTTTTCTGAAGTCGTTAAGACCCCTGACATTCCACGTCAGCACTCGCAGGTGCTCCGGGCCAGTTCCCAGCGGTGTACCAATAGCCTCAGCCATAGCCTTGCCGTGTGAAATGAGTATTGCCATAATGTCGTACCAGGCGCAGGTGACCCGGAGGGACACATTCGAATAGGCAGTGCAGTATGTCAATGGTGACAGCGGGCGTAGCAGGATTTAACCAAATGTCATGTAGATGCGCAACAGCAGTCAAAGAAAGGAACAACATGTACCCAAGAATAATCCCCAACATCCCTCCCTCCTCCCACAGCAGACCCTCCCCAACTCGGCCTGGCATGTCCCCAGTCCACCCGGCCCTCCCCAGCAACAAAGTCAACAACCCCGTGTGCTTAGCGCTCAGGGGCGATAGTAGCAAAGCAGCTCGAACTCTGTGTACAACTCTCAATTCAGCTACCCAGCTTTCCCCCCCCCCGCCCAGCACCACCCGGAAATCATCAAAACATCAACCCGTAGTCAGTTTCAGTTTTACTCCCCGGCAACTCGTCACCGCCCTCCCCCTCTCCCGCCACCTCAAATGTGATATCCGCAGTCTGACGTCTTGCAAACTAGCCAGGGGCAAACATAGCCTGTGTTAGGGAGAGTTCACAATTATCTGTCTGTACCATGGAACCCCAGCCCCACTTATCTGGCACCACGTCTCTGCAGGGATCATCCACTAGCACAGCTCCTTCCCAACTTGAAATAAAAAGACCACTTCCCGTGTCCATTGTTCTCCAGACGTCGCGGCCCTGTTTCAGTCCTGTTCATCCATTGGTCCGCCTTCCGCCTCCTGTTGAACATTTGGTAGGTCCTCTTTCCGCTCCCTCGCCCACGATTTCAGGGCCTTCTGCAACTCCGCAGGGTCAGTGAAAAAATGTGAGTGGCCCTGTCTATTCACTCTCAACTTTGCCGGGTACAACATTGCATAGTCAAGACCCATGTCTCTGAGGCGTTTCTTGTGGGGGGCGAAATGTTTCCTCGCCTCCTGTACCCTTGCTGTAAAATCCGGAAAAATGGAGATCGCAGACCCCTCGTACTGCAGGTCCCCTTTGGTTCGTGCCAACCTGAGTGCCGTGTCTCTATCTCGGTAGTTTAATAGCTTAGCAATTACCGGCCGGGGGGGGGAACCCCGGCTTAGGTTGGGGGCCCAGCGTGCGATGTGCTCTTTCCACGACGAACATCGCGGAGAACACTCCGTCACCTAGAAGGGTAGTGAGCAGTTTCTCTACGAAGAGTTCCATCTTCCCCGTCGGTGTTGTCTCCGGAAGGCCGGTGATGCGTAGGTTGCAGCGACGTGACCTGGCCTCCAAATCCTCCGTCTTGTCCTGGAGTGTTTTGATGAGTGTCTCCGCCCGCCTTCTCGCCGTGTCCAACTCAGTCTGGCCTTCCTCCACCTCCGTGATCCGCCGTTCCGCCATGTCGTGGCGTTCCGAATGCTTGTCGTGGCGTTCCGCCATGCGGTCCATTCGGTAGGACATGGCGTCTATCTTGGTCCCCAGCGCCGTGAAATTCGATTGAATATTCTGCTCCATGGAGCGGAGCATAGACTTTATGTCGGTGTCATCCTCTCGTACTTCAACCGCATTTGTCTCTGCATCACGCGGCACCGGGGGGCTTTGTACTGGCAGTCGCCTCTGTGAAAAGGGGAGCTTGCTCTGGGTCCTGTCACCTTTCCCCATGCTTGGCGGTGTCGTTTGCTTGCTTCGCGCCACAGGCGAGAAAGCGCCAGTGACAAGAGGAGTGTCCCTTCGCGGTTGGGTTACATAAGGTTCCCAGCGTGTGCGCTATGAGCCAGAACACCCCCTCAGCCTCCAGCTAGCGTGCAGAGGAGGGCCACTCTTCCCAAAAATGACCCAATTCGCTACCCTCCGCCGTGACTCCGGCCTCTACCAAACAAGGAGGTGGGGTTGGTCTACCCCCCGATGAAGCATCCGATCAGACAGTGGAGGGAGTCACAGGAGTCACCTCCGTCCCAGCAGCCAGAACTATCTCCTCGTCTCGGTAGATGCACTGTAGAGGGGGGGGGGGGCAGGCCACCTCGATCGCATCAACCCGCCGCTCCCGCGCCCCCCTACCGTGAACGCCACTCGCTCCTGGCACTGGTGCTGCAGCCCTCCTCGGTGTCTGTTATGTTCGCGCCAGAATATGGCGGCCCGCGGCCCTCTGCGCCCCGGTGATCCAGGCTCTCCTATTGTTGTGCGGGTGCTCTGCGGTAGCGGGCAGCCGCCTCCGGACACTTGGAGTGACGCCCTCCCCTTCCCGCCGCGTCCGCTGCGGCCTGTGGTGGAAAAGGGGGGCCCGCCCGCGGGTGGCGCTCACTCTGTGGCCGCACGTCCTCTCACGTACACCGGCCAGCAGGACCACCTGAGACCGCGGTCTCGGGGCCTACTCGCCTCACCGGCAAGCAAGTGTCCAGCCGTCGAACGTGCCCAAGTTGGCTCTCCGCAGTCAGTCCGGACCGTTACCCGGGGTGCCAGCAGCAGGGTGGGTGTCGGGGGTTTCGGTAAAATTGGGTCGATGCAGGATATTTCAGGATTTTAGTGGTGGCGCCGGCGGAGCCCGGGAGCTAGGCAGCCATTTTCCGCGCTTGCTGGCCACGCCCCCCTTGTTTCCAGAGATCCTTTGTTAAGGATACAATGGACATCTTAAACGTCCGTGACAATATGACATTTGATCCCGAAACTGAATATATAGTGACTATTGACATCGAGTCACTATATTCATGTATTCCCCAAGATGCCGCACTGGTGGCAGCAGCGCGAGCACTAGCCACTCAAGAGTGGTTTTACGATGCCCCCCAGAGTTTCGTGTTACAATGTGTGGAACTGGCACTCACAAGGAATGTCTTTAGCTACAAGAATGATCTGTTTCTCCAAGTTACGGGCACATCAATGGGCGCAACCATGGCACCAAGTCTGGCCTGCATTTATGTAGGCCAGTTTGAGGAGCACATCATTGAGTCTGACACCAATCCCTTCAAAGGCCATTTGCGCCTTTGGAGGAGATATATTGATGATGTGCTCTGCATATGGACAGGAGAAGAAACATCTCTCCTTCAGTTCTTGAACTGGCTGAACACACAAAACATGAGCCTACGATTTACCTGGAAATATAATCATACCAGGGCGGTCTATCTTGATCTAGACATTGAAGCTGTAGAAGGAGTCTTCCAAACGAGCGTACATCAAAAGCCCACGGACAGAAACTCGTTGCTTTCTTACCAATCGTATCATCCGAGAGCCTTAAGAGATAATTTGCCCGTGGGGCAATTCTTGCGGTACAGGAGAAACTGCTCCTCTACTGGAGCATATAAGGAGCAAGCAGAAGGACTCAGTAAGAAGCTGGAAGCCAGGGATTATCCACGCAGGGTCATCAAACAGGCCAAGAAAAGGGCTCTGAACACGCCGAGATCTGTACTTTTAGAGACCCACACTAAGGAAAGAGAGGACTGCTTACCTGTGGTTATGACCTACGACCCAATGGCTACCAAGATCCGTCAATCGATCAGAAAGCACTGGTCTTTACTATCCACGTCGGACTTCAAGATGCCACTGCCACGTTTTGCGTTTCGTAGAGCCAGCAATTTAAAAGACAAGCTGGTACACACCAGGATGAATGTAAGACCAGAACCAGAAGCAAACACCGTCCCTAATGGACACTTTCCGTGCGGAAATTGCTCAGTGTGCCCTCTTACTAACAGAACCTCCACAGTGACTCTCCAATCTGGAAAGAGCTGGTTACTAAACCATTTTAGTAACTGTAATACCTCTAACGTGGTGTACAGACTAAAATGTGAATGTGGCTTGGAATACATTGGACTCACTACACGGAAAATCAAGCTCCGTATCCAGGAGCATGTGAGCACCATAAGGAGTGGGAAACTAACCCCCAAGCTAGTGCAACATTGTCATCGCAACAGACATACTTTCACGTGGGTTGTCCTGGAGAGAGTGATGGGGGATGCCCAGACAGTAGAAAGACGTCTAATCACAAAAGAAGCAATATGGATATTCCAGGAAAAGAGTGAACAGAAAGGATTGAACGAACTCCTGGAGTGGAATAAGCTACGTTGAGAGATGTTCTTTTGTGGAGGTAACTACTGACTAATGTGTACGTTTAGATCCATCAATACCAGTGTAGCCAGGCGCTCCTCTTAGCCTACTATTGAACAGCCGGGGAATGAAGTGCTAAGCACGTACTATAATGCATTTAACATATAGAATGACAATTAAATGTCATCAGTGGAAAGATATACATTATAATTACTGCCATTTTTCCATTCCTGTGGATAGGTAAACACTACAACCCCCACAGGTAGAATAATAAGTGTAATTCTAAATGCTATTCAAAAACACCGAAACATTGTTGACACCTGTGGTCTAATCCCCTAACATCGCGTGAAAATACACCACAAACTCATATTCCACCATGAGCTCACATTCAATTCTAGAGATGTAAGGTAGCTGGAGTATAAAGATCTATAACACATGGCCACTGTTTATTAAGATATGGATGTACAGATGTGTCCATAAGCCACCCAAGGAAGACATGGTATGAATTTTGAGACCTTCAGCATATGGCCACTGTTCATCAATATATGTGCTACCTCAGTTGTCTCTAACTAATAAAGTTTCATCATAAAACACAATGTTATGGCGAAATCACGCGAGAACTTATGTGAAAACTCCAAAGCGCAGCACTCGGAATGGGATTATACCCAATCTAAGATGGCGTACGCTTCTAGGAGAGTATTAAAACGTTGTAAAGTTAGAAATATGAATACCCCACCAAACCTCATTAATAGTCGGTTACTAAATACGAGATGTTGCTGGTAATAAACTGAGACACGTGGTATTCGTCGTCACACATTCGCGAGGCTGTGGGTCCTATTTGAACATAATATGTAACTAAAGGGGAGATTGGATTAATATCTCGATTTATGACCCCAACTCAAATAAAAATTGGTGAGCTCGTAATATCGTGAGAGTTCGGCGAGACTCTCGCAGGCTACATACATAACATTGGCCTGAGACTGCTCTAAAATGGCTGCGGGTATCACATGATTATCCAAGCCAATCAGAGGGCACGAAACCCGGCAGCGCACACTTTAAAGAGATCAGCTGAGAAATGTGCCGGTGTTCGAGTGCTGAGAAGACGCCGGACAGTTATTCTCCACTGGTAATCTTTGCATGGGGTTTGCAGCGTGTAACCTTGATAAGCAAGCTTCTAATCACAGGTATAAGGATATTCCTTTAAAGCATAACCCCGGTTTTTGTTGTTGTTTGGTTTAGCAACAGAAACGAAGGGAGACTGGACCCAGCTCACCTATGGGGGCTGTATTCCTTTTAAATTCCTCTTGGCTGGTATGAGAGGCAAGGCTAACTGAGGGGTAACTATTGCATTATATACAGCATCATGCTTGTTTGACTGTGCAAAATAGCATTGGGAATTGAACAAGGGTGGATAGTAGGTAACCTCGACTATGCATGTTTTATGTTTTATTACAGCATGCAAAGCCCAGTGTCCTTTGCAGTGGCATTTAAATTGGTTTGCCCTGAGGAAATTGCCTGATAGAAACCAAGGCAATGAAACATGTCGGCTGTAAGTAGGGTGTGAATCGATTGGTAGTATTCACATCCTTCTTTTTATTGTTTATATGTGTACTGTATGCAACAAGAAAGGAACACTAGTAAAGTTTTTGTCCTGGTTGCACAGTGGATTATATGTTAAGTGTTAAAGTGTTGTACGTTTTGTTACATATAATTTGTGTTCACTGCACCACTCACTGTCTTTTCTTTGGGTTTAGGACACGTTTCCGTTACGGCTTGATTGGCACCAATGATGATAACAGGGCCATCCTGGTGAGTACCAGCCAGGGGTCCCATTGGTGGTGTGCCCGTGAGGTGCCATCTCGCCTTTCTCACCTTTTTCTGTTGTCATTTTAGGTGAATGTGGGTTTTGTATTTGTCTAAGTTTGTTGATCAGAGTTGGGCTTCCTTTTTTTAATAACGGCAGTAGACTGAGATATCCCCTACTCTAAATCTTTGTAAGAAGAGAGGTTTGTTGTAATTCATGTACAACTAGTGATGTCTGTAGATCATTAGACGAGAACTGCCTTGAACACTAGGACATTTGTATTTTGGCGATTTACTGAGTGGAGGGCGTCCTAGTTTTCTTTTCCCTCTATACTCCAATCTTGTTCTCAGCTAAGAACTGAGCCAATGTCAGCATTTTGAACTTCTCCTTCCGGAGGAAGCTGTTGACATTCCGTAGGTCCAAGATAGGGCGCAGGCCCCCCTTGCCCTTCTTGGGAACCAGAAAGTAGTGGGAGTAACAACCACACCCTACTTCTGGCCCACGAACACGCTCGATGGCCCCCCTTGGCCAAGAGGGCCATAACTTCCTCTTGCAGAAGTTGCAAGTGATCCCCCGACACGCGTGGTACTGCGGTGGCATGGCTGGAGGGGTCGCCTCGAAGGGGAGGGAGTAGCCCCTTCGGACAATTTGCAGCACCCACCTGTCCGATGTGATGCAGCGCCAGTGGAGGAGGTGATGGCGGACCCTGCCCCCTACTGGCCTCAAATGGGCCTGAAAGCTCGGACTAGGAAGGCTTTGAGGCGGATGCTGCGGGGGTGTATGTGGACTGGCCGTGCCGTTGTCCCCTGTTACCGCCGCGACGGTAACCATGTCCGCCACCGCGCTGAATGTTAGTCTGCGGCCCGTGGCTGGCAGGACGTGTGGGAGCACCCCTTCCGTGGCCACGAAAGGAGCGCTGGGCAGAAGATTGATGGCACAGGCCCGACAGGCCCAAGGACTTGGCCGTAGCCCTGGAGTCATTAACCCCTTCAGCGCTGATGACAAAGCCAGCTCGTCATGGGCGTTACCTGCGCTACGCGGATGACGAGCTGGCTTTGTCACAAACCGCGCATTTTTCAAATTCCAGCGCACAGCGGGAAAACGCGGTAGCGCAGTAGAGGTTAAAGCATTCCACCGCATGATCTGCTTTGCCACCGAAGCGGAGGCTGCCATCGAACGGCATGTCCATAAGGGTGTTTTGGACATCGGCCGAAAAGTTGGCGGACCTCAACCAGGCGTGGTGGTGAACCACCACAAACGTGGAAATCGCTCTTCCTAACGAGTCCGTGGTATCCAGTCCACATCTAATAGAGTACCGCGCTGCGTCTCTTCCCTCCGCAAGGGCTTGAGCGCGTTTCGCCCGGGATCAGCCCGGGCTCCCTCCGGGCACTCAGGCAGCACGGCCGCAACTGTATCCCATAGAGCGTGGGTGTAACGGCCCAAGAGGCACGCGGTGTTGACTGACCGCAACCCCAAACTCAGGTAGGAGAACATCTTATTTCCGAACTGTTCATACCTCTTGGATTCCCGATCTGGTGGTGGCGTGGAGAATGCGGATTGGGAGGTAGAGGCCTGGATAACCAGACTCTCGGGGGTGGGGTGGGTGGACAAGAAACTAGGGTCGCCCGGAGGGCCTATAGTGGGCCTGGACCAAGTGCCCAACAGGACGTCTGCGAGAGCCTCATTAAACAGCAGTAGAGGCTCTGGGGAGCTTACCTGCGGTTTAAGGACCTCTGTGAGGATGTTGGACCTCACTGTTGCGACGGGGAGCTCAAGAGCCAAGGCCTTGGCTGCTCTCATCAGCACCACAATATAAGCTGCCCCCTCCTCCGTAGCCACGGTAGGAGGGGAGACACAACCAGTGTCTGGGGAGGTATCCAGGCCACTGGCTTCCCCTAGTTCCTGCATCCAGTCCTCATATGACTGGCACTCACGTGCCAGGGGGTCCGCAGACACCCCCCCCAGTCTCTCTCGTCGTCCATGTCCTAAAATTCAAGGATAAAGGATGGACCCAGATCCTGGAAGAATTGCTCTTCGGCCGGCGTCGAATGCGGCGTCAAGTGACACCGCTCCGACGCCAGATCCGGACCGAGGGTCAGACCAGGGACGGCGTTGTCCGAGGGTGACACACTAGGGGTCGACGCCGGCGGGGTTGTAAGGTCGACCAGCGGCGACCCGGATCCGGAACCGGATCCAGTGGGGCCTTGCGGTGTCGGGACCGAAGTCGCCGGGGCCAAAGCACCCGACGGCGCCGGGGCCGAAGCACCCGGCCCGCTAGGGCTCCCAGTCGGGTCCGCTGGGCCCGAAGGCGCCACGGAACCCGACGGAGGAGAGAGCGACCTCATGGCCATGAGGAAGGCCTCGATCTCCTCTGGCGTCGCGTTCTGCCCAGGGACCGGCGGGTATGGAGCAGGCCGCGATGCCTGCGGCTCCGGCAGAGCCACGTGGGCGGTGTCACCCGAACACCCGGCCGCGTCGCGCGAGAGTCGGGGGGGGGGAGGCAGAAGAGCGATGTCGCCTCTTCGACTTCTTGCACCTCTTACCTGAGGACTTGGAGCCCAACGAATGATATCGACTCGCCGAGCTGTGATGACTCCGGCCCTGCGACCGGTCCCTCCTTCCGGACCGGGACCTCGAGCGGCGCTGGGCCGACTGCCGGAGCTCGAGGCGCTTGCGGGACCGCTCCCGCCTAGCCTTCGACGTCAAGGCCCGGCAGTCAGGGGACGACTTGTCATCGTGGTAGGGCCCCAGGCAATGTAGGCACCGGCGGGGGGTCGGTAACCAACATCAGTCGGTTGCAGTCGGCACAGGGCTTTAACCCGGTTATCCCTACCGGCACCGATGGAGTCAGACTCGAAACTGATCCAAAAAGGATCGAAAAAGCTTAGTCAAAAAGTGACTAAAGGGTACCACTTTCTCCGGACTTGCGCTTGCTGGCGCGGAAAAACGAAGAACTGATGTCAGCGCACGAGGGCGGCGTCTAAGTACTCCGACGACGTCATCCCGACGCCAACGACGGTGGCGGAGCTGCAGACGACGCCTACCGACACGCCGGGGTACTGCTACGCAACATTTTCCGGATCCAGTCTGACGCCTGGGGATATTCTAAGGTAAGGAATCTAATACTAACCTGTTTCTTTCAGATAATGAAAGCATTTTCACACAAAAACTGGCACCGTGCCTTTAAGGAAGTCATGACCCCTAGCTTCCCATCATGCCTCAGGGATAACAGTTAGGTCAGTTGTTCTTTGAATAACCCTGCAGATCAGGGCAGAAAGATATCCTTTAACAATTAAGAGAATCTCATTTGCCTGGGGAGGCGGGTGGGTTGCTATGACTTTGATGAGGATACCCCTGGAAGAGAACTAGGATTACAGGCAAGTAACTTATCCTTCTCTTCCAGGGGATCCTCAGCAATAGTCATAAGCACTGAATAGAACAGCAAGCCCATCTTCCACCTGCAGGCAAATGAGAGTATAATTGACCCACATAAAGTAACAGCTGAAATCAGCTGTTGAACGGATTCCTCAAGGAGACCTGGCCTACTTGGGTGTCAGCTCAGGTGTCTGAATCCAGACAATAGTGCCTTGTAAATGTATGGACGGACCTCCAAGTCGCCGCTTTCCAGATTTCAGATATGGGCATGTTTTGAAGAAAAGCAGTCGTAGCAGCTTTTCCTCTGGTAGAATGCGCCTTCGGAATAAACCCAAGGGGTCTCTGCGCTAATTGATAGGCTTGCTTGATACATGAAACTATCCATCGGGAGATCAACCGCTTTGAAGCTGAAAAAACTGTTCTGATCGACCCATAGTTAATAAATAGTTGATCAGATTTTCTCATGGATTTGGACCTGTCCAGATAGAACTTTAAAACTCTTTTCTGGTATAGAGAGTGTAACGCCCTCTCAGCTGGAGTGGAGGGAAAAAGGTGGGCAGAGATATGGGCTGGTTTACATGAAAATGTTTCACCACCTTAGGGAGTAAAGAGGGGTGAGTCCTCAATACAATCCTATTAAGATGGAAGACGGTATAAGGTTCCTTAGAGCAGAGAGCCTGTATTTCGCTCACCCTGCGAGCTGACGTGCACGCTACCAAGAAAGCCGCCTTCTAAAAAAAGTTGTTGTAAGGTTGCTTTGCGTATGGGTTCAAAAGGCGGACCCATCAATTTTGACAGCACTAGGTTTAGCTCCCACGGTGGTGAAGGGGGCCGGACCGGACGGTAGACCTTCTTTAAACCCTGTAAAAAATCTTTAACAACCTGTACTTGAAAGTAAGAAGGTTGAGCAGGTGAACATCTATATGCAGTGATAGCTGCTAAGTGCACCTTAATGGAAGGAAACTTCAAGCCTGCTTTTGCCAGATAAAGCAGGTATGGAAGGATGACCTCTTCCTCTCCTTTGTTTTGGTTACAATTGTTTTGAACACACCACATATAAAAAAGTTTCCACTGGCACGCATATGAGTGCCTAGTGGTCAGTCTTCTTGCTTCTTTCAAGATCGACATGCAATCCTGTGGCAGTCCTAAATGGCCATACCGGAGGACCTCAGGAGCCATGATGCCAAGTTCAGTGAGGGAAGGTTGGGTTGATGAATCCTCCCGTTCATCTTGGACAGCAGTTCTGATATGCACGGCAGCCTCCTGTGAGGGCATTCCGACATGTGCAGAAGGTCCGGGAACCACCATTGTCTCGGCCAGTTTAGGGCACTCAGTATCATCCTCGTGCGTGAATGAGACAGCTTGGTCACCACCTTCGGGATGAGAGGAAGGGGTGTTAAGGCGTACACAAATGCCCCTGACTAGTTTATCAAAAGAGCATTCCCTTAAGACCATGGTCGGATAGAACCTTGAGGCAAAGTGTCAGCATTTGGTATTTTAGTCGTCCGCGAAGAGGTCGATAATGGGACGACCCCAAGCCTGGAATATGGCTTCTACGACCTCGTCGTTGAGAACCCAGTCTTCTCTGTCTTCGAAGTGATGACTGAGAGCATCAGCCCTCGCGTTCTGTTCTCCCGGCAGGTGGACTGCTGTGTTTGAAAGGTTCCGTGCCAGGAGCCAATGCCAAAGGGTTTGAGCTTCCAGTGACATTGTGCGTGAGCGAGTTCCCCCCTGTTTGTTCAGGTAGTACATGGTGGTGGTATTATCCGTCTGTACTAAGATTGAACTTGCCTGAATCGAGGAGAGGAAAGCTTTGAGGGCCAGGTGAACTGCCCTCAGCTCCAGCATGTTGATGTGATAGGACCGCTCCTTTGGTAACCACAGACCTTGTGTCTGGAGAGATCCCAAGTGGGCTCCCCAGCCCTGGAGGGAAGTGTCCGTTATCAGCGTTTGGGAGGGAGGTGCTTGGTGAAACGGTACCCCGACTTGCATATTCTCCTTCCTCATCCACCAAGGAATGGAAGATCTTGCAGCGTCTGAGAGACTTATTTTGTCGTCCCAGCGAGCTTACTGCTGGTCCCATTTGTCCTCCAGGTCCTGCTGAAGAGGACGCATTCATAGTCTGGCATTAGGAACCAGGAAGATGCAGGATGCAATTGACCCTAACAGGGAAGCAATCAGACGAACTGCTAGCTTTCTGTTGTCTAAAACCATCTTGCATTTCTGTATGATGGAACACTGTCTCTCCTCCGAAGGAAACACTTTTCCTACCTCAGAGTCTACCAGAGCACCTAAGTAATGAATTCTTTGCGTTGACTGTGTAGTCGATTTGTCGAAGTTCACATGAAGGCCCAGCCGGTGACCAAGTTCTAGGCATTACAGGAAATGACTCCTCACGCTGTGTTGTGATGGACCCTTCAACAGCCAGTCGTCCAAGTACGGGTAAACGAAGATGCCCTTGCGGCGCAGTGCAGCTGCCACTACTGCCATGCATTTTGTGAACACTCGGGGCGCTGACTTCAACCCGAAGGGCAGTACTTTAAACTGGTAATGAGAAGATCCCACCTGGAATCTTAGGTATTGTCTCTGATTATGATTGACCGGAACGTGAAAGTATGCATCTTGTGGATCCAGCTAACACATCCAATCTCCCTGCCGGAGATGTGGTTATATTTGATGGAGAGCTAACATGCAAAACTTCTCCTTACTGATTGATTCATTGAGTGTTTGCAGATCCAGAATGGGTCTGTATTTTGCTTTTCGACCCTTTTTCTTTACCAAGAAGTATCTTGAGTAAACCCCTCTCCCTCTTTGAAGTAGTGGCACCTTCTCGATGGCTGATTTTCGGAAAAGGGCGGCAACTTCTTTCTGTAAGATTTTCAGCTGGTGACATGATGATGGAACCTGAGGGATTGAGGGCGGGAGGCGACGAAAACGTAGAGAGTACCCATTCTGCAACGTAGCTAACACCCACTGGTCCTTTGTGATAGCTCACCACTCTTCGAGATGATTCACAATACTTCTCACACTGGAGTGGTGAACGGCGACGGGGGAAGTGGGTACTCATTGTTTTGTCTGCGTCTTAGTGGAGTTGTTACCCTGACGCTGGTTTCCTCTTCCTCTGGAGAAACATCTGCCCTGATACTGAGACCTTTGCTGGCCTTGCTGAGCCTGATTTTTCTGCCAATGAGGGGTTTGAACCCTCCTTTGGGAGGATCGCCAATTATAAGGACTGAATCGCTTGCGGAATTCCTTCTTTTTCTCGAGACCCACTGCCTTTAGTGTGTCCAGCTCTGTTTTCATCCGGGACATTTCTTCATCTGTGAGAGCCCTGAACAGGGATGAACCGGAGAAGGGAAGATTCAGGATGCGCGACTGCGCTTCTGGCTTGAGGGCTGTGGGTCGGAGCCAAGATGTTGTTCTAGCGCACATTCCGTGCGCATCGGCATGAGCCGATAGAGTAGCCCCTTTCATCTGCATTGCTGATAACTTAGTTAGACACCAAGCTGCCCTCCTGCAAGATCTCTTCAAAGTCCTTGCGGTCTTCCTGTGGCAACTTTTCTGTAAATCTTTGTTGCGAGTCCCACAGAGACCTGTCATAGTGGCCCAAGAGAGCTGATGCATTGGAGACCTTCAACAAAGAGGCTGAAGTGCCACAAACCTTCCTTCCCCCACAAATCCTGTGTTTTACTCTCCTTGTCTGGTGGAACAATAGCGGAGGAAGCAACAGCATGAGTCTTTGTTGCTGCCCCAATAATGACAGAATCCGGAGGAGGATCAGATCTAAGGAAGAGAGGATCGTCTTCTGGAGAGCGATACTTCTTTACAATTCTAGCTGGCGCAGTCTTAATTGTTGCCGGCGTGAGAAAGATGTCCATCACAGCCTCTATGAGGCCCGGTACCAATGGCAGCAGAGGTTGAGATGCTGCCCTTTGGTGTAGAGTCTCAAAAATCACAGAGGACTTACTCTGACGAGCCGGCATAAGAATGCTTAGGTTTGTTGCCCCTCTGCCAAGAATGTCCTGAAAGGTGTAAACATCATCCACCAGAGAGACCCTCGACGGCGGGCTGTCAGTAAGGGTAGGCGAGTAGTCTCTGTGGGACGTACGAGTGGAAGAGGAGGACGGAGTTGGAGATCTGCGCCTTCTCCTCCTGCTTCTAGATATAGTCTTCCTTCTGTGCGAATGCGCCGGAGTGCGGCTGCGAACTCTAGCTCTCGAAGGAGTACATTCTCTATCCACCTTTTGTACCAGACGAGTCCATAGAGATCTGTGAAGAGGGCTTGAATAATTTTGAGCCGCCGCAGGTGGAACTGTGGCCCAATGATGTAATGGTATTTGCCATCGTGGTGAAAGATGAATGGACTCTCGCCTCTTAGGAGACTGCGTAGGAGGAGGAGAGTTCACCTCTTCTTGCGCAGGCCTGGCTGGAAAATCTTGGCGTTCCCTGGACACTGGACTGCTGGACGCTGAGATCACCACCTCCGGAAATCTGGACGTTGATCCTCTGTGAGAACTGGGTGAACCTGTTCTAGACGTCCGTGACGGTGACGAGGACAGGCTTACTGGAGGTGAGGCCTCTTTGGAATAGTGCCTCGACGGCGATCTAGAACGCCTCTGCACCGACTGTCTTCTTGACAGAGACGTCTGCCTCGATGTCGATTTTCTACTCTTGAAAAGAGGGCTCAATCTTGCAGCCGAGTGGTCTCTCGACGTCGAACGTCTACTCGACGCCAACGGAGTACCATGCTTTGACGTCAGCGGTCCTTGTTCTGAAGACCTGTGTCTCGACGTCGACCGGCAGTGGGCTGCCGCCTACGGAGATCTCTGCATCGACGCCGAATATTGTTGCGCTGATCTTGACTGAGATTTCTGCCTCGACGTTGATGAAGGAGTGTAGTGTATCGACGTCGAAGATCCTTGGACTGCCTTTGATGGAGACTTCGGTATCAACATCGAAGAGGGTGTCCTGTGCCTCGACGTCGAAGCTCTTTGGACGGATCTTGATGGAGACCTGTGCCTCGATGTCGATCAAAGGTGATGAGGCGACGACGGAGTGATGTGCCTCAATGTCGATCACCTAACCGGTGTCGACAGAGACTTGTCCCTCAACGGTGATCGCCGCCTGGTTGACGTCAATGGAGGACTTGTTACCTTCATCGATGTTGATCTCGTCTCTGTTTGATGATGCGCCGGCATCACCGTGGTCTTCGACGCCGATTTTTTCATCACCGGCAGCTTCGACACCGAGCCCGACGCCGATGGAGAACAGCCGACGCCAATGGAGAACAGGTTGGGACTTTTACTCTCGACGACGACCGTGTCCTCTTATTCTGCTGCCTCACAGGAGACCTACTTCTTTCAGAGAGGCCATAAACTCGAATTCTCTCCCTGTCTTTGATAGTCCTTGTCGACAACTTCTTACAATGATGGCAGTTGCCGGAAGAGTGAGAATCAGGGAGGCAGAGAATACACACAGGGTGTGTGTCTGTTTTGGCCTTCTTCTTGCCACAGGAAGGGCAAGGATCAAATAAAGAAGGCATTTCTGAAGTAAATAAACCTTTTCTTGAATTCAAAAAAGATATCACTCTCACTCCAAGGCAAAAAGACGTTGAGTGAGACTACAAAAACTAGAAATTTGTAAGTTATTTTTTGACAGAAAGTCAAGAAAAGGAAGAGCTGTGAATCCAGGGTCCTGACTGAAGGAGCCGGAAAGAACAACTGACCTAACTGTCACCCCTGAGGCATGATGGGAAGCTAGGGGTCATGGCTGCCTTAAAGGCATGGTGCCAGTTTTTTTGTGAAAATGCTTTCATTTTCTATGCTATTGGTTTACAATGCAGCCTGTATGTTTCTGTCCGCGCAGCAGTTACAGTGAGTGGTACTGTGAGAAAGCCTTTGTGCCGAACTTCGAAATTAAGCCGCACTCCGTATAGCAAGCGTTGGGCGTTTCGGAAAACCGTGCCCCATTCTCGAAGCCTGGGCCGTGTGCCGAGGAACGCGTAGTGAAGTGGGCGGTGATGTATTTGTTTGAAAGACGCGCCCCTTTAGCCGCTGCACTTTCTTTGTGAGAAGGCGTTTGGCCACAAATTACAAATGATGGCTGCATTATGCAAAGTAAGTCGTGTGACTGCTGAGAGTAAATTATTGTTAATATTACTGCCGAGTGAATTCTTATCTTCAGAATGGCGCGCCTCTTTTCCTCCTGTCAGCCCTTTATGACAACGCGCGGGCTTGACCAAGGCTGAGAGGTTTATTTTTATTTACCGTAGCGTGATTGGATGATTGTGAAAGATGCGCCCCTTTCTTGAAGCCTGCCCCCTGTGTGAACGAACGCCTAGTGAAGCCTGCCCCCTGTGTGAACGAACGCCTATTGAAGTGTGCGTCAATGTCATTATCCGCAAGCCGCGCCTCTTTAGCCACGCCCCTTTCTTTAAGGCTGGGCCCTGTGACAACTAACGCGTATTATCTGTGCAAGACGCCAAGCCGTGAATGTAGCGCCAAGTTTCTTTGAAGTTGATGTCTAATCCTGAACCGCTTGCACAGTGAAGTCGCTGCCCATGTAACATAGTGATTGTGGTGCTTTTTGGGACGTGCCCCCCCTTACAATGTCGACGCCCACATGTTTAGTTTGACACGCCCACGCTACTCATTGAGTCCAGAACAACGCCCACACTTTCACCCGCCCATCACTGAGAGCAGAACAACGCCCAGAAGGGACTACTTTACCCCTCTATGTTCTTTTACCTTTCTAATGTATATGGTGGCCAGATGTATAGCCTATGTCCATCTGCTGAAACTACCCTTTACAATGGTGTATTGGGTGTTATGATTGGTGCTGTACTTCTTGAGTTTACCCGCCTCAAAGGTTTCCAGTTCTCTCTTTATAATAGTAGTATAGATATATATGTACACATACATATACATATATACATACACATACATATACATATACATATATACATATATATACATATACATATATATATATATATACACATATACATATATATATATATATATACACATATACATATATACATACATATATACATATACACATATACATTACGCTCAAAATCCTCCCCCTTGAAGAAAGGAAACAGCACTCAGACGGGAGCAGTCACAGCGAATTTAATCAGCAAACAAACGTTTCGGCAGTAGCCTTCTTCGGTGTTTCTCACCGTATACAGGCAGTTCCGGTTAAATAGACATGTGTTAACATAACCAAACACCAACAAGGGACTAGCCCTTCAAGCACCACTGTGGGCGCCATCTTGGAACAGGTTAAATAACTCCGAAAATCGGAGTGCTCACAAGAAAGAAAGGTCTCAACAAAATAGAGCCGTGGATCGGCTTATGTCCCTATACAGGTGAGTATTATGTAACACATATGTACATTTGAGATAAAACTCGGAACAATATACAGATGTTAGGCAAATTTCATGATTTCATTAATAATTCATAATACATTACTGAAATTTACAAAATGATGAGATAACCATTGTAAAACGAAAGCTACCGTACCACGGACACTGTGAATGAAAGGAAACACAAAAAATGAGTAGCAAATGAATGGCAAATAAAAGAATTCCATAATTCATGTTATATTTTTCAGAGTAACATGAATGTAACCTGGAAATTAATATTGATCCATTGTCGATATATACAATATCGGTGCACCTGGTGAACTACACTGATACTAGAGAAGATCCCTTCCTAATATCTGGCATTACTGTTAGCATCATCAAAAGATGTGTGTATTCAAATTATTGGCAAAGCAGTGATTACAGCAAAATCAAGGGCACAAATATGTGTAGTAATAATCAATCTCGTGGTAGACTACCTAAGCTAATATAGCAGAAATACCTGTTAGAGTACACCTGGAATTGTAATTCATTATTTCCCAAGGTGTACTGCCATTTCCTCCCCATTATTCATACCTTTCGGGTACTTGGTAGACAGGTCGATGATATACCTTGATTCAAGGCGTCGTAGCCTTTTAAGCCTGTTGCCTACCCGTGGGTTGCATGGAACATGATCTAGCCCAAAGAATCGTAATTTATTTTGATCTTTATTGTGATGTTCCACGAAATGTCGGGCTACTGGATATGAGGGGTCTACTCTGTCAATGGCCCCAAGGTGTTCTAAAATTCTCAATTTGAGTTGATTAATAGTGCTCCCGATGTAGCGGAGGCCACATGGGCATATTAAACAATACACGGCATAGGTAGTACTGCACGTGATGAATTTATGGATTTTGTTAGTTCTGCCCGCATCCGGGATATCGTATTGAAGTACCCTACGGCTGGTGGCACATGCTTTGCATTTTCCGCATGGAAAGAATCCGCTCATTTCCCTCAAAGTGTTGGAATGGATACCAGGTGCCTCAAGATGACTGTGTACCAACATATCGCCCAGGGACCTAGCCTTGCTAAAGGTCACCAGCGGGCATGGTGGCAAATCATCTTTTATGACTTCATCGGTAAGCAAGATGTGCCAATTCTTGCGCATCATTGCTTTAAGTCTGTCGGCACCTGTGGAATAAGGTGTTATCATCCTAAATGTATCTTTTGTAGGGAGATTAGGTCCTTTTTTTTTCTTTTTGAGCAGTTCCTCCCTAGGGATCTTCTTCACTTTTTTCAAGAGTACTTTGTAAAAGTGCCTCGTCATACCCCCTTAGACGAAATCGGGCCATGGTATCAGAAGCAGCCACCTCAAATTCCTGGTCTTGGGTACTGTTCCTCTTGATTCTCAATAGTTCCCCTTTGGGGATACTATTGATGAGTCTAGGTGGGTGTCCACTTTTAGCAAACAGGATAGAATTCCCCGCTGTCTCCTTACGGTACAGCGAGGTATGGACATGGCCATTTTCAACATAAACCCTGAGGTCCAAATAGTTGGCTGCCACCCCACTAATTGTACAAGACAGGTGTATGTTGTAGATGTTGTCATTAAGAGATTTGATATACTTCTCTGCCAGGTCCTTGGTACCTTGCCACACGATGAACAAGTCATCTATGTAGCGGTACCAATGTACCACCCTGCCACTTTCATGGCCTTCCTTCCAGCTCCTGGGCACCGGCTCCTCCCACCAGCCAACGAACAAGTTTGCATAGCTGGGGGCGAAGCAGGTGCCCATCGCCGTACCAGAGATCTGTCTATAGAAACTATCCTCAAACAGAAAAATGTTGTGAGTTAGGCAGAACTGCACAAATTCAATTAACATGATGTTGTGATGTGCAAAACGAACTTGGCGTCTGCCTAGATAGTATTCGATAGCGGCCAGTCCGTGGGTATGATCGATGATGGTGTAGAGACTGGTGATGTCCATCACCAGAAATAGATATAGATACATATACATATATATATATATATATATATATATATATATATATATATATATATATATATATATATATATATACACACACACACACACACCTTCAACATCAAATCCTCATTCAATTCAAAAAGAGGAAAGGCACACACGAAGAATCCAAAGCAAAAATGCTTTATTGGTGCAAGGACCCCCTGATGTAAAAAAAAAAATATATATATATATATATATATATCCAAACAAAAGAGTTGCCCCAATGGAAGAGCCGCCAGGTAGGTTCTTAATGCACTTTTATTGATGGCTTACAGCAGATTACCAGGGAGGAAAAACAGTTTCTATCAATGAACGCCAGACGCGTTTCAGGTTGTCCCTTTCTTCAGTGGCGTGTGAGGTCGGCAAGTTGAGCACCGGAAATGCCGCTAAAAATACACCTGGACCTGCCATGGTGGGCGTTGCTGCTCCCGCAGCCTTATGGTCCTTGTAGTGGCATTGAGGTAATCCTTTAAGTGAGGGGGCTCGATTTTGCAAACCAAATGTCTTTTCAAAGTAATAAACCCCAGTGGGTGAAACAGAGTTCTCGCTCCTCGGCGCTGCATGAATAATGAAGCCATCAGGCTCTACCTCCCGTTACGCTGTGGCCTCCATTTTGAAGACCCACGGGACCGCAGCAGCGGCGTGACTCTTCCGCGGCCGGACCAGCCGCAAACATCCAAACAAAAGAGTTGCCCCAATGTAAGAGCCGCCAGGTAGGTTCTTAATGCACTTTTATTGATGGCTTACAGCAGATTACCAGGGCGGAAAAACTGTTTCTATCAATGAACGCCAGACACGTTTCAGGTTGTCCCTTTCTTCAGTGGCGTGTGAGGTCGGCAAGTTGAGCACCGGAAATGCCGCTAAAAATACACCTGGACCTGCCATGGTGGGCGTTGCTGCTCCCGCAGCCTTATGGTCCTTGTAGTGGCATTGAGGTAATCCTTTAAGTGAGGGGGCTCGATTTTGCAAACCAAATGTCTTTTCAAAGTAATAAACCCCAGTGGGTGAAACAGAGTTCTCGCTCCTCGGCGCTGCATGAATAATGAAGCCATCAGGCTCTACCTCCCGTTACGCTGTGGCCTCCATTTTGAAGACCCACGGGACCGCAGCAGCGGCGTGACTCTTCCGCGGCCGGACCAGCCGCAAACATCCAAACAAAAGAGTTGCCCCAATGGAAGAGCCGCCAGGTAGGTTCTTAATGCACTTTTATTGATGGCTTACAGCAGATTACCAGGGCGGAAAAACAGTTTCTATCAATGAACGCCAGACGCGTTTCAGGTTGTCCCTTTCTTCAGTGGCGTGTGAGGTCGGCAAGTTGAGCACCGGAAATGCCGCTAAAAATACACCTGGACCTGCCATGGTGGGCGTTGCTGCTCCCGCAGCCTTATGGTCCTTGTAGTGGCATTGAGGTAATCCTTTAAGTGAGGGGGCTCGATTTTGCAAACCAAATGTCTTTTCAAAGTAATAAACCCCAGTGGGTGAAACAGAGTTCTCGCTCCTCGGCGCTGCATGAATAATGAAGCCATCAGGCTCTACCTCCCGTTACGCTGTGGCCTCCATTTGGGGCAACTCTTTTGTTTATTCATGCAGCGCCGAGGAGCGAGAACTCTGTTTCACTGAGGATCCCCTGGAAGAGAATAATATTGCCCGCACAATTAGTAAAGCCAGGTTATAAGGAGCTCCCGTCTCGGTCCTAATGGTCTTCCCCAGGCCCTGTTTAAATCGGATGTAAACCTGTGGTCAGAACACTTGGCTCCCCTGTTTTTCATACTGCAGGCTTAACCACAACATCCCGGAATCATGGAAAGGAGCCTTCATCCACCCCATCTATAAAGGTGGCTGGAAAATTAACCAAAAAACTACAGGATGATAGCTCTTCTTGACGTTGAAGCTAAATAACATGCTAGTATTTTATTGGAAGAGCTATTGGTCTGGGCAGAAACAACAAAGCGCCTACCCTTTAACCAGACTGGCTTCGTGGCTAAATCAGGAACTACAAGCAACCAACTTGCACTATGCGTGTTGATGGAAAAAGCAGCAGTCCAATGTATCCAACTTCATTGCTGCTTCGTCGACTTCAAAGCGGCCTTTGATCGGTTGCCACAGGGACGCCTATGACAAAAATTAGAGCGCCGGGGAATACCGCCGGCCCTTCTGAAAGCCATAATCCAACTCCACTCATACACCTGGATTCGAATAAAGTTGGGAGAGGGCTCCCATGTTTCAAGGAAGATACAGACCGCAAGTGGAGTCAAACAAGGCTGCGTGCTGGCCCAACTCCTTTTTAACCTCTTCATCTCAGACCTATCTCACTCACTTGACAATGTTAACTTTCACCCTCGTAAAATAGACGGGACCCATACCAGCAATCTGCTATACGCTGATGACCTTGTGTTACTAAGTCACACAAAGGGTGGGTTACGGAGGCTACATGATCGGCTGCTCCCCTACACAACAAATAACTCCCTTGAATTAAATCTGTCAAAAACAAAAACAATCACCTTTGGGAAGCGAACGCAGCAGAGAGGCGGGTGGTTCTCCAACAGCAATAACATCGAACAGTATCCTATTACAAATACTTGGGTATTTGTTTGGATTCCAGAGGTTCCTTTTTAAAGCAGAAAGAAGTGGTAAGGGCTAAAGCCCAGTCACTCGAGGTGGCCTCAGTGAAACTGGCGAAACAGCTACACGGCCACTAACTCCACTGCTAAAGACAATGAAGGCAAAGATCACTAATTACCTATAATACGGGCATGAGATCATGTTGGAGGCAATCAGTATTACATTGAACAAATTAACTACCAAAATCTTCAAACGAGCATGGCGCTTGCCAAGATCCTCATCACCAGCCCAAGTCAGGCTTGAACTCGTCCTATTAGATAACCATGGTGTCGAGGCTGGCACGTTCATCAAGCTCTGTAACATATTGAGCAACTATTGGGAAGGTAACCAGGGGGCAAGGCTCTGGAATGAAACATTGACCAGCCACACCAGCCAAAAACATCGCCGCCATTCAGAACATTCTCTACAGTTACTCAGTGTCAAGGAATACTGGGGAACAAACCCATCCCAGCAGGCGTTAAATCTGTCATCAAGAGAAGTGTCCGGCTCTGGTCTTTTCATTCTGACAGGTCAAAACTGTCTAGAAGGAAACACGCTTGGGCGGTTATTTCTGACTTCAAACCGGGGGTCGAATCACCTTATCTATCAAGCACAGATGCACTTTTATGGAAGCTAAAGTTTATGGCACTGAGGATGGACGAATGGCCTTTTTTAAAGCACTTACCCGAATGGCGCAGCCCTAGTGGTAATACCGAACGTAGGGAGTGCGGCTAAAATTCAGAAGCAATGGAGCATGTCCCGCATTGCTTAATGACATAAGGACCCTGCTGCAGGACGAATAGAACAAACTTGGAGATCGAACATGCCGACAGGCTACAATAGCTGCCATGAACCCAGAAAACACGATGCTGAACATTCGGTTCACTAAATTTGTTACCAGAGCGGCCAAAAAACGTGGGAAAAACAGGGTTGTAAATCCCTTTGCCTCTGGCTGTACCGCCAAGCCGCCCTTTGATCAATCTACGAACCCCTGATCATCCGTTGTTGTTTATCTGAACATTGTTTCTTCCCTAATCTTAATTGTTCACAGCTCCCATTTTAAAACCCTTTGGAAGATTTATGTCTGGCTGTTCGTTTATAGATTTTAAAAACGACGCTACGATCCTCTGACATCCAAGATTTTGGTCATCAAAGGTAAATAAACAATTCGGGACATTTTACCTTAACCCATTTATTAGCTAGATTATTGTACTTTTTGGATACATAAAATACAAATTTTTTTAAGTTGTCATGGTTATAAGTAATCAAACAATAAAGATTAATTATATTAAATTCAATTGCATATGCATTTTGTTTTCACTTACAGTATGCTTGAAGAGAAATGCAATACTCAGTAAATACAGTACAAAGACTTGAATGGGCTTTTTAGTAAAATACCAGGTAAGTTACTTTTTAGATTACTTTTCCTACAGAGTAGTATACCTGGATACTACTCTGGGACATTTCCTGTAAACAGGTAAGTAAAATCGTTTTTGTTATATAGTACAATTTCAAAGAATTTCTTTAGGTTTTCATACTCGACACCCAAGAAACTTTTCCAAGAAAAACAGTTAATGTTATCCTATGGAGGAAAACAGTGTAATCGGTTTAAAGGTCAGTATTTGGTAATGGTAGCTGAGGTTCTGGGGGTAGACTCAGGGGTCCCCCAAGGTCAGGGATGCACTCTTGTTACACCCTCAGCGGCACTAGGGTGACCGGGTGCAGAGTGCTGAGGCCCAAAGTTATCCAATGGGGGATGGGAGCCTCCCGTTGGTGGCTGCCGATGTGCAGACCACTTGGTTGTGGGAGTAAAGCTCCTAGACTTTAGCTCAGAGCAAATGGGGAAACGAAGTAGCACCAAACATGCACCCCCAGTGGCACTAGGGCTGCCGGGTGCAGGGTACTGTTTCGACGTTGGGCACTCTGATGTTCGCAAAGGCACTGCAGGCTTGGGGACAAAAGTCTTTTGGGTCCGACTACCACTTCGAGAGGCAAGTTGGGAAGTTGGGGGTTGGTTAGGCACCGTCAGTTTGGCCACCCAAAACAGTGGGGCGTCGGGTGCAGGGGTGCCTTTTAGGGTCGGATCTTCTTACCAGCTCCTGCTTGTGGTTGGGCGAGCCTTTCGGATTTAGGCTGCAGGCATCGGCTGGAGGTTTGAGGCAGGTCAGGGGTTGCCGGATCTCAGGTTAGGATCGCTGGGGGGACCGCCTCGTGGTGTATGCCCACTTGAGCTCGGGCCATGGATGGCGGAGGCAGAGAGGTGCTGTGTCCAGCCAGAGCCAGAGGATGCAGATGAACAAATCCGGTGTTCACGGAGACACCGTCTTTGTGGTTGAAGGCAGGCAGGTTCTCAGGGTTATCTAGGTTGCTGGCTGCAGGACACACCGGGATTTCGCAGGAGCAGGTTCGAGGTGGAGACAGGCCGGTAGGGCTGGGGCCAAGTCAGTTGGGTTCTTCCTTTCGTTAGCTTCGGCATTCGTTGTTGGGTCCTTCTTCTGCTTTTCTTGTAGTTGGTTCTTGTCTGAGGAAGCAAGGTTCAGGGATGCCCCTAAATACTAGATTTAGGGGCGTTATAGGTAGATAAAAAGGTCAGAACCAATGGGTCCCTTCCCTGGGGTGGGTATATCCCCTATTAAGCCACCCTCTAGTGGGAGGGGAGCATAAGCCTTTCCCTGGTTGGCTGGGTCTCCCAATCTACAAGATGACGGGGGCTGAGAGTTGAGCTTCACCTTGCCTCCCCCACCTGAGGGGTGGAGTTGGCAGAGGTGGGCACATCTCTCTTCCTCACTTGTTTCTCCCGCTGGTTCTCCCTCCCAAACTCACGAAGGTGGCAAACCTTTGAAGCTTCCCCTTCGTGAACCCACCCCATCCTGGGGGAGGAGGTTTGGCACCTCGTCCCAGGATGTGCATTTTTTCAGGCCCCTGAGTGCCAGAGGCTCTTGACCCAGGGGTCCAGAAACATGGCTGGTGGTGGCAGCTGAAAGCAGCCACTCAGCCTGGACACTCGGAATAGGTCGTTTTTTCAGGGGGCATCTCTACGATGCCCTTTGTGTGCATTTTTCATTAAATTCCACACTGAATCAGTGGGGGTTTAATGTGCTGAGAAGTTGGATACCAAACTTATCAGTTTTCAGTGTAGCCATTATGGTGCTGTGGAGTTCGTAATGAAAAACTCCCAGCACCATATACTCTTAATGGCAGCACTGCCATTACAATGTCCAAGAATGAACTTAGACTCTGTAGGGGTACAGGGCTCATGCACCTGTACCCTCACCACTGGCATAGGGCACCCAGCTAGAGGGATGACTGATCTATGCGAGGGCAGTCTGCAAAGGGAGTGTGTGTGTGTGTAGAGAGAGGTACAGGACCTCTAAGGGTGGCTCAATTAGTGCTGCAGCCCCTAGAGGAATTCCCTGGTCACAGTGCCTTGGGTACCTGTGGTACCATTCACCAGGGGCTGACCTGTGGCCAGAGAAGCCAATTGGGTTTGGGTTAGTTTTGGGGAAAGAACACAGGCCCTGGGAACCTGATTGGCAAGACCCGGGGCACATCAAGTAAAAAGTGCATCAGTGATCAAGCAAAAAAGTGTGTGTGTGTGTTGAGGGGGGGGGGGGGGGGGAGGTTACTGCAACCGAACCCCAGCTTCTCACAGTGCCTTGGGATATTCTATAAAGTTGAGGAATCTGCAATTAGAAGTATTAATTAGAAAAGGCATTTGCTCACCGTTCTGGGGCATGGGCTGTGCAGGCCAAGGGCTTATCTCCTGGGTCAATCCATGGCTGTGTGGGCTGCACTGTACAAGGGATCAAGTAGATGGTGTATTCTCCAGAGTAGTCCTTCCTGCAAAAGTAAATACATGTTTTTGCTTGATACCAGCTGTGGTGTTACCTTCCTTAATACACATACCCTACCCAGACAAACCTCTTGACTTGAGGACCCAGATATCACTTATGAAAAACAAGCAACATACTGTGGGTGTTCTAGAAAGAGGGTGACAAGACTCAGCTGCATATAGATTTTTTTCTACAGTTATTTAGGGTTGTATGTCAGAATATTGTAGTGAGAAACAGCACCCAACATAAATATAGTTTACAAAAACGTTGTACCATTGGGCGTAGATTTTCCATTATAAACTTCAATAGGGTAACATTGTAAAGGATATTTAGGAGAGGATAAATATTAGTCACTAATTCTTCCAATGATATTCTGGTACTTCGTGGGATCTTGATGAAGCAGAGGTTTTTAACACTGTGGAAAACTTGGAGGTAGAAAAGTTTCAGTCAGACAGAAACAGCCAATCTGAGCTATAGTGTACCACTTTTCTTTTTGCTTAAGTAACTTCTTTGCTATATTAGAACCGTTGCCTAAATACACAAAATATCCCCATAATAAAAAGAATATATACTATGCTTTATCTTTTATGGGGATCTCCCAACAAGCAACAAATGTATTTCCATTGCATTAAGACAAAACCCAATTTTTTGGGTGCTGAGAAGGGATAAAAATCATAATTTACTCAGATTTGGGTTTTGTTACTGACCACAAATGTGCAGAATAGATGCCACCCTTGTGACACCAAAGGCTACTACTTTCAAGAATCCATAGCACTAATTTAATCAAGCTAACAATATAAACCCACTTCATGTCGTTTTGTCAAATCAAAGTTGTGCATAGAGAGGAAGGTAGGTTCTGATGGTCTGTGGCGTAATTTTGTACAACTGCACTCCTCACCTGCTGTAAGAGCTGGTTGCCCTCCAGAGCTGATATGGGGAGTCGAAGGTCTGGGCGCTCCACAAAGGCTGCAAATCAAACTCAATACCACCAAGGTGGTCCGGAGCTATTATATGGGATTTTACATCAGGCAGCGTATGGTGCTCCATCACAAACTGTCCTGTACAGAGGGAAGTCACAAAAAATGTGTATAACCTTAGAAATGCATCAGTCTGAATACATAAAGTCTGGGTTATTCTTGAAAACAAACTGAAAGCGCTGCTTGTGATCTTCTGCTCCAAAGAAGAAGGTTCTAAGCCACAATCATGCTCATTATGTTTAATAACAATTATTATAAAGGAAAATGTTATTTGCCTGTAACTATTGGTTTATAGCTTGTAGTGCTGTAGAATTACATACTTTGCACACTACTGTCATTTAGTGTTGGAAGTTGCTTTTATTTCAAGTAAATGTTTTGGTTAAAAGATGACCCCCTGATCCTTTCCCCAAACTCACAGCGTACCAGCACAAAGACTCCGCCTCAGATATGTTTTACCAAAAACATGAGTGAAAATAAGTGGAGAGTGGTGAAGGAGGGCAGTACATGTCAACACGTGTAGTGATTAGGAATTAATAATGTACGTGTAGTTAACATGAAAACATCTTCAACAAGCTGGCATGCGGGGAGGTTGCATGTGAATCTACAGCACAGTAGGATAGGATAGGATATATGTTTATAAAGCGCTCGAATGCCGAGGCGTCTTGGCGCTGGTGTATGTGGAAGTGGTGCAGCCAGCATTATAAGGAGGCAAACAGCCAGGTCTTTAGATCTTTCCTAAAGGATTGTCTGTTAGACTGAAATTGCATGGCTATTGGCATTTTATTCCACAGCTTTGCTGCACAGTGAGAAAAGGTTCTGCCCCCCCCCCCCCCCCCATCTCATTCACCTAATCCTATCAATGTGGAGAAGACCCAAAATACTGGATCTTAATGCACGAACAGGGGAATAGGGCTTGAACATTTTATGGATGTCTTTGGCTCCCCCCCCATAAAATGCTTTGTGGACCAGGCATAGCGCCTTGAATTCGACCCGTTGTTGAATGGGAAGCCAGTGGAGTGCTCTGATTCCAGAAGAGGTTGGTTGCCCTCTAGGTATACCTAGTAGTAACCTCGGGGCGGCATTCTGCAGTGACTGCAGCCTGCTCATCTGGGTTTTGTTAATCCCCAGCAGCAGGCCATTGCAATAATCAAGTTTTGATAGTAGGAGACCCACCACCAATGTCTTTTGTAATTCCGGGACGATAAAAGGAAATATCTTTCTCAGAGTTTGTATTAGGAAAAAGCAGGAAGAGGTGAGACTATTTACCTGAGCAGTGAAATGGAACTATCAAAAACAACTCCCAGGTTTCTGACCTTAAGGACAGGGCTAGGGCATTCTCCTGCAACTCACTGGCCATCAGGAGTCGTTCCACAAGGGTCGCCCCTTGCCAAACTCAATGACCTACGTCTTGTCAATGTTGATTTTTAGGAAGCTATGGTTCATCCAGGACTGTAGGTTATAAAGACAAAGTTACCTACCTGCAGTATTAATCTTTCTGGTGGATATTCTATCTACCTACAGATTCCTCACCAGTAGTACAACCCCTGGTATCAGACTGGATCTGGAAACTTAAAAGCTTTAAGGTCGCAAGTAGAGAGAGCTGGACTTGATCGGCACCGGAAGTGACATCAGATGGAACCACTGAGCCCACATAGCACCTGCCCTACCGAAGTTGGTTACCCTCCGTTGTTTTTTTAAACCTTCGAGGCGTGATGGTAGAATGACAACAGTGAAAACTTTTCGCAGTACCAAAAGAATGGATCTTAATAATTGGTGCATAGAAATCATCCATCAAACGGGGAAGTGGTTGAGTCGGAGAGGAAATTCAATGTAGAGTATTCACCACAAGGAAAGTGTTTCTTACCCTCTAACCAGCTGTTTGTGGCATGTAGTGCTGTAGATTTACAAGCTGTGCATACTTCTGTCATCTAGTGTTGGGCCCGGATGTGTGTGTAAGTTGTTTTTCTTTAAAATAAAGTCTTCTAGAGTCACAAGGTAATGTGAATCCAACTCTTGCTGGCAATGCACATTGTCTTCAGCTACATTGTTAGATTGCTTTCTACACAGTGGACAAGAATGGAGTTGAAGCAAAGGACAAACCAATCTTTAGGAATTTTAAAGAAAGGTTCTTCCAGTGTCAAAGCTTCGAGTTCACTGACACGTCTGAATGATGTGAAAGCAGCAAGAAACGCCACATTCCAAGAGAGGAATTGAAGGGGGCATTAATGGAGGGGCTCGAATGGAGGACCCATAAGTTTTGTAAGGACAATATTGATATTCCACACAGAGGCTGGGGGAGACCCATGGAAGAATGACCCTTTTGAGGCCCTCCATAAAGCTTTGATGACCGGAATCCTAAAGAGGGAAATGTGTGCCAGTTTTGTAGCTAAGCAGTCACAGCAGCTAAGTGGCACCGGGTAGAGTTGAAGGCTAGTCCACAGATTTGTACGTGTAGTAGGTAGCAGACAATTTCCTGGACGCTAGCTTCTAAGGGGTCAATGTGCTTTGAAATACAGTAACATACAAACCTTTTCCATTTGTCAGGGTAGCAGGCATGAGTAGTAGTCTTGTGTGCCTCCTTGAGAATATTCATGCATTTGGGAGGTAGGGTGAGGTAACCAAAATCTAAGGCTTAAGGAGAAGGGTCACAAGTTTGAAGCTCCTGGGGCCGGGGTGCCTGATTTCTCCATGGTTCAGCATGAGAAGGTTTGGCCTGTTGGGAGAGCCTCTCATGCTGAAACACCGAAAGCTCGAAGAGAGTAGTGAACAAGGGCTGTCTGGTCCATGTGGAAGCCACTAGACTAGATTGAGTGTAAGAGAGGTTTGCCGAAGCCTTCGAACCACAAACAGAAGAAGAGGCGGAAAAGCATAGGCAAATATCCTTGACCAGTTCATCCATAGTGCACTGCCCATAGACTGGGCATGTGGGAATCTGGAGGTAAAGTTTGGGAACTCTCCACTGTGGCAAAAAGGTCTACATCGAAAACCCCCATCGCTGGAAGTACGGGAGGAGAACTCACCAGTCGAGTTCCCACTCGTGGAATTGCTGCTGCATCCTGCCGAGAATGTCTACAAAGTCCTTGTCCAACCCCAAAAGGTACTCCGCCAGCAGATGGTGGAGAGCCCACCGGCAAATGGCCTGGGCTAGTTAAGAAAGCTGGGCAGAGTGATTGCCTCTCTGTTTCTGTAGACAATACATGGCTGTCATGTTGTCCAGCCAGATGAGGATTACCTTGCCCACAAGGTGGAGGAGGGAGGCTTTCAGTGCTAGATGGATAGAAAAGCTGCCCTTTCAACAAATTGTTCTTGTTCCACCACTGCAGAGATCGATGGGTTCGGCAGCTGATCAACACTAGATCGTCCCAATGCCCTCTGTCTGAGACCCTTGATGCATTTTAACATTCTATCAACGGGCACAATCATAATCTGGTGTGAGGAACTATGGCAATGCATGAGGGGCCGCATGACCATACGAATTGTGACCTGTTGATCTGGCTGAAAAAGAGGAAACAACTGTGAGAAAGTGCCCTCTTTCTGCATGGTTGCCCCCACTTTTTGCTGAATTGCTGATGTGCTTTGACTGAGTGTGCCCTGGGCTCCTGCTAATCAGGTACCCAGGGCCTATGTTCTTTCCCTAAAACTGCATTGACGCCTAAACCCAATTGGCATCTCTGGCCACATGTCAGATCCTGGTAAGTGGTACAACAGGTACCCAGGGCTCTGTGACCAGAGAAGGCCTCTAAGGGCTGAAGCACGTATTGTGCCACCCTTAGAAGTCCTGTACCCTTACACTCAAACACTGCCTTTGCAAGTTGCGTGTTCTGGTGCAGAACAAAGTGAAGAGTCGACATGGCACACATCTGTGTGCCATGCCTACAACCCACTGCCCTGACATAGATCAGTCATCCCTGTGGCTGGGTGCACTATACCAGTGGTGAGGGAACAGGTGCAGGAGCCCTGTACCCTTACAGTGTCTAGGTTCATTCTTAGACATTGTAAGCACAGTGCTGCCATTAAGAGTATATGGTGCTGGGATTCTACTATTACGAGCTCCACAGCACCATAATGGCTACACTGAAAACTGAAAAGTTTGGTATCAAACTTCTCAACACATTAAACCCACACTGATGCCAGTGTGGGATTTAATGTAAAATGCACACAGAGGGCATCTTAGAGATGCCCACTGAAAACTAACTGACCACTAGTGTCCAAGCTGAGTGGCTGCTTTCAGCTTCCACCACCAGACATGTTTCTGGACCCATGGGTCTAGAGCCTCCTGCTCTCAGGGGCTTCAAAGGCTTGCTGCTTTTGTGAGCTTCCCCAGGCCACTTGCAGCTTTCAGCAACTGGTCCTCACTGGTCCTCACCCCCACTTTGGGTGGGAGAACCGGTGGGAAAACCAAGTGAGGAAGATAGGTGTGCCCACCTCTGCCAACTTCACCCCTCAGGTGGGGGAGGCGAGGTGAAGCACAACTCTCAGTCCCTGCCATTTTGCAGATTGGGGACTCAGCCAACCAGAGACAGGCTCATGCCCCTCTCCCATTGGACGGTGGCAGAATAGGGGATGTACCCACCCCAGGGAAGGGACCCATTGGTCCCTTCCTTTTACCTACCTGTAATGTCCCTAAATCTAGCATTTAGGGGCACCCCTGAACCTTGCTTCCTTCAGACAAGAAGAAGAAGCTACAAGGATAAGAAGAAGAAGGACCGAACAGGCATGCAGCAGCACACAAGAGGAAGACGCACACTAACTTGGCCCCAGCCAGACCGGCCTGTCTTCAGCTCAAACCTGCAAAATGCCGATGTGTCCCACAGCCAGCAACCTCGAAGACCCCGGAGGATTTGCCTGCCTTCAACCACAAAGACTTTGTCTCCCGTGAACACCGTATTTGTTCATCTGCAACCTCTAGCTCCAGCCGGACACCGCTAATCTACCCCACTCTGCACCTGCCGTCCATGGCCCGAGCTGGGCAAACACCATGAGGAGGTCCCCCCGACAATCCTGACCCGAGATCTGACGACAACTGATCTGCCTCAGGCTCCAGCCGACGCCTGCAGCCTAAATCCGGAAGGTCCCCCAACCGAGACCAGGAGCTGGTAAAAAGAACTGACCCCGAAAGGCACCCCTGCACCCGATGCCCCACAGCCATGGGGGCCAAACCAACAGTCCCTAAACAACCCCTAACGAACAAGTTACTTACCTTCGGTAACGATATATCTGTAAGAAACAGTAGTTAGTATTAGATTCCTTACCTTAGAATATCCCCAGGCGTCAGTCTGGATCCGGAAACTTTTGCGTAGCAGTACCCCTGCGCGTCGGTAGGCGTCGTCTGCAGGCGTCCCCTGCGGCTCCGCGTCGTCGGCGTCGTGCGCCGTGATGACGTCGCTGGAGTATATAGACGCCGCCTCCGCGCGCTGACGTCAGTTCTTTGCACACAGCTTTTCCGCGCCAGAACACGCAGAGCCATGTGAGAACTAACACTGGTGCCATTTGAAACTAGGGCCCTGAAAGGGATGTCCTTAACCCTAGGTATCAGTTCGCAGAACGGGGAGGATGGGCGGGGCGGTAAGGAATCTAATACTAACTACTGTTTCTTACAGATATATCGTTACCGAAGGTAAGTAACTTGTTCATCTGAAAGAAACAGGTTAGTATTAGATTCCTTACCTTAGAATAGATACCCCAGCAATACCAACCCCGGAGGTGGGTCTGCGAACCAATACAACCTACACCAGAAAGTCCTGGAGGACCGAACGGCCAAAGAAGCCGTCCCTCCGGACTTGACTGTCCAGGCAGTAGTGCCTCGCAAAGGTGTGCAGCGAGGCCCACGTAGCCGCCTGGCAAATGTCCTGCAAGGGGACTCCCCGGCCCAGGGCAGAAGAAGCCGCCGTAGCCCGAGTGGAATGGGCCCTCAGCCCAACAGGAGGCTCCTTCCGAGCCAAAGAGTAGCATGCTTTGATGCACAGGACGACTCACCGAGAGATGGTTCGTGTCTGTACCGCCCTTCCCTTCTTCTCACCCACGTAGCCAACAAACAGTTGGTCATCCACCCGGAACTGGCGTGTGCGATCCATGTAAAATGAAAGCGCACGTTTTGGGTCCAGACGATGGAGCCGCTCTTCATCCTTTGAAGGATGCGGAGGCGGGAAGAAGGAGGGCAAGGTGATGGACTGCCCAATGTGAAAAGCAGAGACTACCTTGGGCAGGAAAGAAGGTCTAGTCCGAAGAACCACCTTGTCAGGATGAACAGACAGGAAAGGAGGTTTAACAGAAAGAGCCTGGAGCTCACTCACTCTCCTGGCAGAGGTGATGGCAACCAGGAAGGCCGTCTTTAAAGTGAGAAGACGGAGAGGACAGGAATGAAGGGGCTCAAAGGGAGCACACATCAGGAATGTCAGAACCAGGTTCAAGTCCCACTGAGGCATCACGAACGGAGCAGGTGGATACATGTGCGTGATGCCCTTTAAGAATCTTAACACAATAGGGGACTTGAATAAAGATGGCTGATCAGGTAGCCTCAAGAAGGCGGAAAGGGCAGAAAGATAGCCCTTGATAGTGCCCAGAGCAGAGCCCTGCTGGGCAAGGGAAAGAAGGAAGAGGAGAACCTCAGACAGAGGGGCAGAAAGGGGATCCACAGCCTTTGCTGTGCACCATGCCACAAATCTGTTCCACCGGCAGGCGTATACCGACTTTGTGGAGGGACGCCTGGCTGCCAGAATTACATCACAGACTTCAGGAGGCAAGTCAAATGGCCTCAACTGTCACCGCTCAATCTCCAAGCATGGAGGTGGAGACTGGACAGGTTCGGGTGGAAGACCGTCCCCTGCTGCTGCGACAGAAGGTCCTCCTGAAGGGGCAGGCGGATCGAGGGACCGACTGTCATGCTGAGTAGCTCGGGATACCAGTATCTTCGAGCCCAGTCCGGAGCCACAAGGATAACTTGGGCCCGGTCGCGCCTGATCTTCTTCAGCACTCTGGGCAGAAGTGGTATAGGCGGAAAGGCGTACAACAGACCGCAACTCCACTCGCGCCGAAAGGCGTCGCCGAGCGAGTGCCGTCTTGGAAACTCCAACGCGCAGAACTGATGACATTGCGCGTTCTCTTCTGTGGCGAATAGATCTAACCAAGGCTCTCCCCATTGCTGAAAGAGGCCTCTCGCCACGTCCGAGTTCAGACGCCATTCGTGATCCACCGAGCACCGACGGCTGAGTTCGTCCGCCCTGGCGTTCAGAGAACCTGCCAGGTGTTGAACCGTCAGAGTCACGCCCTGACGTTCCAGCCATTGCCAGAGACGCAGAGCCTCCTGGCAAATGGTCCACGACCCCACACCGCCCTGTTTGTTGCAGTACCACATGGCGGTGGTGTTGTCCGTGAACACCTGCACTACACTCCCGTTGACAAAGGGGAGGAATGCCTTCAGTGCTAGGCGAATCGCCCGCAGCTCCAACAGGTTGATATGGAGCCGGGATTCCGCCGGAGACCAGATGCCTCTGATCTCCGCCTCTCCCAAGTGGCCACCCCAGCCCTGGAGGGACGCGTCCGTCACAACCACGTGCTCCGGTTGGGGAAGGGAGAGGGATCTGCCTCTGACCCAATCGCGGTCCGTAAGCCACCACTGCAACTGTCTCGCAGTGCCCTCCGAGATCAGGACATGGTCGGATAGGTTGCCCTGATGCTGGGCCCACTGAAACTTCAGGTCCCACTGCAGAGCCCGCATCCGCCACCTGGCGTGATGCACCAGTAGGATGCAGGAGGCCATCAGCCCCAGAAGCCGCAGCGTCAACCTGACCGAAACCCGGGATAACGGCTGAAAGATGGGAATCAGAGCCTGAATATCCCGGACCCGCCGTTCCGGAGGATAAACCCGAAACTGCGCCGAGTCGAGAACCGCTCCGATGAAAAGGAGCTTTTGAGAGGGACACAGGTGTGATTTCGGCACATTGATGGAAAACCCCAGCTCGTGCAGGAGGTCTGCCGTCATCTGAAGGTGGCGGACGACTGTTTGGGGCGAGCCCGCCTTCAACAACCAGTCGTCGAGGTAGGGGAAGACTGAAACCCCTAACCGGCGCAGATGAGCTGCGACCACCGCCATCACTTTCGTGAACACCCGTGGGGCGCTGGTAAGGCCGAATGGGAGCACGATAAACTGAAAGTGCTCCTGGCCTACCGTGAACCGCAGGTAACGCCGGTGGGCCGACAGGACGGGGATGTGAAAATACGCATCCTGCAAGTCCAACGCTACCATCCAGTCTTGTGGGTCTAGAGCAGCCAAGACCTGAGCCAAAGTCAACATCTTGAACTTCTCCTTCCGGAGGAAGCCGTTGACGTTCCGTAGGTCCAAGATAGGACGCAGGCCTCCTTTGTCCTTCTTGGGCACCAGAAAGTAGTGGGAGTAGCAACCACACCCTACTTCTGGCCCAGGAACGCGCTCGATGGCCCCCTTGGCCAAGAGGGCCGTAACTTCCTCCTGCAGAAGTGCCAAGTGGTCCCCCGACACACGGTGGTTCTGCGGTGGCATGGCTGGAGGAGTGGACTCGAAGGGGAGGGAGTAGCCCCTTCGGACGAGCTGCAGCACCCACCTGTCCGATGTAATCGCGCGCCAGCGGGAGTGGTGATGGCGAACCCTGCCACCCACTGGCGTCACGTGAGCCCGAAAGCTCGGACTAGGAAGGCTTGGATGCAGCAGCGGGGGGAGGTGTGGACTGACCTCGCCGCTGCCCTCTACCGCCACCACGGCGGAAACCACGGCCGCCACCGCGCTGGGGAGCGTTCTGCGGCGCGTGGCTGGCAGCACGTGTGGGACCGCCCCTTCCTTGGCCACGAAAGGGGCGAAACGAACCCGTCTGCTGGCGCTGGGTCGAAAGACCCAAGGACTTGGCCGTGACCCTCGAGTCCTTGAAGCGCTCCAGCGCGTGGTCCGCCTTGTCACCAAACAGGCGACTGCCATCAAATGGCATGTCCATGAGGGCATTCTGTACGTCCGGTGAGAAGTTGGCAGATCTCAGCCAAGCATGGCGCCGAATCGCCACAGTCGTGGACATAGCCCGTCCCAGCGAGTCGGTCGTGTCAAGACCACACCGGATCGAGTACCTCGCCGCATCCCGGCCCTCAACCAAGGCCTGGTTGAGTTTGTCCCGCACATCCTGCGGGCACTGCGGCAAACACTCCGCGACCGTATCCCACAGGGAGTGGGTGTAGCGGCCCAAGAGGCATGCGGTATTACAAGACCGCAGTCCAGCGCTCAAAGAGGAAAAGACCTTTTTCCCAAATTGGTCATACCGCTTTGACTCCCGATCGGGCGGGGCCGATGGAAAAGCGGACTGCGAAGTGGAGGCCTGGATCACCAGACTCTCCGGGGAGGGATGGGTGGAGAGGAAGGCAGGGTCGTCCGAGCACGGACGGTGACGCCTGGCAACGTTCCGGTCAACCGGTGCACCGGAAGCGGGCCTAGACCAGGTGCCCAAAAGGACATCCGTCAGAGCCTCATTAAATGGCAGCAGAGGCTCCTGAGGGCATGACTGCGGTTTAAACACTTCCGTCAGAATGTTTGGCTTGACCTTAGCGACGGGGAGCTCAAGGCCCAAGGTCTTGGCAGCCCTCAGCAGGACCACCGAATAGGCAGCTCCCGCCTCAGACGCCACAGGGGTCGGGGAGACAAACCCAGGGTTGGGCGACTCGTCCAGACCACTGGCATCACCCAGGTCACCTACCCAGTCCACATCATACTGGCAGGCACGGGATAAAGGGTCCTCAGACCCCTCCCAACCCTCTCCATACTCGTCCTCATCGCCGTATTCGGGGTCGACGATATAGACGTCGGGGTCAATGGGCCCCATTGGCGCCGGATCCGGCGTCGGACGACGCCGGTCCGACTCCGTGTCAGGAGTCAGAGGGAGGATGGGGGTGGCGCCTCGCGGCGCCGGCGCCGGGGACCCGACGCCGGCCGGAACCGACGGCGGAGTCACTGCGCCGCGCGGAGGCGGTACCACGGGCTGGCCCAAAGGAACCGACGCCGGAGAGGCCGGTAGACCAGCCGGCGACGAACCTGAGGGGCCCAGCGGCGCCGGGGCCGGAGCCACCGGCGGCGTCGAGGCAGGAGCACCCGAACCGCTCGGGCCCCCAGACGGGACCGACAGGCCCGCAGGCGCCGTAGGCCCCGCCGGAGGAGACCTCGCCCTCATAGCCATGAGGAATGTCTCAATCTCCTCGCGCGACGCGCCTTCCCCAGGGACCGACGGGTATGGGGCAGACGGCGTCGGCGACCCACGCGGGGCCGCGGGGGTGGGGCCACCCGAACCCCCGGCCGCATCACGCGGGCGTCGGGGGGAGTCGGGGGTGCGATGACGACGCCCCGACTTCTTACGCTTACCTGACGACCCGGAGGAATGGTGGCGACTCCCGGAGCGCTCATGGCGGCTCCGCGATCGTTCCCTCGACCGCTCCCTCGACCTCCGACCGGACCGGGACCGCTCTCGACGCGGGGCCGACACTCGGAGCTCGAGAAGCTTGCGGGACCGCTCCCGCCTAGCTTTACCAGTCAAGGCCCGACAGTCGACGCAGGACTCCACGTCGTGGTCCGCGCCCAGACACCGGAGGCAGAGTCGATGGTGGTCGGTGACCGACATCATGCGGTCGCAATTGTCGCAACTCTTGAAACCGGGCACCGTAGAAGATTTATTCACAAAAAACTTGGTCAAAAGACCGGAGTACTGCTCTTCGGATCTGCGCTAACTGGCGCGGAAAAAAGAAGAACTGACGTCAGCGCGCGGAGGCGGCGTCTCTATACTCCAGCGACGTCATCACGGCGCACGACGCCGACGACGCGGAGCCGCAGGGGACGCCTGCAGACGACGCCTACCGACGCGCAGGGGTACTGCTACGCAAAAGTTTCCGGATCCAGACTGACGCCTGGGGATATTCTAAGGTAAGGAATCTAATACTAACCTGTTTCTTTCAGATTTACCAACTTACCTCTCGAAGTGGTGGTCGCACCCAGAAGACCTTCGTCCCCAAGCCTGCAGTGCCTTTGCAAACCAGTGGCTTCCCATTGAAAACAACAGGGTGCCTGATGTCGAAACAGCAACCTGCACCCGGCCGCCCTAGTGCCGCTGAGGGCGCACCTTTGGTGCTACTTTGTTTCCCATTTGCCCTGAGTTAAAGTCTTAGAGCTGTGCTCCCACAACCAAGTGGCCTGCTTGCTAGCAGCCACCAACCAGAGGCCCCCTATCCTCCAATGGATAACATTGGGCCTCAGCACTCTGCACCCGGCAGCCCTAGTGCCGCTGAGGGTGTAATTAGAGTGCATCCTTAACCCTGGGGGACCCCTGAGTCTACCCACAGAACCTCAACTCCCCCTACCAAATACTGACCTTTAAACCGATTACACTGTTTTCCTCCATAGGATAACATTGACTGTTTTGGAAAAGTTTCTTGGGTGTGGAGAATGAAAACCTAAAGAAATTCTTTAAAATTGTACTGTTTAACAAAAATGATTTTACTTACCTGTTTATTTATTTCAGGAAATGTCCCTGAGTAGTATCCAGGTGTACTATTCTGAGTAAGAAAAGTAATCAAAAAGTAACTTAATTGTAATCTTACAGAGAATCCCATTCAAAGTATATGTACTTTATTCTGAGAAGCATTGCATTATCAGTAACACTACTGTAATCAAATCAAAGCACATTTACAATTCCAATCCAAACTGTGTTACAATCTGTATATTTACAGCAAAGTAATTATCACTTACCTGTGCCAGGCTTGGTTAAAATATCTAAAAGAATATTTTTGATACAAAACAATTGGTTCGAAGTTCAGTCTTTTGAGTGTGTGAATTCATTTGCTGACTGAGTGTGTAAAACAAATGCTTAACACTGTCCTCTGATACTGCCCTATTGTTCGACCACACTACCACAAATAGAGAGTGAGGTGCAATCTAACTTTACCTCTGCCTACCTTTGGGGTTCCACTGGACTCTCTGCACACTATACATCACTTTGGTATAGTATATACAGAGCCAGCTTCCTACAACAACGCATGGAAGGACTGGACTCTTGCAGGGCTGGAATAGGCCTTGCCCACTTCTGCATTGAGGATTGCCTCTAAATATGGTTGGATTTAAAAGGATTGGAGATTAGACTTTACAGCAATGATGGTAAACTCCAGCTCGTGTAAGAGGTTTATCGCTTGGCACACTGCTGCTGCGTTGCACTCTTTATCAGCCAATCGTCCTGGTACGGAAATATATGGATACCTTGTCTTCACAAATGCACAACTTCTACTGCAAGGCATTTGTTAGAAACTTGAGTTGTGCTGGTGACCCTGAACTGACAGTATTGAGCACTTACCACACACTGGAGGTAGCACTGATATGCCGAATGAATCAGGATGTAGAAGTAGGAGTCTTGAAGTTCGAGTGCAGCCATGAAGTCGCCTTGCTGTAACAGTGGAATGAGATCCTGAAGAGTGACCATGTGGAAATGCTCCGACAGGATGTATCAGTTGAGGGTCCCTAGGTTCAGGATAGGCCTGAGAGGCCCGTTCTTTTTGGGAATTACAAAGTAGAGGGAGAACACCTATGTGCCCTGTAGGTGTTGTGGCACAGGCTCAATTGCCCTTTTGAGAAGGAGTGCTTTAACCTCTTCCTGAAGCAGGTGTTTGTGTTCTGGGAAGAGAATGAGTCTGAGGGGTGGTATCTTGGGAGGCATGGAGGAGAGCTGCAGACAGTAACTCTTTTGAACGATGCCTAATACCCACTGGTCTGAGGTGACGTGTTTCTAGGTGAGCAAGGACCTCTGAGGTCGACCCCCAACTTGTATTGTGTTGTTTTTTGGGAGGTGGCTTAGTTACACCTATGTCCTTCGCGGTCTCCATGTCCTTTTTTTTTTTTTTAGCTTTTCCAGCATCTCATCAACCTGTGGTAGGTGCACTCCAATAAAGGGTTGGTTCAGTAGAGGCTGTTGGACATCTGTCTTAAAGCCATAGGCACTGAGCAAAACATGTCTGCCTATGAGCATTCTGGAGTTGATGCCGGGAGAGCTGCTGTCTGGATGGGGGTCCCTTGCTCACTTTACCACTGGATTTAAGCTAGCCTTGGATTATGAGGGGTGTTATCCCCAAACCGGTCCAAGGATGCTTGTTTACGGTCCAGGGAGGTCCGGGCCTGGCAGTTCAGGCTGGACTGTTCCCATGAGGCACAGGCTCAAGAATGATTTGCATATAGCTGGGTCCAAACTGGGGTGGCTAAGTGAGCTACAGAATGATGATGGATTCAACCCAGACCTGTGACTGGGGGTGAGTGTCTGAAAAGTTTCAGCACACTGTCCATCATCTCCTTGTATCATCATCAAGGGCACGTCAGATGATAGTGCTAGAAATGAGCTTGCTTTCCAAGACTAGCTCATGTCCTATTTTATGGTACTCCTCTTGGAGATGTTGAAGGAGCTCCATCTCGTCCCAGTGGTGCCGGTCACAATCAGGGAAGTTGGCGGATGAAGTTGGTGATGCGCCAGTGTTTGGCCGATTGTGCAGTGTTAGTTTACCAGCTGTGTTTGCTTTCCCTGTCCGGTGGAGGCGATGCGCTGGAACCGTGTACATTGCCTCTTTTGTAAGCAGTATGCACCACTAAATAATCTGGAGGGAAAAGACCCTGGATGTAGAGTGGGTCAGTAGGGGATGTCTTGTATTTTGTGTCTTCCCTTTGGAGGGGAGCTATGACAAGTATTAACTGGCTCCCTAAAGATGCCTTTGGCTGGCTCAAACATGCCTTCCAGCATTGGGAGGTACAGCATGGAGCATTGTGAGGAGGATAAGGTTTCTAGTAGATGGCATCCCCATGCATGTCGACTTTATGAAATGAGGCCGCCCTACCAAGAACCTAATGGTAGGAGGTGGTGTCTTCTGGCAGTGGGGGAAGGGCGGGGAAGAGATTGGGATCCATGTCTCCAGGAGGGTCCACGTCATAAGAATCCCAGGTGTCATCCTGTGGGGGCATGTCATAAGGGGCTCCTGTGTGTTGATCCCCAAAGTCAGAGTGTGGTGACCCTTGTGGTGTGTAAGAAAGGAGGTCAGTGGAGAGAAGGTGGGTAAGGTGAGGCTTGTAGCAGGAGAGGGGGTAGAGATGGGGGAGGCTTTCGAAGAGGGCTGGTAGCCTTGTCGTGCCTCTTCCTCTGGGTGGTGGTGAAAGCTCTACAGCCTCCTCGAAACGGAGTTGCCTCTTGGATGTCTGCATGGAGGGCACCGGTGGCTGGGCGGGGATACATATGGGGGTAGATCATGATGTGCCACGTCCTGCAGCTTCCAGCGGACAGGTTTCATGGCGCCGATGGACTATGTCGGCTTCAGTGCTGGTGCATGAGTCGTCGGCGCTGAGAAGGGTTTCGTTGCAGAAAGCTTCAGCTCTGCAGGGCGTTCTGGTGCCGATGTAAAAGCGGACAGCGCAGAGCCATGGCTGAGCATGGGGTCTGTTGTGGGAGTTCTGCGCTGACCATGGCCCAAGGGCAGTGGCGGCCTGGAAGCCTGTTTCTGAGCCTCAAGCAGCTGCTGTCTGACCCTTGGAGGCGGGCCTGCTCAGAGTGCGAGCGGTGTCAAGGGGATAGGGGCAGAGTGACTGAACTCACGAACAGTTGAGCAGTTGGGAGGTCTTCGATCTATAACATGCTTCAGGTGAGAAGGCCTTCGTCTCGGCTGTGGATGGTTCTATTTGGTGTTCCCCCTCAAGGTCCTCAGTGCAGAACAGTTTTGGGGGTGTTGCGTACACTTCTGCTCAATGTTTTCAGTAGACAAGCCTGATGGTCTCAACGAGTCTTCCTTGACTGGAAGGAGAGGCAGGCATCGCAGGAGACCTCATTGTGCTCAGGCAAGAGGTTGAAGACCTGATAAAGATTGGTCCAGGGGTATTTCCCTAAACACGGAGGACAGTAGTTGAAATGCATCCATTCAATCACAGGCAGCGCATGCCGATTGTAAGGAAATGCCTCTTTTTGTGTGGTCGCTCCCAGGTTTTTATACTGATGCTATTTTTTCAAGTCAGCTTGAACTGAGGCTTGCTAATTTGACCTCAGTGCCAGTGCCCTGACCCTAAAGTGCATGTCAAATTGGCTGTACCCAATTGGAAATGGCTAAAATACCTGTAAGGTCCCTAGTATATAGTACCCTGGTACCCAGAACATGTAAGGGGTACAACAGGGCTTGCAGCACTGGTTGTGCAACCTTTGATGTCCCCAAGTAAAATGAGTCTCCAGCCTGCCACTGCAGACTGGCAGAGCAGTTGTGCATTAGCAGCTCAACTTGGTCATTAAAAGCAATGGCTAAGCCACTGCTTCCCCAGTACATCTGGGTAAGGCACCCCTCTGGCAGGCCTACCTAGTTCAAAGGCAGGGTGCAACATATGACACGGCTCGGGCAGAAGATGCAGTTTACATGTCCTGACAGTAAACACATGGATACATAGTTTTTACTGTGGAAACACTTGGTCACCCGATTGGCGAGTACAGGATCACACGCGGACCCCTCAGTAGTGCTAACTCCTGAATGGTGCAGCCAAAAAGGGCTCTTCAATGTATCAAACAACTTGTTACATTAAGTCCGACTTGCATCACAAGTCCAAATCAATGTAACTTGTTGAAGTGTGCAGCCTTTACAAAGCAGCCACTATGGTGCCTTTAAAGCTGCAGTGCTTTTACGGGCACACATGGAGCCTGTTGAGCAAGACCGCTTTCTACCCTCCCAGAGAGACTTGTCAACGACTCTCAGGAAGGAGAACAATGAGAGATTACAGGCCAGGGAGGTGTTACCTTCCTACTGAAGGAAGCCACTTTGATGTTAGACCCAAAAGGCAGGCTGCAAAGGAGAAGGCCTAATGTGTCGCACTAGAGAAGAGGGCTGCCCCACTGTTTAGGCAGTCAGAAGACGGGCACGAGGAGCAGAGGAGAAACCAGTTACTAAACTGTTTTCCCCAGGGGCTAGGGAGGTCTAAACATCGAGAGAGTGGTCTCGCAATCTTGGGAGTGGGCAGAATGGTGCATCCTGGCCTGATGCTACACACCACTGAAAGTGGTCACCAGATAGGAGGGAACCTGGTTGCCCATTGGCTACCAACCGTATGCGGCCATGGGGGCATTTTCTGAGCATAAAAAGGGCACACATGGCACCCAGACCTCAGATCTCGACTGACTTGGAAGAAGGACCGAAGGAGGCCTGAAGGAGGACTGCCCTGCTGCACCGAGGGACCAGCAAAGAGAGGCTGCACCGTCAAAGACTGCACCTGCTGCACCTGGTGGCTAGCGAAGAGAGGAACCATGCCTGCAGTATCCTGCTGAAAGGGAAGCGGTCTCCAGAGGCCAATTAAGCAGAGAGGCTCCAAGGGACGCCTGACTGGCTTCCTGTTCACAGCACAGGGACACAATAGATGAAGAAGCCTGCTGGGGCACGTTGGTTGTCCAACTACCACTGCCGCTGTGCAGGACTAGGGATCAAGATCCGAAACACAGAGTTGCACCCGAGTTTGCTGAGCCTAAGAGTGCTGTCTGAGAGTTGCTGGGATCCTCAGAAGGAGAGTTATAGAACCAGGAAGGATTGGTCTGTGACCAGACAAAGGGTGACTGGAAGTCCAGTGGCAACTGGCCTTCGGCAAGACTGGAGAGGACCTTGTGGGACGTCAACCCTGCAAACAGGTCGAAGTCGACCCAGTTCTCATTCGAAAGGGGTCGCACTTGGTGAGACGATGTGAGAAAAGGAAGCCATGATAGCAAACAATGCCGCCGGAAGGGAGAGAAACTGAAAAGAAAAGAAGAGAACACCGCAATGGCGTCAACCTGGAGATCAGTAGCATACGACCGAACCAGACAGTGGTACGAAAACAATCCAACAATGGAGCCTATGCCCTTGTGCATTATTAACAAAAGGTGAAATTACATTACCTTGTGTCTTAAGAAGATTTCTTAAAACAACTTGCACACATCCAGGCCCAACACTAGATGGCAGGAGTATGCACAGCATGTGTATTTAAAGCCACAAGTCTCAAAAAGATCACTACCTTTCTTTCTAATTCACAAGTTACTACTTGTGTAACAATATATCTGTAAGAGACATTAGTGATAGATTCCTTACCTTAGAATATCCCCAGGCATCAGACTGGATCCGGAAAGTTTTGCTTAGCAGTACACCTGCGCGTCAGTAGGTGGCGTCCTGCGGCTCCGCGTCCGTCGCTGGCGTCCTGCGGCTCCGCGTCTGCCGCTGGTGTCGTATGCGCTGAGATGAAGTCAAGGAGACTACTTAGGCGCCACCCAGGCGCGCTGGCGTCAGTTCTGTACACGACTTTTTGCGCCAGGAACCCAGAGCCATGCAAGATACTGACCACTAGTGCATTGCAACTAGGGCCCTGAAAGGGATGACCTTAACCCTAGTAATCAGTTCGCAGAAGGGGGAGGATGGGAGGGGCGGTAAGGAATCTATCACTAACTAATGTCTCTACCAGATATATCGTTTCACAGTAACTTGTGCATCTGAAAGAGACACGTTAGTGATGGATTCCTTACCTTAGAATAGATACCCCAGCAATACCAACCCCTGTGGCGGGTCTGCGGAGTCACGGAGAACAGAACGCCAAAGAAGCTCTCCGGACTTGACTGTCAAGGCAGTAATGCTTGCTAAACATGTGCAGCGAAGCCCACGTAGCTGCCTGACAAATGTCCTGCAAGGGAACGCAGAGTCCCAAGGCAGTAGTGGCTACCGTCGCCCTGGTAGAATGGGCACGCAGCCCCACAGGAGGCTCGTTCTTAGCCAAGGAGTAACATGCTTTGATGCAGAGAACGACCCATCGAGAGATGGTCCTTTTGAGCACGGCCCAACCTTTTTTGGCACCCAAGTAGCCAACAAAGAGCTGGACATCCATCTTGAACTGATGTGTGCGCTTCAGATAGAATGAGAGCGCACGTTTTGGGTCCAGACAGTGGAGCCTCTCTTTCGAGGGATGCGGAGGCGGAAGGAAGGTGAGCAAGGTGAGGGTCTGCCCGATGTGAAAGGGCGTGACAACCTTTGGCAAGAAAGAAGGACGGGTCCTTAAAACCACCTCGTCCGGATGAACAGAAAGGAAAGGAGGTTTAGAAGAAAGAGCCTGGAGCTCACTTACTCTTCTGGCGGAGGTGATAGCTACCAGGAAAGCAGTCTTTAGAGTAAGAAGGCGCAAGGGACAGTTATGAAGGGGCTCACAGGGAGGGCACATCAGATATGTCAAGACACGGTTTAAGTCCCATTGAGGCATTATGAACGGCACAGGAGGAAACGTGTGCATAATGCCTTTTAAGAAACAGTTAACAACCAGGGACTTAAAAAGAGAAGGCTGATCAGGAAGCCGCAGAAAGGCGGAGATGGCAGAAAGATAACCCTTGATAGTGCCCAGAGTAGAGCCCTGCTGGCCCAGAGATAGAAGGAACAGAAGGACCTCAGAAAGGGGATTCACAGCCTTTGCTGTGCACCATGCCACAAACTTGTTCCACCTGCAGGCGTATACCGTTTTTGTGGCGGGACGCCTGGCTGCCAGAATGACATCACAGACTTCGGAAGGTTGATCGAAAGCTGTCAACTGTCGCCGCTCAATCTCCACGCATGGAGGTGGAGGCTGGACAAGTTCGGGTGAAGGACCGTCCCCTGCTGCTGCGACAAAAGATCCTTCCAAAGAGGAAGTCGGATCGGGGGATCGATTGAGTAGCTCGGGATACCAGTACCTTCGTGCCCAATCCGGAGCCACACGAATGACCTGGGCCCGGACGCACCTGATCTTCTTCAGCACTCTGGGCAGAAGTGGTATAGGCAGAAAGGCGTACAACAGACCACAGCTACACTCGAGACGAAAAGCGTCGCCGAGCGAGTGCCACCTTGGAAATTCCAACGCGCAGAACTGATGACATTGCGCGTTCTCTTCAGTGGCGAATAGATCTAACCAAGGCTCTTCCCACTGCAGAAAGAGACCTTGCGCCATGTCCGAGTTCAGACGCCATTCGTGATGCATCATGCACCGGCAGCTGAATTGGTCCGCCCTGGCATTCAGAGAACCTGCCAAGTGTTGAACCACCAAGGTAATGCCTTGATGTTCCGGCCATGTCCAGAGGCGCAGAGCCTCCTGACATAGGGTCCAGGACCCCACCCAGCCCTGTTTGTTGCAGTACCACATGGCGGTGGTGTTGTCCGTGAACACCTGCACTACACTCTCCCGGACAGAGGCAAGGAATGCTTTCAGTGCAAGCCGGATCGCCCGAAGCTCCAAAAGGTTGATATGGAGCCGGGACTCCGCCGGAGACCAGAGACCTCTGAACTCAGCCTCTCCCAAGTGGCCTCCCCTTCCCAGGAGGGATGCATCCGTCACCACTGTGTGCTCCAGCTGGGGAAGGGAGAAGAATCTGCCATTGACCAAATCACGATTCGTGAGCCACCACTGCAAGTGCCGTGCAGTGCCCTCCGAGATCTGGACGTGATTGGACAAGTTGCCCTGATGCTGTGCCCACTGGAACTTCAGGTCCCACTGCAGAGGCCGCATATGCTATCTGGCAAGTTGTACCAGCAGGATGCAGGAGGCCATCAGGTCCAGGAGCCAGAGGGTCATCCTGACTGAAACCCGGGTAGAGGCTGAAAGATCGGAATCATAGCCTGAATATCCCGGACTCGCTGCTCGGGAGGATAGACCCAAAACTGCATCCAATCCAGAACGGCTCTGATGAAGGGGAGCTTCTGAGAAGGACTCAGGTGTGACTTCGCACATTGATGGAAAACCCCAGCAAGTGCAGGAGGTCGGCCGTAGTCTGAAAGTGGGAGACGACTGCCTGGGGAGAGCCCGCCTTCAACAACCAGTCATCGAGGTAGGGGAAGACTGACACCCCTGACCTGCGCAGATGAGCTGCGACCACCGCCATCACTTTCGTGAACACCCGAGGGGCACTGGTAAGGCCGAAGGGGAGCACAGCAAACTCAAAATGCTCCTGGCCTACCTTGAACTGCAGGTAACGCCGGTGGGCCGACAGGACAGGAATGTGAAAATATGTGTCCTGCAAGTCCAACGCTACCATCCAGTCTCCGAGGGCAGCCAATACCCGAGCCAGAGTCAACATCTTGAACTTCTCCTTCCGGAGGAAGCGATTGACGTCCCTGAGGTCCAAGATGGAGTGCAAGCCCCCCTTGTCCTTAATTAGGGATCAGAAAGTAGTGGGAATAACAACCACGTCCTACTTCCGGCCCAGGAACGCGCTCAATGGCCACCTTAGCCAAGAGGGCCGTGACTTCCTGTTGGAGAAGCACGAAGTGATCCCCGATATGCAGTGGAACTGAGGGCGCATGGCCGGGGGGTAGATTCGAAGGGGAGGGAGTAACCTCTCCGGACGAGCTGCAAAACCCACTTGTCGGAATTGACAGAACGCCAATGGGGAAGGTGATGGCGAATCCTACCACCCACTGGCGTGGGAATGTGACCCGAAGCTCAGACTAGGGAGGCTTCGAGGTAGACGTTGAGGGGGTAGAGGTGGACTGAACCTCAAGCTGGCCCCCGGAGCCACAGCGGTGGCCACCGCGCCCACGCCCGCTGAGTCTGGTTCTGCGCAGGCTTCTGGCTGAACGAACGGCCAGGGGTGCCTCTGCCATGGCCACGAAAGGAATGAAACGTGGACGGTCGCGTGGTGGAAAGGCCTAAGGACTTGGCCGTAGCTCGAGAGTCCTTAAAATGCTCCAGCGCCGTGTGGGCCTTATCACCAAACAGGCGAGTGCTGTCAAAAGGCATGTCCATGAGCTAGCTCTGAACGTCCAGGGAGCACCCAGTGGACATCAGCCAGGTGTGGCGCCGAAGCGCCACGGTCGTGGAAATTGCCCTACCAAGGGAGTCTGCGGTGTCCAAGCCACAACAAATGGCCAATCTAGCCGTGTCCTTACCCTCAGCCACGCGATACAAAAAGGGGTGATGGACGGAGTGTTTGAGCAAATAAAAAACTCACCCCCAGTCAACTGATCTGGGTTTAATCCATCACCATTCTTTAGCCCACTCAGCCACCCCAGTGTGGCAGGGTATGCTCAGACGTGAGTCCCTTGCTCACTTTGCCACTGGATTCAAGCAAGCCGGGCTGAAGACGGCTGTAATGGCAGAAACCGGTCCTCGGAAGCTTGTTTCCGGTCCAGGGAAGGCATGGCTTGGCAGTTCGGGCTGGACTGTTCCCATGAGGCACAGGGTCAGACTGATTTGCATATAGCCATGTCTGAACTGGGGTGGCAGAGTGGGCTAAAAAACGGTGATGGATTCAACCCAGATCTTTTGACTGGGTGTGAGTGTTTGATTGGTTCAGATGCTCCGTCCATCACCACCCCCTTTTGTACCGCTTTTGGCCACCATAAGTGTGGCAGGGTATGCTCAGACTTGAGTCCCTTGCTCACTTTGCCACTGGATTCAAGCAAGCCGGGCTGAAAACGGCTGTAATGCCAGAAACCGGTCCTCGGAAGCTTGTTTCCGGTCCAGGGAAGGCATGGCTTGGCAGTTCGGGCTGGACTGTTCCCATGAGGCACAGGGTCAGACTGATTTGCATATAGCCATGTCTGAACTGGGGTGGCAGAGTGGGCTAAAGAACGGTGATGGATTCAACCCAGATCTTTTGACTGGGTGTGAGTGTTTGATTGGTTCAGATGCTCCGTCCATCACCACCCCCTTTTGTACCGCTTTTGGCTGCCATAAGTGTGGCAGGGTATGCTCAGACGGGAGTCCCTTGCTCACTTTGCCACTGGATTCAAGCAAGCCGGGCTGAAGACGGCTGTAATGCCAGAAACCGGTCCTCGGAAGCTTGTTTCCGGTCCAGGGAAGGCATGGCTTGGCAGTTCGGGCTGGACTGTTCCCATGAGGCACAGGGTCAGACTGATTTGCATACAGCCATGTCTGAACTAGGGTGGCAGAGTGGGCTAAAAAACAATGATGGATTCAACCCAGATCTTTTGACTGGGTGCGAGTGTTTGATTGGTTCAGATGCTCCCTCCATCACCACCCCCTTTTTGTACCGCTTACCCTCAGCCACAGCCTGAGACAGTACAGTATGGACCTTCTCCGGGCACCGAGGCAACACCTTAGCCACGGAATCCCACACCACGTGGGAATAGCACCCCAGAAGGCATGCGGTGTTCACTGACCGCAGTCCTAAGCTGGCCGAAGAAAACAACTGCTTGTCAAACTGCTCCAATGTCTTAGAGTCCTTATCCGGCAGAGCCGTGGAAAAGGCACTCTGGGACGTAGAAGCCTGAATGACCAGACTTTCGGGTGTAGGATGAGTGGTCAGAAAGGCAGGGTCACCTGGCGCCGGGCGATGACGCCTGGTGACGTTCTTATCTACAGGGGCCCCGTGGCAGGCCGTGACCAAGTGTCCAACAAGACTTCGGTGAGGGCATCATTAAAGGGCAGCAGCGGCTCCGAAGAAGTGGACGCCGGCTGGAGCACCGCAGTGAGGAGGTTTGTCTTCAGGGTCACCGTGGGGAGATCGAGGTTAAGGACCTCAGCAGCCCGACGGAGCACCACCGTATACGAGGCACCTTCCTCGATAGTGCGCGGGGGAGAGGCAAGCCCCGGATCTGAGGAGACCTCGAGGCCTCCAGCCTCCTCCAAGTCATCCACCCAATCCTGCTCAGAATCACACTGACAAGCAAGCGGGTCCTCAAACCCTTCCCAGTCATCCTCCTCCGCCAGCCCTGAAGGCACAGGACTCGGCGGCGGGGCAGGAACCAGTGAAGGAATAAACGGCCCCGGTTCCCAATTCGGATCCCAAGAGGGGACAAATCCCTCCGGGAACCGGGGCAGAGGCGGAACCAGCGGTATCCACAGCGGCGGAGCCAGAGCCGGCAGCATGGGATCTCTTGGCGCCGGAGCCAGGGGCGCAGGATCCTGCGGCGCCAGGGATGGAGCAGCTGGCGGTGCCGGGGCTGGGTTCGCTGAAGGAGTCGACGGACCAGCAGGGTTCGGACACAGGACCGCGGGGCCCGAAGGCGCACCGGCGGGAGCCCGAGGTCTAAAAAGGTGGTCCATGGCAGCAAGGAATAGGCGGGTAGGCCGCATAACTCCCAGGCAAAAGAGCCCCTGTCCCCCTCGTCCGCATCCGGGGACCGACGGGGGGACGTCGGAGAGCGAAAATGCTCCTTCGACTTCTTTTTGAGCTGTTTCTTACCCGAATCCGAAGGGGAAGAGGAGTGGCGGTGACGACTCCGTGAACGGTCACGGGAACGAACCCTGGATCCGTAACGGCGCGGGGACGAGTGCCAAACTTCGAACAACTTCCGGCACTGTTCCCTCAGGGCCTTCGGGGCCATAGCCCTGCAGTCCAGGCAGGACCGGTAGTCATGGTTGCGCTCCAGGCAGTAGAGACAGACGTCATGAGGGTCCGCCAAACTTACCACGGACCCTTCTCCTGCCGCCCCTGCAGCTTCACCTGCGACAGAACCACCAAACCTCCAAGGACTGGAACCATCTCCGCTGCATACTCCTCAACACCCGCTCCGCACGCGAACACGCCGTCGAGCTCTGGGATCTGCTCGACACCTCCGCCCCAGACGTGGCCGTCCTGATTGAGACCTAGTGGAACGACTCCTCGGCGCCCGACATCGCCATAGCCATCCCGGACAGCTACAAGATCACCTGCATGGATTGCGCCAAAGGAGTCGGAAGAGGAATAGCCATCGTCCACAAGTCCACCCTCAAGGTCGCCACCCACGCAGACGACACCCGCCGAACACCTGCACTTCTGGATCCACACTGACCCCAACACCACCCTCAGAGGAACACTCATCTACAGACCCCCCCGGACCCCGGGCTCAGTTTAGCGACTCCATCGCCAACCTCGCCAGCACCCACGCACTCGCCTCCACGGACTACATCCTCCTCGGGGACCTGAACTTCCACTTCGAGAACAACAACAACGCCAACTCCACCACCCTGATCGACAACCTCGCCAACCTAGGCCTCAGACAGCTCGTCACCCACCCACACTGCTGGCCATACGCTGGACCCTGTCTTCTCCACAGGCTCCCACGTCACCTTCGACAACACCACCGAGCTCCACTGGACCTACCACCGCTGCATCCATTTCACCTTCAAGAAACCAACCGCACCCAACAGCTACCTCGCCGCTGATGGAGCAAAGTCACCGAAGACCAGCTGATCACCACCCTCGCCCAGAACCCGCCCACCGACCCCACCAACCCAGACGCCGCAGCCCGCAACCTCAGACAGTGGATCGATGACTGCACCAACACTCTCACCCTGCTCAAGAAACACCCCAACAACCATGCCAGCAAGAAAGCCACCTGATTCAGCGACGAGCTCCAGACCTCCAAACGCGCATGCCGGAAACTGGAGAACAACATTTGGGGGTGGGCCGCACACCATCTTTCATCAAGTTCATCCTCTTTCTCCTTATGTCATGAAGCATGCTCAATGGTAGCGTGCCCATCTCCTAGGCACGTGTAAACATTAAGTCACTGAGATGGGGCACTATGCCGGTGTCCCAAACCATGGCACTGTTGCTAGTGCTAATGCAACCTTTTTTAACTTTTTTTCTTCTTCCACTTAAATCAGTTATATACCATTAATTCTATTCTTCAACCGGCAGTAATCATGATTCATCCACGGGCAAGGGAATGCCAATTTACTTAAATTTCTCATATCCTTGATGGGCCATCCGAGCCTCTTCATTCAAAAATACGTACTGGAGGCGTGTTTCATCATAAGCAGTTTATTAAAAACCCAATGCATTTCGGGCCTCCAGGGGCCCTTCGTCAGGGGTAACTGTGAAATTAATTAAACACATATTAACATACAATACGCTACTTGATAGACTAAACAATTGTCACATTATCACGTTTTACTTGTTAAGGAACAACAAACATATAATTCATAAACATTATGAACTCTATCCATAGAATGTAAATTTTTCTTTTGTGTCAATTTTATGGCAAATTCTAATTATCATTACATGCAGTCACATAATCGCCTGTGAGCTAAGGTATTCTCATAGTATAACTTCCCATGTCGTCCCACCTCTCTTCCCCTAGATATCGTTACCAGTCTTCACGCTGTCCTGCTACTCTATTGTTGGGGTGAATAACCAAAACAACTGATATTCCCGTGATTAACAAAACCCGCACTTGCCGCCTTTTCTTTTCACTTCGTTAATGCAATCCGGTGGTTTCATTATCCGTTCATACTTTTCTTTACTTAACAGTCTTCCACTACTGATTGCCGTATCTGAGTCTAAAACTCGGTGAAACACTGTGAATCGAACGGCTGAGCACTCATGAATCATACATCATTCCCTCCCTCCGATACTCTCATCACTTTCCCAAATCACGTACCTGCTGCAAAACTGTCGAAGCTCCCTAAGGCACATCAACAATAGAGATAGGACTACTTCTGGCTCCCTATATGCCACCATGGTGGCCATCTTTGAATAGTTCACCACTGGAGCGGCCATCTTAGACTAGTCATCCATACCTACTGCCCACATTCTACCATTTAGGCTTATTGCCCCGCAACCACACAAGCTCCCCACCTCTTCTACCCACGCCTCTTCCGCCATGGAACGCTTGGGCGAGCACACCTACAAAATCATATACCCACCTGAGCTCACCAAAAAAAACGCAAAACGCTACAAACATAATTTTCTGAAGGCACACCCCGAATTACCGTGTGTGGACACCTACTTTTCGTTGACCAACGGTGACACAAACAACGATATCATCTTTTACACTACACGGAGAGCACAATGGAGGAAAGCGTTCCTCTCCACTCTCACTATTCACACCACCAATAAATCCGCTCATGGCCTAACTCTTTCTATCACACCATCCCTAGTCTTCCCAGGCAGAGCCACAATCACCATCTACAACAATGGGACCATTCTACTCCAGACTAGACAACCTATTCCCTACCTTCTTAGAACACATTGCCAAACGGCGGACCTCCATTCCCCACACATCAAGCTACACAACTCCCCCCAACACCAATACTCAAAATAACCCGCCTTGTCCACTGCAACATCGGAATGATATACACCCCTCCCATCCCCCCAGTGTTATAGTTAGGATCACACCTGACGTTACCCCCCCGCTCCCCTCACCCACAGACGTAGATCATTCCCCCTCGCACATCCAACTTACCCCCACCCACCCTTCCCCCATCTCACACCTCACACGAATCTCGCTGAATCCATCACCCGGAGTATATCTCACCCCCCCCCGTGGCAGATCTTCTTCCCTCTCAATGCCCCCCCCCATTCTCACCCCTCACTCCCCCACACTCCCAACTAGCACCCCAGAACTTGCGTCCTCCCTCCCTTACAATAACACCCCCCACCTCTCCCCCCATTACTCAGTTCCCGCTTCCTTCTTACCACCCCTATTATCTTCGACCTTCACTCATCCCTCAACTCACCGGCACCACCCCCCACCGATGCCCCCACCACTACTTCCCACCCTCCCCCTACTTCACCTACACCCCTCACCTACAATTCATCGCACCCACCGAATACCACCCCACCCACTTTAACAGCAGAGCCCTCCACTAATGCTAGCATACCCCACCTCCCCGCCCCAAATTCGCCCACTAACTCCCCTCTCAACGCCTCGCCCATGGCCCACATCACGAACACTAACACCAAGACACCTCTCGACCTGATTCTATCCACCCTCCTACAACTCAAAGACGAGCTCCGCACCATCAAAGAGTTTCTTCACACACCTTCCAGACAACATCGACCCACAACGACCACCACCGTATCCAACAAACGACGCACTCTCCCCACAGTCCCTCGCACACAACGCTCTCCACACTGGCCCTCTATCCCCGTCCGCAACAACACCCACCGTCCCCGGCGTGCCCTTAACTCCCTGTCGGACCACGACTTACGCACCCTCCTCCGCTCTTTTGGCCCAGGACCGGTAAAACACATAACCCCCACTCACCTCCCCATACCTACTATTCTCTCAAATCCCCTTAGGCACCCAACACTAAACATCAGAAGTTCTGTCCCAAACAACCTCAGAAGAGTCCCCCTATCGCTAGAACACTCGACCTCCCTTCTCACACCCAGACTCAAATGCATCCTTCTCAACTGCAGATCGGCCCAGAGACACTCCTCCGACATTGCAGATCTCGTCACATCAATGGATCTTGACCTAGCCATATTGACAGAAACTTGGCTAACTGAAGCCTCCACGCCCATTATGGATATACTAGTTCCCCCCAATTACCACATCATCAGACTCGACAGGACCGTCAAGACGGGCGGGGGAATAGCATGCATTTTCAGGAGCAATCTATCCGTCACCAAAGTCACCTCCCCCTCCCTCACTTCCTGTGAACTCTTCTGCCTCGATATCTCCAGTGAGGGCAAACCAGTATGTACTCTACACCTCATCTATCACCCGCCGGGGGACAACCTCATCTTCTCTCAACAACTCATGGACACTATTACTTCCAACGCCGGTCGGCAGATCACTCAAATCTACCTGGGTGACTTTAATCTCCACTGGAACGATCAGAAAGACGTAGTGGTGAATAGTCTTAAATCTTTCCTTAATGCGCTTGACCTCACCCAAATATGCAACAGCCCAACACATGATAAAGGTTCGATACTCGATCTTATCATCGCCAAAGAGGACTCTACCCAACTGGGGTCAATCCGACCCTGTGATTGGTCAGATCACCACATCATCACCTTCTTTATAAATGAAAAAATCAAACCCTCCCCGGCTCAACCCACCAAATGCAAGATCTGGAAAAGGGACATGAAGAATCTCAACCCTAACTCCCTACCTCCCCACACCTACAGGATCCTCCTTCCCCCTGCTGGCGTCTCTGATGTTCAAACACTGACCGACCTCTACCTCGACTCTATGACCTCTATAATCAACGAAGCCGCCCCACTGCAACTAAAGAGAGTCTCCACCAAGAGCTCGAACCCCTGGTATGACAGCAGACTCAACGAAGACAGGCACGCTATGCGATCGGCAGAGCGCACTTGGAGAACTGACCCCTCATCACTACATCCCAAAAAGCTTAAGAACAAGAGAAATGCCTACTTTAGGAAAATCAAGCGTGCGAAATCTGACTTCTTTCGCCTCCAGCTTGACCAAGCAAAAAACCGACCAAGAAAATTGTTCGAACTAGTCAAAAGTCAAACAAAGCCGCAACCCTTACAATCAAACAACCCAACAAGCGGTATCCCACACAGTGAAGACTTTTCCGCCTTCTTCAAGCTAAAGACCGACAACATAAGAAATGATCTCCTCAATGATGTAAGCCAACACCCTGTGCACAACAGAATGTTAAACGCTCAGCCAAAAAACAGCGCATCGTGGGCTTCCTTCGACATCTACTCAGAAGATGCAATACTCAAACTGCTCGGTACCCTGAAGCCCTCGAATCACCTCACAGACCCCCTGCCTGCTAACGCGGTAAAAGACTTCACCACCATGCTCCTCCCTCTCTGGACTAAAATCATTAACAGCTCCCTTCAACAAGGTCTCATCCCTGACTCACTCAAGGTGGGGCAAGTCACGCCCATACTCAAGAAACCTACAGCTGACCCGTCTGACCTAAACAATTACCGTCCCATCACAAACATCCCCACCTTGGCCAAACTGCTGGAAAAATGTGTACAACTTCAACTAACAAAACACATTGACAAGTTTGATCTCCTCAACCAGGCTTCCGAGCGAAACACAGCACGGAAACGGCCATGACTCACATAATTGATGACGCCCTCCAAATCCTTGATCGCAATGATTCATGCCTCCTCATCCTCCTCGACCTTTCATCAGCTTTTGACACGGTCAAACATGAGAACCTCCTTGAGCTGCTAAACACTAGAATGGGTTTGTCCGGGACTGTCCTCAAATGGTTCACTTCCTTCCTACATAACCGGTCTCAGAAGTTCAAGATCAACAATGTGTTGTCCTCGCCTGTGCCAGTCGACTTAGGCGTTCCGCAAGGATCCTCCCTCTCACACACACTGTTCAACCTCATCATGGAACCACTTGCCTCCTTGCTCCAAGCATCCAACGTATACTTCCATATGTATGCCGATGACACTCAACTCTACCTAAAGATACAATCCCTGGATGATATCAAACTCCTGAACTACACTCTCATAAAGACCCAATCGTGGTTGGCCGACAACCACCTCAAACTAAATGCTCTGAAAACTGAGTTCCTGTTGATAGCACCCCCTGCGAAATCTACCACCACCCAACTTTGGCTCAACCACTTAACAGCACTCAATGTCCGGCCCACCATCGTGGACTCCGCGAAATCATTAGGTATCACTCTTGACGCAAAGCTCAACATGCAACAGCACATTAGCAAAGCAGCGAAAGGAGCTAATTTCCAAATCAACACATTGAGGAAGTTGAAACCCTTCCTCCCAGCCAAAGACTTCCAAAATGCAGTACAAGCCCTCGTCATCCCCCGCATAGACTATGGAATTGTGACCCTCAGTGGTCTCCCTCTAGCAACAACTGCACCCCTAAGAGCCTCCTTGAACGCTGCCGCGAGACTCATTACGGGCTCAAGAAAACACTCTCATATAACCCCTGACTTGAAATCTCTGAAATGGCTGCCCTTTGAAGCCAGAATACAACTGAAAATTGCTGCGATGACACACGCGGCTGTACACCACAATGCACCTAACTACCTCACTCAAAAGCTAACTATATCAGGAGGGTCGAGATCCAATAGAAGTACAAAAAATCTACTCTTGAAACCTCGCAGATTCCGGAAGGAAAAAACATACAAACGCTCCTTCTCAGGAATGGCACCGAGGATCTGGAACGCACTCCCTCCCGAAACCAGGCTTATCTCCTCCACGGCCTTCTTTAAGAAAGAGGTGAAAGCCATCCTCATGGCTAAGTTCACCTGAACTTTAATGTCTGTTCCTCAGAGACTTTCGCGCCGCTTGGGTATTACTGGTTTCATGTTTGTCTAACGTCAAATAATGTCATATTTTGCATGATCTAGATTTGTTTATTCCTCTTGTCTGCCATAATTCCATGATGGTTAGTTGATCCTTTTATGCTACTCACTAAATATCTATTATTAGACTATTCACGTTAGCCTACTGTATATCGAGGCCCGTTCCCCTTGCTCCCTGTAACTTTTAGATACTGGCATAAGCCATCCCTTTAGCATAAGTTCTCCTGATTTTTATCGTAGTTGTATGAAAGACTCAGTATCGTCTTATATTTTCGCTTATCTGATTGTTTACTGACATTTTATTAGAACATGACTACTATCCGATCATGCTACTGAAGCTTATATTGCACCCAAAACTATGTCGCGTCACCCTCATGCTATCGTCACCCCCTGTTTCTGTGAAGCGCTCTGATATCTGTAAAGATCTTGTTCGCGCTATATAAAACTCTAAAAATAAAATAAAATAAATAAAATAGAATTCGCCATAAAATCGACACAAAAGAAAAATTTACATTCTATGGATAGAGTGTATAATGTTTATGAATTATATGTTTGTTGTTCCTAAACAAGTAAAGCGTGATAATGTGACAATTGTTTAGTCTATCAAGTAGCGTATTGTATGTTAATATGTGTTTAATTAATTTCACAGTTACCCCTGACGAAGGGCCCCTGGAGGCCCGAAATGCATTGGGTTTTTAATAAACTGCTTATGATGAAACACGCCTCCAGTACGTATTTTTGAATGAAGAGGCTCGGATGGCCCATCAAGGATATGAGAAATTTAAGTAAATTGGCATTCCCTTGCCCGTGGATGAATCATGATTACTGCCGGTTGAAGAATAGAATTAATGGTATATAACTGATTTAAGTGGAAGAAGAAAAAAAGTTACAAAAGGTTGCATTAGCACTAGCAACAGTGCCATGGTTTGAGAAACTGGAGAAGGCATGGCTCCACGAACGCACACCGGACAACCATGCAGCCCACAAGGACACCACCCGCAGACATCACCACGTCATCAGACTAGCAAAGAGATCCTCCCTTAAAAACCGCCTGGACAACAACGCACACGACAGCAAAGAGCTCTTCAGCATCGTATAGGAACTCTCCAACCCCAGCACCAACACCAACGACATCCTGCCAACACCAACGACATCAGGCCCTCACAAGAACTGTGTGACTCACTAGCAATCTTCTTCCACCGCAAGATCGCTGACATCCATGACAGCTTCAACACCACGACCGCGCCGACTACGCCAGACGCCACCTCCCCTGTGAACACCACCAGCTCCAACCGCCTGAGCTCCTGGTCCAAAGTCAACGACGATGAGACACGCAAGATTATGAACTACATCCACTCAGGATCTCCGTCAGACCTATGCCCACACTACGTATTCAACAAAGCAGACACAGCCATCGCACCCCAACTACGGAAGGTCATCAACATCTCCTTCGAAACAGCGACATTCCCGGAAAGCTGGAAGCACACCGAAATCAACGCCCTCCTCAAAAAGCCCAAAGCGGACCCCAAGGACCTCAAGAACTTTCGGCCCATCTCCCTGCTCCCGTTCCCGGCAAAGGTCATCGAGAAAATCGTCAACATGCAACTGGCCCGCCACCTGGGAGACAACAACATCTTGGACCTGTCCCAGTCTGGATTCAGACGCAACCACAGCACCGAAAAAGCCCTCATCGCCCCCACAGACGACATCAGGCGCCAACTAAACAACGGCAAAACATCAGCCCTCATCCTCCTGGACCGGTCAGCCGCCTTTGACATGGTATGCAATCGCACTCTAAAGACACGCCTCCTAGAAGCCGGAATCCAAGAGAAGGCCCTTGACTGAACCACGTCCTTCCTCTCAGGCAGAACCCAGAGAGTCCGCCTCCCACCCTTCAGATCCGAAGCCACCAACATCATCTGCGGCGTCCCTCAGGGCTCATCCCTCAGCCCGACGCTGTTCAACGTCTACATGGCCCCCCTCGCACAAGTGGCCCGCCATAGCCACCTCAACATCATCTCCTACGCCGACGACACCCAGCTCATCCTCTCCCTCACCAAGGACCCACACACCGCCAAAACCAACCTCCAAGAGGGAATGAAGGCCGTCGCCGACTGGATTAGGAGCAACTGTCTGAAACTGAGCTCGGACAAGACGGAGGTCCTCATCCTAGGACCCACCCCCTCAGCCTGGGACGACTCCTGGTGGCCGACCACGATGGGAACAGCACCAACACCCACCGACCATGCACGCAACCTAGGATTCATCCTCGACTCCTCCCTCTCCATGCCCAAACAGGTCAATGCCGTCTCCTCCTCCTGCTACAACACCCTCCGCATGCTCCGCAGGATCTACAAGTGGATCCAGACCGAAACAAGAAGAACAGTGACGCATGCCCTCGTCAGCAGCAGACTGGACTACGGCAACGCACTCTACGCAGGAATCCCAGCCAAACACCTACGACGACTACAACACATCCAAAACGCCTCCGCCCGACTGATCGTCAACGCCCCTCGCCGCAGCCACATCACCCCCCACCTGAGAAACCTACACTGGCTCCCCGTCGACAAGAGGATCACCTTCAAGCTCCTCATCCACGCACCCAAAGCACTCCACAACACCGGACCAGCCTACCTGAACAGCAGACTGAGCTTCCACACCCCCACCCGCCAGCTCCGCTCCGCCAGCCTCGCCCTCGCCGCTGTCCCCCGCATCCAACGTGCGACCTCTGGCGGCAGATCCTTCTCCTACCTCGCCGCCAAGACCTGGAACACCCTCCCCACCCACATACGGCAGACCCAAGACCTACTCGCCTTCAGAAGACTCCTCAAGACATGGCTCTTCGAACAGTAGCAGCACCCCCTCCTCCCCTCAGCGCCTTGAGACCCTCACGGGTAATTAGCACGCTTTACAAGTACTCTGATTGATTGGGCCCAGTCTTGGAGAATCTTCCTCGGAGCCCGAGGAATCAAGGGTGTGAAGAAAATGTGTAGTGGAGCTGAAAGTTCAACCTCAACTGAAATGTGTCCTCCATGGCTCCCTTCAGCAAATATTGGGGAGCACAGAACTGCAGCCATTGTGTATTTTCAGGGGACGCAAACAAGTCCACCTCAGGAGTGCCCCTCTGGACTAAGATGTTCCGGACTACCTCTGGCAGAAGACACCACTTATGATTGGAAAAATTATGCTGGCTCTGACATTCAGGGCCCTGCTAGGTGATTAGCAGTGAGTCAGACCCCTTGGCAGTGTGGTCACAGTCTCAATGTTTCCAAACAAAGGAGGTAAGGCCCCACTACCCCTTGCTGGTTGACATACAATAGCACAGTCGAGATCTGGATGGACTGAACAACAATGGAGGGGACGAAGGCCATTGAGCGCCAGTCGGATTGCTCGCCATTCTAGCATGTTGATGTGAGGCACCTGCTCCTACGGAGACCAGACCTCTCTGATCTCCAGATTGGCAGCCTACCCAAGGCTGAAGGCATCAGTTGCTACCACGGCTGCGCGGCAGAGGAATGTCGACCATCCCGTAACATCAGGTGCGCATCATTACCCCCACCAAGCCACTTCCACTGCAGTACTACAGGAGTTCACTATAGAGCCCGCCATCTCCTCTGTACAGTAGCCACTGTCTGCGGAGGCACCACTACAGGGCCAAGTGCCAACGTGTGTGTATGACTGAGGATGCATGAAGCCAGCAGACATAGGAACTGCAGAACTCTCAGGACTGGAACGGTCACAATTGTTTGGAAGAAGGGAGTCATTTTCAGGATGTCTTGGACTCTTTGTGAAGGTGGAGAGACGCACAAGTTTGGTATCCAGTACTGGCCCCTTGGACTGGATTCCCTGGGTGGGCCACAGCTGAGATTTGGGATCATTGATCAAAAATTCCAAGTCACGCCCGAGGGTGCCCATTATCCGGCTGGGAGCGGCCCGGGAGTACATTTGCAGCCTTGGTGGTATTTGCGTGGGATTGCCTGTGGACTTGACGACTGGGCTTCCATTGGGCGGACTCCTACAACTGGCGGCCATGACGCGGGACAAGGGCGATGGCGGGACCACGAAACATGGGCCCATTGACAAGTTTACGGGACCTGGTGGGAGTGCAGGGGCTGCGGGCGGTCAACAAGACTCCGGACCGGACAACGCTGCTTTGATGGCAGCTATAACCCAGTCCCGGGATATGTTGGACGCGAAAATAGACGAAGTGGGATCGGATGTCACGTTATTGCGCCAGGACTTGAGAAATGCCGTGTCCCGCATCACGGAGGCAGAAACCCAGATTTCGGGGGTGGATGATGACGTCGCGACCCTGAAGTGTAAGGTGGCCAGTATGGAGAGCATTCACAAGGGCCTGGCGCTCCGAGCTGAAGATGCAAAAGGGTGGGCTCGGCGGAACAATCTGCGTCTCCCGGAAGGCTGCGAGAAAGGCAATATGGAGGGCTTCTTGACACAGTGGCTATAAAGTTGGCTCCCTCTCTAGATTTTTTGTGATAGAGCGGACACACAGGGCTCTCATGCAGAAGCCGCCGGTGGGGGCTCGCCCACGGCCTGCGATAGCCAAACTGCTGAACTATCATGACCGTGACACTATACTGCAGCAGGCCAGGGCCAAGGAACCCCTACTTTATGAGAACCAACGGATCTTGATCTTCCCGGACTACACGCGCTTGGTGCAACAGCAGCGACAATCATTTAGGGCCGCCAAGGCTCGTCTCAGACACCTTAAGCTCCCCTATGCCTTGCTCTACCCGGCCCGCCTGCGGGTGGTTTTTCGGTCCCACACCCACTTCTTTGACACCCCTGAGGAGGTGTTTAAATGGACTGATGAAATGGTGAAGGTGAGGGTGCACACACCGCCGGCATTGGCGTCGGATTCATCCTTGAGCGGGGCACAGAAGCAGACCACTCGGGGGACACGGACGATGGGGAACTGGAGGTCCAGGTCCAGGCGGCGTTCTACATCCGGAGGTGCCTCGAATAAGGGGAAGGAGGCTTCTGAGCATCAGACAGTACAACCTTGACTTTGCTAACGGGTGGGCAGAAGGGAATTGGTTTGCATTACAATTTTGCATAGCTATGTATTACTGTGCACTGTTAACATTACTGACTTGTGGACAAGAGGGAGCTGGTGTGTAGATATTTGCAAGGCTATGAGTTGATGTGAGCTGCGGCGGGGTGGAGGGAGAAGCATTGTGGGCGGACTTTTTCCCCCTTAGCTTAGGGCTTGTTGGGGGTAGTTTAGAGTTCATGGGTTGTTGGGTGGGGATCCATTGGTGTGAACGGCCTCAGGTCCTGCGTTGGGGGCCGAGAGTCTTTTATGCCGCGACTGGTACTTCAATGTTCTTGAGGTATGGGGTGGGGGGTTGGGGAGGGGGGGTCTGTTTGCTCCTGGGGGAGGGCTTTGCTTTGGTTGGGTATGAGTCGCACAGTCATGTGAGGGTCTCAACGGTTGTTGTCTGTGCACCTGCATGGCCCAGCATCTGGGCTTCTGCTCTGGACGTTCCCTGGTGGCGAATCCTATGGGTAGGGCTCCAGGGACCAGAGGCTCTCTTCGTGTCCTTAGCTGGAATGTGCGGGGAGTCCTAGACAAGATCAAGAGGGGGCAATGATGCGGGAAGCAAAGAGGGCTGGAGCTGATGTGTTAATGCTACAGGAAACTCATCTACTAGGTACTAAGACACTGTGTCTACAGCGGTATGGCTACCAACAGGTTTTTCATGCAGGCTTTACTAGGGGATCCAGGGGGGTGGCCATTTTAGTGCTTCGCAGAATCCCCTATGTCCACACTGCTCAATGGGTTGATACACAGGGACGATACTTATGTGTCAAGGGTATGATTGGGGAGGAGCCTCTGGTGCTGGGATGTGTATACGCCCTGCCCCCTTTGCAATGGTCAATGGTTGAGAAGCTGTTTGCGGTGTGGGCCAACATCCCTGATGCGTTAGCAGTAGTAGGGGAGATTGGAACGATATTATGGATGGACTCAGAGATAGGTATAGGCCCGGGGGTGGTCAGGTAGTGGGCCACTCCACCAAATTGAGCAACATGGTTAAGGGCTTGGGCTGGGTGGACACATGGCGGCACTTGCATGGTAACAGGCGGGAGTACACATTTCTTTCAGCTGTTCACAAATCCTTCTTTAGACTGGATTATATCTTTGTTCCCAGAGCAGTGGTTGGTAGGGTGGAGTCGGCGGACATACTACCGCGTGGGCTCTCAGACCATTCCCCCATTTCAGTTGACATTTGTTTGGACAGGGGGCGGCAGACTTTTCGATTGCGCCTCTCCGTGTGGCACTTGCAGCAAGAAGACTACCAGAAACATATGGGCGAGGCCATAGTTGAATACTTGGTCGAGAACGTAGGCTCTGTCGCTAGTGCCGGGACTGTGTGGGAGGCTCTGAAACCCACACTACGGGGGGTAGACGTAGCTTGGTGTGCGGCTGCCAGGAGGAGGCGCAGGGCGGAATTGGTACAGGCCGAGGCTGAGATTGAGGCGTTTGAGCGTCGGGGCAGTGTTGAGAGTGAGGGTCAGGCGGTGGGGCAACTACTCCTGGCGCAGCAGTCCTATGCCTCTCTGTTGATAGACGAGGCGCGGCAGATATGGCTTGCGACGCGCAGCAGGATATACCAGTGGGGGGACAAATCGGGAACGATGTTGCACCGGCTATGTCAGGGCACTTTCCAGGCGCAGGCCCTGCCAGGGATACTGGATGGAGCGGGTGTCTTGGTTACGGATCCGAAAGAGTTAGCGGTGGGCTTCGCTGCATATTATGCAGCTCTGTATGCCCCGAACGCATGCCTTCCTGCAGATGTGGTGGACAAGTTTATTGCTGACTTACCGCCTCGTGCGGTGTTGGATGAGGTGCGAGAGCGCCTTGAGCTCCCGCTGACGGAGGAGGAGCTGGGCACAGCCCTGGGCGAACTTAATACAGGAAAGGCTCCCGGACCCAAAGGGTTTCCTAGTGAATTTTTTAGGGAATATCACCGACAGCTGGGTGCGCATTATAGGGCGGCCTTGGAAGAGGCCAGGGAACGTGGTAGCCTCCCTCCATATGTTTGGCTGGCCCCCGGAGCATCACGCATCCTATCGCCCAATCTCTCTGCTAAATGTGGAGGCCAAAATCTCGGCCAAAGCATTAGCTAACCGGCTTTTGCCTCATATTGCAGCACTTGTCCATTCCGACCAGGCTGGTTTTATGCCCCAGAGGACGACCAGACACAATATTCGCGAGCGCATGTAGTGGTGGCGGCGGTTCGGGGGAACAGGCGGCACTTCTTTTAGCAGATATGGACAGGGCATTTGATTCGCTAAGTTGGGTCTATCTGTTTGCGCTCCTGCCTCGGCTTAACTTAGGGCCCGCTTCCTTTCATATTTGCGACTTCTATATACAGATTTGACAGCCTCGGTTCGAGTAGCGGGGGCCATATCCTCCGGATTTTCCATCGGGCGCGGTACCCGGCAGGGCTGCCCCCTTTCGCCGTACCTCTTTGCCCTCTAGCTATGGAGCCGCTGGCGGCGTGGGTGCGCATTGATGCGCAACTGCGAGGGTTCAAGTGGGCGTGGGGATCATCCGATAGGATCGCACTCTACGCAGACGATGTCCTGTTTTTCCTTACCGACCTCAAAAGGTCGGGGCCGCGCCTGTTGCGAATCATGCAAATCTTCGGGGAAACTTCAGGGCTGTATATGAACCCCCGCAAGTCAACCCTATGGGTGTTGGGGGAGCGCTCAGGAGTGGGGGACTGGGCACCTACACTTCAAGTAGCGGTGGGGGGCATTAAGTACTTGGGGGTGTTTTTATCTGAGGTTCCCACGGTCTACTGGGAGCGGAATTTAGTGCCGGTTTGGGAATGGGTCCGGGCAGATATTAAGACATGGTCCCGCATGCCACTGACGATATATGGCAGGTCAGCCATTTTTAATATGGTGGCCCTCCCCATGCTGCTATACCAATTACAGAACCACCCTTACCCCATTTCGCCTCACTGGTTCCGACAGGTAAACTCCGCACTGGGGCAGTTCCTCTGGGCGGGGGGGCAATGTACGGGTAGCGCTGCGCACCTTTTTTTTATCTACATATTGTGGTGGATTGGCGACTTCCGATATTCTTTCTTATTATCAAACCTCCCACCTCCTAGTCTTGAACGAGTGGTGGTATGGAGACAGGGGGGACCTGGCATATGCCCTGGAGCGCTACCTTATGGGGTCCCATACACTACACACCATTCTATATACGGCACAGTTGCGGAAGACATTGCCGCCGGCCACACAGGTGGTGTTTCAGATATGGAGACAGGCTCTGCGTTGCATGGGATGGTGGAACACTGACTGTTGAAACCCCCCTGTGGCACAATGGGCGGCTACCTGGGCTAGCAACACTACAGGGCTTCCGGGGATGGGACAGCATTGGAATTTCAACACTAGGAGATATGCTGTCAGGTGTGACGCTTAAGTCTTTTCAGGATCTGTGTAGGCAATTTAGTATGCCTCGCTCTCAGTTTTTTAGATACCTTCAGTTTCGCCATGCCCTCGCCCCTAGCCTTGAGGGCCTGGAGTCCCTCCCCGAGTTTAGCCCTCTGGAAGCGAAGGTGTTTATGGGAGACCTGGAGACGAAAAAGATATCACGCATATACCCGTCTCACACTGTTCCCCCACATTGCAGAGCTCCAGGAGACTTGGGAAAGGGACGTAGAGAATTGGAGGAGGAGGATTGGAGGGACGCGTTGGCAGCCCCCAGGGGTGCTGCCATAGCGATGCACCTACGGCTCATCCAATTTAAGTACCTACATAGAGTTTACTTCACTAGAGAGCGATTATGGCGGGCAGGACTGATCGCATCTCCGGACTGTCTCCGATGTGGCCAGGAAGTGGGGACATTTATACACACAGTGTGGAGTTGTGGTTCTCTGGATCGGTTCTGGAGGGGGGTGCTGGATTGCATGTTTGAGGTTCTGGGGTGGGAGCTCCCCCGTATGCCCCAGTTGGGCTTATTGCATGTGATGGATGGGGTGGGCGGTAATGTCTACAAGAGTCATTTATTGCTGCCGGGCCTCACATTGGCTAAAAAAGACGTGGCCAGAGCGTGGAAGGATCCGCGGGACCCTTCTGTGGTGGCGTGGAAGAGAGGGTTAGACTTTTGTATGGGAATGGAGCAGCCGATTTTTGTAGCCCGAGGATGCTCACGAAAGCACTATAGAATCTGGAAACGCTGGGATGAATTTAGGGGCCTGTGGCTTGAGCCGGGAGGGGGGAGTTCCGGGGGGAGGGGTAGAGGGGGACAGGGGGTGCCTAGTATTGCTTTGTTTATGTTTGTTTATCAATGGAAGAAAAGCTGATTGCATCTCAATTGATGTTGTATATTTGTCCGGCAGATACCTCTGGTGTGCAGAGTTCTGCGGAATGTGTGTAATCTGTCAATAAAGTCTGTTTCAAAATAAAAAAGTTCCAAGTCACACAGAAGAGATGCTGTCGACTGCAGATGGGGCAACATCAAACCTGGCAAACGGAACTTGAGAAGCCAGTCATCTTGGTATAGAAAGATGAGAATTCCCGACCATGACCACCGCCATCACCTTTGTGAAGACTTGGTGCCAATGTCAAACCAAAAGGCAGTACCGCAAATTGGTAGTGCACAGAGCCCACCACAAACCAAGTACTTATGATGAGACTGCTAGATAGGGATGTAGAAGTACGCATCCTGCAAGTCTAAAGACATCATCCAGTCTCCAAGCTCGAATGGCAGCAGAACTTGATCCAGGGTCAGCATCTTGAACTTTTTCATTTTGAGAAAGTACTTTATAAATAAATGTAGGCTTCTGAGATGCAGGATAGGGAGGAGACCGCCATGCTTCCTGGGCACTAGGAAGTAAGGTGCGTGACAACCGTGGTCCTTTTCCTTCTTGGGCACTATCTCCACCGCTCTTAAAGATTGAGAGCTGCCACCAGGATGGTAGGTGGAACTTGTAGCAAGGGGAGGGAGTAACTCTTTTATACAATTTGTAAGACCAATTAGTTTGAAGTAATGGCCTTCCAGTCCTGTATAAAATGGGACACACTTCCTCCCACTGGCTGCACCTGGGGTTGAGGAAGAAAACAAGCCCTGCTTTTCTTGGGGTACTGGGGAGGTGGATGGCGAGCAGGAGGAGGACTGCAGAGTAGATCTCTACTTCTTGCATTGGCCTCTGTACTGTATGGAAGCAGATTCTACCATTATTGTTGCTGAAGGAGAGACAGCAGGTACTGGTAGGACGAAAAAAGAATCCTCTTCCAAAGCCGCAAAAGTGACAAACGTATCAGCAAGCCTAAGGATCCTGTGATGTCTTTGCAAGTTTAAAACTTCTTCACAGCAAAGTTGGCTTTATCTCAAAACAGTCAAACACCTTTGAAAGGGTGGTCCATGAGATTAGAATTTAGATCGGAGGACATTTTTTTACATGTGAAGCCGGGTAAGAGGGAGGTGCCTATTGCTCTGTGGTATTCAAGATGGATTTTGAAATGTGCCGCAAAGCATTTTGGCCATCGGCTAGGACTTCTTGGAAGTGTTCTTTCATGTCAGGTGGTACAGGAATATCAGTTGAGCCATTTCCCAGAAACCCTGGTTATATCAGGTGGGTAGACAATTTGCATTGGGCTATGCTCTCTGCTGAGAACAGTCTTCTACTAAGCCACCATGCTTTTGATTCCCTGTCACAAGGGACAATTAAAAAAGTGCCACCAGATTGTGCCCCTGAACAGGAGGCCTGTATAACTAGGCTATTTGGGGAAGGGTGAGAGGGTCATGCATGCTGGGTTGCCACAAGCTGAACGATACTGGTGGACCACAAAGTGAAACACTGCAGGTGAGGAGGAGGGCTACTCCCTTGTTGCTAGTACTGTGTCCACTAAAGCATCCCTAAATGGAAGAAGTGGTTTAGCTGGAGTCACCGAAGGAGGAAGAACATCAGTGAGGACTTTAGTTTTCAACTCTGTGGTGGGTAATTTCAAGACCAGCACTTCAGCAGCCTTGAGCATCACCTTGTGAGGGAAGATAACCTCTGATGTAGGTGGCCTTGCTGGATGATCAATAGCAAGTTCGAGAGAGGTGTCCAGTCTGCTTTCAGAGGACCATCCTTGAAAAGTCTGGGGTTCTTGAATGGGATTGTCATCAGGATAGGGCTCCAATGGGTGTGAGTCAGTTCCGAAGATTTCATGGAGACGCCTCTTTTTCCAGAATCTTTGGGCCTCTTGTCAGGAGTGAACTTGTGGTACGATGTCAGGCTGAAGTGCAGTTGGCTCTGAATATGGTACCGAAGGAGGAAGTGGTGGAGTTGGCGGTAGTGCTGAGACTGCATCCGCGATGTCCCTGGAGCCAGTTGCAACGTCATGAAGTGAATTGCTGAGTCAAATCAGTGTGTATCTGCTCTGCAGGAACAGCTTCAAAGGGAAGAGCGGGAAGCGTTCCAGGTCTGCTGGGCCCAATGGACACCAGAAAGTAGGTTGCAGGATCCGCACCCGGTGCCAGGAAGCCACTGGTGGCCGGACTGGATGTCGGTCCGGAGCTGGTTACGCAGGGAAATTAGGGTTGCACAGAGGATCCTCCATAGGAATAGAGACAAGCTATGGCTCCGAGGATGAGGGTCCTGTATGAGAGGGAGATTGTCGAGAAAACCTACTGCTGGGCCGCTTTCATCCTTTTTCTTGTGCATGCACCACTTCTTCCCTGATGAAGTTGTAAGAGGACCAGTAGCGGTGAGACAGTTTTTGGCAACGTCGATCGCCCTTTGCTCGAGCCATATATAGTTTGGCCCACACTCATTAATGGCCTTGGGATTCATGCTGAGGCATGAAGAACAATGAAGAAGACGCCATAGTTGCCATGCGGGAGGGACTCCAGGTCCCAGGACTTTTCGCGCCAGGAGTTGCTGTCAGCTGCAGGACCATCTAGCGTATAAAGCACAGCCCTTTCTCCTGCAGCGCGGAACGTTGTAGATGTTGTTGTGCAGGATGGACTCCAGGTCCCAGGACTCTTCGCGCCAGGAGGCGCTCTAAGCTGCAGGACCATCTAGTGCTCTCACTCCTGCAGCACAGGACAAGAGGGGGCCAGGCCCGTCCCGCACCAGTCAGCAACAGGAAGAGGTAGGGACAACCCAATTTGGCTGTGTATTAAACTGATTGTGACTTCCACAAACACAAGTAGGTGAATAGCTTAACAAAAACAGACTCTTGATGTTGATAAGAACCTAACCTGGAAGAGCCGCCACTCTCGTACAAGCAGACTCTCTTTGATTGGGAACAAAGCAACTTTGCCTATTTGCCGACTTGCCATTTATTATTTAATTATTTAATTAGTATTTCCTCTGCTTTTGGTCCTGTTCTAGATTGTAATATATACTTTACATTTAGTGGGCAATTGAGATACAGGGGGAGCAAACTGTTGGAATTGTTAATCATAAGATTAGATATTACAAGGGACAAGTCAAAACTAGGGTACATTGTAAGGAGAAATTACGAAGACTCAGCACTTGGTACCCAGTACTTTTAGAATGAGCAAGAGGAAGGCCACTGAGGCTGTGGTCGGGAGGGGAAGATAGCAAAACCAAAGAAAACTGTAGCAGAGAACTGCACTTGAGGAAAGGGTGGAGCAGTTGTCCCTCCTTTCCCCAAAAATATTATTAAAAGATAATTCCTTGTTCAAATATCACACATTGATTCAAATTAGTTTGAGTGAAGTTAGTTCTTTTTATTCACCACATATTTCTGATCATTTCACTGGTTTTTGGTTTTTCGTAAGAGAAGTTTTTTTTAGCAAAAATGAACAGCCGACACGTGTTTAGCCCTATGTGGCTGATAGAGCCGGGGCTTTCTCAAGGCAGTCTTTGCATTCTAACATCATGATATCAGTGATGAATCTGTACATTGTCTTTGAAAGACATTGATTAAAAAACAATTCTTGGTGATCATAAGAAAAGTAGTCTCTCGTCGGGTGCTAGGATAAATCCTCATTGTGAATGATATTATATATATATATTTGAACAAGGAATTATCTTTTAATAATAATATTTTTTGGGAAAGGAGTAACACCTGCTCAACCCTTTCCTCAATTGTTTATTCAAGGCTGTAAAGGTACAGAGCTTTGAGCAAAAGTTCCTCGACAATAATAGGAATTTATATCCAGTATTAGGATCTCTGGGCCGTGTACTTCTCTCTTAGCAGAGAACTGCACCCTAGCCACAATCGACAATTTAATTGAGGAGGTAGAGTCAATATTGTCTGAGCAGAAGAAAGCGGCTAGTGTAGGCAATAAAAGGATAACAGCTTTTTACAATAAGCAAGAGAGGGCCCGTTGTATAGATCCATGTGATGAAGGCCTCATGACCCATTGCCTTCTCCCTCTGGGCAAAATAGTGCAGAGGATTTACGTCACGTTATCCCATCTAGTAGTGCCAGTGCCTCAAATCCGTTGAAAATGGGAGTAGATATAGGGAAATAATCTCAATAAGCTGTTCAAATAGATATGAACCATTAATTGGCTTAGAAGGGTCAGAAAGCATACGGAATAAAATAGTGGAGCAAAATCACAAGGTTGACAAAAGTACTTATGAAGACAAGGCAGTGCAAACTTTAACTAAAGTTAATACTTCAGTCAAGTCTGAAAACCTTAAATTGATGAGAGTTTCACTCAAGTTTAGATGCTTTGACTAACAAAGTAATACCTGGAAAAAAATTAATTGGTGAACTAGCAGCGTAAAATAGCAACACGGGTATTGGAAATGAGGGAGTTACAAGCAAGCACACAACTGGAGCCGAGACCCTGGAGTACAACTGGGAATACTTGGATAGGCCAAGCTATTAACTCACAAGACCAACGGCCACAAACATTACCCCAATCTGTTACTCATGGAGCAAGCTAGTCAACCAATTAATAATAATATTAAACACTCAGTCAACCCAGCATCAAATAGAGGGCTAAAAACAAATATACGGAATGCAGAATTGAGCTCAATAAGAGCTTACCTGAGAGACGGGGGGTGGGGGGCAATGGGCCTCGATAGTTCTGGGATGAGTTTGACTGCCCGCCCCTCAACCAACCTCCATTACCCGGTAGATATTGATTGAAGCTAAAACTATAGATTAAAAATTGGAGGGCTGCCAACATTTTCAGCCATACATACATAAGAAATACTCTCCTATCCAATATCTAGGTATGCACAATAATAGACACAGAAGTAGAGGTCCTAAAGTATTCATGACAAATGTCTCAAAGCTGAAAAGGGTGGTTCGGAGGATGAATATTTGCTAAAGAATAAGGTGATACACTGGATTTTGCATTGTCTCCAATGTCTATCCATTGTAAGACCCAACATAGCCAAAGCTGAAAGGCTTCAGAGCACTGATGGGAATTTAGATGTTATATTGGTAGTATTTTGGTCAAAGCCCTTCGCCGACGGCCTGATAGCTTTTGACTTACACACTCACTCATTCATGGAGTCCAGGATAAGATTCAAGATGAAGAGGACCAATACTGAGAAGAAATATTCCCAAGTAACACGGTTCCCCAGGCTGCTGACAATCTGGAATTTATAGACTGACTGACGAGATGGGTTACTAATAGCGTCAACAGTGATCCGATATTGAATCCTCAAGGGGTCGACTTCAATCTATTAATGTCAGGCCAACTGGGGAGCCAAGACGCCCAGGCAGAGAGTAGAGTAATTACTGACCCAACTGGCAATAGAAACAGACAAATCTAGTGTAGACCTGATACGAACTCTGAAATACTAGCACTAAACTTCATGATGGTCTCTTGGTATATCAGGGGGCTGCTGAAGCAAACTCTGATAGACCCAGATTGGCAGGAATACATGGGGGAAATTCAATTTTTGTCTGCTTCAAGAAACATGGCTGATCAAGCCTCCACATAAATTAGGACACAGGACATTTAGTGGGGCGGCCCTCTGGTGGACTGGCTGTATGGATAAAGATCAATCTAAATATAATTATAGATGTTATGAATATACCCTCTCCAGATATTTTTGGGCCGAAGATCAGAACACTCAATAAAATGGACTTATATGTCTTGAATGCTTATATTAGATCAAGGTTGTCCACTGCAGAGTCCTCAGTTATTAACTTACTAGATGGAGTTCTTAATTATATGGGACCAAAGGGATTTGTTTAAATTGGGGGTGATTTTATTTGTAGTGTTGAGCCCGTAGCAGGGCTGGAATCAATATTAGAGGGTTAAGACTTGGCCAGAGGAATTGATTCCTTAAATACAGACTCCTTGGTTCCGTGCACAACATCAGTTATGCAATTAGCACACTTCGCTGTAGAACGAGGGCTGAGACCTTGTAATGGTCAGTTCCCCTCGGATAGTCCATGCTCCTATATATTTAAAACAGGTGTTAAGTCTACAATAGATTATATCATGGTGAGTGCCGCACACTGTTTTTTAAAAAACTATTATAGGGTGGACACCAGGAAAGAGAGCTAACATTTCACACTGTATTTAACTGTGTCCGGGAGGCTGATTGAAGCTCGAGCTGTAGCGGATACAAATGAGTCTCCCCAGCTGTCAAACACCAACAATCGTAGGTCAGTTAAATGGTCCTGAATAGTTAACAGAGTTGAGTCCCTGACTAGCATTTACAATGGTTTTTCTGACGCTCTTATCCCCTTTAGTGATGTATGCCGAGCAGATATACCGATAGATTAAATTCATCATCATCTGGTTGAGGATATAAAAGCTTTTTTGATCATGCCTCAAAAAATAGGTCTGAATTCAGGTGCCCCTAGCAGTCTATCTACTTCCCCTAGGTATAATAAAGAATGTTCACTAGCTAAGAGAAGATTACTGGTGGCACTCAAGGCCCAAAATGTGGCACAAATAAGGCACTCAGGGCAGAATACCAGATAGAATTAAATACAGCGTCAAAACATTTTAGGATGATGCTAATTGGGATGACCTTAATACTGTTGCTAGAACTAAAGATCAGGCTACTTTTTAGAGAATAATAGCACATGGATGCCAAAAACGTAGGACCAATACAGACTACTACCTAGATCCTGGCACTTGGTGTAGGCACTTTTCTAAGTTGTTTTCTGGGGTCCCTGAGCCTTGCATAAACCCAACTGAGCTCTCTGAGGCCAGTCTTACCAACTGATAGAACCTATTCTCCTCTTTTAATAAAGAATAGACTAGGGTAGCCAAAGATACCATTAAATCAGGGAAATCCCGGGGTCTCAACAAAATGCCTGGGGACCTCTTGAAGCACAACCCAGAAATATGGGTACCATATGTTAACCTAGTAAGTAATGCAGTGGCTTCAGGAGCGCCAATTCTACATTCATGGAAGGGGGCTGAAATTGTCCCCATTCATAAGAAGGGTAGTTCAGAACACACGGCCAATTATAGGCCTAGAAGCTTAATTGACATTCTTCAAAAAGTCAAAGCAAAGCAGATATTGAATAAATTGAGCTACTGGATAGAAGAGTATGATAGTATTTCATCATTCCAGGCATGTTTCAGAGCCAAGATAAGCACAATCAATCAGGGGTTCAGACTTACATTTATAGCCTGGAAATATGCCAAACAAAAGGTTAGTAATTTGTAAGTTGCTTTCATCAACCTAAAAGCTGCGTTTTATCTAGTACCAAGGGATCTCTTATGGGAATCATTGCGACAACAAGCAGTATCTAAAGAGATCCGGATACAGATAATCAGGCTCCACCGAGACAACTATGCAAAAGTGCGATGGGTACCCGAGGAACACTCTCAAAGGCTATTCCTATCATGAGAGGGGTGAGACAAGGGTGTGTTTTGGCACCCACGCTCTTCTTATTGAATGTAAATGATGTTGACCAGCACTTACAAAATTGTACTCATGATTCGCCTAAACTAATGTTTGCAGACAACACAATTTTGTTGTCTCAGACCTCAAGGGAGCTACTGAGACTACTAGTTTTAGTAACTACTGCAGATTGAAGGGCCTCAAAATAAACTTAGCAAGACCAAATACTTGACCATTAGACCACACAAACGTTTTAAGAATGATGTTACTATTGACTGAACTCCATTGGAGCAGGTATGAAGTTTTAGCTACCTTGGAGTAACAATTGACTCAAAGCTGTCATGGAAAACCCACATTATTAAGGCAAAGGTAGTCTTGCATCAAAACTCAATGACAATTGTTAAAAAACACCAAGTTACCAAGTCTAAGGCGGTTTCTTCAGCTTTGGAGGTTTACAGATATAGGGCTCAAACAGCAGCCCTTTACTGGACGGAACTATGGGGTGGGGAGAATTTGAACTCCCTTGTTATATGAGAAAAGGAAAATGCTACTTACCAGTATGCATCTGTTCTTGGCATGTAGGGCTGCTGACATTCATATCTTTGCATAGATCGCCGCCTAGTGTTGGGTCCGGATAATTGCACTTTGTTGTCTTGGAAGAGTCTTCGAAGTATCACGAGATAGGTGACTCCTCCCTTGGACCATAGTGCGCAGGGGCATCCACTCTCTCCTTAGATTGTTTTTCGCCATTGTGGCAAAGATGGAGTATGCAAAAAAAAAAGATGGCCATGCAAAGAAAACCCTGCAGCTGCAACAGGCCCCGGGGAGGAGGGTGGGCGATACAAATATCAGCAGGCCTACATGCCAAGAACAGATGCATACTGGTAAGTAGCATTTTCCGTTCGAGGCATGTGGGCTGCTGAATTCATATCATTGCATAGACTGTATAACAGTACCTCCTCTAGCGGTGGACGCCTGTCCCAGCTGCAGCAGTTTGAAAAAGAGTTTTGAGGACAGCTTGGCCTACAGCAGCTTGCTGCTTTGCTTGCACATCTACACAATAGTGTTTGGGGAAAGTGTGTATTGTAGTCCATGTGGCTGCCTTACAGATGTCTTCTAGTGGAATGTTTCCCAGGAAAGCCATGGATGCCCCCATTTTGCGCGTGGAGTGTGCTCTTGGGGGTACTGTTAGAGTGCATTTAGCTTTGTGGTAGCATATTTGAATGCATTTAACTATCCATCTAGCTATTCCTGATTTAGAGATGGGGTTACCTTTATGTTGTGGTGAGAAAACAACGAACAGTTGCTTTGTCTTTCTGAATGGTTTAGTTCTGTCAATGAATATAACAGAGTTCTTTTTACATCTAGTGTGTGCAAGGCTCTTTCAGCTACTGACTGCGGGTTTTGGAAGAAAACGGGCAGTTCAATGGACTGATTGATATGGAAAGTGGAAATGACTTTTGGCATGAATTTAGGGTTAGTACGTAGTACCACCTTATTTGCATGTATTTGCATGTAAGGTTCCTGAATAGTTAAAGCCTGTAACTCACTTACTCGTCTGAGTGAAGTGATGGCAATTAAAAAAGCCACCTTCTATGTCAGAAATTGCAGTTCACATGAGTGGAGTGGTTCAAAAGGAGGTCCCATAAGTCTGGTAAGTACTATATTTAAGTTCCAGACCGGTGACGGTGGATGTTTGGGAGGGATTATCCGTTTGAGCCCTTCCATGAAAGCCTTGATTGCTGGAACTCTGAACAGAGACAGGTGTTGTCTGTTTTGGAGGTAAGCTGCTATAGCTGCAAGATGAAGTCTTATTGAAGAGTATGCTAGATTGCATATTTGAAGATGCAACAGGTAACAGATAATGTTTTGTATTGAAGCGTTTAATGGATTGATTTGGTTATTGTTGCAATAAATTACAAATCTTTTCCATTTGGCCGAATAGCATGCTCTAGTGGTTGGGCGTCTTGCCTCTTTGATAATGTTCATGCAATCAGGAGGCAAATTGAGATATCCAAATTCTAAGACTTCAGGAGCCAGATCGCTAGGTTCAGTTGATTGGGATCTGGGTGCCTGATTTCTCCATGGTTCTGAGTTAGGAGATGTGGCAATAGATGCAGTCTTTCGTGTGGAACCACGGAGAGGTCTAGGAATGTTGTGTACCATGGTTGTCTGGCCCATGTTGGAGCAACCAGGATCAGTGTCAGAGACTGCTGACGTAGTTTGCGTGCCACTAGCGGAATCAGTGGGGCTGGTGGAAAAGCCTACGCAAATCTGCCTGACCAGTTCATCCATATCGCATTGCCCTGTGACAACGGATGTGGGAACCTGGTGGCAAAGTACTGGCATTTGGAGTTTTCGTTTGTGGCAAACAGATCTATTTCTGGATGCCCCCATTCTTGGAAGAATGGTTGGAGAGCTTGAGGATGAATCTCCCATTTGTGTTTCTGTTGGCTGTGTCTGCTTAACAGATCCGCTATTTGATTGTCTTTCCCTGGCAGGTGTTGTGCTAGGAGAAAGATGTTTTTTGGAATTGCCCACTTCCACATGCTCTGCGCTAAGTGGGAAAGCTGTAGAGAGTGAGTCCCTCCCTGTTTTTGGATGTAATACATGGCTGTCATGTTGTCCGTCCGGATCAACACCGCTTTGTTCTATATGTGGTTTTGGAACGCTTTCAGTGCCAGAAAAACTGCTAGCAACTCTAAGTGGTTGATATGCAGTGTCTTTTGCTTGGCTGTCCAGAGTCCCTGGACTGTGTATTGATGTAGGTGGGCTCCCCATCCTGTCAGTGATGCGTCCGCTGTCAATACTACTTGTGGAACTGGCTCTTGGAACAGTCACCCCCTTGGAAAGGTTTTGTGGATTCCACCACTGCAGAGAGTTGTATGCGCGACTGTCTACCAACACTAGGTCTTTTAGTTGTCCTAGAGCCTGGTTCCACTGCCTTGCTCGGCATTCTTGTAATGGACGCATTTGAAGTCTGGCATGGGGGACAATGAATATGCAGGAGGCCATCATGCCTATGAGTTGCATGAACACTCGAGATGGTAGGGAGTGTTGTGGCTGAAACCTTTGGATTAGTGTCTGCATGTTGGCTATCCTGACTGGATTGGGATATGCCTTTGCTACTGATGTATCTATTGTAGCTCCCAGATATTGTTGTATGTGGGAGGGTTGCGGATGAGATTTTGGGTAATTTATTGAGAAACCCAGACTGTGCAGCAGCTGGAGGGTTTGAGACGTATGACTTTCAGATTGGATGTCTCACTTGGCTTTTATGAGCCAATCGTCGAGATAGGGAAACACGTGGATGTGTTGCCGCCTGAGGTGTGCTGCCACTACAGCTAGGCACCTGGTGAACACCCTTGGAGCTGTAGTTACTCCAAAGGGGAGAACTTTGAATTGATAGTGTTGTTCTTGTATTGTGAACCTGAGATATTTCCTGTGAGCTGGGTGTATAGGAATGTGGAATTATGCGTCTTTGAGGTCTAATGTGGCAAGGAAGTCGCCCTGCTGAAGCAGTGGGAGAACTTGTTGTAAGGTTATCATATGGAAGTGCTCTGATAGTATATATTGGTTCAGAGGTCTGAGGTCCAAAATGGGTCTGAGCGACCCGTCCTTTATGGGAATTAGGAAGTATAGAGAAAATACTCCAGTTCCTTGGTGTTGAAAAAGGACTGGCTCTATGGCGCCCTTTTGTAGCATGGATTGGACCTCTTGTTGTAACAGTGTTATGTGGTCTTTGGACTATAGGACGGTGTTTGGGTGGTATGTTGGGTGGAGTAGAAGTGAGTTCCAGGAAATAACCATACTGGATAATTTGTATCACCCACCTGTCGGTGGTAATTGCGTTCCAGACAGGTAGGAACTGATTGATTCTGCCTCTGACAGGTGTTGTGTGTTCTGGAGGGAGTGTGGTGAAGTCACTGTTTGGTGGCAGTGGAGGCTCTGGTGTTATTGCCTCCACGTCCTCTGCCCTTATTATTGTTTCCTCTGTAACCTCCTCTATTGGAGCCCTTGTTAAAAATGCTCTGGGTATTTGACTTGAAGGTGGAGGAGCTTTGCAAAGTGCTGTTCCTTCCTGCACCTCTATATGAGGAGCGACGAAAGAAGCCCCGGTGTTGTTGGAACTGAAGCGCCCCCATTGATTTGGAAGTTTGTGTCTTTTTTCATTTTATCTAAAATGGTGTCAACTGCAGGGCCAAACAGAAAGTCTTGGTTTACTGGCTGATTGAGGATGGTGGATTGCACCTCGTTCTTAAATCCAGATATGCGTAACCATGCGTGTCTGCGCAGTAGAACGCTGGTGTTGATAGACCTGGCCGAAGTATCGGCTGCGTCTGGCACGCATTTGATGGAGGCGTTTGTTATGAATTTGCCTTCCTGAATGAGGTCGTTGGCCTGCGCCTTAAACGGTTCTGGTAGGTGTTGCATTAGAGTTTCGAGTCGGTCATAGTGTGCTCTATCATATCTCGCTAATAGAGCTTGTGTATTAGCGATTCTCCAAGAATTAGCAGCTTGTGAAGCTACTCTTTTTCCTGATGCTTCTAAAATTTTAGATTCTTTATCAGGCGTCTCCTGTTGTTTGCGAATTGGATCGTTTACGAGCGTTTGCAACGACTAAAGCATCTAAAGGCAACTGTTGTTTTATAAAAGGAGGGTCTGCTGGTGCTGCCTTATATTTTTTCTCTATTCTTGGATTGAGCACTCGTGCCCTAGCAGGATCTTTAAAGATATCTGGCGCGTGCTTGAGGACCCCTTTAAGCATTGGAAGAGTTGACATTTTTCTCAGAAGTGGGGAAGGTGTCGAACATAAAATCTTCCTATAGGGTCAGTGTGCATATCTACCTTGTGATATTTAGCTGCCCTATCTATAAGCTGATTAAACATGATTGTGTCGTCTGTAGGTGACGGTTTTGTTGGGTATGGGGAAGTATCTGGGATGGGCTGTTGCTCGTCATCATCTTGGTCATCCCATGTGTTATCTTGTTGATCAGGATCCCCAGTGTCATCATAATTGTATTGAGGATCTTCCCCCATGTCCTCTCCCTCATTGTGATCAGAGTGTGTGGGAGAGTAAGGAACGAAAGGCATATCAGGCAGAAAAGGAGGAGTGAAAGGCCTTGAGGGAGATGTGCCAAAGTCTTTTTTCTTTGGAGGAACTGGAGAAGGAGTGTCTTGTGGTAAAGGTCTCTTCTTCCGGTGGTATACTATGAAGGGTCCTGTATCTGGATCGATATATAATTTAGCTTGCTCCTCGGACACTGGATGTGGGTGGAGTAGTTCTTCCTCAACAGTCCGTGGCTTTGGCGTCGAGGGTTTAGGTTTATGAACCTTTTTTGGAGTCTGTGGCTCGGTGCTTTTTGGTGTCGGAGCTCCTTTGGGCTCGACAGCTGATTTAGGTTCGATAACCTTTCTTGGTTCGACGCGTTCCTTGGCTTTAGAGTCTTTCTTTGGATCGGCAGCCTTTTTAGGCTTGGCGACTTGTTTTGGATCGACCCGGGCTTTTGGTTCGGTACGTTTTTTGTCCGAAGCCTGGTGTTTCTTTGGGTCGATTGTCTTTTTTGTGTGTTCGGCAGCCTTTTTAGGTTCGTCTGTATCAGTTGGATCGACGACCTTATTCGGTTGTACGATTTTCTTCGGTTCCGATGGTTTTTTGGGCTCGACGATTGTATTTGGTGCTAAGCCTTTTGGTGCCGAGTGTTTTTGCGGCGTGACGCTCTTCGGTGGCGAGGGTTTCGGTGCCGATGGTCTTTCGGCGTCGACAGCTTTCTTAGGCTGTACACCCTTTGGATCGACGACCTTACTTTTTGGGTCGATGATTTTCGGTCGGGCCACCTCTTTTGGTTGTGCGCCCTTCGGGTCTACCAGTTTTTTTGGTTCGATGACCTTTGGCTGGAGAACTCTTTTTGGCTCGATGACTCTCTTCAGGCCTGGGCTACCTGAAGGCGTTTGTTTGTGCTTTGGAGCCGGACGAGAGGTGGGGTCTCCGAAGGAATGTCTCGATCTTGACTAAGGCCTTTCGGCGATGCTTCGACCGGAGCCTCCTTTGTTGGGCTGAGTGGAGTGGGGGGCTGGGTGCTCACAGTTTGTTGCCCCGGTGTGATCTGGTCATCGGAGTCCGATTGGTCCTCAACGGTGACGATCTCGAGATCAAAGTCGGCAGCTTCGGGAAGCTCTTGGTCGTCCCCGAAGATATTCTCCGGTTCCGGTGCCGACTTCTGCATCTCTCGCCTGGCAGCCTGTCGATTCCGGATAGTTTTCTTGGATCGAAATTGGGCACACGCCGGGCAATCCTCTTCTTTGTGTTCAGGTGACAAACACTTGTTGCATACTGTGTATTTGTCAGTATGTGGGAACTTTGAGTGGCATTGTGGGCACCTTTTAAAAGGACTCCTTTCCATCGACGGAAGTCGTACGTGGCATCGATAATGCCCAACGGCCCGCGTCGACGACCGGATCAGGATGAAAATCTGGATGGAGTCGAGGGGTACCGAGCGAAAACAATACAGTCGAGTTAGGCCTTTTGGCCTTAGGGAGTAGTTAATTTCGATTCCGAGCTGGAGTGTAGGAAATAACATCCGAACCCAATGGCGAAAAAACAATCTAAGGATGGAGTGGATGCCCATGCGCACTATGGTCCAAGGGAGGAATCACCTATCTCGTGATACTTCGAAGACTCTTCCAAGACAACAAAGTGCAATCATCCGGACCCAACACTAGGCGGCGATCTATGCAAAGATATGAATTTAGCAGCCCACATGCAAACAAAATGATTTGGACGTTAACGTGTCTCTCCAAAATACACCTCTGATCCCATCATTTTATGATACTGGTATCAAGAGTCTGGAACACCTAGCTGTTTTGAGACCCCTATTATACTGGACAAGAATCTGGGTTACAGAAGAACTAAGCCCTTATGGGCAAGGATTAAAAGAGCTATTGGAACTTGGCGGCCACTCACTTTCTCTTGGTTTCGAACTGGTTTTATGAGTTGGGCCCGAGTAGTTTCTAGACTGACCCTGGTTTATTAACCGTGCACTCTAAAAATGAACATAAAGCGCATCTCTTGGGAATTTATAATAAATAAGGTTCACCTTGATTGTAGAATGGAACGGCTCACTACACAGTTCTTACGTTTTAAGCCATTGCCCAGTTTTGAGCCCAATCTTGATGAAATTCACCATCAATTAGCAAAAACCCTTTTCATGAAGTTTCGATTTGAGACTCTTCAGATCAACTCAGTTACAGCCAAATGGTCTTCTAGTCAAATAGCAGAGTGAAAAAATAAATGCACCTTATGTCAGTTGGATGGTGAAGAAAAAATTGCACACATTTTATTATTTTGCCCAATATATGCTGACATAAGAAGAAAATGGGTAAAACTGATGTGTCTGAAGACCCAATTTTTTAGAGGCCCTAAGAACTCTGAAAACAGACACCACATAATTGATTGTATTTGGTGTTAGATTTTTGTTTGCTGTGAGTCTAATGCAAAGAAAGAAAGGGCTGAAATTGTAACATTTTAGACTAAATTAATTTTTATTTTATATTAGTCTCTTTTATGTACATAACTCAATGATGAATTGTAAACAATTGTCAACAATTGTGATGAATTTTTACTATGTGCTTTTTATGATTATTTTAAGCGAAATAAAAGATGCTTTGATAATAATGACTGTAGGAAGCTTTTTATAGAGTGATGCCAATGTAAGGGTACACCATGCACAAAATCCAGACAACCCTTATTTTTGGTGGATCAGCGGTGGCATACAAGACTTGCATATGCTGATGTCACTTGGTCAATAGGTGATTCCACTAAAAATTCCACAATTGGAACTAGTTAAAAAATATTTGTTTGCAATTTGATGATTTTTAAAAATTTTCAAATTGGAACTGTTTGAGCCTTGTGTTAAGGACCCCATTAAATTGCATTGGAAATTTAAAAAGACTACCAGTTACTTAGGCCTTTACAAGTCTTATAGAATATATTGTATGATTTTCTAAAAAGGTCCCAACTGTACTAAACATGTCTGGCCCAGAGGATACAGTGCAGGAGGTCAGCCTGACGTCTTATCTGCAGCTTAGTATGCAGAACTTAAGAACCCTCTTTAAAGCCAATACAATTGCTACTGGCTCAAAATCAACAAACGTAAGCCTCCAGGACCCCCTTGCAGACTTTTATGCAGGCCAGTTAACAAAAGGTCCTGTCACCTCTGAGGAGGAGAATGACAGTAAAAATGGGACTCTAGTCAGTTCCTAAGGGGGAAGCTCCCCTAACCTAACCAGAGAGGACGAGGACCAAAATCAAAACCTCTATCCTATCCCTGTACCTCGAGGGCCTTCACCTTCTGGGAGTAGGTCAGGTAACTCAAGGCACAGAGAAATAGAAGAACTAAACGAGGAAGATCTATATCTTAAAAGATAGCCAAAAGAGCAGCCCTTGAAGCCAAAATCGTGGCTATACAAAGAGAAAGGGCTGCGATGGGTCTAGCACCCATGAGTAGTGGCAGCAACAAATATATAGGGATTAGGAGAAAAGGTTTGATCCCAAAATCCCCAAAGGGATTGTTCCTTAAGATGTTGAGTGTGATGACATTACAAAAAGGTTTACAGCCTATAGACTTGTAAAATTAGAAAGTTACACCACGGAGACTGGGGCTCCCTACTGTGGTAGTTATTCTCAGAAAAGTACAGGGATAGACTCCTGATACTTGATGAGGAAGGAGCTGAGTCCTATGACCTCATGAAGGGTACCCTGATTGAGGGTTTTGGTCTCACAACTGAGGAATAAAGGGTTACGTTCAGGGAGACTCACAAAACCTCAACTCAATTCTGGGTAGACATTGCTGATTTCCCAGTCAAAACACTACGTGGCTGGTTGAAGGGCAACAATGTACAAGATTATTATGGGTTCTATAATTTGCCGATGAAGGACCATCTGTTGAGTAATTGTACATTTGAGAAATTGCATCAGTACCGTGTGAATTTAGGGTTAGTCTCTCCTCAGGATTTGCGAAAGACTGACCAATGGGTCAAAGCAAGGGTGTCCAGAAAGGTCCAGGGTGGGGGTGACCAAAAGAATGGGGTTACTGCTGCCTCCCATGGGAAAGAGTTGGGACACCAAAAAGAAAAAACCAAGGGAGCCTTCTAAAAGTCCCCAAAAATCTATTTAGGAGGGTGGGCCCTGAGACTCTTCCCAAAGCAAGGGTGGATACCAGGGTAAAAACTGGGATCCGTAAAGGCTTGGTGTCTTCTTTCTTCTTTGTAAACTGAAAGGACACCGAACTGGGGTCTCTACCTGCTTAAAAAAGGTTCCCCCTAGTGCACCACCTTAAGGGGATGCTAGTCTCCAGATGGGATCCCTGACCAAGTCAGAGAGTACACTCAAGCTATTTTAGTCTCAGAGGGTGGGTTGGATAGGGCTACCCTAGCTGTTTGGCCCAGTAACCTGAGGAAATACAGACAGAAGCCACTTATTATTTGGATTGAGGTAGAAGGTGCAAATCTCACCATGGTGACTGAAAAACTGATTTCCTTAGAACAGTGCTTAACTTAACAGACATAAGCAGTTGTTACTGCTGACAATATCACCAATGTTCATCCCATGACTATAGTGACCTTGGAATGGGTAAGTGTTATTGTCCAGAAGAAGGTGGTTGTGTCCTCTGCCGTACCAATTGAATGTCTGCTAGGGTATGGTCTGGAGACCTCAGCATGGGCTGAGATAGAGAGGAGAAGCCATGCTGGGAATACCTGTGTAAACACCAGAGTGTAGAGCAAAGCCAAGGGTGAAAAAAAGGCCTTGGATCCTGGAAGAATGCCCCAAATAGGCTCCAAGTGAAAAGGCAGTAAGGCTGGAAAACCAACTTCTATACAGTCAAGCTCAAGTCCGCCCTCCCCAGGGAGAAGATCCAATAACCCTTGAGGGAACTGAACCTCAGGAACTTGGGTCCTACATGGCAGAGCTCCTAGGTCCAAGGCGGCCACTAGAGAATAGCTATGCTAGGGACAGAAAACCTGTCGCACTCTTGAAAGCCTGAGGCAGCCAGCTTCTGCACAGGAAGGCGGTGATGTCAGTAGTTATCACAGGACCTATTGGTATTGGGAGGAAGGACTCTTGTACACTGAGGCCAGAGATCCCAAACCTGGTGCCACTAGGAGAGTGGTAGTGCCTCAGATGTGCAAATAGTTTCTACTTATTTTGGCCCCTGATATTCCTCCTGGCTGGGCATCTTGTCCAGACCAAAACTTTGAGTAGGTTGGTTACCCACTTCTACTGGCCAAACATGTCCCAGAAAGTAAAGGAGTTCTGTAACTCCTGTGTTATCTGTCAAGCCAGGGGCAAGAAAGGTAGAAAACCAAAGCCTCATTAATTCCACATTTAGTGATTGGAGCTCCCTTTGAAAGGGTATGGGTCAACATTGTTGCCCCCCCTTGACCCTCAAACAGCTTCAGACACTAGGTTTATTCTGGTGGATAATGCCATCAGGTTTTCTGAGGTTATTCTCTTTAGGACTGTCACTGCTCCTCCAGTTGCCAGGGCCATCCTGTCAAAAATAAAATGTACAGGCAGTCTGACCAAGTTAAGGAAAGCATCAGAGCTGAGATCAGCAAGATGCTGGAGGTAGGGGTGATTGAATCCTCTGAAATCCTAGGGACAGCCCAGTGGCCTTTGTCTCCAAACCTCATTCCAAGGGAAATAAACCAAAGCTGAGGTTTGTGCGAACTACAGGGATCTCAATGCAATCACAAAGACTGATGCTCACCCTATTCCAAGAGTAGATGAGCTTATTGACAGGCTCGGTGCAACAAAGTTTCTCAGTACCTTTGACTTAACATCAGGATACTGGCAAATTGGTCTCACCCCAGGAGCCAAAGAGTAAATCAGCATTTTTAACGCAAGATGAAGAAACAGTTTACAGTAAAACCATTTGGACTAAAGAATGGCCCTACAACCTCCCAGAGGCTGGTGAACAAAGTTCCAGTTGGGCTGGAGTGTTTTAGTGCAACATAACTAGATGATATTGCGGTCTATAGCTCCACTTGGTAGGATCACTTGATCCATCTTGGAAAGGCACTTGAGGCTCTGCAGAAGGCAGGTCTCACTATAAAGGCCAGCAAGCGCCAGATAGGACAGGGATCAGTTGTATACTTGGGCCACCTTGTAGGTGGAGGCCAGGTTCAACCCTTACAACCCAAGGTCCAAACTATTGTGGACTGGGTGGCTCCAACAGCCCTGACTCAAGTCAGTGCATGCCTTGGCTTGACTAGGCACTACAGGAGGTTTGTGAACGGGTATGGTACTATTGTGCCAACCCTCACAAAATTGACCTCCAAGAAAAACAAGATAGCAAGGTCACTCTGGTCATGGATCTCGCCTGTCCTGATGTCCCTTGTTGGGCAGGAAGTCTTCCAAGGCGGTGAAATATGGGCTGGACCCGAAACAAGCCTTGGCTGGTGCAAGTGCACCAGTACTTAATATTGGTGCAGGGCAGCCGTTCCTGAAGGGTCTAGCGTCTTGAAACTTGGCAGAGAGACAGTGCTGACCTAGAGCCACAGAGACCCCTCCTGAAGGGAAGCTCCCTCGATGGGCTTGATGGCTAGCAACACGGTGACCGGGCAGATGCGGCTGGTGCCTGAAGATTCAGGGGGATGGCTACTCTACCACAAGGGAAATGATTGTTGGTTGTGGAAGTGCTGGGAGGTCCTCCAAGTGTTGGAGAGGATGCACAGCTGCAGGACAAGTTAGGTATTTGCAATTGTTAAGGAGCAAGCAACACGGTAGAGTTTGGCGCCCGTTTTTGTGCATGTTCTTGGTTCTCGCTGTGACTGCTTTTCTTTGTACTCTTCAGTTCCCAGGAAGTGAAATCTGTCTGTCCGGTGTCGGGGGGACCCCTAAATACTTAATCGTGGGGCTTTTGGAAGAGTCTAAGGTAGTAGTCAATGAGCTAACTACCCCTGGGGTTACTACACCCCCTATATGACCACTTCCTGCGGGGTGTGGGCATAACCCTGACCCAGACATCTCTATCTACCTCAGAGTGTTGGCTCTCCCGAGCAGGGGGCACAATCTAGTCTGTGGTGACAGGAAAGAAGAGTCCTGTCAACCAGCACACTAAAGGACTGGTAGATTTCAGGGAGTACCTCTAAGGTACCCTGCCCTCTGGGAGCATGTCATAATACATCTAACACTGGCATCAGTGTGGAGTTAGTAAGACAATGTGTTTGATACCATACACTATTATTTTCAGTGAAGCTATTAGGTAGCTGGCTAACTTGTAATGACCAATGCCCAACACATATTCTTAAGAAGGCTTTTTGATCACTTTTAATGTTGTGGCAATACAACCAGATGTCACAGGGGCATATCGGCTCTTGCATATATGCCCTCACGTGTTATATAATGCAACCTGCATTAAGGCTCTAAACCCTGCTGTAGGGTTGACCTATATATAGCATATGCAGTGTGTATGGGCATGGCATACAGAGTGTGCCATGTTGTGTTTTCAAAATGGCTTGCACCATTTCAAGTCTTCTACAATGACAGGCTCCATGTAGTTTTTGAATGGGTCCCTTCGGATGGCGCAATACATGCTGCAGCACATAGGGACTCTCTTTAGTGCCCGTTCCCTGGGTACAAAAGGTACAATTTAGTAGGGACTTACAGGAGTGCTATAGTCCTTGCCAATTGGGTTACAATTAGACATTTACCCTGTTTTAAGGGAAAGAGCACTGGCAGAGGGTTGGTTAGGAGGGACCCAGTGCACTTTCAGTCTAAATGCATCAGTATTAGGGCAAAAAGTGGGGTTGACCATGTCAAAAAGGGACACTTTCCAACAGTAATGCTGACCACCAGTAGGTGGTGTCAATCAACAGTAAAAAACAAGTTACTTGTACACAGTGGGTCTCCAGTATTGATAACTGTGATAGATTCACATGCTTGAATCTTCCCTGTAGTCATGGTGGGAGTCCCATGGTAACAGTAATAATAGTAGTGCGAACGCATTATAATTAACTCCATTAAAAAACAATAATATTTAGTAACCCACTTAGATTGTTTTAAAACATCCAAACTTCAGCCAATCAGAGCCGAGACCCTGGAGTACTCATCCCCTGCAGAGCCACCATACCTCAGATTTGCAGCACAAGTGTAAAATAACGACAATAGAGGTAGCAAAATGTGAGCCTGACCGAGAAGGAGAGAGGGTGGCATGTGAATCTATAAAAGAACTCAATGCTGGAAAACCACAGTGTACAGGCAAGTAACTTGTTTTTTTCTCCAGTATTGTATATTTTACAGATTCACATGCTTGAATCAGGCTTGTAAGCAGTATCCAACACTAATGACAGTAGGAAGGCGAACCATCGCACCATGATACACAACTGAATATGAGTAGCCAGTTAATCTTCTATGAAATTGCATATCAAAAATAACATTTTTATTTATTTATTTATAAAGTTTTATATAGCGCAAACTTGATCCCGAAGGATATCAGAGTGCTTTACAATTTGAGGCAAAGGTAACAGATCAGAACATTAGTCTAACATGGGGAATGTAACATACACCTGGGTGAACGAAGTATGTGCTAGACGATGGAGCACAATGACTCAAGGGGAGCAAAACTCAGCAATCATGTACAGGAACAACAACCAAAACCAAAAACAATGATCATATACAAGAACAACAATTGAAACCATAGTACGTCCATTGTGCCCAGAACTAAATTCTGGACACTCAAAACTCAGCCCTTCATCTCTCAGCACTCCCAACCCATGTTCTGCCTCCTTCCATCTTATCTCCACACGTGTAGCTTTTTCTGTATTCATGACTGCAAGGCAAGTAGGAGGGGGAATGATAATGGACTCTGAACCACTCAAAGCACTGGGGCCTTTTTGAAAGTGGCATGGAGATACAAAAACAGAGATTATCCTTAACAACAATCCATCTTGAGAATCAGAGTCCAACATACAGAGTGCAGGACAAGAGGTTAAATGAGCTTTGTTCCGAGAGAAAGTAACACTATCGTTCTAAAGTGAGATGCTGCATTTCAGCCTCAAAGGCAGCTATTTCTCAGTTTTCAGCATAATTAAACTACTAGTTAAATAATACAATAGAAGATTGGGTTGAGAGCAGAACAGTAGCGTACCTTATTCAAAGAGTCATCGAAGAGCAGCCTAACCGACTGCTACATCAGCTTTACTCCAGCCATCAAGGCAGTAATTCTTTGTAAAGGTGTGATTGTTCACCCATGTGGCTGCCTTGTAGATGACTGGTAGAGATACTCCTGCGAACAAGGCTGAGGAGAGTGAAACCTTCTGAGTGGATTGAGCTTTCACCTTTGCAGGCAGTTGAAGTCCTGCCTTTTCATGGCAGAAGAGTACAGGTGAGGAGTCCCAGCGACAATACAAGCCCGGGTTACGGCTGTCCTTGTGTGGGGGCAGAGAAAGAGATGAGCAACTGAGTTGATTTATGGAAAGTCTTAGTTCTTTTTAAGGAGAATTTCAAACAACGCTTACTGTCCAGCGAGTGCAAAGCTCTCTTTGCCGTCGAAGAAGGGTTGGGAAAGAACTAAGGCAGAATCACTGGTTCATTGAGGTGAAATGTTTAGGGTACCTTGGGAATGAATGAAGGACTACTCGGTCCTTCAGAATTGGAGGTAAGGCACTTTTATGGTCAAAGCTTGAATTTCACGAATACGTTTCACAGATGTGATGGCGAAGCCAACTCCCAAAAAAGGAATTTCTGATCGCACTTGTGAATAGGCTCAAATGGAGACCTCATTAGTTGTGACAGAACAGTGTTGAGCTGCCAAAGCACTGGAGGATGCTTAATGGGTGGATGAGACCTAAAGAGACCTTTCATAAATTGACCAGCCTGACAGACCACAAGGACAATTGGCCGGGCCACCGTGTGAACCTGGAAATGGATGCTAAGCGTACCTTTATGGATGAATGGGAAATACCAGATTTGGCAGGATGCAAGAGATAAGGTAGAACCTGCTCAGGTATTAAAGAAAAACGATGATACAACTGAAACACACCATGTACAGAACCTCTTTCATTTTGCTGAGTAGCACTTGAGCGCAGAAGGAGTGTGAACCTTTTGCAATATTGACTTGCATTCCTCAGAGATTTTCACAGCTCTGAATTCAGTATGGTGAAGAGTCAAGTTGACTGAAGAGGGTGAATCTGTAGCACTTGATCGTGATTCATTGGGAGAAGATCCTCTGCTGGCCAAAACTGAATGGGAGAGCACTCTGATCGGCAATACAACTTGGTGTACGAGTATTGTCTGACCCAAGCCAGTGCGATGAAAATGAGGACAAGGTTTTTGTTTCATTTTCTGTAGGATCCTTGGAATGAGAGGGAATGGGGGCAGGCATAAACTAACATCCCTATTCATGAGAAGTATAAGGCATTTCCCTCACAATCCTGGCTGTGGAACTCTGTTGGCAAAAAGTTTGCATTTTTTGTTGAGGAATGTAGTGAATAGATCGAAGGTAGGAGAACCCCATGACTAGAAGACTCTTTGTGCTTGCTTGTTGTTGAGATCCCACTCATGACACTGTTTGGTGTCCCTGCTGAGGGAGTCACTGCACTCGTTTTGTACTCCCGAAACATGCTCCACTTTTAATGAGATGTCTCTGGTTATCAGCCTCTCCCATATCTGTTGTGCTTGGGCTGTGAGAACCTGAGATCTTTTAGCACCCTGTTTGAGCAGATAGAAATTGGTGGTAGTGCCGTCTGTCCTGAAGAGGACCGAATACCCCTGATCCTTAAAATGAAGGCTTAAAGACCGAGAAACCCTGCTTTCACCTCCAGGAGATTTATATGGCACAATGCTTCCTGTTTGGACCACTTGCCGTGAATCTCTAGGTCCTGCAGGTGGGCTCCCTATTCCTCCATGAAACCATCATCACCATCTGTGGTGTTGTGTGGAGAAATGAGAGGCCCATTGAGATGTTGTGCTTGATCATCCACCAAGACTTTGCAGAGGTCATGTCTGAGGTTATGGAAATTATGTAGTTGAAGGAGCCCCGAGATTGAACCCAATGCGCATCGGCTTTTCCTGCAGAGGCCTCATGCGTAGGCGGCAGTTGGGGATTACCGGGATGCAGGATGACATCATCCCTAACATAGATTTGTATCTCCTTACAGACACTGGCTTTTTTGAAGACAGTAAACGCATTATCTCTTTTGGAGATGCGAAATCGTTTCTGCAGTGGGAAAGGCCTTTGCAAGCTTTGTTCCAGGACTGCTCCCAAGAATACCATTGATCCAGAAGGGATGACAGATTATTTTTCCTCGATGAGGTTGTAGGAAGCTGGTTGCATATATACTATACCAAAGTGAGGTATAGTGTGTACAGAGTCCAGTGGATCCCCAAAGGCTAAAGAGGATAATTCCAATGCTCTCTTTTGTGGTAGTGTGGATGAGGAGTTAGGCTTATCAGAGGGCTGTGGTAAGCATTTGTTGTACACACTCAGGAAAGAAATAATTACACACACACGCAATGTCTAAACCCAAGACTAATGGCTTATACACATATTACTTTGTTACTCTTAGTTCTAGAACCAAAAAAACTTAGTTGCAAGTAAGTACAGTTTACAACCTAGCAATACTTTTCAATGCAGTAAATGAATACTTAATGCAGTACTTCAGTTTAGCAAGATAGATACCGTTTTTAGAAATAGAATTACTTTGCAGACCAAGAAAAATATACACTCAGTGCAATATTTCAAACGAGCAATGTTATCCTACGGGAGGAAAACAAGAATGTAATTTCACAGGTAAGGAGGTTACTCACAAACCCAGTCTTCTGGGTTTTAGGTCAACACAGGGCAAGGTTCAAGTATGGACCAAGACTGCCCCACCAGCAGCACTGTGGCGGCCGGGTGCCGAGGTCAAATTCGAAGTTGGGGTTCCAATGTTAACCAAAGGAGATGGGGCGCACTCGAAGTTGTGCCAATTACCGGTAAGTAAAGAGGAGTTGAAGGTCAACCTCTGGGGTTAAGACCAGAACTGTGGGGTCCACCAGGCAGTACCAAGCAAACACCCTCAGTGGCACAGGGGCGGCAGGGTACAGAGTGTCAACACAGCATTGGGCAGCCAATATAAATTAATGGGGGACAACTGTTGCAAACAAGGGCTACAGGCTCGGAAGCCGGACGAAGGATACTGGTGGCTGGGCAGGTGAGTTTGGATTTTGTCAATCGCTAGGGCAGTATTGGTCTGGTTCCCCAAGGCATGGAGGCTGCAGGGGTGTCTTTGGATGACGGAAAAGCCTTACCGGAGCCATTCGCAGTTGGGGGGTCCTTTGTGTTGAGGCTGCAGAAAATGTAGTGGAGTCCAGGAGGGGTCAGCCCACGGTGAACCTGGGCTCTGGATCACTGGGGAACCTCGCTGGGACCGCTGGGCTCCTTAGACTCAGGCCAGATGTGTCGGGTGCAGTGGTGGATCCGGAAGCGTGTTTTCGCAGGTCACAGAGGCCTTTCTTGGAGTTTCTTGTGGAACAGGGATGCTGTTCTCAGGAGTTCTGGTCTTTGATTAAGGCAGCAGTCCTATTGAGGTTTTGGAGGCTGCTGGGCTGCGTGACAAATCTTTTGTTTTCGCAGGATCTCCGAGGCTGCAGACAGGCAGGTAGGCATGTTGGGCAGGGGCCAAGTCAGTGGGTGTCTTCAGTCTTCCTCTGTTGCACGGGTCTTTGTCCTCTTCTATCATAGGTCATCAGGAACTAAAGATTAAGGTTCAGGGGTGCCCCTAAATACTCAATTTAGGGGAGTTATAGGAGCTAGAAAGAGGTAGCCAATGGGTTACTTACCTTTAGGGTGATGACACCCTTTGTGTGTCCTCTCCTGTTGGGGAAGAGACATACTCCTAACCTAACTGGCTAAATATGCCAAATAATATGGTGAATTTTCAAAGGAGGGGGACACTTTAGCTCAGGAGACATTAGGAGTGATGTACGAGTTACTTACCTTCAGTAATAATATATCTGGTAGAGACGATTCTAGCCGCAGATTCCTTAACGTAGAATTATCCCCAGGCGTGAGACTGGATCCGGGAAACTTTTCTGCCACAGCATCCCTGCGCGCCAGGAGGACGGCACCACGTGACTCCGCCCTGACGTCATCCGCATCCGTGACGTCAGCGAGGATACAAAAGTCCCACCCCGTCGCGCCTACGTCAGTGTTCGGAGAACTTTTCCATGCCACAACGCGGAGCCATCACAAACAAAACTGTGAGAATACTTGAAGTGTGTGCGAAAACCCAGCTAAACAGAAGGGAAAGAAATGCAAGGTGAGGAACAGCACCATCCAGAATAGTGCCAAGTACTAAGGTACCAAGTAACGGAATGAAAGAGCAGAGCGCAGCTACTAAAAGCAAGCCTGCAGTCAAATACAACAGCCTCCCCGAGGGCAGGAAGCATATGAAAGGATGCACAACAGACAAAGAAGTCAGCAACCACCGCCCAGAACAAAGAAGGGTTCCAGGGCCAGAACAGAAGATCAACGACAATTCACCCCTAGACAACACCAGTAGGAAGGATCTCCTAAAAAGAACTGAGGGCCGGGACCCAGCCAAGGGACCTCAACCCCAAGGACTGTGCGAGTCAGAAGTGCAAGCCACACAAGGAAGCAGAGCACAAGCGAACCCCACATTAGAGACCAAGGTGCAAGGGCGCAGAAGTACCCAGAAATTCAGCATCTAATCACCAGAAAGGAAGGAATGGAGCAGCAACAACAAGGCGAGCATCCCCCTAGAAAGGGATTAAGAAAAGGGTACTCGCAGAGGACAGCTGCCCTGAGGCAGGCGAGTGCAGAAGATCAAGAAGGGTCCTCGAAGAAACGGGGAGGAAGGGCGGGTCGTGAAGGAGTCTGCGGCTAGAATCGTCTCTACCAGATACATCGTTACCGAAGGAAATTAACTCATACGTCTGATAGAGGCTACTAGCCACAGATTTCTTAACGTAGAATAGATACCCTAGCCATACCCAAAGGGGAGGAGGATCTGCGAGAGGACACCCTCACTTGGAAGAATACAAGGCCCCACCAGGGACAAGTCAAAGGGACAGGAAGTACCCCAGGACCCCTCCAGGCAGATGAGGATCTCACCAGCTCAGAAGAACACAGAGCCCCACAGGGGATGTGTTAAGGAGAGGAGGTGAGAGGGGCGGCCCAAACCCCACCACACAAAGAAAGCAAGACAAGACGAAGGGAGAACAATACACCCCAAGCACTGTCAAGGCACAAGGAACTCCTGCCAGAAGCCCAGAGAAATAGACAACGGCAGAGGAATACCGAAGAAGAAGAATCACCCCAAGACTCAAAGGAGAAGAGGCAGACCAGAGGCAAAGCCCTCCACTGGAACACACACGCAGTGAAAGGGACAGATGAACCTGACAGAACCTGAAGTGAGCGGCTAAGGCAGGAATGACGCCTCAGGCAACAAGGTAGACGTGGGAAGAAAGGCGTAGTCTTGAAAAGCCCCAGCGAAAAAGTTTGGAGCACAAGGACTCACGTCAAGGTCCCCGGTCTAAGACCAGCAGAGCAAGCGGACGCAGCTGACCACAGACAAGCGCCCGAGCCGAACGCCAGACCACATCGAGCTCCAAACAAGGGCAAGGGCAAGGGAAATTTCGAACGACCCCAAGAAAGGGACCGTTCCAGACAGAAACCCTCCCAAGAAAAAGGGTGGGAGCAGCCAAAAGATAAGAGGAGGAACAAGTAGGACGGACCCAGCCGTCAACACAGGAAATCATCCCCCCGGAACACTAGACATAGGTCCAGGCCGAAACGGCGGACAGGAGGGTGAAATACCGCAGCACAACGCCGTTGATGGCATACCAAGCTAGGCAGTCTATACCTAGAAAGACAGAACTGAAGCAGCGCCAGCTACGCCAAGGTAATGATCAAGAAACCGCACCTGCGGAATACAACTACACCAGGAAAGGCAAGAACCCGCAAAGGAGAGTCCATAGCCTCCCAGCAAAAGACGCACAAGTTACTTGTGTAATGATATATCTGTAAGAAACATTAGATAGTGATATATTCCTTACCTTAGAATATCCCCAGGCGTCCGACTGGATCCGGAAAGTTTTGCTTAGCAGTACCCTTGCACGTCAGTAAGTGGTGTCCTGCGGCTCCGCGTCCGTCACTGGCGTTGTCAGCACCGAGATGACATCCCGGAGAGCACTTAGGCACCAACCATGCGCGCTGACGTCAGTTCTGTACACGACTTTTCTCGCCAGGAATGCAGAGCAATGCAAGATACTGACCATTGGTGCATAAAACTAGGACTCTAAAAGGGGATGACCTCAACCCTAGTAATCAGTTAGCAGAACGGGGAGGATGGATGGGGTGATAAGGAATATATCACTAACTAACATCTCTTACACATATATCGTTACATAAGTAGTAACTTGTGCATCTGAAAGAGGCACGTTAGTGATAGATTCCTTACATTAGAATAGATACCCCAGCAATACCAACCTCGGTGGTGGGTCTGCGAACAAAATTACAAAATTACACCAGGAAGTCACGGAGAACAGAATGGCCAAAGAAGCCATCCCTCCGGACTGGACTGTCAAGGCAGTAGTGCTTTGTAAACGTGTGCAGCGAGGCCCACGTAGCTGCCTGACAAATGTCCTGCTAGGGAACGCCGCGTCCCAAGGCAGTAGTGGCTGCAGTTGCCCTGGTGGAATGGGCACGCAGCCCCACAGGAGGCTCCTTCTTGGCCAAGGAGTAACATGCTTTGATGCACAGAACGACCCACCGTGAAATGGTCCGTTTTTACACAGCCCAACCTTTTTTGGCACCCACATAGCCAACAAAGAGATGATCATCCACACAGAACTGTTGTGTACGCTGCAGATAGAAAGGCGGAGCCTCTCCTCTTCCCTGGAAGGATGCGGAGGTGGAAAGAAGGTGGGCAAAGTGATTGTCTGCCCGATGTGGGAGGGCGTGACAACCTTTGGCACGAAAGAAGGACGGGTCCTTAAAACCACCTTGTCCAGATGAACAGCAAGGAAAGGAGGTTTAGAAGAAAGAGCCGGGAGCTCACTCACTCCTCTGGCAGAAGTGATAGCTACCAGGAAAGCCGTCTTGAGAGTGAGAAGACAAAAAAGGACAGTTAAGAAGGGGCTCAAAGGGAGCGCACATCAGAAAAGTCAAGACAAGATTTAAGTCCCATTGAGGCATTATGAAAGGCACGGGAGGAAACGTGTGTGTAATGCCTTTGAGAAAGCAGTTAACAACCGGGGACTTAAAAAGAGAAGGCTGATCAGGAAGCCTCAGGAAGGCGGAAATGGCAGAAAGATAGCCTTTGATAGTGCCCAGAGCAGAGCCCTTCTGGGCCAAAGATATGAGAAACAGAAGAACCTCAGAAAGAAGGGCCGAAAAGGGATCCACAGCCTTTGCTTTGCACCATGCCACAAATTTGTTCCATCGGCAGGTGTATACCGTTTTAGTGGCGGGACGCCTGGCTGCCAGAATGACATTACAGACTTCGGGAGAAAGGTCAAAAGCCGTCAAATGTCACCGCTCAATCTGCACGCATGGAGGTGGAGGCCGGACAGGTTCGGGTGCAGGACAGTCCCCTGATGCTACGGCAGAAGATCCTCCTATAGAGTCAGAGGGATCGGGGGATTGATGCTCATACTGAGTAGCTCGGGATACCATACTCTTCGAGCCCAGTCCAGAGCCACAAGAATAACTTGGGCCCGGTCGCGCCTGATCTTCTTCAGCACTCTGGGCTGAAGTGGTATTGGTGGAAAATCATACAGTAAACCGGAGCTCCACTCGAGACGGAAAGCGTCTCCAAGCGAGTGCAGCCTTGGAAATTCCAACGCGCAGAATTGAAGACATTGCGCGTTCTCTTTGTGGAGAATAGATCTAACCAAGGCTCTCCCCACTGCAGAAAGAGACCTTGCGCCATTCTCGATCCATCAAGCACCGGCGGCTGAGTTTGTCCGCCCTGGCGTTCAGAGAACCTGAAAGGCAGCTCCCCCGCCTAGGGAGAGAACACCCCTGAGCACAACGTGAGGATGACCAAATGGTCTTATTCCATAATCATATGGTAATTATCGAATGATAGTCAGGTTGAAGTTATCAAACTTTCCACTGCCTGGCCAGACAGTGTTTTCCCCCTAGTAGCACACTTCAATTCATCAAAAAACCCTTCACCACGGATTAACTTCGCTGTGCGAGCTCCCCATTATTTGTTCAGAGAACCTGCCAGGTGTTGAACCACCAAGGCAATGCCTTGATGTTCCAGCTATATCCAGAGGCGCAAAGCCTCCTGACATAGGGTCCAGGACTCCACCCGCCCTATTTGTTGCAATACCACATGGTGGTGGTGTTGTCGGTGAACACATGCACTACACTTCCCCAGACAAAGGGAAGGAATGCCTTCAGTGTAAGTCAAATCGCCCGCAGCTCCAGAAGGTTCATATGGAGCCGGGACTCCGCCGGAGTGCAGAGGCCTCTGATCTCCGCCTCTCCCAAGTGGCCTCCCCATCCCAGGAGGGACGCATCCGTCACCACTGTGTGCTCTGGTTAGGGAAGGGAGAGGGATCTGCCACTGACCCAATCGCGATTCGTGAGCCACCACTGCAGTTGTCATGCAGTGCCCTCCGAGATCTGGACATGATCGGACAGGTTGCCCTCGTGCTGTGCCCACTGGAACTTCAGGTCCCACTGCAGAGCCCGCATATGCCATCTGGCATGTCACACTAGCAGGATGCAGGAGGCCATCAGGCCCAGGAGCAGGAGGGTCATCCTGATTGAAACCCGGGATATATGCTGAAAGATCGGAATCATAGCCTGAATATCCCAGACTCGCTGCTCGGGAGGATAATCCCGAAACTGCGTCGAAACTAGACCGCTCCGATGAAGGGGAGTTTCTGAGAGTGACTCAGGTGCGACTTCGGCACATTGAGGGAGAACCCCGGCAAATGCAGGAGGTCTGCCGTAGTCTGAAGGTGGGTGACGACAGCCTGGGGCGAGCCCGCCTTCAACAACCATTCTTTGAGGTAGGGGAAGACTGACACCCCTGACCTGCACAGATGAGCTGCGACCACTGCCATCACTTTCATGAACACCAGAGGGGCGCTGGTAAGGCCGAAGGGGAGAACAGTAAACTGAAAATGGTCCTGACCTACTGTGACCCGCAGGTAACGCCGGTGGGCCAGCAGGACGGGGATGTGAAAATATGCGTCCTGCAAGTCCAACGTTACCATCCAGTCTCCAGGGTCGAGAGCAGTCAAGACCTGAGCCAGGGTTAGCATCTTGAACTTCTCCTTCCGGAGGAAGCAATTTACGCCCCGGAGGTCCAAGATAGGACACAGACCCCCTTTGTCCTTCTTGGGGACCAGAAAGTAGTGGGAATAGCAACAACTTCCCACTTCTGGCCCAGGAATGGACACAATGCCCCCCCTTGGCTAAGAGGGCCGCAACTTCCTGTTGGAGAAGAGCCAAATGATCCCCCGACATGCGGTGGCACCGAGGTGGCATGGCCGGGGGTGGGGACTGTAAGGTAAGGGAGTAACCCTTGCAGATTATCTGCAGCACCCATTTGTCTGATGTAATCTCACGCCAGCGGGGGAGGTGGTAGCGGATCCTGCCACACACCGGCCTGGGGTGCTCCCTGAAGCTCAGATTAGGAGGGTTTAGAGGAGGAAGCAGCGGGGTGGAGGTGGATGGACCCGCACGCTGGTTCCCCGACACGCCCCTACGGAATTCACGACGGCAGCCTCGGAGTGGCTGGTTCTGCACAGGCCTGGTGGAAGGGCGCACCTGGGCACCTCGACCCTGGTTACTAAAGGAACGAAAACCAGGAGTGGCCGGGGCCTTAGTAGAAAGACGCAGGGACTTGGCCGTAGCCCGCAAGTCTTTAAAGAGCTCCAGGGCACTGTCAGCCTTGTTGCCAAACAGACAGGTGCCATCAAAGGGCATGTCCATGAGCGAACTCTGGACATAGGGCGAGAACCTGGTCGAACGCAACCAGGCGTGGAGCTGCAAAGCCACTGTTGTAGAGATCGCCCTGCCCATGGAGTCGGCGGTGTCTAACCCACACCGGATGGCAAACTTAGCCGCATATTTGCCCTCAGCAATCGCCTGAGAAAGGGTAACCTGCACCTCCTCAGGACACTGAGACAACACCTGAGCAACGGCGTCCCACACCGCGTTGGAGTAGCGGGCCAACAAGCAGGCGGTGTTCACAAACGGCAGCCCAAGGCTGGCCGCGGAGAACAAGCACTTCCCAAACTGGTTCAGCCTTTTAGAGTCCTTATCCGGCGGGGCAGTGGGAAAGGCACTCTGCGACGTCGATGCCTGAATAACCAGGCTCTCAGGCGTAGGGTGAGTGGTCAAGAAAGCGGGGTCACCTGGTGCCGGTCGGTGACGTCTAGCGACGTTTTTATCCACCGGGCCCCCGTGGCCGGCCTCGATAAGGTGCCCAAAAGGACCTCTGTAAGAGCGTCATTAAAGGGAAACAGCGGCTCCGCCGAGTTAGACGCCGGCTGGAGCACCTCGTCTTGAGGGACACTGTGGGGAGGTCAAGATTGAGGGTCTCAGCAGCCCAACGGAGGACCACCATATAGGAGGCACCCTCCTCCATTGTGGGCAGGGGAGAGGCGAATCCCGGGTCAGAAGAGACATCGAGGACGCCTGCATCCTCCAAATCATCCACCCAATCGAGCTTGGAGTCCCATTGCCGAGCAAGCGGGTCCTCGGACCCCTCCCCGTCGTCGTCCGCCTCTGGGGTGGAGGGAGCTGGACGCGGAGGCAGAGCCTGGGCCGAAAAGGGGACGAACGGTGTCGGGAACGGCGCAGGTTGCCAATGCGGATTCCAAGTCGGAACAAAATGGGCTGGGAACTGGGGCAGGGGTGCAATAAACGGCACCCAGTGCGGTGCTGGGGGCGTAGCCGAGGGTGGCGCCGGGGCTGGAGCCGAGGGTGGCGCCGGAGCCGTCAACGCCACACCTCGTGGCGCCGAGGCCGGAGTAAGCAGCGCAGGATTCTGTGGCACCGGGGCTGGAGCCGATGGGCTTGCAGGATCTGGACACGGGTCCGAGGGGCCTGAAGGCACGCCGGCGGGAGCCTGAGGCCTTTAAAGGCGGTCCAAAGCAGCAAGGAATTCCTGCATCAGTTCGGGAGTTGCCGACGGACCCGGGTATGGCAGGTAGGCCGCGGAACTCTCCGGCTCCAGAGGAGCCCCAGGGGCGAGACCCCTGTCCCCCGCATCCGCCTCCGAGGAGCGAAAGGGGGACATCAGAGAGTGAACGCGCTTCTTCGACTTCTTTTTATGGCGATGCTTACCGGAATCCGAGGGCGAAGACTTGGAGTCCAAGGGGCAACGTCTCCGGTCTTGCGAGGGGTTCCGGGAGCGGCCCCTAGACTGGGAGCGGTGACGCGATGAATGCTGGACCTCCATCAGCTTCTGATGTTGCTCCCGTAAGGCCTTGGGGGCCATGACACAGCAGCCGCGGCAGTCCCGGGAGTCGTGGTTGGCCTCCAGACAGTAGAGGCAAACATCGTGGGGGTCCGCTAGCGACATGTTTCGGCGACAGGTCCCACAGGACTTGAAACCAGGCATCCCTACGTGCACCAAGAGAAGTTTGGGGAGACAAAAAGTCTCAAAATAGTGGTCAAAAATAGACCAAGGTACGTGCTCAATCCGAATCTGCACTTACTAGCGCGGAAAAAGAAAGAACTGACATCGGTGCACATGGGTGGTGCCTAAGTACTCTCCGTGACGTCATCTCGGCGCTGACGACGCCAGTGACGGACGCGGAGCCGCAGGACGCCACCTACTGATGCGCAAGGGTACTGCTAAGCAAAACTTTCCGGATCCAGTCTGACGCCTGGGGATATTCTAAGGGAGGAATCTATCACTAACGTGTCTCTTTCAGATAGAGCTATGCAATAGCTACAGGTACCCCACATGGGGTATGACACGCCCCCAAAAAATTTATTGGAACCACTCTTAGGGAAGAAATCCTGCAAACAAAGAACAAAACCATAAACCCGTGGCAAAAACCACAGATGATGGTGACAAGGCAACAATACAGCGCCCTGTCTCCAGGAGGAACACAGCAACAGATGACAGACCTCTGGAGAAGAAGGGACCTCAGGAGATGAATCCAGAACCCGACGCCAGGGCAGCTCCGTGGAGTCCGCCACCGGTGCCTGATCGATGTTGATCAGCGTCGGAGTGGGTAATCGTTGCGCCGGCTCGACGTCTGCCACCACGTGCTCTCCAGGAGAATGTGGCGGGGTCCACGGCGGAACAGAGAGGGAGCGGTGCCGAAAAGGCGCCGGCTCGGCCTCCGACGGAGCAGCCACACGCGTGGAGGACCGAGAGGGACTCGGGGAAAGTGCCCCAGGCCCCTACCTCCAACCGTGACTCCAGTGGAGGAAGGCTCCTGGCGCCGAAACTGCGCCGCTCAACCTGTGGTAAGGCAGCTGCCTGCCCAGAGGACCGCTCATGACACCGACCTGAACAACAAACTTCATACGGCGTTCCCGCTGTGATTTAGGCTTAAGGTGCTGGCAGGTGTCGCACTCCTTCGAGTCGTGGTGCTCACCTAGGCACCACATGCAAATCGGACGAGGGTCCGTCACTGACATGGGACGTGCAAAGGAGGTACACGTTTTGAAGCTCTAAGGCACTCGCACACTGTTCCACTAATGCCAAAGAGTGAAGAAGGAGAGAAGGCCTGAAAACAGGCCAGGACACAAACCGGATCCACGTTGCACGCAGAAAAGAGAAAAAACTGACGTAGGTGCGCCGGGGCGGGACTTATGAATCCTCGCTGACGTCACGGACACGGACGACTTCAGGGCAGAGTCACGTGGTACCGTCCCCCCGGCGCGCTGGGATGCTGTGGCAGAAAAGTTTTCCGGATCGAGTCTCACGCCTGGGGATAATTCTACGCTAAGGAATCTGTGGCTAGTAGTCTCTATCAGATCCTGGCTGAGAGGGGATCCACCGCTCCAGCTTACTAGTTTTCCCACTGACCTTGCCGCCGAAAGTGGGGCTTGGTCAGGGAGGCGGGCATGTCTGCTAGCTGGAGAAGCCCTGGTCAGAATAACTAAGGGCCGGAAGCCTTTGAGGCTCACCGCCCATCAATACTGTCCCTGCTTGGGGGTATATGTGAAGCACCTTCACCCAGAGCAGACTGTGTTTCTGACCCATCAGAGCAAAAGGCTCCCACCTCAGGGGGTCAAAAACATGTGTAGAAGTAGCAGGCTTGTGCAGACCAGTCAGGCACACACTAGTGGTTTGGTAGGTTTGGAGGGGGCACCTCTGAGGTGCCTTTTGAGTGCATTTATTAATGACTAACACTGGCATCAGATTGGGCTCATTAATCGAAGATTTTTGTTACCAAACATCTTGAGATTCGGTGAAGCCAACGAGTAGTGACAGGCTCCCAGCTTATGTATGCAGCATGGCTTCTCTGTGCACTTATGTCTAAGAAGAGACTTAGAAACTATAAGGGCATATCTGCTCACACAGGTATGCCCTAACAGGTACAGTGCATCCTGTCTTAGGGCTGTAACTTATACATGCCTCTTGCAGTGCTGGTAGGCCTGTGTAGGAAGGTGGATACCTGACTATGGTTACCCCAGATTTTTTGCCTTGTGTTTAGCTGGTTTTCAACTTAGTTGGCCTGGGACCCTGCTAATCAGGGCCCCAGGCTATCTGCTCTCTCTTTAAAATGGACTCCATATACCATAGGTGCATAACTAAATTGGATTGGGTCACCTTATCAGCCCCTGTACAGTGTACTATAGGTACCCAGGGCATAGGTGCATCCAAGGCCTACCAGGGGCTGCAGCATATCTTTTGCCACCCCTGGCTGGCCATCCAAACTGACACAACTGGCTGATCACTCAGCTGGGGCAAGGTCGTGTAATCACCCCTTGCTTAGATATAGGATACCTCTATCTAAACCTATATCTGGACACATATATACCTATAAGTCACTCCTATGGCAGGCCTTAACAATCCTGGAGGCAGAGTGCTTGGTTTTATGTGAGATGGTGCTCTAGCATCAGCTGAGCCTGTCTGCAGCTTTCGGAACCATTTCCTTATAGCTGTTCCAGGATATTGCCATACCATATACTCTTAAGTGCATTATAATCCTCGCAGTTATTGCTAACTTTGGTTTGGCTTTATCAAAACATGTCGTATAAGGTGTCATACACTTTGGAATACTACCTGCTCGCCAGTTCTGGCGACAGGGGTAGCATTCCACCCTTCTAGAGGGAGAAGACATGTTACTTTACTTAAACGCGCTTAAATCTAACCAGAGCCTCAGCATCACAAAATGGATGCTGCTGCCACAGACACAAGTCTGGCCTCCGGCTGCTGACCGAAACCTGGCAGGGGAGGCTTGGACAAAGAGTTTCCTGTCACAGGGAGGTGTCACACCACCCAGACAGGAGATAGTGGATTGTAGCAGGGAGGGTTGAATGAAACTAGACACTGCCTGGGGCACACAAGGTGTCCCATGCAAAATCCAGTCAAACCGGTTCTGGGGCACTCCAGCCCCAGCTCTGGTGCGAAACCGGACAAAGGGAAAGGGGTGTAACCACCCCCTACCTGGGTCCCACCCACAGGAGGGACCTGGCAGTTAATCCAGCCCCTTGATTTGGAATAAAGGTAGGAGCTGTGCCAGTGCACATCAGATTATCCTGACTGAAACTTTGATACAGAACTCTGGACTCTTCGACATCCCACTCGACGTGGAAGACTGAAGAATCTCCCTTGTGGTCAAGGAGTGACCACCCTGTGCAAACAGGCACCATCCAGCGCCCAACGGTTTGCTTTGTTGGAGTTCCCGCCCGAACTCGAGCGACAGAGATCGACAAGACCAGCTTCCCTAGACTTCTAACAGCCCGATCCACAGTCCCAGCGAATCTGAGACCCGTGGAGGCGACGTGAAGCGTGGAGCCGGCCATCTTGGAAATACTACGAAGTGCTGACCGTGCAGCTCCCGAGGCTCCCTCGAAGCTGTGCATTGGGGTTTGAGAAGCCCCAGCCCCGAGCAGCTTTTGCACCGAAGATCTCCCCTCCACACTCACCGAGTGCTGCGTGGGGCCCTTTTGCATTTTCCTGCTCGACGCGTTGGTCCAGTCACTTGCCCGTTGGCTAGTGGCCCCAGTACCGACGAAACCTTGAATTTACACTGCTGGTCTGGTTTCTCCAGACTGGCCCTCGCTCCCCTAAAAAGGAGCAATCTATCTGACCTTGCTGGTCCGACTAAGAAGCGATCTTCCAATCCTGCGTGGGTTGCACTTGCCAAGGCTTGTTAACTCCGATCCGAAAGCCGACACCGCAGACAGCAAGAGCCTTCGTGGGACAGCTCATGATTCACTCCAGGTCATCCTCGATGCCCCAGAGTCCACGTGGCAGCGGAGACAAGCATCTCGACAACCACCTGATTGCGCCTGACATCGCCTGGTTCCTTCCTGGTTCCATCCTGGTCACTGGCTAGTGACCCAGACTCTGTCCCCTCTGCTTTCAGGTACTCTACATCTTCGATCCACCCTTGGATCCAACCGGACTCTTCTCTCCTGGCCGCCTGCAGCATTTTCATCTCCAGGCTCCATAGATCTACACGACGAAACCCGACACACTTTGGCACCTATGCACCCGCTTCCTGTGGGTGAGGTAACGATCTAACACCGGTGCTACTGTAGTGGTTTACACCTCTAGTGTTGTAGTTTACAGTGTGGTAATTCTATTCCAGTCGGAAGACTTCCAAAACAGTAACTTTGTAACTTTTACGCACCATTGACTTTGCATTGGTGCATGCGTGTGCTTTTAGCGCTGCACCCGATTCCCGCGGGCTACTCCCGTCCTAACTGCTGTTAGTCCAGTGTAGTCCCAGCGATTCCCAAAGCCCCAGGCCTTACCACTGTTCGTAAAGTGATACTTATACCACTGTTTTGATATATGGTTTGAGTGGCCACCGGCCTCATCCATAACTGTGCAACTTTCATATGTTAAACTGTGCTTTTGTTTAAATGCTTGTGCTTCTATACTCCTAAAGAGTACAGGGGATTATTCTAGTAATAAATACATATATTTTTATAATATATAACGTGTGTGGTGTCCTTTCATTTGATATTACAGGATTGCATATGGTAAAACAGCTGGCTTCACATGCCCTCTTGAGTTTAGCCTAAAGGCTGCTTAGTCCATGCTACCCTTAGGATAGCTTGTCTACAGGTTGACTTACAACCACCACCATAAGGGATTGTTTGGACTGATACAAGGTGCCCCCAGAATTAGAGACATCATACATCAGGCCAACTTCTCACAGCCTGGCACACAGGGATGTCTGCCCGGTCGACTCTTCACTTTTGTCTGCACCAAAACATGCAGGTTGCAGTGGCAGTGCACATTTGTTCGGTATGGGGTCTCTTTGCGTGGCACAATCCATGCTGCAACCCTTATAGTCCCTCTCTGGTCACAAGGCCATTGGTACCACTGGTACCTTTTACAAGGGACGTATATGTGTGCCAGAGGTGTGCCAATTGTAGAAGCAAGGGTAGATTTTTGGGAAAGAACACTGGCACTGGGAACCTGGATAGCAGGAACCCAGTTCACACTCAGTCAAAGATGCTTTAGAGTTAGGCAAAAAGTGTGGGGTTTCTGCAACAGAAACACTTTCCTGCAGAGGTGAAGCCCTAGGGACTGAAATAGTTGCTGGTAGGCATCTGCAGACTGCTTAGCTGCCTGGAAGGATGGAGCTTTGATTAGCCAATCTCCAGGTAGGGGGATACCTTTTGACCGGTCCGTCGGAGAAAGGCTTCCAATGGGGCCATGCACTTGGTTAAGACTTTGGTTGCTGGCCTTCAAACCGAACGGTAGCACCTTGAATTGATAGTAGCAACCACCCTGCCACTTAGACCCTGAGAAACTTGTAATGCTTGGTGTGAGAAAGTGCCATCTTTCTTGCCTTGGTATACCCCCACTTTTTTCTGAACTTGATGTGCTTTGACTGAGTGTGCCCTGGGTCCTGCCAATCAGGTACCTAGGGCCTGTGTTACTTCCCTAAAAAGAAAAACTATGCTGAAAAAAAATACCCAAATGGCATCTCTGGCCACCTGTCAGCCCCTAGTAAATGGTACCCTAGGTACCCAGGGCATGGTGACCTGAGAAGACCCCTGAGGGCTGCAGTACTTATTTGCCACTATCAGGGGTCCTGTACCCTCGCACCCACACACTGCCTTTGCAGGCTGAGTGCCTAAGTACAGAACTAAAACAAGATTCGACATGGCACACATCCCTGTGTGCCATGTCCACAGAACCCACTGCCCTGGCATACTTCAGTCAACCCTCTAGCTGGGTGCCCTATGCCAGAGGTGAGGGCACAGGTGCATGAGCCCTGTGCACCTACAGTACCCCGGGCCATTCCTGGGCACTGTAAGTGCAGTGATGCCATTTAAGAGTATATGCTGCTGGGAGGTTGTCATTTAGGAACTCCACAGCACTATAATGGCTACACTGAAGACTGACAAGTTTGGTACCAAACTTCTCAGCACATTAAACCTGCACTGATGACATTGTGTAAACTTCAGGGATGCTATCCTGCAATACGCCCGAGCAGCACCCCCTCTGCGCTACGAGAATGCCACCCTCTCTTTCTTTCCTGACTTTACACAAATGGTACAAAGGCAGCGTAGGACGTTTCTAGCCGTCAAGAAGAAACTCCGAGACAAAGGACTTAAATACGCCATGATGTTTGCAGCTCGTCTCCGTGTCGAGGTTGAGGGAAGGACATGGTTTTTCGTCAATTCTGAGGTGGCTTCAGATTGGCTGGACAATCGACCCGCCAGTGGCACCCGGGGAAGAAGTTTGGGCGAAGATCAAGCGTCACAGGAACAAGAGTGAGAACTGGCCAATACACAGGCGGTCTGCACGAGAACAACCAGGTATAGGTGTCCTAGGGCCCCACAGACGGACAAAAGCTCTTGTTTAACTATAGCTATTCAGCAAAGCACTCCATGACCTTATGGGGACAATTTACCTGTGAAGTTCGGGATGGGGGAATGGAGGACTGGAGTGTTGGCCTTCCTCCTCTCTACTACGTTTAGTTGTTTTCTAGTTTTAGTGTATTGGGTGACAGGCACTCTGCCAGCTTGTGATGGGCAGTTCTAAGTCCAGAAGGCAGGGAAGCATGGAGGAGAGTTAATGGAAGGGGGACTTGGGGGGAGGGGGTGTTTTATCGTTATTTGCATCCATAGACACATGACTATGGGCACCGCGAAGGCACGAAAGACTCTCCTAGGTTCTACATACGCACTGGGGGAAAAGCTTTAAAATATTACGCTGGAACGTCAATGGGCTGGGAGATACAATTAAGCAGAGTGTAGTCCTGCAGTATATTAGGAAGCAGGGACCAAATGTTGTGTTCCTTCAAGAGACCCACCTCATGGGTCACTCCTTTAAGGCACTGAACCGGTACGGATATAAATTAGTGGCGCATGCAGGATTCACGACTGGCTCCAGAGGGGTTGGAGTAATGATTAGGAACACTTTCCATTTTTGCGTAGAATCCACTTGGACAGACGAAAGGGGTCGCTATGAGGATATATCTGGCTCTTGGGAGGGGGGGTGGGGAGGTGGGGTCCTTTCACTGTTTTCTGTCTATAACCCGCCTTGTCTCCAAGTGACCACATTCCAGGACCTCCGTACTACCATTCTCTCACTACTGTTGGGTCTTTTGGTGATGGGGGCAACTTTAACTCTGTGTGCTCCAGGACGCTCGACCGACATCCCCCTTTTGAGTTGGGGCCTTCCTCCTGTGGGCTGCCAGACCTCTTGGAGGCCATGGGACTAATTGATACATGGCACACCTTCAACCCTGAAACAAAGCAGCACACGTTCCACTCTGGAGCTCACCACAGTTTCTCCGGTCTTCACTAAATCCTGGTACCTAGCTCTCAATCATCACACATCCGGAATGTTCGCCATTTAGCTAGAGGGATTTCCGATCACTCTCCGATATGGGCTCACTTTCTCCTAGACCACAGGCGGGTGGGCCGAATTGCCCCCATAAGCCCTTGGCACCTCCATCTTCCTAAAATACGTAAAGGCCTTCAGACCACCAAGGATAGCTATTGCGCGGACAATGTGGGTACGGTATCCCCTAGTCAGACGCTTTGGGAGGCTTACAAAACGGTAAATCGGGGGGAAGCTCTGTCTTTAATATCTGGCCATAAACGAGAACAGCAAAAAGCTGTATCGGTCCTAGAAACTGAAATCCTTCGGCTGGAGGAAGAACTGGTAGAACTCTGGAGTCACTCCATCTCCTGCGGCTTAAACAATCCAAATACAAAGCCCTTGTCACAGACACAGCTCGCACCCTTGGACAGGAAAAACTTGGACAACTATTTGACCTGGGTGACAAGGCGGGAAAATTGATAGCCTGGCTGGATAAGCGAGAATGGGCAAGCAGACTGGTTCCAGTCCTCCGGTACTCTTCTGGGGCGGACATAGTGGAACCCCAGGACATAGCATCTCAATTCGCCACACACTTCGGAGCGGTTTACAGTGTGGAAACTCTTTACATCGAACTGACTATGCCGAACTACTACGAGACATAACCCTGCCCATCCTCACTTCGACAGACAAACAGCTGCTAGATAGCTCCCTTACCACTGATGAAATTGCCCTGGTCATTAGATCACTTCAATCTGGCAAAGCTTTGGGCCCTAATGGGATACCTATTGAGCTGTATAAACTCTGCCTGGTCAAAATTTCAGCCCACCTTAAGATCATGTTTGAAGAGAGTAGGGAGGTCGGGGAACTTCCACTCAACCAACGCATAGCTAACATTGTCGTTATCCAAAAAGACAGCAAGCCAAGAACTAACTGTGCTTCATATCGGCCTATCTCTCTTCTTAATGTGGAACCGAAAATCATAGCGAAGGTTCTTGCCAATCGCCTGGTTAAGGTCATTCCCATTCTCATACACCCAGATCAAGCGGGTTTTATCCCACACCGGAACACAGCATTAAATCTACGCCGTGTCCACGGGGTACTCGGGAGAACGCAGGCAATACGCAAACCTGCGGTTCTGGTTTCTCTAGACGCTACCATGGCGTTTGATACGGTAGAATGGCCAGATCTCTTCGTCGTGCTCCAGAAACTGGGGTTCAGTCCAGACTTCATCGGCTGGGTCCGCCTGCTATATGCTGCGCCGCTAGCAAAGGTAGTTGTCAACAATAAAGAATCTGACACTTTCACCCTAAGACGGGGGACCCGTCAGGGTTGCCTGCTCTCCCCCCTCTTATTTGCCCTGGTGCTGGAGCCGCTGGCAGCTTGGATGCAACAGGATGTTCTGTTCCGCTGGTCAGTGGACTGGGAGGATAGGATATCTCTTTATGCAGATGATGTCTTACGCTTTCTCACCAACCCTCAGAGATCTTTAACTGTCTTAATGGAAATTTTGGCAGTATTTGGGAGATACTCCGGGTTCAAAATTAACTGGGCTAAATCCCATCTGTATCCACTTTATGGGGGGTGCCCCCTTTGCCCTCTAACTGCCCAATCCAAATTAGTACATCAGGGTTCAACTACTTAGGGATCTTTGTGTCCCTGAATCCTTCACTTCGGTATAACAATCTCCTTCCCCCCTTCATCGTTTACAGAAAGATATCGCCAGTTGGAAGACTCTACCACTGTCCCTATTGGGGAGGGCCGCCCTTTTTAAAATGATGTCCCTCCCCCGCTTCCTCTATGCCCTTCAAAACTCATTGGATGCGGTTCCCCCCACCTATTTCAAAGAAATCGAACATCTCCAGAGGGAGCTTTTGTGGAATGGGCCACCACGAATAGCACTTAGTAAACGGACTCTAAAGTGGTATGACGGAGGGATCGCCCTTCCTGATATCAAGAAGTACTATTGGGAGGCTGCCAGAGGAGGGGCTTAAGGGAGATCCATGATGGCCGCTTGATCTCTAGGCTCCGCCGATCTTTCCGTCTTCCTCCCGGCCCGCACCTCCTTCTGTAGCCGATCCTGTTTCTAAGTTGAATTTTCGGGACCGGGAGGCGATTCTGACTCCAGCGGTGTGTCTCTTTGCATGCCCCGTGCGGTGGAAGTGCCGGGGCGCCCTCACTCCCTTTCCGGCGCTGGCTGAAGCTGATCGGGTCTTTGTTTCATAATGGCCGGCCATGTTTGCAATCTCATCTGATACTGAAGCGGGGCGGAGGCGACCAGCGGGACCGGCTGCTAGGCTGTGTTAACTACTGCGGAGATTTGCCTGGCTTTGCTCATTTTCGCGCTTGGGGACTGTTGTGTTTGAAGTGCAACATTGTGTCTCCGCTCCGATCCGCGAAAGGCACTGACTGATCGTTTATCCTTTCCAGCGTTGCGGTGGACGCCATATTGTTGGCGGTATCCCCGGCTCCTGTGCTTACTCCGGGCTGCTGCCGGTGAGATGTCTGACCACCCAGATTGCTATGGTACCGTGCATGGTGTAGGCATGGTTTCTGCTACTCCTGTACCCTCAGCCAGGCCATGTTATTCGGAACCCGGATTGGGCGACCGGCTATGCTGCGCTTACGATGGAGACCAGCCTCTGGACCCGCTGCGCCTTCGAGGATCCCGTGTGCGGGGACCGGCTGCCCCTCTTCCTTCTGCTGCACCACTGGGGATTGGAGACATCCTATGCGCCTTGGGCACTTTGAGATCTGATCTACAAGATGCTGCCCGAGACTTAGGGGACTGGCTGGACTCTATTTCCCCCTACATGCCCCCGGTGGGAAGAGTTGTCTTTCGATTGCAGGACAATGCGCCACATCCGACTCCCGATTGCAGTGAAGTGCCTGCCCGGGCGATCTCGGGGGCATTGCGGGTGCGAGCACCCGCTGATACTTCAGTGTGGATTGAAAAGTTGGCGGAGTGGTTTGAGGAAGGTAGGTTTGTGAACTGGCCGAAGAATCGTTCTTGGAAGCTATGCCTGGCTATTTCCTTGTGTTCTAATGGCGACGCTTACGACTTTCTTCTGACTCGGATGCTACTCCTTTGGCCGGCGGACTCTGGTGGTCCGTTACAGTGCATTGTCCCCCCTTCTATCATCGTCGCATGCATGGCATTGGGATGGACAGACTTTGCTGGACAGTATCCTTCTTTGCTGGGGCTACTCCGTTTACTTGTGCTGTTCAAGATGGCGACCGTGCGGCTGGACTACGTCGATACCCCCGTTCGAAGGGGCCAGGGTTGAGGCCGCTCCCTTATCATTGACTGCGGTAGCGTATACTGCTGGGGCTGCGGAAGATAGACGGTGGAGTTGAATATTGTTGCTTTGGTTCGGGATCTGGGGATGGGCGGCCGAGGATTTCCATGCTGACTGTTTTGAGCTTACGTATATGGCCCTCCTCCGAACTTCTGTGATAACCTTTCTTTCCTTTTTCCCTTTTTCTTTATCTGTATTTCGGGTACTCTTTTAGGGCGACAGACACACTGCTAGGGGGGGGGGGTAGGCCGTAGCCTCTGCATGCGTGTAGGGTGGGGGTAGGGGGATGGGGTTCTTATTTTTGTCCGTTTCAGTTTCTATGGGCCTTTCTTTTCTCTATTTTTGGCTTTCCTTTCCTTTTCTGTTTCTTTGGGGCTGACTGTCCATGGGTCTTGCACCTTTTTTCTTTTTTCAGGATTTGAATGCGCCTCTTGTTCCAGTTCCTGGGGGTGGGCTCGCGGGGATCAGACTTGGTAATATTGATTTCTGTACTGTTGCTTATCATTCCGTTTTGTCATTGCGGTTGCTTCAATTGTATAGTTGCTATAGACTTACCTCTTTATGATCATATCTGTGGTACGTCCCCCCTGTCTCTTTTGTGTTCCTTTTGTATGGTGTATAGTCCTTGTTGCTGCAGCCCCCTCCTTTCTTCTAAAATTTAAAACGAAAACCTCCTATCATACGTCGCGCGACCTGTACTCCTGTATAGTGCACTTTGAAATATCCTGTTTGAAGGTTGGTCTAATGTTAGCGATTCTCCTGATTCTAATGATTGTCTTTGCGGCCGGCCTTGATGGTTGTGGGCCTGCGCATGTATCTCCTTATATTCCTCAATAAAGGTAAAAAAAAAAAAAAAGAAGTACTATTGGGCTACCCATCTGGCCGCCATTAACCATTGTACGTATGGAAACCCAGAGGACCCTGGATACCGAATGGACAGATGGCTGCTTCCGGGTGGGAAGTACGAAAGAACTCTATACTCCAAATCTGTTAGACCCGCCCCAACCGGCCCCACAGGACACTCGATAGCCATTTGGCGCACTGCCACCAGATCTCTGGGCTGGGAGGGTAGATTGACACTGGCCACACCCCTATGGGAGTCTGCGAGGTTGGGAAGCCTGAGGCAGACAAAGGGTTTCAACAAGTGGGATATGATAGGCATCTCCCTTGTCTAGGACATGTGGAAGAAGGGGGACATAAAAACATTTTCTTCCCTACAAACACAATACGACCTTGCGACTCGGAACATTTTTTGTTACAGACAAATACGACATGCCCTGCGCACAGCCGTTCCTAGGGGTACCTCCCTCTCGAGTCCTCTCCGTTGGAAAGTAGAGTACTAGATGGTCACCTCCCTGAGAAGTCTATCTCCCTAATTTACAATAAACAGATAAATAATATGGAGGACCCCCTTACTCAGCTCCGGCAAAAAGGGGTAGCAGACGGGATTGTTTTAGACGACGAGGACTGGCAGGAGACAGTATCATCTCCTGCAGTGGTGGGTATCACTGCGATATTGTGCCTGATCCAACTTAAAATTCTGCATAGAATATACATGACTGGACCTAGACTGGTTTAATGGGAAGAGCGCCAACAGGAGATTGTCGCAGACGATGTGGCCAGATGGGAAGGTTCCTGCACATAATATGGGAATGCTCACTCATCCAGTCATATTGGAGAAAAAATCATGGAGTGATAGGGACGGACCGGGGAATTCCTCTGCTCCCAGAAGCGCGAAGGTGCTTGCTTAATGTGTGGGAACCCACTGACTTGAACACACACCAAACACAATGGGCTGCGTTATGTTTTATGGTAGCCAAGAGGAACATCGCCCAGGCCTATGCTAAGGGACTGGAAGACCAATCTGGACTGGTGTATGTTCCGTGAGAAGACTGTCTATGTGGCCCGGACTGCCATGGGAAGTGCTCCCGGATATGGGGGCCCTGGAATCACTACAGGGGTGATATTTGTGATCCACCGCTGCAACCAGCCCCTGACGACACACTCTCACCTTGAATTATCCCACTGTGTGTGTATAGTGATATATCATTGCCAATTTGTATGTGCTCAAGTGAATTGCCCACCTGACTGTAATGTGATCTATTTTATAAAGGATGTCGATGTCTATCAATAAAAAGAGTTAAAAAAAAAGAATGTCAGGATCCATGTGAAGCTCACCCTCGTTTAATTGCTGATCTTCACTGTCATGTAGGATATCTGGAATGGAAATAACCTCAGGTATTACCTTTTTCTTTACCGGTCTTGGTGCGATTTGCAGAGCAGGAGCAATGACAGGGAGTTCTTGTGGATGCATGGGCCGTTGAGCTGAGTTGGAATCTGGGAAGCGTGTAGAACAGTCATTCAACATGAGACGCAAGTCTGTAATCTAAGAAATTAGAGACACTGACGGAGGGTTCATAGAGGTAATGATGCTCCTCATAAGGGTAATGCTCCTCAAAGGCATCCAAGCGCTGAGAGGGGGGAGGTGGGACCGACCCCTATCAACAAAGGAGTAGTCACCCTGTTGGTAACATGATGGATTGTCATCCATATCTTCTGCTTCATATCACTCTTCACATTTAACCTTCAGTTGAGAAGGGCTGAATGCAGAGCCAAATAGGCCTTCATCTTCTGACCCCTTGAAATTCAGAAGGCAAGCTGGAGGCAAAGGAGATATCTCGGAAAAGTCCTGAAGCAAATGGTTTTGGCTTCAAAATAAATGTTCCTTCCGTCAACAAGGCCTTCGACGACAAAGCTGGTTGCAACGTCGATGAGGTGGCTTGAAGGGTCTTCGTCAATGGGGCATCCTTCGACTGTGAAGTGGTCAAAGAGGAAATCTTCATTGTCAGGGACAGTCTTGTCCCCAACAGAGTCAAAACCAGGCCCTTGCTTGATGACATTGTTGCAGTCTGGATTGTCACCAACGAGACCGTTGACAGTGTGCATGAAACTGAGGCCTTGGCTGTAGATGGCAAATTCTTCAACGACGGTGCCGCCGATGGATGGTCTGTCATTGTACAAGACGCTTTGGGGGTGTGAGTAGCAGACGAAGATGCCGAACTAGATCTCTGAAGTGAGGTGGAAGGGCCGGGAAAAATCCGTCACCCGCATCTGTAAACCCGCATGTTGTTACAACGCGGTTGTGACAACGCATACCATTACCCTGCAAGTAGTTACAACGACTTGCGGAGGGGGGAGAAGGTGGAAGATTTAAAATCTAACACCTTCTCTACAGTCCGGACAGACTGGAATTGGAATAGTAAGTTTTACTACTCCAACATTCAGCGCCCACCTCCGCAAGTCGTCGTTACGACTTGTGGGGTAATGGTATGCGTTGTTACAACACGGTCGTTGTAACAACCGCATTGTAACAACATGTGGGGTAATGGTATGTGGGAAAAAGAGGCATTTTCGGAAGAGCCAGCCTTGTCTTTTTTGGATCTTTTCAACTCAGATGTTTCTTTACCCTGAGACTTGTATCTTTTAATGTCTCTGTGGGCAGAGGAGGATTCTCCCTCTTTTCCTGGAAGAGGCATGGGCTTTCTCCTCATGTTCAGAGCCTGAGTCAGAGGCTGCCTTTTTCCTCTGGAGCCATATAAGTTATCTACCCTCTCTGTTCGTAAGGGTTTTTGCAGAAAATGTATGGCAGTACTTACATTCTCTCGGGTCATTGTCTGGATAGAAACAATAATGGTATTCATTATGAAGATCCTCAGAGAAGAGTCTGCCTTTTCCACAAGTCTTGCAGGGCCTAACCAGCCCTTTTTTAGACTTTGACATTCTGTGAGAAACATAGCCAAAATATTTTCTCCAACTGTACCTCAGATGCTGGTATGAGATTAAGTGATATCTGGAAGTTGGAGAGTAAAAGGGTAACAGAGAAACACTGAGGCTGAGCCGAGCTCAGGGAATCTCCCTAACAAACAACGTGCTGTAAGAAACCTGAGGTATGGTGGCTCTGCAGGGGATGGGTATTCCATGGGATGAGTACTCCAGGGTGTCAGCTGTGATTGGATGAAGTTTGGATGTTTTAAAACAATGTAATTAGGTTACTAAATACTATTGTTTTTCAATGGAGTTAACGCTAATGCTTTAGCGCTACTATTATTACTCTTACAATGGGACTCTCACCATGACGACGGGGAAGATTCAAGCACGTAAGTCTATAAAAGATACAATACTGGAGAAGTAACTTGTTCATCTGATAGAGACTTCTAGCTGCAGATTCCTTACCTAAGATTAGATACCCAACCAATAACTCCCTGGAGGGGAGTCTGCAAAACAAATTTATTTCAAAAAGGTCTGCAGGAATGAATAGGCAAAGTGCCCGTTCCGATGGACTTGACTGACCAGACAGCGGTGTTTTGTGAACATGTGCAAAGAAGCTCACAATGCTGCCTGGCAGATTTCAAGGGCCAGTACTACGTGCGCCAACGCAGTGGTCGCAGCCTTGGCCCTAGAGGAATGAGCATGCAAGACTTAGGGGAGTTTCTTCTTGGCACTAATGCATAGCATATTTTAATACAGAGCACTCTCCATTGTGAAATGGCTTGCATCTGCACAGCCTTTCCCTTCTTTGCTCCAGCATACACCACAAACAGATGGCTGTCAACCCGGAACTCTTTGTGCGGTCAAGGTACAACAACAATGCTCTTTTAGGGTCCAGTCGGCCCTGTTTGTTACAGTACCACATGGCAGTGGTGTTGATCGTGAACACCTGCACTAGTCTTCCCTTGATGGAGGGTAGAAACGCTTTTAATTCCAGCAGGATCACCCGGAGTGCCAGAAGGGTGATCTGGCGCCAAGATTCCACCGGAGACCAAAGGGATCTGATCTTCACCTCTCCCAGATGGCCGCCACATCCCATGAGTGATGCATCTAGGTGGGGAAGAGAGAGGGATCTACTGCTGACCTAACCGCTGATTGTGCAGTTTCCTCTGAGACCAGGTCGGAGAGATTTCCCTCATTCTGTGCCCATTGAAACTTCAGGTCCAACTGGGGAGCCCTCATATGTGCCATCGCAGACTGTGTGTTTTGGTGCAGACAAAACCTAAAAGTCGACATGGTACACATCCCTGTGTGCCTAGCCCACAACCACTGCCTGTGGAATACATAATTCACCCCTCTAGCAGGCCTCACAGCCCTATGGCAGGGTGCACCAAACCACAGGTGCCGGCATATCTGCATGATCAATATGCCCCCTATAGTGTCTATGTCCATTCTTTGACATTGTAAGTGCATATGCCCCCTATAGTGTCTTGACATTATAAGTGCAGTGAAGCCATATTGAGTACATGGTCCCGGACTTTCTCATTACAAACTCCACAGCTCCATGATGGCTTTACTGAATGCTAAAAAGTTTTATAAACCCCCCACCAATGCCAGTGTTGGATATATTGCAAAATGCACTCAGAAGGCATCTTAGAGATGTCCCCTGAAAATTGACCCTCCCTGGCAAGTAGTCCATTGGTTATCATCTGCCAGTATAAGTACCACCCCTAAATTCAGTATTTAGTGGCACCCCTGAACTTTGAACCTCAGATTCCTGCGACCTAAGAAGAAAAGGAAAAAGAAGACACTGTGCAGCCGAGCCTGAAGACCGGCCTGTTTAGTGCTCAAAGACCCTGCAAAGAAGACAATGCTTGTCCTATGGTCAGCGACTTCCTGAACCCAAGGAAGGCTGCCCACGCTTCAACAAAGATCTGATCTCCAGATGACAGCCGCCCTGTCCAGAAGACCCAACTACAAGGACTCAGGATCCAGCTGGAACTGCGATCCCTGCCCACGCTGCACCCAACGCCCACGGCCCGGGTCTGAATGGCACACCTGTCCACTGAAGTCTCCCTGGTAAACCAGACCGCGAATCCAGGATTGGCTGACCTCTCCTGGACTGCACAAAAATGTCTAAAGCCTCATCTTGAAGGGTCCCCCAAAAGGCGACTTGCTTCGGTCAAGGAAATCCGACCCCAAAGGGCACCCCTGCATCCTCCGCCCCAACTTTGGGGAGCCGAGCCGAAGGTGCCCGAGTCTTGCTATACAACTGAACTTACCTGCCCAACCGGTGATCACCTTCATCCAGCTTCCTGGTCTGAGTCTACAGCCTCTTTGTGCAACCGAGATTCCCAATTGAAAAGCATTGGGTGCCAGACGCAGATTTGCACTCTGCACCCGGCCACCCCTGTGCCATTGGTGGTGTAAGATTGCTGGTGCCTTGTGAACCCCATGTGCTCTTTCTAACCTGCAGGGCTTGTGCCCTGAAACCGCGGGTACTTACCTGCTAACTGCACCTCATGTGGATGTCCCAGTCTCTACTGACTAACACTGGGCCGAGTGACCACTGCACCCAGCCGCCCTGGTGCCGTTGGTGATGCAGTACCTACCTTGATCTGACCCTTGCCCAGTGCTGATCCAAATCACTGAAGAGTGGACGTACAAGTCGAGTACATACCTGTAAATGTATTTAAATGTTTTCCTCTGTAGGAAGCTGCCTCATGTATACACTATACCAAAATGAGGTATACTGTGAACAGAGTCCAGGAGATCCCAAGAGGTATAGCAGAGACTAAATTAGACAATCACTAACAGCTCTCCTTGTGATAGTGTGGGTAAGCAGTTAGGCTTATCAGGAGGGTGTGTTAAGCATTTATTGTATTGACTCAATCAAGGCTGATGGCACACACTCCGACAGAATCCAGACGAATTAGGACTCCGGCCTCCTCAGACCGAGTGCTCTGTGGGCTGGTACTTTGTGATCTTGCTCAAGGTCCCCTCTCGACACGTGGTCATTCGGCCTGTGGAAACTCTTGAGGGTCACCTTGAATTCTGTTTGGCTTCCCTGGCTGCTCCAGACGTGCCCTAACTCCCCATTGCTTGGTGAGTCCCCTGGACCTTGCTGGTCCACACCGTAACCTGCTTGACCTTCCTACGTGGGTTGCTGTTGCCAAGTCTTGTTGGTACTCCAGCCGGACACTGACCCACAGCACTCAATATCCTTCGTGGGACAGCTCGCATCCGGCTCCTGGTCATCCTCGACATTTCCTCGACCTTGTGGCTGCAGAGTCAAGCATTCCTTCTTCGCACCTGAAGCACACGACAATTGTGGGCATTCGTCTACTGAGCCCCTGGTCACCCTGAAGTGACCAAGACTCTGTCCCCTCTGCTTTCAGGTTCCTCCCATCATGAATCCACCCTTGGATTCCTACTGACACTTTCTTCCTTCTCGGCAGCATCTCTTCTTTGAAGCTCTCCATTGAGAACAACGGGGGTTTCCGACACCACTCCAGGCCTATGCACCCGGCTCCTCTGGGATAGGGCACTCGGTATCCATGGGTGGGGTGGCTCTCTAACCGCCTAAGTTCCAAAGGGTTTCCTCGAAGTCCAGCAAGAAGGGTCCTTAAACTTTAAAATTGTAACCGCGACTTCCCCATAGAATTGTACGGAGCCCGTGGTCGTGTTAGCACATTGCACCCGTCCTCCGTGGGGTCCCTTTCTACTCACCTTGGGTGGTTCCTTGGGAGTCCCAGCGATTCTACGTGTTCTAGACACGGTCTCGACTCCCGTCGTGGTTCTTATACCACTATTTTAGTATATGGTTTGGTCTCCCCCTGGAGCCCACTGTGTATTGTGCTACTTACAATGGTTTCTTTGCTTAAGTATTGTGTGCTTTGTGCTGGATCCTTGTGTAGAGGATACTAGAGTGTTATGTAAATAAATACATATTTTTGTAACTACTGTGTGGTTCTCCTTTCATTTAGTTAATACTAAAGTTGATATTTTGGTGAAACAAGCTGCTTTACACATTCCTCCAAGATTAAGCCTGAAGGTTGCTCTCCACAGCTACCACTAGGATAGCTTTCTAAAGATTATCTTTGACCTCATACATCATAAGGGTCGTATGGATTGGTGCAAGGTCCCCACTTAATTAGTGGACAGCATATGCCAGACCAACTTCTCACATATTGTATTGGAACCGTTTACAGGTTTGTATTACTTTTAAAACTGATCAAAATACAGCAAGATTACTTTTGATTAGACTTGGATTGCTTCTCAGTTACTTTGAGGTGATATGCCAAGATATCATACACTAGAGTTGATCACTTACGGGTAAGTAAGACAATTCATAAGTGAAACCACATTTACTTTCTAGTCTTAGGAAACAGTAAGTCAACACAAAATATTTAGGTACAAAACTCATAACATTGGTTCCTATGGAAAAAAGAGTGTTACAGGTAAGTACATGACTTACAAGGAAAATGCTACTAACCAGTATGCATCTGTTCATGGTATGTAGAGCTGCAGAGTTGCACACTGTGCATAGATCGCCACCTAGTGTTGAGCCCGGATGTTTGCAGTTTGTTTTTGTCCTGAAAAGTTCTTTGAAAGTCACGAGGTGGGGGACTCCTCCTCTGGACCATACTGCGCATGGACATGGTCTCCATCCACAGATTGGTTTTCGCTATTGGGGAAATGATGGAGCATTGCAAGAAAAGGAAGGATGTCCGTGTAAACTGGGCCCGAATGTTTGCAGTTTGTTTTTGTCCTGAAAAGTTCTTTGAAAGTCACGAGATGGGGGACTCCTCCTCTGGACCATACTGCGCATGGACATGGTCTCCATCCTCAGATTGTTTTTCGCTATTAGGGAAATGATGGAGCTTTGCAAGAAAAGGAAGGATGTCCGTGTAAACTGTATCTAATTAAGATAATACTGGAACAGACAAGGGTAGCCGGGGAGGCGGGTGGGCGTGTGCAACTATGCAGCTCTACATGCCAAGAACAGATGCATACTGGTAAGTAGCATTTTCCGTTCGAGGCATATGAGCTGCAGATGGCACTCTGTGCATAGATTGTATAGCAGTACCCACCGTTAGCGGCGACCACCCCTATCTGTTGCAGTAGTTTGAAATAATGTTTTGAGAACAGCCTGGCCCACATTAGCTTGTTGCTTGGTTTGCACATCTACACAATAGTGTTTTGTGAATGTGTGCGGTGTAGACCATGTAGCTGCTCTGCAGATGTCATCTAGGGGAATGTTACCTGAAAATGCCATTGAAGCCCCTATTTTTCTTGTAGAATGGGCTTTAGGAGGAACAGATAACGTTTGTTTAGCTTTGTGGTAGGAAATTTGAATGCATTTGACAATCCATCTAGCTATCCCAGATTTTGATATGGGATTACCCTTGTGTGGTGGTGAGAAAGACACAAAAAGTTGTTTGGTTTTACGAAAAGGTTGTGTTCTCTCAATTTGGTATAGCAATGCTCCTTTGACATCTAAGGTATGAAGAGCTCTTTCTGCTACTGTTTGTGGCTGCGAGAAGAAAACTGGCAGTTCCACAGATTGATTGAGGTGGAACGGAGAAATGACCTTGAGTAGGAATTTTGGATTAGTACGGAGAACAACCTTATTCTGATGCATTTGCAAGAAAGGTTCTTGAAGAGTTAGTGCTTGTAGTTCACTAACTCCCCATGGAGAAGTAATAGCTACTAGGAAGGCAACTTTCCATGTTAAAAATTGTAGTTCACATTTATGTAAAGGTTCGAAGGGAGGTCCCATTAGCCGTGTGAGAACAATGTTTAAATTCCACACTGGTGAAGGTGGTACTCTGGGAGGAATTATTCTCTTAAGGCCTTCCATAAAGGTTTTAATATCAGGCACTCTGAAGAGAGATAGATGCAGTCTGTTTTGAAGATATGCTGCTATTGCTGCAAGATGTAGTCTAATAGATGTGTAGGCTAAGTTACATCTTTGGAGGTGCAGTAAGTATCCTATGATGTGTTGAATAGACACGTCTAAAGGATTAATATTGTTGTTGTGACAATATATTACAAAACGTTTCCACTTAGCTGCATAGCATGCTCTAGTTGTTGGGCATCTAGCTTCTTTTATAACATTCATGCAGTCTGGAGGAAGGTTAAGATATCCAAATTCTAGGATTTCAGGAGCCAGTTCTCAAGGTTGAGCTGAGCTGGGTCCGGGTGCCTGATCTCTCCAAGGTTCTGTGTTAAAAGGCGTGGAGACAGGTATCGTTTTTGGTGTGGCACTACAGACAGTTGTAGCAGTGTGGTGTATCACGGCTGCCTGGCCCACGTTGGAGCAACTAGGATGAGGGTCAGAGAATGCTGCTGTAGTTTGAGTACTACTAGTGGCATGAGTGGTAGAGGTGGAAAAGCGTACGCAAATTTGTTTGACCAGTTGATCCATACCGCATTGCCTTTGGACAGTGGGTGTGGATATCTGGCGGCGAAGCTTGAGCATTTGGTGTTTTCGTGGGTGGCAAAGAGGTCTATCTGAGGTTGTCCCCACATCTGAAAGAAGGGTTGAAGAACTTGTGTATGAAGTTCCCACTCGTAGATCTGTTGTGTCTGACAACTTAACAGGCCTGCTATGGTATTTTTAACTCCTGGGACATGCTGGGCTAAGAGGAATATGTTTTGAGGTATAGCCCACCGCCATATGTTCTGTGCTAGCTGCGAGAGTTGCAGGGAGTGTGTTCCTCCCTGTTTCTGTATGTAATACAAGGCTGTCATGTTGTCTGTGCGGACTAACACAGCTTTGTTTGATACTTGCTGTTGAAACGCTTTCAGTGCTAGGAATATAGCTATTAACTCCAGATGATTGATGTGGAGTAACTTTTGTTGCGGTGTCCACCTGCCTTGCGTGGTGTGTTACAGTAGGTGGGCCCCCCAGCCGGAGAGCAATGCGTCCGCTGTCAAGATTATTTGAGGAGCTGGCTCTAGGAACGGTCGTCCCTTGGAAAGGTTTTTGGTGTTCCACCACTGCAGAGAGCGATGAGTCCAACCATCTACCAACACTAGGTCTGTTAATTGACCTTGAGCCTGGTTCCATTGGCGTAATAAGCAGTCTTGGAGAGGACGCATTTGAAGTCTTGCATGGGGCATTATGAAAATGCAAGAGGTCATCATCCCTATAACCTGCATAAACATTCGTGCTGGAAGCGAGTGTTGTGGCTGAAACTTTGTGAGAAGAGTTTGCATGCTGGCTATCCTTATTGGAGTAGGATAAGCTAGCGCTGTTGGGGTGTTTATTGTGGCACCGAGGTACTGTTGTACTTTGGATGGTTGTAGATGAGACTTGGTGAGGTTTATTGTGAACCCCAAGTTGTGGAGCAGTTGGATTGTGGCATGGGTGTGTTCTACACACTGGTTGTATGAGCTGGCTTTTATGGGCCAGTCGTCGAGGTACCGGAAGACGTGAATGTGCTGTCTTCGTAAATGTGCTGTCACTACTGCTAGGCACTTGGTGAATACTCTTGGTGCTGTAGTGACTCAAAATGGGAGTACTTTGAATTGATAGTGCTGCCCGTTTATTACAAATCTGAGATATTTCCTGTGAGCTTTGTGAATGGGAAAGTATGCGTCCTTGAGATCTAGAGTAGCAAGGAAGTCGTTTTGTAATAGGAGAGGAAGGACTTGTTGGAGTGTGACCATGAAAAAATGGTCTGACTGGATGTATATGTTTAGCGGTCTGAGGTCCAGAATAGGCCTTAGAGAGCCGTCCTTTGGGATAAGAAAGTATAGGGAGTAAACCCCCTTCTTTTGTTGGTGCAGAGGAACTGGTTCTATTGCACTTTGATAGATGTTCTTGTGACATTTGGCGCTGTTTGGATGGTATGTTTGGGTGGGGGGGGGGGGGGGGGTAGATGTTAGTTCTAGACATTAACCTGACTGAATAATTTGTCGCACCCACCTGTCTGATGTGATGTTGATCCAGACAGGAAGGAATTGTTGTAGTCTTTCCCCCACAGCAGTGGAATGTTGGGGGGGAAGCGGAGGAAAGTCATTGGGTAGGGGTGGAGGCAGAGCGGGAGTTGTTGGTTTTGCCTCTGCCTTTGTTGTTGTTACCCCTGTAACCCCCTCTCTGGTAGCCCCTAGTGAATGTGGATTGGCTTGGGGTCTTGTAAGAAGTGGAAGGGCTTTCGGAGGAGTAGCTTCTTGCGTTGCCTCTATATGATGTCTTTTTTCATTTTCTCTAAAGACACTTCGACATTAGGGCGAAAAAAATGTTTTTCATCAAATGGCTGATTGAGGATGAAATTTTGTACCTCAGGTTTAAAACCTGAAATACGTAGCCATGCATGCCTACGCAAAAGGGTACTGGTATTAATTGCCCTTGAGGCAGTGTCTGGAGCATCTAGGGCACAACGAATTGAAGTATTAGTAATATTTGTACCTTCTTGTGTGAGTTCATTGACCCTATTTTTATACTTGTCTGGTAGATGCTGCATTGTGGACTCTAGTTTATCATAATGTGCCCTGTCGTATCTTGCCATCAACGCTTGAGTATTGGCAATGCACCATATGTTAGCTGCCTGTGACGCCGTGCGCTTACCAGAGGCGTCAAGGAGTTTAGATTCCTTATCTGGTGGTGAGGCCTCACCGGATGTCTGTGAATTAGCACGTTTACGTGCATTGGATACTACTAAAGAATCTAATGGTGCTGGACCTCTAATGTAAACTGGGTCTGTAGGGGCAGCTTTGTATTTTTTCTCAATGCGAGTGTTGAGGACCCGAGCCCTGAAAGGATCTTTAAATACCTCTGTTGCGTGCTTAATGTCACCTTTAAGCATTGGCAAAATGGCAGTGGACCTTTGTGTGTTATCAAAAGTGTCCAATAGGAAATCTTCCTCCATAGTATCGGTGTGTAAGTCCACCCCATGATATTGGGCAGCTCTTTGGACTAGTAGTTTAAAACCTATAGTGTCCTCTGGTGGGGAAGGTCTAGAAGGGTATATAGCGTCTTGTGGGACATAAGGCACATCAGGGGTGTTGTAATCATCCCATGGGTTAGGTGACAGAGGGGGACTATTGGTCCCTACTGGGTCATGTGCACCCACACCTGTGTCATCAGAGTCTGTATCTACATCATCAACTGGGTTAGTGGAAGGTGTATGCGAATGATGTGGTGGAGGAGGTGTAGGAGGAGGAACAGTATGGGGAGGTGGTGGAGAAGGGACCCTTGATGAAGAGGTTGCAATGTCTCTCTTCTTTGGGGGAGGAGGAGATGCAGGCGCCTCTAGTGGTCTCTTCTTGGAGCTAAGAGCCAGTTTTCCAGTTTTAGGATCCTTTATAAGAGTCTTTTCAGTAGGATCTGGTGTAAAAAGCTCTTTTGTGTCTGGCAGATCCTTTGGCGTCGAAGTGTTCGAATCCGGAGGTTTTTTCGGCACCGACTCGGTAGCTGGTCTAGAGTCTTTTGGCTTAGAAGTATGACCTTTTGAAATGTCTTTTACCGGAACGTGTTTTTTCGGTTCCGGGTGTTTTTTCGGCTCAGAAGCGTGAGAGTTGTGACCTTTAGGTGTTTTTTTACTCAGCTCAGAGTGCGGTTTCGGCAATGATGAGCCGGTGCCAGTCTTTGGAGCCGAGTGCTTAGGTGTCGGAGCAGTAGTTAGTGTGGTTGAGGAAGATGGCTTCTTTTTCGGTGTCGGTATGGGATCGGCACCCGGAATAGGCTGACTCGAGCCCGAGCCCCCTGAAGGCTTAATAGGCTTCTTTGCCGAGCCCGAAGGCAGGGCGTGGGAAGCAGTCTCTCGGTGTGCACCCGGGACCGTAGGTGAGGGTGTGACCGAAGCCTTTTTTGAGGGTGTCGAGGAAGGGTTGGGGTCGACGTTCTTACTTACGACCCGTTGAGCTGGAGTGATGTCCTCGACGTCTGAGTCTTTGGCATCAGAGGAGCTGGCACTTTCTTCGGCCTGCTGGTGTTCTGGCACGTCGACGCCTTCTTCGTAGAGTTAGACGGGAATTGACGCTGACGAGCGAGCCATTGTTCTTCAAGCTCGTCGGTCCCGAATTGTCTTTTTGGAGCCGAAAGAGGCTCAGTCTTTGGCCTCGTGCTCCGGTGAAAGGCAAAGGTTACACACCTCATGTAGATATGTGTGGGGAAACTTCGACCCACATTGAGGACACTTCTTGAATGGCGTCCTTTCCATGAGCCAGAGAGTAAGGCCTAGGTAGGCCCGAAGGCCTTTGTCGACGACCGGAATCGAAGACTTTGAAGTGGTGAAGAATCGCGTCGATGTGGAGCACGATCGAAACAATACAGTCGAACTGGGTGAGGATTGCGCGCCAAAGGAAATTCGGTTCCAAACTGGAGCGCAGGAAACACATCCGAGCCCGATGGCGGAAAAAAACAATCTGAGGAGGGAGCCGATGTACATGCGCAGTATGGTCCAGAGGAGTCACCCATCTCGTGACTTCCAAAGAACTTTTCAGGACAAAAAGAAACTGCAAACATCCGGGCCCAACACTAGGTGGCGATCTATTCACAGTGTGCAATCTGAAGCTCATATGCCTCGAACATATGGTTTTTGGGGATTAGGACCAAGGTTCCCCAAGGTCTAGTTAGGCACTAAAATTGCACCACCAGCGGCACTGGGGTGGCCGGGTGCAGAGTGCAGGGGACCAATGTTAGCCAAAGGGGCTAATGGGGCCTTCGGTTAGGGACTGCTTACGCGCGGGTAACTCTGTTGTGGAAGCCAGGCTCCTGGAGTTAGGATCAACAATGCAGGGGTCAACAATCAGCAAAAGAGCTGCACCACCAGCGGCACTAAGGCGGCAGGATGCAGAGTACCACAGAGACATCGGGAGCCCTGTGTATTGCAATAGAAATCTTTGGTTTGGAAAAGATGCTGCAGGCTCGGTCAGGGAAGCTTACTGTAGGCGACCACTGGCTTGAGAGGTTAGTTGGACTTTCAGGGGATGCCTGGACATATTTGGCTGGGCCACACAAGGCTGTCGGGCATCAGGTACAGGGGTGTCTTTAAGAATCGGGTCTTCTTACCAGCTCTGGTAGCGGTCGGGGACCTTCAGGTTGAGGCTACAGGCGTCGGCTTGAGGGAGGTCAGAGTTCACCAGGTCCAAGGTCAGGATGGCTAGGGAACCCGCCTAGTGGTGTTGGGCCACTCAAACTCAGGCTGTGGGCTTTTTTTTATTTTTATTTTTTTTTATTTTATTTTTGTGAAGCCTTTATCGGCAATAAGGAGAAAGCAACACACAGCTTCGCGCCTACAACCTGTGACATCAGGCCGGCAGCACCGATAGAATCAGTTCATAACATGTCCAGCATTAGAAGTATAGCATTACCGATGTTAGACACAGCATGCCGCCTACAACCCGAAACGGGCCGGCCGCGATATAAACTGGTATCGTTGGATAACATACAAAGTAGAAATACGACTCTGGAAGTGCTGCACAGTCAAGCCTAGTGCTTTGAGGCTTCTTTTATAATTTTTTGGTACAGTACCTAACATAAACCTTGAACAAAACTAAACTCCCACGTGATATACCGCCATAACTTGTGTGTGGACAGGGGGGGAATCGCAAGACAGGGGGGGGGGGGGGGCACGTAACTGTCTGAGGGGGGATGCAGTGCAACCATCTCCCGGGTAAGTGATGCTGCAAACCAGTGCTATACATTAGGCTGACACGGGAGGAGGGAGATAAGGAGGTGGGGGGGGGGGGGGGAACAGGAAACAGTAGTGATGCGTGTAACATGGCTATGAAACGGGCGCGGAGTCATGCAAGGAGGGCGTGTCGCATGGTTCTGAAGAGTTGTCCCCTTGCTCCTGAAGAAGGTAGGCTACCAGGGGTCCCCAGAGATCCTTGGGGCGGGACATATGAGGCATGAGATCGGCATAATTGCGTAATTGTTCTTGCCATGTGATCATTGTATTAAGCCATATTTTGAACTTGGGCGCACGGCCCCTACCCCATTTGCATGCCACAAGGCGTTTGGCGAGCAGGAGGCCCATTGCGAAAAATTTCCTATGTGTTTTCAATGCCGGCGCTGAGTGACCCAGCAGAGCTATCTTGGGACAGGGCGTAACATTCACCCCTACCATATCAGACAATGCCTCGAAAACCTCGCGCCAGTACATCGCCACAGCGGGACAGGTCCACGCAAGGTGAAAAAAATCAGCCCCTTCGCCCCTGCAACGGAGGCAGCGATCGTTTGCGCTCAGTCCGAGTCGGAACAGCTTAGAGGGAGTGAAGTAGGTGCGGTGCAAGAATTTGAAATGCAGCAGCCGGAGACGGGCATTACTGGTGACCGCATTAGTGTGGGAGCAGCTTTCTTCCCACTGTTCGTCCGAAAGTGGGGTGCCAAGATCGGCATCCCAGTCCCTGCGGGATCTAAGGGAGGGGGGGGAAGGTGCCGGCTGTGCATGCCGATATAGCATAGACACCACGTGCTTCGGGGAGTCAACCTGTAGGAGCGTATGGAGGGGGGCCAGGGTGTCTGGTTCGTCCGGGAAAGAGGGCGTGACCGCCTTGACATTTTGGCGAAGCCTGACATAAAGGAAGGTGTCCATTACAGAGGGGGTATGCTCACCAAAAAACTGAGCCGCCGTGCGGAATTGTCCCTGGAGGTACAGCTCGCCCCATGTGTGGACCGCCAGTTTTACTAGCAATTTTCGGCCGATCTCCTCACAGGCCATGCGCAACCGCGGGTCATGTGCTAGGGGCATAAGCGGGGAGTAAAGGAACGTGAATCCCATGTGTCGCGCTATTCGCTGCCAGGCCAAAACCGTGCAGTCCACTGTGGTCGGGTCTCGGTCAGTGACCCGGGGCGTGGTGTGTAAGTAGCCCGATGGCTGCACAGGCCTCATATAACCGTCCTCTACAGCCAAGTGGGCCATGAAGGGAGGAGGGTGAAGCCAGTAGGCGGCAAAGTGGCCCTGGGCACAATCATAGTATCGCTGAAAGTTCGGTACCTCGAATCCGCCTTGGTGGTACGGTAGCATGAGAGTTTGTAAACTAACCCTGGGCTGCTTACCGCCCCAAATGAGGCGTGACAGTTGGGAGTTAAGGGAGCGAAAAAAATGCGATCCCGGATTGTACGGGATGTTGGTGAAAAGATACAGGAATTTTGGAAGGATAACCATCTTGATGAGGGATATACGTCCCGCCATGGAGAGAGGGAGATGAATCCACCTAGTGATGGTATCAGACAATTTATCCAGGACTGTGCCAAAATTAGCCCTTATAAGTTCAGGCTGTGGGCTTTGAGTGCAAAATCACAGAGCGGTCAGGATCCGGGTTCTGTGCTGGAAATCTTGGCTGAGCAAATCTGTTGCTCACAGAAGACAGAGTCTTTAAGTTGAGTGCAGGGCAGGTCCTCCGGGCTCTGGGTGGCTGCTGGCTAGGTAGAGGATTCCGCTGTAGTAAGGTCAGAGTCAGCACAGACCGGTAGGGCTGGGGCCAAAGTAGTTGGTGTCCTCTTCTTCTTAGGTCAGTACGGCTCTTTGGTCCTCCTTTTTTTCTCGAATTTGAGGAGGCAAGGTTCAGGGTCATCCCTAAATACTAAATTCAGGGGTGTTTTTAGGGGTGTGCAGGTCCCTTCCGTGGGGTGAGTACATCCCCTATTATGTAATCCTCCAGTGGGAGTGGGGACATGAGCTTTTTCCTAATTGACTGGGTTCCCTCATATTCAAGATGGAGGGGACTGAGATGTGTGCTTCACCTCGCCTCCACCACCTGAGGAGTGGGCTTGACAAAGGTAGTCACACCTCTCCTAAATCGGTTTCCCCGCTGATTCTCTCACCCGAAGTGGGGGTCAGAACTGGTGGGAGCCAGGTGCTGGGGGCAACAAAAGGCAAGGACAGCTTACGTAGGTGGCAACCAGCCCATCCTGGGGAAGGAGGCATGACACCACTTCCCAGGATAGGCTTTGTTTCTGGACCCAGAGAGCGGAAGCTCTCTACCCAGGGGTCCAGAAGCCTGTCTGGTAGTGGCAAATGTCAGGCAGCCATTCAGGAACCACACCAGGGCTGGTCCCTTTTCAGGGGGTATCTCTAAGATGCCCTCTGAGTGCCTTTTACATTAAATACCACACTGGCATCAGTGTGGGTGTAATGTGCTGAGAAGCTTTCTACTACACTTCCCGGTTTTCAGAGTAGCCATTATGGAGCTGTGGAGTTGTTAATGACCAACTCCCAGACCATATACTCTTATGGCTTTACTGCGCTTACAATGTCTAAGAATGGACGTATGCAAAAAGAACAGAATGCAGAACAACGTCATAAATTCACCCCAGAACAGAGATCTGGGGCTAAATCCATTGGTTTTTTGCTCGCCATTCCAGTTTGGACCCAGCCATATACAAATCAGTCTTGACCCTGCGCCCCAATGGGAATAGTCCAGCCCGAACTGCCAGGCCAGGTCTTCCCTGGACTGGAAACAAGGATCCTAAGACTGGTTTCGGGCTTTCAGCCCTCATCAGCCAGGATAGCTTGACTCCAGTGGCATGGAGAGCAGGGGACCCACACCTGGGCATGCCCGTCCTACTCGGGGTGACAAATGCAAAAAGAACAATTGATGGACAGAATGCAGAACAATGTCATACATGCACCCCAGTACAGAGATCTGGGCCTAAATCCATAGTTTTTTTGCACACCATGCCATTCCAGTTTGGACCGAGCCATAAGCAAATCAGTCTTGACCCTGCGCCCCAATGGGAACAGTCCAGCCCAAACTGCCAGGCCAGGTCCTCCCTGGACTGGTAACAAGCATCCTAGGACTGGTTTCGGGCTTTCAGCTCTCATCAGAAAGGATAGCTTGACTCCAGTGGCACGGAGAGCACGGGACCCACCTCTGGGCCTGCCCGTCCCACTCGGGGTGACAGATGCCCTGAAACTGGCCCCAGGATGCTTTTTTCCGGTCCAGGGAGGACCTGGTCTGGCAGTTCGGGCTGGACTGTTCCCACAAGTAACAGGGTCAAGACTGATATGCATATGGCTGGGTCCAAACTGGGGTGGTGTGGTGAGCAAAAGAATGATAGATTAAACCCAGATCCTTTTGACTGGGGGTGAATGTATGCATTGTCCAGCATTCCGTCCATTAATTGCTTCTTTTGCATAAGAATGGACGTAGACACTGCAGGGGTACAGTGCTCATGCAACTGTACCCGCACCTGTGGTATAGTGCACCCTGCTAGAGGGGTGGCTTACCTAGGCCCCAGGCAGTGGATTGCAGGCATGGCGCACAGAGATGTGTGCCATGTTGACTCTTCATTTTTCAATGCATCAAATAAGCAGTCTGCAATTCAGTGTGTGTGTGTATGTGTGTGTATGTGTGTGTATTAAGGTACAGGGCCTCTAAGAGTGGCACATTAGGTGTTGCAACCTTCAGAGGCCTTCCCTGGTCACTGTGCCCTTGGTACCCATGGTACATTTTACAAGGGGCTTACCTGTGGCCAGAGATGTGCAATTGTGGGTAAAAGGTACAACTTTGGGCAAGAACACAGGCCCTGGGAACCTGATTGGCAGGGACCCATCAAGTCAAAATGCATCAGATATCAGACTAAATGTGGGGGGTAAATATGCAAAAAGGGGCACTTTCCTACCTCCTTCCATAGGATTGCATTGCATTTTCTATCTGTTACACTAAATGTCAATCTTTTACCTTTGATAAGATTGCTACTGTCTGACATTAGCAAAGTATTTGATACTACTGTAAAGTATCTTTCTGCCTTTACAAACACAATACCCACTGCATTTTTAAAGTAATGCTATTCTTGACACTGTTACTTACCTGTAAATGAGTTCCTCTTAGATTTAGTCTTGAGTGTGTGTAATCATTTCTTGCCTGAGTGTTTACAACAAATTCCCTCTGATAAGCCTAACTGCTCGACCACACTACCACAAATAGAGTTTTTAGGTCTCGACTGCGTTGCAGGGCAGAGCCCTGCTCCGCCTCCGCGAGAGATTTTTGTAGGAGAGGATTTTCAGAAGAGGGCTTTAAGCCCCGCCCATCATTCCCATTGGCCGGAGTCACCGTTTATGTTAAACTGTGGCCTGCTATCGGAAATGAGGTGTTTTGGTTGCCTCCCTTTGGCTTGCGATCTGGACTCAGTGGCCTGCTTCACGGCTGTCGTGAAGCACTTTCTTATCTTAATGGGGCCATGTGTTTAAACACATGGCCCCATAAAGATACGAGATCCCCATGCTCCAGCGCGATCCTCTTTCGCCTTCGGTCTCCTCTAAGCACTTAAAAAAAAAGTTTTTTTTTTATTTTTTTATTTCACCTCCTGCTTTCCTACCCTCATTCTCGCTTTTAATAGTTGCTGACTCCTTTCCTCAACTCTTTTCTTGTCGGGTCACTTTCCTCCTCTCTGTTGCCCTCCCTTCCCTCTTCTTACCCCACCATGCTCCCACGGATGCTGCACGCTTTGTGCTCCTCTTGTTGACCATCAAACTCGGAGGCCATGGACGAGGGAGATTAGTGCGGGGTGGGGGCAGGATTAGTGCGGGGGGAGTTGGCCAGGAGGCTGGGTTTCAGTTGCCAAAAAAATCAGTTTTTCCTGCACCATTCCTTGTCCCCGGTGCAAAACAAAATGAGAGCCTTTCTCTTGTGCTGTCGGAGGGGAGGGCACGGTGCCCAGCTCGGGGTGGGCACGCATCTCACGGACGGAAGCCACCTCGGTGCTGCCAGCAGGAGTTGAGGAGACAGCTTTGACGTAGAGGTTCGCATCAAGTCTCAGAGCAGTGACCATGTTGCCCCCCACCTCGCTTCCTCTCATAGGATTGCTGGCTTCACAGCTCTGGACTTTAAGAGCTTACTGCAGTGGGGGAGTCATAGTTTTAATTTTGCTTGAAGGCAAACCGATTTGACTAATGAAGCTCAGAACAGTTATTTATAAACATGCCCTCTCTAGATTGGGAAAATCGGACACATTGGGCAACCTGTGGGGGGCGGGAGGATGGGGGGGGGGGGTGAGAGAGAGGGGGGGGGTTAAGGGGGGATTTGTCGTAATGGCCAGAGTGACCGACCTTGAAGCTGCGGAACCAGGTCCGAGTCTTGGCGGAAGTCTAAAAATCCTGTGATTCTGGGCAAATCACGTAATCTCCCCTTTGCCTGAAAAATTAATGTGTGTCTCAAATGTACCTGGTGCTCATGTAAAGCGCTCTGATACCTTCGGGTTGAATTCGCGCCATAAGAAACTGCACATTTACCCCATTGCATTCTGGTAAATGCAGTGTGCTTACTTCAAAGTAGCTGTATTTTTTCACCAATTATGCTGGGCAATGAGCAGGTTCTGGTGTGTAGCCTGGGGCAGGGGAACCCACCCTGTGAGGCCTGGTGCCCCTAGGAGCCTGCATACCCTGTCACAACACCGTGCCTGCATGCTTGTTAGCTGGACTACATTTCCCAGTATACAAGTGTGCAACTGTGTATCTGCAGAGGGACCACAAGGAAGCAGCAGTCCGTACAGCTTGCATCGCACGTATATGCGAGACTGGAAAGAGCTGTTGGTTTTGCAGCAGCACTAAACAAGCGGCATGGGGCAGTCACAGACCTCCTCTTCTTCCTAAGGCGGGTCACATGCTTTTCACCAGGGTGCGTTTGAGCTGCTAGTTTTTAACTTTTTGCCTATATGGCCGGGATGCCGCCACCCCCTCCCAACACATATCCCCAAGGATGGGAAGTCGGACAATAGTTGAACTTTTGGAAGACGGGAGGGAGTCACCCTCCCGGCCGTATTTATTAAAATATGAAACAAAATTTAAAACATTAAATAAAAGTTTCATCATTATGCATTATGTACAATTTGTCATTTATTACATTTCGATGCAGTCATGTACTTTTGGCTAACATCCTGAAAATGCATACACTCTAATTCAAATTGTACATCCTAGCATTAAGGGCCAACGGCAAGGTCTTAACCGGTGTCAGATCCCTACTACCAAACTCCCGCCCTCACTGTGTGAGCGGCGCATGCGCAGAGGGCTCTACCCTCATTGCCAACTGTAACTTCCCTTGTCGTGGTGGGGGCCCCCTTTCTACTCGACGCCATCTTAAGGGTCGTCCGAGTTCCCGTATGAGGTCTCTGTAGGAAGGACAGCGTGGACTCTCCCCCCCAACCCCACACTCTCTATCCGCCGTCGCGGATATCCGACCCCCGGGAAATTAGTAAGGAGGGGCATATAACCACCTCCCCCCCTGGGAGGGGCCCATGGCCATCTCCCCCTAGGCGCCCCATCGTTAGTGGGTGCCGCCTTCCCGTGGAAGGGGCCAATGGCCGTCTTCCCCTGGGCGCTCCCATCCATTGTGGGTGGCGCCCCACTCTAGGGACCTTGAAATTACTGCTCACCGATCATGACCTTACCGCCCGACAAATAAATACGACAGTTGTTTACCTACTAAAAAAGAAAAATTTCACATCATCTTACTGTTATCACTGATCTTTCCTGCAAGAAGAAATTTCTCCAATGCAAACCAAATCTTTATTCTCAAAGTTCCTTCATTCATTCTACCAAGGAAAAAGGCCTATACTTTCATCACTCAGAAAACCTTTATTTTCCTCCAAACTTTTGCTATCAGGGGCTGGTGGGTGGGTCAAAATTGCTGCTTGTTCCGTCGAGGGCTCACGAGCAACGAGTGGGTGCAGCCTTCCGATCCGAGGAACAAGAGGACGATCTTCTGGATTCCCGCTCCTTTATCCTTCTGCGGGAGGGCGTGTACCCGTCCCTGATACGCCTACTGGGCGTGGTCTTCCATCGAGGTGTCTAGGACAACCCCTCTCGGGCGGGGGAAGGCGCGCCCCGGCTACGCCGCTTTGGGCATACCAGCCGGGCTACGCCCACCCCGCCCAAAATGGTTTCCCGGGAGGTTCGGGCACCCATCCATACGTTCGGGGGGACCGAGCGGTCGCCCCTTTCCATTCTAACCATCCTCACCATATGGCTCTTCAAAAACCATCGCTTTCGCTTCTTGCATGAGACGGGAGGGGCCATGGTTTACGGTGAGTGTGCCCAATGATGCTTCTCCCTCCTAACCCGCCCACTTCAGAGATGGATACTGTGAGAAGTTGGCCTGGTAGGGGATGTTTCCAATTCTGGAACCACCTACTACCTGACCAAACAATCCCCTTATGGTGTCTGGTTGTAAGTCAACCTTATTAGACAAGCTATCCTAGTGGTAGCATGGACTAAGCAGCCTAAAGGCTTAACTTAAGAGGTCGTGTTAAGCGAGCTGTTTTACCACATACAATCCTGTAATACCAAATGAAAGGACACCACACAAGTATATATTATAAAAATATATGTGTTTATTACTAAAAACAATCCCCAGTATTCTTTATGAATAAAGGGGCACAAGCGTTAAATCAAAAGCACTGTTTAAACATACAAAGTTGCACAATTATGGATGAGGGCAGGGGGCCACTCAAACCATATACTAAACAAGTGGTATAAGAGAGGCCACTCGAACAGTGGTTAGGCCTAGGGCCTAGGGAATCGCTGGGAGCAGTCAGGACAAGCAATGCTGAAGTCGGGAATGGCCCTCGGGATTCGGGAGATGTGCGGAAAGCGCACGCATGCACCAATGTTAACCAATGGTGCGTAAAAGTCAAATAGTTAAAGTTTAAGGACACTTCCGCTGAACCTAGAGGAACAAAACTTAACACACAGACCCTAGAGGTGTGCACCAGTGTGGGAACACCGGCGGAGCAAAGTTACCTCACCCACAGGAAGTGGGTGCACAGGGTCGAAGTGGCGTCGGGTTTTGACACGCAGGCTCTTGGTGCTTGAAGCTGAAAGGGCTGCAGGCAGGGTGAAGACGAAGTGTCCGGTGGAGTCCAAGGGTGGACTCAAGTTGTAGAGTACCTGAAAGCAGAGGGGACAGAGTCTGGGTCACTCAGCAGTGACCAGGGTGGAACCAGGACGGAACCAGGCAATGTCGGGCGCAATCAGGTGGTCGTCGAGGCGCTTCTCTTCGCTGTCACGTGGGCTCTGGGGCATCTGCGACGTCCAGGAGCAGGTCACGATCTGTCCCACGCAGGCTCTCACCGTCGGTGCAGTCGGCTTCCGGTTTGGAGCAAACAAGCCTTGGTAAGAGCAATCCACGCGGGATTGGAAGATGGCGTCTCACTCGGACCAGGAAGGTCAGAGTCGGGGCTCCCTTTCAGGGGAGCTGGTGTGGATCTGGAGCAACCAGAATCACGAGTCTTCTTTTGTAGTTCGTCGGCACAGGGACCACAAGCCAGCTGGCAAGTGACCGGGCCAACGCGTTGAGCCAAATCGTGCCAAAGGGCCCCACGCAGCACTCGTCGAGTGTGGAGGGCTGAACTTCGGCTCAGGAGTAGCTCAGGGTGGGGGCTTCTCAAACCCCGGTGTACAGCTTCGAGGGTCACTCGTGGGCTGCACGGTCAGCGTCTCGTGGTCACTTCAAGATGGCGTGCCCCACGCTTCCGGTCGCCTCCACGGGTCTCAGCTTTGCAGGGACTGTGGATCGGGCTGTTAGAAGCTGGGCAGGCTTGATCTCGTCGATCTCAGTCGCTCGAGTTCCGGCGGGAACTGCAACTAAGTAGACGTCGAGGGCTGGATGGTGCCTGCTGCTGCAGGGTGGTCACTCCTTGACCACAAGGGAGATTCTTCGGGCTTCCACGTTGAGATGGAGGGCGAAGGGTCCAGAATATCGTTTCAAATGTTTCTTCCAGGAAATCTGATGTGCATTGGCACTGCTCCCACTCTTATTCGAATCTGGGGGGCGTGATTACCTGCTAGGTCCCCTCCTATGGGTGGGACCCAGGAAGTGGGTGGATACACCCCCTTCCTTTGATCCAGGCCGCCCTGGCACGAGGGCTGGAGTGCCCCAGAACCGGTTTGGCCGGATTATGCAAGGGGCAGCCTTGTGCGCCCCAGGCAGTGTCTGGTTTCTTTCAAACCTCCCTGCTACAATACACTATCTCCTGTCTGGAGGGCGGTGACACCCTCCTGTGACAGGAAACCCTTTGTCCAGGACCCCCTTGACTGGGTTTCGGTCAGCTCCAGGGGTCCAGACATTTGTCTGTGGCAGAGGCATCCATTTTGTGGATCTTAAGGCCTTTGGAGAAATCAACCGCATTAAAGTGAAGTAACATGTCTTACCCCTCTAGAGGGGTGGAATGCCATCCCCATCGCCAGAACTGGCGAGGGGATGGTATTCCAAAGCGTATGACACCTTACACGACATGTTTTGATAAAGCCAAACCAGAGTTGCTAAATAACCGCGAGGATTATAAGGCACTTAATAGTATATGGTATGGCATTATCCTGAAACAGCTTAGGGATTTGTTCCCGACGGCTGCAGACAGGCTCAGCTCATGCTAGAGCTCCATCTCACATAAAAACCATGCACCCAGCCTCCAGGATTGGTGAGGCCTGTCTATAGGAGTGGCTCACAGGTTTACATGTGTCCAGATATAGGTTTAGACATAGGTATACTATATCTAAGCAAGGGGTGTGTACACCACCTTACCCCAGCTGAGTGATCAGCCAGTTGTGTCAATTTAAGAACCAGCCAGGGGTGGCAAAAGATATGCTGCAGCCCCTGGTAGGCCTTAGTGGCTCCTGTGCCCTGTGCACCTATAGTGCATTCTACAGGGGCTGACAAGGAGTCCATTTCCAATTGGTATGTACCTAGGGTACATGGAATCCATTTTACAGAGAGAGCAGATGGCCTGGGGCCCTGATTAGCAGGGAACCAGGTCAACTAAGTCAAAAAACCAGCTAAACACAGGCAAAAAATCTGGGGTAACCATAGTCAGGTAGCCACCTTCCTACATAACCCCCCCCCAAACGAAAGGAGATAAGGCTATCCTTGGCCAGGTAAGCCTATATTGCCTGAGTGGCCATATAAGGAAGTACCTGCACTAGCATGGGTACCCCCTGTCTCATGGTCCACTAAGCAGTCCCTCACCCTTTGGGTATTAGAGGGTCTCCACCATAGGGAATCACTACCTTGGGTGTGTTTATGCAAAGTTAAAGGCTGGTTTGGATATGGAGTATTGAAGTGAGGCTCTACTAATTTAGGGCTTAGCTTCCTCCAATTATCTTCCACCATGTGTGCCTTTCTTTCTTTAACTGAGTTGCACTGTGCTCTCAGGGTCAACCTCTGGCTACCTAAAGCTGGAGGCTGGGTCCCTCTGTTTGGCTTGCTGGAGGGACAGTTCAGGTTTGGGCCCTTTGGGTCCCAGGTTTGGCTGTGCCCAACAGAATCCATCTGGGGGAGGTCCCTAACTGTTTTTAAGGGGGCTCCCTCAGGAGTTTTTAAAGTTTTCACCTTACTAGGGCTACTAGTTTTGGTGCACCTAATCTTTTGATGGGGGTGCTTTATTTGACAGGGGGCCCTCTGGGTCTCACTGTCCTTCTTGTCCTCTGCAGCCCTGGGCTGGCTAAGGCAAGGGAGAGAGAGGCAGGTTACCTGCTCCAGACTGGGTCCCACCTGAGAAGGGTCCACTGACATCAGAGGTTCTGTCAGGCTAGGCCCAACCACCTCTGGGGCAGTTCCTTCATCAGGGGTAAGATCAGTTCCCTGAGGAGGCTGATCCTGTCCTAAAGTCTGGTGAGGGGGAGATTTCTCTTCCTCCTCCATGCTCTCAGTTTGTGTGGAGTTATCCATCATTTCAGGTTTCACAACACACGTGTCAGTTTGAGTTTGGGCTGTGGCCATCACAGCCCCACCAACCTTTTCAGGAGGAGACTCAGTTTGGGTTTCTGCTGTTATCATAACAGCTTTGCTATTCTGTTCAGGAAGAGCTTTTGCTAAAGATGGGGCAGGGAGTATCTCTGCCCTACCAACCTTTTCAGGAAGGACATCTTGAATTGGGGCTGTAGCCATTACAGCCCCACTAACCTTTCCATTGGAATTTACCATTCTAGAATGGATTTCCTGTTCAACCCCAGCCCAGGCTGAGATTTCTAAATCATTACCCAGTAGACAGTCTACAGGCAAGTTTGGTGACACTGCCACTCTCTTTGGGCCAGTGACACCTCCCCAGCTGAGACTTACTACTGCCATGGGATGATTTGTTTGGATGCCATCAATGTTTATTACCTGGTATGTGGCACCAGGTAAAAGTTGCTTAGAGGGGACTATGCCATCAGCCACCATGGTGATGCTAGCCCCTGTGTCTCTAAAAGCTTCAACTCTTAAACCATTGATGATGGGTTCTTGTCTATACTTGCTCAAAGTATTTGGGCAAGCAGAGAAGTTGGCAAACCCCATGCCAGCCTCATAAACAAGATCATTGGGTGATGGGGACCTGGATAGGCCAGGGTCCACCTGATTTCCAAAAGTAAACCCACCCAGATTCCTGGGTGTGCTCCCACTTCCTGGGGGATTACTGCTGACAGTAACAGGAGGTGTTGAAGCTGGCTTTGGAGGTATATTTTCTTTATTGTTATTCTTGGGACAACAGCTGTCTGTTTTGTAATGCCCCACCTGTTTACAGGGATAACAATAGGGCTTTTTCTCAGTTGAAGAAGTGTCTTGGGACCCACCCCCATCCTTGGAGTTTTGGGGCCCTGGGGAAGTCTTTTCTTTATTTTTATCCCCCCCCTTATCTTGAGGCTTGGTAGACTCCTTCTTCTGGTTACTGTCCTGATTCTTAGGCCTAATCCTGGTTCTGACCCATTTGTCTGCCTTCTTTCCCAATTCTTGGGGAGAGGTCAGATCAGAGTCTACCAGGTGCTGGTGTAAGAGCTGGTTCTGACAATTACTTAGGATCTGCTCCCTCATAATCAAATTATACAATCCTGTAAAGTCATGTACTTTGCTGCCATGTAGCCAACCCTCCAGAGCCTTAGTAGCACAATCTACAAAATCAGTCCAGTCCTGAGTCTGTGTCTTCTGGGTATCTCTGAACTTCAACCTGTACTGTTCAGTGGTTAAGCCAAACCCATCTATCAGAACACTCTTCAGGACTTTGTAATTGTTTGCATCCTCATGTCTGACAGTGAGGAGCTTATCTCTCCCTTTCTCTGAAAAGGAGTACCATAAGATTGCTGCCCACTGTTCCTCAGGAACCTGCTGTACCATGCAGGCTCTCTCAAGAGCAGTCATCCATTTGTGGATGTCATCCCCTTCTTTGAAGGGGGGCACAATCTTTGTCAGGTTTCTACTATCATAGGACCTGGGTTTCTCTTTAGGAATATTGCTGCCACCAGTGGCATCTAAGCCACACAATTTCTGCTCTCTTGCCAAGGCAAGTTTAGCTTGAGCTAAGGTAAGCTTAGCTTGACTCAGGGCTACCTCCTCTCTCTCTATCTGGAGTCTGACAGCCCTCATTCTAGCCCTATGCTCAGCTTTTTGAGAAGCACTCATGCCTCTCTCTGATTCTCTGGAGGCACTAGAAAGATGAGAGTCCCCTGAGGGAGATCTCACTCTTCTGTTGCCTGGGAGAATCATATGTTGGGTTCTGGGGAGGTGCTGGCCCTCTCCATTCCCCAGTAGGTCCAAGTTGGCCTGGCTAAGCCTACCAACTGGAACCTGGCTACCCTGATCCTGTACTTCTAAGTCCTCAACTTCTGAGTCCTCATCCAAGTCATCATCATCCTCCTCTTCAGGGGGATCAACTGCAGGGGGGTTCCCTTCAGTTCCTGTATCTAGGGAAGCTGCTTTTGCCCTCTCTAAGTCATCCTGTTCTAGGAGTCCTATCAGGATTAGGCAGGTGGGGCTTCTGCCCCTTTTTAACCCTCTTGCTTTGCACAAGACAATCAAGTCTCTGCGGGTTAGTTTGTCATATCCAGAAGTTGCCTGGGTAGGGTCAACTGTCACAGGACTAGACCCTGAGGCCTTTCCTGTGTCGGACATGGTTACTAGTGAGGTGTAAGTGGTGCACTTACCTACACTAAGTGTTTTCCTCCTGGACCTTGCTAGTGAGTTGTAGTCAGGGGTGTGCTACTCCCTTCAACCTACAACTACTAAGTTCAGTAGAACTTAATATGCTAAGCTTTTGATTTTATATGTACCTAGAGGTACTTGATGTGATCTTTCAATTTGATATAAAGATTGCAATGGTAAAACAACAGCAAGCTCAAATCCGCACCGCTGCTCACCAATGTGAGAAGTTGGCCTGGTAGGGGATGTTTCCAATTCTGGAACCACCTACTACCTGACCAAACAATCCCCTTATGGTGTCTGGTTGTAAGTCAACCTTATTAGACAAGCTATCCTAGTGGTAGCATGGACTAAGCAGCCTAAAGGCTTAACTTAAGAGGTCGTGTTAAGCGAGCTGTTTTACCACATACAATCCTGTAATACCAAATGAAAGGACACCACACAAGTATATATTATAAAAATATATGTGTTTATTACTAAAAACAATCCCCAGTATTCTTTATGAATAAAGGGGCACAAGCGTTAAATCAAAAGCACTGTTTAAACATACAAAGTTGCACAATTATGGATGAGGGCAGGGGGCCACTCAAACCATATACTAAACAAGTGGTATAAGAGAGGCCACTCGAACAGTGGTTAGGCCTAGGGCCTAGGGAATCGCTGGGAGCAGTCAGGACAAGCAATGCTGAAGTCGGGAATGGCCCTCGGGATTCGGGAGATGTGCGGAAAGCGCACGCATGCACCAATGTTAACCAATGGTGCGTAAAAGTCAAATAGTTAAAGTTTAAGGACACTTCCGCTGAACCTAGAGGAACAAAACTTAACACACAGACCCTAGAGGTGTGCACCAGTGTGGGAACACCGGCGGAGCAAAGTTACCTCACCCACAGGAAGTGGGTGCACAGGGTCGAAGTGGCGTCGGGTTTTGACACGCAGGCTCTTGGTGCTTGAAGCTGAAAGGGCTGCAGGCAGGGTGAAGACGAAGTGTCCGGTGGAGTCCAAGGGTGGACTCAAGTTGTAGAGTACCTGAAAGCAGAGGGGACAGAGTCTGGGTCACTCAGCAGTGACCAGGGTGGAACCAGGACGGAACCAGGCAATGTCGGGCGCAATCAGGTGGTCGTCGAGGCGCTTCTCTTCGCTGTCACGTGGGCTCTGGGGCATCTGCGACGTCCAGGAGCAGGTCACGATCTGTCCCACGCAGGCTCTCACCGTCGGTGCAGTCGGCTTCCGGTTTGGAGCAAACAAGCCTTGGTAAGAGCAATCCACGCGGGATTGGAAGATGGCGTCTCACTCGGACCAGGAAGGTCAGAGTCGGGGCTCCCTTTCAGGGGAGCTGGTGTGGATCTGGAGCAACCAGAATCACGAGTCTTCTTTTGTAGTTCGTCGGCACAGGGACCACAAGCCAGCTGGCAAGTGACCGGGCCAACGCGTTGAGCCAAATCGTGCCAAAGGGCCCCACGCAGCACTCGTCGAGTGTGGAGGGCTGAACTTCGGCTCAGGAGTAGCTCAGGGTGGGGGCTTCTCAAACCCCGGTGTACAGCTTCGAGGGTCACTCGTGGGCTGCACGGTCAGCGTCTCGTGGTCACTTCAAGATGGCGTGCCCCACGCTTCCGGTCGCCTCCACGGGTCTCAGCTTTGCAGGGACTGTGGATCGGGCTGTTAGAAGCTGGGCAGGCTTGATCTCGTCGATCTCAGTCGCTCGAGTTCCGGCGGGAACTGCAACTAAGTAGACGTCGAGGGCTGGATGGTGCCTGCTGCTGCAGGGTGGTCACTCCTTGACCACAAGGGAGATTCTTCGGGCTTCCACGTTGAGATGGAGGGCGAAGGGTCCAGAATATCGTTTCAAATGTTTCTTCCAGGAAATCTGATGTGCATTGGCACTGCTCCCACTCTTATTCGAATCTGGGGGGCGTGATTACCTGCTAGGTCCCCTCCTATGGGTGGGACCCAGGAAGTGGGTGGATACACCCCCTTCCTTTGATCCAGGCCGCCCTGGCACGAGGGCTGGAGTGCCCCAGAACCGGTTTGGCCGGATTATGCAAGGGGCAGCCTTGTGCGCCCCAGGCAGTGTCTGGTTTCTTTCAAACCTCCCTGCTACAATACACTATCTCCTGTCTGGAGGGCGGTGACACCCTCCTGTGACAGGAAACCCTTTGTCCAGGACCCCCTTGACTGGGTTTCGGTCAGCTCCAGGGGTCCAGACATTTGTCTGTGGCAGAGGCATCCATTTTGTGGATCTTAAGGCCTTTGGAGAAATCAACCGCATTAAAGTGAAGTAACATGTCTTACCCCTCTAGAGGGGTGGAATGCCATCCCCATCGCCAGAACTGGCGAGGGGATGGTATTCCAAAGCGTATGACACCTTACACGACATGTTTTGATAAAGCCAAACCAGAGTTGCTAAATAACCGCGAGGATTATAAGGCACTTAATAGTATATGGTATGGCATTATCCTGAAACAGCTTAGGGATTTGTTCCCGACGGCTGCAGACAGGCTCAGCTCATGCTAGAGCTCCATCTCACATAAAAACCATGCACCCAGCCTCCAGGATTGGTGAGGCCTGTCTATAGGAGTGGCTCACAGGTTTACATGTGTCCAGATATAGGTTTAGACATAGGTATACTATATCTAAGCAAGGGGTGTGTACACCACCTTACCCCAGCTGAGTGATCAGCCAGTTGTGTCAATTTAAGAACCAGCCAGGGGTGGCAAAAGATATGCTGCAGCCCCTGGTAGGCCTTAGTGGCTCCTGTGCCCTGTGCACCTATAGTGCATTCTACAGGGGCTGACAAGGAGTCCATTTCCAATTGGTATGTACCTAGGGTACATGGAATCCATTTTACAGAGAGAGCAGATGGCCTGGGGCCCTGATTAGCAGGGAACCAGGTCAACTAAGTCAAAAAACCAGCTAAACACAGGCAAAAAATCTGGGGTAACCATAGTCAGGTAGCCACCTTCCTACAGATACACTTGGAGAGATCCACTCATAATCCACTCTTGGCGGAGATGCTGACAGTGTATGCGTTTATAAAGTACACTGGACGTTTGTTAACATGTGCACAGTATTTAAAAGTTGCCTGCGGCTGTATCAACTATTTCTAAAGTCAAGGTTTTAAATGTAAAATGCTAAATTCTGCAGTGGTATGTACAGTGGTATTACTTCCTCAAAACACCATAGAGTGTCTTATTTTCTGCACCCTATACAACATGTGCTTTCGCTATTGATCAGCAGCGCCGGCGTGGTAGCAGATCTGCAGATTTTTTTGGCGCCTGTTACTTACCTGCAATATTTTTCAAAGAATGTCACGCGGCTAAAAATAATTGTAAAACATCTGGTTCTCTTATGCCACATCATTCACTATTTGTAGAGCTAACATGTGTGAAATGTACAGCCTTTCTGTGTTTTGCATTTTTTTGTAGCAATCATGTAATTTCAGGCCGGTTTTATAGAACACATCTTAAAAGTGCATGTGACAGATTAAACGCGAGGGTAATTACATTTTTTGTATTTTTAATATGGATAGCTACTAGTACCAAATTTAGGAATCCACATTGGAAGAAAAACATAGCTGGAGTGTGTGGAGTATTTTTTCTTTAATCAATTGCTTTGGTGGCCCCTTTGTGTAACCAGGCTGGAAAATGGACGAGGCCTGACAGAAGAGTATCCGTGTACACTCGCAAGACTGGAGGAAACTAAAGAATGGGTCCACTGAAAGCAGGAGCACAAAATTACTAATAGAGAAGAGATAATGCATAGGGAGTCGTAGGCATTCATGGGAAAAATCCATTTTGTTACCAGGTGGTGGAAAAAAGGACTGGGCTAATTGTTCTAATCTTGTAACAGTTAGGACTGAAGCGGCATATGCCTTTCAATTCATTTCCCTGGTAATTGTTAAAAAGCATTTGCAATGCAATAGGTCTCGCATTTGCGAGAGTTTAAGCTACTAGCATTGCAAATGGCAATACCTTTTGTCTTAAAAAAAACCAAAACATAAATAAAAGACATTATAATTTACAATGCAAATAGCTGAAACTCGCATAAATGCGAGACCTATTGCACTGCAAATGCTTGTTAGTATTATCTACTTAAGCCTCTGTAAGTCTCTGGGGATCAACTGGACTCTGTGCACACTATTCCTTACTTTGGTATAGTATATATTAAGCCAGCTTTCTACAATGGGTGGTAGGGTAGTCACGGTGCGCCCATGCCTTAAAAAGTATCATGTAAATTACCTATTTTACTGATTTCCATATTTGAACTGTGCCCAGGGTAAACTTCGTTTACCACAAACCGGGCCACCACATGCCATTACAACGCGGTCGTTACAACAACCGCATTGTTACAAAGTATGTCATTTTTCTGCAATTCAGAACAAAGACTTCCTCTAGGGCTCAGAAGGTGTTGGATTTAAAATCCAACACCTTCCCTACTGTTGCACAGACTGGAGTTGGAATAGTAAATTATACTATGCCAACATCCCGCGCCCCACCCCCCCAGAGCAAGTCGTTGCTCCGACTTGCGGAGTAATGGCATGGGTTGTTACAAAGCAGTTGTTGTAATGGCCGCGTTGTAATGGCATGCGGTAAAAAAACAAGAGGGGTAACATGGCGAATTTGTGCCCCAGCATTAAGATTGCTTCCTTTGTTGAGCAGTCAGACAAGGTGGACCAGAACCAGCAAGGCCGTGGAATGCAATCACGTATTTGCCAACTTTCTTTTACCAAAAAGAGGTAAGGCTTGCCTGGTATTAAGAGTTGTAATTGTCTTACTTATGTCATAGGAGTTGGCATCATATGGCCTTTTATTTGGCAATCACAGGAAATGGCTTCACAAACTCGCATGAAACTGCAGAAAGATAGCTAGAGAATACAGCTAACGATAAAGTGAGACAGCTCTTAAGCATAATGTTCCTACTGAATAAATGGGTGACTGTCCAATTAGTTCAACTAAATGGAACAAAGACTACAACTGCCAGAATGTAATGACTATGTAGATAAAGGTCCCAACGAACAATGTATCCCTTCCTAAGTATTGACAAGAAAAATCTATCTACAGCAAAATATTATGGACATGCTTTACCAGACTAGCATGGCATTTAAGTGGGTTAGGGTACCTCTGAATTTCGCATGTGTCTTGAACTCGATGACAAGCCGACCGTCCTCCCGGATGTAGATCCTTATTATCTGGAGCCTGGCCGAAAGCACACTGTCTGTTTGAATGCCTGCAAGTTAAACAGATAAAGGAACTGTTAGTATGATACACAATGTTCACGCTAATCTCTCCTGGGTGAGCAGATTTAGCCACTAAAGGCCTATGAACTGATGTCATAAACCCACCTTTCATCAACGTCTGAAAAAGAATCATATGGGATGTGCCAAACAGACCAAAATTGAATCACCTCATATGTGAACATTCTGGTTTATATCAATCTTATTGTTTCACAGAGTAACCACATTGGCTTAAGTAAAAACATATTGGATGTGCTTTTGTGTGTACTGTTCTGGCTGAGACAAGTGTAATTAGTTTGCATGCACTTTAATGGTTGGTGTACAATAACATTGGGTTGAGGAATCAATTTATTTGTCAATATAAAGGTAATACTGGAACACCGATGAAGCACATGGGTTTACATGAGAAAAAACAGTTCAAGGTGAGCATTTATAAAAACAACATATCAGTCTCCAATCTCCATTACTGAGCTTTTCATACATCAGTAAGCTTTGCTCTACGTTCTTTCAGCCCCACTTACCCACGACTTCTTGTGGGGCCGGCCTGACTATCCCAATTTTACTCTGGTCTTCAGGTTGGTCATAGGACGGACGTACCCGTCCGCCCGTACTCGGTCTGGTCTCCATGGGCAAGAGACGCACTCGTCCTGCCCCCTCTTGCCTTTATCTTTGGCCGCGCAATTACTCGTTCTCACTTTGTACCCGCACACTCCTAGTTGGAATTACCGGGTTGGAATTATCACCAGTACAGCTGTGAGTTTGGACAGCACTGTACTTTCTTCTTTTATATTCACCTAGGTCTTCGGTTTAGACAGTATCGTGTAGTTTATGACATTGCCTTTTGTCCTCGTCTCCTTCCCCAGAATCTGTGCTTTTGTCGCTTTTCAGGTAATTCATTCCCCTTTTCACTTAACGTGCTTTTTTCCCTTTTCACTATGGAAGACTAACCCGTTGTCATATTTTTCCGGTCTCTCGCCTATCCGCTCATTCTAAACTCTCTCTTTTCCTGTTTTAAGAAGGTGTTGCATACGTGTGTTTGAGCGGCTTGGGCATGGTGGTTTGGTGAAATGTATGATTTAATAACATTTCCTATGTCTAATTTGTGTTGGCAACTTTTTTTTAGTTCTCAAGCGGCTTGGGCAGGTTGGTTTTGTGAAGGGTATGCTTTAATATCATTACCTTTTGGGACTCATATAGGTAATCTTGTGCAGTTTTCCCTATTCATACATTCTGTTGCTTTTATCCAACGCCCCCAATCTTTGTGTTTTTTAATATTTGTTTAAACTTTGTCACTATAATGTCACTTCAGTCACGCACTATTAAGTCCACAGGTGTCGTTGTACATATCATGCTCTTACTATAGAGTGTGATTATTATTGCCGGATTACGTTTTTTTAGTTTCTGCGACATATAATTCTTTATGCACTCGCACCGCCTTTGGTTTCTATCCTATGTGATGTAAAGTCACTATTTATGTCCTTTCCACATTTCTATTAGGGTTTCCACCCACAGACAGGTGGTTCACCGCACAGATGTCACTTCATTTGTCCTTTTGATTTTTGGCTTATTTAAACATTACTACTTATATACTTATTGTGTTATCCCCAGCCCTGAAGAGTCAAGGGTGAATACCTAAGTGACGAAACACTTGTCAGCTGGTTTTTCCTATGATGCTAGTATCTGAAGAAATTTCGCTAAATACAAACAGAAAAAGAGTATCAACTGGTGTCGACCTTTTGTGATTATTTTGCCTACAATACGACTGGAGTGGACTGACACTCTTGTACTTATTGTGTGCCCAGGAGTTTGTTTAATTTACACGGTGTGGGCCTTTGCCTTCACTTTCAGGGGTTGTTTGGGTTCCCCTTGACCTGGTTAGCACCCTATCCATTTCAGACTTTCTCACCCTACCGCTTATTGCTTGGAGTGTCCTTTTTCCCTATTCACTTAAACCCTACGCAGAATTATTATAACATTTCGGTTTATGTTCATAATATATGAGTTTATATGGGTTTATATAAGCAGCATGCTCCTGTGTCTATTTAGTGCATTGGTATATGCACCATAAATAATACTTGTGTGCATTCAACGCAATGGTATACTTGCTCACTGTCCTGGTTGTGTGCAAACTCGATTGGTTTGCCAAGTTAATGAATTGGTTCATATGGATAGTATTGTGGTTTTCATGCATACTCTACTACTATCCATGCATAGCACACTGGTACATATGTGTAACGGATTGGCTGAGATGCATAATATATTGGTTTGCTCTTAAAATGTACTGGTATTGGCTCACTCTTGCAATGTACTGGGCTGTGCACATAATACATTGTTTGAAATGTGAAACCGATTTGCTTGAAAGCATTACATGCTGGTTTGCGTTCATAATATACTGACAGAAATGCATTGTTTGCTCAGTTCAGATACATAATGTGTTGGTTCACTCTAGCAGTATACTGCCTTCTATGTGTAACATAGGAGTTGTAATGTACAACCAATTGCTCCAAAAAGCGTTACATGCTGGTTTGCACGCATGATTTACAGGTTCAAATGCAAAACCTGCTGGTCAGCATGAATACCACACTGATTCGCTTGCATGATGCACTGGCTGACATATATAATTCTAGGGTTAATGTACATAATATATGGCTTCATTGTTGTAACATACTGGCTTATTTGTGTAATATATTGGTTTTAATGCACAACCCACCTGTTTGAAAGCCACACATGTGGATTTGAATGCATGATCTACTGATTTTCTTGCATAATCTGCTAGTTTGCAAGTCTACCACACATTTCCATCCATGAAGTAATCATGAGCATGCAAATTGTGAAGCTCCAATGAATAATACATTGGTTTCCAAGTGTAATATGCGTATCTTTTTAAATGTATACACTCTCTTTTAAATGTCACTTCCTGATTTGTGTGCACAATATACAGGTACACCTTTTTTGTATACCCACTGTATACTATTTGTTTTCCCCAATCACATTGGTTAATGAAAAGCAAACATCCTAGTTTGAAAGGGTTTTAAACCGAAGCCTGTGCTTCTCGCACTGGTCTGCTCGCACAACACATGCAAAAACAAAGGATTTCCTCATTTTTCGGAGGACACGCCCCAAAGCAAACAGTGCAACAACCAACTGATTGTGTAAAAGTGCATTTAGCATTAGCATAATCTGTACTACAGAGGAGGTGCATAAGCATCTATGGCCCCTTCTGGAATAACAAAGTTCCCCAGGGATTCAAGAAGTAGGTGCACATGTCTGTTGTCCTAGTAGGTCGTTTGCTATAATATGGTCCCAGGTGAACCTTAAATAGTTTATTTTTTCGAAAACTAAAGTAATAATCAATATTTTTAAACGATTGTGTCACTTAGTCTGTAAGCACCTGTTCTTGGCATGTAGAACTGTAAATTCACATGCTTTGCATACTCCTGCCATCTGGTGTTGGGTACAGATCTTTGCAAGTTGTTTTTCATCGAAGAAGTCTTTTCCAGTCACAGGGTTAGATAACTCCTCCTTTCGGTGATAGTGCACATGAACATCAACTCCACTGTTAGATTATTTTCCCGCAAGAAGGTGAGAATGGAGTAAATAAGTGTAGTATAGAGATGTCCATGCGTGTACAATGTGGATAATAACTGGAATAACCATAGTTGTACGAGTTGGAGGGAGGGCGCATATGAATCTACAGCTCTACATGCCAAGAAATAATGCTTACAGGGTAAGTAACATGATCCGTTCGAAGCATGTGTGTTGTAGTTACACATGCCTTGCATAGACTGTATAGCTGTACTCTCCCAAAGTAGTGGCTAACCAGTGGGCATTGCAGTTGTTTGATAAAAGCATTCTTAGGACTGCCTGTCCTACATTAGCTTGTTGCTGTGCTAATACATCCACACAATAGTGTTTATTAAATGCTGTGTGGTGTAGACCATGTAGCTGCTTTACAAATGTCAGCTATAGGAATATTACCTAAAAAGGCCATAGATGCTCCTATCTTAGGAGAAGAATGCGCACTAGGAGGTATAGACAAAGTTCTTTTTTTGCTTTGACATAACATGTTTGAATACGTTTACCGATCCATCTAGAAATAGCAGATTTAGAGATAGGTTTACCCTTATGAGACGAAGCAAAAAGAACAAAAAAGTTATTTTGTTTTGCGAAAATAATTTATTATTTCAATATAATACAATAATTCTCTTTTGACATTTAATGCATGTAGAGCTCTTTCTGCTACAGAATCAGGTTTAGGAAAGAAATCAGGTAACTCAACTGGTTGATTAATATGAAAGGCAGAGACCACTTTTGGAAGGAACTTTGAGTTCGTGCCAAGAACCACTTTGTCTCTATGGAGTTGGAAGTATAGTTCTTCCAAGTATAGTGCCTGAAGCTCACTGACACATCTTAATGAAGTGGTAGCAAACAAGAAAACACCCTTCCATGAAAGGAACTGCAGTGGGCAATTGTGCAATGGATCCAAAGGTGGATCCATAAGTCTGTTAGTACAATATTAAGGTTCCATGCAGGCAGAAGTTTTGGTGGCATTACTCTTTTAAGGCCTCCATAAAGACTTTAATTACTGGCACTCTGAATAGAGATATGTTGTCTGTTTTGAAGATATGCAGCCACTGCTGCAAGATGTAGGTGTATGTATGTGTAAGCAGGGCCTGCACGATGTAGATGCAATAGATAACAAATGATTTGTTGCATAGAAGCATCTAGTGGTTCAATTGTTTTGTTATTACAACATATATCAAACCTTTTTCCACTTTGCTACCGAGCATGTTCTAATGGTAGGTTTTCTTGCTTCTTTAAGAATTGTAATGCAATCTAATGGTAGATTTAGGTATCCAAACTCTATGACTTCAGGAGCCAAAGCGCTAGGTTGAGCACATTGGAGGTTGGATGTCTGATTTCTCCATGGTTCTGAGTGATAAGGTTGGAGGGGAGGTCAAACTTCTGGTGCGGAAGTACTGAAAGTTGCAGTAGTGTGGTGCCCATGGTTGCCGAGCCCACGCGGGAGGTACTAAAATGAGGGCGAGAGCTGGTTCAGCCTGAGCTTTCAAACCAGAAATGGAAGAAGAGGGAGAGGCGGAAAAGCGTAATCAAATATCCCTGACCATTTTATCCATAGGGCAGTGCCTTTGGGTAGAGGGTGTGAGAATCTGGACACAAAGTATGGGCATTTTGAGATCTGTGTTGTTGCAAAGGGATCTATTTGTGGAAACCCCCAACTATGGAAGTATCGGAGGAAAACTTGGGGGTTGAGTTCACACTCGTGTACTTGTTGCCGAATCCTGCTGAGGAGGTCGTCAAATTCGTTGTCCATCTCTGGAAGGTGTTCTGCTAGTAGCTGGATTTTGTGATGTAAAACCCAACACCAAATGGTCTGAGAGAGGAGTGATAACAGTAGAGTTTGTGTGTCACTCTGTTTTTGTACATAGTACATAGCTGTCATTTTGTCCATCCAGACTACGACATCTTTACCTTATCAGGTGAGGTAGAAATGCTTTTAGCACTAGGTAAACAGATAAAAACTCTAGGTGGTTGATTTGGAGACTTTTGTGTTTGGTGTCCCATAGACCCTGAACTGGTAGATGCTGAAGAAGGGCACCCCACCCGATGAGGGATGTGTCCGATGTAAGCAAGATCTGTGGAACAGGGTTGATAAAGAGTAACCCTGGGCGTAGTGGGGCTCCACGGAGCTACGTGAAGTGGGCGCACAACTACGCCCACCCACGCACTCCGCGCCGCCACCGAATCGGATCCTAATGCGCATGCGCGGGCGGCCGCGCATGCGCATTCCTCACGAGAAATGCGCATGAGCGGCCGCCCGCGCATGCGCATTAGGATCCGAAATGGCGGCGCGCATCGCGGGACGGCGAGAGGGAGCCCCGGGGACGCGGCAGACAAGGTAAGTGTTTTTAAAAGCTTTTTATTCATTTATTTATGTATTTAGGGAGGGCGGGAGGGAGGCGGGTGGCGGCCGGCTACGCACCGTCTGCGGAGCGCGCGTAGTGCCGCCTGGCTACGCCGGCTACGCAAAATGCGTAGGGGACGGCACTCCGTGCACTCCGTGCACGGAGCGTAGCTGGCCGCCCACCCTTAATAAAGAGCCGCCTGTTTTGTGTGTTCCACCACTACAGAGCGCAATGGGTGCAGCTGTCTGTAGGAAAGTGCCTCTTTTTTGCCTGACATCTCATGCAACTTGATATGATGTGCCCTGGGTCCCAGCCAATCAGGTTCCCAGTGCCTGTGTCCTTTCCCAAAACCTGTACTTTTGTACCCACAATTGGAACATCTCTGGCCACAGGTAAGCCGCTTGTAAAAGGTACAATGGTACAGAGGGCACTGTGACCAGGGAAGGCCTCTAAGGACTGCAGGACCTATTGTGCCACTCGCCAAGACCTTGCACCTTAACACCTACACACTGTCATTGCAGGCCTCGTGGTTTGGTGCAGAGAAAAGCGGAGAATCGACATGGCACACATGCCGGTGTCATACAGCCATCAGGGGCCTGGTCAGGCACACCAACCCATGATGCACAGCTTTGCAACAAATTGTGAACCTTCCAATAAAATTCAAGGATTCTCACCCAATATTTCATAGAGATTTATTCCATAGATACTCTGTAAGTAATCCATATATTCATCATATTTTAATTTTCTAATCTTTACTCAAATTCCACGAGTGGCTGCAAGGCTTTGCTCATCAACACATTGAGGTGCAGAATTACGAATTACGAATAATCCAATGTGGAAGATTTCATCCCCAATGCATTTCATGCTAGATTAGCCCTTACTCAGGGGAAACTACAATAAAAACATTTAAGTCAAAACCACGGGTTGCCATTGTAAACTGTCCGCATTATATTTTAGTATATTCTATGTTCAATTCTGTACACCACTATAGTGAAACCAACACTATAAAGTGAAATGTAACTGCAAGTGAAATACAATATCACCGAAAAAACAACACAATGTGCCCAAAACCAAAAACAGTGCGCTGTACATGCATGTCATGATACAACATTTATCTCATCTTCTCATTGGCCAAACTACCATGTTGCTGTGCATTTGACTATTATGTCCGTGGATATTACACATGCCTGTGTGTCATGCCTACAATCCACTGCCTATGACATAGGTAAGCCACCGCTCTAGCTGGGTGCACTATACCACTGGTGAGGGTACAGGTGCATGAGCCCTGTACACCTACAGTGTCTGAGTCCATTCTTAGACATTGTAAGTGCAGTAAAGCCATAAAGAGTATATTGTCTGTGAGTTGGTCATTACGAACTCCACAGCACCATAATGGCTTTACTAAATTCTGAGAAGTTTGGTACTAAACTTCTCAGCACATTAAACCAACACTAATGCTAGTGTGTGATTTAATGTCAAATGCACTAACAGGGCAGCTTAAAGATGCCCCCTGAAAAACGACCTAACTCTAGTGTCCTGGCTGCTCACCAGCTACCAACCCCAGACATGTTTCTGGACCCCTGGGTCGAGAGCCTCCCGCTCTCAGGTCCTGAAGAAAAGCACATCCTGGGTAGAGGTGCCAAGCCTCCTCCCCCAGGATGTGCAGGGTCCATGAAGGGGAAGCTTCAAAGGCTGGCCACCTTGGTGAGATGACTCGGCCATTTGCTGCTCCCAGCAACTGGCCCACTCCGGCTCTAACCCCCACTTTGGGAGGGAAAATCGGGTAGGAAAACCAAGATAGGAGGAGAGGTGTGCCCACCTTAGTCAACCTCACCCCTCGGGTGTGGGAGGAGAGACAAAGCACAACTCTCAGTCCCCATCTTGAAGATGAGGGGATCCAGCCAACCAGAGTGAGGCTTAAGCCTCTCTCCTACTGAAGGGTGGCATCAAAAGAAAACTCTGAACCTTGCCTGCTTAGACAAGCACAAACAAAAAGAAGGACAGAAGAGAAATGCTGAAGGAAGAAGAGGATGGCACCAATAGCCTTGGCACCAGCCCTACGCCCAGTCCTGACAGTGACCTGCTCCAGCGAACTCCTGGTGTGTCCTGCAGTCAGCAGAACCCAGAGGACCTGCCCTGCCTTCTCTAGAAAGACTTTGTCTCCTGTGAGCACCGGACTTGCTCAAGAACCAGACTCTGGCTCCGGCCGAATCCGCAAGTCTGCACTACTTTGCACCCGACGCCCACAGCACGACTACGAGTGGCCCAACACCATGAGGAGGTCCCCCAAGCAATCCTAACTTAGGCCCTGGTGGCCCCTGACCTGTCTCAGGCCTCCCGACAACGCCTGCAGGCTCCATCTGGAGGGTGCTCCCTGACCTCAGTTGGTAAGGAAAACCTGACCCTCTGAGACAGCCCCGCACCCCCACGGCCTTGGGTGGCCCAACCGACAGTGTCCAGGCAACCCTCAGTATCCAACTAAAGACTTCGACCGGTGGTCACCTCAATGAAACCTCCTTGCCAGAACCAGCAGTGTTATGTCCCATTTTGATATCTAGGCATATCACACTGAATAGAAAAAGTAATCCATAAAGTACTCTTTAAAGTAATCCAAGGGGCATGGCGGAGAGCTAGGACTTGTTCTGCCTTCTCTTCTCCACCCGCCGCTCCATAAGCACCAGCATCGGCCTTTCACAGCACTGGTGACGGCAAAATTGAGCCCTGAAGCGACCGCTGACACCCGGAGATCCCTCGGCTGAGCTGTCTGCGACCCTGGCGTGGGTTCCTGCGACTCTTGGTCCATGTTGGGCCTGTCTCCCGGACGAGGGCGGGACAGCGAGGAAAGCACTGCCGTTGGGAGCAGACCGGACGGCGTAGTACTACGAGCTGCTGCGGTGTGGCGGGTGCGGAGTTTCGGACGCCAAGGTTTGTCTTGCTGTCTGGGGCCAGCGAACAGTAGTTGCAGTGGCCGGTGGCGGCCTGGCAGCCTGGGTCTTGAGTGGAGAGGCGGCCTAGCTGAGATGAGCCCAAGGAGCGCGACCGCATCTGCGAGGTCTCGAGCCACGAGCACATGTTGTGGCACAGTCGGAGTTCTTCTGGCCCTCGACGACTCGGAGCACCTTGAATCCAGCACCTCGAATCCGGCGGCGGTGAGTTTTTCTGCCCCATTTCCTCGCCGCGATCCTTGCCACCCGCGGCTACCGGAGGGCCTAAACTGTGGGACAGCCGGCTCGCGAGAAGCGGCGACTCTGGGGCTGTATCGGTCCGGAGCGGGCCCATCACTCCTGCATGTCTTGTTGCCGTGGGGCAAACTCTCGGGCCGGGCTCCTGCCTGGTGAGGCCCCCAACTCCCACACCACACGCTCCTGGAAACACTGCCCTGTGATGTCCTGTCGATCCCTGATGCATTACGGCCCTGCGTCCCCCTCGCGCCATCTTGCAGCCCGCAGGGGGGGACCTATGTAGAAGACACCCGCCCGGCCTGGGACACCTGTGGCAGATGGGGAGGCCCCCAACTTCCACACCGCACACTAATGAAATCCCTGCCATGTGACGCCCTGCTGATCCCTGGTGCATTAGGGCCCTGCGTCCACCTCGCACCATTTTGCAGTCCGCTGGGGGGGGACCTTTGCAGCAGGCACCCACCCGGCCTGGGACACTTGTGACAGCTGGGTACACACTGCGCTACCCTGCACACCGAAGGGTGATACCTCGCTGCCGCGAAGGGACCCCGCGGAGCAACATTGGAGAACCTGCTACTCGGGGGTGACATACTTGACTTGTGGCCGCCTGACTGGGTGGAGAGTTGCCTCAGACGTTAGACACGCTCTCTGCTACACGGCTGCCGGGCCTGGCACGGTGAGGGGAACACAGCATGACATCATCCCGAGGTAGAAGAGACAAATCGATCACAAAGCAAAACTCCCTCAAGGACCTCTTTGCCCGAGCGCAGAGCGGCAGCCAGACAACCCCCGCCCGGCAAGGTGAGGTGGCACAAATGGCTAATGCTGAAGACACGCCAGTGACGCGGGACTTTCTTGAATCCCTGTTTGCAGCTCTACGCGAGGACCTTCAGACGGTGAAACCAGACCTCACGGTAGAGATAAAGGTCATAAGCAAGGATGTTGATGACATAGGTGAGAGGGTAGCGTCCTTGGAGAACAAAAGCGACGCTCATGATACCGAATTGGCAGCCATGCAACAGGAAGTTCTACATATTCACGAACAGCAGGTGCATAGCCATTTTCCCCTAGAAGATCTCGAAAACCGCTCACGCCGCCATAACATACGCATTCAAGGGGTAGGCATGGATGAGGAAACCGGAGCCATTTTTTGATACGTACGTGCCCTCTTCAACCACATCTTGGGCAGCCCACCGGACTCCGACCTGAAACTGGATAGAGCACACAGGGTACGCCCACCCAGGGCACCATCGGCGCCTCCGGCAGACATCCTGGCCTGTGTCCAGGACTTCCGCACTAAGGAAGAAATCCAACGGAAAACTAGGTTGCTTCATCCGATTACCTTCCGCAACCAGACACCGGTCCTGTACTAAGACTTAGCCGCCATTACGCTCCAGAAATGCAGGTCATTCCGGCCCATCACGGAGGCTCTGAGCCAGCACAACATCACCTATTCCTGGAGACATCCGTTCCGCCTCGTCTGAGGGGAAACTATTGCAGCTCCAGTCCCTGTCTGAGGCCAGCAAGGTACTGGGGATCTCTCTTACAGAGGACTCAGAGGACAACAAATGCACGGATCCGGGCCCCACCGATGATCGGCCAAAATGGAGACCGCGGCGTTGACGATGGCGGGACACCCGGTGGCCGGATCCGCAAGTGGTCAAGCATGAGCAGCAAGCTGTCCTGGAGGCGCTACTGGGCGCCCTGGAAAAGACATCAACGAGTGACTGAATCTGGCCATTATGCTATATCCATATTTTATTGGCATTTGTGCTATGGCAATACATACATATGCATGTACATTTGTGCTGGTACAATCGTGGCATATTTTCCCCCAGAACTGTTTCTTAACAAACTATCCCCCTCCCCCCTTGAGTTGCCTGCTAATAGGTACAAAACAGATGATATGTACAAGGAGGTAAGCAGAAATAAGGTCCTAGAAAGTGGTTGTTGCTGTGCTGTGTCCTTTAGGTGTGCGGGGCAAATTGCTCTATTTGCCCGTCTTCTGGGACCGGTGTTGCTACCCTCGAGGTGTTTCCTTCGCTGCTAGCGTCAGTGTCAGCTGCCACAAGTTCCTTCACAAGATCCTCCCAGGCTCTGGCCCTTTCCATTTTGCCTGTGCCCCTGCTGGCATCTCGGAGTAGCAGTCACCCTTCCGCCCCGCCCACTGTTCTAGCTCTCTCCTCCAAGTGGTGCATCTTTGTCCGCCCGGGGCTTTACAGTTCCTGGCTATTTCTCGTTTAGCCAATATATAAGCAAGGTCTTGAAACTTCCCTGTCACTCTATTTCTGGCCGGGGAACCACCCTAAGAGGAAATGTTTTGGGGTCTGTGTGTCGATCAGGTCACTTATTGTGACCCTATATACAGAAAAGTATTACAACTTGGGTTACACTACAATGGGCAAGGTAAGTTCAAGAAAAAAATAGTATATACAAACATGCCTTGCATTTAGATTCAGAAAAGCAGTCTGGTTTGAAAAATATCCAAGTATAACAAATAACTATTCTCTGGGGTGAGGCAATAACATCCAAATACTTTAGAGGGTTATTAGAAGATAATTTCCAGTATGAAAAGTCAGATTCTGAATAGTCATTGCTTCTTTTTTTACATCTTCAGTCTGTGTTTCCTGGGCGGGTTGAGGATTTATGGCTTCTTCACTTGAACCTTCATTCGTTTTTTCTTGGGATATATTGGTGTCACTTGCTTTCTGCGCTTTTGTAGATTTCCTTTTACCTTGCATCTTCTTAATAAAGTTTTCATAGTCCTTCTCTTGAGGAAGAACAATCTGTTTTCCTTCCAGATCGAGAGGTGTGTCATTGGAAGGGCATCTAGGTTCTCTGTTGTACATCAAAAAGAAGGGAGACACTTCAGTGATGGGGTTAGGCGTAGAGACAATAGAATATACTGCTGAGGCCACATAATTATCCCAGTCCTATGGTCACTATGTCTGATTTCCCCCCAGAATGGTAGCAGTGTGGGACAGCTCCAGAACATATGGAGTATGTGCGCCTCCTTTTCCCCGCACCTGGGACAGGCTGCGGAGTCCACACCAAAATATCTTCGAATGCGAACTGGCGCCATGTATGCCCTATGCAGCACATAGTAGTTAATTAGCTTGAAGCGCATGTTCCGAGACACTTTCGAGGTGCGTGCTAGGATTTTGTCCCAGTCCTTCTCAGGTATTCGTTTGTCAATGTCCTCCTCCCACTGTGTGCGCAAGCGCTCTAACGGCTGTTACATGTCCTGCCGTATTGCTCTATACAGACAGGACACTGTCTTGATCCGTCCTGCTGATAGTGCAACATATCTGCATCCCACCAGCGCTCTCGGCTCAGCGTCCCCTGTCTTCCAGTGTGCTCAATTCTATGTGTTTTAGGAAATTACCCTCTGTCAGGTCATTTGCGGTGTGCAAGTCTGCAAAGGAAGGAGCGCAGCGTCACGGTATAAGTCACCTATCCCCTGGATTCCTGCCTCTACCCAGTCCTCTAGCCCTGCCCAGTGTTCTCCCTTTGGAAGGTAGCACAGCATTGGCAGTGGTATGTCAGGGGAGAAGGGAGTTGCAGCACCCACTTTCCTCAGGTATCTGGTCCAGCAGCGCACTATCACCTTGGTCTCTGTCGTGTCCTCAGCCGAGGTACGATGCACCCAGAGGATGACTCTCGCCAGTGTAGCCGTGTTTGGTGCTGTTGGACACAGCTCCCGACCCACGCGCCGGACCGCCGCTAGCCACTGTATTAGCCAGTATAGTTGTGCTGCCAGGTAGTAGGACTCAAGGTCCAGCAGGGCCAGTCCACCCTCAGCTGTGGGACGTCTCAGCATTGTCAGTGCCACCCTCCGTCTGCCGGTACCCCAGATAAATTATGTAATTCTCAAATCCAGCTAAATGAACATTGCTCGCGGGATCCATACCAGCAATGTGCAGAAGTAGTATAGTAAGCGCGGTAGTGTAACCATTTTCAGAACAGTTCGGTGGCGAATATATCTAACCAAGGCTCTCCCAACTGATGAAAGAGACCATGTGCCACGTCCAAGTTCAGACGGCACTCGTGATCCATCATGCACCGACGGCTGAGGTTGTCCGCCCTGGCGTTCAGGGAACCTGCCAGGTGTTGAACCATCAGGGTGATGCCCTGATGTTCCAGCCATATCCAGAGGCGCAGAGCCTCAGGACATAGGGTCCATGACCACACCCCGCCCTGTTTGTTGCAATACCACATGGCGGTGGTGTTATCCGTGAAAACCTGCACTACACTTTCTCGGACAAGTCGGATCGCCCGCAGCTCCAGAAGGTTGATATGGAGCCAGGACTCTGCTGGAGACCAGAGGCTTCTGATCTCCGCCTCTCCCATGTGGCCACCCCATCCTAGGAGGGACGCATCCGTCACCACTGTGTGCTCCGGTTTGGGAAGGGAGAGGGATCTGCCACTGACCCAATCACGATCCGTGAGCCACCACTGCAACTGTCTCGCAGTGCCCTCTGAGATAAGGACGTGGTCGGACAGGTTGCCTTGATGCTGTGCCCACTGGAACTTCAGGTCCCACTGCAGAGCCCGCATACGCCACCTGGCGTGATGGACCAGCAGGATGCAGGAGGCCATCAGTCCCAGAAGGCATAGGGTCATCCTGACCGAAACTCGGGATAAAGGCTGAAAGATCAGAATCAGAGCCTGAATATCCCGAACCCGCTGCTCGGGAGGATAAGCCCGAAACTGCGCCGAGTTCATAACTGCTCTGATGAAGAGGAGCTGCTGAGAGGGAATCAGGTGCGACTTCGGCACGTTGATGGAGAACCCCAGCAAATGCAGGAGGTCGGCTGTAGTCTGGAGGTGGGAGACGACTGTCTGAGGCGAGCCCGCCTTCAACAACCAGTCGTCGAGATAGGGGAAGACTGGAACCCCTAATCTGCGAAGATGAGCTGCGACCACCGCCATCACTTTCGTGAACACCCGAGGGGCACTGGTAAGACCGAAGGGGAGAACAGTAAACTGAAAGTGCTCGTGGCCTACCATGAACCGCAGGTAGCACCTGCGGGCCGGCAGGACGGGAATATGGAAATAGGCGTCCTGAAAGTCCAACGCTACCATCCAGTCTCCAGGGGCTAGGGCAGCTAGAACCTGAGCTAAAGTCAGCATTTTTATATTCTCCTTCCGGAGGAAGATGTTGACGCTCCTGAGGTCCAAGATAGGGCGCAGGCCCCCATTGCCTTTCTTGGGAACCAGAAAGTAATGGGAATAACAACCACATCCTACTTCTGGCCCAGGAACGCGGTTGATGGCCCCCTTGGCCAAGAGGGCCATAACTTCCTCCTGCAGAAGTTGCAAATGATCCCCCAACATGCAGTGGTACTGCGGTGGCATGGCTGGAGGGGTCGTCATGAAGGGAAGGGAGTAGCCCCTTCGGATGATTTGCAGCATCCACCTGTCCAAAGTGATGGTACGCCAGTGGAGTAGGTGATGGCGAACTCTACCTCCCACTGGGGTGGAATGGGTCTGAAAGCTCGGACTAGGAAGGCTTTGAGTGCGGGAGCGGATGTGGACTGACCGGCTCTGATCCCCCTGCTCCGCCACGGCGGAATGCACGTCCGCAACCGCGTTGGGGTTGGTTCTGCGGGCTGTGGCTGGACGAACGTGCGGGGGTGCCCCTTCCGTGGCCATAAAAGGAGCGAAAAGCAGAAGTTTGCTGGCGCTGGGCCGATAGGCCCAAGGACTTGGCCGTAGCCCTGGAGTCGTTAAAGCGATCCAGCGCTGTATCTGCCTTGTCGCCAAAGAGGTGACGGCAATCAAAAGGCATGTCCATGAGAGTGCTCTGGACATCCCCTGAAAAGTTGGTGGACCTCAGCCAGGCGTGACGACGAATCGCCACCGTCGTTGCAATCGCTCTGCCCAGCGAGTCCGTGGTGTCAAGTCCACATCGAATGGAGTACCGTGCTGCATCCCACCCCTCAGCAAGAGCTTGGGCGAGCCGTATCTTGGCCTCCTCCAAGAGGACGCCCGTCCGCAGCACGTCCGCCACCGTATCCCACAAAGAGTGGGTGTAACGGCCCAAAAGACATGCAGTATTAATAGATCGCAGTCCTAGGCTGACAGAGGAAAACAGTTTCTTGCCAAAATGTTCCATCCTTTTGAATTCCCAGTCCGGGGGTGCGGTTGGGAATGCGGTTTGGGACGTGGAGGTCTGGATAACCAGGATCTATGGGGTGGGACGTACGGACAGAAAGCAGGGGTCAGCCGGAGCTGGGCGGTGGCGACGGGCCACCTTCCGATCCACAGGAGGGTCTGTGGTGGGCTTGGACCAAGTGCCCATCAGAAAGTCAGTGAGGACCTCATTAAACTGCAGCAGGGGCTCCGAAGAGCTTACTGGTGGTTCAGGCACCTTGGTGAGGAGGTTAGTCCTCACGGCCGCTGCAGGGAGCTCAAGGCACAAGGCCGTAGCGGCCCTGCGCAGCACCACAGCATAAGTTGCTCCCTCCTCCATAGCCACAGAAGGAGAAGAGATAAAACCAGTGTCAGGTGAAGTGTCTAGACCAGTGCCCCCCCCTAGCTCATCTGCCCAGTCCTGAGTTAACTGGCACTGCTGTGCCAGAGGGTCCTCAGACCCCTTCCAGTCCTCCCCTTCATCCGTGTCCTGGTAAACAGGCAAAAATGACGGAGCCGGTGCATAGGTGAAAAGCTCAACAGTCGGCGTTGGGAGATGGCACCGAGCAGCATTGCTCCGACGCCGAACCTGGGCCGGGGCTGAAACCGGGGATGGTATCATCATAGGACGGCACCGGAGGTGGCACTAGGAGTGGCCGGCGCCAGCGGAGGAGTTGTAAGGTCAACTGGCTTCGACCGGGATCCAGGCCTGGATCCCCTGGGGTCCTGCGACGCCGGGACCGGAGTCACTGGGGGCGCCGAAGCCGCCGGCGGCGCCGAGGCCGAAGCCACCGGCAACACAGGGCTAGGACCCTCAGTCGGACCCGCGGGGCCCGAAGGAGCACCAGCGGGTCTCGACAGCGGAAAAAGAGTCCTTATGGCCACGAGGAAGTCTCTGATCTGCTCCGGAGTCTCATTGAGTCCAGGGACCAGAGGGTTTGGAATCGGTTGCGAATGCGTGGGCTCCGCCGAAGCCGCGTGGGCGGCGCCACCTGAACCCTCAGCCGAGTAGCACGGCATCGCTCTTCGACTTCTTTTTGCCATGCCTCGACTTACCCGAGCGTGATGACTTGGATCCAGACAATCTATGATGACTGCAGCTCCGCAACCGGTCCCTCGACCTCCTCCTCGACCGGGACCTCGAGCAGTGCAGAGCCGACTGCCGAAGCTCGAGTAGCTAACGTGAACACTCCCGCCTAGCCTTCAACGTCAAGGCCCGGCATGTGGGTCACGACTTGTCATCGTGGTCGGCCCCAAGCAGTAGAGACACCGGGTGTGGGGGTCGGTAACCGACATCAGTCGGTGACAAGCGTCACATGGCTTGAAACCGGGCATCCCTACTGGCAGCAGGAGTCGAGTCGACTCGAAAAAGATAGACAAAAATGTCCAAAAAGTTAGTAAAAAAATGGCTAAGGGTACGTGCTCTTCCCGGATCTGCGCTTGCTGGCGCGGAAAAAGAAGAACTGATGTCAGCGCGCGTGGGCGGCGTCTAAGTACACCAGCGACGGCATGCCGGTGATCATGACGACGGACGCAGAGCCGCAAGACGACGCCTACCGGCGCGCAGGGGTACTGCTAACGAAAACTTTCCGGATGCAGTCTGACCCATGGGGATATTCTAAGGTAAAGAATCCAACACTAACGTGTTTCTTTCAGATCCAGAAGGTAAGGGAGTTGGAGCAGAGCACCCCGCATATGGAGGCAACTGACGGCTGCCCGAGCACAATTAACAGCCATTTATCGTGACCAGGCAGAATATGCAGCGATGCGGCTCCAACACTCTTTCTACACAGGAGGGGACAAGTGTGGCCGCCTCCTTGCAAACAGACTCCGAAAGGTGCGACTGTATGAGGGGGTCCGGGTAATTAAAGACGACATGGGGGAAAAGCGTTCGGAGGACATGGCTATTGCAGAGACATTCCGTAATTTCTATGCTCAACTTTATGATGCACAACCGCTTGATGGAACTGACATTGAGGCATATCTCGATCAGGACAGTCTTCCCGCCTTGACACCAGATCAAGCGGCCCATATAGAGAGGGATATCAGACTGGAGGAAGTTATCACGCCATTACCCGCTTGAAATTGGGCAAATCCCCCGGCCCGATGGCTATACCGCTGCCTTCAATAAGCAGTTTTGCACGACCCTTGCCCCCTTGCACACCCAGCTTTTCAATTCATTTGCAACAACTGGATCGATTCCAGCCTCCATGCTAGAAGCGGCGATTGCCGTTCTCCCTAAGCCAGGAAAGGACAAGTCAGAGCGTGGGTCATATAGGCCAATCTCCCTCTTAAATGTAGACCTGAAACTTTATACTGGCCTCTTGGCCTCCAGGCTTGCCCCCTACATGCAGGGAATAGTGGATCCCGACCAGGCCGGGTTTATCCCGCAGTGACAGACCAGCGACAACACAAAACGCGTAGTGCACCTCATAGAGAAGGCCTCTCGCAACCCTGGGAAATATATGCTCCTTGCCATAGTCGCGGAGAAGGCCTTCAATAGGGTCCACTGGCCGTATCTCGAACGAACACTGGTCCGTTTTGGAATTGGGGAAAAGATGTAGACGCATATTTTTAACTGTTACAGATCCCCCACCGCCACAGTATGGATCAACGGGCACACCTCCACCCCATTCCCTAGCAACAGAGGCACGCGGCAGGGATGCCTTTTGTCATCCCTGCTCTTCGCGCGCTAAATGGAGCCTCTGGCTCAGAAGGTTAGAGACTGCCCTCGGATTACGGGCATCCATTTCGTGTGGGGGAAGGGATAGCACACCATTAGCCTCTACGCCGACGACGTGCTCATCACCCTAACAAACCAAGAGCAGTCGCTGGGGCCAGTTATGGAGGAACTAGATGTCTTTGCCGGTGCCTCAGGGTTTAAGGTTAGCCTGTCCAAATCCATAGCGAGGAATCTTTACCTGCCGAGGCCCTGCAGGCTCGTTATCCTCTGCAATGGTCCGCAGATACCGTCCCTTACCTGGGTGTACAACTGGCCCGAACCTACAGGCCATGCGAACCTCTAACTACTCCCTCCTTCTCTCTCACATCCGCACTGAGTTGCAGAGGTGGAAACATCATCAGATCTCTTGGCTGGGGCTAGTGGCAGCTATTACGATGACAATACTCCCCAAAGTTTTCTACTTATTTCAGACGCTTTCCCTGCCGCCCCCAACCGGTTGGCTTCATAGGGTGCAGTTGGAACTTTCACAATTTATCTGGCAAGGGCGCAAACAGCGACTCAAACAGATGGTTGGAATTCTCCCACCCCACGAAGGGGGTCTGGGAATCCCGGATCTCATGCTTTAGTTTTAAGCCACTCAGCTCCGATATCTGGTAGAGTGGAGCCGGGCTGAGCCTGAAAAACATTGGCTCTTCCAAGATCGAGCCGTAGCCGGCATGTCACTCATGAAAATACCCTTCATATTGAAGACTCACCGCCCTCCCAATCTCTACACTTCTGAAGTGACTCGCTCACTTTTCACAGTTTGGGACCGGACCAACATATGTCATAGCCTTACAACTTTCCCCTCCCCGCTTACATAATTCGTGGACAAGCCTGACTTTGGCCCCAGGATGGGCCATCGGCCCTATCGCCTGTGGCGGGAAGCCAGTTGTCGAGCACTAGGTCTTGTTTGCCAAGGATGACATCATCTCCTTCCCGCAGCTTCAGGCAGACTACAGCCTACCAGAATCCGAATGCATGCACTACTTACAAGTCCGACACTGGGCTATGCATCCTGACAACCGATCCCAGGCCACTAGACTACTTACCACATTCGAATGGTGGCTCATTCCGCTGATCTCCGATAAGAAGTTCATTTCAGACCTTTATAAGATGCTTCTGTCCAGATAAACCCATACTTACCGAGCGGGTCACGCGCATTGGGAGGGACACCTGGGTCGTTCCCTTAGTTCTGCAGAATGAGAAGGTGCTTGCGACCGAGCGTGCCATACCGCAACACACATAGGCCTCACTGAGAGCCTCACCAAGTTGGTTTATCACTGGTATTACACCCCGGTGAGGCTCCACCAAACTGACCCGACGCAAAGTCCTGACTGCTGGCGGGGTTGTGGGAAGAGAGGCATACTGGTCCATTTATTATGGGATTGCGAATATCTTCAGGTATATTGGAAGCACATTCTTGATGACGTGGACAAACACCTTGACACTGAAATTCCTCGATTCCCCGCTTATGTCCTCCTGGCGGTGCCTAATCCACTCACTTAGCCACTGAAATCTAGGCGTGGGAAGCAGATAGCTATAGCACTGGGCACAGCAGTTCAAAATATATTAATTCACTGGAGAACCACCCGCATACCTGCACACTCCAGATGGTACCAACGACTATGGCATGTACTAGGTATGGAAAAAAATTCTCTCACACTTGCTGGGAAAGGTTCCTCTTTCAGCGACTTGTGGCAGTCGTTCCTCTCATTTCTCACGCAAGAATTCCGGGAGCTTTATTGCCCGAGGTATCTTCGCCTGTTACGCCTTACGGCGCCAGACACCCCTGCATAGGCTGTCCTGCCTCCGGGACTACTGATCCGCTTGGCACGGCGCTACTTCGTTAATATGGACCGGGAAGGGTGGGGGGGAGGTGGCTATTTTCAGATATTCGTCTTTCTTCCTTTTTTGCTTCTTAAGGAGGTGGGGGGATTGTATTTGCTCTTTTCTCCTTTTATGTTGCTTTTGGCTTAAAAATGCACTGCTCAGTATTGCTGTTGGACCATGTGGCCCGGCTTTTGTAATATTTGTCCTTTTTGCAGTGTGCAATAAAAGAATTAAACCATAAAGTAATCCAAAAGTAATTTCAACTGTATTTAAAATATTTTACAAACCTGTAACATAAGTCATTCTCATTCGGCTTGCTTGTTGATTAATCTGTCTTGAAAAGTACAATTCTATTTATCTGCACCAAGTCCTGCTTGGTTCTAAAAATAATATACAACTAAAGAAATATTTTTAATATATACAAAAGTCTGAGTTCATTCTTTGAGTGTGTTACATTTCTTGCCTGAGTGTGTACAATAAATGCTACTACCATCTGATAAAGCCTTACTGCTAGCTCATACGGCCACAAATAGAAAGTAAGGTAGTCTACTTTTACCTCTACGTCTTTGGGGGTCCACTGGACTTTGTGCACACTATACCTTACTTTGGTATAGTATATACAGAGACAGCTTCCTAAGCTGTCTACCAAAACTAGATCTTTTAGTTGACCCTGTGATTGATTCAATAGACGTGCTAAGCAATTCTGAAGAGGACGCATGTTTAATCTTGCATGAAGCACTATGGTAATGCATGATACCCTCATCCTTAGAAGCTGCATAAAAATTCTCACAGTTAGATACTGGTTGCTTTGGAATTGTAGTAGCAGTGTTTGAAAAATGTGAACCCTGACTGTATTGAGTCAGGCTAAACTTGTTTGAGTGTATAGCATAGCTCCTAGATAGGGTTGCAGCTGTGAGGGTCGAAGATGGGATTTTTGGGCATTGACTGAGAATCTCAACTGATGAAGAAGATTTATGATCATTTTGAGTGTGTTGTAAACACTTGTGATGTGTGTTGACTATGATGAGGCAATCGCCTTGATTTGGGAAGACATGAAGTTGTCTTCTTAGATGAGCTGCTACTACTGCTAGAAATTTGGTGAAGACTCTGGATGCAGTAGTGACTCCGAATGGGAATACCTTGATTGATAGTATTTTCCTGCTACCACAAATCTGAGATATTTGCGATGTGCTGGGTGAATAAGAATGTGAAAGTTAAGTCTAGTGTTGAGATAAACTCGCCTTGCTGTGAAAGCGGAAGCACCTGTTGAAATATGACCAAATGGAAGTGTTCGGACAGTATGAACAGGATGAGAGGCCTGAGATCTAATATTGGTCATGAAGAACCGTCCTTTTTCTGGATTAGGAAGTAAAGTGAGTAAACCCTTGACCCTTGGTGTTGTATTGGAACTGGTTCTATAGCTCCTTTTGTTAGAAAAGCTTGTACTTTTTGTTTTAGCAGTTGTTGGTGCCCTAGAGAGAGTTAGTGAATGTGAGGTGAAATATTTAGAGGATTGCTGGTGAACTCCAGGCAAAAACCAGGCTGGATAATGTCCAACAACCATTTCTCTGTTGTTATTGATTGCCAAATGGGAAGTAACTGATGCAATCTTCCCTCGACAGGGGTATGATAGTCAGAGGGAATTGTTATCAAGTCACTGCTTGTTGGGAGATTGAGAGGTACCTGTTAGTATACCTCTACCTCTAAAATGATTTCCACTGTAACCGCCTTTGTAAAATCCTCAAGAGTGAGAGGGTTGAGTTTGAGGTTTGTAGGGAGATGTGTTGGCATCTGTGGAGAAACTTTTTGAGCCTCCCCAATAAAATAAGTTGTGAAAGGAGCCTCTGTTAGAGAGTGACTGTAGTGGTCCCATGGATGTTGCCACTTCAGTGACTTTTTTAATTTGTTCAAGTGCTTCATCCACTTGAGGGCCAAAAAGATATTCCTTGTCAAAGGGAGCTTTTAGTATTGTCTGTTGCATCGCTGGTTTAAACCCAGAGATTCGCAACCATGAGTGTCTTCCGAGGAGAATACTGGTGTTAATTCCTCTGGCTGCAGTATCAGCATTGTCTAATTCACATCTGATAGAGGAGTTGGAAATTAGTTTTCCCACCTGCACTAGTTACTGTACTTTTCCCTATGCTCTGCTGGGAGATATTGGAGTAACTCCTCCATTTCGTCCCTGTGGGCCCTATCATACCTAGCCAAAAGACATTGTGTGGCTATGCACCAATGATTGGCTGATTGTGCAGCCACTCTTTTGCCTGAGGCATCTATAAATTTGGACTCTGTCGGGAGGTGGTGCACCACCTGAAGTTTGTGGATTTGCTCTTTTACGAGCATTGGACACAACCATAGAACCTAAAGGAAGCTGGCCCTTAATACAAATTGGGTCAGATGGTTGGGATTTATAATTTTGATTAACTCTGGGTGTTATATGCTTTAAAAATGTCTTCCGCATGCCTCATCGTAACAATAGGAAACAACTGTGCTGTTTTATGACTGATACCCAATGTTTCAAATAATCTTCTAAAGACTCTTTATATAAAGTGACTCAATGGTATGTGGTTGTCCTGGCAATTAACTCCTGGCATGAAGTGTTGTCATCAGGAGGGGAAGGTTTTGCAAGGTATAGATCTGGATCTGTACCTGTAGGAGCATCTATATTATAATTATCCCATGGATCTGGTGGTGCTTGGCCATAAGTGTCATCCCCAGCCCCCACATCAGGACCTGGGTGTGGGGAGACCAATCGTGTAATGTCTAGAAGGTCTGAAGTTGGTATCAATGGTACTAGTGAAGAAGGTAACGGGGTTTAAGGAATGGGGTAAAGTGGGCTAGTAGCAATATCCTTTTTCTTTTTTAGAGAGATTTCATATCCGGCAAGATAGGAATTTTCCTCTTGAAGGATGGTATCACTCGGTTTGTTGTAATATGTCCACTATCTTAAATGATAAAAATGTTCTTTTGTTTTGGATCCAGCTCTTCTGGCATGGTTTCCAGAATTGACTTGTGAGGAGCATCTTTGTTTCGACGCCGAAATTTTCAGTGCAGAGACGGATTTGTCCTTTTGGTCTTTCAAAACAGAAGTTTTAGGTACCGAAAGTTTGGTAACTCGACCGGAGTCTCGGTACCTACCATGGCCTGATGGCTGTTGTGGCCCGAAGCCTTATGTTTAGTTGAACCAGGTTTTGTGGGCAAAGGGGATTTGGTACTCACGGCACCTTGGCCGGCTGGTACATCGTGGGATTCCAGTTCTAGCTCCAGCTCAGAATCGGAGTCCTTGTCGGAGAAGGCCTCATCTTCTTCCGTTGCAGACACTTCGTTTCATCCCATTCAATATCTTCTCTGAAGATATCTGGGTTGTCTTTGATATTTTGCTGCTGCATTTCTCTTTGTCGAGCCGGATGATCCTGGAGCGTCTTTTTTAAGGAAAAAGGAGCAGCAGGCATCACAATCTTGCTCCTTGTGCTCTGGAGACAGGCACAGATTACAGACCTTGTGAAGATCGGTGCATGGCAATTTGAAGCGGCAGAGGGCAGAATTGAGATGGAGTCCGTTCCATCAGCAGATTACAAGATGATGTTTCTTCGAGTGGAAGTCAAATTGTCGGGCTAGGTCCGAAGGCCGCATTTTGAGTTTTCCCGATCCAACTAGGAAGGTTTACAGATTTTCAACACGCGGAGGATGGGAAAACACGTTCAAAACAATACTGACACGGGTACAGTGGGCAGCTCACCGAAGGGATCCCGACGTACGGTCTCGAACCGGAGCACAACAAACCACGCCCAAACCCGAAAGCAGAAAAAAACCAATCTAACAATGGAGTTGATGCCCATGCACACTATCACCGAAAGAAGAAGACACCTTACCTCGTGACTGGAAAAGACTTCGTCGTAGAAAAACAACGTGCAATCATTCGAACCCAACACTAGATGGCAGGAGTATGCAAAGCATGTGTATCTATAGCAAATATGCCTCAAATGCAATGTTTTTACATTTTCCCTTTTCAGGAAGCTCACTGGCTTTCAAAACATATGTTTCCTTTATTGAACCAAACATGAGGAACTAATACCCCCTAATATTAAAAGACTCATGATTTCTAGAATGTGCTAACTTGAACAGATCACGAGAACCTCTGCAAAACTGGGAAGGAACAGTTTTAAGCCATGCAATTTGCTTTCTATATAAACACTTAGGATACATAAACTATCTGTAGGAGGCTGGCTTAGTATATGGTGTGCACATATTTAAGTGAAGAACCTTCCACTAATCAAGACATCCCGTATTGTGATTTTAGTGGTCTTAGACCACCCTAGAAAGCTCTCTATGGGGTAACTGTGGAGAGCAGCCTTCACGCTTAGTCCAGGAGTTTTAAACAGCTTGGTTTACCAGAACTAATTTATTATTTATTTATTTATTTTATATTCTTATAAAGCGCCAGACTAGACTCCCGAAGGGGTATCTCTGGCCTATTGCTGTGCCACGAGATTGTGCTAGTTACGAGAGCATGATTATTACGGAGTGCCGAAACTGGAGGGTAATTTATTTATCGGGATGTAGGTAAGTCTTTAAATTCTTCCGAAAACACAGATGACTGGAGATTGATCTGAGTTCTGGGGGCAAGGAATTCCAGAGTATTGGGCCGGCATAAGCTAATGCACGGCCACCTTGTCTGTTTTTTTTTACTCTTGGTGTCTGTAGGAGCTGCTGATGACTGGAGCGCAGAGAACGCCCCGGGATGTAGGGCTGAAAGATCTTAGTCATGTACTTCGGGCCCTCCCCTATCCTGCTCTTATGAATTGTGCATAGGGTCTTAAATTGGACTCGCTTCCTCACTGGAAGCCAGTGGAGTCTCTTCAGCAGGGGGTTTGAAGGAGTCCTAGCTGGAACATTCAGGACAATCCTTGCCGCTGTGTTTTGGATTACTTGCAATTTACTGAGCTGGTCCTCGTTTGCTCCGAGGAGCAGCCCATTGCAGTAATCCACCCTGCTGATGACCAGAGCCTGCACGAGCGTTTTTCTATGATGGTCTGGTATTTATTTATTTATTTATTTATTCAAAGTTTTATATAGCGCGAACAGGATCCTTACAGATATCAGAGCGCTTCACAAAGACAGGGTAGGGGCAGTAGAGATAATGGGAACAGTATAATAGTCAATAACATGGTAATAACATGGATAATAAAAACATACATAAAACCAATCCAAATACAATCAATTAAGGAAGTAATATAGGACAGCACAAGTCATTGATCCCACTACAGAGGTGTTTAGGAGGATCAGTAAACCAACGTGTATCCGGTCTTGGTCGGTAGTAAGAGAGTAGCGTAGTAATGCCCCCAACAAGTAGCGTATAGTGCCAAGGGATAGGGTGAGCAGTGACATGAACCAATGCAGAGTCTCTGAACCAACCTCTATAACGATCAGGAGATCTTGGCCAGAAGGATTGTTTTCACCTCTTTCTTGAAGAGTGCAGTGGAGGAGATCAGCCTTGTTTCAGGCGGGAGCGCATTCCAGATCCTGGGTGCCATTCCTGAGAAGGAGCGCTTGTAAGTTTTCACTTTCCGGAATCTACGAGGTTTCAGGAGTAGATTTTTTGTACTCCTATTGGATCTCGAACCTCCTGATATAGACAGTTTTTGGGCGAGGTAGTTGGGTGCCTTGTGGTGTACGGCCGCGTGTGTCATCACTGCAATTTTTAGCTGTATTCTGGCTTCAAAAGGCAGCCATTTTAGAGACTTTAAGTCTGGGGATATGTGCGAATGCTTTCTAGATCCAGTAATGAGTCTCGCGGCAGCGTTCAGGGAGGCTCTTAAGGGTGCTGTTGTGGATAGCGGGAGACCGCTGAGGGCCGCAATTCCATAGTCTATTCGAGGGATGACTAAAGCCTGTACAGCCGTTTGGAAGTCTTTGGCCGGGAGGAAAGGTTTAATTTTCCTCAGCGTGTTAATTTGGAAATTAGCTGCTTTTGTGGCATTGCTGACGTGCTGCTGCATGTTGAGCCTGGCGTCGAGTGTGATGCCTAGGGATTTCGCCGAGTCCACGATGGTGGGTTGGACATTGAGTGCTGTTAGGTTGTTGAGCCAGGTCTGGGTGGTGGAGATTTTCGCCGGAGGTGAGATGAGTAGGAACTCAGTTTTCAGGGCATTTAGTTTGAGGTGATTAACGGCCAGCCAGGATTGGGTGTTGATAAGCGTGGAGTTCAGATGTTTGATATCTTCCGGGGATTGTAACTTTAGATAGAGTTGTGTGTCATCAGCGTACATATGAAATTGAACATTGGATGCTTGAAGCAAGGTGGCGAGCGGTTCCATAACGAGGTTGAACAGTGTGGGGGAGAGGGAGGATCCTTGTGGGACACCTAGATCTGCAGGCACAGGTGTAGATAGCACATTGTCGATCTTGAACCTCTGAGACCGGTTGTGAAGGAAGGACGAAAACCACTTGGGGTTTACCATATAGGGGAAGACTCGTCTCAGCATCCCGATAGCCCGGAAACAGGTACCAGCCACCTGATTGACATGTCCCTTGAAGGTGAGTTGCTGGTCAAAAAGCACTCCCAGGTTCCTAACGGAACTCTTGGGGGTGGGGACAGGGCCAAGCTCCGCGGGCCACCAGTCAGATGACCAATATGTTGCTGCTTGCCCGAAACACATTACCTCCGTTTTCCCCACATTGCACTGCAGACAGTTAGTTGACATCCAGTCTGCAATGGCTCTCATACCATCTGCAAAAGATCTTTTTATTGCAGATGTGAGAGTTTTAAACGGGAAAAGGAGTTGGGTGTCGTCAGCATACGACACCGGGGTGAACCCGAAAGATCTAGCCAGGTTGGCTAGGGGTGCCACATACACATTGAAGAGTGTAGGACTAAGGCATGAGCCTTGTGGCACTCCCTTATTGAGCTCCCTTAGTGTGGATTTGTGGGAGCCCAGCCTAACTTCTTGGACACGACCAGTCAGAAAGCTCTTCATCCAGGTCAGAGCCTCTCCCTCCACACCCACCTCACCTAGGCGGTCAAGGAGCACCGTGTGAGACACCGTATCGAAAGCGGCGGAAAGGTCCAACAGCACCAGAATCAGGGAGCTGCCCTCATTCAGTGCCATTCTGATGTTGTTGGTCACTGTTTGAAGGGCTGATTCTGTGCTGTGGTTAGGCCTGAAACCAGATTGTGAGTGGTCCAGGCCATCCGTCGCTTCCAGATGTTGAGAGAGATAGGTGTTCACATGTCTCTCTGTAACCTTACCCAGGTGAGGCAGGAGGGAGATCGGTCGTATATTGGAGAGGTCAGTCCAAGGAGAAGATGCCTTTTTCCTGATCGGGTTCACCACTGCCCTTTTCCAATCTGCAGGGACCTGGCCTTTAGTTAGGGAGATGTTAATCACATCCAACATGTGCGGGCCCAGAATAGAGATCATGGGGCCGACCATTTTGGTTGGAATACAGTGTAGGTTAAATGAAAAAGAACCACACAGTGTAGTTATAAAATTAGTTATATTTATTATACACACTTACAAACACATTGGTATATCTCCTACCCGGAGATATACACACAATACACACAATATTTCAAACGTAGGTAGGTAAGTAAGCACAAATACACTGGTCTCCAGGGGGGGATCAAACTATACATAAAGAAGTAGAATGCGAACTGCAAACAAAGTTGAGACCTGGACTAGAAGACTCAGAAGAGCTGGGGACACAAGGAACTACCTGATGTAAGTACCTACGGAGGCTGTGCCCAGAGTAGAAACACATACTCAATGCAAGTCAATGGTAAAGTTGCGGTTGCAGTTTTTAAGAAGGACCCTTCTCAGTGGACCCTGAAGAGACCCATGGAAGGCAGAAGGTTGGAGAGTCACCCCATCCGAGGATACCCTTGGAAGGTGTGAAGTGACGTTGGGAACCATTGTGGACCACAGTGGAGGACCGCTGAAAAGATGCTGTTGGCGAAGGAGATGAAAGAGTCCAGTGGAATCCAAGGATGTATTCTGGAAGACAAGTGCCTGCAAGCACAGGAGACAGAATCTATGCCACTCGGGAGTGAACAGGAGGCAGGGAGAACCAATGACCACCGATGGTGAAAGATGCAGGAGAGTTGACTGTGACCTTGTCGCTGCAGCTGTGAGGACCAGGCGACGCTGTGTAAGACCAGGAGCCGTTCACTAGCTGTCCCACATTGGAAGTCGAGAACAGGGGGGGGGGGGGTCGGTGTCCAGCGGGAACACCTACAAGCCTTGCAGTAGCAACAGACGTGGTAATTAAAAAAGGCGTTACTGTGGGACCAGAAAGGTCCATGGTACTCGCCAAGTGTAGGAGAGTCAGAGCAGGCCCTGAGCAAGCAGGGTATCCCACTGATGCTAAAAAAACAGGCCCTCAAGAGGACCCACAGGCCAGAGGAACAGATGTCACAAGAGGAAATCAAGCAGCTCACTAAAGTTGCAGGCAAACGATGCTGAGGATGGGGTGACAACTAAGACCTTGTGTCAAAGGTCTTACTTGAAGTATCCCAGATTCTTCACAGGGGCAAAATGACGACTCTCGCCAATGCCTCCCCAAGTCTTCCTCCAAGCTCCCAAAAGTAACTGAAGGGAGTATGAAGTAACACCCAAGGGGGAAAGGGGTATGGCACAGAGAAGAGATAGCCTTGTCTTCTATTTCTGATGTCTTCGGTTTATATGGCCACTTCTAGCTGTTTTCTGATGCTGTTATCTGTACTAGACACTGAAACACAAATGCAAACAATTACTAACTCATAACAAGTTGCACAGTAAACTATGCTTGCTCTATTCATTAAGTAACATATCCCTAGAAGACTGGACTCTTCTGTATTCTTAAAAAGGTCTGCTAATTCTCTTACTGAATTTGATATAGTTTGCTTTAACCTATGGAAGAGCAACAACAGTAAGAATTCCTTAAGCAGTTTATTTAACGTTAATTGTTTTAATGCTTAGGGAAATAATTCTATTTACCTTTATTATCTTTCTTTTGCAAGGAAAACCTGAGAGGCTGATAAGTTCTATTGTTTACCAACCGGTAGTATTATTTGTTAAACTGCAAAAAATTGTGAACCTTCTTCATGGCAGAGCAGGAAAATAAACATGAGAGAACTATGCTTGGGGCACGCTTTTTCTTAAACGGAAACAAAGTATCAAATTAAACTTTCACAAGGCTTTCTTTTATACAGAAAAGTACTTGTGTGACAGGAGACTTTAATTAGTGAGCAAATCTTCACAGAAATTCTGCCTGGGAACGGACTGTAGACTTGGAGAATTTCACGGAGCTTCTGTTCTTGAATTCTCTGCCAGGTATATCCGAGCCGAAGCAGAGTTCTAATCTTCCGTCGAGAAAAAACTAAACGTTTGAACTAACTATACTGACTCTAAATCCACGGACGAAAATCCAAGCACTGTTACTTCATTAACGGTCTTGGGGAAGTGGGCACAGCTGAGGGTGAGCGTGAGCTATAGCTGTGCTTAGGATCTCGTGCTTACTGGCAATTGGCTGTAGCGCTAACCATAGCGCTGTCAGCCATTTTAAAGGTATGCTTCCTGACAACTTCTGTCCAATACTGGTCATTGCGCTTTCTAAGAGAACTGTTATTTTTTTACATGATTAAGTCTCCTGTATCCATTGGTTACGCCTACGAGTTGACATTCCTTTAAACTAGAATTTGGATTCCTGACACCTTGGCAGGAAGAGATGCTTGAGGCTGGAGCTTCTTGTAGCCCGAAAATCTCTGGAGGACAAGGTCAATAATCTGTGGCACTGGCAAGTCGACCCAGTGCACAGGGGTTCAGTTCCAATGGTACCGACGGGGGATGCTGGGCTCAAACTTGCAGAGAAGACTGTGCAGGCCTTGAGCAAGCTGCAGAATGACCACCTGTGTTGCTGAGCCTTTCAAAGTCAGTGGGACGGCAGGAGCAGCAACCCAGTCAGCTCAGTTGAAGTGCCTGCAGAGTCAAGTGGAGTGACTCCTTTACTCAAAGGAGATTCCTTCGGATGTCTTTCATGCCCACAGGCCTTGTGAAGAACCTGGATGAAGCACAGGGACAGACGGTGCAGTAGACTGGCAGGACAACGAGACCAGGAGCAGCAGGAGTCTTCCTTGGTGCGGTCTCAGTTCTTAGGTGAAGTCCAACGAAGTCCAAAGTGCCTAGACGGTAGAAGTTTATAAGTGGTTTCGGATCAGAAACTTGTCCCACAACGAATCTGAAGAACCACCCACAGGTAAGCCCTTAAGTACTCTAAGGAAAGGGTTGTGAAAATTCTAGGTTCCCTCCCAGAGCAGGGGCTGGACAGAGGGGAGGATACTCCTATGTTCTTTGTCACGTTTCGCGCCAGAGTGGGAGCCTAGGGCTCCCTGAACTGGTTCCAACAGGAGCATGCAAGGAGGGCACCAAATGTGCCCTTTTAAGCAGTCTGGTAGCGCTGGCAAGTGCCCCCATCCCATCCCAATACACTAAGTGCTGGCTTGGGAGTTGGTTACACCTTGCTGTAACAGGAAACCTATTGTTCTCCCTTCCCCTGCTTGAGCTTGGCTCAGCAGAAGGAGGGCCGACTGGTGTCTGTGGTCAGCAGCAGCACTAGCTTGTGCAGGGCACCCTCACACTTATAACCTAGCACCCTGCCTTCAGGATTGAAAAGCCTACCTTCGGGGTGACTTATAGGTTTTAAGTGCAGTGACCTAAGAAATAAGAAAACGTATATCTGTCGTAAGTGGTGCCAACACCAACTTACACAGGCTGCAATGGCAGGCCTGTGGCTACAGTTTGAGTGGTCTCTCATGGGTGGCACAATACAAGCTGCAGTCTATGGGAGACCCGGGTGTATCCATGCCATGGGTACTTTAGTACCACATGCTAGGGACTTAGAAGGGTACACCAGTACCCAATTGGGAAAGTATAAAAATACTTACCATAGTCAAATTTAGGGAGAGAGCACAGTGATTGGGGTCCTGATTAGCAGGATCTGAGTCAGACTAGTCAGAAAACAGTATAACACCAGCGGAAAGTGGGGGTAACCAAGAAAGCAGATCCTACTTTCCTACACTATCTGACACTGCTGTTTAGGCAAAGCCCATATACCTAGATTCAGCACTGATGCAAACAAGTGTAACACATAGCATATGCTTCAAAATAATGTTTAAACGTTAACTATTTAAGAATGTGTTAAATCACACTTCAAACCAAAACATTTTAAAATGTAAAATATTACTTTAAAAATATATAACCTTGTAGTTGTGAACAGATAATGTGAGTAAAAGAACAAAGGTATTTGTTTCCCTCTTGAAGCTCCCATCAAGTGATTCTCCGCTTCACAGGAAGTGGCTTGTACCAGGACATGAGAAAACTGTCCCTTCAGCTTTCACATGGCTTGTGATTCCTATTATTATCTAAGTCCACCCAGATCTTTTTTCCCCACAAACAATTGCCTCCTCTTAGGCCTGCAAAGGTAACCAGTGGCTTTAAACACAGTCAGCCTTTCACTAATCCCAGTGCTTCCCAGTGCAGGCGTGAGTTTGGGCTTGCGCTGGAAACAGTGCATTTGCTGTGATACAAGCCCTATGTCCCACTCTGTGCCTGATGCGTTGCAGGGAAAATGGAACCGCACCCTTCATCTATGTAATGCGGCCTTAGGTTTCCTTAGAATGTGCGCTGGTATTATCACATTTGCCACAATTTGAAAACGTCAAAGTAGAACATAATAATGCACTTTTCATTTTCTGATTCTCTCCTATAATATTAAAAATGTTAAATATAATCCTAACCTTATTTTAAAGAGGGCATGCAACAAGAATTGGCAACAAAAATAGTCATGGTTTGAGACAAAAAGATACTGTGTCCCAATACCTGAACCTTTGTGGAGTACAGAACATTAACACAATTATCATAATTGGACAGACATTTAAATGTGCCACATTGATTGGATGCATAATACATTATTAATGGAGACTCCAAACTATCTTCCTCTTCATAAAAACTCACAAATGATCATAATATCTACCCCATACATTTAAACCTTAGTGTGAAGCAAGCAAATTTGTTAAATGTTTATATCCTTAGTAAAGATTGCTAAACTAGACTTTTGTAAATGATCGAATAAATTAAGCCACATTTGGCACAGTCTTGGCTAATTCAAGATTATTAGTGTTTTTGTGTTTCTTAATAGTGTTATTTATTATTAGGCACATTACGAAAAATGTAATTTACCACAGGTTTTTCAATGAGTGAAATCTGGTTGAAAAAACGAGACCCCCTGCCACAGAACAGGAACGAAGGAGGGCAGTGAGGAATCTAAAGTAAGACAGTATTAACAAGGAGCATAATGTTACTTACCAAGAATGTATCTGTTGTTTGCATGAAGAGCTGTAGATTCACATGTTTTGCATTTTCCTGCCATCTAGTGTTGGGTCCAGATGTTTGCAAGTTGTTTTCTTCGAAGAAGTCTTTCCAGTCACGAGATAAGGTGACTCCTCCTTTCGGTTACAGCACACATGCCTCAAACAGAATGCTACAGAAGGTAAGTAACTTGTTCTTCTGGTGGATACTTCTAACTGCAGATTCCTCACCTTTAGAATAGATACCAAAGCAGTACCTCTCAAGCTGGAGGGTTCGTGGAATGGACTCGGACCAAAAGGTCCTGCCTTGCCAAAAAGGCAAAACGCCCTTCCCGTAGGACCTACGTGTGAAGGCAAATATGTTTTGTGAAGGTGTGCATGGACAAACATATCGCGGCCTGACAAATGTCTAGAACAGGATTGCATATCAATACACTGGAAGCAGCCTTAGCCCTGGTGAAATGAGCCTCTTGTCCTTCTGGAGGATGCTTCTTGATCAGTGTGTAGCGGATCTTGATTAAGAGGAACATCCACCATGACAAAGTCATTTTCAGCACCACATTGTCTTTCTTTGCCCCAGAAAAGCCCACTAAAGCTGATCATCCACTTGATGGACTTTGGTACAATCAACGTAAAACATCAGGGCTCTTTTGGGATCCAGCTGATGGAGTCTCTCCCACTCTTTCGAGGGGTGAGGCGGAGCAAAAAACATTGGAATGTTTAGGGATTGCCCAAAGTAAAAAAAGTCACAATGTAAGTCACAATTTTGTGCAAAAAGCCTACTTGGTCCTCAACACCAATTTGTCTAGGAAAAAGGTGGTGTTGGGCGATTGAACTGAGGACCCTGAAACTTACTCATGTGACAAGCTGAAGTAATTGCAACAAGGAACAGTTTTCAGATGCTGAAATGAATAACTGTGCATCATCTGGGATGGAGTGGACATAAGGAAAGTCAGGACCAAACTGAGTTCCTACTGTGGCATCACAAATGGTTTGAGGGGGGTGAGGGGGGCGGTGAAAGTATGTTAAACTTGTATTTACCTCATCACAACAAGTGATATAAACAAGGACGGCTGGTCTGGCAAAAAGGCCAAAAAGGGTGGACAAATAACATTTATTAGTGCCCAATGCAAGTCCTCGCTGGGCCAAACTCAAAACAAACAATAAGATATCAGACCGTTCGGCATGTAAATGGGTTTGTGTTATGAATACCACAACAGGGCACAAATCTGTCCCAGCGTCCTACGTAAGTGGACTTTGTATAGGAAGTGCAGCAAGAATAATATTCACAACCTTAGGAGGGAGATCGAATGCAGTCAATTGCTGCCATTCAATCTCCACACAGGGAGGTGTAAATTGTGTAGGCCCAGATGCATAACTCTACACTGCTGCGGAGACAAAGGATCATCCCAAAGGAGTAACCTGATCAAAGGACAGATGGGCATACCCACAGAGGTTCCAGATGCCATACTCTCCTGGCCCAATCTGAAGCCACCTGGATGGCGATCCAGTTGTTCCTGATGTTCTTCTGATCTCATGTCCAGAGAAGTAGGGGTGCAAAGGTGCATTCCAGTCCCATGCTCCATTCTAGCCAGAATGTGGACTCCAGAGATAGCCTTCTTGGGGACTCCAACATACAAATAATTAAGGCTGTGAGTTCTTAGCAATAGCAAAAAGATACAACCAGGATTGTCCCGATTGTTGGAAGTTGTTCTGTGCCACCTCAGGGTGTTCCCTCCATTTGTGATCAGCCAGGCGCTATCAACTGAGCTGGTCCACCTTGGCATTTGAAAACCCTGCCAGGTGGTTCACAACCAGGTAAATACCCTATCAACTCCAGAGGCAAAGAGCCTTTCGCCACAGAACCAAGGAATCCACTCCGCCCTGCTTGTTGCAGTATCACATGGTGATGGGGTTGTGAAAGAGGACCTGTACTAATCTCCTTTAATGGGCAGTAAGATGTCTTCAACACTAGGGGAATGACTTACAATTCCAATGTGTTAATGTAGAGAGACATTCCCACCAAAGTGCAGAGTCCTCTAATCTACAGCTCTCCCTGATGACCTTCCAATCCACCAGCTATGTTTTTGTCTCAACTGCTAGCTCTAGTTGCGGAGGCTAGAGGGGTCTGCCACTGGTCCAATTGCAGTAGAGCAGCTGCCCCTGCAGATCTCTTGCAGTCTCCTCTAAAACCAGGATGGAATCCGGCAGGTTCCCTTGGTGCAGGGCCCACTGAGATTTCACCTTCCATTGCAGAGCTCGAAATGCCACTTGCATAATTGAAAAATAGGATTTGGGAGGCCAAGAAGCCTGAAACACTGGATCATAGTCTGAATGTCTTGGACACATTGTGACAGAGGGAAGGCTCAAAACTGCACTGTATGCAAAGTGGCTCCACTGAAAGGCAGCATCTGCGAAGGAGTCAAGTTTGACTTCAGCACATTGATTGTGAATCCCAACAATGTCAAAGTTTGCATTCATCTGTAGTTTATCTACAACTGACTATAGTGAGCCCGACTTCAACATTCAGTCTTCGAGGTAGTGCAAAACTGATATCCCCAACCTCCCAAAGTGTGCCGTGACCACCGCCATCCCTTCCGTGAACACCCAAGGGGCACTGGTGAAGCCGAACGGGAGCACAGCAAATTGAAAATGCTCCTGGTTTACCTTTGTTTAGCTGTGAGACTGCAGGATGGTAATATGAAAATATGCATCCAGTAGGTCTAGGCTACCATCCAGTTGCCTGGATCTGAGGCAGACAGAACCTGGGCTAGTGTGAGCCTCTGAATCTGTCCTTCTGCAGGAAGATGTTCAGAGGGCAAGATCTAAAATAGGGCTAAGACTTCTGAGGAATGAGGAAACAGCTGGATATTCAACCAGTCTTCATTTCCGAGGCCAGTACACTCTCTATGACCCTTTGGACAAGAGAGCCTGCATCTTCTGCCAAACAAATTGCCTGGTGCTCCTCTGGAAGTGATTCTGATATGGGTGGAAGATACAGCGGGTTGAAAAGGAATAGAAGGGAATTGCCCAGTTGAACGATCTGGAGGACCCATCTGCCAGAGGTATCATTTGCCACCCTTGGACAAAGTGTTGGTCCAGCCTCCTAGGGTGGTACTGTAGCACTAAGGGCAAGCTAAAGTAGCTTGGAGGGTGAAACAGCAGGGCTTAGATAAATGTTGTACCTGGTGACCTGCACACTGTCTGTCCAAACCCTGTTGAATGCTGTGGGGGCCTGGGGTTGCCTGTATTCTAGCTCTCTGTAATAACTTTGAAAGGAAAGACGTTGATGGGAAAACTACTTGGCAGCTGTCGAAAGGCCCAAGGAATGCACTGCAGCTTCGCTCTCATTAAATCAATCCAGTGCCACACCTACCTTCTCACAACAACGGCAAGATCCGTCAAAAGGAATATCCATAAAGAACACCTGGGCATTCCCAAAGAGCCCCGTAGATGTCATCCAAGCGTGATGAGTATCACACCGATGCCAACTGCCCTGACCCAAGCAATCGCTAATGTCCATGCCAGACCAAATTACCTATGTGGTTGTATCCTAACTGTCATGAATGGTTTGAACCAGGGAAGCTCACAAGTTTCAGGAATCTCGCCAACTAAGTCCCAGAGGGAGGGAGTATATCTGCAAAGTAGGCACCTGGCATAAACTGACCTCACAGATTCAATGGCCGTTGACAGCATATGTTTCCCAAGTGACTAAATTCTCTTTGACTTCTTGTCTTGGTGGGAGAGGGGAAGTGGTGGTGGTGGGGCTAACGGCGGAGAATGAATTAATTTCAATTGGTTGGTGAAAGCTTAAACGACAAAACTTGCTGGGGTCGGATACGGAGTCATAAAATAGGAGTTGGCAAATGCCATTCGATGGTGCTTGATAACTTGTCTGTTCACTGGAGGGCAAGAACAAGGCTTCACCCAAGTGTCCATCAATGTGTCAGTAAGAGCTCTGTTGAACGTTAGCAGAAGTCTGCCCAGGAAGGAACTCACCTCTGTGAGGACTTTAGTCTTTACCTCCACAGAAAGTAGTTGTAGGTCTAAAACCTCAGCAGGACATTTACATTACCACAGCAAATGAGGCTATTTCCTCCTATGGCTAGGTGGGGAATCAACCTAGTATCAGTAGCAGTATCACCATAGCAGACAAAGCGCTTTCCTCTACAGGTGGTCTAGGGTGAAATCAACAGAGTAACAGGGGAAGTATGCAGCTCATCAACTTCCTGCAAGTCCATGCAGAGATTGCCATCACCATAAGGAGGCAAGTCATCTTCGAAGTCTGTCTGATGAATCAAACCAAAAAGTTGGTGGACCACCTGAGGGTGGATCAATGGAAGACAGAGCCTTCTATATAAATCTGACTAAATGGAGATCAGGTATGTCAAAGTGGATTTGTGACGTGAATTTAGTTGAGATGGAGAAGAGATCAGCTTAGAGTCTGACATCTGTATGAGCAGAAGGTCCTCCTCTGGGGACCTTAGGAATGACATCGAAGTCGCAGGCCACACCGCAAATTTGGTTCATCTGAGTGGAAGTCGACACAGAAACTGGTGCAGAATAAAAAGCGGGTTCTAGAGGCACGGATGATGCTGAGAACAGATCTGCAGATGGCAACCCGACAAGGGGTCACTGCAGATCCTTGGAGCCCAAAGGCATGTCAGAGGAAACCATAAGAATGACAAAGATAAGCAACATAGCCCCTTAAAAGTCCTAAAATTGTTGCAATGTCACCGATGACATGGGGAACTCAAGAATACATCTGAAACAATAGTGGAATCAGCTTCTCGGTAAATGGGGAGCGAGACAGAGTGGTAAGTTGACAAACATGTAACTACTCTGAAGAAAGAGGGGCGTGAGTGGGCTGAGTCGCCTTTGGTTTTCTTGTATTTCCTCTGTGCTTTCAAAGTGGACATACATGAAGTCCTACTGCAACAAGAACCTGTCACAGGAGTGACCTTGAGAGCAAGTCCAAGGTGTTGACTTTGAACCGAGCGGGACTTGAGCGATTTCTTTCAGTGTTCAGCAGAGAATATTGGATGTTTGCATTTCCAGATCTCTTTTGGATTCATGAGGGAATATTCCTTACACAACTTGAAGTCATGCCCTGAGCCCAAACACCAATAGCATACCACATGCGAGCATGTCAGAGACACTTGTTTGTGAAAATCCTGGCAAGGTTTAAATGCTGACCAACACACAAGTAAAAGGGGGAGGAGGATATGAACTTACTTTGACCTCCTCTGGGTAAACCACCTCACACATAAAAAGTAAGGACTATAGAATCACAATTATTTTAAGAGAAAAAATGCAAAGTGTAGCAAAGTGCAATGCGTTATAAAAACTGCCCTCACCCACAACGAGTAGTGGCATGCTTCATCATAGGGTTGCTATGACACCGCTGCGGAGTGGAACAAAGTGGAGCAATAGGGTGGGGAAGACAATACAAACACACAGAAAAGGAAAAGGATCCTGGAAATGATAAGTGCATGTAGAAAGTCTGAAACAAACTAAAGGATATCCTCATAATATTTTATTTGTGGATACCCTTGTTTGGGTTAAAAGGAATCTCCCTACCAAAAGATGGTTATGAGGCACCAGGAAAGACAACTGTATGGAGGCGCACTACCCTTGACGAATGTGTGACTACAGAGGGTCGCCCTATCCTCCCTTGCCATTTCTAGTGGTACCTTAAGATAAACTCGATCCTAACAGAAGTATGATTACAGTACCCACCACTCTTATTAGTAACAGGAGGAGTAATTAGTTATACAACTTGTATACAGATTGAAAGGGATTTAGCATAGGGTTCTGACAGTCCTGACAAAAGCCAAGAGAGACGCAACCCAGCAGAAACATGTCAACCTTTTCGCAGAACGGAGGGGTGAAGGGTACTTAATACACTCACCTCACCACCATCCTTTGGCTGTGCGAAAAGAAAGGAACTGACATTTGTGCAAAGGGGTGCAACTTAAAATGTTTTTGTTCCTCACTTCAAGACAGAACAGAACAAAGTCAACAAGAAACCACACTGTGCCACCTAATGGCGTGTGGGAGTACTGCTTTGTGAATGTTTCTGGATCGGGTTTGGCGCCCGGGGATACTCTAAAGGTAAGGAATCTGCAGTTAGAAGTATCCATCAGAAGCCTATGGTTAGCAGCCGATATTTAAGTGTTTTCTTACGCAAAAAATCTTAGTGTAATGAGCACTGTGAGGAAATGAGGTGTATTATATAGTGTGATTGTCTGACCTCATCGTGTAACTCTTTAGGTCCATTAGGTTTCGTCTGTAAAACCCCCAGCTTAACCCTGGGTAGCGTGCCACTGAGCAGCAAGGCTTCCTAAGAAGAAGAAAGCGTTAAGTATTTAAATAGTCCCAAACCAATTGAAGACAAAATAGACACGACACTCAAGAAATCCCACACCAATTCATAGAAATTGACTGAATTTTTATAAGATTTGACACTAGAACCGAATAGATCCACCAGAGGGTTCCGGAGATATGGATTTTACAAGCAAAAATAAATCAATGCAATTTCACTCAACCACAAACAAGCTTTAGCAAAGTCAACAAATTGGGCACTTGAAAACTTTCACAAACAAAATTTAAGTAAGTGTCAATGCTGTCGGTTAGAAGTACTTGGGATGACCAACTCCGGCAGGAAGCTAGTCTGGGGGACCAGCAAGGTCCTTAAGAACAGTTATCTTCATAGAAGCAGCAGTCCTTCATCAGTTCTTCTTTGATATGGATACCTATGCTGTGGTCTTGATGCAAGGGATGAAGAATGCTGAAGATGCTCTAAGGATCCTGTGGTTGCAATCCGGTCAGCAGGGGTCTTCCTGCAGGGATTCTTCGGTCCACAAAGATGGGTCAGGGGTCCTGGTTGCACGGTTGAAGTCCCACAAAGTCCTCTCCGCCATGGCTGAAGTCCAGTCGCCTGTTGTCACAGTCCAATCTTTGCTAGGTCGATAACTTTCCTTCTGAGCGTCCCAGCAACTCTCCAGCAACGCTTCCGGGCTACGTTAACTAGGGTGCAACTCTGCGTCAGGTCTTGGTCCCTGTTGCTGCATGGACGGGTGATAGCGGCTTAAAAACTTCGGGCTACCAACTTGCCCCAGGAGGCTTCTTCAGCTGTTGTGTCACTGTGCTGTGAATAGGAGGCCAGTCAGCTGGCACTTGGAGTTCTCTTGGCTTGACTGGAGGCAGCTTTCCCCTGAGCAGGACACATCAGGCACAGTCCCTCTCTTTGCCAGCCACCAGGTACAGTCCTCGTTGGTGCAGCCTCTCTTTGCGGATCCCTCGGTGCAGCAGGGCAGTCCTCCTTCAGCACTTCTTCAAGTCGGTCGATATCTGAGGCCTCAGTGCCAGGGGTGTCACATTAATGCTTGGAAAGGACCCTCAAGAAAGGATGCAGTTGATAGCCAATGGGCTACCAGGCTCCCTCCCACCTGTTGACTACTTCCTGTGGAGTGTGGTATCTAGATATCCCAGGATGCACGATTCTGCCCCCTCCCAAGATGATGAGATCTCTCTCTTGGTATACAGATCTTCCTAGCCCACCTTCGGGGTGTGGCTTCCTCAGGACTACACTCCCCAGGGGACACAGGTTTGGCAACTGGTTTCCCCTCTCTGTCTTCCGTGCCAGTCAGTCTACCTCAAAATTGGAGCAACCCTCCAGCCTGGTGCTACGCATCTGCCCTTCAAATGTGGCTTCACCTTTGGAGCCTGCCTTTTGGGGCTAACTCCCAAGTGGTTTCCTGCAGGAGGGAGATGACATCTCCCTGAGCGAAACCCCTTATTGTTTTCCTTATTGAGATTTGTTAGCATGACTCTCCTGGAGGTCAGAAGTCTACCTGGGGGAGCAGGCTCCAAGTGTGCCTGGGAAGGCACAGGAGATTTAAAGGCAACAATGTAGCAGCTTTGCTAAAGGTGCACACTGGAACAATTATAATTATTTTGACTTGAGATACAAGCCGGTCTTAATGTAACGAGTTGTTTGATACCTTGGAGTACCTACTCTGGTCACCCTGTTCAAGAGTTACCACAGCTGAGAGTATATTAGAGTTTAGTAAACATGTACTCGACAATTGGGTGACCAAACCTTTCCAAGCAACTACGGCAGTGCTGTGTATTTCACTGCCAGGACATGCAAAGCACATGTCTTGCCAGAGTTATGTGTTGCACTCAGCCTTAAGGGCTTGGTAGGTGTGCCAGAGGGGTGACTTACACATATGTACAGGGGTAGTGGTGGCTTTGTCACGGTTTTTAATGGCAAAGTCGGGCTAGTAGTGCACAACTGCTCTACCAGTCTGCAGTGCTGACTGGGGGACCTGTTTTACTTATGGGGCCTACAGGGTGGCACAACCAGTGCTGCAGGCCTGGGGTACCCCTCTAACTCATATGCCATGGGTACAAGGGCCACATTTACTAGGGACTTAAAAGTAAGCTAGCCATTTCAAATTGGGTATAGCAAATTTGACAAACTTTGGGTCAAGGCACTGACACCGAGCTCTGGTTAGCAGGCCACAGCACACTTTGAGTTGAAAACCCAATCAGTCAAAAAACTTAGGGTGCCCATACAAAAATAGGCATTTCCTTACAAGAATGGTCGCTGTAGGAAAGTGCCCCTTCTTGACATGCTCACCCACCCTTTTTGCCCTTGTAATTATGCTTTTCGGCTGAAAGTGCACTGGGTCCCTGCTAACCAGGGCCACAGTGCCAGTGCAATTTCCCTTCAAACAACTAAAATGTTCAATTGTTACCAAATTGACGAGGACTTTAGCACCCTTTCAAGTGCCTAGTAAATGGTACCCCTGGTACCCAGGGCATGGGTACCTAAGAGGGCCCCCAAGGATTGCAACAGGTAATGTGCCACCCAAAGGGACCCATACAGAAACTGCACACAGTCTGCCATTGTAAGATGCGTGAAATGGTGCAAAACATTTTGAGAACACGACATGGCACACTCCCTGTATGCCATGCCCATTGCATATACTATATTTACGTCACCCCTTACAGCAGGCCTTAGAGAAAAATTGCAGGGTGAATTAGAGTACATGTGAGGCCCCATCTGCATGAGGAGATAGGCCCCTATGATGTCTAGTTCCATTCCTAGATATCACAAGTGATCAAGCAGCCATCTTAAGGACATGTACTCGGTACTGGTCATTACGAGTTACCCAGCTACATGATGGCTGCACTAAAAGCAATGGTGTTTGATATCAAACACCTTGTCTTAATAAATCCACACTGACGCCAGGCTGGAGATATTATGACATGCACCCAGAGGGCATCTTATAGGTACCCCCCTGAAACCTAGCAGTAGTTTAGTGTGTTGGCTGACTGGACACTTCCAGCCTGCCATTTTAGACAAGTTTCTAACCCCATGCTAAGGACAGCAAATGCTCTCAGAGGTCAGGAACAATGCCTGCTCAGCAGGAAGATGATCACACCTCCCCCAGCAGGATGCTAGTGAATTAGCATACCAAGGCCTGAGGCTTCTAAGCCTCTGCTGCCTTTGATATGCAACTCGAGCTTCCTTCAGACCTGGAGAATGCTACCCCCTGCCCTGGGGCCCATTTTGCACCAGAGCAGGCGGGACAATTAGCAAGTCAGGAGCCGTGCACACTATCATGCTAGGCCCACCCCTACGGTGGGCCACCTGTAGTGGAAACTCAAGGAAGGGTTTCATCATCTTGGTTTTGGTAGAACTAGGAACACTGGGTAAGGTTTATGCCCATTTTCCCTATGAAGTGGTCATATAGATGGTGTAGTCACCCCAGTGGTAGGTATATCATAGGCTACTACCTTACACTCCCCTTAACACCTCCTAAACTCAGTATTAAAGTGGGTCCCTGACACCAAGAACTTGGGTTTGTCTACCTGGGAACAGAAAATGGACAAAAAAGAGCCAACAACTCAAGAACTGTGGACCAGCACCGAAAGTGGAGCCAAACTCTGCATGGCTGCTGCTCTACCAACAATGCAAGAAAAGACTTGTCCTGCCACCGAACAGCCTCTTCAAACTCTAGGAGGACTTTCCAGTACTTTGCCAACCAAGCAGCACCTCCCTTGTGGATAAGAAGCGATCTCCCTGCATCTGCAAGCACCGACCGCATCTGCCTGTTTCACCGTTTTGCTGACCATCGGGTCTACCCAGGGAGCAACTTACCAAGAGGAGGTCATCAAGAGTTCAGGAGGTCAGCACCATAGCTTCACCAAGTTTTGAGATGTTAAGCCTTCCCGGAGCCTCCCTGCACCAATACCCGGGGTACCGGAGCCCTTCCAAACACCAAGGCTTGTTGTGTATCCAGCCCAGACATCACCGAGGTCAGCACTGAACTGCTGACTAGGGACATAAGAATCTCAAGGTCATCACTGAGAGTGGCCCTACAGTCTTGTTTTCTCTCCTTCTCCAGGTCGCCGAAATCAAGTGGGAGCCTCCGACTCAAACAACCCACCAGACAAAATCCCTCTTCACCCAAGCCCACCGGGTCCACGTAAACAACTGTCTCTTTGTGCCCCAGAGACCCTCAAGAGCCGAGCACCACTTTTGTTTCTACTGGACTGGCTCTCCAGTGCCCACTTGCATCCTTTTTTTCTTTTTGCAGGTAGTTCTCCATTGACTTTACAAGGTAGCGCTCAAGGCTACCAACGTGACAAGCACCTCTGCACCAGGACTCACCAGGACAGATAAAACTGAACTTTTGGTGGTTTCTTGGACCTTCGGCCCTTAACCACCTTACGCACAGGAGAAGAACCCAGTAAACTGTTAGACAAGAATGTTGCTCCCATAGGATAAAATTACTGCATTTGAGGCTCATATCTCTAAACCATTACTTGACTGTATTTTTCTAATACTACAAAAATCCATAACTCTGAAAATACTGACTTAATTCTGATGATCTTGGTCCCTAAAACGTGTATTATTTATCTAAATTGGTCTTGAGTTTCTTCTTGAGTATGCGTCTCATTTATTGACTCTGTGCATACAACAAATGCTTAACACTACCCTCTGATAAGCCTAAGCCGATCGACCACAATACCTCAAATAGAAGAAATGGTCATCTGTACTTTGTTCATGGTGTGCCCTTACCTTGGCACTGCCACATAAAAAGCCAGCTTCCTACAATTTCACAATTACCAATGCTTTACAGATATACTTAAGTCCCATACCACAGAAGGCTTATATCAACAATGGTACAGCTGTAATGGGACTTGGTGTAAAAATAACAATTACTAATATGGCAAAGAAAAATACCTGTCCGCCAAAGAACAGTATCGTAGAAAAAAGAAAACTCCATCTCCGTGTGATGCTCCAGGGAAGCCCAGCCTCTTGGTGCAGTTACGTATATATAAGAAACGTAGAGTGGCACGTGTACAGTAAGGAAGGACTGAGCAGAATCCCGCACCTGTAAAATAATAGATGGTGTTAAAAGCAGGCCATCGTGACCATACATTTATATATGACGGGGTGCAAAGTTTCACAAATATTGCAGAGCTGCAGTAAAAGGAAAGCTATCTGCTTGAGCTAGCTGCTTTGAGGTGAAAATACATAAACAAGGGTTATTATGAACATGCAAGTTATTTTAGAAACATTTCTCCCAATCACGAAAGTACTGTAGTGTCTGTAGTTATCTTTTGGCTTCCTATATCAGTTTCTGGGTGGAGTCCAATGATTCACTACATTGTTGTTTCTTGTGGAAATCTTTTGGTTCCCAATGTCAGCTACTTAGTGGACCACATTGAATCACTACAGAGGTGCCTTATGCATATTGTCAAGATGCATATCTCTCATTCTGTGTGACTCAAATAGAACAATTGCTCTGGTATCTCGTTAATATCCTTGAATTCCCTGGCTCTGTTATACTGTGGACTCGCAAACTCACTACAATCGTACTGTTGCAAAGTTACCCTGTGCCATGGGCCCCCTCATTATTTTGCTCACTGGTTCTGAGGTTACAGACTCTGACTGTTCCTGAGCTCTGCTTGACCAGGGCCAGTGCAATACTGAAAACACACTTCAAATACAGTGAAGACACCTAAATACAACAGGGAAAGCTATGTGTTGGGATACCCCTATTATTTGGCATAAGCTTCCCTATAACATAACATAGCATGTGCATTTGTAAAGCGCACGTTCACCACTACGTGTATCTTGGCGCTGAATAACAGATGTTTGTTGTTACCCAACTCAATGGTACTCATTTTATCAACCTCAGATGAATGAAAGGCTGAGTGGACCCTCCGGGATTTGAACCTGTGACCATGAGGTCGAACACAGGTCCCTGCAGTAGACGCATTAGTTCACTGAACCACCAGAGCCAATAAGGCCCTGGTACATAATAAGGCAGGGGGATTAAACCTACCTTTAAGTACCTAGTAAATAATTGGGCTTTGCGGTTTAGAGGCCAGCAGCCCTTTCTGCATATGCACTGCAGAGGCCAGTTTAAAAGCAGTCATGTGTTGCAGCACTGCGTTTAACAGGTCAACTGTGCCCAAACTCGGCTTTGGTGTTTAGGTCACCTAGAAATTAATAAACTGCAATAATTTGGCACATTAGGTACACCCAGGATCTCCCCTAAGTGTCCCAGTGGAGGGAGGGGGTCCGGTATTTATAAGGAGGACCCTCATAAAATAGGCTTTATACGCCTTGGGTTTAGTGAAATTGCACTTTTCACTTCCGACATTGTAGTAAAGGGCTTCCCAAAATCGAATTTTGTGCTAGGAGCACTGTGGAGTGAGGATCTGCAATATTTCTACATATTCAGAACCCCCAACGTCTTCTGGGGTGGGAGTCCTGTAGATATAGGAAGGGTCCTTATAAAAGATGTTTTAGAAGCCTTGGTGTTGGAGAAATTGCCCAGTTCATTTTCACCATTGCAAATCTCCAGCGACATAGGCTAACATTGAAAGAGGTTATTAATTAAAGATTCCCGCCAGGAAGCCCCCCAAAATAACATTCAAGGACTCACTAGAATGGTATAGATAAATTCAACAATATGCTGCTGTTAAATTTATTTTAAAATGTACAGACAAGAAGTTATATGACTTTGTCTGTAAGCCAAAATTCAGCCTTCCGGTGATCTGCCTTGATTGGTCAGAGTTAAGTGGATTAACCAGGCTGCTTTGATGAGGAGATAAGTAGCCCCTGAAGTGAAAGAGCCATTCTAAGAGGAGAGCATTCTGATGCATAGGAATGGCAGAGCAAGGGAGAGGGGTCGTAAACAATGATCATCAAAGGGAGGAGAAGACAGGCAGAAGAAACCAGTTTCATTTATGCCCCTACCCTCTGATCCCAGCTAGATGGCACGCTTAAGGAAGGAATGTACAGATGCAAAGGGGAAGGAGTCTATGGAGATGAGCCAAACTGGGGGCTGGTTTAGCCAGTTCTTGCCTCTCTGCTGAGACTTCAGCCATATTGAATTTTGGAGAAATAGTACTGCCTGGGAGACTATTGTGCCACACTGTGGACGAAATGGTCATGCTGTGGAGCATTGTCCTGCACCTCATTGGACAAGAGTGACCTCAGAGAACACTGAATAAGTATTTGAGAGGGGGAGTACACTTAGATCTGCTGCTTGAAACTAAAGGAAGAAGAAGGGTCAATGCAGAGAAGTTTGATTTGCACCAACCAGGCCCTGCAATCTGACTTGCTGCACAATTTGGAACTAAAGCCCTATGGATCAAACTTGCTTCAAAATGACTTAAGAGTGGACTCCGTGCCAGCTACATGTTAACATAGCTCACCTGGACCATCACCACTAAGAATACCAAGCCTGGAGTACAACCAGTGGATTTGTAAGCATTTTGTCCAAGCGGATTGTGGAAATTGAAGTCACAAACTTTCAAGGACTATCTTAGAGCTTCCAGACCTTAGAGTAAGTTTCGGACACTTTGGGACCTTCAAAGGAACTTCAGGAAAAAGTTTGAAGAAGTTTGGAGCAACTTTGGAAAAAAGCTCCAAACATGGACCAACTCTACCTCGCCAGCCAAGCCGACGACTCACAATCGCGATCCGGCCAGCCCTCCAGGTCTGTACTGCTGAAAAGCTCCGGAGGTCCGACTTTAAGAGTGTGACCTGGAATTAGTCGAAAACCAAGCCGGTGAACCCTCTCCAAATCCGGACTGGTGAAGAGCATCGAGGGACCCCAGGAGCAAAAGCCCGGTAAAAGTATCTTAGTCCCAATGTAGAAAGGGTGACTGGGACCAACCGCAAAAGTCAAGCCATCCACCTTCAACCGCGAGCTAGACTGGATCCCTGTTTCATCCCACTGGAAAGCTCTGGAGGTCTGACTTCCATAAGATGGACCAGGAGCTGGTCGCAAGGCAAGCCAGCAAATCCTCACCGAATCCAGACTGGCTGAGAGCTTCGAGAGACCCAAGAAGGAAAAGCTCCAGAAAAGTTCTGAGGTTAGAAGGTAAAAACTTTGACCGAGAACTACTACTGAGGGGTAGCCGTGCAAGGCTTTATCGCAGTTGATCAGAAACTTTGACTTTGTCCCGGTCTAGCGGGACCATATGTCCCAATAGGTGCTATAGGTTTCTATGTGCTCAGACATGAGTCCCTTGCTCACTTTGCCACTGTATTCAAGCAAGCCGGGCTGAAGACGGCTGTAATGCCAGAAACCGGTCCTCGGAAGCTTGTTTCCGGTCCAGGGAAGGCATGGCTTGGCAGTTCAGGCTGGACTGTTCCCATGACGCACAGGGTCAGACTGATTTGTATATGGCCATGTCTGAACTGGGGTGGCAGAGTGGGCTAAAGAACGGTGATGGATTAAACCCAGATCAGTTGACTGGGGGTGAGTGCTTGTATTGTCAACGCTCCGTCCATCACCACTTTTGGTTTTGCTTTCTATGTGCTATACAGAGCTAAATCTTTAAAAAATCATATTTCCGGTTCCCCACACTGTAGCTCTTTCGTTTTGATGTCATTTTAAAGATACAAATATGTTCCTTTTTTATAAATTGGTGTTGGATTTGTATTGTGTGTTTTGTCATTATTAACTGAATTGCTGTTTTTAAATGCTTTACATACCTGTCTTTGAACTTAAGCCTGCCTGCTCACAGCCAAGCTACCAAGGGATGAGCATGTGAATATTTATCGGAGACCTATTCTGAGCCCTATATTGTGTTTGTGGTATTATTGCCAGTGGTAGATGCATATTTACCACTACTAATGATCTTCTTACCAACAGGTATATTTAGGATAATTTTGGGTTCTCAATCACGGTTTCTGGTGTCACCAGCAAGATTCACTACTCTGGTGTCTATCATTATTCTTTGGTTGAATCTGCATTGTTTCTGAATGAAGTAACCCACAATCGCGGTCTCTGGTTATCTTTGGAACCACTTTAACTGATCCTTCAAGGACCCAGCCCAGTTTTTAATATCAGCATAATCAGTTGCCAGGTGATGCCAATTTGATAAAGTAGTTCTGATCAGTATATGCACGTGCCACTCTCTTCCTCACACAACTCTAAGCTGCATGGCAAGTTTGTAGCTCTACAACAAGTTTGCTTCAACAAGACTAGAGCAGATAAGCACTAAGTACTTATTCAACCACCCGGAAAGCCCTCCGAGCCTTTTTTTTAAGAGGTTAGAAATTGCTATATAAATGGCAATAGCAAAACAATTCAATGCGACTACATTTACTACATTTTGTATTTGTCTTCTTCATGTGACACTACTCACACTTTGTGGTCTGGCTGGTAGCCTGGGTTATGTTAATGGTAAATTCTTCATGAACAAAACCTACCTGAGATATTGTTGGTTCTGCAAAGTGTACATATTTTCAGGTATCTGTGACACCTAGAGAAGCAGTAGTGGGAGTGTGAGGGAGAGTTGGACGAATGGTCAAGAAAATACAATACAATTGAGGTTAACACAATAGTTCTTTTGTGAGTATCCATAAAACTCTGATATGTATTTCCACGTGTACCTGCTTGTGATGTCAAACATATTTATTTCATTTTTGCCTACTTGTACTCTCAGAGTCTGGTCACTATCTAACATTTCCACACCATATGCATCAAATCCTCTTTCTCAGCACTGCACCTAAGGCAGATGTCTGAATGTTGCAGATGGATCTAATGCATAAATGTTGGCGTGCCCTATGGAGATATGTACATAGGGTGAGCTTGAAATTGGCACTGCTGCTTCTTTCAGGCATAAAATTGAGCATTCTCTCACTCCAAATCTGTCAGACACAATTGGAACTCGCTTGTGCATTTACTTCTTATCCAGAGTTGCTCTCCATGAGGTTGGGAGAAGCACTTCAAAGAGAGATTAAATGAATAGCCCTGTCCAAATAAATCTAACAATTCTGAAGAAGTCTCGGATTCAAGGAGGCCTTCCCTCGAAAGCACTCAAATCACTGTAATTGCCCCAGGCAATCAAATGAAAAAGAAAATAACCCACCAAGAGCCCAAATGTCTTGACTCCTCAAATGAGAAAAAGTTTTTTTTATTTTTAAAAACAGACTTTATTGTCAGATTGCACATATGTTGCAGGGCTCTGCACACCAGAGGAATCTGCAGGTTAGAAACATTACATCAACTGGAAGGCAATCGACTTTTCTTTACGAGCAAGAACAAGCAAGTATATAACAGAGCAGTACATAACAATCTACCGCTCCCCCCTCCCAACAGCCCCCCCCAACGCCCCCCCACCCCCCCAGAGTCGCACAAAGTCCACCACGTTTCACCCACACACAACGTAGAGTGCACAGAAAAAATAGGTGTATATGCACACCCGCCTCCCAGGCTCCCCCCACACCCCCTTCCCCAGTACCAAAAGACCCCTTCATCACTCCCCCAGCAGTTCGTCCAGCACCAAGGGGGGCTCAAGCCACATGCCCCTATAATCTGCCCAGCGTTTTCAAATTTTATAATGTTTTCGCGGGCACCCCTGGCCACAAAGATTGGCTGCTACAACCCCATACAAAAATCCAACTCCTTTTTCCATACGCCAACTGACGGAGCCTGTGGATCTTTCCAAACTTTAACAATGTCTCTCATGGCCAACGTGAGGCCAACGTGAGGTCAAGTTGCATCAAGTGCCTTTTGTACACGTTGCCACCCACCCCATGCATCCATTACATGGTGTACGTGGGAGCTCCCACCCCAATACTTTGGATAATCAGGCCAAGACCCCCCCCCCCCAGAACCGGTCCAGGGATCCACAACTCCAGACTGTATGCAAGAACGTCCCTTCCTCCCTGCCACAGCGGATGCATTCCGATGAGGCAATCATTCCCGCCCGCCACAGCCGAACCCTGGTGAAATAAACTCTGTATAAGAATTTAAATTGGATGAGATGGAGGCGCATTGCTATGGCCGCGCCCCTGGGGGCAGCCAGAGCCTCCCTCCAATCCTCCTCCTCTAGCTCGCCCACATCCTCCTACCATGTCTCCCGGAGTTTCTGCAGCGTGGGGGAGCAGTGCGTGACTAGTGACTGATATATGCGGGATATCTTCTTCGTCTCCAAGTCCCCCATGAACACTTTCGCTTCTAGGGGGTTAAACTCAGGGAGGGACTCCAAACCCTCCAGGCTGGGGGACAGTGCATGACGGAATTGGAGGTATCTAAAAAACTGGGAGCAAGGTATGCCAAATTCCTTTGAAAGATCCTGAAAGGACTTAAGGGTCGTACCCCTCAGTACATCCCCCAGGGTTGAGATGCCAATGTTGTCCCATCCCCGAAAGCCCAGAAATGTCGCAAGGCTGGGTAATCGCCCAAGGGGGTTTCTCCAGTCAGGGTATTCCACCATCCCATACGGCGCAGAGCCTGTCTCCAAATTCGAACTACTACCTGTGTGGCCGATGGCAGTGCGCTCCATAGCGGCGCCGTGTAAAGAATTGTGTGCAGCGTATGAGACCCCATGAGATAGCATTCCAGGGCGTATGCCGGGTCCCCCCTGTCACATCACCACCCCTCATTCAGGACCAGAAGGTGAGAGGCCTGGTAGTAGGAGAGGATGTCCGAGGTCGCCAACCCTCCACAATAAGTGGACAGAAAGCATGTGCGTAGCGCCACACGCACAGTACCACCTTCCCACAAAAACTGCCAAGGAGCAGAGTTAACCAGCCGGAACCATTTGGGCGGTTTTGGATATGGGTGATTTTGCAATTGAAATAACAGCCAGGGGAGTGCCACCATTTTAAAAATTGCCAATCTGCCATAGATCGTAAACGGCATACGTGACCAGGTCTTTAGATCTGCCCGAACTCGCTTCCACACTGGCGCCAGATTCCGCTCCCAGGAGACGGTCGGCACCTCCGATAAAAACACCCCCAGATATTTAAGGCCACCTGCAGTGTAGATGCCCAATCGCCCACTCTTGACCGCTCCCCCAGCACCCATAGTGTAGACTTGCGAGGGTTTATGTAGAGCCCCGACGACTCTCTGAAAATCTGCATTATCCGCAGGAGGCGCGGCCCGACCTATTGAGATCTGTAAGAAAGAAAAGGACATCATCTGCATGTAGTGCAATCCTCTTGGACAGCCCCTGCGCCCACTCAAACCCACTCAACTGCGCATCTATGCGCACCCACGCCGCCAACGGCTCCATAACCAGGGCGAATAAGTAGGCAAGAGGGGGTAACCCTGCCGGGTGCCACGCCTAATGGGAAACCTGGACGAGATTGCTCCCGCCACTCAAACCGAAGCCGTCAAATCAGTGTAGAGAAGTTGCAGGTAGGACAGGAAGCGAGGCACGAGGTTAGTTGGGGCAGGAGCGCGAACAGATAGACCCAGCTCTGTGAGTCAAACGCCCAGTCCATTTCGGCGAGGAGTGCGGCCTGCTCCCCAGTGTGTCGGACCGCTGCCACCGCCACATGTGCCCACCGAATGTTGTACCTGCTCGCCCTTTGGGGCATAAAGCTGGCCTGATCTGAGTGTACAAGTGCTGAGATATGAGATAGAAGCCGGGTGGCTAACGCTTTGGCCAAAAATTTGGCCTCCACGTTCAGAAGAGAAATTGGGCGGTAGGAGGCATGATGTTCCGGGGGTCGGCCCGGCTTGTGAAACACCACTACCTCCGCATGCTTCCAGTCTGGGGGGAGTCTGCCTTGCTCCCTGGCCTCCTCCAACGCCGCCCGATAATGCGGGGCTAGCTGCAAGTGATATTTCTTGAAGAATTCACTGGGGAACCCATTCGGTCTGGGAGCTTTCCCAGAGTTGAGCTTGCCCAGGGCCATGCCCAGCTCCTCGTCCGTCAGTGGAAGCGCCAACCGATCGCGCACCTCATCGGACACAGCTTTAGGCGGCAAGTCTGCCATGAACTTGTCCACCACATATTGCGGCAGACACTCCTTCGGAGCATTTAAGTCTGCATAGTACGCAGCAAAGCTCTCTGCCAACTCCCTCGGGTCCGTAATCGGGGCACCTGCTTCGTCAAGTATCCCTGGTAAGGGTTGTGCATGGAAGGCAGATTGACGGAGCCGATGTAGCATTTTGCCACACTTGTCCCCCACTGACATATTCTGCTGCGCGTTGCAAGCCAGATCTGCCGTGCCGCATCCATCAGGAGGGCTGCAAAGGACTGTTGCGCTAGGAGCAGCTGCCCACCACCTGACCCTCACCCACCGTGTGGCCCTGGCGTTCCAGCGTTTCGATCTCTGCCTCGGCTCGCACCAAGTCCGCCCTGCAGCTCTTTCGGGCTGCTGAGCACCAAGCAATATTCACCCCCCGTAGTGTGGGTTTCAGTGCTTCCCACAGCATCCCTGCACTAGAGACGGATCCAACATTCTCGACCAAGTAATCAGCAATTGCCTGACTCATGTGCCTCCCGTAGTCCTCCTGTTGCAGGTGCCACACCGAGAGGCGCCAACGAAATGGCTGCCGCCCCCTGCCCATCCGGAGATCAACAGATATAGGGGAGTGATCCGAGAGCCCGCGCGTAAGGATTTCCGCCGACTCCACTCTTCCAGCCATTTCTATAGGGACAAAAATGTAATCCAATCCAGAAAATAATTTGTGGAGTGCTGAGAGAAATGTGTATTCCCGTTCATCGACGTGCAAGCGCCGCCATGTGTCCACTCAATCCAAGCCCACGACCATATAATGTAATTTTGTGGAATGGCCTACCCCCGGGCCTCCCCCAAGCCTGTACCTGTCCCTGATCACGTCCAGGACATCATTCCAGTCTCCTCCCACCACCGATAACGCCACCACCGATAACGTGTCAGGGATGTCTGCCCATATCGCAAACAGTTTCTCAACTAGTGACCACTGTAGGGGTGGGGTGGGGCGTACACGCAGCCCAACACCATAGGGTCCTCCCTGACCATACCCCTGATAAACAAATATCGCCCTTGTGTGTCGGTTCACTGCTTTGAATGAATGTAAGGAATTCTACGATGCACTAATATGGCCACCCCCCTTGAGCCCCTTGCAAAGCCAGAGTGGAAGAGTTGTTGATACCCATAGAGCTGCAAGCACAAAGCCTTAGTACCCAGCAGGTGGGTTTCTTGTAGCAATAGTATGTCAGCCCTAGCCCTCTTTGCCTGGCTTAACACTGCCCCGCTTCTTGATTTTATCCAGGACTCCACACATATTCCAGCTAAGAATACGGAGGGAACCCTGGGGCCTTGAAGCATTGTCAGTGCGACCCGCCATCAGTGAACGACCAGGTCCACAGCACGGGCACAGGGCTGTGCGGACGTGCACAAACAAGTGTAGGGAACCCCCTGTGGTCGTGCGACTCATGCCCAACAAGAACAAACCCCCCCCCTCCAAACAGACCCCCCACCCCATACCTTAAAACCGTTGACGTACCTGTTGCGGCAAGGTTGGCACTCAGCCCCCATTGAGGGACCAGAGGCCTCCCATGCCAATGGATCCCCAACCTGCAGCCCATAACTCCTAGGCCCACCCCCCACAAGTACCAGACTAAGGAGGAATCCGCCCATGATACAACTACCTCCATCCAACTACCGCCGAAATAGACATAAGCCTACTCGGGGGAGCACCCAACACCATCTTGGCAGCAGGAAACAAAAGTCAAGAGTATGTCTGTTGCCAAGGTTCCGCCCCCCCGGGCGGAGGCTCCACAAGACGCAGAGAGCTGCTGGGATCGAGATCGCCTGTTCCCCCTTCGGCGTGATCCTCGGGAGGTTTTCGACTGTGCTTCGCCCAGAGAGGAGTCCGATTGCAGTCCCAGCGGGGTGTGCACCCGCACCCTCACTGTCTCATCGGTTCATTTGAACACCTCCTCCGGAGTATCAAAGAAGTGGGTGCGCGAATGGAACACCACCCGCAGGCGGGCTGGGAACAGCAAGGCATAGGGGACTTGAGGTCTCTGAGACGGGCTTTTGCGGCCATAAATGACTGACACTGCTACTGTACTAAGCTTGTATAATCCAGAAAGATCAAGATGCGCTAGTTCTCCTAGAGCAAGGGTTCCTTGGCCCTAGCCTGTTTCAGTATGGCCTCGCAGTCATGATAGTTCAGAGGTTTTGCAATCACGGGCCGCGGGCGGACCCTACCAGAGGTTTCTGCGTGAGAGCTCTGTGGGCCCGCTCTATCACGAAACACCGGGAGATGGCGTCACGGGGCGCCAGCTTTCCAACCACTGCGTTAGGACACCCTACATATTGCTTTTTTCGCAACCCTCCGGAAAACCGACAAAGCGCAGTTTTTTCCGCCGAGCCCGCCCCTCTGCATCCTCAGCTCGAAGTACCACCCTTTTGAGTGCTTTCCATGCTGGCCACCTTGCACTTCAGGGCCACGACGTCGTCCTCTACCCATGAAATCAGAGTCTCTGCCTCCGTAATGCGGGACAGAGTATTCCGCAGATCTTGACGCAGTGGCATGACATCCGAGACTACTGCGCCTATTTTGGCGTCCAGCATATCCCGGGACTGAGTGATTGCTGCCATCAATGCCGCATTGTCCGGCCCGGACTCCTGCTGCCCTCTAGCCGCTCCTGCCCCCCGCCGGGACCAGTAAATTTGTTAATGGGCCCATGTTTTGTGGCACCGCCACTGCCCTTGTCACGCGTAATGGCCACCCGCAGCAGGTATCCAACCGATTCAGGTCCGGCTCGCTGTCCACACAAGATCCCATGCAGACACCCCAAAGTCTGAGCAGGGACGCTCCCCACTGGAAGGCACCCTCGAACCAGGGTCCGCAATCCATCCAGGTGGGCCCAGATGTCTTATCCCGGGTCCTCTGTACAGGGGGGCCTCCTCACTGCCATTGCCCCGGCTTACCAGAAGGGCACGGCCGCGACCACCGTCTCCAGGACCCCCTCACGGTCCGATCGATGGTCGACACAGGCACCGCCCGGGGCAAGGGGAGACACCAACGGTCATATGCCAGCACCCCCCGCAGTCTGGCTAGACACACCACGCTCCACTTGCTGGGCTCTCAGCTAGGATTACGCCGATGTCGATATGTGGCCGTGGGACACCGCACCAGTCCCTTCCCCACTCTCCTCACCTCTGCGGCCCGATCCGTCCGCTGCAGGAGGCGCTTCAGACCAGCGACGCCCGTGCGACCACCACGTGGCCACCACCGGACCTCACGGCCTCCTGCCTTACATCACTAGGCCTCAAGGGTACTCTGCAGGCCCAATCCACGGGCAAGGAAGCGCTCTCCACCACCACTATTGAGGCTTGACTCTGCCACCCAACCTGCGATGCCCGCTGCAGCATGAGGCGCCAGGCCTAACGAGCAGGAGCTGTGCAGGCCTCTACGCCTGAGGGGAGGGGGCCCTCCACTCAAGGGCCGCTGCACACCTGCCGCGTTGTGGGATCCCCAGGGGGCCGATATGCCTCTCGATCTCCTTCCGCGGGGCCCACCTCCACAGGAACCCACCAGGCAGAGTGCAGGTCACAAGCCGTCGGCCCACCACACTCCCGGGGCTCGCCAAAATACACGCCCGGCTCCTCCGCTCAGCACTAGGCCTCACCTCGCGGGGACCCCAGCTCCGGTCACGCCAGACAGCAAAAAAAACGGCTGATCGTCGTGACAGGCTGCGGGTGCAGAGATGACTCCCCCAGGGCTTCAGGTAAGTGGAGGAAGTTAGGATAAGTGCAGAATAAATATCGGGCTGGACGGAGCACAGCTAAAACACGTCCGCCGTGCTGGCTCGTCTAGCCACGCCCGAGAAAAATTGTTTTTCATTAAACTAATCAACCATTAATTAACAGTTGTTCTTTACCCATCATGCCATCTCTAAATCCTTTTGCAAGGTCCCAAACAATAACACCGCACTGCAATGGGGTCCACTTCAGAATAGTATTTGTGGCCCAGTTTTGGGAGTATCTTGTGAGTATAACTTCTGTAGGGAGCACTGAAACCCCCATTTATAGCCTTCTACGTGCATTTAAATTGGTCTCAATTGTCGACTATCTGTAGTATATTCTCAAGAGCTGCCTCCCTCCTTTGCAGCCAAGCCAACTAACTCCCTGACTTCTCTCCTACTCTATACAATCACTGCATGTTTAAAAAGTATTATTACCTGTCTAAACAAGCATATAACTCTCCCCATCTATTTTAATGATCTACTAGGTCTACTACGCTTTCTAGCTGTTTTACTGTCTCACCCTGTAGACATAACACTCTAGCTTCTATTTCTGTAAAGTTTACTTTCAACTGCATATGTATTTCAAACACAGGGCCATAAAACCACTGTCATGGTGCCCCATTCCTGATCTCTTGAAGTCTAACCACTACTAAAATCAAATTAATTTCACAGTTCTTTACAGAGAGTTTGTTAGAAACCTTATTAAACAAGGTACTCCACTCTAGCTGCCACATCAATACCTTAGGCAAGATTTAACTTAAGTATATGTGAAAGTTAAATGTAGATGGCATGATGAAATCCTGAAAGGATGTCCTTAACCCTAGAAATCAGTTCACAGAACGGGGAGGATGGGTGGGGTGGTAAGGAATCTATAACTAACTAATGTTTCTTATAGATATATCATTACCGAAGGTAAGTAACTTGTGCATCTGAAAACAAAATACAATAGTTATAGACTCCTTACCTTAGAATAGATACCCCAGCAATACTAACCCCAGTGGTGGGTCTGCGAACCTAGATCATACCAGAAAATCCTGGAGAACAGAACAGCCAAAGAAGCCATCTCTACGGACTTGGCTGTCCAGGCAGTAGTGTTTGGTGGACGTGTGCAGCGATCCCCATGTGGCTGCTTGACAGATGTCATTCAGAGGCACTCCCATTCCCAAGGCAGTAGTGGTTGCCGCCGTCCAGGTGAAGTGAGCGAGTAGTCCGACTGGAGGCTCCTTTTTAGCTGGAGAGTAGCAAGCCTTAATACACAACACGACCCATCGAGAAATGGTGAGTTTGTGTATGGCCCGACCCTTCTTTGCACTCACGAAGCCAACAAAAAGTTGATCGTCGCCTGAACTGTTTGGTGTGATCAAGTAGAAGGAGAGCGCACGTTTTGGGTCCTGACGGTGGTGCCTCTCTTATTCCTTTGAAGGATGCGGAGGCGGAAAGAAGGTGGGCAATGTAATGGTCTGCCCGATGTGAAAGGCAGGGACCACCTTAGGAAGGGAGGAGGGACGGGTCCGGAGAACCACCTTGTCCGGATGAACAGAGAAGAAAGGAGGCTTTGAAGAAAGAGCCTGGAGCTCACTCACTCTCCTAGCAGAAGTGATGGCTACCAGGAAAGCAGTATTAAGAGTCAGAAGGTGTAAAGGGCAGTTATGCAGTGGCTCAAAGGGAGCACACATGAGTTAGGTTAGCACAAGATTCAAGTCCCACTGAGGCATAACGAAGGGGATTGGAGGAAAAAGATGCGTTAAGCCTTTTCGGAAGCGGTTAACTACCGGGGACTTGAAAAGAGATGGCTGATCTGGCAACCGAAGGAAGGCAGAGTTGACTGAAAGATAGCCCTTGATAGTGCGCAGAGCAGAGGCCTGCTGGGCCAAAGAGAGAAGAAACAAGAGTACTTCAGAAAGAGGGGCAGAAAGGGGATCCACAGCCTTTGCTGTGCACCATGCCACAAATTTGTTCCACCTACAGGCGTATACCATCTTGGTGGAGGGACGCCTGGCTGCCAAGATTACGTCACAGACTTCAGGAGGCAGGTCGAAAGACGTCAACTGCTGCCGCTCAATCTCCATGCAAGGAGGTGGAGACTGGACCGGTTCGGGTGGAGAACAGTCCCCTGCTGCTGCGACAGAAGATCCTCCCAAAGAGGCAGTCTGATCGGAGGACCGATGGCCATGTTGAGCAGCTTTTCGTGCCCAATCCGGAGCCACAAGAATGACTTGGGCCCAGTCGCGCCTGATCTTCTTCAGCACTCTAGGCAGAAGTGCTATAGGCGGAAAGGCGTACAACAGACCACAACTCCACTTGCAACGAAAAGCGTCGTCGAGAGAGTGCCGCCTTGGAAATTCCAATGAGCAGAATTGCTGACATTGCGCATTCTCTTCGGTGGCGAATAGATCTAACCAAGGCTCTCACCACTGTTGAAAGAGACCTTGTACCACCTCCGAGACGCCATTCATGATCCATCATGCACCTGTTGCTGAGTTCGTTCACCCTGACGTTCAGAGAGCCGGCCAGGTGTTGAACCACCAAGGAAATGCCCTGATGTTCCAGCCATGTCCAGAGGCGGAGGGCCTCCTGACATAGGGTCCACGACCCCACCCCACCCTGCAATACCACATGGCGGTGGTGTTGTCCGTGAACACCGGCACTACTCTTCCACGGACAAAGGGAAGGAATGCCTTCAGTGCAAGACGAATCGTCCGGAGCTCCAGAAGGTTGATGTGAAGCCCAGACTCCACCTGAGACCAGAGGCTTCTGATCTCCGCCTCTCCCATGTGGCTGCCCCATACCAGAAGGGATGCGTCAGTTACCACAGTTTGGTCTGGTTGGGGAAGGGAGAGGGAACTGCCATTGGCCTAATCCTGGTTCGTAAGCCACCACTGCAGTTGTCGAGCAGTGCCCTCTGAGATCTGGACACAATCGGGACAGATTAACCTGATGCTGCGCCCCACTGGAACTTCAGGTCACCTGGCATGATCGACCAGCAGGATGCAGGAGGCCATGAGGCCCAGCAGCCTCAGGGTCAGTCTTACCGAAACCCGGGATAGAGACTGAAAGATCGGAATCATAGCCCGAATATCCCGCACTCGTTGTTCGGGAGGATAGACCCGAAACCGCGTTTTGTCCAGAACCGCTCAGATGAAGAGGAGCTTTTTAGAGGGAATCAGGTGCAACTTCGGCACATTGATGGAGGTCGGCCATAGTCTGGAGGTGGGAAGACGCCTGCCTGGGGCAAGCCCGCCTTCATCAGCCAGTCGTCGAGATAGGGGAAGACTGAAACCCCTGATCTGAGCAGATGAGCTGCGACCACCGCCATCACTTTCGTGAACACCCGAGGGGCGCTGGTAAGGCCAAAGGGGAGCACGGTGAACTGAAAATGCTCGTGGCCTACCGTGAACCGTAGGTAACGCAGTGGAGACCGGGATATGAAAATAAGCTTCCTGCAAGTCCAACGCTACTATCCAGTCTAGCGGGTCGAGGGCAGACAAGAACTGAGGAAGCGTCAACATCCTGAACTTCTTCCGGAGGAAGAGATTGACGTCCCTGAGGTCCAAGAAAGGACGCAGGGGCGTGTCCTTTTTGAGAACCAGAAAGTAGTGGGAATAACAACCACAACCTACTTTTGGGTTAGGATCGCGCTCAATGGCTCCCTTGGCCAAGAGAGCCGTAACTTCCCGCTGGAGAAGGACCAGATGATCCTCCGACAAGGGGTGATATTGTGGTGGCATGGCTGCAGGTGTAGTCTCAAAGGTGAGGGAGTAGCCCCTTCGGACTATTTGCAAAACCCACCTGTCCGACGTGATGGTGTGCCAGTGGGGAAGGTGATGGCAAATCCTGCCGCCTACTGGCGTTTGATGGGCCTGAAAGGTTGGACTAGGAGGGTTTGAAGGCTGCTGCAGACGGGGGTTTGGTGGACCGGCCTGCCAGCTAGCCCCCGGAACCTCGCCAGTTGTTTCCACGTCCCCGGCCACACGAAGGTTGGGTAACTAGTTGCGGCCTGTGGCCCTGGGTGAGACGTAGCGGGGAACCCCTTCCGTAGCTACGAAAGGGGCGAAAAGCAGACTGCGCCGGACGGGTGGAGAGGCCCAAGGACTTGGCCGTAGCCCGTGAGTCCTTGAAGCGCTCTAGAGCTTTGTCTGCTTTGTCACTAAAAAGGCGACGGCCATCAAAGGGCATGTCCATCAAGGTGTTCTGGACATCCCCTGAAAAGCCAGTGGACCTCATCCAGGCGTAGCGCCACGTGCCCACAAGGACGTCTGTAAGGGCCTCAGTAACTGGCAGCAGGGGCTCCGAAGAGCTCGCAGCCGGTTGAAGCACCTCTGTCAGGGAGTTAGTCCTGACTGCCACTGTAGGAAGCTCGAGGATGAGAGCCTCGGCCACCCTACTTAACACCACTGCGTATGACGCTCCCTTCTCCGTAGCCACCTTAGGAGGAGACAACATGCCAAGGTACGGTGAAGTGTCAAGACCACTGGCATTCCCCAGTTCCTCTCTCCAGTCCTGGTCAGTTAAAGGGTCACCTGACCCCCTCCCAGTCATCCTCCTCATCCTCTGGGTGCCACTGTTGTTGAAAAGGGACCACCGGAGTGAACAGGGGCACAAAAACCCCACCCAGCGCTGGATCGGACGTCGGGTTGGAGGCCGGGGTTGACACAGGCTGGGGAGCCGACTGGCGTTGAACGCCGAATGGGTGCATTTGGAAGCGGTGCCAGTGGAGGCGTAAAGAGGTCAACCGGCGCCGATCCATATCCAGGCCTGGATCCAAGGAGGCCTGCGGCGCCAGAGCCACCGGCAGCAAAGACCTAGGCCTCCCCCAACCGAGTCCATGGGCAAGAAGGCATGACGGCGGGGTTGGGCCTCCCAAAGCTAGCATGCATCGCCTCGTAGAATGTACGACACTGGGCGGGTGTCGCTCTGGGTCCCAGAAAGGTAGGGAATCTCTAAGTCGACCCTTCGGGCTCCACGTGCGGAGCCGCAGAAGTGGCACCTCCTGTGTGCCTCATCGGATCGCCTGACAGACGAGGAGAAGTCGAGGAGCAATGGTGCTTATTTGACTTCTTCTTATGCTTCAACTTACCCGACCCAGAGTATGAAGACTTCGATAATTTCGAGCCAGAATGTTGGTGGCTACGCGACCAGTCCCTCGACCTCCCTCTCAACTGGGACCTCGAACAGCGCCGACTGTCGGCGTTCAAGCAGCTTTCAGGACCGCTACCGCAAAGCCTTCGGCGCCATCAACCGGAGCACGATTTGGGGTTGTGGTCGCGCTCCAGGCAAAAGAGGCACACGGGGTGCGGATCTGTCACCGACATCAGTTGGTTACAGGAACCGCAGGCCTTGAAACTGGGCATCCCTCGTGCACCTGTTCGGAGTCGGAGGCTCGAAACAAGAAGTCGACAAAAGTCGAGAAAAACGTAGTCAAAAAATGACTGTGAGTACCACTCTTCCCGGATCTGCGCTAGCTGGCGTGGAAAAAGAAAGAACTGACGTGAGCGTGCGAGGGCGTCGTCTAAGTAGCTGCCGCAACGTCGTCCCGGCGACCAGGGCGCCGAGGGTGGACACGGAGCCGACTGATGCCACCTTCCGAAGCGCAGAGGCACTGTTGAAGAAAAAACTTTTACAGGTACAGTCTGACGCCTGGGGGTAATTCTAAGGTAAGGAATCTATAACTAACTTGTTTCTTTCAGATACATGCTAAACACTACCCTCTTATAAAGCCTTACAGCTTGCCCACACTACCATCAATAGAGAGTAAGGTGCTATCTACTTTTACCTCTGCCTACCTTTGGGGTTCCACTGGACTTGTACACACTATGCCTCATTTTGGTATAGTATATACAGAGCCAGCTTCCGACACCCAGTACCCAGGGCATGTAAATTAGAGGGGTACCCCAGGGATTGCAGCACTGATTGTGCAACCGTGCAGATCACCCAAGTAAAACAAGTCCCGAGGTCCACCACTGCAGACTGGTAGAGCAGTCATCCACTGCTAGCCCTGCTTTGCCATTGAAAGCAATGGCAAAACAATACATTCCCCTGGACTAGTGTGCAAGTCACCCCTCTGGCAGGCCTACTGAACTCTAAAAGCAGGGTGCAACATATAACACAGGCAGGAAATGTATGTTACATGTCCTAACAGTAAAATATGAGAAACTACAATTTTTACTGTGAAAAGACTTTGATGCCCAATTGTCGAGTACAGGGTTACACGGTAAACCCCTCAGCTGTGCTAACTCCAGAACAGTGTGACCAAACTGGGCACTTCACTGTATCAAACAACTTGCTAAAATAAGCCTGACTTTTATCTCAAGCCACAATTATTGTAACCTGTTGCAGTGTGTAGCGTTAGTAACGTTGCCACTTTGTTTCCTTTAACACTCCTCGGCCTTCCCGAGCATACATGGAGCATTCTCCATGAGACCCCTTTCTGCATGCCTGGAGAGTCGTTCTAATAACACTTAGGAAGGAGAACGATGAGGGACTGTAGGCCAGGGAGGTGTCACCTCTGTCCTGTGAGAAGCCATTTGGGTGCTAGCCCCAAAAGTCAGGGTTCAAAGGTTAAGCAGTCTTTGAAGGGCAGATGTGTAGCACCGGGGAGTGCTGCTCTATTGTTGAGGTAGACAGGCTGGCATGGGAGGCAGAGAGGAGAGACCAGTTGCCAAACTCATTTCTTCCCAGGTGTGTAGCCCTAAGGTAGCCACACCAGCTGGCGTTGGGCTAGGAAGGCCAGTACCCCAGGAGAGTGATCTCGCCAACTTGGGAGGGGGCAGAATGGTGCTTCCAGGGATAGCCAGATGCCACAATCCACAGGAAGTAGTCACTAGGTGGGAGTGAGCCTAGTAATCTACTGGCTTTCAGCTTAATCCTGCCCTGATGCCATTTACCAAGCATAAGAGGGGCACACTGGCACCCAGCCCTCAGATCCCGATTGATTTGGAAGAAGCACCGAAGAAGGACAGCCTTGCAGCACTGAGGGACCAGCCAAAAAAAGGCTGCACCTACAAGGACTGCACCTGCTGGCATCCTGTTCACAGAACAAGGACACAACAGCCGAAGAAGCCTGCTGGGGAAGTTGATGGCTCTAAGTCTTCAAGCTGTTCCCATCGATGCCGTGCAGCACGAGGAAGAACACCCAAGTTGCACCAGAGTTCGCTGAGCCTGGGTGGGCTGTCAGAGTTGCTGGGATCCTAAGAAGGTGAGTTATTGACTCACAAAGGATTAGCCTGTGACTACGGGTGACTGCTTGTCCAGTGGCAACTGGATTTCAGCCAGACCAGAGAGGACTTTTGGGGATGTCAACCCTGCCAACAGAACCCTCGCACCATCTTTGTGGACCAAGGAATCCCTGCAGGAAGACCCCCGTCAACCACATCGCATCTACAACATCCTTGGAGCATTTTTCGCATCTTTAATCTTTTGAATCAGGACCAATCCATAGGAATCCATTGCAATGTGGCTGGAACCTCTGAAGGACTGCTTCTTCTGTGAAGGTAACTGTTCTTGAGGACCTTGCTGGTCCCCTTACTGCCTCCCTGCCGGATTTGGTTGCCCCAAGTACTTCTAATCAACTGCATTGACACTTACCTAAATTACCTTTGAAAAGGTTTTTAAGCGTCCAATTTGTTGACTTTGCCATGGCTTGTTGGGGGCTGAGTGAAATTGCACTGATTTAATATTGCTTGTAAACTCTATACATCCGAAACTATCCAGTGGATTTTTTCATTCTAGTCTCCAAATACTTCTAAAAAGACAACCTTTTTTAAAATAAATTGGTGTCGGATTTCTTGAGTGTCATGTCAATTTCTTCTTCAGTTGTTTTGGTGCTATTTAAATGCTTAACACTTGTTTCTATGTAAAGCCTTGCAGCTCAGAGCCACAGCTACCCAGGGTTGAGCTGAGGGATTTCCCGAAGAAACCTACTGGACCTAAAGGGGTTGGCCAGTGTATTACACAGTGAAGTCGCACAACCACACCATAAAATATACATCACTTTCTCACACCCCATTTCTATACGTAGATCATTCAACTCACCATTAACAAAAATATAATTAACGCTACTAAATGGTGATGGTGGCATGGAGTAAAAGGGTCAAGTGGCAACTCTTGAGTGTACTACGCTCCAAATACCAACCATTCTAAAAAGTAAAAGCAAGTCCTAGTGTTGGGGCTTAGCACTGGAGGTGGTTGAACATGAGAACATAGATAACAAAAATATAATTTGACAAATATCATGGCCTAAATATCAACTATATTATTAGGTTGAAATGGGTAATATATTTTTTTATAAATGACATGTTTGAGACTGTATTTTTGTAATATTATTTAGGCCACAATATTTGGGGACCAACTTGTCCTATGACCCAGACATCACACAATTAAAATCTTCTCTCCATATCATAGTAGGTCAACAAAGTTGCACCACTTCCATCAGCTTCGGGAGTAAAGTCATATCTGTCACAGCTGGGGCATGCACATTGAATATACCCATCTTCCAGCCACCAAGTCTCCAACCTTTTCTGTACTGAGAGCTACTTCTGTTCAAAGAAAAGCATTGAGAGCTACTATTATTATTAGTGTTGTACACTTTCAATGTTGTTATATGTATATTAATTCAACCAAGCAAACTATTTCTAATTTAATGAGCTGGGCTGCACACAGGTGAGTTACTCAGAGGTTGCTGGAGAGCTTCAGTAGCCCACAAGCTACTGGGTGGAGACCCCAATAAATAACTAACTGGTAATGCCATCTGGATTATGTTCCACAGTCCTGACCTGAATATGGAACATCACTTGCAAACTATAGCACTACTCTCCTCAGATACAATGATTGACAGCACACAAGCTACCCCTTCATTTTCTACGCACCATACTAGATTCATCAGCTCAAAAGGGAATCCTGCAGGAACTAACAGTGCTTCAATATAAAAACAAGAACACTCTAACTCTTTGGTAAAATAGATCAGTTCCTGGACATTCCGGGTCATTTTTATTAACTCGGACTGCTATGGCCAATATATTTACCAATTTTCGAAACATTTGTCGACATCCAATCTACAATCCAACATCCACCACAGAGTACCCAAGTCCACTCTACAAAACTCCCACTCTGGAATATATAATAGATGCATTTCAGATCAAAACATTTGTTCCCTTTTGTGTCCATTAAACAAACTGGGTTATGGAAGAATTCAAAACATGTTAGCAGTTGCTCTCTCCACCCATATCCCATCTATCTCCAAAAATCAACACTCAACTAATTAAACCAAAATATATTATATCCAACAAATTTTCAAAGAACAGTGACCCTTAGGCCACAGTCGAAGTGCTTTCCTAAGCCACAGTCAGTATTGTCCTCATTTCCCGTTACTCTGCGTGCTAAATTCGTAATAGTGTCACTACCCAGATTCCAAATGGTCCATTAGTCAAGTTTTCCATTCCCCTCATTTCCACGTCCCGCTCCAACTGTCTTCATGTGTGAGCCATGAGGTTTACCCAAACCATCAAACCTGTCAAAGGCAGTCTCTAGGAAAGTAAGATCACCTGTGCTCTAATTAATCTAACTACCCCTTATTGAGCTCTGAAATAATGCACCTCTGTACCTGTAATTCAAAAGAATAAATGAATTACCTTCGGTAATGCCTTTTGTGGTGGACACTCTACCTAACTGCAAATCATCACCAAGTGAATATTCCCGAGGTGTCAAGACTGGAACTAGAAACCTAAAAGCAGTAATCGTTTGTGCCAGTTGGTGACGTTGTGCATCTCTGCACCAACATCCTTTCACTCAATATATAAGCGTCACCAATGCACAATGACGTCAGCTTTATTCTAGGCGGCCTGCACACTCGGATGAAGAGCACATTAGAAAATTTTGACCAGTGCGCAGACCTCTGGACAGGGTACCTTTTAAATGGAAAAGAGTCCAGTTAAACGTAGAGGTAGGAGAGTGAATGAGGAATTTGGGGTTAGGTAGAGTCTCTACCAGAAACAGTTTTACCTATGGTGAGAACCTTGTCCTATGATAAACAGCAAAACAAACAAGATGATGGACGGAATGTTGCACAATGGCAAAACATTCACCCCCAGTCACAGATCTGGGATTAATCCATCGTTATTTTGCTCACCAAGCCACCCCAGGGGAAACATCCTTTACAACAAAACTTTTACCACGCACTGCTGTTACAACGCAAGAATTACAACGAAAACCTTTACAACGCATTACACTGGGGGGCGCTCTAGGATAGGGAATAGTTTTAATTTACTATCCAACACCTTCCCTACTATCCACGGGGACTGGAGTTGGAATAGTAAATTAAACTATTCACTATCCAGCACCCCTAAGTGTAATGCGTTGTAAAGGTTTGCGTTGTACCAGCATGAGTGGTAAAAGCATGCGTTGTAACGTCATACATCCCACCCCAGTTCAGACATGGCCATATGCAAATCAGTCTTGACCCTGTGCCTCATGGGAACATATGGCCATGTCTGAACTGGGGTGGCAGAGTGGGCTAAAGAACGGTGATGGATTAAACCCAGATCTGTTGACTGGGTGTGAGTGTTTGGTTCAGATGCTCCGTCCATCACCACCCCCTTTTGTCCCGCTTTGTTCGCCATAAGTTGGCAGGGTATGCTCAGACGTGAGTTCATTGCTCACTTTGCCACTGGATTCAAGCAAGCCCGGCTGAAGACGGCTAATATGCCAGAAACCGGTCCTCGGAAGCTTGTTTCCGGTCCAGGTTTGCATATGGCCATGTCTGAACTGGGGTGGCAGAGTGGGCTAAAGAACGGTGATGGATTAAACCCAGATCTGTTGACAGGGTGCGAGTGTTTGATTGGTTCAGATGCTCCGTCCATCACCACCCCCTTTTGTACCGCTTTGTCTTATGATGGCTACTTCTTACCACAGATTATTCACCTTGCAAATAGAAACAATAGCAGTACCTCCCCAGAAGGCGAGTCTGTGAACTGACTCATAACAAAAAGCCCCACAGGACAAGTGGGCAAAATACCCATCTCAACAGCCCTGACTGTCCAGGCAGTGGTGCTCCATGAGAGTGTGCATAGGTGCACATATAACCACCTGACACATTTCCTCTAGAACAGGCACTGCACATGCCAACTCAGTGGTGGCAAATTTGGCTCTGCTGGAATGAGTCTGTAGGCTTCTTCTTGGCAAAAGCAAATCAAATCTTGGTGCAGAGCAGATTCCGCACTGCCTGGTCCTACTTTGCACAGCTAACACCTTAAAGAGCTGATCACCCACTCTATGTTCTTTAGAGCGATCGGTATTAAAACTGAATGCTCTTTTGGGTTCCAAACAATGGAAACTCTCTAGATACTTCTAACAATGGATTCCTCATTGTTCAAATAGATATCAAAGTAGTACCTTCCAGGTCGTGGGTCTGTGAAATCGCTTAAACCAAAATGCCCTGCAGTACTGAGTGGACAAAATGCCCATCTTGATAAACCTGACTGTGCTTCATGAATGTATGGAGTGACAGCCACATAGTAGCCTGACATATCCAGAACAGGTACTCCACGTCCCACCGCACTGGTAGCAGCCTTGGCTCAGGTGGAAGGAGCCTACAAACGTTCTGGAGGGTGCATCTTTGCCAATGAACAGTTTTGAAGAATAAGGGCCAACCCAGTAACTCTGGGACCTGGGCAGGACAATTGGATAAGTTACTTCCCTTTGATAATTTATATAGGTAGAGGCATGATCTAGCTGCAGAATGTTTACCTTTCAATTTCCCAGGCGTCAGACTGGATTCAGAAGATTTCTCTTTTAGCAATACCCCTGTACAGTGGTTGGTGGCATCATTCGGGTCCACGTGACATCGTCGGCCACACTGGAAGTGGTGTCTGAGTCACCTATGTCGGCGCCATCTCGGCACGCTGACCTCAGTTATTTTTCACAACTTTCCATGCCAGAAACGCAGAGCCATGAACAGTACTGGCAGTGTGTTTGTAAGAAACTAGGGCCCTGAAAGGGAAAAGTCCTGATCCTAAAAACTTGTCCGCAAAGCAGGGAGAATGAGTGGGCCGATAAGGAATCTGCAGCTAGATCATGTCTCGATCAAATAAGGTGTTACCGAAGGTAAGTAACTTGTACATCTGATAGAGACATCTAGCCGCAGATTCCTTACCTTTAAATAGCTAATCAAACTGTGCCATCCAAGGAGGAGGGAATGCAGACACAATTACACTAGAGACAATCCTGCAGGACTGAGCATTCAAAATGACTGTCAATGCAGACTTGACTATCCAGGCAGTAATGTTTGGTGTAAATGTGCACGTTGCTGCCTGACAGTTGTCCAGGACTGGTACTCTATGTTACAAAGCAGTGGTGGCAGTCTTAGCTCTGGTGGAATAAGCTCTTAGGCATTCAGGAGGCTATTTCTTGGCCAGAGCATAGCACATTTTGATTCAGAGGATGACCCACCAGGAGATGGGTCTCTTCTGCACTGCACAACCTATTGTCGCTCCAACATACCCCACGAAGAGTTGGTCATCCACCCGAACTCTTTTGTGCGGTAAAGGTAGAACAAAAACGCTCTTATTGGGTCCAGATGGTGGAGTTGTTCCTCTTCTTTAGAGGGACGCAGAGGAGCACAGAAAGTGGGCAAGCTGACAGGTTGCCCCACATGAAATGGAATAATTACTTTAGGATTAAAAGAGGCCCTAGTGAGAAGCACCAATTAGTCAGAGAATATTGTCAGAAAGGGGGCTTGGTCGATAAAGCCTAAAGCTTGCTCAACCTCCTGGCAGATATAATTGCCACTAAGATGGCTGTTTTGATGGTGAGTAGCCAGAGGATGCAATTATGTAGAGACTCAAAAGGAGCACACATCACGAAAGTGAGAACCAAATTAAGGTACCCCTGAGGCATAATGAAAGGGAAAGGAGGGAACATATGTACAAGGCCTTTCAGGAATCTATATACAATTGGAGAATTAAATAGGGAGGGTTTGTCTGGGAGCCTCAAAAAGGCAAACAAGGCTGAAAGATAGCCTTTCAAGGTGCCCAGAGCATGGGGCAAAATAAGGAGCAAAATATGAGGAAGAAATGCATAAAGAGGGTCAATAGACCTTTCTGTTCAGTATATCACAACCTTGTTCCATCGGCAGGCATATACCATCTTAGTTGAGGGACATCTGGCTGCCAGAATAACATTGCAGACTTCAGGAGGAAGGTCGAAAGCTAATAAAAGCCGCCGCTGAACCTCCATTCTAGAAGGCACAGAGTTGACAGGTTAGGGTGGAGGACCCTCCTCTGCTGCTACAATAGAAGATCCTCCCGAAGGGGCAGCCTGATCTAAGGAACAATGCTCATTTGCAGAAGCTCGGGATACCAGACTCTCCATGCCCAGTCTAAAGTCACAAGAATGACTTGGACCCCATCGTTCCTGGTCTTCTTGAGAACTCTGGGCTGGAATGGTATGGGCGGAAAGGCATACAGGAGGCCTGAGCTCCACTCAAGACGAAAAGCAACTCCGAACAAGAGCAGTCTTGGAAACTCAAGCGCGCAAAACTGCTGACAATGCGCGTATTCGGAGGAGGCGAACAGATCTAACCAAGACTCTCCCCATTGCTGAAAGAGACCTTGGGCCACCTCGAGATGGAGACACAAGTCGTGATCAGCTAGCATCTGCAGCTGAGTTTGTCTGCCCTGCCAAGCATTGAACCACCCAAAAAATGCCCTGCTATTCCAGCCATATCGAAAGTCCACAACCCCTCTATGCCCAGTTTGTTGCAGTACCACATGGCAATGGTGTTGTCTGTTAACACTTGGACTAATTGCAGGTCTTCTGCAGTTCCCTCTGAGATCTGGACTGTGTTGGAGAGATTTCCCTGATAGTGCGCCCACTGGAACTTCAGGTCCCACTGCAGAGCCCAAATATGCCATCTGGCATGTGTCGCTAGCAGCAGGTCATGAGGCCCAGAGTCATTCTCACAAAAATACAGGAAAGGGCTGAAACAACAGTATCAGAGCCTCAAAATATCGTGGACTCACTGTTCGGGAGGATAAGCCCAAAACTGCATTGTATCCAGAACGGCTCCAATGAAAGGGAGCGTCTGAGAAGGAGTTGAGTATGACTGGCATGTTGATAGTGAACCACAGATAATGCAGGAGGTTCGCTGTAGTCTGGAGGTGGGAGACTAAAGCCTGCGGCGAGCCCTGCGTCAGCAGCCAGTCGTCGAAATAGGAGAAGACTAGCTCCCCTGATCTGCACAGATGAGCTGGGACCACAGACATCACCTGGTGAACACCCAAGGGGCTCTGGGTAAGACCGTAAGGGAGCACAGTGAACTGAAAATGCTTGTGGCATACTGTAAACGGCAGGAAGCACCGATAGGCAGGCAGGATGGGAATGTGGAAATAGGTGTCCTGCAAGTCCAATGCTACCATCCAGTCTCCCGGGTCCAGGGGAGACAGGACCGGAGTTAGAGTGAGCATTTTTAATTTCTCCTTTTTGGGGAAGAAGTTTAGAGCTCATAGGTCTAGGATAGGGCGAAGACCCATGTCCTTTTTCGGGACCAGAAGTAGCGGGAATAGCAACCACAGACTACTTCTGCCTCTGGAATACTCTATGGCTTCTTTGGTCAAGAGAGTCATGACTTCAGCCTGGAGTAAAAGTAATCGATCCTCCATTTGAGGGTCATAGGATGGAGGGAGCTATGATCTCAAAGGGGAATGGAGTAGCCTCTTCCGACTATCTGGAGGACCCACCTGTCCGTTCTGATGGTCTGCCAGTGGTGGAGGTGATGACTGATCCTACCATCAACTGGGCGCCATTGGTCTGGAAAGGCGAGATTAGGAGGGTTTGGAGGCCAAGGCTGCTGGGGTGGGGTTGGTGGTCAGACCGGACGTCTGGCTGCTCGACCCACGTGGTCAGAACGAACCGCGCCTGTGGCCTCGTATGGTAGCTGAACTTGCGTAGCTCCGTGGCTGGGGTATGGTTGGTGCGGCTCAAAGCCCCATCCAGAGCCACAAAAGAGGCAAAAGGCAGACTGAGGACATGCAGTCACTGAGAGGCCTAAGGACTTGGCCGTAGCCTGTGAGCCCTTAAAGCACTCCAGCGCCAACTCTGGCTTGTCGTCCTATTCACAGGAGCCCCTGTGCTGAGCTTGGACCAGTTTACCAGTAGGATGTCTGTGAGGGCTTCGTTAAATCGGTGTAAGTGTTCAGGGAATGAAAACTGTCGGCTGTTACGCCTCCTTCAAGATGTTAGTCTTGACTTCCACCGAAGGAAGCTGAAGGCTAAGGACCTCATCCGCCTATTGGACCACCATAGCATAAGACACTCCCTCCTCCGTAGCCGCGGTAGGGGGAGAAAGCACGACAGAATCTGGAGAAGGATCCAGTCAACTAGTCTGCCCAATTCCTCATACCAGTCAATTTCTTCTTCAGGCTGGTATTCTAAAGGGTCCAGCAACAACTGCCAATCTTCACCCACTCCTAGCCCTTCGGGATAAGTTTCAGGAAATGTAGGTCCTGTCGACTCTGTGATCAGCCTCGGGCGACACAGTACCGGTTCTGGGTCGTCGGGGGTCAAAATGGGGTAGACGCTATCAGTGAGCAAAGGCTGTGTTGGAAGTATCGGCATCAGGGAAGGTCGCAGTGGCACAGAAGATGCCGGTCCATATACCTGGGGGGCATCGGCGCGAAGGCTGGAGCAGCCAGTGCGAAACCCGATAGAGCCCACTCGGAACCCCCGGGCCTCAAAACCGAGCCGTAGGAGCCAGGCTATTCAAAAATGAGGCTCATGGCCTCATCAAATTCTATTGGTTGGGCAGGGGTTTCTCCAGTTCCTGGAGGTGCAGAGCCGACCCAGGCGCAGGTTCGGTAAAACGAGACCATGAACGCCAAGACTCCTCCATCGTGCCGATCAATGGACAGGGAGACAATGAAGCACGATTCAATTTCTTGTGCTATTTGTGGCTCCTACCGGAATGTCCAGATGGCTTAGAGTGGAACGAAAAAGGACTTGGAACTCCTGGAGCGGCACCCAGACCTTCCTCTCGACCAGGTCCTCCGAGGATGCAATCGCTGTGGTGTCACCTGCCGGGCTGCAAAAAGCTAAGGCCCTAAGGACCGTTCCCTCAAAGACTTCGGAGCCATGGTCCAGCAGGCCATGACTTTGAGTTGTGGTCGCGCTCCAGACACCAGAGATAAACCAAGTGCATGTCCGTCATTGACATGGCACAGTAACAGGCACCACAAGGCTTGAACCCTTTATAGACAAAGTACCTACACACCAAAAAAGAGGGTCAAAAAATGTTGAAAAATCCTTTCAAAAAGTGACAGAGGGTAGCTCTCTTAACAGATCAGTACCTGACTGGCGCGGAAAGAAAGAACTGATGTCAGCATGTCGAAGTGGTGCCTATAAGGGTGACCCGGACATCACTTCCGGCATGGACGACGGCGCGCCGACCGACGCCACCTAACAGGGGTGTTGCTCGAAGAAAAATCTTTTGGATCCTGTCTGACACCTAGGAAATTCAAAGGTTAGGAATCTGCAGCTAGATGTTTCTATCAGATAATAAAGACACAAGCGGTCTTTAAGGAGCTGGTGTAGCTTTCCACTTCCACAGCGAACAATACAAAGCTTTTAAAAACTTTCCAACACATTTTATTCATTATTTCTAAGAGAAATTACCTTATTTGAAAATATAACCAAATTGTGTCTCAAAAAGATTTTTTGCAAAAAATTATTCAAAAACAAGCTGCTCCTAAGAGTGACGCAGCACAGTGAAAGTGACAGTGTGAACATAAAAGTGCACTACTGCTATACAGAATGCAAATATACACATATGACTGACAGGGCTAAATGGATATTTTAAACAGCACTCCGTGTAGAAAGTGTTGGAATCCTCAATCAAATTAAAGAGAGTACTAGTTGTTGACTATTTGAAACAAAAATTAAGATTATTTCGACAGGGGTCATCTTCAGGAAAGAGGTATATATACAGGAGACACCTGAGAATATTAGAATAATGGATCAATCTAATGTGTGAACATTGCATGAATTTAGAATATATTGTGAGCATACTCTAGTGCCATACCAGAGGTTTGTGTCAAAGAACTGCACAATCAGATGTGTTATTGATGGTCTTAGTTAAACATTATCATGGCTTGCATCCAGGTTGGCAAGCTTAAAGGAAGCAAAACCCTATATAACTTAGACACTGAAGGTGGTCTGATTATAATTTACAGGGGCTCACCCGTTGGGGTAAGTAACATATAGTGTCAGGAGATCAGTTAAGTTAAATGGAGCTTCTTATTACTGGTAATAGTGCTGATGAAGCATCATGGCTGACATCTGAATTGGCAACCTGAAAGGAAGCACATACCGATCAATGCCCTAGACATTTTATCATTGTAAGAAGTCTGTTTACAATTTTCAGGGACTCACCAGTTTAAGTAATTAACAAATATTATCATGAGTTCAGTCAAATTAGAATTAAACGTTTTAGTGGTGATCTGTCACAGACAATGTATCCACAGTTGCAGATTCTGTAGGAAACATTCTATAAGTCAACCTATAAATAATGAGCATCAAATGCAATTTATTACTTACAACTCACCAATGAGGTAAGTGACCAACATTACCATAGGATCTATGCGATTAAAAAGGAGAGATAGTCCCTTAAGTGGAGATCAGTCGCTGCACAGTGCATCTGTAAACCACAACAGCAGTATCTGGAACTCTGTTCTCAATTCTGCGGACTCAGTGAGGAAATAGGAAATTGCAGCAAAAGGCTCATTTACTCGAAAAACATGACGTGAAACATTGTATCATTCAGATAGTCATTTAGTAAGAAAGCCAAATGCTTAACAGCCAGAGCCAATCGAATGAAGGTCTTGGCCACTGTGCAGCAGATTGTAATGCAGAGATGGATACATCGAGAGATGGTCCACTTCTGCACTGTCTTGCCCTTCTTTAATCCAGCAAAACCCACAAATAGCGATCGTCCACATGAAGTTCTCTGGTAAAATCAATATAAAAGATAAGGGCCCTTTTAAAATTCAGCCTATAGAGTTTCTCCTTAAAAGGGGTGAGGCAGAGTGAAGAAAGCCGGTAGGGTGGGGTTTTGTCTGACATGAAAAGGAGACACTTTTGCAAGAAAGGGAAGCTTGGATATTCAGGACCAGCTTGCCTGGTAGAAAGTAGTCTAAGAAGCCTTGCAGCTCACTCACCCACCACGCCGATATTATAGCGCGGAGTGACACTCTATAGATAGTAAGAAGCCGTAGTGGACAGCTGTGCAGTGATTCAAAAGGAGTATATATAAGGAAGGAGAGGACCAAGCTAAGGTTCCACTGGGGCATGTTAAAGGGAGAGGGTGGATGCAAATGTTACAAACCATTAAAAAAAAGCATCACATTGGGTGATTTAAACAAAGTGTGATGATTCGCAAAAAGGCTGACAGAGCAGGCAGGAACCCTTCAACTGTACCCAAAGCAAGAACTTGCTAGACAAGGTGAAACAAAAAACACAACAGTTCGGATAGTTTGGCTCAATTTGCAAAGTACCGCACCAAACTATAAACTTGCCCGCCTGCAGGCATATACAGATTTGGTCAAGGGGTGGTTGGCTGCCAATATGACATCTACAACCGCAGGAGGAAGGTCTAATGCAGCCAGCTGTCATCACTTAATCTACAAGATGAAGATTGCACAGGCCTGGGCGAAGGACCCAGCCCTCCTAAGATATGTATAGTGCGGCTTATTACCCTTGAGGGTATCCAGGCGCTGTCCATAGGCACAGGGAGAATAAGTGATTTGCCCAATATCACAGGATGTTGAGCGGACGTCGAGACCCAAGCCTAGATCCCCAGCTCCGAAGTCGAAGCTCTGGCCGTTACCCCATATCCTCTGCTGCAGCGACAGAAGATCCTGCTGAGGCAGCAGACTGATTGGAGTACAGATGCTCATGCCCATGAGTTCTGGAGGCCACATCCGGTACCACTAGGGTGACTTGCGCCCAGTTGTTCCTAATCTTCTTCAGAACCTGTTGCAAGAGAGGTATCTGCGGAAAGGCGTACAGGAGTCCCGCACTAGGCTGAACGCGTCTCAGAGATTGAGACAGAAAGAGTGAGCGAGAAAGAGAGAGCAAGATAGGGACCTTGGAAACTCCAAAGAGCAAAAGTGCTGGCATTACACATTGTCGGCTGTGGCAAAAAGATCAATCCAAGGTTCTTCCCATTTCCGGGAGAGAGCTTTTGCAACCACAAGAAGTACCTGCCAATCACGATCTGCTAGATGTCAGCAGCAGAGTTAATCGGCCCTGGTGTTTAGAGAACCAGCTAGGTGGTGTACCACCAGGAAAATTCAACGGTGTTCCAGCCATATCCAGAGGCATACGGCCTCATGACACAGGGTCCATGACCCCACCCTACACTTTTTGTTACAATACCACATGGCAGTGGTGTTAAGATTAGCACCTGCACCAGCCTCCCTTTGCTGGACAGCAGGTAGTCCTTCACTGCCAAGTGGATGGTCTGCAGCTCCAGAAGGCTGATCTGGAGCAGAGACTCCATTGGCGACCAGATGCCTCTAACCTCCACCTCTACCAAAGTTGCTGCCTTCTACCAGAAGTGACGCGTCTGTCACCACTGTTAATCTGTCTGAGGAACAGAGAGGGCTCTACTGCTGACCCTGAGGAGGTCCAGATAACACCATTGCAGTTTTTTGCAGTCTTCTCCGAAATCTGGTGATGATCAGAGAGATCCCCTTTATGCTGTGTCCACTGGAACTTTAGATCCTATTGCAGAGCCTACATATGCTACCTGGCATGCTTGACCAGCAGGATGCAGGAGTTCAGCAGTCTCCGCGTCATGCTCACTGTGATTCAGGACAGAGGCTGAACCACCAGGACCATAGCCGGAATGTCCTGGATTCTCAGTTTCAGGAGGAAGGCAAGTATTTGGATGTGGAATTGGCACAATGGCCTGAACCAATCGTGTGTTGTGGTGATTTTAATTTGCATGACCCAGTTAGCTCATTTCTGCAACCCGGGAGCCAATATCTAGGTAGAAAGAAAAAAACATACAGAGCACTGTCAGACCTGGTGCTAAATAATGCTTTGATGGATCCATGGGTAAAATGGCACCCGAATTTAGATGGTAGCACTTTTTTTTCAGCTCCCCACCAGGTACTGGTTAGACTGGATTATTTTCTAATTTAAAATAATAGTTTGGCAATAGGGTCAAAAATAGAAAGGCACCCACGCATTCTATCGGATCACAGCCCGTTAGTATTGACAGTTAAACTGGGTCAGATCCAAAAGAAAGACATACAATGGACATTTGAAAGGGCGCTGCTACAGGACTAGGAATATAGGGAAGCCATGGCAAGCTGGATCAAGAGCTTTTGGGATATAAATAGGGAGACAGCAACCCCAGGAGTAGTGTGGGATACGTTTATGGCCGGGGTCTGAGGGGAGACAATGAGCTTTGTTTTCTCAAGACAGAGGAAGGAGAAGCTGAAGGCAGAAGAGATGTGTAACAACATCTTGAGAGTTGAAGAAGAGCTAGTACTTGCTATTAGACAGCACTCCCCGTTAGATCAGATACTACTTAAGGGTATAGCACTCAGAGCAGAGGCGTTGGAAGGGATCGCCAAGAAAACAATTGAAAAGTATGGCCAAAAAGGAGAGCGCGTATGAGCTTAGTGAACGGGTGGGCCATATCTTAGCTGTTCGGACTAGGCAGAGAGGAGCAGCAGCAGATATCAAGGAGATCATAGATGCACAAGGAAACACTGTTCGAGAACCAGATCAGGTAAGGGAAATATTTAGACAATTTTATTCAGATCTTTATGCTGCAGATAACACGGGAGGTGTGACGGACATAGAAGGTTTTCTGAGTGAGATACTCCCCTCCAAGCTCTCTTCGGATGACAAGGCTCAATTAGAAGCTGCATTTTAGTTAGAGGAGTTTGTTTCGGCGCTAGGCAGTCTACCTTCGAGGAAGGCTGCAGGTCCGGACCAGATTCCGTTGGAATTCTTTAAGACATTTCAAACAATTCTCATGGGGGATATGTTTAACATCATGCTATTGGCATAGACGGGGGAATCGATACCTGAATCTTGGGGAGGGGCCGACATAATAGTAATTGCAAAGAAAGGGAAATCGACGACCGCCCCCAGGCTCATATCGCCCGATCACTCTGATGAACCCCGGATGTGAAGATATATTAAAAAATGCTTGCTAGAAGACTATCAAGGGTTATAGAAAGTTTGGTTTGCTCTTCCCAGCATGGGTTCATCCCAGGAAAAGGGACAACTCAACATGTTAGACAAGTAATAACTATGTTTGACGCAGCAGGTACCCTAGGAGACCCTATGGTAGCGCTGTTTTTAGACGCAGAGAAAGCGTTTGATAGGGTCTCCTGGGGTTACTTGTGGTCGGTCATGAGCTGGAGCGGCATAGGGGAAGGCTTTATAAGAGCCATACAGACTCTATATAAAAATCCAACGGCCAAGATCGGAGTTAATAGGGGACACTCGACAGCTGTTAGAATCAGCCGAGGGACCAGGCAGGGTTGTCCATCATCTCCCCTACTATTCGCGCTATATTTGGACTCCTATTTGCGCAGAGTAGAAAGTAATCTAGGGATACCGGCAATGAATATAAATGGCTGTAGGATAAAAACATTGGCATACACGGATGATGTGGCCATCCTGACACCTAATCCCATAGCTGTAATTAGGGCAACGGAAGCAGAGGCTTACTGTTTTGGACAGGTTTCCGGATACAGCTTGAATAGGTCCAAAACGCAGATCGTTGAGAATAGGTATTTGAACTGTAATGATGATAGGGTTGTTAGGTCAGCAATATACTTGGGAGTGGTAATATCAGCAAATTTGGATCAGGTGGTGGGAAACAATATGACCCCCTTAATGACGCAAGTAAAAGCGGATTTGGAGAGGTTGAACAATCTGCATCTTTCACTGGTGGGCTGCACCAACATAATTAAGATGGTGATCCTCCCCAAGTTTCTTTACTTTTTTAGATCAATTCCCTTATTTTTTGAGGCCAGCTGGTTCAACACTCTGGAGACTATTTGTAATAGGTTTATCTGGGCGCAGGGTAAGATACGCAGGGCCTACTGGTTTATGTCCCTACCCAGAGAGAGGGGTGGATGGGGTGCCCCGGATTTTAGACTCTACTATATGGCAGCCGCTTTGCAGTACATGCAGGGGTTAATAGGCGGAAATGATTGTGACCCAAGAGTTAACAGCATCTCCACGAATGTATGTACAGCTGTAGTAGGGGTGGATGTTGGAAAATGTTTTTTAAATTGCATAGACTATGGATACTTCAAAAGAACGAGGTTCAAGACAATTTTGGCTGCTGTTAAAGTATGGAATGCTTTTCTGAAAAAATCCAAACTGGGAGACACAATCGATATGTTAGATTGTATAAAACAGGTCTTTCCCTCGGGAAATATTTGGAGATCAAATAATGTTGGATTGGGCGGAAAGAGGTATTGTACAAATTGGCGATGTATTGAACTCGAAGGGGATGGTACAGTTTTCGGACCTTAGAAATAAATATGGTATGAGCAATAGCGATTTCTTTAAGTATCTCCAGATCAGGAGCTTTTTAGCCAATAAACAAGGAGGACCAGCAGGATTTAACAAGAATGAAATTCTGGAAAAAATAAGAATAGCAGGGGATCGAACTATCTTTTTATGCTAGCCTGATAAAGGAAAAAACCGATGATTTAGAAAAATATAGTAATAGATGGGTGGGGAAAACAGGTGGGGAAATGGGGTGGTTCCAGGAATCATTAGATTTAGGGCAAACGATTTTGTGTGCATCCCCCCTTCAATCTCAGCACTTCAAAACCATATAGTCGCTTTACTTTACTCCAGCCAGGATAGCACAATGGGGAGGTACCACGGGTACAACCTGCTCTAGGTGTAATGCCGCTGAAGCTGATAGTATACATATTTTTGCCACCTGCCCGCAACTCCATACGTTGATTGGAGATATTGAGGGATTTCTGGGTAGAGCATTAGGGATCCAAATCAAGCTTACTCCGTCATGGATTTTATTAGGGGTTGGCATGGATAAGGATGGTGTACAGCAGGAGTTCATATTTGTCACAATGGCGGTATACAGATTAACAATAGCTAGGGCCTGGCTGGATAAGAACCCACCGTCAATGCAGTGTTGGCTGGCTAATTTATTAGCGGCATATAATATGGAGAAGAATATATATGCCCGAAAAGGAAGGAGAGGGAAAATGATGGGTTTGAGAATATGGGATCGTATAAGGAGATGGAAAGAGAGAATAGGTTGAAATTGAAGTTGAAATTGCTAGGGGTATGGTGTATGGTGGTAAGTAGCATATTCCGTTCGAGGCATGTGGGCTGCTGAATTCACATCTTATGCATAGAATGTATAGCAGTCCCCTCTTAGCGGCGGTTGCCCGTGCCAGCTGCAGCAGTCTGAAAAAGAGTCTTGAGTACAGCCTGCCCTACAGCTGCCTGCTGTTTGGAGTGTACATCTACGCAGTAGTGTTTGGTAAATGTATGTATGGTAGTCCATGTGGCTGCCTTACATATGTCTTCTAGAGGAATGTTTCCTAGGAAAGCCATGGATGCCCCTAACTTGAGTGTTGAATGCGCTCTTGGGGGAACTGTTAATGTGCGTTTAGCTTTTTGATAACAATTTGTATGCACTTAACAATTCATCTGGCTATACCTGATTTGGAAATGGGGTTGCCTTTGTGCTGTGGTGAAAAGGCAACAAACAGTTGTTTAGTCTTTCTGAAAAGTTTTGTTCTATCTATATAGTAGAGGAGAGCTCTTTTAACGTCAAGGGTATGTAGAGCTCGTTCTACCACGGAATCTGGATTAGGGAAGAATACTGGCAGCTTTATAGCTTGATTGATGTGAAACTGGGACACAACTTTTGGCATAAATTTAGGGTTAGTGCGCAGCACTACCCTATTAGCGTGAATTTGTATGAACGGCTCCTGAATAGTTAGGGCTTGCAGCTCACTAACTCTTCTGAGTGATGTAATTGCAACTACTAGGAAAGCTACTTTCCACGTTAGGAATTGTATCTCACAGGAGTGTAGCGGTTCAAAAGGTGGTCCCATTAGTCTGGTAAGAACCACGTTGAGGTTCCAGACAGGTGAAGGTGGGTGTCTAGGAGGAATGATTCGTTTGAGTCCCTCTAGGAAAGCTTTAATAGCAGGTACTCTGAAGAGGGAAAGGTGTTGCCTGTTTTGGAGATAAGCTGCCACTGCAGCTAAATGGATACGAATAGAGCTGTAAGCTAGATTGCATCTGTGTAAATGTAGGAGGTAACAGATGATGTTCTGAGTAGATGCATCTAGCGGATTTATGTCATTTTTACAATAGATTACAAACCGTTTCCACTTCGCCGCATAGCATGCCCTGGTGGTAGGCCTTCTTGTCTCTTTGATAATATTCATACAGTCGGGAGGCAAGTTTAGGTAACCAAACTCTATGACCTCAGGAGCCAGATTGCAAGGTTCAACTGTTGCGGATCGGGGTGCTGGCTGTCGCCATGGCTCTGCGTTAAAAGGCTGGGTGTTAATCGCAGCCTTTGATGAGGAACCACAGAAAGTTCTAGGAACGTGGTGTACCATGGTTGCCTCGCCCATGTTGGAGAAACTAGGATCAGCGTCATTGAGTGTTGTCGCAGTTTGCGTGCCACTAGTGGAATGAGCGGGGCTGGGGGAAAAGCGTACGCAAACTTGCCTGACCAGTTCATCCATATCGCATTGCCCTGAGACTGCGGGTGTGGAAACCTGGCGGCGAAGCTTTGGCATTTTGCGTTTTCCCTTGTGGCGAACAGGTCTATTTCTGGGTGACCCCCACCACTGGAAGTACGGCTGCAGCACTGAGGGATGTATCTCCCACTTGTGCATCTGGTGGCTGTGTCTGCTGAGCAGGTCCGCCATCTGGTTGTCCTTGCCTGGGAGGTGTTCTGCCATGAGGAAGATGTTCCTCTGAATGGCCCACTTCCACATACTTTGCGCTAGATGAGACAACTGTGGAGAGTGTGTCCCTCCCTGCTTCTGTATGTAGTACATGGCAGTCATGTTGTCCGTCCGGACTAACACGACCTTGTTGCACAAGTGTACTTTGAAAGCTTTTAGCGCCATAAATATTGCCCTCAGTTCTAGCAGGTTGATGTGCATCCGCCTCTGCTGTGTCGTCCATAGTCCCTGCACTGTGTAATGGAGGACATGCGCTCCCCATCCTAGGAGAGATGTGTCCGTCGTTAGCACTATTTGTGGTACAGGCTCTTGGAATGGTCGACCCTTGCAAAGGTTTTGTGGTTTCCACCAATGCAGAGAGTTGTATGCGCGACCGGTCACCAACACTAGGTCCTTCAATTGTCCCTGAGCCTGGTGCCACTGCCGTGCTAAGCACTCTTGGAGCGGACGCATGTGTAGTCTTGCGTGAGGGACTATGAAGATGCAGGAGGCCATCATGCCTATCAACTGCATAAACACCCGTGCCGTGAGCGAGTGTTGTGGTCTGAATTTCTGAATGAGTAACCGAATGCTGTTGATTCTGGCTGAGTTTGGCTGCGCCTTTGCCGCCAGAGTGTCAATTGTGGCTCCGAGGTACTGCTGTACGTGGGCTGGCTGAAGATGAGAATTTGGGTAGTTTAATGAGAATCCGAGGCTGTGTAGGAGGTGAATAGTGCGGGACACGTGACTGGCACATTGCTGGGCTGACTTCGGTTGGATGAGCCAGTCGTCCAGATAGGGGTAGACGTAAACATGGTTTCTTCGGAGGTGTGCAGTCACTGTCGCTAGGCATTTGGTAAACACCCTGGGGGCTGTGGTTACCCCGAAAGGCAGTACCTTGAATTGGTAGTGCTGGTTTTGGATGGTAAACCTGAGATACTTCCTGTGTGCTGGATGTATAGGTATGTGGAAATATGCATCCTTTAAGTCTAGGGTAGCGAGGAAGTCTCCCTGACTGAGTAGTGGTAGAACTTGCTGTAAAGTGAGCATGTGAAAATGTTCTGACAAGATGTATTGGTTTAGGGGCCTGAGGTCTAGTATTGGCCTGAGAGACCCGTCCTTTTTGGGGATTAAGAAGTACAGAGAGTACACCCCTGTACCCCGTTCTTGTATAGGGACGAGTTCTATGGCCCCTTTTTGCAGCATGCTGATAACTTCGTGCTGCAATAAGTCTATGTGCTCTGCGGACATAGGACGGTGTTTTGGGGGTATGTTGGGTGGAGTGGATGTTAGCTCCAGACAATAACCATAGTGAATGAGTTGTCTTACCCACCTGTCTGTGGTAATGCTTTCCCAGACTGGCAGGAACTGTTGTAATCTGCCCACGACCGGTGTTATATGGTCCGGGGGCAGTGACAAGGCGTCACTGCTTAGTATTGGCGGAGGATCTGGTGCTGTTATTCCCTCGTCCTCTGCCTTTACTGCTGTTGCCACGGTATCCACCTCTGCTTTGTTTAGTATAGGTGGATTGCGTGTTCCCTTTGTTGTATTGAGTCTGCTGGGACGCCTGTCCTCTGGAAGCTCCTCTGTTATTGGAGCGACGAAAGGAGCCACCTCTGAATTGTTGAGACTGCAAGGTCCCCATAGATTTGGCTGTCTCAGTGTCTTTTTTAATTTTCTCTAAGATGGAGTCTACATCTGGGCCAAATAAAAAAATCAGGGTTTACAGGCTGAGTTAATAAAGTTGTTTGAATCTCTGGTTTGAACCCTGAGATACGCAACCAAGCATGCCTTCTCAGCATGACACTAGTGTTGATTGCCCTGGCTGCAGTGTCAGCTACGTCCAGCGCACATTTAATGGAAGCGTTGGATATGAGTTTCCCTTCCTGTATTAGTGTTTCCGCACCTTCTTTGTAGGCATCAGGCAAATGTTGTAGCAGTTGCTCCAGTGTGTCATAATGTGCCCTATCATATCTGGCTAATAGGGCCTGTGTGTTGGAAATTCTCCAGATATTAGCAGCCTGTGCAGCCCCCCTTTTCCCAGAAGCTTCTAACACCTTAGACTCTTTGTCTGGAGAAGGAGCATCACCAGTAGTTTGGGAGTTGGCACATTTACGAGCATTGGAGACTACCAAAGAGTCCAACGGCAACTGTCCCTTAATGTATGTAGGGTCTACAGGCGCCGGTCTGTATTTTCGTTAAATTCTGGGGTTAATAACCCTTGCTCTGGTGGTCTCCTTAAAAATGTCTCCTGCGTGTTTGAGGACACCTTTTAACATTGGCAATGTCTTAACAGATTTCTCTGAAGTGGAGGTGTCAAACAAGAAATCCTCCTCAATTGGGTCATCATGCATGTGCACATCATGATTATGTTCTGCCCTCTCTATCAGCTCGCTAAACGCCGCTGTATCCTCTGTGGGCGAAGTCTTTACAGGATAAGAGGGAGTATCAGGGATAGGTTGGGACTCCCCCTGATCAGCAGTGTCTGTCAAGGTTTGAGCCTGGTCATCTTGATTATTGTCCGCAGGGTAACTATATTGTTCTTCATAGTCGTACCCTAGCTCCTCAGTAGAGCGTGTGGCTGAGTATGCATAAGTGTCTTGGTCCTGGTCCTGGTACTGCACACTTTCAAAAAGGACAGGTGATGTGGAAGAGTCCCTCTTCTTTTTTAGTGGAATTTTATAGGATTCCAGTGGATTTTCCGACCTGATTTTTCGTTGATAAATAGTAAGTGTACCAGTGTCGGCGTCGATATGGAGCTTCGACTGTTCATCAGAGGAGGGCTCCTGATACACAACACTTGTTTCTTGAGGATGACTCAGTTTGCCAAGTGTCACAGTTTTGGAGTGTTCGATACCTTTTTTTGGATCGGTAGCCTTAGGCCGTGCCGTTGGGGGCAGTCCGAATTTTATCGGCGGTTGCTGTCCTTGCGCCGATATGGGACCGACAGACCTTGCCTTGCCGTCGTGCGTTTTACCGTGCGTCGACTTTGGTGCTTGCGTTTGAGGTGCGCTCTTTTTCGTCGATTCGACTTGCTCCTTCGAGGCGTTTTTTGTTTTCGGCTCGAGGGCTTTGACGAGCTGTTGTTTTTCAACTCGGTGCCTCGGTTCAAAGGCCTTCTGAGAGTCGAGTCCCTTGTTTGCGTCGCTGTCCGTCGATGCCGACCTCGTCGGTTCGACGTATTTGGCTTTAGCGAAGGACTTTAGCGCATCAATCTTCGGATCGACACCCTTTGCGGATGTCGATCCGATGTACTGACACTCTTCGATCCGATGGCTGACTTTATCAGTTTCGGATGTTCCTCGGTGGCTTTCGGTTTCGCTTTTGTTTGGGCGACCGATGGCTCCTGTGACGTATTCTTAGCTGGGCCGATACGCGGGGCTATAGAATGTTTAATATGATCTTGGCTAAGGCCTTTCGGCGATGCCTCGACCGGAGCCTTGGAAAGTTGATGAGTGTCTTGTTTAGGCCCAGTACCCACTGTTGGGCCTGGTTCATCACTCGAGTCGTCATCGACGGCTCCGATGGGGGACACGTCGTCCCTTACCTCTTCGACGGGGTCATCTTCAATGACGTGCTCCTCGTCTTCTTCATAGTAGACGGAGTCATGTTCTGAACCTGGATCCGACGTCTGTTCTGGATCCTCAGTCTCGACGACCTCCTCGTCGTCTTCGTCGAAGATGTTTACCGGGTCGGGCGCTGGCTTCGGCATCGTTTGTCTTGCTGCACGTCGGAGCCTAAGCGTCTTCTTCGACCGGAACCGAGCACAAGCTAGACAGTTGTCCTCGTTGTGGTCTGGTGACAAGCACTTGTTGCACACCGGGTGTACATCGATGTGCGGGTATTTTGAATTACAAAGGGGGCATCGTTTGAACGAGCTCCGTTCCATCGACGATCGGGCCTTTGGTGTTGAAAAGGCCACGCGGTGCTCTTCGACGTCCTGCTTCGAAATAAACTGGAAGAAGAACTCTGCACCGATCGAAAGAAACAATACCGACGACCCCGAAGGCCTTTTGGCCTTTTAGAAAAGTTTCCGAACTGGAGTTAAGAAAAGTACATCCGAACCCAATGGCGGAAAAAACAATCTGAGGATGGAGAGGATGCCCATGCGCACTGTAGTCCAGGGGAGGAGCCACCTATCTCGTGATACTTCGAAGACTATTCCAGGACAACAATGTGCAATCATCCGGACCCAACACTAGGCGGCGATCTATGCAGAAGATGTGAATTCAGCAGCCCACATGCCTCGAACGTTAGGTTTTCAGGGGGCATCTCTAAGATGCCCTCTGGTGCATTTTACATTAAATCCCACACTGGCATCAGTGCGGGTTTAATGTGCTGAGAAGTTTGGTACCAAACTTGTTAGTCTTCAGTGTAGCCATTATGGTGCTGTGGAGTTTGTAATGACGACCTCCCAGCACCATATACTCTTAATGGGATCACTGCACTTACAGTGCCCAGGAAAGGCCCTGGGTACTGTAGGGGCACAGGGCTCATGCACCTGTGCCCACACCGCTGGCATAGGGCACCCAGTTAGAGGGGTGACTGAGGCCAATTGGGTTTTGGTTTCAACCCAGTTTTAGGGGAGGAACACAGGACCTGGGCACCTGGTTGGCAGGAGCCCAGGGCACACTCAATCAAAGCACATCAGCAGTTCAGCAAAAAGTGGGGGCATACCAATGCAAGAAAGATGGCACTTTCTCACACAGGCTTGCCAGCAGCCACCAACAGGAGGCCCCCTATCCCCCACTGGATAACATTGGGCCTCAACACTCAGCACCCGGCCGTCCTAGTGCCGCTGAAGGTGCAACAAGAGTGCATCACTGACCATTGGGGACCCTTGTGTCTAACCCCAGAACCTTAACTCCCACAGCCGATTACTTTCCTGTGAGCCGTTAGCCTGTTTTCCCTCCATTGCTAAATCTAGGTATCCAACACTAAGTTGGAAAAGTAACGTGAAAAGTAACTTACCTGCAATTTACTGGAAAAGCCTATTCATTTCAATGTACTGCTCCTGAAAGTTTTTAAGTGTGGAGTTTTGAAATCTGAAAGGAATATGCTACTAACCAGTATGCATCTGTTCTTGGCATGTAGGGATGCTGACATTCATATCTGTGCATAGATCGCCGCCTAGTGTTCGGTCCGGATAATTGCACTTTGTTGTCTTGGAAGAGTCTTCGAAGTATCACGAGATAGGTGACTCCTCCCCTGGACTACAGTGCGCATGGGCATCTTCTCCATCCTCAGATTGTTTTTCGCCATTGTAGCAGAGATGGAGATAGTAAAGTAAGAGATAATACTGCAGCTGCGACAGGCACCGGGGAGGAGGGCGGGCGATGTGAATGTCAGCAGCCCTACATGCCAAGAACAGATGCATACTGGTAAGTAGCATATTCCGTTCGAGACATGTGGACTGCTGAATTCATATCTGTGCATAGACTGTATAGCAGTATCTCCTCTAGCGGTGGTTACCTGTGCCAGCTGCAGTAGTTTGAAAAAGAGTTTTGAGGACAGCCTGGCCTACAACAGCTTGCTGTTTTGCTTGCACGTCTACACAGTAGTGTTTTGTGAAAGTGTGTATGCTGGTCCATGTGGCTGCCTTACAGATGTCTTCCCGAGGAATATTTCTTAGGAAAGCCATGGATGCCCCCATTTTCCTTGTAGAGTGTGCTCTTGGGGGAACGGTTAAAGTGCGTATTGCCTTTTGATAACATATTTGAATGCATTTAACTATCCATCTGGCTATTCCTGACTTTGAAATAGGATTTCCTTTGTGTTGTGGTGCAAAAGCAACAAATAGCTGTTTTGTCTTTCTAAATCATTTAGTTCTGTCCACATAATAAAGTAGAGCTCTTTTTACATCCAGTGTGTGTAGGGCTCTCTCAGCTACTGACTGTGGATTTTGAAAGAATACTGGCAGTTCTATTGATTGATTGATATGGAAATTGGATACAACTTTAGGCATGAATTTAGGGTTGGTTCTAAGAACCACCCTGTTGGCATGTACCTGCATGAAAGGTTCTTGAATTGTTAGTGCTTGTAATTCGCTCACTCTTCTGAGTGAGGTAATGGCAACTAAGAATGCAACCTTCCACGTTAAGAATTGTAGTTCGCATGAGTGTAGAGGTTCGAAAGGAGGTCCCATAAGTCTGGTAAGCACTATATTTAGATTCCAGACTGGGGAAGGGGGGTGTCTTGGAGGGATCACCCTTTGCAAACCCTCCATGAAGGCTTTGATTGCTGGTACCCTAAACAGTGAAAGGTGTTGCCTGTTTTGAAGGTATGCTGCTATAGCAGCGAGGTGTAGTCGTATAGAAGAGTATGCTAAGTTACATCTTTGTAAATGCAGCAGGTAACATATAATGTTTTGTATGGAAGCGTCTAATGGGTTGATTTGGTTATTGTTGCAGTAAATAACAAATCTTTTCCATTTAGCTGCATAGCACGCTCGTGAGGTTGGTCGTCTTGCCTCCCTAATGATGTTCATGCAGTCTGGGGGCAAGTAAGGTATCCGAACTCTAAGACCTCAGGAGCCAGATCGCTAGGTTCATCTGATTGGGATCTGGGTGTCTGATTTCTCCATGGTTCTGAGTTAGAAGATGGGGAGCAAGGCACAGTCTTTGATGAGGAACTACTGAAAGTTCTAGGAACATTGTGTACCACGGTTGTCTCGCCCATGTGGGAGCAACTAGGATTAGCGTGAGTGAGTGTTGCCACAGTTTGCGTGCCACCAGCCGGATCAGCGGTGCTGGGGGAAAAGCGTACGCAAATCTGCCTGACCAGTTCATCCATATCGCATTGCCCTGTGACAACGGATGTGTGAACCTGGCGGCAAAGTACTGGCATTTGGAGTTTTCTTTTGTGGCAAACAGGTCTACCTCTGGGTGACCCCACTCTTCGGAGAATGGCTGGAGAACTTGGGGGTGAATCTCCCATTCGGGTAGTTGTTGGCTGTGCCTGCTGAGCAGGTCGGCAATCTGATTGTCCTTCCCTGGAAGGTGTTCTGCTAGGAGAAAAATGTTTTTGGGAATCGCCCACTTCCATATGCTTTGTGCCAGATGGGACAGCTGTGGAGAGTGCGTTCCTCCCTGTTTCTGGATATAGTACATTGCGGTCATGTTGTCCGTCCGGATCAACACCGTCTTGTTGTACAAGTATTTCTGAAATGCTTTCAGGGCTAGGAATATCGCTAGCAACTCTAGTTGGTTGATATGCAGCTTTTTCTGTTTGTTTGTCCAGAGCCCTTGTACTGAGTATTGAAGGAGATGGGCTTCCCAGCCTGTCAGTGATGCGTCCGCTGTTAGTACTAGTTGCGGAACCGGCTCTTGGAACAGTCGCCCCTTGGAAAGGTTTTGTGGGTTCCACCACTGCAGAGAGTTGTGAGTGCGACTGTCTACCAACACTAGGGGCCAGATGTAGGTGTCAAAATACCGGTCGGAATCAGCCGAAAATATGTATGTAGGGGCACTGTAAACATGCAGTAAAATTACCGAATCTGTATTTTCCTATGTAGGTAGCACTTCTAACAGTGCTACAGGGCCTTTAGAATTCGTTATTTACCATGGAATACTATTCCATGGTAAATAACGAAGTCTTGTGTACATGCACATCTGTGCATGTACACCTGTGCCATGTGGCACACAGACATGCCCTAAGGGCATGTATGTGTGCCACATGGCGCACAAGCCAGTTACAGGGGTGTAACAGGGTGTCAAAGTGACACCCTGTCCCCCTTGTAAATTCGGTATTTTTACCGATTCGGTAATTACCGAATCGGTAACTGCCATTGAATCCTATGGGCTTCAAGGCCCATAGGAATCAATGGCAAATACTGATTCTGTAATTACAGAATCGGTAAATACCGAATCATACCGATTCGGTATTTGTTACCGATTTTCTACCTACATTTGAATTACCGATTCATGAATCCCGAATCGATAAAATTCGGTATTTATGAATCGGTAATTCACATTTACCTACATCTAGGCCTAGGTCTTTTAGTTGTCCTCGAGCCTGGTTCCATTGCCGTGCTAGGCATTCTTGTAATGGGCGCATTTGGAGTCTGGCATGGGGGAGAATGAATATGCAGGAGGCCATCATGCCTATTAGCTGCATAAAGATTCGAGCTGGCAGAGAGTGTTGTGGCAGGAATTTGCGAATGAGTATCTGCCTGCTGGCTATCCTTGGTGAGTTTGGATATGCCTTTGCCACTGAGGTATTTATAGTGGCTCCCAGGTATTGCTGTGTTTGGGATGGTTGCAGATGCGATTTTGGGTAGTTGATTGAAAACCCTAGGCTGTGTAGCAACTGAAGTGTTTGAGACGTGTGTGTTGCACATTGTTGGTATGATTTTGTTTGTATTAGTCAATCGTCCAGATAAGGGTACACATGGATGTGTTGCCTTCTGAGATGTGCTGCTACTGTCACTAAGCATTTTGTAAACACTCTTGGAGCCGTGGTAACCCCGAAGGGCAAAACCTTGAATTGGTAGTGTTGACCTTCTATTGTGAACCTGAGATATTTTCTGTGGGCTGGATGTATGGGTATATGAATGTACGCATCTTTGAGGTTAGTGTTGCTAGGAAATCTCCTTGTTGTAGCAACGGGAGCACTTGCTGTAGTGTGATCATATGAAGTGCTCCGATCATATATATTGATTTAGGGGTCTGAGGTCCAATATTGGTCTGAGGGAACCGTCCTTTTTGGGAATAAGGAAGTATAGGGAGTATACTCCTGTCCCTTGCTGGTGGAAAGGGACTTGCTCTATGGCCCCCTTTTCCAGCATGCATTTCACCTCTTGTTGGAGCAGGTTGATGTGTTCCGTGGACATATGACGATGTCTGGGTGGTATGTTCGGTGGTGTAGAAGTCAGTTCTAGGCAATAACCAAACTGGATAATTTCTCACACCCACCTGTTCGTGGTAATTGCGTGCCTGACAGGTAGGAGCTATTGTAGTCTGCCTCCGACCGGTGTTAGGTGGTCTGGAGGTAGCGTGATGAAGTTACTGTTTTGTGGCAGTGGAGGCTCTGGTGTTATTGCCTCCACGTTCTCTTCCCTTATTATTGTTGCCCCTATAACCTCCTCTGTTTGTGTTCTTGTTGAAGGAACCTTGTGTGTTACTTTTGTATGAGGCAGTGTTTGTGAGGTATTTCCTCATGTAGTTGCTCTGTCTGAGGAGCGTCGAAAGGAGCCTCTATGTTGCTGAAATTGCAATGCCCCCATTGATTTTGCGGTTTCTGTGTCTTTTCATTTTATCCAAAATGGTGTCGACAGCAGGCCCAAATAGAAAGTCCTGATTGACTGGTTGGTTAAGAATGGTGGACTGCACCTCATTCTTAAAACCGGAAATACGCAGCCATGCATGTCTGTGTAGTAAGACGCTAGTGTTAATCGATCTAGCTGCGGTGTCTGCTGCGTCAAGCGCGCATTTGATGAAGGCGTTTGTTATGAATTTTCCCTCTTGTATGAGGTCATCAGCTTGTGCTTTAAAAGGCTCAGGTAGGTTTTGCATTAAGCTTTCGAGCTGATCATAATGCGCCCTGTCGTAACGAGCCAGTAGGGCCTGTGTATTAGCAATCCTCCATGAATTGGAGGCTTGTGCTGCTACCCTTTTGCCTGATGCCTCTAGTATTTTTGATTTTTTATCAGGGGAGGTGCTTCCCCTGTTTGGAAGTTGGCCCTTTTACGTGCATTAGCCACTACCAGTGAGTCTAGCGGTAACTGCCCTCTGACGTAAGTAGGGTCTGTAGAAGCTGCCCTATACTTTTTTTCTATTCTGGGATTGATTACCCGTGCCCTGGCTGTATCCTTAAATATGTCAGGTGCATGTTTTAGAACTCCCTTTAACATGGGAAGTGTTCCGACACTTTTTTCTGAAGTAGGGAAGGTGTCAAATAAGAAGTCTTCTTCGACAGGGTCATTATGCATGTCTACGTTGTGGTATTGTGCTGCCCTGTCTATGAGTTGATTGAAGACTATGGTGTCATCAGTAGGTGACGGCTTAGTTGGATAAGAGGGTACATCAGGGATAGGATGGGTGTTGTAAGGGTCTGTTGGCTACTCCCATGGTTCCTCTTGTGGTTGAGGATCTTGTGGGAAATCATATTGAGGCTGTGGCTTGTCCCCCATGTTACCCTCATTGTCCCCGTGGTGAGAAGGAGAGTAAGGAGCAAAAGGTGTGGTAGGCATGATAGGCTGAAAAGGGATGAAGGGTCTAGAGGGAGAAGTCCCAAAGTCCTTTTTCTTTAATGGAATAGGGGAATGAGATCCAGTGTCCAATGGCCTCTTCTTCCTGTGCAGGATGGTAACTTTACCAGTCTCTGGATTTATATATATTTTTGCCTGGTCGTCTGATGGATCTGGGTGGAAGAGTTCTTCCTCTACAGTCCTAGGTTGCGTGTTAGACTTTTTTGGGTCGGTAACACCTTGTTTGTCGACGACTTTTGGTGTTTTCTTCGGCTCTGGCCCTTTTTTCAGGTCGACACGAGTGATTTGGGGTCGACCGGAACTTTCGGATCGACACGTTTTTTGTGCTCTGCAGGTTTTTTGGGTTGAGTGTCCTTTTCCGAGTCGATGTTCTTTTTCGGATCGACTGGTGTCTTCGGAGCACTTGCCTTTGGGTCGGCAGGTTCTTCCGGCCGTGCTACGGCCTTTGGTGCGGCACCATTTTTGTCTGCAACCTTTGCCGGGTCGACGGTTTTTGGAGCAGTAGGCTTGTTCGGGTCGGCAACCTTCTTTGGTTCGGCGCCCTTTGGCTGCGTGCCCTTGTTTGGTTCGACTACCTTTTTGGGGTTGACAGTTTTTGGCTGAGCAGCCTTCTTGTGGTCGACAGTCTTCTTTGGCTCGACGCTTTTGGGCTGTACAGCCTTTTTCGATTCGACCTGTTTTGGCTCTGGAACCTTCTTCGGGGTGATGGTACTGGGCCCGGGGGTCTCTGAAGGTTTCGGTTTCGGAGCTGAGCCGGATGGCGGGGCTGGCGAAACTTTTTTAGGATCTTGGCTAAGGCCCTTTGGCGATGCCTCGACCGGAGCCTTTGGTAACGGGCTAATTGGTGTCGGGGGCAGAGTACTCACGATTTGCCCCGGTGGGATCTGGTCATCGGAGTCCGAGTAGTCCTCGACGGTGGGATCTCTAGGTCCGAATCTGGAGCTTCTGGTAGTTCCTGGTCATCATCGAAGATGTTGTTCGGTTCCGGTGCCTGTCGCTGCATTTCTTGCCTGGCGGCCCGTCGGATCCGTATGGTTTTCTTCGACCGAAACTGGGCGCAGGCTGGGCAGGTTTCTTCCTATGGTCTGGGGAAAGGCACTTGCTGCATACTGAGTGTTTGTCAGTATGTGGGAACTTGGAGTGGCATTGTGGGCACCTTTTAAACGGGCTTCTTTACATCGACGGTAGGCTCATGTGGCGTCGAAAAGGCCCAATGGCCCGCGTCGACGACCGAGTCGAGATGGAAAGGTGTATCGAGTAGAGAGGTACCGAACGAGAACAATACAGTCAAAGTCGAAGGCCTTTTGGCCTTTAGAAAAGTTTTGTTTTCGATTCCGAAGTTGAAGTATAGGAGTTTGCCTCCGAACCCAATGGCGGAAAAAAACAATCTGAGGATGGAGAAGATGCCCATGCACACTGTAGTCCAGGGGAGGAGTCACCTATCTCGTGATACTTCAAAGACTCTTCCAAGACAACAAAGTGCAATCATCCGGACCAAACACTAGGCGGCGATCTATGCACAGATATGAATTCAGCAGCCCACATGCCTCGAACATATTCTTTAAAAATCGCATAAATAATCACAACTTTTTTACTTACCTGTTTGCACAATCTAGGTATCCAGCACTGAGTTAGAAAAGTAACGTAAAAAGTAACTTACCTGTAATTTACCTAAAAAGCCTACTCATTTAAATGGACTGTATTTGCTAAGTGTTGCACACTACCGCTCCCCTGTAAATCAAACAAAGTACACTTTCTATTGCATTTTCAAACTGTTCTATATCCAGTAACTTACTACTGAAAAGTATTTAATGCTTACCTGTGCCAGGCTTGCTTGGTTCTAAAAATAAACAACAGTATATATTTTTATACAAAAACAATTGGCTAAGAGTTCAGTTCTTGAGTGTGTGAATTCATTTGCTGACTGAGTGTGCATATCAAATGCTTAACTTTGTCCTCTGATATCACCTTACTGCTCGCCCACTACCACAAACAGAGTAAGGTTCTATATAACTTTAACCTCTGCCTACCTCTGGGGACACTGGGACTTTATACACACTATACCTCATTTTGGTGTAGTATATATAGAGCCAGTTTCTTACAGTCCTCCATCAGCCATTCTGTGGATGGTGGAAATTGCTGCAGGGTGCCAAGTAATAGTAGGGTATATGCCTGCTGGACGATCTGGAGGACTCACTTGTCCAACATTATTGCCCACCACCCTGGCAGAACATATCGGATCCTGCCCTGATACCATAGCCTCAGCTATGGAACGGCTGTTGGATTTGATGAGCAGGTTGAACTGATGGCAGGACTGAAACGCCTTACCAGAGCTACGGGAGCAGCAAAACTGCTTGTGCGACTTAGGTGGCAAATGGACAAGACCAGGAAGCAATCTCCGAACTATCCAAAAAATTCTCAAGGGCTGGATCCGCAAACTGACCAAAAATGCGAAAGCCATTGGAGGGCATGTTCAATAGTTTGGACTGAACACCACTGTAGAAGCCTGTGGATCTCTTCTAGGCGTGCCTGCTGATAGCTACACAGGTGCCAATTGCTCTGCCTAAGCAATCTTGTGTATCTGATCCATAGGAGATGGTAAATTTAGCTGTTTCGCGGCTATCCTGGCTGGTCTGAATGAGGAGAGTTGCAAGTCTTCAGGGACACCAGGCAAGACTTGCCCGACGGATTGCAAAATGCATGGGTACAACGCTCTAAAATAAAGCGGACACAAACAGAGCATAGTGGCAAACTTGTGGAAGAAAACATGCGCTTCCCAAAAGGTTTCAATTCACTACGATGCCCTGTCTGGTGGTGTGGTATTGAATACATTAGGGTAGACCTTGCTTCTTGAGGCCTGCACGGCTAGGGTCTCGAATGTGGGGTGCAGAGAGTCAAAAAGTCTGGATAACCGAATTGTGCTTTCTGTCTGTTGACTGATGGTCTGGAACGGGGTTTTGCACAAGCCACGAGAAAAGTGTTGTTGACAGTTTCATTAAACAGAAGCAAAGGCTCTGTATTTGTTCACCAACGCTGAATCATCACCTTCGTAGTTGGTAACTGGAGGCAACAAACTTGAGCTGCCCTTTGCAAAACACTACTGCGAAAAAAAATGCTCAATTCCGTGAAAGAGATGGGGGGGGGGGGATGAAACTAACCCAGTGTCTGGCAAACAGTCCAGATCATTGGCATCCTGAAGGTCCTCAAATCAATTGTCATAGGTAATGGTTGGGCAAATGAATCCCCAGCATCATAAGAATAATTGTCAGAATCCGTTCCAAATAGGATATGCGGAGTTTGAGCCCCTCTTTGGTGCAAGGTAGAGTATTGGAGTCGGATTGGTTGCCAAAAACTGTGACCCAAGAGTGTGAGGGGTAGCCTCAGTCAATTGTTGCCTACTCAAGACTTGGAAAGCCCTATAGGGTGCACTTCAACATCTGGCATCAGTGTTGATTCTCCATGATCTTGCATGGGTTGTGGCACCGGGATCAGAGTGGGCAACAAAGCAGATGTAGAACTCCTAGTGAATCCAGCAGACACAGAGGGTGAACCGGCAGGCATAGTGCCAGATGGAGGTTCTTGCTGCTCCTTGAGGCCCAAAGGTGCACCAGAAGGAGCTGGTAGAGTACAAAAGAGCTGAATCATGGCTTCATGAAATTGTTTGATTTGCTTCAGTGTTACTGACAGACCAGGAAATTTGGTTTTCTTCGGACAAGGGTTGGAATCCGCTATAAAGAGGCACAGCTTATGGAGCAAGACTGAAAGGCACTTTAATGCCCTTGCACCTTCTCTGAAGTTCAAGAGTGGCGGGAATGGGCAAAGTAGCACTTTTTAGGTGTTGTTTCTTTCACTTCTATTAAAGGCTTAGGCTACGAAGATAATCAGCCACAGAAACACATCTAGGAGCGGGAATAGGAACTTCCCTTCGACCAGTCATGACGTGTAACTTTTCGTTGTTTGGCGACAGAGCGTTGCCCCACTGTCCTGGTTAGCCTTGTGATTTATCAAGACGTAGTCACTGCAGGCCTTGGAGTTTTGTTCCGACCCCAGGCACCACAGCAAAACCTGAGGGGGATTTATCAGATATTTGCTTACAACATTCCTTACCAGGTTTAAAACCTAAACTCTTGGGAGGTGGCATTTTTCCCCTCGCACACTGGATTTTTCAACAATTTGTAAAAAACATAAGGGTCTTGTGAAGAGATGATTTGTAGCTTTAGATCTGCGTCTGATGAAACAAAAATGAAGGAAGTGAAACCAGCACACTCTGAGTGCTGCATGTATATGGTTTGGCGCATCAATTCCGGATTGGAGTGAGGTCGGAGCGGAGCTGCACAATACCACCTATCAGCACACAGAAGTGTTGCTCAAAAGTTTATCTATGGTGTCTGAGGCCTGGTGGTTAGAATAACTAATCAGAAGTGCCTGCAGCTCCTGCTGCAAGACAGACATTTGATCCTCCCTCTGACATCCTGATGGTGGTGAAGGGGTGGCGGGGTAAAAAGAAATGTAAAAGCATAGCCCCGATTGACAATGTGGAGCACCTACCTGTCTGATGTGAGGACTTGTCGCCCTTGGAGGAGATGCTGAACCCTGCCTCGGCAGAGTGGCTGGGTGCCACAAATGAAACACCCATGAGTTTGTGGGAGAGGGAGATGGAGCTGTCCATTTTCCATGTTGCCCTGAGCATTGTCCTAGTGTCTCTTGGCCACAAAAGGACTGGAGGACTTGTTGGGATGGAAGCGGGAGCTGATGTTGGCAGTAGGGGAAACACGTACCGTAGCCTCAAAGGGACAGACAGGACCAGGAGGCGTGTTGTGGACCTGTGAGAAAGTGCCTTCTTTCTGAATGGTTGCCCCCACTTTTTTCCTGAATTGCTGGTGTGCTTTGACTGAGTTATGTTATTTTATTTTTATATAGCGCAAATCACCACAGGTCTCTAAGCGCTTTCCAGAAAAAGAACGGGTGACTAGCGTCACCAGGTCAGGAGGCAGCCTCGGCTCCTGCTAATAAGGTACCCAGGGCCTCTTTCCCTAAAACTTAACTGAAGCCTAAACCCAATTGGCATTGCTGGCCTCAGGTCAGCCCCTGGTAAAAGGTACCACAGGTACTCAGGGCACTGTGACCAGAGAAGGCCTCTAAGGGCTGCAGCACTGCTTGCGCCACCATTCGAGTTCCTGTGCCCTAACACTCACACACTGCCTTTGCAGGCTGAGTGTCTTCGTGCAGAACAAAGTGAAGAGTCTACATGGCACATATCCCTGGGTGCAATGCCTACAACCCACTTCCCTGGCATAGATCAGTCACCCCTCTAGCGGGGTGCACTAAACCAGTTGTGAGGGTACAGGTGCAAGAGGCCTGTACCCTACAGTGTCTAAGTCCATTCTTAGACATTGTAAGTGCAGTGCTGCCATTAAGAGTATACGGTACTGGGAGTTTGTTATTACAAACTCTACAGCACCATAATGGCTACACTGAAAAATGAGAAGTTTGCTATCAAACTTCTCAGCACCATAAACCCACACTGATGCCAGTGTGGATTTAATGAAAAAGGCACAGAGAGGGCATCTTAGTGACGCACCCAGAAAACTAACCTACCCCTAGTGTACAGGCTGATTGGCTGCTTTCAGCTGCCACCACCAGACATGTTTCTGGACCCCTAGGTCGGGCGCCTGCTGCTCTCTGGGGCCTGAAGCAATGCACATTCTGGGATGAGGTGCCAAGCCTCCTCCCCCAGGATGGGCAGGATTCACGAAGGGAAAGCTTTGGGCGGGAGAACCAGCAGGAAAAACAAGTGAGGACGAGAGGTGTGCCCACCACTGCCAACTCCACTCTCAGATGGGGAGGCGAGGTGAAGCACTACTCTCAGTCCACGCCACCTTGAAGATGGGGGGACGCAGCCAACCAGGGACAGGCTCATGCCCCCTCCCACTGGAGGGAGGCATAATAGGGCGTGTGCCCACCCTTGGGAAGGGCCCCATTGGGCCCTGCTTTTTACCTACCTCCAACGCCCCCAAATCTAGTATTTAGGGGCACCCCTGAACCTTGCTTCTTCAGACCAGAAGAAACTACAAGAAGTAGAAGGGCCGAAGCTAACAAGAGGAAGACGCCCACTGATTTGGCCCCAGCCCAACCTGCCTGTCTCCCCCTGGAACCTACTCCTGCGAAATCCCGGTGTGTGCGGCCAGCAACCTCGAAAACCCCGGAGACCTGCCTGCCTTCAACTACGAAGACTTTGTCTCCCGTGAACACAGGATTTGTTCATCTGCTACCTCTGGCTCTGGCCGGACACAGCGGATCCCCCCCACCCGCCGAACACGGCCCGAGCTCAAGTGAGCAACCACCACAAGGAGGTACATATTATACTGCGCATTCTGTCTTACGATTGTAGGAGTTCCTAACTCTTGCATGAGAAATAAGACTGTTCAATAAACCCTTTTTATTGAAACCAGTCTATTTCTGTGCAACTCTGTATAAACGAAGCATGCACGATTGACTGAGTGAAACGGTTATCTATTGTTTCCACACGTCTGAAGATATTGTTACGACTCTAAGGGAAACAAAGTTGTCATGTTTATGCGGTTGTCAGAAACTAATCCCTCCTTGTTCATTCGTGAAGTTTCTAGTGACCTCCGAGTTAGCTGGCACACACAAGTAATTAAGTTTAATGTACTTGATAGAGACAAACTGACCTCAGTCCTATGTCAAAACTGTTGTGTATACTATTCCAATGCGCAGAGCCCATCAGGGATATTGGAACTACACTACATGGCGCCCAGCGGTTTGGTAAGCACTAATTTAACGCTAGATACTGAAGCAACTCAGTTGTGCTTTTCTCAGAGACCCCTACTCATAAAACTCCATAAGACGTCTGGAGTGGGTAGGGTTAATATCCCCTATGGCTGAATAGGACGAAAATCCTAAGTATTAGCTTTTTGGTTTGTTCATCGTTGAAGGATACAGTGTTCCAAAATATTGTGCACCTTATCTTTGTTCCCTTGAAACTTGCTCTACAATTTCATTAAACAATGTCCCTAAACGGGGATAATAACACCACAACTGGTGGAGCTGTACCCGACGATGTTGCGGTAGCTTTTGATTTTACAGGTTTTACTGAAACCGATGAGAATGCTATAATCATTCCTCCAAAATTAAGGAAAGCCATCACTTTAAAACTTATAAAACATGGTCTAACACCTAGAGGTGGTAGAGCAGTTTTTGAGATGGAGGCACATGAATCTCACCAGACAGGTATTCTACTCATGGATAGTATTCCCTGAATCAAATCCAGTAACTAAAATTTTCACTTCTACCAAGAAGATGAACCAAATTCCTTTCAAGGATGTTGAAATTCCACCCACTTACCAGGAGCATCAGCTCTAGTTTAAAGGCACCCTAAAACATTTAAATCACATTACTAGGCTCGGTCCACTAGGTAGACCAGGAGCAACATGGCCGGTTTTAGCCTGCTATACACCACATCCTGCTATTGAAGACATGTCAGATGTAGAATTACTCACTCAACTCAAAGAGTTAATCAAAATTTATAGACAATTAGTTCAATATGTCACACGGACTCTCACAGTCCAACCACCATTATTTATTCCACAACAAACCTCTTACCAGGGGAATACACTAAAAATCACACCACAGACTTTACACGCAGTCATGGGAAAATTGCCCACAAAACGTGAACAAATTCCGTTCTGGATAGCTCAAAGAATTACTCAAATCGAAGCGGTATTTCCTAATACCAGCCCTTATGAGAAACATAGAATACTAACAATCTGTTTACCAATGGGGATAACACCACATCTGGAAGAATGCACCACTTGGGACACAGTCTTTGCTGCTATCTACACTTAAACACATGGTGTTCAGTCTATGTTCAGTCTATGGCGGTAATACCTGACGTCCTGAAACAGATTGAAAACGAATACGGGGCAGTGCCTGCTCTGAATTTAGGTATGAAGTCACTGAAAATTTTCAACCAGGTCTCAAAAATAATATTATCTAACATTAAGGGAGAAGAAGCATCAGTGGCAATCCGCCAGAAATTAAGGGAATTTAACGTAACAGAACAACCGCAAGAACTAGCCAGAATAAGTAAAAAATCCTATGAAGAATTAGGCAGAGACAGTTTGGGTGGGAAACGAGTTAAACCACAACTGTCTGAAAGTCCTGAAAAGGCCTTTACTAAAAACACTTCTACCTCTTCTAAAAGGAAGCGGGAAATAACAAACATTCAAAAGAGAAAGATGCTCGACCCCGAGGTAGGTCTCCTCAAAAGGAGCCCTCTGAAAGGAGGTAGGTATAACCTTAGGAATAGGGATAATTTGAGAAAACCTGACAGGTATCAAGATACTGATACACGTTCCTCTCGTACCTTTCAGATATTGTCACAGACATCCGAAAGAAGAGGACGGTCAGATCATAAAGAAGAACGCGTGAAGTCCAAACACGATTAACACGTTCAGAAAAGCAAAACAAAACCTCACTTCTCAAAGAAGAAAGTAGCAGGTCTAAATATCAGACATGCAGAGGATTCTCAGAAAACAGCTGAAAAACGGAGAATGGGCTCAGACAATGTTGGATAGTGCAGCAGAAGTATCAATAGCTCGCCAGAACCTGAAGGGACTTCTGGAGACAGTGGACCTGAATGAAATCATTTAACTTGAGACTGCCGACACCAAGGTTAGTTCTTCAAATAGGTTATATGAAATAACACTCCAGATGGAGGGAGTCATACCAAGAAAAGTGAAAGCACTCTTTAGTCGATTCTAGGTTTCCTGAAATTTGGAAGAACTTACATTCTAAACTACGCAGAAAGGGTTAAACCTCTCTACGAATTATTCAAACCGGATTTTAAAATCACACATTGGACAAAAGAGCACACAGAAATTTTGCGTTCGCTACAAACAGACATGTTAGCAACAAAACATTTACCCTGTTGACCCTGTGTTCACAGGGCCGGTCGCTCCACAGACCGCACGGCCCCCCCTCGAGTGTGCCCAAGTTGCCCCCGCTGCTGCCTTGAGTCCGCCCTGCTGCTGAGGATTGTGCCTTTTGTATTTGCATTGTATTTTGTGCCCTGTGACTGTTTTTGCCTTGGTGTCTATTGTATTTGTCCTCGCCGCCCTGCGCGACCGTCTCCCAGCTGCTCCTCCCTCCCACTTCGCCATTTATGGCAGAGACCACGCATACGCGCAGCGACCACGCGCAGCAGGCGCGCCGATTGCGTTCCAAAGGCAAGCCCGCCTGCACCCGTCTGCGCCTGGACCACGCCCTGCGCCAGGACCCCTGGCCCCCGATGATGCCAGCCCACACGACAGACTTACAACGCCGCCACCCTCCACGCACTCAACGCCGGCCGGAACCCCGCCTGCTACCGAGCCATCCCGAAACGCACTCACGGACCCTTCACCTTCCAAGCCTGCAAATTCACCTGCCTCCGACCCTGTACCGCTCCCGCCAAGCCAGGCACCAGCAACATTCAACTCAAGTGCATCCTGCACAGACACGCCGTCGAACTCTGGAACCTCCTCGACACAACATCACCAGACGTCGCCTTCCTCATCACAGAAACCTGGATGAACGCCTCCTCAGCCCCCGACATCGCCATAGCCATCCCGGATGGCTACAAGATCACCCGGAGGGACCGCATCAACCAGACCGGAGGAGGCATCGCCATCGTCCACAGAAACACCACCCGAATCACGACCAACTCCGACGACACCCTCACCGCCACCGAGCACCGCCACCGGGCACCTTCACTCTCAGATACACACCGACCCCAAGACCACCCTCAGAGGCACTCATCTACAGACCCCCGGGACCACGCACACAATTCAGCGAAGCCATCGCAGACTTCGTCAGCCAGCATGCCCTAACCTCCTCAAACTACATCCTCCATGGGGAACTCAACTTCCACCTAGAGAACAACAATGACAGCAACACCGCCCTGCTGGACAACCTCGCCAACCTCGGACTCAAGCAACTGGTGAACACCCCCACCCACTACCCCGGCCACACGCTAGACCCCATCTTCTCCTCCAGCAAGCACATCTCCTTCAGCCACTCCACTGGACTACACTGGACAGATCACAGCTGCGTCCACTTCAACTTCAGAAGAACCACGACCCACCACCACCCGCAACAGGTTCCCAGCAGAAGCTGGAGCAAGATCACCGCCGACCAACTCACCACCCCCCTCAGCCTGAACCCTCCCACCAACACGAGGGACCCCAACGAAGCAGCCCGCAACCTCACACAGTGGCTCACCAACTGCGCCAATGACCTTGCGCCACTGAAGAACCCTCCCAGCAGACCCGGCAGCAAGAAAGCCTCGTGGTTCACCGACGACCTCAAAAACTCCAAGAAAACCTGCCGCACCCTCGCGAAAGCCTGGCGCCACAACCAGACAACAGAGAACATGACAGCAACCAAGAACGCCACCCGCAAACACCACCAGCTGATCCGCACCACCAAAAGGACAACATTCAAAGAACGTCTGGACAACAACACCCACAACAGCAAGGAACTCTTCAGCATCGTTAAACAGCTCTCCAACTCCAGCGCCTGCAACAACGACATCACACCCTCGCAAGACCTCTGCGACTCACTCGCCTCGTTCTTTCACCGCAAGATCGCCGACATACACGACAACTTCGGCGCACAGACCACGCACCCAACCACCGAACCAGCGCCCCCTACCACCACCCTCTGCACCTGGACCCCGGTCAACACCGAAGACACCACCCGCACAATGAACACCATCCACTCCGGCTCCCCAACTGACCCCTGTCCACACCACATCTTCAACAAAGCCGAATCCATCATCGCACCCCAACTCCGGGACATCATTAACAGCTTCTTCGCATCCACCACCTTCCCGGAGAGCTGGAAACATGCCGAGCTCAGCGCCCTCCAGAAGAAACCCACCGCGGACCCCACGGACCTCAAGAACTTCTGACCCATCTCGCTCCTCCCTTTTCCTGCCAAAGTCATCGAGAAGACCGTCAACAAACAACTCTCTGCCTTCCTCGAGACAAACGGATCCCTCAACCCCTCGCAGTCCGGTTTCCGAGCACCGAGACCGCCCTCATCGCAGCTACCGATGACATCAGGTCCCTGCTCGACAACGGGGAAACAGCTGCCCTCATCCTCCTGGACCTCTCAGCAGCCTTCGACACCGTATGTCACGGCACCCTGATACAGCGTCTCAGCAACACCGGAATTCAAGGAACGGCCTTGGAGTGGATCATCTCGTTTCTCGCCGGAAGAACCCAGAGAGTCCGCCTCCCCCGTTCCGATCCGCGGCCACCGAAGTCATCTGCGGCGTTCCGCAAGGATCCTCACTCAGCCCCACCCTCTTCAACGTCTACATGAGCCCCCTTGCAGCAATCGCACGCCAACACAACCTAAACATCATCTCCTACGCCAACGACACCCAGCTGATCCTCTCCCTCTCCAACGACCCCGCCACCACCAGAGCCAGCCTCCAGGAAGGAATGAAAGACGTCGCGGAATGGATGAAGCTCAGCCGTCTGAAACTGAACTCCGACAAGACGGAAGTCCTCATCCTGGGACCATCCCCCTCTGCCTGGGACAACTCCTGGTGGCCCCCTGCCCTGGGCACCGCCCCCAAGCCAACGGACCATGTACGCAACCTGGGCTTCATCCTGGACTCCTCCCTCACGATGACCAAGCAAGTCAACGCCGTCTCGTCATCCTGCTTCAACACCCTGTGCATGCTCTGAAAGATCTTCCGGTGGATCTCCACCGAAACCAGGAAGACGGTCACCCAGGTCCTCGTCACCAGCCGACTGGACTACGGGAACACCCTCTACGCTGGAACCACAGCCAAACTCAAGAAAAGACTTCAGCGCATACAGAACGCTTCTGCAAGACTCATCCTGGACATCCCCCGTCACGGCCATATCTCTGCCCATCTGAGAGACCTGCACTGGCTTCCCGTCAGCAAGAGGATCACGTTCAGACTCCTCACCCACGCACACAAGGCTCTCCACGACATGGGCCCCAAATACCTCAACAGCCGCCTCGCATTCTACACACCCACCCGCCAGCTCCGATCCGCCAGCCTCGCCACCGTCCCACGAATTCGCAGAACCACCGTCGGAGGAAGATCTTTCTCCTACGTGGCGGCCAGGACATGGAACTCCCTCCCCACCCACCTACGGCTGAGTCCTCAACGTGAAGGCGTTCAGGTTGAAGGGAATTCATTGGCTGATGAAGCCGCGAAGGGGGCAGTGCAAACTGCTTCCGTAGCTGCAATCACTCGTTCAAAAACGAAAATAGACAGTGAAATAATACTGTCTGTCAATGCTCCAAGCAAAGGCAGCGGTGCAGCGTTACATAAAATGTTTGCACTCAAATACTCATATATAATTGATGCGAACATCGTTCCGTTTGCTCGAATCCCTGGAGTGGGGGATAGGGTAATTCTAAACATGGAACGTAGGACAGCTTTGATTTACAAAGCACACCTGGGAGAGGGCCTGATACATCAGGGGATCTCTAAAACAATATTAGCATTAAAAAAGATGTACTGGTGGCCAGGTATTAATGCACATATTCACATCTTCATCATTAACTGCAATAGAGATCGCAGTACAGAACGCCACCAGATACCAGACTACAGCGTAGCCAGCCCTGTACAGACAGCATTAGACTATCTACATGCAGGCGCCCTTATGGACAAATGCAGTCCCACAAATACTAAATCAAGGTTCATTTGGATTTTGCCTCAGCGCTCGGCAGACATTCAAACTGTTACAAAAGATTTGCGAGTCTTTATCGGCACATACGCAATAGGCACACTACACTCTGACCAGGGCCCTGCGTTTAGCTCTCGGGCCTACAAAGAAACCATGGCCAGGGGGGGCGTTGAATTGCGGTACTCTTCTCCATTCCATCCTGAGGGAAATTCTGTTGTGGAAAGAAAAAAACGGGACATAAAGCAGTCTATAACAGCTATGTGTGAGAAAGGGCTGGGAAGTCGCCTGATAACACCACATACCATGTGCAGTGAAGCTGATAAAAGGTCGGAAGAGGTACAGAAAGAGTTAACTCCTTTCAGCCCCTTTCCTCTGCAGGATGAGGAATTCCCATTTCCCAATCACAGCCAATGGAGTGAGGCCATGTGTAGGCCAGGGGCGGAGACAACTGCGTAAATTGGGAACCCGAAGACGCTGGGGTGGTGTGTTTGGCAAGTCGGGAGACGGAGAGACCAGAAGGAAGTACCCCGAAGGAGCCAGAACGAGAAGCAGGAAGGCTTACCTGGACTCCAGGACGAGAAACAGACGAGTCGTCCCAATGCTACGAGGAGGGAGAAGACGCTGGGCGGGAGGAGTGGACAGAGGATTGGTGGACTCCCCCGGAGGACGCTACAATGCCGCCGTAGCTCAGGAGAGCTATGGCTCCCGCGGTACGTGAAGTGGGACAGGGGCACTAAGATTGGAAAATGGGAGGCGAGTCCTAGGGACTCACAGGGGCACGATACGGTGGGGGCTGTTCTTTTCTGGGCACCATTTTCTTCTCTTCCCCGCACATTTTCACCCACATCCTGCATATTAAACAAACCACACACTTTGTATGAGCGGCACAAAGGCTGCATAAAAGTCCTTCTCCTGAAGAAAAGGAAGGGGCAAGAGAAGTTGAACCACGGCAAGCCGATAGGCCTCTTTTTGTTGCTGACGATACCTGTCAGCTATCAAGCCGAGCTATATTTCTTGATCCCTGATATCTTTCTTTTTTCTTTCTCTCCCCTTCTTCTATTTTCTTTATTTACGTTCTTGTCTTTTCCTTTTTTGACCGTATCCACTGTGGTGGCACGGTTCACACTAGTTGTGTTTTGCCCTAAGACAGAGCAGGAACAGAATCTTACCGCAACTGTCTTATTTTTTCTACCCGGGGCGGTGTCACCATCCAACGAAGGAAAGATCGAGAAGAAGCTATAATCAATGTGCTTCCAGGGCATCAACGACACCAGTTTCCTTTATCCACACCTCCCACTATGTACAGTTATATCCTCAATTTACCTTTTTTCTACGTTTTGACAAATAAAAACAGCTATCATTCAACAGTCAATAAGACCTCCTAGATTTATTTTCCACCCACCCCTCTCACACTAGGGTATTAGGTTTGAGTGATGGGTGGGTCAAACATCTTTATGGGGTCCAACGCAGTCTAAACAATTTGCCAAGAAGTTCTCTAGGGGGGTCACTCCATATGAGGTTCTATTTGGGACAACAATGTTGGTTCCGGATCTTGATTGTTATGGAACATTGGTGGAAAATAAGAAATGTTATATCAAAGATCGTTTGGCTGTTTTACAGGACTTAAATGAACCAAGATCGAAACAAAGCAACGTGTTCCTGGAGCCAACCACCACTGGGGAAAAACCAACGGTCCCAGCAAGGCCTGTCTGGATCCCAAAGCCTGGTGATCTTGTCAGAGAAAAGATCACGGACAAGAAGGAATTTGGGCCTTCTTACAGACAACCAGTACCTGTCCTAGTAATCCACGGATCAAGAACAGTTTTACTGCCGCCCCTTGCAGATAAAAAGGAGAATAGATTTGTGTCCATCGACCTGATCAAACCACACTATGTGGCCGATACTAAGCAGAAGGCCAAATGGACTCCGACAATGTTTCAGACGCACTCCGCTAGCTACAATCTAAGAAGTTCAAACTGAGAGACTCATCCCCTTTGAAGATTCTACAGTGAGAAAAAAAGGACTATGCAATAAAGCTATGCAACTCGTTTCTCTTGACACCCAAATAACAGTTTGTCCTGATACACTTGTCTACAACTAAGTAACAAGTAATCAAGTGGTTGTTAGTACTACACAAACTCCTGAGGTGGAAGCCGGGAGTCTCTCTGCTCATTTTTAAAAACTTGATTGTGATTTGTAACATATTGTTTTTAACTAACTCACTTGCACCAGCAGTCCTGGTTTCATCAGCGGATTCAGCGCTGTTTGGTACCGAAGCCTGACTCTCATCGCCAGCATTCCGCCCTGGCCACGCCCCCTTTTCGGAGGCCACGCCCCCGCCGCAGTTTACTTAAGGACGCTGATTGCTAGCATCGCCATTAGTACTACACAAACTCCTGAGGCGGAAGCCGGGAGTCTCTCTGCTCATTTTTAAAAACTTGATTGTGATTTGTAACATATTATTTTTAACTAACTCACTTGCACCAGCAGTCCTGGTTTCATCAGCGGATTCAGCGCTGTTTGGTACCGAAGCCTGACTCATCACCAGCATTCCGCGCTGGCCACGCCCCCTTTTCGGAGGCCACGCCCCCGCCGCAGTTTACTTAAGGACGCTGATTGCTAGCGTCGCCATTAGTACTACACAAACTCCTGAGGCGGAAGCCGGGAGTCTCTCTGCTCATTTTTAAAAACTTGATTGTGATTTGTAACATATTGTTTTTAACTAACTCACTTGCACCAGCAGTCCTGGTTTCATCAGCGGATTCAGCGCTGTTTGGTACCGAAGCCTGACTCTCATCGCCAGCATTCCGCCCTGGCCACGCCCCCTTTTCGGAGGCCACGCCCCCGCCACAGTTTACTTAAGGACGCTGATTGCTAGCGTCGCCATTAGTACTACACAAACTCCTGAGGCGGAAGCCGGGAGTCTCTCTGCTCATTTTTAAAAACTTGATTGTGATTTGTAACATATTGTTTTTAACTAACTCACTTGCACCAGCAGTCCTGGTTTCATCAGCGGATTCAGCGCTGTTTGGTACCGAAGCCTGACTCTCATCGCCAGCATTCCGCCCTGGCCGCTGGCCACGCCCCCTTTTCGGAGGCCACGCCCCCTCGGCCACACCTCATCTATCCATAAATTATGTGCCTCCTTCGGACGCGCAGCGGACGAGCGCAGTGGGCGCGACGATTGCGCGCCAAAGGCGCTCCTAAGGCAAGCCCGTCTGCGCGCGTCCGCGTCCGACCAGGGCCAGGGACCAGCCACTCTGCCCTTCTTACACCATATACCTCTGCAAGCTATTTAACCTGCAAGGTTCGTGGCCTCTGGATGATATTGTTACAGTACGTATTAATAGTTTGGGACTGACCCCCTTATTTGTCCCCCCCCCACCCCCATCCCCTTCATCTACTAACCACTCCTGCTCTGCACCGCCAGCTCGCCCTTCCATCACCACTCTATCAGCCTTTTACCTCAACACCAGGTCAGCTGTTAAACATTATCATGAACTGTTCACCTTGTTGGAGCTGCACAAACCCGACCTCCTTTTTCTTACAGAGACTTGGTTTTGTGACAGTTCCCTTCCCCCACTATTAGCCATGCTTCCTGCATCATATTACGTTCTCCGCGCAGATCGTCCCCCCGGCAAACCGGGTGGCGGGGTTGCCCTGATTGCCCGTAGAGAAATTGTTTTTCAACCCCTAGTTTTTTCCCCTATCGGTTCAACAGATTTTTTAGTTGCCCGCACACTTTCTCTCAGCACTCCGCTTACTTGTGTGTTGATGTACCGTCCTCCCTCGTCTCCTCAACTCTTCCTGCCGAGCTTTCAAGACTTGGTGGCAACTCTAGTTGTAAACAACTCAGCCATTTTGGTTTTAGGAGATTTCAATTTCTGGCCCTCAGATCCGGCCGAATGCTCAACTTCGAAAGAATTCTCGGAGTCTCACCGCTTTCTTAATTTTTCCCCAGCCGTGCATTCCCCAACTCACTGTCAGGGCCACATCTTAGACCAGATTTGGTCCCTCAACTGTCCGGTGTCGTCCCTGACCATTTCCCCATGCACTTGGTCTGACCATTTCCTCATCTCTTTTTCGTTACCCCTCACTCCAGCCCGCAAGATCTCCCCACCTAAAAACATTTGGGCGCGCTCCTGGAACCACGTAGATACAACCTCCCTGTCTGCCACACTTTCCGCCTCCTGCCCAGATCTTCACGGGCTGTCATCTCTCGAACAAGCTGACTCCATCAATTCATGGCTTTGTTCAGGCTGCGACCTAGTCGCTCCTTTAAAACGTATATCATCCAGACGCGCTAACGTCGCAAATCGCTGGTTTAACCAGGATCTCAAAATTCAAAAACTCAACGTCCGCCGGGCAGAGCGCTCTTGGGGACGGGGTTACTGTCCAATACTTAAAAATCAGTATATTACTCTCTTGGCCCAGTACAAAAAATCCATCCTGGCGACCAAGAACGCTTATTTTTCTGCCAAAATTATAGCCGCCGAAAATCAGTCCAGAGAAATTTTCACCATTGTGCACGATCTGGCATACTCTGACAGGGCTTCCCTCAAACCCTCTCCTTCCCAGTATCTTTGCGATTCCCTCAATTCTTTTTTCCTTGATAACATTTCTACCATTAAAGCTAATATTCCCCCCTTCCCCTTCCTTTGTCAACCCTCTATGCCCTTCCAATACAGCATGCCTTGATTCCATTCCCCTCCTTACAGAAGAATCCTTTTTTTCTCTCCTACCGCTGGTTAAGTCCGGTTCCCCTCTAGATCCCTGCCCTGCACATATTCTGAGACTGATTTACGCTGCCTGTGCCTCGCCCCCCCTCACCCTTCTCAATAGCTCGCTTTCACAGGGCATTGTCATCCCATCCTTTAAGTCGGCCGTCATCCTACCCATCTTAAAAAAAAACAGAGCGGACCCCTCAGTACTGGTTAACTACCGCCCTATCTCACTCCTGCCCTTTTTGGCGAAGGTTCTGGAGCGCCATGTAACCAGAACGCTCAGCACCTTCGTGGAGGAGAACAGGGTATTAGCTCCCCGGCAGGCTGGCTTTCGTCCCTCACACTCTACGGAGTCCGTGGTATTATCGGTCCTTGACAACCTCAGAGAGGGTATGGATACTAACCATCCCCAGGCCCTGGTCCTCCTCGATCTCTCCGCCGCTTTTGACACGGTAGATCATTCCATCTTACTGTCCCGTGTCAGAGCGGCGGGAATCGGAGGATCGGCTTTGGTCTGGCTGTCCTCCTTTCTGAGCGGCCGCACCCAGGCAGTACGCCTGGATGATTTTTCTGCGGACTTCCAGCCGGTTAAATGTGGGGTCCCCCAGGGTTCATCCCTTTCCCCATTGTTATTTAACCTGTATATTGCTCCTCTTATTTTTTCCCTTCAACAGCTGGAGGTCTCCGTGTATAACTACGCGGACGACCTCCAGCTTATTTTTTCCTTATCCCCCTCCCCAGAGTCCATTTCTAACTTTCAGTCGGTCATGACTTTCATCCGGGACTGGATGAACCACAACCACCTGAAGCTAAACCCCGACAAAATGGAGTTGGTGCTGACAGGTGGTTGCTCCAGTCCCTGGTCCCCTTCCTTTTGGCCCCCCTCGTTGGGGTCTTCCTCCATATCCTTCCCCCTCTGTTAAAACTCTTGGTTTCAAACTGGATCACCAACTCTCACTTCACTCTCAAGTTAGCACTGTGGTGTCCTCTTCTTTCCTTTCCCTTTGCACTATCCGTAAAGTCTCTCGGTTCTTTTCCTTTCCGGCCCTCAAACTTATAGTCTTGGCAATGGTGATTTCCCGCCTGGATTACGGCAATGCCCTCTATTGTGGAATGCCCGCGTATAGCGTGCGACGCCTCCAGCTAGTCCAGAACCAGGCAGCACGCCTGGTTTTCAATTTATCCAAGTCACATCATGTCACTCCTCTCCTCAAGACCTTGCACTGGCTGCCCATTCGTAAACGAGCCAAGTTTAAATTAGGATGCATCATCTTTAACGCCCGAACCGGATCAGCCCCTGCCTTTATCATTTCTGAAATTCATTCTTATATTCCTCCTAGGGAGCTACGTTCTTCCACCCAACAATTGCTCGTAGTCCCCCGTTTTAAACGTAAAAAGTGGGGAGGCTCCACATTTTCCACACTCGCCCCTGCCTTTTGGAACTCCCTTCCGGCTGATCTGAGATCCTGTCCCCAGTATGCACTCTTTCGCAAGGCATTGAAAACTTTTCTTTTCACACAAGCCTTCCCCACCTAAACCTTCTTCTTATGCTCTTGTTTTCTGATTCCTCTGGAGTTCAGTACTGTTCAGCGCCATGAAACCGCTAGGTGTACGTGCGCTCAAGAAATATTTTTAAACTCAAACTCATTCCAGGGATTTCAACAAATCATGATGCAATTCCAACCATTGACAGACTGCCTCTGGCTATTTCATTAACTTTGATACGTTTTCTGAGGATCCCATTGAACCTGAAACTACGCCAGCACAAAGAACTTTCAAAGAACAAGCAACAGACTTTTTTCATCACCTGAAAAAGACTTATCGGGTTTCACCATGGATTGAACTATGGATTGTTTTGGGATTATTCTTCTTTCTACTTTGGTTAGCTCTGGTAATAACTCTGGGTATGCTGATAAATGAAAGATATATTCAAATGGACACAACAAGTAAAAGAGTGAACTTACTTCTCCAGCCACACAAATCATCCCATCGTGAACAAAGAGACTTGTCAGCAGTGAACATCACAGCCGTTCCTATACCGGATGGTATAGTTTGGGACAGAACTGAATATGACATTTTTGGCCCGTCTGAGCTTTTGAAGATTCCACACCAATTCAAGATTTCATTAAGTGACTTTATTACCTCTAGTACCTTTTCTGATGATTGGGACTTAAAGACTGTTAATAATATGATGTCTGATTTAGAAATGTCTGCAGTATTCACAAATCATGAATATTTAGAGGGTTCATCAGACTACGATCAAATGTATTCTTATAACCATTATGGTCATCATTTCTTGCACAAATCTGCAATTCCTAGAAATGTATATACATATAAACAATAGGAACATTGTCCTACACCTCCAAAGGGTAGCTCAAAAACTTATGCAATGACATTTCCATATTTTCTAGGGTTCAATTTATCCAATGCTGAATCATTTTATTTTAAAAATGTGAACAAGACTGGAACGAAAAATATGTTAACCAATACAAAACAGATTTATTCTGTAGTCTTTATTGTCCAACTGTCTAGACAGTGTTTCGACTTTTGGAAAGATAACATTGCGACAAAAACTTTCTGGGGTACAAAAGATTGGCAAGTGCAGGGGGTAGAAGCTTTGTTTAGAGCCTGTATCATCCCTGAGCAAATTATGTTTTTGAGTGACACTGTCCAACAAACGTCTTGCCTTGGGTTAGCTAAGATCAAAGACATGAACACACCGACCATACCTATACCTACAAGTAATGGCACTATACGGGGGAAGGTCGACGTACATAATATTTTGCATCACAACAGATCAGATCCAGGATGGAAAAAAATGGTTGCTCTGGCCCACAGACACAAACAACTGTCAAGATCAATTCCTGAACAAAAAACAGGGTTTCACAATCAATAGGCCAGACCCCAAGATATGTACAAAGACAGCATCCTGGGGTAGCAACAACATACAGTGTAGGGAAACTATGCCTTGATTGGCCACAGAAATCTAGGGAATTCTTGCTAGGACCAAGAAAACCGCGTCAAAAACGTTTCATGTATGCCAGTGTATATAATGAAATAATGAAATATGGAAGATTACCCAAGCAGAGACTGCAGAACGAATACGAGAAATTGATCGTATTAATTTTGAGAAATCTCTCTCTGTAGTAGACAATGGGTTAACGACTCTGTCTTCCAGGATATATGCATTGGACAGCATCGTATCTTCTGCCATGGACATCATGGAACAAGACTTGGTCATCCAGCAACATGGTCAGTCTCAATTACGTTCTATCATGCTATTAGGCTGGACGCTACAAAACTTGCCTTCAGGCTATGTGCCTTGGCATTTAATCAACACTACGTCACTGTTTTCAGAATTCAATCTCACTGATAAACAGATTAAACTGCCACAAAGAGGAGCAGACTATATGGTGCTGAGCGTTGAAAAACTAGAAAAATTACCATTCACAGTGGCAGAAAATCCAGCTATTGAGTGGATCTTACATGGCAAAATTACTCTGCCTGTTACAACTTTCCATTTACAGTATTGCCTAAAAAACATACCAGCAGGCAAATATGAAAGGTTGGGTAAAGAATACACCAAGACATCCTGGAATTTACCATACACACACAGATGTTGGAGTGGGGGGGCGTGAAGTGTTTCTTAGCGGTAAAAACTGTGAAAACACACTAAGCAGTTCTCTCCTTTCTCAGGGTATTAATTTACACGGGGCCTGCGATGGTGCCACTACAAACTTGTCTCATCCAACAGTAGGGAGTTTGAGGTGGAGAGCCTTGGCTGCCCTACGCAACACTATAGAATATGATCTACCCTCCTGCGTAGCCACGGTAAAAGGAGATAGTGCGCCAGGTTCAGGAGCATAATCCTGGTCACCTGCATCCTCCTGATCCTCATCCCAGTCCTGGTCTAACTCGCAGTGGGCTGCGAGGGGGTACTCAGACCCCTCCCAGTCCTCTCCTTCATCCTTAGCCTGTGGAACAGTTGAAACATTTGGAGGTGGGTTGACAAAGGGAAAGAAATTCCCATATGCCATCGGAATCAGTGTCGGTCGACACCCTTTTGGCACCTGTCCCACGCCGGGGAGTGAGCCGGGGGCGGTGTTGGCCGGGGTCGCGGCTGGCGCCAGCGACGTCGATGCCAGTGGAGGTCGCAGAGGGCCAACCAGCATGGACCGGGATCCAGACCTGGATACCCAAAGGTCCCTCGGCTTCAACGCCGACGACGTCGTGGCCAGAGCCAGCGACGTCGAAGAACGAGAACCCCCAGACAGGCCTGCGGGGCTCGAAGGCGCACTGGCGGGGCCGGGCGGTACAAAGACACGTGCCATGGCTGACAGGAACACTTGCAGCTGGGTCGGAGTCGCCGATGGACCCGGAAAGGATCCGTTGGAGCCGCCACCTGCCCCTTAGCTGCATCGCGCGACCGGCTAGGGGCAGGCGAAGAGCGACGATGCGTCTTCGACTTTTTATGCTTCGCCTTACCTGACTCAGAGTGCGAAGGCTTCGAGTGACTGTGATGGCTCCGCACCCGGTCCCTCGACCTACCTCTGGACCGGGACCGTGAACGGCGTGGAACAGACTGCCTGGCCTCCAGGCACTTTCGGGACCGCTCCCAAAAAGTTTTCGGAGCCATGGCCCGGCAGTGGGGGCACGACTCGGAGTCGTGGTCACACCCCAGGCAGTAGACATACTCACGATGCGGGTTCATCACCGACATCGTGCGAGGACAGGCTGCGCAAGACTTAAAACCGGGCATCCCTATGCACTTGTAGATTGCATATATTACTTGAAGACAGGGACAGAAGTCCCAAAAAGCTCAGTCAAAAAATGACAGGGGGTACTGCTCTCTTCGGATCTGCGCTTGCTGATGCGGAAAAAGAAAGAACTGACATCAGCGCGCGTGGGCGCGTCTAAGTAGCTCCAGCGACGTCATCTAGGCCACTACAACACCAACGACGTACGCGGAGCCGTACGACGGCGCCTACCGACAGGCAGGGGTACTGCAGACGAAAAAACATTCCGGATCCAGTCTGACGCCTGGGGATATTCTAAGCTAAGGAATCTATCACTAACGTGTCTCTTTCAGATCACACTACTACAAATAGAGAGTGAGGTGCTATCTAACTTTACCTCTGCCTACCTTTGGGGATCCACTGGACTCTGTGCACACTATAACTCACTTTGGTATAGTATATACAGAGCCAGCTTCCTACAGCCCCCATTTTCCCTAAAACGTCCCAGGGCTGAGTCTGTCTGCTCACCCAAAAGGCAAAAGCCACTGAACAGCATTTCCATTAGGGATGACTAGACAAGCCCTGAGAAGCCTGTAGACCTCCTACAGGCATGGCGCTGAAGCGCTACACTTGTGCCTATCAGTAATGTCTAAGCACGAGCCTGGGACATATGGACATTGTCCTGAAGTGCTGGTATAACTTGGACCACAGTGTCCCACAGGGCATGAGAGTAGCTGCCTAGAAGACAGCTGGCATTTACAGATCACAGAGCAAGGCTCATGTAGGAGAAGATGAGTTTGCCAAATAACTATCTATTTAGATTCTAAATCATGTAGGGGAAACATTAGGATTAATCTTCCCCGTAGATGCCTCCATCACCAAGCTCTCTGGAGTGGGGTGTTGTTTAAGAAAGTCAGCGTAGCCTTTTGCTGGTTGATGGCGCCGAGTAGTCCCAAACATACTTTCGTTCAAGTGGGTATCTGTGATGGCTTCACACTAATAGTAATATAGGTTCTGTAGATGGTTGACCAAGCTGGAGCCCCTCTGTAAGAAGATTAGTCTTCACTGCCATAGAAGTTGGTTGTTGGTCCAGTAGTTCAGCCCTCTCCGCATAATGATAGTGAAAGAGGTGATTTCTTCAGTAGCAGGGCTGGGAGGAGAAACAATGTAGTAATCTGAAGAAGTATCCAGGCCACTGACATATTGTACATGCTCATACCAATTTTTCTCATAATATTGGGGAACAAAATCATGCCCTGCATCAAAACGGTCATTGTCTGAATCACAGCCTAAAAGAATGTGTAAAGTACAAGCCCTACAACATAGTAAGATCAAGGTGTCAGGATCTGAAGGTTTGCCATCTGGCCGAGCTCTGGGTGCATCAGGGCCCCGCCTTGGTCAAGGTCAGGTTTATTCTATTCAGAGTGAGAGAACACAATGGGTTGTAAATCCACCTTCAGCGTTGGAAGCATCTGCAGTGACGACGATGCACAGGGAACTGACCCAGTGGGTGGCTTCAGAACAGAAGACTGCATCTGATTCGGTGCTAAACCCAAAATGGGTATGAAAGGCACATAAGGCATTGAGGGCAAACCCATCAGTGGAAGTCAAACTAGAGACTCCTGCTGACCATCAGGGGCCAAAGGAGGGCCTTCTCAGGAGTTCAAAAGTGGCGGAAAAGGCTGGTTCTTATGCTTCTTCTTGGACTACGCCGAAGCCTTTGACCATCACGAATATCTGCAATGGGAATGACTTCCTTTCGACTGGTCATCTTGTGGAGTCTTCCCAGGTTTGGCGACATGAAGCTTCCACTTGTTGTCCCAAAAGACCTTTAGATTTATCTGGGCTCAGTCGTTTCAGGCCCTGGAATTGTGTTCAGACCCCAGGCACATAGGCATACCATGTAAGGGTCTTTTCACAGACATCTGTTTGTGACAGTCCCTGTAAGGCTTTAGCCCTGTTGGCTTAAGAGGAAAAATGTTCCCTTGCACACTGGAAAAAGTCTTGAAAAGACTAATGAGTGGTTCCGAATCTGACTGAGAAAGCGCAGAAATAAGGTGAGCTCAGAACACCTGGGTTGAGCTTCTATGCGGCTGAACTCATCACTGCAAGAGTGAAACAATGCCGGTAAGGAGATGTACGACACAACTTACTGGCATGCAAGAGCACTGCTTTGAAGTTCACAGATCCAGTCTCATGCCTGTGGAATATTCTATAAGGCTGAGAATCTGCAGTTTTTTTTGTTTTTTTTGTGGAGTTTTATATAGCGCGAACTAGACCCGAACCGAATCAGGTATCAGAGCGCTTTACATAGCACAAGTTACGTTTTTTTTGTGGTTTTTTTTACATGAGGACTCATTTTTAGCAGTTAGCAGTCTTATTACTGGTCCTTTATGGTCCTTCTTTAAAACTAGCACAAGCAAAGTTCCCTGCTAGCAAATGGAATTTTACAAATTTGGGAAATTTCCTGATGCACAGATGATAGAATTATGGCTCAAAATTGCATGTTCAATTTAAGAATCAATATCGGCACACACAGTCCACAATGTTGTTTTCTTCCAAGAATTTGTAATTATAATGACATTTAAAATGTTTTACGATGGTGGCATTCTAATTGAGTTTTTTGTGTTTATTGTGCTGGAGGAGTACATTTCCGAGAAATGCTTGATAGTCCTGAGGAGGGTGACGGGTACTTTTGATGCCGGGAGAGCAAAACGTCAATATGTACTCTGCTGTTTCTTCCTGAATCATTGTGCCTACCAATCATAATGATCTTGTATTGAAAATGGATAAGCAACTACTTTGAAAACAGAAAACTCACAAATGGATGTCAGGAATGGACAAAAAGCAGTTTTTGTGCTCACCCCCATGACAGGGACATCCCTCAAGAAGAGTAAATAAGGCTCATCTTGCTCACCTCAAGACAGAGACATACCTCAAAAGATGCCTGTGTGGCTAATTTCATGTTTCAAAGCTTCTGGAAGTGCAGAAAAATACAATGCACCCAAAGAGAGAGTTCTCTTTAAAGGTAGTGCACTCTTGCATATCATGAGGCAAAAGAAGAGAAGATTTGTGTTAATATGTGTCATCAAACACTGAAATCTAAATCTTTCAAGGAATTAGAGCAAGATGCATCCACCGCTTTGGATTTAGCAGCCTTTAGTTAAGAGACCACATTCTTACTGCTCCGCTTATTAATCTACAAGCAATGCTGATCAGCAGAGAATTGATCTCCTGCACTCATCTCTGGAGTGGCCTGCATCGAGCAGTAGGAATCTTCTGAAGTGGCATGTGGAGAAGGATTGGTCTCCCATGCAGTTAGAAGAAACTGCAAGTAACTTTGGCTTCATCTGAATCGTGCTCAAGAGGAAATTATTTAGACAAAGCATCTTGAAGTGAGAAACTGTAGTTTATGGGTGAGAGAATCCTAAAGTGTTCAATTTGTAAACAAACTTAAAAGCACAAGAAAGAAATAGAGCTTTCTATAAGAATATTTTGCACAGTTTGAAATACCTTAATCAAGAGTGAAATGACGGGCAGTGCCAGAAACCGGGCATGCTAGATAGCCACACTCTTTTGAGGCTGGCATGGTCAGAGGCCTCGATCCTTTATCATCCGCAGCAGCCCAGCCTGCAGATGCCTCTGAAATAGTGTGAACCAGCATGCTTCTTCACTGAGAAAAGAAGTGATAGCCAGGGAAAAAACTCCGAAGCTGACAGAGAAGCAGGCGTCCGCGCTTCCAGAGGAGACCGGCCTGTATGACTGATTTCGGCGGGGCTGTGCTGCAGAACAGAGCTCCTGGGACACATCTCAGGAGATCCTCTGCTTCTTTACGCCTACTGATCTGGGTGATGAGTGCGATCGGGGACCCGGGCACTGGGATGGCAAGCAGTTAGAAGGAGAGAGTTTGTGCCGCTGTGACATGGTGGGTCCAACGGGGTGCCAGCTGACTTTTATTTACATTCCCCCAAACTCTGGGCTGGCATCCTGGCCAACGTGTTCACAGCCGCTAACACTTCGACCCCCCCAAACACGTGGGCTACTTCCACCATAGTGCCTATATTCAAAAAGGGCCGAAGGGACGATCCAGGGTGCTATCGACCTATCTCTCTGTTGGACTCTGCCATTAAGATCTTGGGCAGAGTCCTTCTAGACAGATTAAGAGATAGCCTGGAGGAGTGTGGGGGCCTGGCTGACATACAGTATGGCTTCAGGGAAAAAAGGGGCACGATAGAACAGTGTTCAAATCTCCACCTCTTGATTGCCAAGTACACGGTGGCCAAGGAGGGGTCCTTATATCTAGCATTTATGGACCTCTCCTCGGCCTTCGATATGGTCAATAGGTCTAAGCTATGGGAAATTCTAATTAACATGGGAATTGATGCAGACCTGGTGGCATTTATAGCATCTATGCACCAGGACTTATTTGCTGCTGTAAGAGTGACCAAAGAGGGAAGATGCACGTCACGTTTTAGATCCCTACGTGGTGTTAGGCAAGGATGCATACTGGCCCCCCTGTTGTTCACCATGTACATAAATGACCTAGGCATACACTTAACTGGGGCAGCAAGTGACGTTCCGCGTGTAGGAGAAGTTAAGATCCCTGCTCTCCTATACGCGGACGACGCTGTACTAATAGCACGCACAGGGGTATGTCTTCAAAAACTGCTAGATGCATTTGGGACCTTCATGGACCGGTTGGACCTGAGGGTGAATGCCTCCAAATCGCACACTATGGTCGTAGGTAGACAAGGGAAAAGGGCCAAGAGAGGAATAAAAACCTTTTTCTGTAAAGGGGAGATAGTCTCGGGAGTCCCCGTGTTCCCCTATCTGGGAGTCCTTTTTGACAGCAGGGGTACCTGGGGCCCACAGATACGGGCTAAAACCCTAGCGGTCACTAGAACATCCATGGCCATCTTAAGTTTCGCTAAAAGGCTGGGCCATAGACCTATGAAGGCCATTATCCAGGTTTATAACAGCAAATCCCTTCCTGTGGCTTTGTATGGTGCTTCCTTATGGGGCTACGTACCCCTAGACAAAATCCAGGTAGCTGAGAATAGCTTTTTACGTTCAGTCCTGTCCCTCCCCCAATCCTCCCCGGTTTTTTCCATGCATTTAGAACTTGGTATGGATCATATCCAGGACAAACTGAGACTGGCTCCACTAATATACTGGCTCAAGACCTGGCTAAACCCTGAATTATCGTTAAACCACATGATCCTGAGGGATGTGATGAGTCTGGAATATAGCCACATGATACCATGGCTGGCGTATTTGCACAAATGTTTCACTGAACTAGGACGCCCGGATTTATTCACCACTCCCTCATGTATCACAAAGCAGGATGTGTGTTTTACAAAAAAACAGTTTATGTCGAGGGCTTACATGTTGCGAGAAGAAGTTGAACTATCTAAACCCTCTGTTCGAACGCACTACTTAACACTTCAGTCACTTGCAATTGAGCCTTATTTATGCTTTGTCACAAACCCCTTCCACAGATTTTTGTTAACAAGATTCAGATTCAACATTATTCATTTTTATTTGGGCAATTTTAACAAATGGACGAAACCTGAGTTAGCACCACCTTGCACCTGTGACAATTTCTCTGTTCAAGACAGTTTACATTTTGTTATGTTTTGTGATTTCTTCTCCGTCCAAAGAAAAAAATACCTGCTACCAGTCCTAAGAGAAGCTGGCTTCTCCCAGGTGAGACCAGCAATGCTATATTTATCATCATTGGGCAACATTTGTATCACCTTCGCCATGGCCAATTTCCTGGTGGCAGCAACCAGAGCCAGAAGGAGCATGAATTTGGAAAACTGATGTACATAACGGGTCTCTTAAATATTTTAAATGCATTTATTTAATCAAATTAACTTGTTGATAAATGAAATTGTTTAATTCTTTTTTAACTGTAAATAATACTGTTTTTATGTACTTTGTATGATTTTATCAAATCGAATAAAGTTAATTTGACTGACTGACTGACTGACATGGTGGGTCCGCCACCAACGATGAGGCCCACTGCCCTGAGGTCGCGATGGCCCATATGCATTGTGTAGATCCTTCGGCCTAACATAGCTGGAGACTGCTGCCCCCACTCTACAGCAGTACAAAAGAGGTGGTGATGGACGGAGCATCTGAACCAATCAAACACTCACACCCAGTCAAAAGATCTGGGTTTGATCCATCACCGTTCTTTAGCCCACTCTGCCACCCCAGTTCAGACATGGCTATATGCAAATCAGTCTGACCCTGTGCCTCATGGGAACAGTCCAGCCCGAACTGCCAAGCCATGCCTTCTCTGGACCGGAAACAAGCTTCCGAGGACCGGTTTCTGGCATTACAGCCGTCTTCAGCCCGACTTGCTTGAATCCAGTGGCAAAGTGAGCAAGGGACTCACGTCTGAGCATACCCTGCCACACTTATGGCGGCCAAAGCGGTACACTCTACAGCAGGACAGATCTGAACTCTGGGGCCCGGGGGATCTTGGAGGGAAGGGGTGAATTATATGGTGTGGTTGTGCGACCTCACAGTGTAATACACTTATCAACTCCTTTACAACCAGTCGGTTTCATTTGTCCAACTTTCAGCTCAAACCTGGCCTGGGTAGCTTTAGCTATGAGGAGAACTGTTCACAAAAAGGAACAAGTTCCAAGTGTAAAGCATTCAAACAGCACCAAAACAACAAAAGAAAAAAATCGACAAGACACCATGGAAATCTAACACCAAGTTATAAAAATAGATTGCATTTTTCTATATTTTTAGACACCAAAAAGAAAAAGATCCACTGGAGGGTTACAGAGGTATAGAATTTACAAGTCATAGTAAATCAAAGCATTTCACTCATCTGCAAACAAGCATTGGTAAATTCAGAGAACATGACTTTTGGAAACTTTTCATTAAAAAGTAGACCTAACTATAATGTGGTCATTTAGAGTCACTTTAGGGCAATCAACTCCAGTAGGGAGTAAGTTATGGGGAACAGCAAGATCCACAGAAACAGTTACCAAAAGTGTAGAAACAACCCTCAGTCATTTCCAGGAACGTTTATCTGTTTCAGTGGTTTTCTATGAAAGGGGTCCTGATGGAAGGGATGAAGGAAGCTGAAAATGCACAAAGCATTCTGAGGATGCAATGCGTACAATTGGGGTCATCCTACGGCTACTTCTCGTCCACGAAGGGGGTGAGGCAGTTCTCATCACAAGGTTGATGTTTCTCAAAGTCCTCTAGGTGCTGGTAGAAATCCAGTCGTCAATAGGCTGCCAGTCGGTATCGCGGTCACAGACAAATCCTGAGCAAGTTGCACTATGAAGCCTCTCCCTGGCTCATGAATCTCAGGTGCAACTTTGAGTGTAGGGTTCTGGTCTCTGGTGCAGCACAGCGGCGTTGGCAGCGTTCTGAAGATTCTAGTCTACCAACCTTATCCAGGAGGCTTCTCAGCTGTTGTGGCCCGATGCTGTGAATATGAGATCAGCCAACTCATGCTTGAAGTCTCTTGACTTTAGATGGGTTCTGGAGACAACTTCTCCATGAGCCGAAGACAGTTGTGTGTGCCAGGAATGCCCAATTTTAATGCGCAGAAAGTGACCTTAGAGCTGACGCGGTCAGTGGCCATTAAGGCTACTGGGTCCCCCTTGATGACCACTGCCTGGGAAGCGTGGCATCTGGCTATCACAAGATGCACCATTCTGGCCACTCCCAATATGTCAGAACCCCGCCACTTGGCTTCTAGAGCCACCTACCCCAACCCAGAGGTGTGGCTACAAGGAGGGTACACACCCCTGAAAAAATTGTTTGACAACAGGTTTAAATTCTTCTTCCCAAGTGCTAGGTAGTCTGCCTAAACAATAGGAATAACCCTCTTCCACATGTTTCACATTTGCTCTTCAAAGGTGGCTTCAGCTTCCTTAATAGAACTGAAACTTTCCTTCACAGTAGCTAGGAAATTCTTCATTTTTTTTCATTACGGGATATGAATTCTGGCACTAGTCATCCACCCTCCACACGTGACTAAATGAAATAGTTGTTGTCCTTCTGTCTGCTCTGTTCCTGGTAGAAGAAGCAACATTCCAACTGGGTAACTTCTATTCTAATATATTATAATATAATTAAAAAAGGAAACATTATCTTCTGACGAGCCTCTGTAGCATCTTTTTTCAGAAAGGAAGCCCTGCAGATTAGGGAGCTTGGGGGGCAAATACTGGGACCCTTTTTTTTTTTAGCAAAGCATTTCACATTAGATATATCATAAATTATGATGAGAGAGGGCGGCAAGTCTAATGAGTAATAGTGTAGTAAAAGATTAATGAATGCCTTACTAGACTTTCATATTAAAACATTTTTATTTGTGAATGTAATGTTTCCTAAAATAAGAACAATTGTTATTGTCCTAATTATTGGTTATTTAAGTCTGTGTACACATCATTTTGGCTTGCGTGTCCTTTCTTCTTTCACTCAAGCAAATCTCCCTTACATGAATAGAAGTTTTTATTAGCTAGATGCACCCAAGACAGGTTTTATACACTGAAGAGGGGTAAAATTGAAAAAGAGGGTTATAGGAAAATTGATACTATAGATTTCACCCACCTATAATGTTACTAAAGATGGCTGTAAGATTTTAAGCGTCATATGAATTTTCTCTCCTCATTTTGTTAGATGGTGTCTGAATGTATATGTGTGTGTGTGTGTGTGTGTGTGTGTGTGTGTGTGTGTGTGTATATATATACACGGTAGGTATACCAGTAGATAGTTATAGTTAGGATCTAGTTTCCATAGGAAATCCGCAACATTCTATTTGGAATAACTTTGGCGCCGGTGAAAGAATCTTCGCGAAATTCTCCAAGAAAATGGCCTGCTTCGCTCTGCTCCTTCCCTGAAAGTTTGGGGTTGATTCGTCAAACGGGGGCCGAGAAAAAAGAGGGGTCCCAAAATGTGTTTTCCCCATGCAATTTTCCATAGGACCTTTAGCCAGGGCTACAGCCCGAACGACTGAACGGAATTACACCAAATTTGGCAAAAAGGTAGAGTTCGGTCCGCAGATTACCCTTTTTGTTAAATGGTGTAAATCCGTTCAGAAGTTCCTGAGAAAATCAAAAGTAAAATCAAAGATATATCTATAGGCGAGTACCGTACGAGTACCTTCCCGAGCACGAGCTGTATACTAATTGGCTGTCAACACTCCAAACCAGGAAGTATTGGCAGCCATCTTATGCCTCGGTAAAACCGAGGCAGCAGAAAAACAAACGTGCAGAACGCAAAAAGGGGGCGAGGTACGCGTACCCCGTGAAAAAAAAAAAACTCCGGTCTGCTTTTTTTCAAATTAGCCCCCGGGGGGACCAAATGCTGGGGGTATAATGCAAAAAAGTGTGGGGGGACCCCCAATTCCCCCCACACTACCCCGAAGACCGCCACCCCCGGGGCAAAGTAATTATGATAGCGGGGGGCACACGGCCCCCCCACAGCCCCAGGGACCGCCACCCCCCGGGGCTTTGATATTAATGATGGGGGGCCTCTAAGGCCCCCCGAGCCCTGGGGACGGCCACCCCCGGGGCTTTATTACTAAGTATGCGGGGGGCTGATGGCCCCCCGCAGCCCGCCACCCCCGGGGCTTCGAATAACTTTTTTTTTTTAAAACCTGTGTGGGGTGGGGCTTAAGCCCCCCCCCACACGTCCCGGGGACCGCCACCTCCCCGGGGCACTAATCTTTAAAATAGGGGGTCCGCGATGGACCCCCCCAGACCCGGGGACCACCACCCCCTGGGGCTTTACAATTGTTGGGAGGGGGGCCGTGCGGCCTACCTTCTGGAGCCCTTGATGGCCCTGGGGACCGCCACCCCCCAGGGCCGGCTCCTGCAGTGTCCCGGGGTGCCTACCCCGGGACACTGCTGTTTTGTATGGTAGGACGGGAGCCTCGCAGCTCCCGCCCTACCATAGCAATTTCTTTGGTTTTTGGAAGAGAGAGCAGGAAACCTGCTCTCTCTTCCAAAAACCAAAGACTATTGCTTTTCTGCATGTGGAGCAGCATGTTAGCTGCTCCCCATGCAGAAAAGCAATGCCGGCTCCCGCAGGATGCGGGGAGCCGGCAGGGACCGTGGGGGGCTTGGGGACCCCCCCCCACGGCCCCCAACAAGGAGGGCCAGGCCCCGGGGGATGGTGTCCCCGGGGCCAGAAGTGGCCCGGGGGCCCCCCTCCCCAAAAAAATGTAACAATTTTTTAAAAAGGCCGGCCCCGGGGGATGGGGTCCCCGGGGCAAAGGTGGCCACAGGAGGGGGGCAAAGCAGCCCTTCTCCTAATTTAAAAATAAATAAATAAAAAAAGGCCCATGCCCCGGGGGATGGGGTCCCCGGGGCGTAGTATGGCCCTGGGAGGGGGGCCACGCGGCCCCTCCCAATTAAAAAAAATAAATAAAAAATTGGGGGCAGGCCCTGGGGGATGGGGTCCCCAGGGCCAAAAAAAAAAGAAAAAGAAGAGGGGCTAAACAGCCCCCCTTCTTAAAAGTATTTTTTTTTTAAACGGGATCGGGAAGAGGCCACACCCCCTCCCTGCACCTCTCTGCAAACCCCCCTGGCAGGTTTGCAGAGGTGGAACTAATTCCACTTGCATACTGGGGGTCCCTGGGGTCCAACTAGCCCACCAGAATCTTCCAGTATGGGCCAGGGGGCTCCCTTGCAGAGAGGTGTAATGAGGCCATGCCTCTTTTTACACCTCTCTGCAACATAGCCTCAAAATAGAGGTATTTGACACTCTGAGCCTCAAAATTAAATCTGGCTCTCCCTTAGACCCGCTGAAGCCGGAGTTTTTTATTCTTCTCCCGCCCTTGTGTCGTGAGCCCATCCTGGATTTAATCAATCTGTCCCTCACTGAGGGCGTGGTTCCTCCCTCCTGGAAGCAAGCTGTGGTCAGCCCTATTCTGAAGAAACCCAATCTTGACCCCTTGCTCCCGGAAAATTACCGGCCCATCTCCCTCCTGCCTTGGACCGCTAAGGTCATTGAGGCACACGTGAATTCCACCCTGTCGACCCACCTCTCTCGTAATAACATTCTCGACGAGAGTCAAAATGGGTTCCGCCCTCAACACAGCACTGAAACGGCTTTGCTCTTTATGACCGAGCATTTGCGGTCAGTGCTGGATGCGGGGCAGACGGCGGCGCTCTTATTGTTAGATCTGAGCGCCGCATTCGACACGGTGTCTCATGACATTCTGATGCGGCGTTTGGAGGAAGTGGGTATTGGTGGGAAAGCTCTTGAATGGTTCCGCTCCTTCCTTTCGGACCGTTTTTTTTAAAGTAGCCATTCCACCTGGCCAGTCCTCGTTCCATTCTCTGGGTCTGGGAGTCCCTCAGGGCTCCGCCTTAAGCCCTACATTGTTCAACCTGTATGTGAAGCCGCTGGCCGCCGTCGTCAGGCAATGTGGCCTTACCATGACATCGTACGCCGACGACACGCAGCTGGCGGTGACACTCAGCGGGGACCCTGAGGTGAACGCGCCCAGATTCCGGGCAGGACTTATAGCTGTGGCTAAGTGGATGCGTAGCAACTGCTTACAGCTTAATGCTAAAAAAACCGAGGTCCTGATTTTAGGGAAGCAGACGGAACTTTGGGGAGACCAGTGGTGGCCTCCCGAATTGGGGGTCTCTCCTATTCCAGCGGCCGAAGTCAAAAATCTGGGGGTCTGGCTGGATTCCCATCTTTCTTTTACCAGTCACACAAAGAAGACAGCAGCTACCTGTTTTGGTATTCTGCGAGGACTGAGACCTGTCCTTAAGTTCTTCGACCCCCCCACGCGGCAACTGGTGGTTCAGGCCTCCATCTTGTCTCGGTTGGATTACGGGAGTGCTTTGCTACTTGGAGTGAACCAGGCTGAGGCTTCTAGGCTTCAGATTGTGCAGAATGCTGCTGCACGCGCCATTGTGGGCCTCCCGAGACGATGTTCTGTCTCCACTGTCCTGACCTCCCTTCATTGGCTTCCGGTCAGACAGAGAATCAAATTTAAGGCTCTCTGTCTGACATTTAAGATTCTGAAGCTTTCCTCCCCTCCTGCCCTTGCGGGCCTTATTTCTCCGTATCTCCCCACACGGTCCCTCAGGTCTGAATCTCACCATCTGGCGATTAAGCCTAGGTTCAGACTGAGTAGGATGGGAGGTCACTCTTTTTGCGTTCTGGCGGCCGACTTATGGAACTCCCTTCCTGTACACATCCGTGCCCTGGATAGCCTTACTCTTTTCAGACGCGCCATTAAAACTCACCTGTTCGCTTCTGTTAATTGATCTCTCTTCTTTTCAGCTCTGACCTGTTGTGTTGTGGTATCTGATCAGGCGCCAGGACGCCCCTTCGCTGGGGCAGCTGTGCGCCGAATAAAAGTTATTAACATAACATAACATAACATAGCCCCCTGGCGCATACTGGAGGTTGCTGGTGGGCTAGTTGGCCCCCGGGGACCCCCAGTATGCAAGGGGAATTAGTTCCCCCTCTGAAAAAGTGCCAGGGGGCTGCGTTGCAGAGAGGTGTAAAAAGGGGCGTGGCCTCATTACACCTCTCTGCAATGCAGCTGCCCTGGCGCATACTGGAGGTTCCTGGTGGGCTAGTTGACCCCCAGGGACCTCCAGTATGCAAGGGGAATTAGTTCCCCCTCTGAAAAAGCGCCCGGGGGCTGCGTTGCAGAGAGGTGTAATGAGGCCACGCCCCTTATTACACCTCTCTGCAACACAGCCCCCTGGTGCATACTGGAGGTACCTGGTGGGCTAGTTGGCTCACAGGGGACCTCAGGATTGAAGAGGAATTAATAACCCAACCTAAAACGCGCCACAGGGCGTGTTTGCACACGTTACCTCAGGCCCCGCCCCCTTCCTTCACTATTGAGCAAAATATTCCTGTAAAATCAGCCGAAGTACGAATTCCGATTTACTCACCTGTTATCACGAGACGTCAGTGCTGCATCTTTGAGCGCACTAGTGATCCTGAAAAGTAATTCTAACCATACTTACAGTAAATTGAATTTCCTTCCATAGGCTAACATTGACTGGTTTCACTTGGAAACTTTTTTAAGTGTGGAGTTTTGGAACTTATTCCGATTTACTCACATGTTATCAGGAGAGACCTCAGTGCTGCATCTTTCAGCCCACTACTGATCCTGAGAAGTAATTGTAACCATACTTACAGTAACTTGAATTTCCTTCCATAGGCTAACATTGACTGGTTTCTCTTGGAAATTTTTCTAAGTGTGGAGTTTTGGAACTTTAAAAAATTCCTCGAAAATCAGCCGAACTACGAATTACGATTTACTTTACTAAAAATTATCATTTACAAAACCTTTGAAATTCACTGAAAAAACCATAGGTTTCAGCCACGTTATAGTTAGGAATTAGCATTTAATAAACCTTAGAAATTCACTGAAAAAACCTTAGGTTTCATACATGTTATAGTTAGCTGGACATTTCACTCATACAAAACCATTGAAATTCCCCTGTTATAGTTAGTTCAGCTAACTATAACTTGCGCGCCCGCAATGCACTGCTGATGACGTCACATATTACATCACATGACAAGGTCAGTGACATCACTCATGACCTCACTGATGACATGATCCTTGTGAAAGAGTGGCAGATCTCCTCTCAGCGTAATATAACCCTTGATACACACATTCAAAAACAGAAACTAACATTTTCAAAAAAATGGAGATACCAATACCAGTTAGAACAACCTATTCAGTAATTCCAAAATCTACATACACATCCACTCATTCACCAACAGTTCTATATAGTCACTCATACATGTACTCACTCATCATATGTACTCATACACCTACACATCCTGTTACACACCGACACTCATCCATAGTTACTCACACACATACTCACACATGCAAATAAACTATCAAACATTCATTTATTTGCATATACAGCTATACACACACCACTACACTTACTTTTACAGAAAAGTACACATACTTATTCTCTTAAACAATCACTTATAGAAACACACTTATTTATACAGGAACTCGTCCAATCTCTCACTCTCACATATAATCATTTATATACATCAATACTCATATACTAGATTAAAATATATGTAGTTACTCATAAAGATACTATTGAGACAGTCATTAACTCACTAACACATCCATACACACACTCATCCAGTCCTGCACACATGTGGTCTTCAAAACAGTGAGTCACTCATTCATGCATCTATACGCTAAGTAATAACCCCCACCGAACCATACAGACACTCCTACTGATACTCAAAAAACAAACTAATAACCCATAAACACACTCATGTAGCTACTCACCAACCCATGCAGCCACTTATAGACAAAGTGAGACAGTGATACAGATATTTACATATTTAAACATTACTCGCTAATACATGTATTCACTAAGATACACTTAATAAGTCAGTTATGCAATCATTTTTACTAAAAAAATCCATTCAGACACTTATTTACCCATTTATTCTTCCATCGACCTTTAGATATACTTATATAAAAAATATTTATTTTTCAGAAAGACACACATTCACTGGATGATGTCATGAGTGATGTCATCAGTGATGTCATTTGAGATGTCATCAGTGATTTCATGAGTGATGTCACTGACCATGTCATGAGTGATGTAATATGTGACGTCATCAGCAGTGCATTGCGGGCGCGCGAGTTATAGTTAGCTGAACTAACTATAACGGGGGAATTTCAATGGTTTTGTATGAGTGAAATGTCAAACTAACTATAACATGTATGAAACCTATGTTTTTTTCAGTGAATTTCTAAGGTTTTTTTAAATGCTAATTCCTAACTATAACGTGGCTGAAACCTATGTTTTTTTCAGTGAATTTCGAAGGTTTTTTAAATGTTAATTCCTAACTACAATGTGGCAGAAACCTATGGTTTTTTCAGTGAATATATATATATAGATACATATATATACATACACATATATACACACACATGCATATTTTCTATGGTTTGTAAAAGCAATATACACTTCTGTGAAGTATTCCAGCTAACCGGTTTTGAACGTCATTTTTTCACTAGTTCCTAGTATTTAACACTCATGAGAGGTTCTGGATTGCACAAGACATGTACTTTTTCTGTATCCTTACCTTCGGAGGAGGAGCATATAAACACACACGTAATAGTAAAAAAAGACCAAACAACATCATCAGCAATGACAGGTATTGCAAAATAAACCATCTCCCGGATCACCTCAAGGCAATCAGGCATCAGTGAGATAAGTGTGCCATTTTTCACTTAATTTGTCATAATGGATTTGCCATCATACATTTGGGCTGTTTCAGAGTGTACAAGGTGTACATTTTTCTGTGCAACCTATTCACGACGGTGGCTGAAGCAACTATATAATTTACACACACAAGGTTTCTTGTTTAAATGGAACATTATCATGGAGCTGCAATTGTTAGGGTTTGGCAGAGTTTAAGGATATCCTGGACATTTTTTACGTTTTGAACTAATTTAAGTTATTTTTCTTTTGACAAACCTGCTTACTTTTGTTTCTTAGATCTCCATGTAATCTGTAAGTAAAGTCAGGCATGGGTGAATTTAGGCTATGACCATGCACCAACTTTGAAACGACAGTGCTATGTGATGCCATTCACTAGAAAGGGAACCACATAGACTATATATTTTCCAGATATGTTTAGTCTTTATGGTTTTGAGCGGAATTCAACCCTTAAACCAAAAACATTTTTTCCTGAAATCTGTGTTCCATGCAGCCTTCTAGATTCTCAGGGACAATGGACTGAGCTGTTTGACATAACCACACATGCCATTATCAGGCGCTGGCGTTCACAAACTTGTGCACACATATTTACACGTTTGTGCATATCTATGTGTTTCTGTATACACACACACAAACACACACACATACATGCATGAGTTTTTCATTTTTTGCAGGGATCCTTCAACCCCACCCATTTTTTTGCACTTTAGCTCTATCCACCCCATAACCTTAAAATTAGCCTTCCCGGCCTTTACATTTATCCACCCCTAAACACGCATGTTACTTACCTCTGGTAAAGCAATATCCGGTAGAGACATAGTCAAGCCGCAGATTCCTTAACTTTTGAATTCCTTCCAGGTGCTAGACTGGATTTGGAAACTTTTCAGCACCAGCACCTCTGCAAGTCGGTAGATGGAGTCGCTCCACTCGATAGCAATGCTGTCCACGCCTGTGACTTCACCTGAGTCCAGATAAAACGCCCTCCGACATGCTGACATCAATTTCTTCTGTGATCAGATTCCTCGCCAACACACTGAGCCACCATAAAAACTGGTTGTGGCAAAGTGTGCCAAAAAAGGGTACAAACATCTTTGCTAACAAGTTACAAAGTCTTAAATAAAGACAGGTCAATACTCAGAAAAAGGGCTTGTTTGGAAAAACAAACCAAACTATAAAAGCAAACAGAATGAGGACAGTGACCACTGGTAAGAGAAACCAGGGTCCTTGAAAGTATGTAACTGTAATACTACAATGCCTTCGCAGATAGGGGAGGATGGGTGGGCCGTTAAGGAATCTGCTGCTAGACTATGTCTCTATCAGATAATGTTTTACCGAAGGTAAGTAGCTTGTTCAACTGATAGACACATCTACCCGCGGATTCCTTAACTTTTGAATCAAATACCATAGCTATACCTCACGTGGAGGAGGGACTGCACACTGATCCTACCAAAAGTTGTTAAAGGGAACTAGCTGGTCTAAATTAAGATACAAGACTACACTTGTGTAGCAAGTTGCAGGAACAATATCCCTCCATAACCACTGTGACAAGAACCACAGGGAGCATAAGGGAGAAAAGCCTTGGAAGTCACTGAAAAAATGTAATTATAGCAATGAAACGCTGTGTCAGAGGACCACAGTGATCATTAAAATAGACATTCTATAACCCCAAGTGTAAAGACCTATGGACAGCTGGAACCCAGAGGGCCAGTGGCAACAGCAACTATCACCGAGCTACAGATCCTTATGCCAGCAGAATCAAATTAGAGGGAAATCTATTCTGAGTAAACAGAGAAAGGAAACCCAGAACACATCCACACTGAAGCAATCGTGGATTAATGCATGCACCAGAAATTCTGCAAGGCAATCCAAGACCAAATACGTAATAAAAAGGAAAACTTGTCCTTGAAAAAACATTCAAATGTAGAGTTAAGACCAGCAGGATCACACTAAGTGTGTACTTCAAAAAAGTGGAAAAGAAGAGCAAGTGCATACACAATAACTAAATGAAGGTATCACTGCAACAGATATAGAGAGAAGGAGAGAAAGAGAGTATCAATGCAAGATAAATGCAAACCCGCTTTCAAACTGCAATTGTATACAAGATTGACAATCATTCATTTAAATGTCAAAAAAGATACAAAATCATATATAAAAATGCACATATGTATATAGCTACACACACACACACACATATATATATATATATATATATATATATATATATATCGCAGCTCAAGTTTCTTTCAAGTCCAAAGAAAGAAATTACGGCACTCACAGGGAAAGTGTTCAGTAAGTTTTTACTCGCTCAGCAGACAAACGCGTTTCGGTATTTCCTTCGTCAGTGTCTACCATTGACACGGAAGGAAGCGTGTTTAAAAGGTTTACGTCACATTTGTGCATATACATAGAAAGAGGACTGACGTTATACCTCCGTGAAAAACGCTATTAACATAGTAAATTACTTTTTGCATCAACATTTCAGTATTCACAATCATTAAGGCATGTAAATTACATTTCAAATTTAGAAGCACTTTGTATTTTGTGATTTACCCACATTTTAGCATACAAGTGTAAAGTATATTTGCCTTAGTTGTGTAGTGTGAGTTATTAAGCCGTGGATCGGCATTGTTCACGGGGTATAATAAATCTCATTTTTACAGAGCTTATGCTTTACCCAGGTGGGAGGACAATTCTTCATTTCTGTTTAATCCCCGCGGGGCCTTAGTCTGGAGATCGATTATGTAGCGGGATTCTAATCTTCTTAATTTCCGCAGCCTGTCTCCACCCCTTGGGTCTGCTGGTATATGGTCTAGTGCAAAGAATTGTAAGAGTTCCCTATTGCTATTATGTTTCAAGGCAAAGTGTTTAGCTACGGGGTAGTTAAAATCTTTATTCATAATTGCACGTTGGTGCTCCAATACCCTCAGCTTGACATTTTTCACTGTGCTGCCTATGTACTTTAATCCACATGGGCACAGTAAGCAGTAAATAACATATGTGATATTGCAGGTGAGGAACTTGGATATTTTCTTACTGTGTCCTGACCCTGGAATTTCGAAAGTTGTTCTTTTTTTACTCTTTTCGCAGGCTTTGCACTTGCCGCACGGGAAAAAGCCCGGCATATCCTTGATTCTGCCTGTCACTATAGTTTTTTCGGGTAAGTGACTGTGTACAATTTTATCCCTGATGGATCTTCCTTTCCTGAAGGTTATCAGGGGAAAAGTTGGGACCTCTTTTCCAATGACCTGATCCGTTTTCAGGATATGCCAACTCCTTTTCAGGATGGTTCTCAAATGATTGGAATCTTCTGAGAAGGTAGTTATAAACCTAAATTTTCCATCATTTTCTGATTTCCTAGTTTGTTCTTTTAGGAGTTGGTTTCGGGGGATTCGTTCCACTCTTTTCAGAGTCTTTTCTAGAAGGATATGATCATATCCTCTAGCTTGGAATCTAATGATGCTTTCTTTCGCAGCTCGTGCAAAGTCGGTTTCTTTGGAGCAATTTCTCTTGATTCTAAGAAGTTCTCCGTAAGGGATACTTCTAACTAGGGTCGGGGGATGGCTGCTTCCGGCATGTAGAACCGAATTGCCAGCTGTTGTTTTTCTGAACAGTTCGGTCTCAATTCTCTCACCATTCAAATTGACTCTTAGGTCCAAATAGTTCACAGTGGTTGTATTAATGTCTGCAGTGAAATTTAAATTCAAGTTGTTACAGTTTAAAAATGCTACAAACTCTTCTGCTGAAGTAACAGATCCCTCCCATACAAGAAAAAGGTCGTCGATATACCTATACCAGACTTTCAAATTTTCTGCCCATTTTTGGAACTCAGGGCTTTGGGTCACCTGCTCCTCCCACCAGCCCACGAATAAATTCGCGTAGCTGGGGGCGAAGCAGGTTCCCATCGCCGTCCCGGTGACCTGTCTGTACATTTGACCTTGGAACAGGAAGATATTATTAAAGAGACAGTATTCAATGAATTCCAGCAGCATTTGGCTGTGTTTGCTGAACTTCATGGGTCTCTTATCGAGATAATATTTCATTGCAAGTAATCCCTGGTTATGATCAATACTCGTGTACAGACTAGTAATGTCCATAGTTATTAAAATACACGAGGGGTTACATTTTACATTTTCAATCTTATTCACAAAGTCTTTCGTGTCTCTGATATACGATTTGAGATGGAGGACACTCTGAAAAAGAAAATGGTCAATGAAAATAGACATGTTCTCAGATACACTTCCTATAGAGGAGACTATTGGTCTACCAGGGGGGTTCCTGCTGTCTTTATGTATCTTAGGCAACTGGTAAAAGGTTGGCACAGTTGGATTGTTGTTTTTCAAAAAGAAATACTCGTCGGTGTCCAACATGTCATTGCTATGCCACTTATTAATAAGTGATTGAAATTTAGCGATGCTTTCTTCATATGTCTTTCTAGATGTTTTTTCATATGATGTTGGGTCTTCCAATTGTCTTAGTGCTTCTTGGCAATATTGTGCTCTTGACATGACTACGATGTTTCCACCTTTGTCCGATGGCTTACAGATGATATCTGGGTCATTGTCAAAAGTTTTGAGGATCTCTCTTTGTTCCTTCGTCATGTTTGGTGTTTTCCTTCTCATTGTTCTTTGTTGTGCTCTAAATTTTATTAAATCTTTTATGACCGCCTCCGAGAAGGTATCAATGGCATCATAAGGCATGATTGGTACGAATGTTGAGGAAGGTCGGAAGTTTGTTGTTGGTGCCTCTTGTTCGACACCAATCCTTCTGGTTCGTTGGGTGATTGAGTCTGTATTTTCTAGTTCACCACTTTCCTCTGTCCTTAGTTCTTCCAGGATCTCCCAAGTTGTGATATCGTTTGTTGTTAGGATATCAGTTTCTCTCGTTCTCAGTTGTCTTGTTTCTTTAGATGATGGTTTTAGTTTGAAGTATTTATGTAATTTCATTTTTCGCACAAAGGTGAACAGATCAATTCTTGTTTGTGTAAATTCGAGTCTCTCGTTAGGGCAGAATGACAAGCCCAATTGTAGGGTTTTTTCTTCCAATGATGATAGAGTCCTGTCGGTCAGATTTACAATAGTTAGACTGTCCTCCCTTTCTACCATTTCGCTCCCCTTTTGCTTCTCGTGACTCTCGGCGTGAAGTTGCCTTGGTTTCTGCCTCTGCCTCTGCCTCGGCCCCTTCCAGCCCCCTCTTCGGGTTCTTCTGTTGCTTCCGGGGGTCTGCTTTTTCCTCCCCTTAGCCACGTTGACCGGACTAGATCGTACTCCATGTGAAAAGGGGTCTTTTCCTGTGCGGTACCTGCCTGTTCATCCCCCGATTGTTCATTTTCGGTGACTTCTGATTCAGAAGTTTCAACTCTCGGTTGGGACGCGCGGGCAGCTCTTTTCTTCATTTCTCTCCGTGGGGCATCGAATTTTTTCGCGAATGTTAAAATCCTGCCTTGGGAGTAGTCTCTCTCGTCCCTCTCGAATTTTTCTTGTTTCCTTTGGCGAATCTTCAATTCGTATTTTTCCAGTCGCTTTCTCATTTCCGTTCTCAGTTCTTCTTTCCTTTGGGTATTTGTGTCATTATTGATCTCGTCCTCCAATGCCTTGATTTCATTGATCGCCTTCTCTCTGTCACTCCATGCGAATCGAATTAGCAATTTTAGCATCCCTTGACTGGATAGGGCTGTGTGTTCTGCCCATAGTTCCAACAGTCGGGGATCAGGGTTTTCGTATGCCGGGACCGTGTAGATTCTAAGGCCTCTTGGCACCCTATTTACATCCACGTAGCTTTGTAGAGAGGTGGCTTCCCACCATTTTCTAGTCTCTCTTTCGCGCAGTCTCTCCAGTTTGATAAACAAACTTGTCAGTGTGTCTTTATCATTTTGATTCGTCTTCCCATCGGGTTTTGCACCCTCTGTCTCTTTCTGGCGTTTTTGGAACATGCCACTCGCCGCTTCCTGCCGAGCCTTGTCACCAAACATCTCATCTTCCATAGTTTGGTATTTACTGTACACACTTTCCCTTCGCCTTGCGTCTCACCATAAACATTCAGCACTCCTACACGCACACGATCTTACCCGGTCGCGAAGCCTCGCTGTGTCGGGTTTCTTCTTGCGTGGTCTTCGGTATTGCTTGCTTGTGTGAGCGCGGTGCCCCGTAATCGTATTCTCGCTCCGTTGCACCAAAATCCGGGTCACTCGCAGGCGGGTGCCTCTCGTGGCGGCGCCCCACGTGTAAATCGCAGCTCAAGTTTCTTTCAAGTCCAAAGAAAGAAATTACGGCACTCACAGGGAAAGTGTTCAGTAAGTTTTTACTCGCTCAGCAGACAAACGCGTTTCGGTATTTCCTTCGTCAGTGTCTACCATTGACACGGAAGGAAGCGTGTTTAAAAGGTTTACGTCACATTTGTGCATATACATAGAAAGAGGACTGACGTTACACCTCCGTGAAAAACGCTATTAACATAGTAAATTACTTTTTGCATCAACATTTCAGTATTCACAATCATTAAGGCATGTAAATTACATTTCAAATTTAGAAGCACTTTGTATTTTGTGATTTACCCACATTTTAGCATGCAAGTGTAAAGTATAATAACTCACACTACACAACTAAGGCAAATATACTTTACACTTGTATGCTAAAATGTGGGTAAATCACAAAATACAAAGTGCTTCTAAATTTGAAATGTAATTTACATGCCTTAATGATTGTGAATACTGAAATGTTGATGCAAAAAGTAATTTACTATGTTAATAGCGTTTTTCACGGAGGTATAACGTCAGTCCTCTTTCTATGTATATGCACAAATGTGACGTAAACCTTTTAAACACGCTTCCTTCCGTGTCAATGGTAGACACTGACGAAGGAAATACCGAAACGCGTTTGTCTGCTGAGCGAGTAAAAACTTACTGAACACTTTCCCTGTGAGTGCCGTAATTTCTTTCTTTGGACTTGAAAGAAACTTGAGCTGCGATTTACACGTGGGGCGCCGCCACGTGAGGCACCCGCCTGCGAGTGACCCGGATTTTGGTGCAACGGAGCGAGAATATATATATATATATATATATATATCCACCGCTTGGCTCCCTTCCTCTTCGCTAGGCGCTACTTTCCCTTGGTCGCGTTACTCCTGCGGTTGAGCCAACCGCTGACAATTCACAACAGGTTTGTTTAACTTCAGAAATTTAACTGAAACAAGCGATTGATTGCCGTTTTTGTCTGCGACTCCACCCATCCCCGGGACCGGGGAAACCTGTTGTGAAATATATATATATATATACACACACACATACAGCCATGTATATGTAAACATCCCAATAACAGACAGAAGCTACCACCATGCTGATGTGCAAAAAGAACAAATTGCCTGGAACTGAATAATCAGGAACAAAGTTACAAAACAATCGGTAAAGAGATTATACCCCCTAAAAAAAAACCTGGATCATTACTCATTAACAATGCAAGCCAGCCAAGAGCTGTAAATAAGGCTGCAAAGAATATAATCCTGAAGACCACAGTAAAAAGAAAACAAGGAAATAAGGATATCACTTGGCCTAAAGAGGACAAGGTGAAGAAAATACAATATTGGAAATCACAGAAAAAGATACTCACTCTGCTTACTTAATGACAAGAGATATCAGAGAGAGCATAAACTGACTGAGGATTAGAGATAAAATTAAATAATAATGAGATCCAAAACATCCTCAACATCCAAAGCATACGCTCCACCCAGCTACATCCCCTACCTGACTGCAATAAGTGGGCTATATTTCCACAGGGATAAGACCAAACAATAAAAAGCCAATTAACTGATAGGATGCTAGCAGAACAAGAGCCAAAATGACTAATTGGAGGAGAAAATATCTTATAGAAGAAGAAAACTTCTAAATCACAGTAAGTAGAAGGGCAGTAATCTGACAGTCCTTAGTACACCCAGGTTTAGGCTAAAAAGAGCCTTTTCCCTGAAAGAAATGTAACCCATGATAGAAGGGTACATTCTAAGGAAAGAAAGAAGAACCCCAATAATAAAACAAATACATAGTCATAATAATAGCCCCTGAAGGTTAGAATATTAGGACACCTTAAAGAGCATACTAAAAACATTTCCATGGACATCAAGCTGCAGAAAACAGTGAATTCAAAAGAACAACCAAGTCCAAGAAGATGGATGATAACTTTGTGAGAACTAGTAGTGATGAACAATGGAGATTAAATATAATAACAACAAAGAGAGAGCAAGGAAAACAAGGGGAGCGTCCTTCTCCCTGGATTTAATTAGTAAACAACAAAGTGGACAGACCTTGGAGGGGATCCCAAATGTCATACACTGGAATGGAAAAAAACGCAGTTTTTTTTTAAAGAACACTCACCCACCAACATAGTTGGTGGCATCCTTTATCATTGGGTTCCCAGCCAGGCTGCCGAGTGCAACCCGGCTGTGCTACGACGCCTGAATTACAGCGGATTGTTTTGGTTTTATTTGAGTGAGGAGGGAGTGCTGAGAGTGTGGTTTTAAAAGTACCTCTAAGATACTCAATGGATACCTTTATTCTCGAGTTCTAGGGCACGGTTAAAAATGGAGAGGGGATCATTGTGAAGATATGATTGATCTTCTTTATCCTCCTTACCTGGTCGACATGTTTCAGCCTCAATAAGATATGCTGAGGCTTTCTTCAGGACCAAAGAAGGGGAGTGAGTGAGTGTATTACAGCACACACGCTAAGGTGTGCTGTGGTGTAGTGATGTTACCGTACTTACGGTTTCCACCGTCAAAATTAGTATACGGGCTACAGATAGTATGCAGCCGTTACCAATCCCGGAGGGGGCGGACTCTTGTAGTCACACATTCATCAACGATATCCGTCAGCCTTTCATACCTACTGCGGTCCTTTTCGGGATCCCGATACACTCACTCACCTTCTTTGGATACGTAAATCTGTAACAAAAACATATATGAAGATTCTTTAGTTGTATGGAAGAGTCATCACCAGGACATTGAGACCAGTGTCAAAATTGGTGTGGTGACCTCCTCAGATTATTTCCACTTGCTGAAGCATAGGGAAAGAGCTGCTGAATAAATTCAGGATACAAAACAAAGAATACCCAGATGAACTACCAGCAAGGCCACCACATAGATTGCAGAGAGAAGACAAGCTCTCTACTGACTCAGTGGGGGATTCAACACCTGAAGGCAACAAAAGATACCCAAAGTATATGTCCTGAAAGGATAAAGAAGGGGACGCGATTCATTGCCAGAGGAATCACACGCAACAAGTTATATACATGCTAATAAGCCTTATGATTTTTTTAATCGAAATAAAGAGAATTTGAAAGCAAATAAGCATACTGAAAAATACCTGATTAGGAGCAGGTACATAGGTAATCCCTCACCATCAGAAAAAGGTCTATTGAGAATGGAGCTCATCTTCAGAGAACAACAAGCTATACAATAGGGACTAAACCCAGGTAGGACTCAGAAGAGAAACAACCTGTCCTTGACAGTGTTAAATACCTGTAGAAAACAGGAACACCACACTTGAGTGTGAGCAACAGGTGAAATAACAGCAAAGACCGTAATAAAAATGTGCATATTTCGTAAGAATTCAAAGACAAACTAGTAACGGAGAAAAAAAGAGGTAGACACAGATAAGGAACAGAACTTCCGTGCCTTCAGCCTGCACACTAAATAGATGAGTGCCATCAAAGAGCATGTCAACCAGTGTAAGTTGAACTGCCTTTGAAGAAGATAGAGGTGTGCAACCAAGCAATGCGAAGGAGCACTACTAAAGAGGCCCAAGCAAAATAATTAGAAGTATCCATACCACAACGTATTGGAAACTTGGCCGCCTGCTGCCCATCATGTAGCAAGGGAGCAAGAGCAGCACGACTCTCCTCCGGAAGGAATGGTAGTATATCTGTCAATGAATCCCACAGAGCATGAGTGAAACGAGTAAGGACACAAAAAGTATTGGTGTACCTCAAAGCTAAACTGGTGGAGGAAAGAATGTGCCTGGTCCAAGTATCCAGTCTTATATCCTCCTGATCTGGTGGGGTAGGCGGAATAGTATCAATATTTCAAGCAGCCAAAGCAGCCTCAACCGTGAGGCTTTGAGGAGTAGGATGTTTAATAAGATAGGCCGGGTAATCAGTGGCCGGATGATGCCTATGAGCAATAGGACGTACAATATGAGGGCCCGTATCAAGTTTAGCCCAGGCCCCTAACAAGATGTGAAATAAAGCATTCGCAATCAAGAAGCGCCGAATGTGCTCCAGACTGACTCTGGTGCAAACCGGCCAACAAAGGGTCCCTGGACACAGTCACAGAAGGAAGTGGCATGTAGAAATCCTCAGCAACTTATTTTAACATGTATGTGAAAGAGGAGCTACCTCTGAAGCTAACTCAGGTGGAGATACAAGGCCCAAGGCTGGAGAGGATTACAAACCACTTGCATTACCCAACTGGTGTCCAAAGGGGGTGGATCGGAGTCAGAAACAAATAGTTTCTCTCCTTCACCTCCACATTCACTAGGCTGAGAAGGAAGAGTAGGAGGTCGGTCCACAAGGAGCCCAGAATTGATGCCTAAGCCAGCCTGCTCTTTAAGCTCTGAGTCTGATGCTGTTTGTCGAGCTGTGGCAACATCTATGCCGTCCAACTGTGGACAGTACAGAGTGGCGCTCTCATCGGCAATGGAGAGGGAAAGTTGTGATGCATCATGCGATGCCATCATCAACATAGGATGAACTGCTGCCGGCACCAAAAGTGGGAGTCTCGGAGAGATGCACCATCCGCGCCGTTAACCAAGTTGGGTGTTCGGGGCTAGACACTTAAGGAAGTAACCTCGAAGGCTGGTCACCGGCATCGATCAAGATATGGCATGCAATGGCCTGACTGACACCTAGGGTGAACCTATGGTCATTGTAAAAGTCTTTGTCTCCTGCACCTCTTTGAGGCCTGAATGCACTACAGGAAAAGGTGTAGACCCAAAAATCTTTTGAAGGGAATAATAAGATTCCCAGATCTGGGTTAGAGTTGCCCGGGCTCCAGGATATGTTGGGAAGGACGGGGCTGACCCTTCTCCAGACTACACAAGCTTCAACCACTTTCATCGTGACTTACTGCGAGACAAGAATGGCATCCACGGAAACCGTCCCTGGGGAGACGCCACTGACAGTCCCTGGAGTGCGAAGGAGACCGATGCCTATGGGTCATCTTGGAGGGCTGTGTCACCTGTGCCGCCAACAGCATCACCTGCCGCTCCTAAAGTGCCTTAGGACGAAGTAGTTGACAGGAATCACATAACGCCGAATTATGGTGCTCAACCAGGCAACACATACAGATGGGGATCCGTGGCCAACATCTGCAGACCACAGGACCCACAAGTCTTTAAAACCAGACGGCATGAAAAAGGCACAGTTTCCCTCAAGGAAAATCCATCGAAGTTGGCCAAAATGTCCAGAGGTACAGCTTCCAAGATCTGCGTGGAAAAAAAGATACTGATATCAGCGCATCAGTGGACGTCTTATATGGACACCGGTGACATCACAGGCGTGGACGATGCCAATAAGGAGTCACGCTACGACATTAATGATGCACAGAGGTACGGCTGCTGAAAAGTTTCCGGATCCAGTCTGTCACAAAGAGAGAATCCAAAAGTTAAGGAATCAGCAACTAGATATCGCAATCAGATAACAAAATGTCCCTTACCTCCACCCACCCCTAAATACTTCAAGTCAAGAATAACTTTATTTCAGTTCAGAGAACCATAAAAATATTCAAAGATTCAGAGAAAAAAAATACAGTACATACAAAATTCACAATAAAAGTAAAACATAAAATACTTTATAAAACTGCAACTATATTATGTTAAGCTTTTGCAGAAGATCAATTTAAGCATCAAACTGTTACCCTAAGGCTCTTTGTACAGATTTACTCATAATGCTTTCTAATCACGATAGAACCTCTTATGTAATCAGCTAATACTATGCAAAATTCAGCAGTAGCCAGTGACTGTAAAAAGTTAAAACCGTTAATATTCGAACAAGGGCGAATATTCCTTGATAGAGCGAGCAGGAATCTGGTTCTCACCAATTTATACAATGTGCAAAATGGTACAAAGTGCATACTGCTTTGGATGGAGAAATTTTCACACAGACAGGGTATAAGTCTGTGTGACAACCCTCCTTGCCATGGAAATGCCAGCAAAAAGTGAATGGTGCATAAACGGAACCTGGTTAGGTAAAATCGAAACTGAGACTTAATAGAGAAAGATAAATACAATTTGGAGGGGCAGGAAACAAGTGGGGCTTTCCAATATCACTATGTTGGTGACTACTACGCCTCTTGCCATTAATACGTTACGCCTCTTTGATACTAGTTTTGGCATTTGGTGGAGTTCCTTCAAGGTTTTTTTACACATGTTCTATACCAATCTCATGGTATTTTGTCCTCAGATAATGAGACCATGGAATCATTAAAACATTGTCTGATTTTAAGCAGTGTTTGATAACATCGCATGAAAACATTAAGTCATCTGAAATCCAAAGCTTGGCCTATATGAACAAAGGTGCACTACCCATACAATCTTCTATAAATTCTAGACAAAATTCGCTGTGGCAGAATAGGGTAGGAGCACATTTCGGTAGCATCAATAATCTTTTAATACACTTATTTTTGATTATTACAAGCTGTTGGCTTTTAGCGTAGCCCCAAGTGTGGCAATGGAGAACCAATTAGCTCTAGCAAGGGATGTTAGGTCATTCACAGGCTTATACCCCAATTTAAAAGCAAAATGAAATAGTAAATCCACCGTCCTACTTGTCTGCTGCGCTCTCAAAGTTAAAAGTGCTTCCCATTTCATCTAATTATTAAATAGATTGCCCAGGCATGAGAAATAGTTGCCCTTTTCTATTGTCTTTACCTTCACAATAAAATAGAGGTTTTAGGTCCCCATACCATTGTATATGATTTGATAAGGATTATATTACTTACCCAGTAAGCATCTGTTCTTGTCATGTAGAGCTGTAGATTCACATGCTTTGCATACTTCTGCCATCTAATGTTGGGTCCGGATGTTCGCATGTTGTTTTTCTTACCAGTCAGGAGGTAAGGTGACTCCTCCTTTCGGTGATAGTGCGCATGGGCATCAACTCAATTGTTAGATTGTTTTCCCGGAAGAGGGTGAAAATGCAGTGAATGAGTGTAGTAAAGAGATGTGCATGCGTAAATAGTGTACATACTGAGAATTGAAACAACTACAGGTGCCAGAAGAGGTGGGAGGGCACATGTGAATCTACAGCGCTACATGCGAAGAAGAGATGCTTACTGGGTAAGTAACATAATATGTTTGTTGCATGTGTGCTGTAGATACACAAGCTTTGCATAGACTTTATAGCAGTATTCTTCCAAAGCGGGGCTAACCAGTAGATGTTGCATTTGTCTGGAAAAGTGTTTTTAGCACTGCCTGCCCTACACTGGCTTGTTGACGTGGTAGTACATACACACAATAGTGTTTGGTAAATGTGTGCGGTGCAGAGCATGTTGCTGCTTTACAAATGTTAGCTATAGGAATGTTAACAAAAAAGGCCATAGACACCACTATCTAGCAAGAAGAATGTGCTCTAGGGGTGTAGATAAAATTATTTTGGCTTTTGCTTAGCAAGTTTACATGCAATTATCAATCCATCTTGAAATGCCAGTTTTAGAAATGGGTTTGCCTTTGTGAGGAGGTGTAAATGAAACAAACAGTTATTTGGTTTTACGAAAATCTTTTGTTCTTTCGATTTAATACAATAAAGCTCTTTTGACGTCAAGTGTGTGAAGAGCTCGTTCTGCTACTGAATCAGGATGAGGAAAGAACACAGGTAACTCAACTACTACTTTGTGAAGGAATTTGGAATTGGTGCGAAGAACTACCCTATCTTTATGGAACTAAAAGAAGGGTGGACCCATAAGTCTTGTAAGTACAATATTAGTATTACACACTGGTACCGGTGGAGTTCTTAGTGGTATAACTCTTTTTAAGCCCTCCATAAATGCTTTGATGACAGGAACTTTGAACAAAGACAAATGTTGTCTGTTCTGCAAATACACAGCTACTGCTGCAAGGTGCAACCTAATAGATGTGTAGGCTAGCCCACATTGCTGTAGGTGTAAAAGGTAATAGACAATGTTCTGAACAGAAGCATCTAGAAGTATAATTTGGTTGTTATTGCATAAACAACTAATTGTTTCCATTTTGCTGCATAGCAAGCTCTGGTAGTAGGTTTTCTTACTTTTTTGAGAATAGCCATACAGTCTGGTGGTAAATTTAAATATCCAAACTCTATGACTTCAGGAGCCAAATCGCTAAGTTGGACTCCTTAGGATTTGGATGCTTGATTTCTCCACGGTTCTGAGTGAGGAGACTGGAGGTGAGATGTAGCTTTTGATGTGGCACTACTAAGAGCTCTAAGAGGGTGGTGTACCATGGTTGACAGGCTCATGTGGGAGGTACCCAAATCAGTGTGAGTGATATTTGCCTGAGTTTCCGAACCAGAAGCAGAAGAAGTGGGAGAGGCAGAAAAGCATAGGCAAATATCCCTGAAGGGTTTACCTTTGGAGAGAGGGTGTGGGAACCTGGAGGTGAAGTTTGGGCATTGGGCATTGTCTACTGCGGTGGAGAGATCTATTTGTAGGTATCCCCATTGTTGAAAATATGGAAGGAGAACTTGGGGATGAAGTTCCCCCTTGTGTATTTGCTGTCTCCTTCTGCTGAGGAGGTCGGTGATTGGATTGTTCACTCCCGGGAGGTGTTCTGCTAGAAGGTGAACCTTGTGATAGATTGCCCATTTCAAAATTGTCTGAGACAGGCGTGACAGTTGGAGAGTGCGTGTCCCCCCCCTTGTTTTTGTACATGGTACATTGCTGTCATGTCTTTGCGGACGATGACAACTTTGCCTGTGAGATGAGACTGAAAGGCTTTCAGCGTAAGAAACAGTGCTAGAAGCTCTAGATAGTTGATGTGGAGACATCGGTGTTTGTCGTCACAGAGACCTTGGATTGTGTAATGATGGAGATGAGCGCCCCAACTGGTGAGAGATGCATCCGCTATTAGCACGACTTGTGGAACAGGGTCAATGAAAGGCCGCCTTTTTGATAATTTTGTGGCTTCCCCCACTGCAGGGAGCAATGGGTGCGGCTGTTTACTAAAACTAGATCTGTCAATTGACTCAATGACTGATTCCACTGGTGTGCTAAGCATTCTTGTAATGGGCGCATGTGTAGCCTTGCTTGAGGTACATTTGCAATGCCTGAAGTCCTCATTCCCAGTAGGCGCATGAAAGTGCTAGCTGGCAGGGTTTGGTTGGTTTGGAACTGCAGCAATAGAGTTTGGATACTGGAAATTCTGGCTGCATTGAGGGAGGCTAGAGTATGAATTAAAAACAAAAAGGGGGTAGGATGTATCCTTGCCTAACTCCCTCCATAGATATAATTGGGTGGGTTATTTCCCCTTCACTGCCATATCTTATGGTGACTGGAGTGAAGCCTACGGAGTAGGGTTACTAATGCTTTTTTGACACCCATACTGGCACTACTGGCACACAGACTAACTATCCTTTATTGGCACCCATAGGCGGCGCCCCAGAGAATATCGTACCTGTAATTGCTGGGGGAATTACCACAGGTATGGCTTTTGCCCAACTGAAAGTACTAATTGTCAACAGCTTTGCTGAAATTTGGAGCCGACTAGACTTTCTGGACTCTGAATTACGTAAATTGTCTAGCCTAAATGGGTCATCACAGCTTACTGTTCCTATAGGGGAAGGCCTGGGTATAAATGCTCCTCAGACTATGGTTACAACGCCCCTAGAACCCATGCTGGTTAGGGTAACAGCCATTGAGGATGTGCTAAGAAAGGGTCAAGGAGCACATACCACTAACTCTTCACGCAACCCCTCAGACTGTTTATCGGCTGATGGAGCTGTGACCTCTTCCTCCCAGGCAAATTATTTGCACACTTAAATTGTGGGCCCTTAGGACCCATGCCTATTACTGGCCCTCTACTCAATCCCGCTTCAGCCCACACCAAGTCTAGTGAACCCTAACTGCCACCCCTCTGAGACACAATCGCAACGGGAAGGGTGGAGGCGAGACTGAACTTGTCCTCCGAAGCTACACCATATACTATATTTGTAGTGAATGTACCACACCCTTCCACCCAGGTATTTGAATCATGGAAGACACTGAGAAACAAGGCTCTCTGTTGGCCCGGGACCAAAATCGGGTTCACAGAGGCTTTGTTTGGCGAATTTAAGATGGTGAGAAGAGTAGGCTGGGTAGGGAGAAGGAAAAAACACTGCCTGGCGACTGCATTGTTCTCACTTTTAGGTCACCAAGACTAGTATGTGAGATCCTGTTTAGACTAAGTAGTGACCATGTGTCACAAGATGGAATTAGTGTTCTACCATTAGGATACTTTAACCATCCTAGGCACCACGTACACCAGCCTTCATTATTTAGGCCTACAATCCCTACTAACCGCCAACAATTTAGTCTCCCTTTACAAAATAGTTTCGAAATACTTCCATCTTTGGAAGATATAGACTGACTCATTCCTACCACAAAACAGGCAGATTTTAGTGGGCCCGCTAAAAACAAATCCTCTAGCCTCTAGGTTTAAATGACACCTCTACCTTGCAATGCCCGGGGCTAATGATTGAAGCACATCCAGATAGCGAAGTGGCTCATGATCATACTGCTTCGTGTGACAACATGCAGGGACATCATTTGACAACTAAAATCACGTATTACCGGCATCCCTTAACTTACTTGGAGAGTGGAGAGGTGTGGCTCACTGGTTAGAGGCGGCAGACCTGTAAGCAGAGAACGGCCCGGGACCAGGGTTCAATTCCCGACGCGGCAGGGTCTTGGACCAGGGTCAACGGACTCGATAATTCTCGCCTCAGTGCCTACTCTAATCAGGGAACACACTCGGTAACTCTGGGCATTAAGCTTGCCTCATCTCTACAACAGCCCCCCCACAGACGCCGGGGATGCCTGGTTTCACCCTGGAGATACACAGAAAGAGACCATCTCACAGGGAAAACCAGGACGGGTTCCCCAGCGGTCTACAGCGCCAGGACACTCGGGTAGAATAACAGTGCGCTTTACAAGTATCCCACATTTACATTGTTCTCCACAAATTACAGATGGTCCAAAATGCGGCAGCCCGCCTTGTACTGCGCCTGCCCCGTAAGTCATCAGCCTCAGCAGCTTTAAACACCCTTCACTGGCTGCCAATAGGTAAAAGAATCTTGTTTAAACTTCTTTTAATCACCTTTAGGGCATTTCACCAACGAGGCCCAACCTATTTATGCAACGGGTTTAAAAGATACCATCCAACGCGCTGTCTGAGATCTGCGAGCCAGAACTTACTTACTCCCCCTCACTTCAAGTTGGCCACAAAGGGTGGCAAATCCCTTTTTGTATTGGGAACTAAAGCCTGGAACAAACTTCCCCTTTTCTTGCGGTCTTTTTCTCAAGAAGCCCCCTTCCAGAAGGCTTTAAAAATTTGGATTTTTTCTTTGCCTGACGCCACTTGTAGGACCCTAGTGTAATGTTTGTGTAGAACTCAGGACACCCCTTTCCCTTCCAACTCCCCCATCTGAGTTGTGTGAGCGCCAAGATACTCCTTGGAGTGAAAGTCGCGCGGTAGAAATGTCCCTTACATTTACATTTACATTTACTTTCTCCATCATTCAAAGGTTTCTAATGCTGTTTGTGGTCCTACCAGGTTCATTACTAATGGCGAATCTCAGCCTAGCTTAACGAATATACTCTTTTGGAACGTGGCAGGTCTAATCACTAAATTGGTTGATCCAGACCGGCTTAATTTTATTTATGGCTTCGAGATTTTATGCTTTCAGGAAACCTGGGCAGCTGAGATCTGTCACACTAATGGGTTTAAAACATTTTTACCCCTGCTACCTTGTCCAGCCATGGGAGGAATAAGGGTGGCCTATGTACTTTCGTTTCGCATAGGTTGAACGTAGTTAAGATAGCCCTTGTAGTATCCAATACCTACTATCAGGTTTTAAAAATGTATATTGACAAATTCCATTGTACTGTGCTTCTGAACTTTTATAATAACATACACGTGTTGCAAATCAGGGAAGTTTTAAGGCAGTTACAGGAGGACCTGGACTCTATTTACGGGACCATAACCAAAGACCTCTGAGTAATTTGGGGCGTGGACTTTAATACTAGTCTTTGCACTCATATGGCAGGAGGATATTGTGGTCTAGCATCCGATGATGATATAGATACCTCTCATTTCTCTCATTACCTCTTTTGGGATACGCTAAATTTGGTCAAATACATTATGGATCTTGGCTTCGCCAACGACTTCTGTTCACCACCCATACCGTTTAGCTGTACATTTAATGGTCGTGCACAATTATAGACTCTCTTTTAATATCCAATAGATAAGCCGATAGAATATAACATTTTAAAACTCACACTGTCGCCTTTAGTGAAAATTTTCCAATTAGTGTTAATGTAGACCTGCCGTCCAAATTGCTATCAACTGGACATATGGTCATAGGTCCGTTGCAGGACCCTGTAATTGATAGAACTAATGGATATACGATTAGATGGCCAGGTGGAGATACTTTTTTTTTTTTTTTTACTAAATCACTTTTAACTAATTGCAAAACAGATTTTTTAGTATGCCTCGATGAGACTGAGCTAGATGTCAATATTATTAGTTCTTTCTGTAAAATTTCAAAGGCCATTCACAATAGCTTAACAATCAACCCCAAAAGATCCTTCAAAGGTACGCAAGGTTGGTTTGATTCCTATTGCAGTAGGTCTCATGCAGCTTTGAAACTTGCCCTACACCAGCAAAGGAGAGACCAGGTAGCAATAAAAAGGGTAAGGGCGGCATACAAGAAATCGCTTAAAGCACGGAAGGAGACTATTAGATCAGAACTATGGCAGGCCCTTAAGCGAGCCTCTGCTTTAAAGGACATGAAAGGTTTTCGGAAGGCCATAAATCCTTCGTTCCTGGTCCCGAAAAACTCCCTAAGTTTCGAAAACTCGATTGGGGAAGACCTTGGGTGTCTCACTTTTCCAGCCTTTACTGTAACAACGCATCACCCAATACCAGAGAGGACACTGGACCAGGCACTGTAAGTCACTTTCCAATCTGCATCGATTTCAATGAGGACAAGGTGATCCTGGCTGCTCCGGTACCCGACAGTATTCCTGTAGAATTTATTCAAATCATGCCCATTGTTTTGGGGCCCACTTTTAACCCTGGTTCTAAGGGCTTGGTGCACACAAGGGTTTACCCTGACATGGACGGAATCCATTCTCGTTCCTATTTTCAAGAAAGGCGATCGTAACGATCCGTCCTGTTACAGACCCATTTCTTTGTTAGATTCCATTGTGAAAGTTGCTGGACGTGCGGTCCTGAACAGACTGCAGTTGTGGGTGGAGGATTCAGGTGTCCTCTCAGAACTACAGTACGGACTCCGTCAAGGTCACGGTGCTGTGGAACAGAGTCTGAACCTGAACCTCATAATGGGTAAATATATGCAGGCAAAAAGATGGAACCTTTTTATGTGTTCCGTCGACTTAAGTTCGGCATTTGACTGTATTAACCACCAGAAGTTGTGGCGCATCCTAGAGGATATGGGGTGGAAATGTCGTTAATCAACTTCCTCAAACAGTCGTACTTAGATGCCCGGGCTACGGTGCGTTATGGCAGAACTGGCAGACTCAGCCCTAGTTTCCCTGTCAGGAAGAGTGTCAGGCAGTGGTGCGTTTTAGTGCCCCTCCTTATTACCCTTTACATAAATAGCCTGGGGGACACTATATCTAGGGAATGCCAACACCTACCCAGGCTAGGTAAAAGGACAATTGGTGCTTTGCTATACGCTGACGACACGGTCTTGCTAGCCCGCACCCCAATAGGCCTGCAGAAAATCGTGACAAGTTTTGCCTCTTATATGTCGAGCCTGGATCTCCATGTTAACATTAGTAAAACCTTTGTAATGAAATGCAGTAAGCCCAGTGTGAAGTGCCACAACATTTTTATTAATACAAAAAACTCTAATTCACTAATTATTTTTCCTACCTGGGAATTGTTTTTGATAATAGGAGCCTGTGGTCAAAAGCCGTCAATTATAGAAAACTGCTTTTTGCAAAAGCCATTGATGCCTTGATTCATTTTTCCAGGAAGTTAGGGAAGCGCCCTATCGAGGACTTGCTGAGAATATATAAAGCTAAATGTATTTCAGTTGATCTACATGGAGCTGGCATTTGGGGATATGCAAATATAGATCCCCTTCAGCAAGCCGAGAATAGGCTTTTGAGATTTTTATTAGCCGTCCTAAATTCTACGGCTACATATATTTGCCACGCTGAATTAGGGCTGTAATACCGGTCCAACCTTATTCGAATCCAGCCAATCTTATTATGGCATAAGGTCTGGACAGGTGTTACTACTGGCCTCAATCGGTGCGTGATTAAAGATTGTCTGAATTTGCAACAGGCACAACGTATTTCCTGGCTCGCCTATGTCAAAAACTTTAAGCATGACCTAGATCGCTCAGAATATTTTGCTAACCCAGATAATCTGTCTTTTATCTCTGGGAAGTTACTCAAGGCTTTATGTATTAACTGTCTGGAGATTATTAGATTGTCATCTAATATAATGAAAATCTCAGTCAGAGCTAATTAACTACTCTTGACTCAGCCAGGAATCCAACCCTACCAATAAACTACCTCATAGAAATTATAACAGGATGTTAGTGACACGCTTACGTCTTGGCAATTTCCATAACCTGGTAACTTTCCCTCAGGTAAATGACTGGTCACATGCTCTTTGTCTATGCCCCTGTGATTAAACATCTGCAGAGTGCACAATTCACACACTATTTTTCTGTAAGTGTTTTACTTTACTTAGGAAAAGATGGATCCTTGAAACTGCAAGGTCTGGGACAATGTTGACCCGCTTTTCTTAAGCTGCAATTCCTAAATGATGAAACTTTTAACAATCAAACTGTAAAATATTTGAAAGGGGTGATCAGAACAATGAAATATATGCAAGACCCATCTTCTGTTTAAGTGACCTTGGTTTCTTATCTAGGTTAAGGCCATACTGAAATCTGTTGTTAGTCCTTGTGTTGCGTAAATTGTAGAAAGCTGCTAACTTTTTAATCTATTTTCCTTAATTTCTAATGATGAAATTGTATTATATGTCTCTTAAATTGTGATTACATTAACTAATTATCTTATGTTTATTGCTATGTACTCTGCTTGTATGATTTGACATATTTAAATCGAATAAAGCGTACCTTGACTTGACACCCATACCTTTCATCATGGCCCATAGTTTATATCGGTTGAGTGTCGATAGCGCTAGATAAGTCCACGAAGGCCAGATGGATAGAGCTCTTCATGGACCTACCATGCTTATTAAAGATTAAGGATAAATTAAGACATTGTTCAGTTGCTCTCCGCCCGCTCCTGAAACCATATTGAGTATTGGACATAATCCCATTATTGAATGCTTAATCTTCCAAGCGTGCAAGAAGGACCCTGCCCAGAACTTTAACTGGGGCATCTATCAATGAAATGTGCCTATATCATGATGGGTCACTTTTAGCACCGTTCTTGAAGACTGGGACCACAATTGCTTCCTTCCCTAAATACTTAAATTATACTTACCTTTCTATAACTCTAGCCACCTACAAACCCTAAAAATAACCCTTACCACTCACCCCTGAACCCTACAATTATCCTTACCTCGTGTTACCTCTACACACCACTAAACCCTAAAATTACTCTAACCTTCCGTTACCTCTACCCACACTGAACACTAAAATTATACTTACCTCCTCTACCTCTATCCACCCCAAACCATAAAATTACCCTTACCCCTTTACCTCTACTCACACCTAAATCACTTTTTTTTAATAACATTAAAAAAAATAATACCTGTGTAGTAAAAGTATGCAAGATAAAACAAGCGTTGTAAAGGCTATTTTCCAAATTGCAGTGCATACAAGATCATACAGTTTATAGTTCTTCTATTTTCATATTTATCCTACAGTGTAAAAACATTTTATGTTCTTGTCACCTGGAAATCGGCGGTCACTGATCCCCCGCAGACATCAATTAATTCGGTCATATCATAATAGGCATCAAAGGTCCAAATACAATTCTTTAGGTTTAAATGCTTATATAGCTGGATGGTCTTCGGCCCTCGCACGCTGGGATCAAACTGGTACGGACGATCAAAACCGGGTCCTAGGGCAATGCTGTCATAAGTCACCTCATCCAGGAATCCAGCTTCTTTAAAGAGGGTTAATAAAAATTAATAAATGATTACCAAGTTGCCAGGAAGGAATCAGTCATTTATTTTTTCAATATGTTACAATCAAAAGAACCCAACCATGGGCTAAATACTTATGTAGCAAATAAGAGACAAAATGGGAGGCAAGTGAAGAATGATGATGGTTATAGCAATTCTGAATAGCTACTGGACAGAAAGAAGGCTGTGGTTCATTGAAGAAAGGTACAGGAGAGAGATTGAAGGAAGGAAAAGTATGAAAAAATGGAGTGATTTAGGAAAGCCAACCGATTACTTTAATTACCATGGAAAGTTATGAGCAGTGAAAGGGTTTCTGAAGTTGAGAATGTCTCGAGAAAAACAAATATCTAATCAGAGAATCTTCCAAGGACCGCAGAGGGCAAACCCTGGGTTTACCCTAAAAGAGACCAATGGAAGAGCCATGTAGCAGTAAATTGGAATGGCTAGTTTAGGGAGCAGGATAATAATAACTAACAATGACTCGCCTGTTAAAGTAAGGATTGTGAGTTATATTGACAGCTGTAGACACAATCCTGGTAAGTCTAAAATTGAAGCAAGCGTCAAGGTATAAACTATGGAGGGCAGCGGAAACCTCAATGATGTGAATGCATTTCTTGAGACTTAAAATGACGTGAGAAGCTCAAAGGAGGAATCCACTAGTTGCCAGACTGTAAGTGAGAAGCTCAGCTAGAAATCAGATTCTAAAGTTCAGGCTGAGATAAAAAGTGATGTAAATTTTGCATACAAATCTGTATGAGACATGAAGCTCATTTTAGAGCAGTTAAGTCTGGAAGAGAATTAATCTGATTGCTGTGTTAATGTGAGATTTAATGCAAAGAAAAGGTTACTGGTTAGCCAAGTGATCTTGTGTTGGGAAGAGTGGTGATCTGTAATTAGACTGGGAGAAGACACAATTGGTTAAACGTGTAAAAAAAAGAAAATGAAGATTTGATTTTTAGGAAATGTCTGGACAACTAGGCTTCAAAGATCCTACAGGCAGCATTTGAACATACTTGTATATTTAGATACTGCAAACTTTTCACAACTGGATTTCCTTAGGATGTTCCGGTCACAGCTTATGAAGATACTTTGTATAAACAATTTACAATGAGGGGATGTGACATGAAAGAATTAAGGTGTTAAATAACCTTTATGCACAACTGTACCACCCTTCTGTCACCATTAACAGGTGGTAGGGTATTTCACTTATTAACAATATGTTTGACGGTACCCCTTTTAAGTATAGTTTAGCACACTGGGTATAATAGAAATTTGGGGGCTCACTCTTTTGAAGGATGCAAGAATAAGTGAACCTAAGTTGCTTACTATACTGAGGCAGCTTAATCCGGAGGATGAAAATCCATCCCATAACTGGTCGCACACAAACGTCAATTGATTTCTGTAAATAATATTGAATATCCATTCTATTAAATATAAGCAGCATATTAAGCATCACAGACAAGCGCGTATGCTGTTCTAATCTCTCTTATGCAGGTACCCATTCCTGGAAATCTTTCTCACAGGACAATATTTTAGGAGGTTGTGGACTGATGCAATGGATAGCAATTCAGAGTTTTGGCTAAAACAATCCCAGCGAGGCAAACTTATGTCGCATTATAGAGCCTCCAGGGTTGAGTAATAAGATTTAAAGGTAGTGCTGAGTATCATTCTCAATCAGTAGCTTCACAGTTCAACTACCTCATGTGAGAAAGTGACTTCTTTCTGCATGGTTGCCCCCACTTTTTGCGGAATTGTTGATGTACTTTGACTGAGTGTGCCCTGGGCTCCTGCTTATCAGGTACCCAGGGCCTATGTTTGTTTATTTATTTATTTATTCTGTGTTTTCTATAGCGCGAACCAGACCCTGAGTTGGGTGTCAGAGCGCTTTACATTTCAACCATTTCGATATCAGCAGATATCCAATACTTTCACATCCATAACATCTCTATGTGTTCCGCTAATATTGGCAAATATTTGTCCATACACAAAAATATAGTGAGGAATAATAGAAATCATTAGATTACATTCTAGATTGACTTGTCATGCGTCAATTACAGGAGTAGAGGCTCGCTATTCAAGTTCAGTAAATTATAGTATCTTGCATCGGGAGGTGAACAGTTTCTTTGTTCTTTATTAGGAACATCGTATTGACATTTCTATACATAACTACTTCGACGTCCCTGTTGGTCGTTATGGGAGATATTTACCCATCAGAAATTACTTGGTCTCCTTTTTGAATCGAGGAGCGTAGGCGATTCTTCATATTCGGTGAGAGCGAATTCCAAATCCTTGGTGTTGCTCCCGTGAAGGCCTATCGTAAGTTTTTTCTTACGGAAGAGTGCTGGTTTCAGTAGAAAGTCTTCCGATCCCCTTGAGCGTCTAGTGCCTCCGGATAGCGTAATTTTATGAGCTAGGTAATGTGGAGTTTTGTGGTGTATTGCCTTGTGAGTGATACAAGCAATTTTTTGCTCTATTCTTGCTTTTTATGGTAGGCAGTTGATGGCTTTCAGGTGAGGAGTGATGTGGTCGTATTTTCTTGTTCCAGTTAGAAGTCGAGTTTCAGCATTGAGACACACTTTTAGGGGTGCTTTTGATATCTTAGGGAGTCCTGATAGGGTTGCGCATCCATATTCAATTTTTGAAATGACCATTGATTGTCCTGCCAATTTCAGATCATCAAGATCGATGAGTGACTTCAGTTTTTGGAGGTAATTCAGATGAAAACAGGCGTATTTTGCCATTGAATTGATGTGTGCGTGCATGTTTAGATCTTTGTCCAGTGTGACACCCAGGGATTTGGTTGAGTCCACTATAGTAGGGGTACCGTTTAGTGCTGTGATCAGCTTGGTCCATTCTTTGATCTTTGCTGAACTTTTAGGAGGGGAGAGCAGAAGAAATTCAGTTTTTTGTGAGTTGAGCTTAAGATGATTGTCAGCTAGCCATTCTACGGTTTCCTGGAGTGCATTGTTTATAGTGTCGATCTCTTCCGGAGTTGATATCTTCATATACAGCTGGGTGTCACCAGCATACATGTGAAATGAGATGTTAGCCTTATGCAGTACTTTAGTTAATGGTTCGATGTACAGGTTAAATAGTGAAGGGGATAGAGTTGATCCTTGTGGGACCCCAATTTTAATCAGAGTTGGTGGGGATAGCTTGCTGTCTACAAGGAATCTTTGCAATCTGTTCTCTAGGAAGGAGTGGAACCATTTCAGTAAGGTACGTGATAAGCCCATCTTATTTTCTAGGTGCTCTAATAATTTTGGAATGCTTTACTGTGTCAAATGCAGATGATAGGTCCAGAAGGATCAGGAGACAGGTTTCATTACGGTCGAGTACTAGCAAAGCGTCATCTACTCTGTGTAGGATTGCTATTTTCGTACTATGGTTTGGTCTGAACGTAGATTGGTAGTCATTAAGTAGCTCAAAATCAGTAATGTGCGGACTTAACTGATGGTGCACACATTTTTCTAGTACTTTGGCTAGAAGGGGAAAGGTTGCTACTGCACTAACGTTGTTAGGGTCCAATGGGTTCTCAGTAGGTTTCTTTACGAGAGGGACCACCTGTCCTGTTTTTAGGCAGTCTGGAATTGATCCTTGGGCCAACGATTCATTAATAATCTTAGTCCAGTAGGGGATGACCATATAGTAGCAGGAGGGCCAGCATTTAACCGGCTGCGGGTCATTTTAATGATTCTTTGGTTTTAGAGAAAGTAGAATTTTGGTAATGTCAGGTTGATCATATATATTGAAGGTTGACCAATGGGCATTTTTTCTTGGGTATTACTCGAGTAGTTAAGGCAGAGTTCCTCCCTGGTTTACTCCTAAGGTTTGAGTTTTTTTCAGTGTTATTCTAGAGTTCTCTCTCCAATGAGCTGGCTTTATCGGTAATGTTGAAAAATCCTCACAGTTCAGGTCTGATTTCGATGTTAGTAGGGAAGATTTGGCTAACTTGTTTGATTAATCTTTTAGTAGATCAAAGAGTTTCCTTGGTCTGTTCTTTGCATATTCAAGTTAATTTCTAAAAAGTTCTTTTTTTTATCTAAGTAGACTTTTATTGTAGGTTTTTCTGGTTATTCTGAGATTTTTTAAGTTGGGGGATGACGTAGTTTGTCTCCATTCTGTTATTCTGAGTTTCCGTCTTTCTTCATTAAGTGATCCATTGAACCAAGGATTTTTATCTATGATCTGTATTCTTTTAAGTTTTAGCGGGGCAATGTCGTCAATTATTTTAGCTATCGTCTGATTGTAGTGATCTGTAAGCTCGTTGACATCCGTTAATTCGGAAGGGGGTTGGAGTTCCTTCTCGACTTGTATTTTTAGAATCCCCACGTTCAGATTTCTAGTGTCTCTCATCCAATGTTTGGGTTTGATTGGTTGCGATAATGTTTTCTCTTTTTAGGCTATTTGGAAGGTGATGTAGTGGTGATCAGACCAGTCACAAGTAATGATTGACATTTCTTGGATCGCATTTTCTTAGGAGATGATCCAGTCTAATGTCGCTCCTTTAGAGTGGGTTGTTCT